>NC_040081.1:107157178-108475303 GCF_003369695.1 Bos indicus x Bos taurus
TACAACTTGAAAGTTGTGAATTAAGTTTTATTTGGGGCAAAATGAGGACTTCAGCCCAGGAGGCAGCATCTCAGATAGCTCTGATAGACTTCTCCAAAGTGGCAGTGGGGGAAGGTCAATATATAAGGTTTTGGTGAAGGGGGAGTTCAGTGCCATGAAGCACTCATTTTACAAAAGGTTTTTGTTAGTCAGGAGGATCTGATGTCACGGTGAAGGGAGTTAGTGTTTCTCTAGATATAAGGAGATGTAAGGATTGAGATCATAAAATCTGTTCCTAAAAACAACAAGGTATCTACTGACCTGTCCCACTTCCCTGGAGCACAGAGTGCCTCACTCTACCCTGAACTCCCTCAGGGATTGTTGGAGGTCAACAGCAATAGCAGCATGGAGTTCAATCTCCATCTAGGCAGATGGAAAATGCCTTTGTTGTTCGGTCATTGGCAATGCTCTTGGTAAGTGCCAATTTGTAGTTGACATTAGCTACTTGACTTCTGAAGACATTTGAGTAAGTTCATTGTGGACAATGATTAACCAAAACTAGATAAAGACAAATACAAAAATATGACTACAGCCCTAAATTATACATTAGCATTGGTGGAAAATTTTCATCACTATTTGTACCCTAAATTCATGAATAAAAAGCCAATTATACACATTAGTCAGATGATATATATCCCAGAAATGTAGGTTGCTTTAACAGTCTAAGATCAGTTAATGTAACACACCATTTTAGTAAAGGACACAATCATCTCAGTAGTACTGAAAAAATATCTGATAATATAGCAAACTGATTCACAATAAGAGATGAGGATTCGATCCCTTGGTCAGGAAGATCCCCTGGAGGAGGGCATGGCAACCCAATCCAGTATTCTTGCCTGGAGAATCCCATGGACAGAAGAACCTGGTGGGTTACAGTCCATAGGGTTGCAAAGAGTTGGACATGACTGAAGCAACTTAGCATATGTGCTTTAAAAAAAAAAAAAAAAAACTCAAAATACTAGAAATAGGAAAAAAAAAAACCTTTCTGAAACTGATAAAGGGTATCTATGAAGAATCTACAGTTAACGTAATTAATGGTGAATGATTAAATGCTTTCCTCCTAGGGTCAGGAATAAGACAAAGATTTCTCTCTTTTTAAAAAAGTCTTATTGCAGTATAGTTGACTTACAATGTTGTGCTAGCTTCAAGTGTACAATAAAGTGAATCAGTTATGCACACATGTCTGATACCCACATATACATATATCCATTTTATTTTAAACTCTTTCTTCCACGTAGGTCATAACAGAGTACCAAGTGAAGTTCCCTGTGGTATACAGTAGGCTCTTATCAGTTATTTAATTTTACACAGTACTGTGTTTGATGGACTTCCCTGGTGGCTCAGAAGGTAAAGCGTCTGCCTACAATGCAGGAGACCCAGGTTCGATCCCTGGGTCAGGAAGATACCCTGGAGAAGGAAATGGCGATCCACTCCAGTATTCATGCCTGGAAAATCTCACGGACCGAGGAGCCTGGTGGGCTACAATCCATGGGGTCGCAAAGAGTCGGACACGATGGAACGACTTCTGTGTGTGTATATATGTAACTCTCAATCTCCCATTTTATCCCTTCCCCTCTTCTTTCCCCTCAGTAACCATAAATTTCTTTAATAGTCATGATTCTATTTCTGTCTTGTAAATAAGTTTATTTGTACCACTTTTTAGATACCACATATAAGTGATATAACATATTTGCCTTTCTGTGTCTGGCTTACTTCAGTAAGTATGACAATCTCTACATCCATCCATGTTGCTGCAAGTGACATTATTTCATTTTTTTTTTTTCTTTTTTAATGGTGGAGTAATACTCTACCATATGTATGTACCACACTGCATTTACCTAGATGTCCACAGGCAGAAGAGTAGATAAAGGATATTTTCTTTCTGATATTTGGCTATCTGAATGAGTACACACTCTCTTCTACTTTAAGACATGGGACAAGCTTAATGGTAAGACATGTCCTTTAGATATTGGGGAATGCAGGAGCAGGGCTGACAGGGTCTAGAATTGCCTGTGATTGGATGTGGAGGTCTTTTAAAATGTGGAGCTTCCTGTTTCACAGACTGATTGACATACCTAAGCCTTCTTTACCACCACCATCTGTCTCAGACACAAGGCTGCCATTTTGATCCCCATTTCACTGCCTCTAACTTTGGTGGCTCAGTGGGTAAAGAATTCACCTACAGTGCAGGAGACCTGAGTTCAGTCCCTGGGTTGGGAAGATCCCCCAGAGGAAGGCATGGCAATCTGCTCCAGTATTCTTGCCTGGAGAATCCCATGGACAGGGGAACCTGGTAAGCTACAGTCCATGTGATCACAAAGAGCTGAACATGACTGAGCAGGTAATACTTTCACTTTTCCAACTTTCTGAATAATGATTGCTAACTCAGCCAAAGTAGGAGGTCTGTTTTTTTTTTTTTTTTTAATTTTTAAACTTTACATAATTGTATTAGTTTTGCCAAATATCAAAATGAATCCACCACAGGTAAGGAAAGAAAGCACAGGGAAGACTTCTCTGTAGTTTCTAGATTAGGTTTTATTTTTTATTTTTTTTAAATTTTATTTTATTTTTAAACTTTACATAATTGTATTAGTTTTGCCAAATATCAAAATGAATCCGCCACAGGTATACATGTGTTCCCATCCTGATTAGGTTTTAAACTAAAGAAGCTAAAGATGCTCAAGGATAACGTATGATCCAGCCCTGCTCACCAGAGGATTTAGGGCTAATATCTCAAGTAAAACATGCAATCAGTTCAATTCAGTCATTCAGTCATGTCCGACTCTTTGTGACCCATGGACTGCAGCATGCCAGGCCTCCCTGTCCATCACCAACTCCCAGCGCTTACTCAAACTCATGTCCATTGAATCCGTGATGCCATCCAACCATCTCATCCTCTGTCATCCCCTTCTTCTCCTGCCCTCAATCTTTCCCAGCCTCAGGGTCCTTTCAAATGAGTCAGTTCTTCACATCAGGTGGCCAAAGTGTTGGAGTTTCAACTTCAGCATCAGTCCTCCCAATGAATATTCAGGACTGATTTCCTTTAGGGTGGACTGGCTGGATCTCCTTGCTGTCCATAGGACCCTCAAGAGTCTTCTCCAACACCACAGTTCAAAAGCATCAATTCTTTGGTGCTCAGCTTTCTTTTTAGTCCAGCTCTCAAATCCATACTGGAAAAACTATGGCTTTGACAAGACGGACATTTGTGGCAAAGTAATGTCTCTGCTTTTTAATATGCTGTCTAGGTTGGCCATAACTTTTTCCAAGGAGCAAGCAAGCATCTTTTAATTTCAGGGCTGCAGCCACCACCTACAGTGATTTTGGAGCCTCAAAAAATAAAGTCTGTCACCATTTCCACTCTTTCCCCATCTATTTGCCGTGAAGTGATGGGACCAGATGCCATGATCTTAGTTTTCTGAATGTTGAGTTTTAAGCCAATCTTTTCACTCTCCTCTTTCACTTTTATCAAGAGGCTCTTTAGCTCTTCTTCTCTTTCTGCCATAAGGATGGTGTCATCTGCATCTCTGAGATTATTGATATTTCTCTCAGCAGTCTTAATTCTAGCTTGTACGTCACGCCACTATATGATTTGTATGATCCTTGGGACTGTATATTTATAGTCCCATGGACCTAGCATTTGTGTAGATGGTGCACAAATAGAGAACTTTTTCATTTGATGATTTTGGTTCTGCTGATGTATTTTAATCATATTCCAATGAAATGTGCATATGTGTATGTCTCTGTGTGTTGCCTCATCTCATTATTTTATTACACAAATTAGGTTTGTGAAATGGTCCTAGTTTTGCAGTATTTGAAGCTATATTTTAGTGGTTTTAATTTTTAAGGAGCACCCCAATTTCCCTCATGACCCTCAGGGAAGAGGACTATTAAGAAGATTAATGGTCAGAACTAAAATTATAAAATAAAAAGCGATTTGATTTTTATAATGGCTATGAAGTGGAAAGGTGGAGATTCTTGAAATCTGAAGCATTAACATAGCCCAGAAGTCAACTGAGATGATCTTTTTTTTTTTTTTAATCATTAGAAGTTACATGACAATTTATTCTGCAATTTGGAAGGGAAAAGTTATATATTTCTGAAGTTAGTTCGAGCAGTAGAGGTGAAATAGTGGAAGTTTCCCTTTTTCTCACATATCTAAAATCTAATATCATATGTTCCCTTATGCTAATCTTTGAGGCCAATGCATTTATTTTAATTCACTTCACTAGTCGTCAGTCCAGTGTTAATTCAAATGGCACTGTATTCATGGAATATTACTGAATATGCTTAGAGATACTTTTCCTACATTGAACTGATTCTATCTCTAATGTGTGAAAATGAACCTGGTCTCACTCATTTCCAGGCTATTCTCTGCACGGTCAGAGCAAATGAACACCCTAAAATCTGAATCTGACCATATCATTTCCCAGCCTGAAATCCATCAGAGACCTCCTGTGGCCCATGAAATGAAACCTAAACTTGGGAATGTGGCAGAGAAGAATATCCACTGTTTTTTTTTCCATGGTTCCTGAAACCTTATCCATATTTTTCATCCCTCTCAAACTTTCTGTACTTCATGAGCTTATGTCTTGGTATCTTGGAAAAAAGCTATTTTCTCATCCAGGAATGTGTTTCTCCCTTTCCCTTATATACCTGCGCACATCTGGCACTCTTCTATACTTTCTTAAAGACACAGAACAAGCATCTTTCTTGTAAAGTTTCTCTGATCACTAAAAAATTGTTAATCATTTCCACTTATCTGCCAGTACCAAAGCTCAAACTCAAACTATAATAAAGCTTCTCCCCTCATCAGTTTTGTGAGTTTTTAGGGAAATGACATGATCTCATAAGGTACACTTTCATTACCTACAAACTAATAAGAATGATGATACTTAGTGTATTATGATGGTTTGCTGATGTGGTGCAGTCAAATTTCTTAGTACTCACGTTGCCTGGGACACAAAGAACTAAATAGACGTGGATGTTGTTATAATTATTACTCTTTTCACAGTTGGTCTACTCCCATATCCTTCCCCACTCTCGGAATGTCCTGTGTCAGAGGAATGATCTAAATAAGTAGCTACTAGTTTCTTCTTCGCATCTCTTGAACAGATAACTGAGAGAGTACTCTTTTGCAATGATTTAGTCCCAGGCTATTTCCAGGTCACTTTGTCATCAAATGGCACAGGCAACGCTGCGTGCTTTGCAGTTGTGTTACTTAATACTGAAGCGGACTTTAATCAAAGTCAGTAGGAGGTAAAACCAATCTGTGCCACATCCAGAAGTTCTGGTATATTTAGATTTACTTTTAACATTTTGTTTAAGCTCAATGTTTTTTCCATAAGGCTTCATTATTTTTGTGACAAACATTTTCGGATGCCTTCCTTCAATGTGGAGCCCTTAAGATCACTTGGTGTTCTTCTTTTAGTTAGCATTTATTTCATTTCTCTGTTTGTTTGTTTTTCCCTTAATAACGTCTTTGCTAAAAAGTGATGTTCTCATACGAAGACAGCTGGGAGGTAAGTGTGCAACTTAGCCCTTACCTAAAACCTCACTTGATGTAATGAAATTCTCATGATATTATTGCTTCATCTCTCTTTTCTGGCCACAAGAAAGGACACTGTTTTACAACCATGGGACATTTTCTTTCTAGTCCCATTTTGTTTTTCATTGCATAAGGTTTTATATCAATTAACTTCTGACACAATAATATTGCATAAGAAGTCACAATGTATCAGTAGTGTAACCAAAAATGAGTGCCTATTTGCTCAAGCATCTGGATGGTCAGACAGGTAATGCATCTGATTTTAGCTCAGCTGTTCATATGTCTGAGACTTGGCTGTCTGTTGGTAAAGCATATGGCAAAGAGTATGATTATAGTTAAAAGTGAAGAAATTGAGCCACTAATAAGAGTAATCTATCTTGGGGTCCATTTACATATAAAATGTTCTTTTAATTTAACTCTTTAACTCATTTAATTATTAATGAGTCATGTTGATATTTTGTGTGTGTGCCATAGATTCCCTTTGTGAATACACAAACACTATAATTAATATCTACCTACCCATATCATACCTATTCTGCTTGTCCAGTATCTCTGTTTGTTTCTGAAGCTCCAATACTTTGGCCCCCTGATGTGAAAGGCCGACGCTGGGAAAGATTGAAGGCAGGAAAGAAGGGAATGACAAAGGATGAGATGGTTGGATGGCACCACTGACTCAATGGATATGAGTCTGAGCAAGCTCCAGGAGATGGTCCTTCAGGACCGGGAAGCCTGGCATGCTACAGTACATGGGGTCGCAAAGAGTTAGACACAACTTAGAGACTGAACAGCAAAAACAATCTCTGTTTGAAAGGAAGTCCAAGAAATTAGAAACCTGGTGTAAGAAATTGTAAATATTACCTCTCCTGATGTCCCATGTAATGGCTCATGCCATTGAATCGGATATGGCAAGGTGTGGCCCACGGACCAAATGATTACCATTGCCTGTAATTATATGACTTATCAGCTATTTTTTTCTTAATTTTTAAGTGTCTAGAAAGGATAAAAACAAAAATAACATTTAGAAACGTGAAAATATTCACATTATTATATTCACATAATGAGAATCACATCACATTATTCACAGTCAAAGTTTAATGTCCATCAATAAAATTTTACTGGAACACACTTCACACATGTATTACCTTTGGCTATTTTCCCATTATAGTAGAACTAATTTGCACAAATTGTATTATTTATAAAGCCTAAAATATTTACTATCTGGCCCTTTACAGAAAAAAAAAAAAATAGCCAACTCCTGTTCTTAGGCAGTTTGCTTAAATTTCTCACTTTACCCTTACCCAAAATGTTCTGCTTGTTTCATATAGAAGAGGACTTCACAACTGAAAAATACCATAGTGGAGGCAGTTTCAAGTTCTCAACTAATAACCTGAGGTTTTTGTCCTGGTTCTTCTACCTTGGGCTTTACTTTCCTCCGTGAAGTTTCCATTCTCCTTGAGACAAGATGCTTGCCCAAAGCTCTAGGTTTACAGTCAGTGCTCACTGTAATCCCCTCACCAGGAGCGAATTTTACTTTCTTAACATTTCACCAAAAGCCTTACAGAGTTAAGTTCTTATCTACTCTGGTTGGATCACGTATAACTCTTGAACCAATCACAGGAAGGGGTATTTTATGATCTTACTGAACATACTTGGGTTACATATAAACCCTGCACAAAGGGAAATTGACAATTCCATATAAAAAAACTAAGAAAATAAAAGTGTGCTTATCCAGTGTTTACTGGAAATTTATACATGAAAGAGGCAGAATGTATACTGTTTAGAAATTAAAAAAACAGTTTTCTCTGAATCATCTTAAGGTAATTTTTTTTAAGTATGCCGTCATTTGAGATAAAAATGTAGTTAAATTAATGTAAAATAGATCTATGCTGAAGGACAAGTTTTTCTAGTTGTTAAAACATAGAATGAGTTTTGTAATAAGAATGCATTAATAAGCAGTTTTTTATATAGAAAACAGACAGGAATTTATAAAAAGCTACTTTACATCTAAATTTTGGAATCTCCATTATTGATTTTTGTCACTAAAAGTGTTTATTTTTATCTTTATTGAATTCAATATATAATTCAGTAGCCACCTGAAAACATGCTAGATATTATGTAATCTCTTAGATATTCAGAAGAGGACTACGACTTGACCTTGTTTTCAATTTGGCTACTCTCAAGGGACAAAGGCATAATATTAAAATATGTGGTAACAAATAAAAATATTCAAAGGCTGGAATTATAGGATCAAGAAGAATAAACCTCATTGTCTTTTAGGAAAGAGTATGTTTGTTATACAGGAGGTGACGTTTACCTGTCTTAAATGCCTAGAGGATTTTTCCAATCAGACCCCTTTAGGCATGAAAGGAATTGATGTGTTTGGAAAATTGTTTTACACTGCTGTTCAATGTGACTTCAGTTTAGGGAATGTGCAAGGAATATTTGAGGATTGAGATTAGGAAGTAGAGTGGCAAGTGATGAGGCCATAAATGAGTCAGAACCTATAGCATCTTTAATATCAGACGAATAAATCTACATTTTATTTTCTGTGTCAGAGAACATATAAAGATTTAAGAAAGTAAATAATTTCAATGGACATTCTGGAAAAACACAACTTTAAACATTAAATTTAGTTTAACAGAGACTGAACTGTAAAGAAAGCTGAGCGCAGAAAAATTGATGCTTTTGAACTGTGGTGCTGGACAAGACTCTTGAGAGTCCCTTGGACTGCAAGGAGATCCAACCAGTCCATCCTAAAGGAGATCAGTCCTGGGTGTTCATCGGAAGGACTGATGTTGAAGCTGAAACTCCAATACTTTGGCCACCTGTGGTTCATGGGGTCCCAAAGAGTCGGACACGACTGAGTGACTGAATGGAACTGAACCCATTATAGGTAAGATATTGTCCAAGAACAATTATAAGAATTTCTTCATGAATCATTTTTATGACTTCTCAGACAACTTTACTTCTAATATTTCAACAGGATCTTTCAAGTATTAAGTAAAGCAATGTGTCTATAGCAAAAGTGTAGCTCTATTATGCTCTCATTTATGTAAAACATGAGAATAGAAAAAATATGTATGTGTCTATCCATTTGTGTGAAAAGAAACCCAGGACTGATAAAAGAAACCCAGAGAACATAAGATTTCTTGTCTACAGAGATAAATGAAACAGTGAGATGGATGGGAGGATGAAACTGGGATAGAAGGGTTGGTTGTGAAAGGTGGCACTTCTCTGAATATAGTGTTTTGTATCATTCTACTGTTTAATATTTTTATAATTCAAAATGCCTAAAGTTAGCAATAATGAAGAGGAAGCCCAAAATGAAATGTCATAGGAAGCAAATGGACACAAATTGTATTACAAATAAGCAGCAAATAAATTAGAAAAAAGAGACAACTTTGGACCTTTTTTATTATATACTCAATGACTAAAGATCAAGAAAACTGTGCATGAATATCTTATGTTAATTAGTAGGCAATGTTCATATTGATATGGGTTAGAATTCCTAAAACTATTTATTTGTATTTGATAAAGCAAATGTATTGCAAATAATAAAAGCCACCTTTCTCACTTCCTGGAAGTCATTAACAAGGAGAGGGGAAAGGGTAAAATCTTTTGGTGTTGTGTTAAAATCGGAGGCATGTATATTAAATACTCTTTTCAAAATAGATAATCTGAGAAATAGTAGATTTAGAAATATATATGCATGAATGTTTACTTATATTTCTTAACTCTTTGTACTGAGAGAAACTAGAAGCAATGATACCCCAAAACCATTGAGCATATTTGCTTCTAAAGTTGGTTTCTAAATATCATTCTCAAATAAAAACTAGGACTGTTTGGAGAGGAGGCTGATTCCAGGGCCAGGGCAGAGAAAGTACTAGTTGAGTCTAGAATGTCATGAAGTAGCAGAAAGGAAAGGAGGTGCTCAAAAGTTGGTTCACGCACTCTAAAAATGCATAAAAGGCAACTTGAAGGGGTTCTCAGTGGCTGCATATGGTACATACTGAGCAAAATAACAGTAATAATAATGATGATGATGATGATAAGGATGAAGAAGGAGGAGTGGGAAGGGAAGAAGAGAAAAAAGAAGGAGAAAGGAAAGGAGAAGGAAGAAGAGGAGGAAAAAAGGAGAAAATAGAAAGCTAGGAAAAAAATCAATTGTTTTCAGTCTGTGTTGAAATCAATGAATAATTGAATACACAAATGCATAGAAGATGAGGGAAAGCTCTTCTTTATAAAAGAATTCTAACTGACAAATGTGTTTTTTACTTGATGGAAACAGGAAAACAACATTGGCCAAACTCTAAAGTAACAGCTTTTTGTTTTTCAGGCAATAATCATTAATGAGTAGTATAATGAAGTGATAAACATATGATGAAATACGGGATACTTACATAATCTGAAAATAACTATCACAGAATGCTTAATTACAGAGAGGAAGATGGTTACATTGCAGTGAAGAAACCTGGAAGACATCATCTTAAGTGATCAAAATTAACATCCTCACAAATGAAAAAAAAAAAAAGAAAGAAAGAAATTATCTGCCTCTTGCTATGATTCACTAAGATGGCCTATCCTTTCTGTGGTATTTCTATCAAAAATTAATAATGTGAATTTTCAAAATACATTCTACAAAAGCAAGAGAAATTTTTATCAAATATCTGGTCAATAGTCTTCAAAAGTGTCAGGTCATGAAAATTAATGTATTATGTTGCTCTTCAGTTGCTAAGTCAAGTCCAACTCTTTGCAACCCCCATGGACTGCAGCACACCAGCCTCCTCTGTCCTCAATTGTGCCTGAGAATTTGCTCTAATTCATGCCCATCAAGCCAGTGATGCTATCTAAGCATCCCATCCCCTGGTATCCCCTTCTCCTTTTACCTTTAGTCTTTCCCAGCATCAAAGTCTTTTCCAATGAGTTGGTTCTTCTCATCTTTGTACTATGGCTGTATAAGAAGTTAACATTTGAGGAATGTGGATGAATGGCAAATGGCAGGGTTTCCCAACTCAGAGCTATCAATATTTGGGACTGGAGTTATCTTTGTTACAGGGTGCTACCCTGTGCAGTGTAGGATATTAGGCGGCATCCTAGGCCTCTACCCACTAGATGTCAGTAGCAACACCCTCTTAACTGTGATAAGCAAAAATTTATCCAGACATTGCCAAACATACTAAGGGAAGGAGACATAAAATCTCTGCCAGTTAAGAACCTCTGGTATATGGGAATTTTTTTTGTACTGTTTTCACAAATCTTTCATATGACTGAAATTATTTTAAAATAGAAAGTTTTTAAAAATGTGTGAAAATGTCTAACACAGTGCCAATGACATATTGAACACTAAATATGCAATAGTTCTTTATAAAATCTAGTAAATAGACCTCTATGGAGATTCATAGGTAGTTTTAAATTCTACATCTCAATGAGAAATTCAGAAAGTCTATTTAATTGATCACAGATTTAATGAGGGACTCTTTAAGTGCAAAAACTACTGCATTTCAACACCTCCATCTCTATATTTACTCACTCTGCATCCAAACAAAATCTATCTATGTGGCAGGTCAATCCTGTCTTTGCAATTTAATGCTCCTTATTCTTGCAGGCTTTTTGAGAATACAAACCTTTTCTATTTGGGTTAATTTCACACTTAGACTCTCACCAAAACCTCATTAATTTTTTTTTTTCAGGGATCAGCTCTACTGAATGCTAGGTGTGATGATAACAAGAAAATCTGTAATATTATTTCATAGAACTTTAAAATACAGTGTGATCTGCAGGGAAATGGAAACAGAATGTGGATAAAAGCAGGTTTTGTTATCCTTAGATTTGACATTTTTACTTTAGTGTTTGACTGTCTGACCTTGCTACTCATATCGCTCACAGCTGGCAGGAATTCAGTGACAAAGGGGAAGAGTGGTAGTACATAATAACAGGCCCTTGCTCAGTGATACACGGTTGGTAATACAGGGAAAAGACAAAGGGAAGAGAGTAATCAGAAGATAGCAACAGTGATTGAAAGTGCAAGCAAAGGAAGGGGCAGAGATAGGAAGTGACAGCAGTGGCAAAGTTTAAGAACAAACAGTCTGGAAGGGCAGGAACAGGAGAGTCGGCTATCTCTTTTTCAGAAATGAAAGAAGAACAAAAGGAGAAAGACAATTTGAACAATAAAAAAAGAGAGAGAGATGTGAAATGTATATTGGAAGAGAACAGAGATACTCAGATTCTGAGGTATCATTGGTGATTTCGAGTTCATCCATGGGAGTGTGCTCACCATCATGAGAAATCTGGAAATGATAAATTACGAAAAAAATAATGTCATTAGGAAAATATTGTGCAAATGAGAAGACTAAAGCAGAATATATAGTAGTCTCCAAATATTCACAGGAATTCTACTTCAAGACAAGGAAAAGTAAAAATGGAATCAGTATGTGTTTGCTTTGATGGCTCTGGAGAATAATTGGTTGCCAGGGAGGAGGATTACAAGGCTGTGAACTTTCTAGGGTGTGAGTTGTTCAGCGATGGACTAAGGCATATAATGCTTTCCTGAGCCCCCATCATGTGGCCATACTAGGGAAGAGCTTTGTTTGTTCTACAACAGACAATAGGACTAGTGTCTCATATCATTTATTATGCAAACTCATACATCCTTGAAAGTAAAAGGGGGTTCACCTATAATTACTTTTAGACAATAATTTTAAACCACAATGCTTCTGGGAAATATGGAATATATGGCGATACTGAGGAGGACTGGCTAATTTCTGAGAATATTTCTAACGCCTTGACCCTAATCAGTTTTTCCATTCTTGATTGGTCATTTCACCAGTGCGTTTTTTAGTCATTGGGAACTGCTGAGGGGACCAAGTATCCCTATGTTTTGCTATAATAAAAATACCATAACTAGAGAACAGTGGAAATTACTTTCTGAATGTCAACTTATTGTTTACAATAATTACTTAATCAAATGAATGATATTGACTATGCCTTACATACCAGTCATTGTGCGTTGTGTTAGTCCTGCTTATATAAAAAATATTTCTGGAGCAACATAAACAAATATTCCCAAAGGAAGTCAGTCCTGAATATTCACTGGAAGGACTGATGTTGAAGCTAAAACTCCAATACTTTGGCCACCTGATGCGAAAAACTGACTCATTTGAAAAGACCCTGATTCTGGGAAAGATTGAAGGTGGGAGAAGGGGATGACAGAGAATGAGATAGTTGGATGGCATCCCCGACTCAATGGACATGAGTTCGAGTAAACTCCAGGAGTTGGTGATGGACAGGGAGGCCTGGCATGCTGCAGTCCCTGGGGTCACAAAGAGTCGGACATGACTGAGCGACTGAACTGAACTGAACTGATAAACACATATTACACTAAGTAAGCAGCAAAGCTCAGATATGAACCTATGTTCTATCTACGCCAATTTTTATCTACAGATATAGATAGATGAGAAAGAGAGATCTTTTGGCTTAACAAGCAGAAATTTATTTTTACATGGTAATGGAAGCTGGAAGTCCAAGATCAAGATGTTGGCAGAGTTGGTTTCCTCCAGGGTCTATGAGAGAAGGATCTGTTCCAGGACTCTCTCCTTAGCTTATGGTCAACTATCCTCTCTGTACTTAGTCCTTATATGACCATCCTCTGGTGTTTCTATCTCTTCTTATTCAAAGGCATTTCTGGAATCTCTTTCTCTTCTTATAAGGACACTGATCAAATTGGATTAGAGCCTCATCCTAATGAACTTGTTTAACTTTTCCATCTTTTTAAAGGCATATCTCCAAATACAGTTATATTCCAAGGTACTAGGGTTTGGAACTTAAACATATGAATTTTGAGGGACTACAATTCAACCCATACAACTTATTTCTTTTAGGATAAAGAAACGTTCCATAATAAATAAGATTGGCCCTTATTTTTCTCTTTGGCCAATACCCATATGACAACCCCATCATTACCTGTATTTTAGCCACCTTAACCATCTTGCTTTGCTCCTAAGGATTATGCCCTCTCCTGCCTTAGAGCTTTTGCATTTGTTAAAAATCTCTCTCCCTCTACTTTAGTCTAAGAATTTTGCTGCATAAAAGCAAATCACTGTCAGGGATCCTCAATCTTCACCTCCTTAGAGAGGATGTAGGTTTTGTCATTTTCCTTTATTTTTATCCAGCATGCCTTGGGATGGACATGAAATTCCCTTGCCCACTAGCATTTAACTATTTGAGAGTCCACAGTCAATTCTGCCTTCTTATTGCTATTTGCCATTATGTGTTAAATGTAGCAAAATTATTTTTCCCCACAATCCCACATTACTCTTTTATTTTATTGAAATATATTTTATGCATAACATTGTGCAAGTTTTAGGTCTACAATGGGTTAATTTGATATATTTATATTCTGGAATATAATTGTCATTGTAGCATTAACTAACACTTCTATCATGTTGGGCTTCCCTTGTGGCTCAGATGGTAAAGAATCTGCCTGCAATACAGGGTTCAGTCCCTGGGTTGGGAAGATCCCCTGAAGAAGGGAAAGGCTACCCACTCCAGTATCCTGGCCTGGAGAATTCCATGGACTGTATAGTCCATAGGGTTGCAAAGAGTCAGACACAATTGATCAACTTTCACTATCATGCCACATAAGTATCATTTCTTTCTTTGTGGTGAGAAAAATTATATTTAGTCTCTTAAGTTTGATTCTTATAATACAGTGCTAGTGTCTATAATCATTATACTGTGTGTTACATCTCCAGGACCTATCTACTAGTTGTGCATTTGTGCCCTTAAATAGTCTCTCTTCTTTTCCTTCATTCAGCAGCTCCTGGTAACCACCATTTTGCTGTTTGTTTTCAGAACAGCAATGTGATCCAGCAATCCCATTTCTGGGTATACACCCAAAGGAAATGAAAACAGGACATAGAAGAGATATCTATACTCATTACATTGTTATTCACAATAACCAAATAAAATGGAAGCAATCTAAGTATCCATCAAGGGATGAATGGATAAAAATGTGGATTCTCATTCAGCCACAAGAAAGGAGAAAATCCTGCCACATGTTACATTATGGAAGGACCTGGAAGACAGGCTAAATGAGCCAAGTCAGAAAATGATGAGTACTCTATGATATCACTTATTTATGGAATCAGAAAAACCTGCATCTGGAGATATATTTATAACCATTCATGACAGAGAGTTGCAATAACTTGCATGTTAGAGTTGCTGGATCCCAGGGTTTGGGAAACAAAAGGAATGACAAGAAAGGACATAGTTGAAGAATATCCAAGTAGAAGAAAATCCCTTATGTTGACTAATTATAAAAGATGGAAAACATCTCCAAACCAACATCATTTAAGATAAGCTTTGGCTGCCTACAAAATTCAAGTGTGGTCCTGGGTTATCTCTTTCCTACACACAATAGCTGAAAGGCAGTTGAATCATTGACATTATATTTTTCTGCTTCAAGGTCTGATTGCCTTTAAGATATTAATAAATGTTTGAAATAATTCCATAATTAATTTCATAGTTCTGCTATATGAGGTCTCCAGCAGCTCTTGGCTCATGTCTTCACAGCACTGAATCCAGTAAACAATGTTGTTTGTAGTGGCAGTAATTAATATCTAATCTCTTAATAAACGTTTGATGTTTATAATGCACTTCTGTTATCCATAATTACTATCCTATGCATTAGATCTCTAAGACTTATTTACATACTAGTATCAAATTTCCCTTAAACAGCATGCTTCCTCTTCCCTCTTTCCCCAGGAATACATTTTAAAAATAAGAAAAGAGAAAGGAAGGGAAAGAAGGAAAGGAAGGAAGGAAGCCTTCAGTTTGATACTTATTGCCACAAACTGGATAGCAAAACCATTCTTGTGACCCATATGATGTCACTGCCATAAGGATGTGCAAACAGAATTCATTTCCTAAAAGTACTGGTGCCCGTACAACAGTGAGAAGTCTGAACCACTGAACCCACACAGGTTACAACTCAAGGAAAGAAGGATTACCAAGGAAGATTGGAGAGACTTGTCGCAGATGAAAAGGGAAGAAAAGCTGGACCGTAAAATCTAACACATGCTTACCTCATCCTTTATCTTCCAACATCATAAGATCAAGTGTTTAGTAAGATGGGAAAACAGAAAGTATACATTTACTAGTTCGGTACTTATACTGAGATCTAGGACTGTTTGGAGCATAATTTCTTGAGATTTTTAAATACAATGTTGATTAGAAGGTAGGTGCATACTGCATAATGTAGACTGTCCATCAAATTCTCAACTCAGAACTTCTGAGCAAATTACCAGAAGCTTAGAGATTTCCATGTGTAAATTCCTTGGTGCACAGGAGAAGCTTACTAAATATGAATTTGCCCTTCTGTTCCTCCTCTTCCTTCTCTCTGCTTTCCCATCCTTTTCCTTTCCATTAATCCTGGACCCTCTGGACATCACAAAGAATGGATTTCTCTCTGCATGACATTCAGCATTACCTCTTCTCCAAAGTAAATGTCTAAAACTCCTCCAAGTGTTATTTCCATAGCTAGTTTCTAAACCTCTTGAAAATGTAATTGCCCACTTCTGGATGCATACCGATTCATCAGTAACATAAAAGGACACAGTGTTATAGATGATACTTCATTTTAAATACCGTTCAAGTATCGTTTGTATTCAGTCCTGAACTTTAAAGTCTGTAGATTATTTATTCTAACTCCTTAAAGATAGAAATTTGTCCTTTCTATTTATTTTTCTCCTTATTTTATAACGATAGTATTGAATTTTAATTAATATACAAACAACTGCACATATTTTATGTGTACAATTTGATTACACTTGGATGTATGTGTACACAGTGATACCATCACCACAACCAAGATGACAGCTGTATTCAGCACCTTTCAGTGTGGCCTCCTGTCCCTTTGTGGTTGTTATTTTATTTCTGTGGTAATAGGAGGGAAGTGACGTGAAGTGAAGTCTCTCAGGCGTGTCCGACTCTTTGCGACCCCTTGGACTGTAGCCTACAAGTCTCCTCTGTCCACGGAATTTTCCAGGCAAGAATACTGGAGTGGGTTGCTATTTCCTTCTCCAGGGGATCTTCCCGGCCCAGAGATCCAACCTGGGTCTCCTGCATTGCTGGCAGACACTTTGCCATCTGAGCCAAATAGGAGGGAATCTGCCCTCTTAATACTATTTGAAGTCCTTCAGCTATAGCTCAGTTGGTGGAGGGGAGGATTTGACCTTTCTCTTTTTAAAATCTATTTAAGATTTCTCCAGTGTTCTTTATGGGCTTCCCAGGTGGCTCTGTGGTAAAGAATCCACCTGCTAATGCAAGAGATGTAGGAGCCATCGGTTTGACCCCTGAGTCAAGAAGACCCCAGGGAGGAGGAAATGGCATCCCACTCCAGTATACTTGACTGGAAAATTCCATGGACAGAGGAGCCTGGAGGGCCGCAGTCCAGGGGATGGCAAAAAGAGTTAGACAAGACTGAGTGACTGAGCACACACAGGCGGTGTTGTTTATATAACAACCTCGTGTAATATCCTTGAAAATGACTCATCATTTGTGAAGAAAGTCTATGAAATCAAGAGGGATAGCATGGTACAATGGGGAGAGAATAAAATTGAGACGAGAAACCTTGTGTTCAAATTTAGCTCCCTTATCCACAAGGGGAACTACCTTTGGTAAATCATTTAGTTGTACCCACTGTGAGAGGGTAACAGGCAGGAAGGCCAGGGGTCTCCAAGCAGAGGAAATAGGCTGCAAGTGTCTTTTAAAATTCTGTGCTGTCATGATGACACCTGATTCCACCTGAACTTACCTTTATTCAAGTCTGGAGCTAACCAATGCGTTTTTCTTATGGAAATGTTTTTCTTAAGCTATGTTAATGAAGCTATGTATATATTTTAGAATTTGCCTTTCTTCAAAATGGTTCCACCTAAGACTAAAAAAAGGCAGAGCAATCAGAGATCAAATTGCCAACATCTGCTGGATCATCAAAAAAGCAAGAGAGTTCCAGAAAAACATCTATTTCTTCTTTATTGAACATGCCAAAGCCTTTGACTGTGTGGATCACAAGAAACTGTGGAAAATTCTGAAAGAGATGGGAATACCAGACCACCTGACCTGCCCCTTGAGAAACTTATATGCAGATCAGGAAACAACAGTTAGAACTGGACATGGAACAACAGACTGGTTCCAAATAGGAAAAGGAGTACATCAAGGCTGTATATTGTCGCCCTGCTTATTTAACTTATATGCAGAGTACATCATGAGAAACGCTGGGCTGGAAGAAGCACAAGCTGGAATCACGATTGCCGGGAGAAATATCAATAATCTCAGATATGCAGATGACACCACCCTTATGGCAGAAAGTGAAGAAGAACTCAAAAGCCTCTTGATGAAAGTGAAAGAGGAGAGTGAAAAATTTGGCTTAAAACTCAACATTCAGAAAACTAAGATCATGGCATCTGGTCTCATCACTTCATGCAAATAGATGGGGAAACAGTGTCAGACTTTATTTTTTGGGGGCTCCAAAATCACTGCAGATGGTGATTGCAGCCATGAAATTAAAAGACGCTCACTCCTTGGGAGGAAAGTTATGACCAACATAGATAGCATATTCAAAAGGAGAGACATTACTTTGCCAACAAAGGTCTGTCTAGTCAAGGCTATGGTTTTTCCAGTGGTCATGTATGGATGTGAGAGTTGGACTGTGAGGAAAGCTGAGCACCGAAGAACTGATGCTTTTGAACTGTGGTGTTGGAGAAGACTCTTGAAAGTCCCTTAGACTGCAAGGAGTTCCAACCAGTCCATCCTAAAGGAGATCAGTCCTGGGTGTTCTTTGGAAGGAATGATGCTAAAGCTGAAACTCCAATATTTTGGCCACCTCATGCGAAGAGTTGACTCATTGCAAAAGACCCTGATGCTGGGAGGGATTGGGGGCAGGAGGAGAAGGGGACAACAGAGGATGAGATGGCTGGATGGCATCACCGACTTGATGGACATGAGTTTGAGTAGACTCCAGGAGTAGCTGATGGACAGGGAGGCCTGGCGTGCTGCGATTCATGGGGTCACAAAGAGTTGGACACGACTGAGCAACTGAACTAAACTGAAGACTAAATTTGTTTTCTTTTCTCAAATCTTGGGCTGATAATAGCTCAACAAACCGGTATTCATATCAATTGTTTTGTGGCTGGGGGATGACACACCTCATTCCACTCTATCTCAAAAATGCATATTGTGGGAGAGGGGCCTGGTGAAACTCGGTCAGCCTTGAGACGTCTTTCTTATCTGATTAATAGCTTTCTAACAGACAGAAAACATCCAGCTAAAGACTAACGGGGCATTCTCAGTCCCCCTTCCCATGTCTATGTCAGAAGATTTCTCTGTCCCTTTTCACTTTAATAAAACTCTGCTGTACAAAAGATCCTTGCTGGGGACCAGCCCCAGCTGATCCAGGGTATTCGAGGGAGAGACGGCCTAGGCGACTATTTATATGCTAATTAGAGATATAGAGAACAATAGAATGAGGATAGCTCAGTAGGAAAATTCAGTGGAGAAAAGAAGCTGAGTAGCTTGGTTTACACGGGAGACCAATAAAACTTCAAGACAAGAAGTTTGCACCACTTACGTAGGCCGCAGGCGCCCTCTCGAATAGCGGAAGGTGCCTCACCCTAGACACCTTCTCGAGTGGGTCTTAGAAGCCCAGGCATAATTAGTAAGCGTGGTGGGTTCCGCGCTCCAGATGGAGACTCAGCTGGAAGTTAAAGGGAAGAATGACATGAGGAGACCAAGCGCTGGTGAACAAGGCCCATAGCTTTATTTTTAACAGGGGCTTTTATACCCTAAGTTACACATAGAGGATAATAGGGGATGCAAAGTCAGCAGTCTTTGATTCTTATCAAAAACCAAGGTTTCTTTCCTGCAAATTTATCGTATACAAATGGTTTAGGTGATTTACATCATCTTCTGGCCAGAAGGCCTACTAACATTTTATGACTCTTGACAAGGACTTATCAACAAAGACTTATTTTCTCTAAGAGTAATTATTTTAAGGTTTGGCACCATCTTCCAAAGATAAAATTGCATTCCTATAGGGCGGATGTGTAATGGGTTTACAACAAAGAAAAGAATTTATTACCTTAAGGGTCTAAAGTTACTAACACCAAGGCCACTACTTATTTTTTTCTACATACCTACTATTAATTAATACATATTCAAGGATACAATTCAGGGGATGTGAAAACTTGGCAACAAGCATTGACTCATCAATGAAATCCTTTACTAGTTTATTCTGACAGTTTTTAACTCTCTGAGAGGCTCTAAGCTATTTGAATATCTTAAGCTTCCCGTGCCTCTGGAGGCTAGGAGACTGTAAACAATCGTATGCATAGCTGCAGGAGTCCGGGTAAACTTGTCAGGCGACTTAGAGAGCCATCTGAGGGGTTTGGATTTAAACACTCCTAATTGCCCAGGAACTTTATTAATTGGAGCTGTAAGTTAACTCTTTGACAGAGAGAGAGAGAGATGGTGGTAGGGGACAGCCCCCAGTAAAGTCAGAGGTGAGAGCACAAAGCAATAAAGTAGGCAGACTCTGGTTTTTTGGGGGAAAATGCTCGAGAATATCCGGGCGGACTCCTGAGGCTTGATCCCGCCTTTGCGTATGCCGAGCCTCCTTCCTCATGACCTTTGTCATGAGCAGAATGCCTCACCGGCTCCCCGCAGATCCTGAATGATCAAGCCTGGTCCCTGGTCTAGAAGCTAAATCTTCTTCTTCGGATGTCACGAATCCGACACCATTCACTGTTAAGCTGTCATCTCGGAGGCTCGTCTGGGAACTTCAGGACACAGTAAGAACACTCAGAGCTCTAAACTCTCTGCTTTCTTAGTATACACGTTTTCTGCTTTACTTTGCTAACTCTCTGGTGTGCTTGTGTGAATGAATGACACGCCCTGAGTGAAGTAAGTGAAGAGCCCTGATCTGCAGTTTTGCGGTGCTTCATAACGACTAAAGGCAGCCCCAGAAAGGGGAGTCTTGTCAGGGATTTATACTGACCTGCCAGTACCAAGAGATACCCAACATCCCTGTAAGGGGAGTGGCCAGAGTTGGCAAAGCGTGTGGACTGAACTTTTCTTTCTGGGTCATCTTTTTCCTGGTCTCTGATCACTTCATAATTGCATAGGGAATTAGAACTACTAACCTAATCTGTCGAATTATAGACTTCCAAGGGAATTGTGATCCATGCTGTTACTATGTACTTTTACTTAGACACCAAGTATGGAAGCACCTCGCCTTGCTAGGAGCCGAAATTTACAAGAGCATGTTTGGGAGTGAGGCTGAGCTCTAGCTCCAGGAATGTCTCTCAGGCTAGAGGTCACTCTCTTGGCTGCGTGTCTCAGGGGCCAGCGACCTGAAAGTGAGTCTTTGTCATGGCTGTGCTGCCTATCTATGTGGATAAAAGCACTGCTGGTGACCATGAGATTTTTGGAGACACAGATCGGGAGTTCCTGGATCTGGTCAGATTGGAAGTGCAGTGGGCTTCTTCCTTTGGTAGTGTTAGCTCTTAGTGGACCAGAGGAGGCTCTCTGGTGGGTTTTGTCTCAACTCCTTAGATATTCTTTTGTGGAATCTGTGGAAATAAGCTGGAAGGATTGGTCCTGATAGCTTGAGGACAAAAATCACTCTTTTCTCACTGGCTGACACTTTCAGTATCAGATATACTGATGTGGCAATGACTCAACACTTCTACTGTGGTCAGGACTGTACACAGGAGTGTGCATGGGCACATATAAGATGGCTGCTTCCCCTAGTAGTCCTCACTCGGGAAACATTCTGGGCAAGCTACTCTGCTCCACCCCAGGTGGCATCAGAGGAAAAGGGCAAATCAAACAAATGCCTTGGTGTTAAGGAACTGAAAATCAATCTGTGATGCCATCAGGTCTACCCTGGTGCCCCCATGATAGAACTGGGAGGGATGAGGATAGAGCCTGCGTCAGTAAGGGACAGACCAAGTCCAACCAGGGAAAGAAAGCTTTGGTGGAAAGTCTGCCTACACCCCCATCTAAAGCAAGGAGGGATGCCTCCAGTGGAAAGAAGCCACAGCTGTAGATGCTGCTTTTTTCTCTCTTATGCTGCTGCTGCTCAGTTGCCCCAGTCGTGTCTGACTCCATGCAATCCCATAGGCAGCAGCCCACCAGGCTCCTCTGTCCCTGAGACTCTCCAGGAAAGAATACTGGAGTGGGTTGCCATTTCCTTCTCCTTATCTCTCTCTCATAGATGGGAGCTAACAGTTCCAGAACCACTTCTTTAAAATGTATTTTAAAGAACTGGGACAAGTTTGATCCCCAGAATTTAAAAAGATATGCATGATCTTCTTCTGTGATACTGAATGGCCACAGTATCCTTTGGAAGGCAGGGAATGCTGGCCAGTTGAAAGGCCTCAATTATTACTATTTTACAACTAGACCAGTTCTGTAGAAAACAAGGGGAAATGGCTAGAAGTGACATAAGTGTTGTTCTTTATCTCTCTGTGAGACATGTCAGACTTGTGTCCTAAGGGTACAGATTTGGGTGTGAAACCTTCAGCTCCCTCCTGTCCTCTTACTTTGCCCCTGTATCTGGGGTTCCCAGCTGAACAGGTTGAGAATCAGGGCACCCTTCCAGGAGGGGTGGCCTCAGTCTTGGTAGAAATTCAAACAGTACCAATTGCAGTTGAGACTATCAAGAGGATCCAAAAAGCACACAGAAGCATTTATGGGGCTAACTTTACTTTATGAGCTTACTGGGAAAGATATAGTGTATGTCTTGGGACAGATGCTGACTCCTGACTTGGAAGCTTGAACTTTGGGCGAAACTACTGCTTTTGGAGATGAATGGCTTGAACGTGAGACAAGGGGAAAGAGTGAGCACGAAGTAGCTCCCCTCCCTACTGGGAGCCAACCAGTCCCTATAACAGAGACACTTTGTCAAGTGTATTCTTGAGGGACTCAAGTGAGTGCCGCTAAGACTTTAAAATATGCTCAGCTGGCTGACATGGAACAGGGAGAGAAGGAAACTCCTGGTAAATCCCTAGATAGACTACGGGAGGCTCTCCGCAAGTTTACTGATGTTGATCCTGAAAGTTTAGAGGGAGAAATGATCTTTAAAGATAGATTTCTCACTCAGTTGGCTCCAGATATTTGCTGTACGTTACAAAGGAGTTTGGACCAAATCAGTCTTTGAAAAACTGTTACAGCTGGCTCAGATGGTGTATTATGGTAGAGAATACGAGGAGGGAAAAAGAACCAGGCAAAGGACTGAAGCCACAACAAAGGCCATTAAATCTTCCCTGAAACAGCCTGAGAAAAATGCCCAGAAGGACCCAGGTAAAAAAGGATATGCTTGCTATTACTGTGGAAAGGAGGGTCATCTCAAGCAGGATTGCCCTCAGGCATCTAAGGTGCCCCCAGCTCCATGTCCAGTCTGCAAATGATCATATTGAAGAAGAGACTGCCCACTGACGTGTAGGCCCCAGGGGTTGGACTCCCAAAACATTCGGGACTGAAGGTGCCCAGGGGCCCTAACCAAGCCCCTATCCTAATAACACCTGAGGAATCCCTGGTATTGATAACTGTGGAGGGCCAATCAGTCAATTTTCTTTTGGACACTGAGGCAGCTTTCTGCTCAGTAAAGCCCCTGGTCTGCTTTCCTTCCCATTCACTACTGCAATGGGGCTGTCTGGACAAGCCAAATGCTATTATTCCAGTCATACTTTAAGCTGAAACTGGGACTCTGTGCTATTTTCTCGAGTTTCTAATCGTGCCAGTCTCCCTCACCCCTTCTGGGGAGGGATATGCTGAACAAGGTCCAGGCCTCTGTTTTCATATATATGGGGAACCTGCTCTTTTAATTGAACAAAATGTAAGTTATAAAGTGTGAGCTGATGGAAAAACTGTGGGTCAAGCACAAAACGCTGTTCCTGTCATTATCAAGCTCAAAGACCCTCACCTATTTTCCCATCAAAAGCAGTATTCACTAAAGCCTGAGGTTAATGAATGGGCAAAATCTTACTGTACTGACTTCTCATAATATTAGTGGGATCTTAAACTCTAAAGTTCAGAGTGACCGTGGCTCCATCTTTAAAGTTGCTGTAACTCAAGGGGGTATTCAAAGCTCTAAGAATAGAATATCACTTACACTATTCCTGGAGACTCCAATTCAGAAAAAGTTGAAAAGGATAATGACATTAAGAAAAGTAGTGAATGGGAAGGAAAGCAGACCAGGAGCTTTAGTGAGCAGAAAGCTGCCTCAGTATCCAAAAGAAAATTGACTGATTGGCCCTCCACAGTTATCAATACCAGGGATTCCTCAGGTGTTATTAGGATAGGGGCTTAGTTAGGGCCCCCTGGGTACCTCCAGTCCCATGTAAGCTAACTAGGAAACACAAGACAGTTGGTTTAAAGTTTTACCCACAGCTTTAATGAGGGCTCAAACTGCCACTACAAAGAAAGGACTGTCTCCATGACAGACTGTTTTCATGCACAGATATTGTCATAGATCCTGAAGTCACATAGTTAAAATTAACTATGTGACTCATCTTTTAGCTTTTCAACAGACGTTATCGGGGGGTTAACTCCTGACCCAGTCTTTGAGTCAAACAAGCCGCTGTTTGAGCCAGGAACCGAGATGGGTCTGAGAATCTAGGTGGGCTTGCTTCTGTTGACTCCAAAAGTCCTGAGTCTGTTGGTTGACCCTCAAGACAGCGCCTTTCTGTCCTGCACTCATTCCTACACTGCATTCCACAATGAGTCTAATTGCTGGATCTGCGGAGCACTCCCCTCCTCATCAATTGAACACTTCCCATGACAGGTTTCTCCTTTTCAAGGAAAGGACTTTCTTCAACTCTGTGATGATGTCTAACAATCATAAGATGGACTGCTATAACATATTGTACCCTAACTATGGACATAATGTGACTTTTAATTTTGATTAAGTTTTAACTTGGTATAATAACTATTTTGCCTTACATCTGTAACAGTAAAAAGGAGTTTGTTTCTAACCGTCTGAAAGCATTTAAGTTACAAATTGTTGTCCAGGCTCCTGTGAGTGCCACAACCTCCTCCAACTATTACCTGGGGCTCCTGGATCAGAGACCCTCAATATGAGTATTAGGAGAATATGTTGGCTCAACAATTTAGGGATGATGCCCCTTTCCCTTAGAAACATAACTCTCCTAAAAGAAAAGGGTGGGGGCACTCTTTCTGGCTCCTTCTGATGTCTCTATCAGAAGCTTTTTCTATCTCTTTTATGTTTAATAAAACTTTATTACACAAAAGCTCTGAGCAATCAAACCTTGTCTCTGGCCCCAGGTTGAATTTGTCTCCTCCAGAGGCCAAGAATCTCAACATCTTTTTATGGTTTAACAACAACCTTTTAACTGTTTCAATACCTGTAGTGATTGTGGTAACAGTACTGAATTATTTACAATGTAGCTGGTTGTAGTTATCAGCACTATTAAATTGTCAAAATCTAATAGAATTTATTTTGTGATTATTCTTAAAATTGTGGAGGACAGGGACACAAACATCATTATGCTGGCATATGGAAAAATTTATTAGCTTCTGTAAACCAGCCTTTTAGAATAAGACCTAAAACCTATATGGGAATCATATGTGATGTTTTCTCAAATATTATATTCACTTGAGAATAAAAATAGAGAGAAATAATTTTGCTGTTTGGTAGGCAACTCTAGCATTCAGAAATGGAATGCATCAAGCATGTTCAAGTGAATCAATATCCCTCAGTGTGACTTGAGTATAAATCAAAATTTATGATCCAAATATGGCATACTGTGACAAAATTGAATAAATAAGAGAAAGTGATACTACAGAAATAAACATTTCTATATCAGGACGGCTGGCTATTATTTTTATCAAATGGTGGAAAAAGCAGTGCCAGAGAAACACTTGCATGAAAAGGATAATTTGCTCTTCCCTAAAAATTGAACATGGCAGCTAACTCCATCAAATCACAATAAATGTTATTTGTGGCAGATAATAGTACAAAAATCATAAGTAGATATATTCAAGAAAGTGTACTCAGAGTTATATATTATCTTAAAACAGAAAAGGTTAAAGAAAATCAGCTAATAGAATCTCCACATTATACAAATGTGAGGTGAAGTTATCTTGGCTAGGGTCAGAAAGCTGGTGAGTAACAGAATTTACATCATCAGCTACATACAAGTCATTACAAAGTTTATATTTCATATCCATGTCTCTCTCTCCTAGTTACAAACTACATCAACTATTGTTGTTGCTTAGTTGTTAAGTTGTGTCTGACCCTTTTGCAACCCCATGGACTGTAGCCAACAGGCTTCTCTGTCTATGGTATTTCCCAAGCAAGAATATTGGAGTGGGTTGTCATCCTTCTCCAGGGGATTTTTCTGACACAGGGGTTGAACCTGCATCTCCTGCACAGACAGATGGGTTCTTTATCAATGAGCCACCAGGGAAGGACCATGTCAACTATACTTGTGAGTTTACCACATTTATCAAATGAAAATCTGTATTGTGTCCAGTGAAATGAAATTTCTGATGGGGGGAAAAAAAAAAAACTTTTTTAGTTTAGCTTGTTCCATGAAACATTTTGTGCATATTTATATTAAAATTATTTATTGTTCATTTAAAATTCAAATTTATGTAGAAATCCTGTGCTTTATCTGACAATCTATATATTAGGAATTCCATTTGGATGAAATTTTTACATCTTTAGGTCAACATACTCAAAATCAAATTTTTTATTTTTCACCTTCAAACTCAGCCTTCCTCTATGGCACTGTTCTTAGTGAATGACCTCACTACCACCCAGTTTCCCAAGCCAGAATCCTGGCACCAATTTTGATTTTCATCTTTCTCATTACCTTCCTCACTGGTCATACTCAGTCACTTCTTAAACATCTTCTAAATATCTTCATCTCTCAGTTCTCACTGTTGTTACTTAGTTCATCAATTCTTATTTTCTTTGGTTACTTTAGTGCCTGCCTAACTTGAATTCCCTGGTGGCTCAGATGGTAAAGAGTTTGCCTTCAAAGTGGGAGATTTGGGTTTGATCCCCAGGTCCAGAAGATCCCCTAGAGAAGGAAATGAAATCCACTCCAGTATTCTCGCCTGGGAAATCCCATGGAAGGAGGCGCCTGACAGACTACAGTCCATAGAATCACAGAGAGTTAGACACGACTGAGTGAATTCACTTTTCACTTTCAACGGATTTATCTGCCCCTACTTTAACCTCTTAATCTATTCATGACTTTAGAAAAAGGAATGGGTGAAAAAAGGTCGCTCAGTCGTATCTGACTCTTTGTGTCCCCATGGACTCTATAGCCCATGGAATTCTCCAGGCCAGAATACTGGAGTGGGTAGCTTTTGCCTTCTCCAGGAGATCTTTCCAACCCAGGAATTGAACTGGGGTCTCCTGCATTGCAGGTGGATTCTTTACCAACTGAGCTATCAGGGAAGCCAGACACGTGTCCTGGGGGGCTCAGACAGTAAAGCATCTGCCTACGAGGTTGTAGCTATCAATGTTCACTCATTAATGCCAAAGAAGGACTTAAAACATTCCCATTCAGAATCATTCCCAGTCTGGTCCCTGCTAGCTACAGCTAACTCAAGTTGTACAGAAACCCTTTGCCCTCAACAGTGTAGATCAGGGGTTTTCAACCACTGAATAATATTGCCCACTGATTGCTTTGTAAATAAAGCTGCATTAGGGCTTATCCATGCCCATATGTCTATGTATGTATTTTCTTTGTCTGTCTCCTTGCTATAACTCTAGATACACAAAATTATTTATAATGTTTTTGAACTTACAATACTCTATCTCAGTAGTAGGACAAAATTAGCAATCTCTTTGTAGAATGTTGTTTCTTCCAACATAAGCCACGGCAATTCTCCTTAAAACCCCACTCCTCTTTTATATTAATAAAAAACACCTCTGTTCCAGAAAACCTCCTGGTCTACCAGAAAGTATGAGGTCTCCACCTCTGGGTTCACTGGGACGTTTCCTGTCTACCTCTTTGCTCTGGTTATTCCATTTGGTATTTACAGAACTTTATCTTTTAAGATAGTGAAGTCACTCAGTTGTTTCTGACTCTTTGTGACTCCATGGACTACCAGACTCCTCCATCCATGGGATTTTCCAGGCAAGAGTACTGGTGTGGGTTGCCATTTCCTTCTCCAGGTATCTTCCTGACCCAGGGATTGAACCAGGTCTCCCACATTGCAGGCAGATGCTTTACCATCTGAGCCAACAGGGAAATGCATGCATCATTCCCTAATCTAGTGTCAGCACTTAGCAGAGATAGCCTGAAATAGGTGCTCATTCAATGAAGTACTGAAAACCTGAATCTTGTGTGCAGAACCTAGTCCCTGAGATAATCTCATTTTTTCAATGTCCTCATTTATCCTGTATTGACAGCTTTGCTTCAGGCCTATGAATGTGTATCGAAAATATGCTTATTATTGTCACTGTAATGCAAAAATCAGTTTCTGAAATTAAGAATTATGTCTAAAAGGTTAGAATAAATCTGCATAGTTAAAACCACCTTCCAAAAAAATGTATTTCAGGATACACATTAAACACATAAAAATCAACAAAAGAAGGTGCAAAGTCAACAAAAATATTGAAAGAAATATCTCTCAGTTGCCTGAGAATATTTGCTAGGTATGAAATCAATTTTCTACCTTTGGTTTGTTGTTGTTACTATTGTGTTGTTGTTGTTGTTTCCCATTAATTCACTTGGTGTTGCATAGAATGGGAAGCTGGTTTGTCAATATACACATTTTTAAATACTGGAAGCCAAATTGTGCCATTGAAAATGTAAAATTGAACCTCTTTTCTAAGGGAAGGGTGTGTGCATGTGTGGTAAAACGCTTCAGTCCTGTCTGACTATATGACCCTACAGACTGTAGCCCACCAGGCTCCTCTGTCCATGGGATTCTCCAGGCAAGAATATTGGAGTGGGTTGCCATTCTTTTCTCCAGGAGATCTTCTCAACCCAGGGGACAAACCCATGTTTCTTATTTCTCTTGCTTTTGCAGGTAGGTTCTTTACCACTAGCAGTACCTGGAAAGCCCAAGGCAAGGATAAGGACACTAATATCCTCATCCCAAGAAATGTTATTTAAAATGAATTATCATATATGTACGATATACATATGAGATATATATATATATATATGATCACAAAGGCACTTAAATAGAAGAAAACAATAATTTTACTGTTAACAATTGAGAGGAAGAATAATTGGGGGAATAGACGTGGGAGGATGGAACACAAATTGCTCTTTCTAAAGCAATATTTCATGCAAAGATGGGCACAATAAAGGAGACAAATAGTACGGACCTAATAGAAGTAGAATGGCACCCCACTCCAGTGTTCTTGCCTGGAAAATCCCATGGATGGAGGAGCCTGGTGGGCTACAGTCCATGGGGTCACTAAGAGTTGGACACGACTGAGCGACTTCCCTTTCACTTTTCACTTTCATGCATTGGAGAAGGAAATGGCAGACCACTCCAGTGTTCTTGCCTGGAGAATCCCAGGGACGGCGGAGCTTGGTGGGCTGCCGTCTATGGGGTCACACAGAGTTGGACACGACTGAGGTGACTTAGCAGCAGCAACAGAAGCAGAAAATATTAAGAAGTGCCAAGAATACACAGAACTACTATAGCAAAAAGATCTTCATGACCCAGATAGCCACGATGGTGTGATCATTGACCTAGAGCCAGACATCCTGGAATGTGAACTCAAGTGGGCCTTAGGAAGCATCGTTACAAACAAAACTAGTGGAGGTGATGGAATTCGAGTTGAGCTATTTCAAATCCTAAAAGATAATGCTGTGAAAGTGCTGCATTCAATATGTCAGCAAATTTGGAAAACTCAGCAATGGCCACAGAACTGGATAAGGTCAGTTTTTATTCCAATCCCAAAGAAAGGCAATGCCAAAGAATGCTCAAACTACCACACAATCACCTCACGTGCTAGTAAAGTAATGCTCAAAATTCTCCAACCCAGGCTTCAATAGTATGTAAACCATGAACTTGCAGATGTTCAAGCTGCATTTAGAAAAGGCAGAGGAACCAAAAGTCAAATGCCAACATCTGCTGGATCATCAAAAAAGCTAGTGATTTCCAGGAAAACATCTATTTCTGCTTTATTGACTATGCCAAAGCCTTTGACTCTGTTGATCACAACAAACTGTGGGAAATTCTTCAAGAGATGGGAACACCAGACCACCTGACCTGCCTCTTGAGAAACCTATATGCAGGTCAGGAAGCAATAGTTAGAACTGGACATGGAACAACAGACTGGTTCTAAATAGAGAAAGGAGTACTTTTGAGATTGTATATTGTCACCCTGCTTATTTAACTTATATGCAGAGTACATCATAAGAAATGCTGGACTGGATGAAGCAAAAGCTGGAATCAAAATTGCAGGGAGAAATATCAATAACTTCAGATATGAAGATTGACACCACCCTTATGGCATAAAGCCAATAAGAACTAAAGAGCCTCTTCATGAAAGTGAAAGAGGAGAGTGAAAAAGTTGGCTTAAAACTCAACATTCAGAAAAATAAGATCATGGCATCTGGTCCCATCACTTCATGGAACATAGATGGGGAAACAATGGAAACAGTGACAGACTTTATTTTCTGGGGCTCCAAAATCACTGCAGATAGTGACTCCAGCCATGAAATTAAAAGACTCTTGCTCCTTGGAAGAAAATTTATGACCAACCTAGACACCATATTGAAAAACAAAGACATTACTTTGCCAACAAAGGTATGCTTAGTCGAAGCTATGGTTTTTCCAGTAGTCATGTATGGATGTAAGAGTTGGACTATAAAGAAAGCTGAGTGCCGAAGAATTGATGCTTTTGAACTGTGGCATTGGAGAATACTCTTGAGAGTCCCTTGGACTGCAAGGAGATCCAACCAGTCCATCCTAAAGGAAATCAGTCATGAATATTCATTGCAAGGACTGATGTTGAAGCTGAAACTCCAGTACTTTGACCTTTTGATGTGAAGAACTGACTCATTTGAAAAGACTCTGATGCTGGGAATGATTGAAGGCAGAAAGCGAAGGGAACGACAGAGAATGTGAGGTTGGAGGGCTCTGGGATTTGGTGATGGACAGAGAAGCCTGGCGTGCTGCAGTCCATGCGGTCACAAAGAGTCGGACATGACTGAAAGACTGAACTGAACTGAAAGCAGTATTTGTAAAGACATTGTAGAGTTATGTAATAACTACCTTAAGAGCTAGATACATAAATTGTTAACAGCAGATGAACCTGGACAGTAAGATTAGCAACGGGGAAGTGTAAAGTAGGAAACTGATATTTTTCATCAAAAAAAAAAGAGAAACTTTTATATGATCCGTGGGTGTTTTTTAATGTCATATACTTTTTGATATTTAAGTGATTTTTAAATATATTTTCTCCTTAGATTTTATCTCTGTAACAGCGTTTGTGAGTATTTTAATCCTTTATTCATGGACTCGCATTTCAGTTATCCTTATTTAACTCTAAGTCCCAGAATATTCCCTGAACGATTGGGCTTTATATTTCCTGTTTTATTTACATTCAGCTTGATATTTGCCACATAACAAGTGTCTAACTCTGAAACATTTTCATGCAGTCTTCCAGAGGTCTTCAGTAGGACTGAGCCCCAGTTGACCTCATAACTGTTCATTAGTATACACTGTGTTGAGAACCTTGTATTTCCTGCTTCACTTTCCCATTTCCTACTGGTTCAGCCTGTGACCCCATTGAAAATAGACTGTTTCACTCAGAGCCTTTTATCAAGATTTGTTTCAAGGGAAACACAAGCTAAGATAATTGGAGCCAAGAATAGAATTATTTTCAGTAGAAACCAAGACCCAGGGTTACATTGCTAAATGACCAAATGGCAACAAGACACCATAGAGGGTGGTAAGTCAGGTTAATAGAACTGTCAGCCATGGTGGATGGTGATGGAATATGTATAGGTGTGAGAATATGTACTGGCTTATGGAACAAAGGGAAATTTAAGAATTCTGGCTGTTAACAAGTGCCCTAGAGCTCTGAAAGAGAAAATGCTCGTCTTAGTTTATGCAACTATTAAACAAGGGAACACTGGAAAAGCAAATAAGCCTTCATGGAAATGTTTTAAAAAGAGTGTTAACTTCACCTGGAGGATAGACTTTGCTAAGTATCAGGCCTGAGACTTGATTATAAGGGTTTCAGAGTTAGGTTGAAGGCTGAATTCACAGACCCAGCAAGCCTTCTGTAATAAATTTAGGTCCGTGATAAGAGAAGAATAGAACGCTGAAATCCAGGATGGGAATATTGGGCAGGTGTGTTTGAATCCCAAGATTTCCTTAAACCTTCTATGCTGAAAAATTGCCTTTTACTAAAAAAAGAGAATCGTCTCTCATTGCATAAAGACCATGCAAGGACTTTACTCAAGGTTAATGTTAGCCAACAGGATAATTAACCTTCTCAAGATCTGCTCCTCCTTTCATTGTTCTCAGTCAATAGTTAATGTTAACATGGTCAGAATGAAAGAGTTTAAGAGGGACACAATCAGAGGCCAGTAGAGCATGCCTCAGGATAGATACGGAGGCTCCAGCACAATGTATGTTTGATGGAAGATAGTTTATTTGTATGAGGGCACTCTTCACTCTTTTAGGATTTACTACTCCTGCAAGGATACCTAGTATACTTCTGAAACTGGTCCTTGATGCAGAGAAACAATGATGGTCTACAAAGAAATGAAGGAGAGATGACAGAATAGCTTTAGCAGATAGGAATGGAAGATTTCAGAATAGTTGAGACTCACAGAGGTAAAGTGGATACAAATTATTAGAGGTAATAATTGCAGCCATGAAATTAAAAGATGCTTACTCCTTGGAAGGAAAGTTATGACCAACCTAGACACCATATTAGAAAGCAGAGGCATTACTTTGCCAACAAAGGTCCGTCTAGTCAAGGTTATGGTTTTTCCTATGGTCATGTATGGATGTGAGAGTTGGACTGTGAGGAAAGCTGAGCATGGATGAATTGATGGTTTTGAACTGTGGTGTTGGAGAAGAGTCTTGAGAGTCCCTTGGACTGCAAGGAGATCCAACCAGTCCATTCTAAAGGAGATCAGTCCTGGGATTTCTTTGGAAGGAATGATGCTAAAGCTGAAATTCCAGTACTTTGGCCACCTCATGCAAAGAGTTGACTCATTGGAAAAGACCCTGATGATGGAAGGGATTGAGGGCAGGAGGAGAAGGGGATGACAGAGGATGAGATGGTTGGATGGGATCACCAACTCAATGGACATGCGTTTAGGTGAACTCTGGGAGTTGGTGATGGACAGCGGGGTCTGGTGTGCTGCAGTTCATGGAGTCGCAAAGAGAGAGACACGACTGAGCAACTGCACGGAACTGAATTCAACAAAAAAAGATTACAAACTTTTTTAATGTACAAGGAAAGCATATATCAGCTACTACAATGGAAAATCACTCTTCCTTACCCAGTTTCCAAACATAAACCAGTTGTTGAACTCTAGAATCTACTGAGTGAAAGATCATATCTGTTCAAGACACAGTTTCACAAAACAGCAGCCTATAAAAGTAAGTTTTTAATTTATTTTTAATTAGAGGATTATAGCTTTACAATATTGTTTTGGTTTCTGCCACATATCAGCATGAATCAGCCATCAGTTCAGTTCAGTCACGCAATCGTGTCCAACTCTCTGCGACCCCATGAATCGCCGCACGCCAGGCCTCCCTGTCCATCACCAACTACCGGACTTCACTCAGACTCACGTCCATCGAGTCAGTGATGCCATCCAGCCATCTCATCCTCTGTCGTCCCCTTCTCCTCTTGCCCCCAATCCCTCCCATCATCAGAGTCTTTTCCAGTGAGTCAACTGTTCACATGAGGAGGCCAAAGTACTGGAGTTTCAGCTTCAGCATCAGTTCTTCCAAAGAAATCCCAGGGCTGATCTCCTTCAGAATGGACTGGTTGGATCTCCTTGCAGTCCAAGGGACTCTCAAGAGTCTTCTCCAACACCACAGTTCAAAAGCATCAATTCGTTGGTGCTCAGCCTTCTTCACAGTCCAACTCTCACATCCATACATGACCACAGGAAAAACCATAGCCTTGACTAGATGAACCTTTGTTGGCAAAGTAATGTCTCTGCTTTTGAATATATATGCATATCCCCTCACTCTTTAACCTCCCTCCTACCTCCCATCCCATCCCACCCCTCTAGATTGTCACAGAACAGTGGGTTTGAGCTCCCTGCATCACAAAGCAAATTTCTCCTGGCTATCTAATTTTACATATTGTAATGCATATGTTTCAATGTTGCTCTCTCAGTTGATCCCACCCTCTCCTTCTGCTACTATGTTCACAAGTCTGTTTTCCATATCTGCATCTCATCACTGCACTGCAGATAGGTTCATCAGTTCCACTTTTCTATATTCCATATACATGACTTAATATATGATATTTGTCTTTCTGTTTCTGACTCCCTTCACTCTGTGTGATAAGCTCTAGGTTCATCCACCACATTAGAGTGACTCAAATATGTTCCTTTTTATGGCTGAGTAATATTCCATTGTGTACATGTACCACAACTTTATTCATTCATTTGCCAATGGACATCTAGATTGCTTCCATGTCCCAGCTGCTGTAAATAGTTCTGTGATGAACACTGGGGTGCATATGTCTCTTTCAATTATGGTTATCTCAGGGTATGTTTCTAGTAGGGGGATTGCTGGGTTGTATGGTAGTTTTATTCCTAATTTTTTAAGGAATCTCCATACATAGTGGCTGTATCAATTTGCATTCCCACCAACAGTGCAAGAGGTTTCCCTTTTCTCCACATCCTCTCCAGCATTTATTCTTTGTAATTATTTTTGATGATGGCCACTCTGACTGGTGTTAGATGATACCTCATTGTAGTTTTGACTTGTATTTCTCTAGTAATGAGCTATGTTGAGCATCTTTTCATGAGTTTATTAGCCATCTGTATGTCTTTTTTGGAGTAACATCTGTTTCGGCAATCTGCCCACTTTTTGATTGAGTTATTTGTTTTTCAGGTATTGAGCTGAATGAGCTGCTTGTATATTTTAGAGGTTAATGCTTTGTCAATTTTTTCATTTGCTATTATTTTCTCCCATTCTGAGGGTTGTCTTTTCACTAGGAATAAGCCTACCTAAAGAGACAAAAGACCTATATGCAGAAAACTTTAAGACATTGATTAATGAAATCAAGAATGACACAAACATATTGAAAGATATTCTGTGTTCCTGGATTGGAAAAATCAATGTTATGAAAATGACTATACGATTCAAAGTAATAGATAGATTCAATGCAATCACTATCAAACTACCAATGATATTTTTCACAAAACTAGAAGAAAAAAATTCATAATTTGTATGGAAGCACAAAAGACCCTGAATAGCCAAAGTAACCTTGAGAAGAAAAAATGGAGCTGGAAGAATTAACAGATCTGAATTTAGACTGTACTACAAAGTTACAGCCATCAAGACAGTATGGTATTGGCACAAAAACAGAAATATATTGTTCTAATGGAACAAGATAGAAAGCCCAGAGATAAACCCACATACCTATCTTTGACAAAGGAGGCAAGAATATAAAACAGAGTAGATAGTCTTTTCAATAAATGGTGCTAGGAAAACTGGACAGCTCTGTGTAAAAGAATGAAATTAAAACACTTCCTAACACCATGCACAAAAATAAACTCAAAATGGATTAATGACCCAAATGTAAGACCAGAAACTATAAAACTCTTAGAGGAAAATATAGGCAGAACACTCTTTGACATAAATCATAGCAAGATCTTCTATGACCCACCTTTCACAGTAATGGAAATAAAAGCAAAAATAAACATAAAAGTGAAAGTGAAGTCGCTCAGTGTGTCCAACTCTTTGTGGCCCCATGGACTGTAACCCACCAGGCTCTTCCATCCATGGGATTTTACAGGAATGGGTTGCCGTTTTCTTCTACAGGGGATCTTCCTGACCCAGGGATTGAACCCAGGTCCCCCACATTGTAGGTAGAGGTTTTACCATCTGAGCCACCAGGGAAGCAAGTGGGACCTAATTAAAAGCTATTGCACAGCAAAAGAAACTAAACATATTTCTTTAATTGAGGAAAAATTATCTGGATATTGATAAGGCCATTGGATACAGGATCTGAATTACCACTGGTAAAATAGAAATGAAGACAGCCTCGTTACTTCTTTTAGAGTGTGGATGTACAGACTTTTGACCCAAATATGTGCCATCTCAGTTTCTGAAATGATTGGGTCATTTCCTCAGCCTCATAGCACAATCCACATGGATATATTTAGCAGCTGGCAAAACCATCATCGTGTTCCTTCATCTGTGGATGAAGAGCTATTATGCTATAAAAGTCCAAATAGAAGCTTGTGAAACTGTCTGCATCCCTCATTTACAGAAAGTCAAAAGTGCTGGTGCATCCTAGATGAAGTTGCACGGATAATGCCATCTTCAAAAACTTAAATGATGTAGCAGTGGTGGGCTTCATTATATCCTGCTTAATTCACTGATATAGGATGTATGAGTTTAAAAAAAAAAAGATGGATTTTGACAGATGATGGCAAGCTTTCATAAATATAACAAAATGGTAGTGACAGTTTCTGTGTTTGGAGATATACCTTTTCTAAAAGAAATCACCATTCTATATATGATCTTAGAAACTATAGAACTAGTTACTGATTTGGGAAAACTATTTGTTTCAATACCTATCAGGAAGTCAAATCAGCTGTTGATAGCAGTCACTTGGAAAGGCAGCAGTACACCTTTACAGCCTTGCCTCAGGGTTATGTTAATCTCTTGCTCTGTAGGTCAATGGGACCTTGATCCTCTATACACATTGCCTTGCATGAAACTATTCTCTATACAGAGTTCAGCAAACTTTTACTGTAGAAAGTCAAATAGGAAATTTTTGAAGCTTTGCAGACCATGTTTCCCTGGTGGTTCAGACAGTATAGAATCCACCTGCAACTCATGAGACCTGGGTTTGATCCCTGGGTTGGGAAGATTCCCTGGAGGAGGGTGTGGCAACCCACTCCAGTATTCTTGTCTGGAGAATCCCATGGACAGAGGAGCCTGGCAGGGGCAGTCCATTGGGTTGCAAAGAGTCGGACACGACTGAGTGACTAAGCACACACACAGACCATGTGATCTTTGTCACAACTCCTAAAATCTTCCATTGAGCAGTCATAGACATTATGTAAATAAATGAGAATGATGGTGTCCTGATAAAACTTTATAAATGAAAGCAGATGACAGGCTGCGTTCGGCTTGGAAGTTGTAGTTTTTATACCTCTGTACTACACCGACTGCATCATATTAATTTGACCTGGAGATTGTGAAATGTCAAGCGCTCTGGAAATACTGGAAAGATACCTATGTATCAAGGGACTGTTAACCCCTAAAAAGTTTTGGTTAACTGACATATCTGTGAAGTTTTTAGAGGTTTGAGAACTTGGGTAAAACTGAGGCATTTCTTATAAACTAAATTTCAGGGTATTTGCCCTGTACTTTCTAGCACTAAGAAACTGGGACCGTGCTTGGATGGTCATTTTGAGTTTTAAAGATATTAATACCATGCACCATTTTAGTAATATAACTCAGAATCAGTTCTTAGACATTCATTAAGATGTCAGCTTTGAGTGTGATTCGAACAATAGAGCCTTCTCTAGTAAGTTCAGGAAGTGCTTCAGTTTGGATGCAGTCAAGAAACTGAAGGTATTTATGTGTTATCCATGGTAATCCACAATACTGACACTCTGTCAAACTTCTGAAGACAGGCAGTGTTTTTTGTACCAGAGCACTATTTGGTTTTGCATGGCAAATACAACAAGCCACTGTATCTTAATAGAAAGTCTATAATAGACCAAGAGACATCTAGTGAGTATGCAGTGTGTACGCTCATATGTGAGTTCACATAAAATATCCTTTATTCTCTACAGTGAGTCCCTTATGAGCTAATTATTTTCAGGAGAGTACAGCATTAATCCATCATATTATGGAAGTGGTACTGTGTGAGCTGGGCATGAGTATGGCAGGAGAGTACAAATAATTTGTACAAATGGGTGTACTATATATTTATATCACTGACTCTCATGGCCAATCCTCTCCTCAGCTCATCATGTGACCCTATTGAGGGTTCCCAGGTACCGGCTGCCTAGAAGAATATCCTGAAACTGGTTCATTAATGGGTCTACTCCATATGTTGGTATGAACAGAAAATATACAATTTTTGAAGTACAATCCCAATTATGTGTGTATATATATGAAATACAGTGGTGATGGCCATTCCTCCCCAGTGGGCAGATCCATGGCAGTACATCTGTTCTTCAGCTTGGTGGGGAAGTGATTACAGATAAGAATACACACAGAGATACTTGACCAATGGTAAATGACTTAGCCTGAAAAAGACTGGAAATTGAGGATAACAAAATAAGAAAATTGTCAGGAAGACACTAGGGGATAGACCTGTGAGCCCAAAAGGTGTAAATCTTTTATCTCAAGCGACATCCACTAGAAAGAGTGTTCATCTCAGCAGAAATGCTAACCAACCAGATAAACAGGATGAGCTCATACAGTTAGAGTGTAGCCACCTGCCCTTATTGCTCATCCCAGAGAGCAATCTACCCAGAGAGTGAGCATCCATGATGGTAGGAATGGTGGTCATTCACGGCCATGGGGTTGCAAAGACATGGACACAGCTGAGCTACTAATATACATGGCTGCAACATTACAGGCTTCCTTGACCAAGGCTATAACGATTATCCTGCTAATGTTAAATCTATCATTAGTAAAGTTAGAAATCAAGCCCTTGCTATGCTAATATATAATTATAAGACAAATTAGCCACTTAGAGACAAATTACATAAGAACTCTATCACTTGAATAGGGCTGGCAACTTGTCCTTACAAGAATTGGTGTATTTTCTGGATATGGGTTGGTCATCCCTGAGCATATTATTGAGATATTATATTCATTTCTTTTTCATCAAATGTTTCTGTGTATTACTGATTTGGTTACACCATATTAAGAAAAACTGGGTGTTTTTTTTTTTCCCCATGGACTTTATCTGGCCACTGGAATAGACTTGGTTTCAACAAGAATAGACTGAAAGTACCAATGAATTAAGTATGTAGAAGCAACATTCAACTAATTATTAACAGAAGTTGGGTGTTTAACAACATCAGTTCCCTTGTTTCTTGGGTAGGAGAATCTTGAGGTGTGTCCTTTGCAGTTTTCCAGAGGTCTCTAGCAAGACTGAGATCCTGTGACACACGATGGTAACCAGTTAATTAGCAGAATTTTATTGACTTTCTTCCCTTTCTTATCTTACTTTCCCACCCCCCTCCTTCCATGATTTCTGGCATCACATCACAAATAAACCACTTGCATTCAACTCCTTGTCTCAGTATTTTTCTTCTCAAGAATTCCTAACTTAATACATTTGTATTTAGAAAATTGTCCATAAAGCCAAACTAGTTAAATGCATTTGTAGAATTTTTTTTCAAAACATCTTTATTTATTCATTGGACAAATATTTTGGGGGTGTATTTTATGCATGTCTTATATCTCTGATCTTAAGAAAAGCACAGACTAATGACTTGAGAGACAAATAAAGCAAAATTAGAATGCTACATGACAAGTCCTTAAACAGAGAATTACAGGAGCCACAACAACAGTGAGGCAGAGAGAGAGCTTACTTCAGAATTAGTTCAGAGATCAGGGTATCCTAGTTGATGCTGTTGTAGAGTGAAACTTCTCAATAAATAAGGAGGTTGGGAAGGCTAATTTAGCTTTTAGGACTTAATGGGACACAAATTATGGAAGAACATTTTGGGCCAAAGGAGTAGCATATGAAAAAGTGCATAAAGGTGTCCAGAGGAGAAAAGAAACTATACTCCTGTTCTTTTCATTTACTTATTTCTTTAGAGACAAGGAGGGTCATTGAAGGATTTATTATTTTAATACCTTATTTTTGTGCCTTTGAATCATGCTCGGTCAACATTTATACAAGAAAAAGTAGAGTTTCCAAACTGACTTAGTGAATATATTTTGAGACTGCTAGAGTTGGTTTTTTTTTTTTAGTAATAAATATTTTATATGGTGAATATGAGACCAGGAAGATAAATGCTCCTAATGGTAAATACATATCTGCAACTCCTATCTCTCAATGGTATCATTTGATTCTAGGACCTAAAGAACAACATACTTTTGATCACTTCTGTTAAAACCAGCGTTATCACATGCATTGTGTAAAACAGGTGTGTGTGTGTGTGTGTGTGTGTGTGTGTGTGTTAGTGATGGTGATGGTGTTAGTGGAGGGTGTTCCCTGACTAGACTAGAAATACAAAGTCTCCTCAATTCTTCCACCTCCCCAGGAAATGTTGGGACAGATTATTCCTCACTTCTTGCCACTCATCACTCACTATTCTCTGAAGCCTGGAAGATGGTACTGGCGTGTGTGAAAGCTACATATTTGTTGGCTATTGGTATTTGTTGAATACTGATGAAAGTTGGTAATGCATGTTATGCCCTTTGTCTTTCTTTTTTCGAATACAATCCAAATGTACATCAACTGGTGAACAAATAAACAAATGTGTTTGTTTGTTTTTTCCACACAATGGAATACTACTCAGCAATAAAAAGAAATATTGACATATGCTACAGTGTGGATAAATCTTGAAAATATTATCATATATGGAAGAAGCCACACACAAAAGACCACATACTGTACTTGCTTTGGCAGCACATATACTAAAAATTGAAACAATACAGAGAAAACTAACATGGCCCCCACAAAAGGAAAGCATGCAAATTCATAAACCACTCCATATTTTTTCATGACAATTGCAAAAATAATGTAATATGTCAATGCATCAAAATGACACATTTTACATCTTAAATTTAGTGTTACACATCAAGTGTATTTAATTTTAAAAAGACCACTTACTGTATTATTCCATTTTATGAAATGTCAAGAATAGGCAAATCTTCAGAGATAGAAAGTGATTCAGCTAGGACTGTGGGTATACGTGAAAGGTGGGTTTGAGAGGTAAAGGCTAATAAGCATTGAATTTCTTCTGAGAGTGATGAAAACATTTTAAAATTAGAGCACATTGTGCCTTTTGTCTTTCTTTAAAGGAATCTATCCACAAGCTGAACACATTTCCCAATCTCCTGCTGTGATGTATAAGGTTCCTACTGTCCTCTTGAATGTCCATCTGTAACAGGGCTCAGTTCCTAGAAGAGGAATTGAGAATCCTTATTCTGACTTCAGAGACAATACTTTGCCAAAAAAGATCCATCTAGTCAAGGCTACGGTTTTTCCAGTGGTCGTGTATGGATGTGAGAGTTGGACTGTGAAGAAAACTGAGCACCGAAGAATTGATGCTTTGAACTGTGGTGTTGGAGAAGACTCTAGAGAGTCCCTTGGACTGCAAGGAGATCCAACCAGTCCATCCTAAAGATCAGTCCTAGGTGTTCTTTGGAAGAACTGATGCTGAAGCTGAAACTCCAGTACTTTGGCCACCTCATGCGAAGAGTTGACCCATTGGAAAAGACACTGATGCTAGGAGGGATTGGGGGCAGGAGGAGAAGGGGACGACAGAGGATGAGATGGCTGGATAGCATCACCAAGTTGATGGACATGAGTTTGAGTGAACTCCAGAAGTTGGTGATTGACAGGGAGGCCTGGTGTGCTGTGATTCATGGGGTCACAAGGAGTCGGACACGACTGAGCAACTGAAATGAACTGAACTGAACTGTACTGAACTGATTCTGACTTCAAGGTCAGGCTTCTAACAGTTATATATAAGAAATAAAGTGGATTATGTGTTTTAATGTTTACCCAGTTCCTATATGTTGGTGGGTCTATAATCTGGTGGGCAGGAAGGCAAAATTATTAGGTTCCTCCAAATTTCAGCAGGTTTTCTTTCTTCTGATGGTTACAAGAACACTTTGTTTTCCTTAGCACAAGGCATATTATATCTGGAGCTGAAACCAATCAGCTGGAGCTGAAAGTTATTGTGGGTAGCATGCAGTGAATGGCTCAATTCATAGGAAACTCAGGTCTAGATATTTTAAGTGATTTTCTAAGGTCATATATATACTTGGAGGAAGAACTATGGCAAGAATTGAAGTCTACTGATACTTCAGGCTATTTTTCATATACTCTGACTTCTCAAAAAATATGTACTTAATAAATAAATGTAACACTAAAAATATAGTAACATTCCCTGGTTTGTCAGATGGTAAAGAGTCTGCTTTCAATACAGGAGATCTGGGTTCGATTCCTGTGTCAGGAAGATCCCTTTGAGAAGGAAATGGCAACTCACTCCAATATTATTGCCTGGAAAATCCCATGGACAGAGGAAGCTGGCAGGCCTCTGTCCACAAGGACGCAAAGAGTCGGACATGACTGAGTGACTAAGCATATACATTAGCTTACATTACAGGATACTAATGCATCTGAATGCATTAGACCTTAAGAGAATGATTTTAGTACTAATTTCACTTCCAAAACACTTTCTGGAGTTCAATGTAAGCAGTATTATACTTCATAACTGTCTCATGATAATAAAGGGAATTAAAGTGGACGCAATGGAGTATTACTCAGCCATTAAAAAGAATACATGTGAATCAGTTCTAATGAAGTGGATGAAACTGGAGCCTATTATACAGAGTGAAGTAAGCCAGAAAGAAAGACACCAATACAGTATACTAATGCATATATATGGAATTTAGAAAGACGGTAACGATAACCCTGTATGTGAGACGGCAAAAGAGACACAGATGTATGGAATAGTCTTTTGGGCTCTGTGGGAGAGGGCGAGGGGGGGATGATTTGGGAGAATGGCATGGAAACATGTATAATATCATATATGAAATGAATTGCCAGTCCAGGTTCGATGCATGATACTGGATGCTTGGGGCTGGTGCACTGAGATGACCCAGAGGGATGGTACAGGGAGGGAGGAGGGATGGGGGTTCAGGATGGGGAACATGTGTATACCTGTGGCAGATCCATGTTGATGTATGGCAAAACCAATACAATATTGTAAAGTAATTAACCTCTAATTAACATAAATAAATTTATATTAAAAAAAATAAATAAAGTGGACTTACAAAAAAGGAGCAAAAAAAGTGGACTATTTCATCAAATGATTCATATTTATTTGGGGAAACCAGCCTGCAAACAAACCAGCACATTACCCAAAGATACAGCACTGGTTACAGAGGAGTTACAGGGGTAGATCAGGCAATCAGAAGTGGATAGACAGGGGAATCTCTCTAGAGAAACTGAAAAGGCATTGCAGATACTTGAGCCTATCTGTAGAGGTGGATATAGATGGCTAAAGGCATGTTAGTAGACAGGATAGATAGAAGCCAGGGAGCAGGGGTGGGAAGGTCTTTGGGAACAGGGAAAAACCTGGGGAAGAAAATGAGTGGGTGGGTGTCTTTGAGCTCCCAGGTAAGGTGAGATGAAGAGATTTATTACTCAGTCAGCGGTGTACACATATGTGAAAAGGAATCATTTGGTGTACATCACTTTTTTAATTAATTTTTTATTGGCGCATAGTCGCTTCACAATTTTGTGCTAGCTTCTGCTGTACAGCAAAGTGAATCAGCTGTATGTAGACACATACCCTTCTCCTTTAGACTTCCTTCCCATTTAGGTCACCGCAGAGCTCTGATTAGAGTTCCCTGTGCTACGCAGTAGATTCTCATTAGTTGCCTATTTTATACATAGTGAATATACATCAATTCTAATCTCCCAGTTCATCCCACCTCCTTCCCCTCTGCCTTGGTGACAATTTGTTCTCTACATCTTGTGTCTTCTATTTCTGCTTTGCAAATAAGATCTCTTATATCATTTTTCTAGATTCCACATATATGCTTTAATATGTAGTATTTGATTTTTTTCTTTCTGACATACTTCAATCTGTATGACAGTTTCCAGATCCATCCACATCTCCACAAATGATCCAACTCCATTCCTTTTTAGGGCTGAGTAATATCCCATTGGATATATGTACCACACATTCTTTATCCATTCATCTGTTGATGGACGTTTAGGCTACTTTCATGTCCTGGCTATTGTAAATAGTGCTGCAATGAATATTAGGTTGCATGTATCTTTTTGAATTACAGTTTTCTCTGGGTGTATGCTGAGTAGTGGGGTTTCTGGTCTCATAATATTTACCCTGGGTTTAAAATGTATATTAGCTCTCCCATATCTTCTAAAGCTTGCCAGTGTTTAGGTTTACTCCATTTCCCATCAGTATACAATATTTGAATCAAAAGGCAGCTTCTCTTTATCCTATATAATTCTCCTCCTCCTTTCCATCACCTCCCTTTAACACTTCCATCATAGTTTTCTTACAAATGTTGCTTCTCTTCCCTTAATTTCCCACAAGACCCAACCAAGTTGACCTTTACTACACAGTTCAAACATAACCTCATAAATAAGCTTTATCTGTTTCTTCCTCCTATGAACTCTTCTAACATGTAGCTATAATGTGTGTGTACTTGTGTGGGTATTTTTAGATTTATTATTCCCACTAAATTTTTCATTTCTCAAAGGAAAGACCCAAGTAATTTAAATCTGTATTTGTCAGAGCAGCTAATGGGCAGACTGTCCAAGACTTGTGACTTCTGTATGAAGGTTTTACTTCCTCTTGACAATAGAGTTGAGGCTTTAAGTGCACCTCATTATGGAGAGGCACCATTTTGGATTCAATGCATGGGAGAAAAACATAACGTCTTTGCTTTTTTTCTAGAAACAGATGAAAGAGGGAGGGATGACAATTCAATCGTTCCTCATGATATTAACACAGTTGTATTATTAACAGTGATATCAACAACTAACATTAATATAGCCTCTTTCCATCTTAAGAGCTATGTGGTTGCAAACACTACCTCATATAGAGTTTCAAAATGACCTAGACGCATGAGAGTTATAATTTTTAAAGATAGAAACAGGCATCTCAAATGTGCCAAATGGTTTGTTTACAAAAGAATCATTCTTCATCAAGAACCTAAATCAAATCCTCTGACTCCAGTATGGTAAAACAAACTACCTTTCCCCCCGCAAACTACCTCCCCCCAAAGGATAAATAAAGCTATTTTACCAAAGCATTTCAGATTTTATTCCCATTTTCATGATACAAAAACATCCAGATAAACTCAAAATTGTATATTTTTCTATTTTTAAAAAGGAATCTTATTTAGAAGATTAAAAATCTTTATAACAACTTACTTTTTATGAGGATCTATTCTGTATCATTTACTAAGCATCACTCCTAGAAACTATCATTATTTTCATTTTATAGATGAAAAAGCTGAGTCACTTGTTCATTGCTTCAAAGCTGATAGGTGCCAGATCTGAAGCTACAATCAAGTGTTCTGAATCTAAGCCTAAACTAATTTCAAAATATCTCACCAAATGAAAGTAAGATAAAGAAAGCACAGAAAGAAAATAAAAGAGAAATAAGAAAGGTGTGTAGAAGGCACAAATGTGAGTGTGTAGAGACTCACTTTTTTTTTTTTTTTAATTTTATTTTTAAACGTTACATAATTGTATTAGTTTTGCCAAATATCAAAATGAATCCACCACAGGTATACATGTGTTCCCCATCCTGAACCCTCCTCCCTCCTCCCTCCCCATACCATCCCTCTGGGTCGTCCCAGTGCACTAGCCCCAAGCATCCAGTATCGTGCATCGAACCTAGACTGGCATCTCATTTCATACATGATATTTTACATGTTTCAATGCCATTCTCCCAAATCTTCCCACCCTCTCCCTCTCCCACAGAGTCCATAAGACTGTTCTATACATCAGCGTCTCTTTTGCTGTCTCCTACACAGGGTTATTGTTACCATCTTTCTAAATTTCATATATATGCATTATTATACTGTATTGGTGTTTTTTCCTTCTGGCTTACTTCACTCTATAATAGGCTCCAGTTTCATCCACCTCATTAGAACTGATTCAAATGTATTCTTTTTAATGGCTGAGTAATACTCCATTGTGTTTATGTACCACTGCTTTCTTATCCATTCATCTGCTGATGGGCATCTAGGTTGCTTCCATGTCCTGGCTATTATAAACAGTGCTGCGATTAACACTGGGGTACACGTGTCTCTTTCCCTTCTGGTTTCCTCAGTGTGTATGCTCAGCAGTGGGATTGCTGGATCATAAGGCAGTTCTATTTCCAGTTTTTTAAGGAATCTCCACACTGTTCTCCACAGTGGCTGTACTAGTTTGCATTCCCACCAACAGTGTAAGAGGGTTCCCTTTTCTCCACACCCTCTCCAGCATTTATTATTTGTAGACTTTTGGATCGCAGCCATTCTGACTGGTGTGAAATGGTACCTCATAGTGGTTTTGATTTGCATTTCTCTGATAATGAGTGATCTTGAGCATCTTTTCATGTGTTTGTTAGCCCTCTGTATGTCTTCTTTGGAGAAATGTCTATTTAGTTCTTTGGCCCATTTTTTGATTGGGTCTTTTATTTTTCTGGAGTTGAGCTGTAGGAGTTGCTTGTAAATTTTTGAGATTAGTTGTTTGTCAGTTGCTTCATTTGCTATTATTTTCTCCCATTCTGAAGGCTGTCTTTTCACCTTGCTAATAGTTTCCTTTGATGTGCAGAAGCTTTTAAGTTTAATTAGGTCCCATTTGTTTATTTTTGCTTTTATTTCCAATATTCTTGGAGGTGGGTCATAGAGGATCCTGCTGTGATGTATGTCGGAGAGTGTTTTGCCTATGTTCTCCTCTAGGAGTTTTATAGTTTCTGGTCTTATGTTGAGATCTTTAATCCATTTTGAGTTTATTTTTGTGTATGGTGTTAGAAAGTGTTCTAGTTTCATTCTTTTACAAGTGGTTGACCAGATTTCCCAGCACCACTTGTTAAAGAGATTGTCTTTAATCCCTTGTATATTCTTGCCTCCTTTGTCAAAGATAAGGTGTCCATATGTGCGTGGATTTATCTCTGGGCTTTCTATTTTGTTCCATTGATCTATATTTCTGTCTTTGTGCCAGTACCATACTGTCTTGATAACTGTGGCTTTGTAGTAGAGCCTGAATGTAGAACAGCACTCAGTAGACAGAACATCTATGACTTCCCTAGTAGGAGCAAAAATGATTTTCAGGAAATGCCAACTGAAATATTGATGCCAAAGCTAAGCTTATGGAAATTCCTGCCTGAGTAGATCCTTGTATTATTTTTATTTGATTCTTCTTCTTGGGACATGTAGGGTTATTTCCAAATTCATTACCTTTCAGTAACAAACTATATTCTTATAGAAATACTCTAGTAAATGTCTTTCAGGATCATGTAATTCCTTTAGGGGTTGTATGGGGAAACCCTCTGCCTACTTGATTTACAAAACGCAGATGGTTAGTAATACTTGAGTTGTTATTGATGCCTCCTGACATCTTTCTCAGCACCCTTAAAGAGAGTGGCATAATTCTTTAAGACATAATATTACACTTAGGAATTGCTTTAAAAGATCATCAATCTTTTGTGCATGACTCTGAACACTCAGCTAGTGTTAAATAAACCATGACTAGAAATGAAATTCAAAATACTTGGAGTGATTTCTGCAAAATGCTCTCCATTTGCCAATTATGTCCTACCATATTTCATCTTATCAGTTATTCATTATTCTTGACTAAAAATACAGTTATGACAAACAGTATATCTCAGAGGAAGTTTCATGATTTTCCAAAGAAATACGATCAATATGTCCCAGCCAAGCCATCCTTTATACTTTGCACTTGGTGGAAATAACATTGTGAGTGATGATGATGGTGACTTTATTTGCAGGTGTTGATGAATTTGGCTATTAGGAATATAAATATAACTGAAAGGAATATCAAAACAAAATGGCATAGTTATCAAAAAGATGTCTGCTAAACATGGATTGGACTTTCGCCAGGAGGAATGGCAATCAGTGAAGGATTCTTTCCTTTTTATATAATTTGTAATAAAGAAAATACATTCAAAATTCAATCAGCAAGAAGAGGCACTAGACTCCCCACCCTCTACCTTCCAGAAACAGATTGAAAAGTACCCGAAGGTTTGAACTTTAAATCATCTACTTGTTTTATGAAAATAACTATGATACATGGTCAAGGAAATGAAATCGTTATGTATTCTGATCTGAGGTCTTCTAGGATGTTCTGTTCTTGTACATAACTTCTCTGACCCTCAGTTTCTTGGGTATTCAAATCAGTGCTTCAAGTATCAAATAAGGTACAAACATAAAAATATTTTTAAATATAAAGAGCTCTTCAAATATAAGGAATCACTCTTTATATTCCCTGGAGAAAAAGAATTTTCCTAGTGCTAAAATAAGGTTAAAATTAAAACCATGTATTATTCATGTATATAAGCTATAAAACTATATTAACAGAAATGCACCAATATAGTTTACAAAGTAAAAAAAGTCATTTAAATTAATAGATTTATGAAATTAATTAGCAGCAATTATATATCATCATATATCACTACTATAAGCAATATGCTGTAACTAACAACTGCAGTTTGAGGTATTCAACACTTTCATAAAATTATCCTCACATCTTCCATCCTGCTGTGTCTCTGTGATGCTTCCAGCAGCTTTTCTGGCATTCAAACTTACAAGCCATTTTAAGTTGAAGATTCTCTAGCTTTCCCAGGTATGGCCACCTCAGTCTTAAAGTGATCCCAGTACCTTTTTCTACAGAGAAGATCAAGAACACTTTGATTAGAATCTAAGCCTTCAAAGCTTACAGAAGAGCATGTGTTCTGAGGATGATGGTTGGGGAAGATGCCTGAAATAAAAATCTGATGAAAGGGAGAATACAGTCATAGGTCATAGTGTGTAAATATGTGTACCATTGTTTTGACATGAAAATATCCAGACAGCCACACTCTAGAGGTTCTCTTCTACCAACACTGCCAACAAAACCTTCAGGCCATATAGCTTTATCCTAACCATCATCACAACTTGTATCAGCCATGATAATATGGGTGGATAATGTATTTGTATGTCACTAATGTGCTAAGTCACTTCAGTCATGTCCAACTCTTTGCAACCCTATTGACTATAGCCCACCAGGTTCCTCTGTCCATGGGATTCTCCCACATTAAATCTTATTTTCTGTTTCAATTACTCAACTTTGAAGCAAAATTAAATTTGCAAGTGATTTCAAAGTATATATGAGCATTATTTTAATGCTGTCATGTGTCTCATCAAATATATTCTTCATTCTGAAAAAAAAAAAAAAGTGAAAGTTAGTCACCCAGTCATGCCCAAGTCTTTGCCATCGCATGGACTACATCCCACCAGGCTACTCTGTCCATGGAATTCTCCAGGCAAGAGTACTGGAGTGGGTTGCCATTTCCTTCTCCAGGGGATCTTCCCGACCCAGGGATCAAACCCATGTCTCTTACGTCTCCTGCATTGGCAGGAGGGTTTCTTTACCAACTGAGACACCAAGGAAGCCTTCTTTCTAATATTTCTCATTTGGAATTTTATTTATTATTTAATTTTATAAATAGCACAGTGATAAATAAAGCTTGGGCATGGATATTTTGTTAGGTATAGTAAAATTTTCTTAACATAGATTTTTCTAAATGATGATAGCAATAACTAAAGCAGCCTATTCTAAATCGGTACTGAGCACTTCATATGCATTATTTGACTGATACATGTCACAATTTTGTGAGATTATGTTAATATTTGATCATTTTAAATCAAACAATAGTTGATTTGCAATGTTATATTAATTTCAGGAGTATAGCAAAGTGATTCAGTTACACACACACACACACACACACACACACACACACACACATAGACATATTCTTCTTCAAGTTATTTTCCAATGTAGGCTATTTGAAAATATTGCGTATAATCCCCTGTGATATATAGTAGGTCCTTGTTGTTTCCCAAACTCCTAATTTATCCCTCCCCTGCTCCCTTTCCCTTTTAGTAATTATAAATTTATTTTCTATGTCTGTGACTCTATTTCTGCTTTGTAAATAGATTCCTTTGTATCATTTTTTAAAAAATATTTCCCTATGTTATATGGTATTTGTCTTTGTCTACTTTACTTCATTTAATATAATCTCTAATCCATCCATGTTGCTGCAAATTTAGGTTGCCTGCATGTATTGGTTATTATATAAATAGTGCTGCAATGAACACTGAGGTGCTAGTATCTTTTTGAGCTATCATCTTCTCTGTATACATGCCCAGGAATGGGATTGCAGCATCATATAGTAGTTCTATTTTTAGTTTTTCAGGAAACTCCATACTGTGTCCATAGTGGCTATTACAATTTTACATTCTGACAAATGGAGTGAGAAGGTTCTCCTTCCTCCACACCCTCTCCAGCATTTATTGTTTATAGACTTTTTGATGATAACCATTCTGACAGTTGAGGAGATAACTCTCTGCACTTTGGATTTGCATTTCTCTAATAATTAATGTCTCTGCTTTTGAATATGCTATCTAGGTCGGTCATAACTTTCCTTCCAACGAGTAAGCGTCTTTTAATTTCATGGCTGAAGGTGACCATCTGCAGTGATTTTGGAGCCCAGAACTTTCGTCTAGTCAAGGCTATGGTTTTTCCTGTGGTCATGTATGGATGTGAGAGTTGGACTGTGAAGAAGGCTGAGCACCGAAGAATTGATGCTTTTGAACTGTGGTGTTGGAGAAGACTCTTGAGAGTCCCTTAGACTGCAAGGAGATCCAACCAGTCCATTCTGAAAGAGATCAGCCCTGGGATTTCTTTGGAAGGAATGATGCTAAAGCTGAAACTCCAGTACTTTGGCCAGCTCATGCGAATACTTGACTCATTGGAAAAGACTCTGATGCTGGGAGGGATTGGGAGCAGGAAGAGAAGGGGATGACAGAGGATGAGATGGCTGGATGGCATCACTGACTCGATGGATGTGAGTCTGGGTGAACTCCGGGAGTTGGTAATGGACAGGGCGGCCTGGCGTGCTGCGATTCATGGGATTGCGAAGAGTTGGACACAACTGAGTGACTGAACTGAACTGAACTGAATAATTAGTGATGTTGAGCATCTTTTCATGTGTGTTTGGCCTTCTGCATTTCTTCTTTGGAGAAAGGTTTAGTTAGGTTTCCTGCCCATTTTTCAATTGAATTGCTTTTGGTGGGTCTTTTTTTTTTTTTTTTTTTTGGTATTGAGCTGAATGAGCTACTTGCATATTTTGGAGATTAGTTCCTTGTTGGTTGCAAATATTTTCTCTCATTCTGTAGGTTGTCTGTTTGTGTTGTTTATGGTTTCTTTTTCTGTGCAAAATCTTTTTAGTTTAGAAAACTAATCAGGAAGGCCAAGTGTGCTATTAGCGAGTAAATGGAAGAGCCTGAATTGGGTTCAAGTACGGCAGAGTTCAGGGTGCATCACAAAAGCACTGCCTGCAGGCATGTCAAAGGCAGGAAAATACAACCACCTTCAGAAAAATACAAACAAGGGTTTAAAGTTTATATAAAATTTACCTTGTTGTTATCATGATAGTCTCAATAAAATTCCCTCCCAGGACTCATGCTAAGTGGAAGGGAACTCCTAGATTTAATTTTTAACTGTAAGTATCTAATAATGAAGATACAAAGCTCGGTGGAAAACCACTAGTGCCACCTCTTTAGGAGTCATTAGATGTTTAAATAAACCACTATATGGGTGTCACCAGTTGGAGGAGAGTTCTTTTTAAACCTGCAAATACTCTGAGAACAAAAATAGATTTCAAAAACTTCACAAGTTAATGGATGACAGGAAAAAAATTAACAATGTAGCTGAAACTTTTATCCAAGTGCTGCTGACAAAGACAGTTGGCTTAATAGGAGACACATATAACATTTTTGCTTGAAAATTCACTTTATAAATGGAAGTTCATTCAAGTACTAATATTTGGTCAGTAAAGATAGCATCTAGGCTTAAAGAGATAAAATTTTTTGCCATTGAGAGAAACAGAAAGGAGTCACCCCTATAAGACAATGAATGATTGAATAAAATATAGAATAATGTATGTAAAATAATAACCCGTGAACTGAACCATCAATGAAACCTCATAAAAGGGGACATTTTATAGAAGCAGAAATTAGTCACTGTATTTTGCAGAATGGAAATGCAAAATAAGTGAATTAGGTTCACCTAGTCTAGCCTACAGGGCTTCCCTGGTAGCTCAGTGAAAAAGAATCTGCCTGCAATTCAAGACACCCGGGTTTGACCCCTGGGTTGGGAAGATCCCCTGGAGGAGGGCATAGCAGCCCACTCCAGTACTCTTGACTGGAAAATTCTATGACCAGAGGAGCCGGGTGGGCTACAGTTCACAGGGTCGCACAGCATCAGATATGACTGAGTGACTAAGCAGCAGCAGCAGTCTAGACTACTCCCTGGACTTGCGGTATCAATAGCACTTTTGTGCTTAGACAATAGTAAACAGATAGTTGCTCCGCATGTAACCTGGCAAGGCAAAACAGCCATAGATTCAAGGATTCAGGAGTAAGGATCTGGGTTACTCTACTGGGTAACCAACCCAGGTCAGTGGAAGAAGCAAAGGGAGACTGCTCTGTAAACGGACAGCGGAGGAATATGAAACTTTGTGTCTTAAGGAAATTATAGAAAATAATACAGAATGGGGGACAACAGAGGATGACATAGTTGGATGGCATCACCGACTCGATGGACATGAGTTTGAGCAAGCTCCAGGAGTTGGTGATGGACAGGGAAGCCTGGCGTGTGCAATCTTCTGAACTGAATTCAGTTCTGAACTGAATAAAGAATGGAAAAAAACATAATGGATCATTTTACCTGTGAATAGGTTGACTAAAGCAGAGTAGAATTGCTGGTGTTAGAGAGAAGAGAAAGCCTGTATATTTGAATAGGATAGAAGAATGAGAGTATAAACACAGATGCAGGCAGGTCATGGTGCTGGAGAAGACTCATGAGAGTCCCTATGACAGCAAGGAGATGAAACCAGTCAATCCTAAAGGAAATCAACCCTGAATATTCATCGGAAGGACTGGTGCTAAAGCTGAAGCTCCAAAATTTTGGCCACTTAATGTGAAGAGCTGACACATTGGAAAAGACCCAGATGCTGGGAAAGATTGAGAACAAGAGGAGAAAAGGGGTGACAGAGGATGAGCTAGTTGGATGGCATCTCTGATTCAATGGACATGAGTTTGAGCAAACTTAGGGAGGTAGTGGGAGACAGGGAAACCTGGCGTGGTGCAGTTCACGGGGTCACAAAGAGTTGGATATGACTTAGTGACTGAACAACAACAGAATATTATGGTGGGAAGATAAAATCATACCCATGTGATTGGATTTATGCAATAATAGTTAAGGTCATTGATTACCCTCGAGTGTGGGCACAGCAAATGCTGAAACTTTTAGGAGGGAAACAGTTATCTGAAATAGTTTTCTGAAAGAGGACAAACATACTTGTGTAGAAAGTGTGGTTCTTAGGAAAATATGGTTGATACAGATAGGGGGCACTTGAAATAGACAGCTTAGAGTCTGAGCAGTTGTGGATGGGACAAGATGTAGTATATGTCTTCAGACACCAGAAATGGGAGCAGACAGGGACAAGGTCATTGGAGCCGGAATGTCAAGAACATAACAGTCCAGGCTATTGGATAATATTATCACCATAGTGGTGAAGACCACCAATGATGTTAACAGAAGTTAGTGGTAGAGAAGATGACTGCAAGCCAGATGCTAAAGACATTACTGGATAAGGGTTACTGACTGGTAAGTAGTTGATGACAGCAATAAAGAAGGGAGTAGTGGGTGCTAAAATTTAATGTCACATACTTAAGAGAAGCTTTTTTATATAGCTAGTGGAATAAATAGTTTGGAAGTTGCAGTAAGGAGCAAGCAGAAAACTTATCCCACTACAAGAGCTAACTGAAGCTGGTGGCAAACAAAAGAGCATTTTTCCTCTGTCTCTCACAAATCACACACACACATGCCTGTGTTTGAGCACTCACTTATTCTCATATATGTTACCTTAATACAATTAAGCAAATACATATACCCTTACGCAAGTAAATAGATTCATATAATCTCAACAATTCTTTTTAAAGTATTTCTTTATAATATGGGAGGTTCATTTACCACATTCAGTATGTAAAAGTATACTATTTCAATATTTATAATGAATAAGTAAATTGTTTATATATGTTTAATTTATAAATGCCTCTATACACATCTATATGAATTAGATGTGTGCATTTTTTCACATATACGTTGAATTTTCTCTGCTGATTTATTGTTTTTCAAAACTATGTTTGGATGGTTCAAACACATGTGTTGTAACTATATTAAAACTTTGTTTTTAGGAATCGATTGGCAAGGATCTGGAGAAGGAGCAGAGAGATTGTCTAGGGGACCAGTGGGCATGAGAGAGTCCTGCTGGCACCACTGACTACCTTCTGCACATACCTCCTTTCCTTCCTACCTGGCCCCAGTGTTCAAGTATCAGCAAGGTTTGGCTTCAGGGGAATTTGGTCTTCTAACCACACCAAACTTATGTGAACCTTGGCTGTATTAGAACACTTCTGATATTTCTGCACCAAACCCAGTGAATTTGACAAGCAACAACACACGAGAAAGGCTACGAAGGCACTTATGATAATCATTTTCTGTCTTGAAAATAGTGACCCATTTGAGAGGAATGCAGATGGGGCCGTGCTGTCCAGATTTTCCTTCCAGCTGTAATAACTGGAACAATGATAGTCACACTGAAACCAGGGATGGATTCCACCTGGGGAAATAAGCAACAATATAAAGATGAAAGACAGTTAAAGGAGTGAGTTGTGACATCAAAATGATGTTCAAACTTGTTATAACAACAACCACAAACAAAAACCTTTAAAATATCTTATGTATCACCATTGTTTCCAGTTGGCTAGACTTTGTCTTCTCTATAATGTCAGTTGTCGTTGTTGTTCGGTCACCCAGTTGTGTCAACTCTTTGTGACCCCATGGACTGCAGCACTCCAGGCCTCCCTGTCCCGCACTATCTACCGGAGTTTTTCCAAGTTCATGTTCATTGCATCAGTGATGCTGTCTAGCCATCTCATCCTCTGATGCCCTCTTCTCCTTCTGCCCTAATCTTTACCAGCATCAGGGACTTTTCCAATGAGCCGTCTATTCGCATCAGATGAGCAAAATACTGGAGCTTCAGCTTCAGCATCAGCCCTTCCAGTGAATATTCAGGGTTGATCTCCCTTAAGACTGACTTGTTCGATCTCCATGCTGTCCAACAGACCTTCAGGAATCTTCTCCAGCACCACAGTTCAACGGCATGGATTCTTTGGCATTCTGCCTTCCTTATGGTCCAGCTCTCACAGCTGTACATGACCACTGGGAAGACCATAGCCCTGACATAATGTCAGTTGGTGATGTCTATTTTCTATTAGTACTGGATACGATGTTTTCCATAATTAAGGTAAAATGTTTTGTAACAAGCAGGTTTTGTGGCTATCAGGCTGATGATAGTATTTAATTAAAATCTATCATTTTACAGGAGTTTAAATTTAGGAATAAAATTACGTTCTCAAACATTTATAGTAGTTATGGCAAAAAAAAAAACACAAACGAAACCAAATGACTCAGAATAATAAGGATACCTGATGTATTGATAAAATTTGCCATTCACTAAGCACTTGTCTTTAAATCATTGCCTTTAACCTAGAAACTGGTCTTCTATTTTCTTATCTAGTGCTCTTTCTACTACTGCCTTCTGTCCTCATAAATCTCACAATATCCGGAGACAGAAAGATTGATAGACCATGCAAATATGTTTTCCTTCTGTCTGACTACAAAAACCATTTTTTTTTTCAGAAGCAAGTGGGAAGAAAGTAAGTGTAAATAACAACAATGCTTTTGTTCTGTGAAACCATGGAGGACTGTGAATCTGTCTCCAGTAGATGATGAAGGATGAAACAGTGATATAGAGTAGAGGGTCTTGGCAGAGAGTATCATCTGTTGCCTTTTAGACAGGTAACAGATCATCTCTGGATTTAGGGCAAGGGCTGATGTGCCAAATCAGATTTACTCTGACACTGGCTGCAGAGTAGTGTAGAAAAAGAGAGGAAAGGAGAAAAAAAAAATTTTTTTTTTTTAAATTAAAGCTTCAGTTCAGTTCAGTTCAGTCACTCAGTCATGTCCAACTCTTTGCAACCCCATGGACTGCAGCACACCAGGCCTCCCTATCCATCACCACATCTTGGAGCTTGCTCAAACTCATGTCCAGACTCTAGTTGGTGATGCAATCCAACCATCACATCCTCTGTCATTCCCCTCTCCTCCTGCCTTCAATCTTTCTCAGGATCAGGGGCTTTTCCAATGAGTCAGTTCTTTGCATCAGGTGGCCAAAGTATCAGAGCTTCAGCTTCAGCATCAGTCCTTCCAATGAATATTCAGGACTGATTTCCTTTAGGATGGACTGATTGGATCTCCTTGCAGTACAAGGGATTCTCAAGAGTCTTCTCCAACACTACAGTTCAAAAACATCAATTCTTCAGTGCTCAGCTTTCTTTATGGTCCAACTCTCACATCCATACATGACTACTGGTAAAACCATAGCTTTGACTATCCAGACCTTTGTCAGTAAAGTAATGTCTCTGAAGTAATGTCTCTGCTTTTTAATATGCTGTCTAGGTTTGGCATAGTTTTTTTCTTCCTAGGTTTGTCATAGGTTTTTCTTCCAAGGAACAAGCGCCTTTTAATTTCATGGCTGCAGTCACCATCTGCAGTGATTTTGGAGCCCAAGAAAATAAAGTCTGTCATTGTTTCCTCATCTTTTTGCTATGAATTGATGGGACAGGATGCTATGATCTTATTTTCTTGAATGTTGAGTTTTAAGCCAACTTTTTCACTCTCCTCTTTCACTTTCATCAAAAGGCTTTTCAGTTCCTCTTGCTTTTCTTTCATAAGGGTGGTGTCATTTGCATATCTGAAGTGAAGTGAAGTGAAGTGGCTCAGTCCTGTCCGACTCTTTGCGACCCCATGAACTGTAGCTTACAAGGCTCCTCATATTTGAGGTTATTGATACTTCTTCCAGCAATCTTGATTCCAGTTTGTGCTTCATCCACATGCCAAGCTTACCACAGGCCAAGTAATGCATTCTTAAATATAAATAATATTATATTACTTATATGTATGAAAAGTGAAAGTGTTAGTGGCTCAGTCGTGTCCTACTCTCTGCAACATCATGGACTATAGCCTGCCAGGCTCCTTAGTCCATGGAATTTCCTAGGAAAGAATACTAGAGAATTCCATGGATTGAAAGCATTGTTAACATCTTTCATATTATATCTTCTATAGATTTTTCTTATTGGTGTACAGTTGCTTTACAATATTGGGTTAGTTTCTGCTGTAGAGCAAAGTGAATCAGCCTTACGTATACATATATCCCCATTTTTGTTTTTAATTTCCTTCCCATTTGGGTCACCACAGAGCACTGGGCTAAACTCAACACCATTACTGTCTGTCCAGAAGACTAACAGAGAGGTCCAGAGAGATATTTCTTGAAATAATGAGTGAACATTAGACTTGCAAAGTTCTGTAAAGGCCATTTAAACCATCTACTTCAGAGATGAAAATTTAAGAGCTATATATTTTGTTGGCTGTCCAAATTTACAGAATTAGCAGCAGAGTTGGTGCTAGAATCACACTGAGTTTAGAACATAAGCAACAAATATAAGCCTTCATTCAGTTTGTTCATATTTACTAAGGTTCTTCTATACCCAGATGTGTCAGACATCTAACAATATTCACAGGAAAACATAGTGCAAAATGTAAGAGTCAAGAGTCTGAAGAAAAAGTAAACTGACAGGTGCAATTTAAGTTATACTGTCATAAAATTTCCACGAAATGTTGACTCCTTGTGTTGGGTTCTTGGAAAGCTTCAGGTGAGCAGAGAGAATGGAGAGTCTTCTCCCAGAGCTTCTCTGAAGCTTCTTTAGAATAGGAATCAAATCATGTTGATCATTGAGTCATTAGCCACTTAAAAAAAAATAAATTCTCTGTGATTTTGGTGGCAATTCGAGTCCAAAATCCATAGGGTAAGCCATCAAGGGATTCCAGTATGAGCTGAAACTATGGTCCATGGGTTGAAATTTTTATCTTAATAAAAAGTCGCCTTTTAACTGACTTTTTAACTGACTGAATCAGGCACATAGAATATTAAGAGTAATATTTACTTAAATTTTACTGGTATGGATTGTAATCACATCTATAAAATGCCTTCACAGCACACCTAGATTATTATTTGACTGAATAACCGAAGACTAGCCATGTTGACACATAAAATTGCCCATCTTGATCACCCAATAAGAATAATTCATTTTTTGGATTCATTACATGTGGCATTAGTGGTAAAGAAATCACTGCCAATATAGGAGACTTAAGAGACTCAACAGACTTGGGTTTGATCCCTGGGTGGGGAAGATCCCCTGGACTAGGAAAGGGCAACTCATTCCAGTATTCGTGCCTGGAGAATCCCATGGACAGAGCAAACTTGTGGGCTACAGTCCACAGGGTCACAAAGAGTCAGATATCACAGAAGCGACTTAGCACAGCATATATTGTTCAAAGAGTTTCAAGGCATTATCCCACTGAATGTAAAACAAATATTGCTGCTGCTATTTATTAAAGAGAGTATAGAGGCTAATGACACCCACACTGTTCAAATTCTACTCTTTTTAAGGGGCTCTGAGCCCATAACCCAGGTCTTAAACTCTGTTCAGTAAAAAGATGCCACTTTGCTTCATACAGAGTAGCTTACTTCTGTGGAGTAGTCCATTTCTAAGTTGTTCTGACCTCTTCTTTATGTCCAGAATAGAGTCCCATGTTGAGATAGTGAAGCTATATCACAGAAAGAGTCTGGATCAGTGAGTCATCTGGAATTTCAATGAGCGAGAAGTTGTGTTGGCAAGAAATTATTTTGTTAAGCAACTGACTTTTGAAGGTTGTCGGTTAGCAGAGCATAACTTAGTCTACATTAACTAATTAACTTCATTAACTTCTTAGGGAGTTGATTTAAGGATTTTATTGGATAAAAGATGGGAAAATGTTGGAAAAAGCCAAACATTACTGTGTTTTTAATCCTGCAGCTGTGTTTCCTTTAAGACACTGACCGTTGTAAACAAGCCAGGGCATCAGGGCTGACTTCTCTCACTGAATATTATTTATTCCTCCAAGAAGTTTTACCAGCTGAATACATCAAATTACTTCTCAATTTTAATTAGGCAGAAATGGCAAGATCTCATAACAGAGAAACACATTGGCAATGGAATTCAGGTAATAAATTAAGCTTTTAAACTTTTTTTTTTTGTCCTCTCTACCTCGCTGTCCAGCCCAGGGTCAGACACATGATGGCCATCAATGTATTTTTGCTTCTAAGATGTCAAACTCTTCTCAGTTCATGTCCTAAATATCATAGTAAAATTAGCCATGCATACCATTGTGTCGTAAACTGCATACAGAAGGCTTGAAACACTTAAAATTCTTTTCCAGCCAAGGTGGAAAGTTATAAAAAGTAGATTTTTTAGCCAATGCTTCCCATATTCAACAAAGGAATTTGTACATGTTCAACTAGCAATGTCTACTGGGGTGATGCGGAGTGTCTTTAGGGCTTCCCAGGTCACTCAGTGGTAAAGGATCCACCTGCCAACGCAGAAGCCTCAGGAGACACAGGTTCAATCCCTGAGTCAGGAAGATTCCCTGCAGGAGGAAATGATAACCCGCTCCAGTATTCTTTCTAGGAGAATCTCATGGACTGAGAAGCATCTTGGGCTAAAAACCATGGGGTCACAAAGAACTGGACGTGATTGAGCATGCACACATGTAGTGTCTTCAAAGAGTGCTTAGCCTCTCTAAGACTCAGAAGTGAGAAGACCTTGATGCTGGGGAAAATTAAGGGCAGGAGGAGAAGCAGGCAACTGAGGATAAGATGGTTGGATGGAATCACCAACTGAATGGACATGAGTTTGAGTAAACTCTGGGAGACAGTGAGGACAAGGAAGCCTGGTGTGCTGTAGTTCTTGAGGTCCAAAAAGTCAGATACAACTTACCAACTGAACAACAACAAAGCTCAGAAGTATGGTATGATTTTCCACACCCACCACTACAGAAAAGTATTCTGTCCAGAGTACATGGATATCAAAATAATCCACATTGACTCTATATAACTTTGAAGGGAACAAAATCAATCAAAAGCTTATGTTGCAAAGTGATGATTAATGATTAATGATGTTGAGCATCTTTTCACGTGCTTTTGACCATCTGTATAACTTCTTCAGATAAATGTCCACTGAAGTCTTCTGCTTGACATTCATGTAAGGAGCTTCTAAATGCATGATGCCCAGATCCCACCTAACAGGTTCTGATTGAATTGCTCTTGGATGGAGCCTGGGCTTCAGATCACTTTGTAGAAGTTCCTCATCTGGTTTATTACATAACCAGGACGGAGAGAGATGCTTTGGCCTGCACCAGTGCGTCTCAGAAACTTATTTTCATGTGTATCACATGAGAACCTTGTGAAAATTAACATTCTGATTCAGTGGTCCTGAGGTGGGTCCTGAAACATCTGGATTTTTGTTCCCTGGTTTGAGTTGCAGGATATAAACCGCTGAGATGCTCTGCCTTGGGGAGAGAATGACTAATAGACTGTATCCTGCTCAGCTGCCCCAAGGGGATTTTCTACCTCGTAGCTGAGGCCAGTGAGATACAGACCTCCATGCATGTTTTTGTTGTTGTTGTTCTTAAAGTGGAATTTGACCTAGATGCTAGTATGTTCTTGAAATGGAGCTAGAGACAAAGCATATGACCTTGTCTTATGAGCAGAAAGATCCATAATAGGTTAAGAAAGACTTGAACTACAGAGGAGCAGTGGAATCCTGTGACTGACAGGATTAGTACAATTGGGAAAGGCTTAGTACAATTAATGCAATTAAGGAACTTCCCGGTGAGAATCTGCCTGCAATGGAGGAGACCCAGGTTCCATCCCTGGGTTGGGAAGATCCCCCGGAGAAGAGAATGGCAACCCACTCCAGTATTTTGCCTGGAGAATTCCATGGACAGAGGAGCCTGGGGCCTAGCAGGCTACAGTCCATGGGTGTCCACAAGGAGTCTGACACAACTGAGCAACTAACACTTTGTAACTCACAATTTTGTGACATGGCTAAGGAAGGAAGGGAAAGTATAGAAACCATGTACTTTGTATGACTGAGCATACATAATACTCACACACAATCCACATTGAGCCTCAATTCCTTTACTCCTTCCACCTAAGGCAAGAACCAATGTTTCCGAGGGCCAGGGGGAAAGTGTGGGGAGGCGATACAAACATCTCCTTCTAATATAGCTCATTATAAATTACTTGATGTTACACCTTGTCTTTGATAAAAAATGACACCCAGGTTTCTTAACCTGTGAATCCTAAAGCTAACTTTCAGTACTGAAAATCTCCAGTCTTATGGACTCTGTTGGAGAGGGAGAGGGTGGGAAGATTTGGGAGAATGGCATTGAAACATGTATAATATCATGTATGAAACGAGTTGCCAGTCCAGGTTCGATGAACGATACTGGATGCTTGGGGCTGGTGCACTGGGACGACCCAGAGGGATGGTATGGGGAGGGAGGAGGGTTCAGGATGGGGAACACATGTATACCTGTGGCGGATTCATTTTGATGTTTGGCAAAACTAATACAATTTTGTAAAGTTTAAAAATAACATAAAATTTAAAAAACATAAAAAGATTCATAGAGGTATCATTCTAATGTATAAATTATGCTATACTGAGGATTTATAAGATAAAATTAGCCTTTATTTTGTCTCCTGACATTTGGATTTAGGTTAATGTACACTGGGGCTTCCCAGGTTGCACAACGGTAAAGATTCCACCTGCCAATGCAGGAGATGCAAGAGACACAGTTTTGATCCCTGGGTTGGGGAGATCCCCTGAAAATGGTAACCCATCCCAGTATTCTTGCCTGGAAAATCCCTTGGATAGAGGAGCCTGATGGGGTACAGTCCATGGAGTCACAAATAGTTGAACATGACTGAGTGACTGAGCACACACACACAATCCATCAGTTCAGTTCAGTCGCTCAGTCGTGTCTGACTCTTTGAATCTCAATTCCTTTACTCCTTCTGCTTAAGGCATCAAACAACTTCTAACCAAATAATGGGATCTTTGGGGGTTCCTGAGCATTGGAGTTTTAAGAAAACTCTCCTAGATGTCTCTAATGTGAAACCATAGTTGAGAGTCATGGGTCTTTAAGACTTTGGAAGTAGTGTTAAAACACTTATTTGACTACAGTTTTAAGTGGTGTGTCTCAATTCAGGTAGAGCACCCTTCTTTGCTGATTTCAGTTCTTAATTCTGACTATGAGTGTAGAGGTCCTAGTATTCTAGAGGCAGAGGTAATGGGCAACGCCCTTTTCTCAGGGCACAAATGGTCCAAATAGTCTCTTTGACCTGGGCTGCCCCTCAGTGTGTTCCCATGTAATAGGCAACTTTGGACATGACTTGGTTCATCAAATTCCATGGAGCATCAGTGAAATAGTGAGAAGTCTCAAAAACATCATACACCAAAAGGAACAATTCAAGGAGAGAAAAGAAAAACAAAAACCACACAGTCACCCAAAGAGGTCCTTACATAGTTGATAATTTGGTAACCAAACTTGAACTTTATTCTCTGATGACATGAAACAGTAATGTCCTCTGGAGTGATTAGGGTGTTTTGATCTCATTGCAGAAGTTTAAATATCCCATTAACACTCTGATTATAGATAGCTAGATATCGCTTCCAAGTATGTTCCCATTCAAAGTTATACCTTTAGTTCTGGGATAAAGTTTCATCCCTTCTAAAGGTACTTGAATTATTCATTTGCCATACATAGATTTGCCATACAACTTCATTTCAAAGTATTCACCCTAACTATACCACTAGCCCTAAATCTGTTTCTTTATATATAAAGTTAGCAGTTGGCATATAGCATGCCAGTATTTTTTCACACTAAAGGAGTGGGATGGGGAGGTAGGAGGGAGGCTCAAGAGGGAGGGGAATATGTACACATATGGCTGATTCATGTTATTTTAAAGCATAAAATAACAAAACATTGTAAAGCAATTATACTCCAATTAAAAAATAAATTAAAAATATATAGCTAATCTTGTTATATATGTTACAAATTTGCATTTTCACCTTTACTATGAATTGCATAAACATAAACATATATTAAATGAATGTACTTGTAGCATTAGTTGAGTAAAATAATGTTCAGTTAAATTCTGCATAATGGATAGGAAGGAAATGAAAAATATCTTCTGGTAAAAAGTATTTTATGCTATACCTATTTTTCACATTACCTGTGGAAAGACAGGATTACATGTGTGTTGGATTTCAAATGAAGGATTTGCACAGGAATGAGAACAAGAAATGATGGGCCATGAACACTGCCTTCTAGACCTTCTTTCTCACCTTCCCCAAAGAAACCAGCAGTTGCCAAGCTACTGGTTTGTTTGAATATATATATTTTAAAGAATATTCAGTTCAGTTCAGTCTCTCAGTCATGTCCGACTCTTTGGGACCCCATGGACTGCAGCACGCCAGGCCTCCCTGTCCATCACCTGGACAGGGTCTCCTGGAGTTTACTCAAACTTACGTCCATTGAGTCGGTGATGCCATCCAACCATCTCATTCGCTGTTGTTCCCTTCTCCTCTCACCTTCAATATCTCCCAGCATCAGGGTCTTTTCAAATGATATTGGAGTTTTAGCTTCAACATCAGTCCTTCCAATGAACATTCAGGACTAATTTCCTTTAGGATGGACCGGTTGGATTTCTTTGTCCAAGGGACTCTCAAGAGTCTTCTCCAACACCATAGTTCAAAAGCATCAGTTCTTCAGTGTTCAGCTTTCTTTATAGTCCAACTCTCACATCCATACGTGACTACTGGAAAAACCATAGCCTTGACTAGATGGACATTTGTTGGCAAAGTAATGTCTCTGCTTTTTAACACGCTGTCTAGGTTGGTCATAATTTTTCTTCAAGGAGTAAGCGTCTTTTTTATTTCATGGCTGCAGTCACCATCCACAGTGATTTTGGAACCCCCCAAAATAGTCTGCCACTGTTTTCACTGTTTCTCCATCTCTTTGCCATGAAGTGATATTGATTAATAGCAAAAAAGAAAATGAAAGGATATTAGAAGGAAATAAAAACCTGAATTCTCCAAACAGTTTTCACAGTTCATTAACTTATAATCTGAAGTCTGTCTCTTATATCAGGGAGGTGGTCTTCCCCCTTTAGGCCTCAGTTTCCTAAAATCTGAACTAACGAAGGTATCACATCCAGTTCTAGGATGGCACTGTTTGGGGAGCGGGAAGCCCTGAAACAGTTAACAACTAGTCAGAGTTTGGGAAAACGCAAGGAGAAGCTGTCACCACTGGAGCTTGGCCAGCAGCCCTTTTATTCAGTTCCTGGTCTCCCCTCCCATCTAGTCCTCACCCCTGCTAACCTACTCCAGATGGGTTACACACAGACCTGCCAAAGTGTCCTCTAGACGAAGTACCACCAAAAAGGTAATCTTTTCTTTTCCCCTAAAAATATCTGTTTTCAATCACCTTGCAAACTCAGGACAGCTTCCGGGGGTCTGGACTTGTTTGGAAATTTCACTTTACCGCTTGAGTGCCAGACTCAAGAGACACAGCTCTGACATCAATTAACAGCACGACAAATTGGCAGCAGCCATTTCTGGAAATAGCTTCCGCACTGACAGTGAAATATGATGGTTGAGAAACAGCCCCTCCAGTAACACTCTGTCATTCTCCCACACAGCTGACACACCCTCCACCTTCCCCCAGACTTATACAGTACACACATGCATGCACACACTCTTACAAAGAGGCTATACAGCTAGGCTTGCACACACAGGCTTACAGGAAGCTTGCACATACAGGTACTCATGCTCCTCTCCACACAGCGGTTCAAACATACACCCCCTGAGGCATTTATATTTGCTCACACAGGCAACCCTTCACAATCACGCACACACAAATGCACATACATCCACAGATACACACACGGGATCAGCCACCTATGCATGTACACAAACTCAAGTGTGCCTTTCTGATGGCTCAAAGGCTCTACACATGCCTGCAAACCCAGGACTCACTAAGACATACACACAGAGTACAAAGAAACAAGTTCTTAAACACCGTGTTATTTGAATACACGAACTTGCACAAATACAGGCACATATAAATACCAATCCAACGCAAGAGACTGAAGACAAGTTTCTGAAGTAAAGTTGGGAAAAGCAGCTGTTTTTGCTCTAAGCAAAGAGTGTAAAATCCAGAATAAACAAAATGATCTCTTTGTGCATTCTGGTTTTAATATATTTAGCTGTGAATGGCTTTATCTGCCATATTTCTCTCTCTCTTTTTGCCACTCAGGTTACTGGAGTTATGTTTACATAACAAGGTCTTAGAACATTTAATTAAATTAATATTTCTTTTATGTGAAAAAATACTGCCTTCAAGGGCTGGTTTTAGTTGTTGTTTAGCACCATTTACTCAATGGAGAAACTCTTCATGGTTTTCAGTTTTGACATGTTTTTCCACAAATTGCATCTATTTACATTTTCCAGCACCTACCATCGCCTCTAAGAGTTTGCAGATCACTGGCTAGGAAAAAAGAAAGGCTGTTTTTCCAAGTCTCCATATTTTTTATGCCTTTCAGATGTTTGGGAAACTAAGCAGGCTTATTAATTAACACTTACTTTGGGGCATGTGAGCAGAAAAAAGGAGTGTGCTGATGTCCTTACCATAAGTGAGAACAGCTGGAGCTGGAGAACAGAAACAGAGTAACAGTGCCTTTATTTATCAAAAGTTAGGTCTCAGTTCTGGAATCTCGGTGGGCGATGATTTAGCAGACAATGGAGTAGGTGCAGTAAATTGCAGAAGCCTGGTGCAGAACTCAGCTCCCTGCATGGGACACCTGTGTGACTCAGGGCAAAGTGCTTTAAGCTCTGAGACTGAGGTGCCTTCAGTGTAAGAAGAGGATGACGATCCCTCACTGAATTTTAGAGACAGGGAGGGATCAGTGTAGGATTTCTGGTATTCAAAAATCATGACGCGTTTTATCTTTCCTTCAATTATTGTCTGCAATGTCATCTATGTTGTTGTTCAGCCACTAAGTTGTGTCCAATTCTTTGTGGACCCCATGGACTGTAGCACACCAGATTTCCCTGTCCTTCACTATCTCCAGGAGTTTGCTCAAATTCATGTCTATTGAGCGGGTGATGCCATCCAGCCATCTCATCCTCTGTCATGCCCTTCTTCTCTTGACCTCAATCTTTCTCAGCATCAAAGTCTTTTCCAAAGAGTTGGCTCTTGGCATCAGGTGGCCAAAGTATTGGAGCTTCAGCTTTAACATCAGTCCTTCCAGTGAATATTCAGGGTTGATTTCCTTTAGGATTGACTGGTTTGGTTTCCTTGCTGTCCAAGGGACTCACAAACATCTTCTCCATTACCACAATTCAAAAGCATCAGTTCTTTGGTGCTCAGACTTCCTTATGGTCTAACTTTCACATCCATACATAACTATTGGAAAAGCCATTGCTTTGACTATACGGACCTTTGTTGACAAAGTAATGTCTCTGCTTTTTAATACACTGTCTAGGTTTGTCATAGCTTTTCTATAATTTGTACTAAACCCAAAACCAGTGATTCTTAACCTATAACAGGATTCATATGATTTCCCATCTCAAAAAAGGATCATCTTATATTCTAAGTGTTTTCACTTTCCCCTTGAGGAATTTTGTGGCTCCTGAACTCAGTGCCAATTGTGTGAAGGAGGCTTCCCCACACCCACAAGTGATTCTCTGACAGGAGTTGAGTGTCCTACAATCCAGTTCTATTCTGATGCTATCTACCCAGAGACAGCTTCAGATTCCACAAGATTAAAGTTCAGTCCTCCAAGATTTCCCATCTTCCACTTCAGATGATGGTTACCACCTGTGCTTCTGACCAACCAGGTATAGATTAGAGGTTCCAACCATCCCCTCCTTGGACTTCAGACCCCAGGTTATTACCTTTGCATGTGCGCTCACTTGTGTCCAAATCTTTTCGACCCCATGGACCGTAGCCCACCAGGCTCCTCTGTCCATGGAATTTTCCAGTCACAAATACTGGTGGGTTGCCATTTCCTACTCCAATGGATTGAACCCACATCTTCCCAACTCAGGGACTGAACCCACATGTCTGGCATCTCTTGCATTGGCAGACAGATGCTTTACCACTAGCGCCATCTGGGAAGCCCCTTGTTACCTATACTTCTAACCTAATGGTTGTAAACCAGATATTTCCACAACCTCCTTATCAGGTTTTATTAATTTACTAGACTGGCTCACATAATTCAGAGAAGCATTTTATTTCCTGAATCCTTGGTTGGTTTTATAAGATGCAGCTCAGGAGCTGTCAAATGGAAGGGATGCATAGGGCAAGTGTTATGGGAAGGAGCACAAGCTCCTGTGCCCTCCCCAGGGTCTTCACTCTCCTCAAATTCCCCTGTGCTTACCAATTAAAAAGCTCTCTGAAACCCATTCTTTTGAGTTTTGTGGAGGCTCCATTACATGGACATTGTTAATCAACTCATTGACCGTTGGCAACTTATTTAACTTGCAACCCGTCACCTTTTCTCAGAGTTTGGCAGTGGTGAGACTGAAAGTTTAAATCCCTGTGGTCAGCTCCATGGGCAACCAACCTCCACATGTAGGTCCTTTACAAAAGTAACTCCTTAACATAAGACGCATCTTTAAATTTCATAACTTAGGAAATTCCTTTGAAAGTTGTACACCAGGAAATATGAAGGAAAACCAAATATATATGAGAAATAAGTATTTGATCATCTGAATGACCAAATCCACCACTTTATTTCCTATACCCAGTAAGTGTCTGGCACCTAATAGATTTTCAGTAATATTTGTTGAAATGTCAGGGAGGGTCCTCAAATACTCCAATTTGGATCTTTTATGCCAACCCAAAACCAAAACCAAAAAAAAAAAAAAGGAAGAACCACCCTATTCTTCCAATGAAGAAGCATAATTGCAATGGTCTGAATGTGTTCCTCCCAAATTCATAGGTTGAAATATGGCCTCCATTGAGATGCTATTAGGAGACGGGTACTTTGGAAGGTGATTAGGTCATGAAGTGTGGAGCCCTCATTAGTGAGATCAGTGCCCTTGTAAAAGACACCTCGGAGAACTCTCTCACCCTCCTCCTGCCATGTGAAGGGGCAGCAAGAACTAGGAAACATGATACCATATCTGTCACACACAAAAGACACCAAATCTACCAGCACCTTGAGCTTGGACATGCCATCTGCAGAACTGTATAAATATGTGTTACATGAATCAAAAAAGTAACAATAAGAATGTTTTGTAGGAACAACAACAAAAATATACCATTAAAATGTCATCGTTAAAATACCTCAGTTCAACATTTCTTGCAGAGAAGCACTTCTTCTTGTTCCTTTCTTATTCTCACTTATCTGCTTCTAGTGAGGTTCCTCTCACTAGACCCAAAATATGCAAAATCTGACATACCACCCTCTGCTTTTCTGATACTACACTTTATCTCAATTTCAACTATATTTTTATTTTCTAATTGCCACAGGTATTAGTCATGTAAATTCCCATCTCAAACTCATCCTCTTCATAACATTTACCTTTCAATATTCATTGAGCTGGAGCAGTCTACCAGAAAAGCCCTCCTGCAAATGCCTTAAATAAGGATGGCCATCAACATGTACCCGGTGGGCATCCCGAGTCCCCCTCCACTGTCTACACCCTGCTGGGTCTCCTGTTCATACTCTCTTAGCACTTTTCTCCTTCAGCATTAAATGTTGTTGCAATTTAAATATCTACGGCTTGCTCCCTTTTCTTCTTCCTGCACAAATCTATGCATAAAACTTCTCTGAGAAGCAGTGTGATATAAAGTTCACAGGACTCAAATTTACCTTTAAAAGATTTAAAAATACCTATGACCTTGAATAACAATAAATAGGAAAGAGCTGCCAAGTGTACCGAAGGGCAAAGACACTTGTTGAAAAAGGCAAATGTATAAACCAAAGTCAGCAAAAATAGCTCCCAAAAGGATGTGTAATACACAAAGGGCAAATCCAACACTTTTTTTTTTTAATAACTAGAACAAGGTATGCAGAGACTAGCAGGTTTCCCTGGTGGCTCAGATGGTAAAGAATCTACCTGCAATGCCAGAGACCCAGGTTTGATCCCTGGGTGGAAATTGAATCAAGGTCTCCCACACTGCATGCAGATCCCCTGGAGAAGGAAATGACTACCCATTCCAGTATTCTTGGGGCTTCTCTGGTGGCTCAGATGGTGAAGAATCTGCCCGCAATGGTGTGGGGTGGGGGGAGGGGAGGGTCTGGGTTGGTGATTCTGGGTCAGGAAAATCTCCTGAAAAAGAGAATGGCTACCCACTTCAGTATTCTTGCCTGGAGAATCCCCATGGAGAGAGGGGTCTGATGGGGGACTACGATCCATGGGTTCACAAACAACTGGACACGGCCAAGCAACTAACACTTTCACTTTTTCGCGCAGACCAGCATCCTTGACACCCCTTCCACAGGACTAAGATGTGGGCAAAATAAGTGGTTTCAGGAAATACTGAAGCAATTTCTTAGAAAAGGAAGAATATTGACCTTGGAGCAATCTGGCTAAATTAGATCTCTGCTTTCTGGAAAGAGGCAAAGATACCAAAAAATCAGTCATATAACCTTGCCAAATAAGCCACCCCATGCTGTTACATGGGGAAACTCAATGCCTAAACTCATTCTGTCTCCAATACAACACAAATTCTCCTGAAAATAGCTGTCCTGTGAGAACCCACCCAACTCAAAGATGAGAAACCATTAAGAAGGAAGCAGCACAGGATCTCCACAAAGATACTATAAGAAGTAAGAATAAAAGGAACAGCAAAATGCGAAAGATGACTAAGCCTCACAAGAAAAAATATTGCCATAGAGCAGATGTAATATATGAGCAAACACACAGTCATAAATAAAATTTTAAAAATACCTTTAAAAAAGCGTGCTAGTAAGATATACCATGTTAACCAAAAAAGATGTAGCATGAGCTGGCAGAATTGGGAAATAAGTGAAAAGGGAGAGGGAAAAACATAATCTACAAAACATGTCTGCATTAGAAGGAGCACAAAGGAAAATAGAATCTGCTCAAAGCATAGTAAGGCCATGGAAGACAGGTCAAAAGTAAGAGAAAATTGAACAGAGGGCTTTAAAAGTTTGTTGATGGCAGATATAAAGCAAAGGAAAGGAAAGATGACTGCACACACACACACACACATACATACTATGAAAGGTAACTTCAAAGCCTAATAAATATGCTTTTGCTAAAAATAGAACTATCATATAGCCTAGTAATTCCCCATTCCTGGGAATATACTTGTAGAAAACCATAGTTTAAAAAGATATATGCACACTGATGTTCATTGCAGCATTATTTACAATAGCCAGGCATGGAAGCAACCTAAATGTCCATTAACAGAGGACTAGATAAAGATGGTGCAGTACATGTATACCATGGAATATTACTCATCCATATAAAGGAACAAAATAGCACCATTTGCAGAGTCGTGGATGGACCTAAAGACTGCCATACAGAGTAAAGCAAGTCAAAAAGAGAAAAACAAGCATCATATAATATCATTTATATATGGAATCTAGAAAAATAGTACAGATATACTTATTTGCAAAGCAGAAATAGAGAACAAACTTATGGTTACCAAGAGGGGGAGAGAGAGTGAAATGAACTGGCAGATTGGGATTGACATATACACACTACAGTGTATCAAATCCTTCCCTGGTGGCTCAGACTAGATCAGTAGAACAAAATAGAAAGCCCAGAGATAAATCCACACACTTATGGACACCTTATCTTTGACAAAGGAGGCAAGAATATACAATGGAGAAAAGACAATCTCTTTAACAAGTGGTGCTGGGAAAACTGGTAAACCACTTGTAAAAGAATGAAACTAGAACACTTTCTAACACCCTACACAAAAATAAACTCAAAATGGATTAAAGATCTAAACGTAAGTCCAGAAACTATAAAACTCTTAGAGGAGAACATAGGCAAAACACTCTCCGACATAAATCACAGCAGGATCCTCTATAACCCACCTCCCAGAATACTGGAAATAAAAGCAAAAATAAACAAATGGGACCTAATTAAAATTAAAAGCTTCTGCGCAACAAAGGAAGGTGAAAAGGCAGCCTTCAGAATGGGAGAAAATAATAACAAATGAAGCAACTGACAAAGAACTAATCTCAAAAATATACGAGCACTCCTGCAGCTCAATTCCAGAAAAATAAACGACCCAATCAAAAAATGGTCCAAAGAACTAAACAGACATTTCTCCAAAGAAGACATACAGATGGCTAACAAACACATGAAAAGATGCTCAACATCACTCATTATCAGAGAAAGGCAAATCAAAACCTCAATGAGGTAACATTTCACGCCAGTCAGAATTGCTGCTATCCAAAAATCTACAAGAAACACCTGGAGTAACAGGCAAATTTGGCCTTGGAATACGGAATGAAGCAAGACAAAGACTAATAGAGTTTTGACAAGAAAATGCACTGGTTATAGCAAACACCCTCTTCCAACAACACAAGACAAGACTCTACACATGGACATCACCAGATGATCAACACCGAAATCACACTGATTATATTCTTTGCAGCCAAAGATGGAGAAGCTCTATACAGTCAACAAAAACAAGACCAGAAGCTGACTATGGCTCAGATCATGAGCTGCTTATTACCAAAGTCAGACTGAAATTGAAGAAAGTAGGGAAAACCACTCGACCACTCAGGTATGACCTAAATCAAGTGCCTTATGACTATACAGTGGAAGTGAGAAATAAATTTAAGGGCCTAGATCTGATAGATAGAGTGCCTGATGAACTAGGGAATGAGTTTTGTGACACTGTACAGGAGACAGGGATCAGGACCATCCCCACGGACAAGAAATGCAAAAAAGCAAAATGGCTGTCTGGGGAGGCTTTACAAATAGCTGTGAAAAGAAGAGAAGTGAAAAGCAAAGGAGAAAAGGAAAGATATAAGCATCTGAATGCAGAGTTCCAAAGAATAGCAAGGAGAAATAAGAAAGCCTTCCTCAGTGATCAATGCAAAGAAATAGAGGAAAACAACAGAATGGGAAAGACTAGAGATCTCTTCAAGAAAATCAGAGATACCAAGGGGACATTTCATGCAAAGATGGGCTCGATAAAGGACAGAAATTCTATGGACCTAACAGAAGCAGAAGATATTAAGAAGAGGTGGCAAGAATACACAGAAGAAATGTACAAAAAAGATCTTCATGACCAAGATAATCACGATGGTGTGATCATTGACCTAGAGCCAGACATCCTGGAATGTGAAGTCAAGTGGGCCTTAGGAAGCATCACTACACAAAGCTAGTGGAGGTGATGGAATTCCAGTTGAACTATTTCAAATCCTGAAAGATGATGCTGTGAAAGTGCTGCACTCAATATGCCAGCAAATTTGGAAAACTCAGCAGTGGTCACAAGACTGGAAAAGGTCAGTTTTCCTTCCAATCCCAAAGAAAGGCAATGCCAAAGAATGCTCAAACTACCGCACAATTGCATTCATCTCACATGCTAGTAAAGTAATGCTCAAAATTCTCCAAACCAGGCTTCAGCAATACATGAACCGTGAACTTCTTGATGTTCAAGCTGGTTTTAGAAAAGGCAGAGGAACCAGAGATCAAATTGCCAACATCTGCTGGATCATGGAAAAAGCAAGAGAGTTCCAGAAAAACATCTATTTCTGCTTTATTGACTATGCCAAAGCCTTTTACTGTGTGGATCACAATAAACTGTGGACAATTCTGAAAGAGATGGGAATACCAGACCACCTGATCTGCCTCTTGAGAAATCTGTATGCAGGTCAGGAAGCAACAGTTAGAACTGGACATGGAACAACAGACTGGTTCCAAATAGGAAAAGGAGTACGTCAAGGCTGTATATTTTCACCCTGTTATTTAACTTATATGCGGAGTACATCGTGAGAAACGCTGGACTGGAAGAAACACAAGCTGGAATCAAGATTGCCGGGAGAAATATCAATAACCTCAGATATGCAGATGATACCACTCTTATGGCAGAAAGTGAAGAGGAACTAAAAAGCCTCTTGATGAAAGTGAATAAGGAGAGTGAAAAAGTTGGCTTAAAGCTCAACATGCAGAAAACGAAGATCATGGCATCAGGTCCCATCACTTCATGGGAAATAGATGGGGAAACAGTGGAAACAGTGTCAGACTTTATTTTTCTGGGCTCCAAAATCACTGCAGATGGTGACTGCAGCCATGAAATTAAAAGACGTTTACTCCTTGGAAGGAAAGTTATGAGCGACCTAGATAGCATATTAAAAGCAGAGACATTACTTTGCCAACAAAGGTCCATCTAGTCAAGGCTATGGTTTTTCCTGTGATCATGTATGGATGTGAGAGTTGGACTGTGAAGAAAGCTGAGTGCCAAAGAATTGATGCTTTTGAACTGTGGTGTTGGAGAAGACTCTTGAGAGTCCCTTGGACTGCAAGGAGATCCAACCAGTCCATTCTGAAGGAGGTCAGCCCTGGGATTTCTTTGGAAGGAATGATGCTGAAGCTGAAACTCCCATACTTTGGCCACCTCATGCGAAGAGTTGACTCATTGGAAAAGACCCTGATGCTGGGAAATATTGAAGGCAGGAGGAGAAGTGGACAACAGAGGATTAGATGGCTGGATGGCATCACTGACTCTATGGAAGTGAGTCTGAGTGAACTCCGGGAGTTGGTGATGGACAGGGAGGCCTGGTGTGCTACAGTTCATGGGGTCACAAAGAGTCAGACATGACTGAGCAACTGAACTGAACTGAACTGAAAAAGTCAACAAGCAATAAATGCTGGAGAGGGTGTGGAGAAAAGGGAAACCTCTTACAGTGTTGGTGGAATGCAAACTAGTATAGCCACTATGGAGAACGGTATGGAGATTCCTTAAAAAACTGGAAATAGAATTGCCTGATGACCCAGCAATCCCACTGCTGTGCATACACACTGAGGAAACCAGAATTGGAAGAGTCACATGTACCCCAATGTTCATCGCAGCACTGTTTATAATAGCCAGGACATGGAAGCAACCTAGATGTCCATCAGCAGATGAATGGATAAGAAAGCAGTGGTACATGTACACAATGGAGTATTACTCAGCCATTAAAAAGAATACATTTGAGTCAGTTCTAATGAGGTGGATGAAAGTGGAGCCTATTATACAGAGTGAAGTAAGCCAGAAAGAAAAACACCAATACAATATACTAATGCATATATATGGAATTTAGAAAGATGGTAATGATAACCTTGTATGCGAGACAGCAAAAGAGACACAGATGTATAGGACAGTCTTTTGGACTCTGTGGGAGAGGGAGAGGGTGGATGACTTGGGGGAATGGCATGGAAACATGTATAATATCATATAAGAAATGAATTGCCAGTCCAGGTTCGATACAGGATCCTTGGGGCTGTTGCACTGGGATGACCCAGAGGAATGGTACCGGGAGGGTGGTGGCAGGGGGGTTCAGGACGGGGAACACGTTGCAGATTCATGTTGATGTGTGGCAGAACCAATACAAAATTGTACAGTAATTAGCCTCCAATTAAAATAAATAAATTTAAATTAAGAAATAAATAAAAGTCTGCCTTTTCGACAGATAAAAATAAAAAAAAGAAGAATCTGCCTACAATGTGGGAGACTCAGATTTGATCCCTGCATCAGGAAGATCCCCAGGAGAAGGGAATGGTAAACCGGTCCAGTATTGTTGCCTGGAAATTCCATGGACAGAGGAGCCTGTTGGGCTATAGTTCATGGGGTCACAAAGAGTTGGATACGAGTGGGCGACTATACATTCTTTTCATGTATATTCTATTCATTCTTTTTATTACATATTCATGTATAAAATATATAAGTCATCAGAACGTACTGTATACCACAGGGAACCCTACTCAATACTGTGGTGACCTAAATGAGAAGGAAATCTAAAAAGAAGTGGTGTGTGTGTAAGCATAGCTGATTTAAGGGCTTCCTTAGTGGCTCAGTGGTAAAGAATCCACCTACCAATGCAGGAGATATGAGTTTGATCCTTGGGTCAGGCTGATCCCCTGGAGAAGGATACGGCAACCCAATCTGATATTCTTGTCTGGAAAAACCCTATGGACCGAGGAGCCTGGCAGACTACAGTCCATGGGGTCCCAAAAGATTTGGGCATGACTTAGTGACTAAACAAGAACAACAGCATGGCTGACTCATTTTTCTGTACAGCAGAAACTGACACAGCACTGTGAAGCCGCTATACTCGGATATAAATGAAAAAGAAGAAAAATTGAATACATAGGTATTTGAAGCTATGGTTTAGTAAATCTTTTCAGATGTAAAAAAAGACCTAATTATCAATGGCACCCCACTCCAGTACTCTTGCCTGGAAAATCCCATGGGCGGAGGAGCCTGGTAGGCTGCAGTCCATGGGGTTGCTGAGGGTTGGACACGACTGAGAGACTTCACTTTCACTTTTCACTTTCATGCATTGGAGAAGGAACACTGAACCCACTCCAGTGTTCTTGCCTGGAGAATCCCAGGGACGGAGGAGCCTGGTGGGCTGCCGTTTATGGGGTTGCACGGAGTCGGACACGACTGACGTGACTTAGCAGCATATATGCTGAAAGGGTTGCCTATAACCCAAGACTTTTTGAAAAAGAGAAGTTAAAGTTACTGGTCTTCTAGGATAAAGAAAGAACACTTTGGGCATCTAGTCATATGATTGGGTTATCTATGTGATAAACTAAGTGGGCTAGATTTAAAATGATCCACAGCAACATTTACTGTTAAAAGACTGAAGAGCATGTGTTTCCAACATCCTCAAGGAAATGTGAATTTTAGCCAGAAGAAATTTTGGTCTATTTATGAAGTCAGCATTCATTCATTTGTTCTGAAATACTTATTGAGCACCTAGTATTGTCAAACATTCTAGGTGCAGGGGATACAATGTCAGCAATAGTAATAACAACTAACAGACAAAAACTGACTCATAAAACTTGCATTCTAATTGTAGGCAAAAAAAAAAAAAAGAGCAATGAATGAAATAAAGTCATACATACGTGTAATGGGAGGAAGTGAAACTTGTGGTTACTAGGAGGTAAAGGAGGGAAGGGATAAATTGGAAGATTGAGATTGGTGTATACATACTACTATATATAAAACATAACTAAAGTGGACCTACTGTATAGCACAGGGAATTCTACTCAATAGTCTATAATGGCCTAATGGGAAAAGAATCTATAAAGAGAGTAAGTATATGTATGTGTATAACTGCTTTACTCTCCTGTACAGCTGATACTAACAGAATATTGTAAGTCAACTATACTTTAAGAAACTTTTAAAAATTGAGTTATATAAAAGAAGCATTGAAAGGAAACAAAGATTGACGAAAGCACTGCTATTTTAGACAGGACACCCAGGAAAGCGTTAATGAGATGTGACATGAATAAAAATAAGAAGGAGTATAGGAGCAAGCCTTGCATATATCCAGGGAAAGAACCTTCTAAAAAAGAGAACAGATAGTGCTAAAACCCTGAAGCATGACTGAAATGTTTGGGAAACAAGAAGGTCAGTGTGGCTGGAACAGAGTGAGTCTGAGGCAATGGGAAGATGAGATCAGGAAGTTAATGTGGAAAAGTTATTTTTAAATTAGTTATTCTAAGGATTTGAGATTTTACTCTGAAATGGGACATCATCAGAGGGTTTTAAGATGAGTGACATGATCTCTTGTATATTTTAAGTCACTTGTTCTGTCTTCTGCATTATACAATGCCTGAAGACAGAAGACAAACATAGGGAGTCTATTTAGGGATCTATTAAATAATATGAGTTAAAGCTGATGGTAGCTTGAACCTAAGTGGGTTTAAGTGAGAAGCAAAAGGATTTGTTTATGAAGCAAATGTAGGATTCAAAAATGAGAGAGAAGCTCTAATTCATCGTTGGTGGAATATGAAATGGCAAGCTACTTTGGAGGACTCGTTGGCACTTTCTTACAAAGCTAAACATTCTCTTACCATAAGATGCAAAGATGAAGCAATTATGTCCTGCTACTTGCTTAAAGGTATTAAAAATTCATGTGTATACAAAAACTGGCAGACATATGCTTAGGACAGTTTTATTTATAATTGCCAAAACCTGGAAGCAATTGAGATGTCCTTTAGTAGGCAAATGAATAAATAAATCGTGGTACATACAGACAATGGGATGTTAGAGCCAAAAACTGATGGGCTTCCAAGCCATGAAAATATACGGAGAAACCTAAAATGTATATTACAAAGTGAAGACATTCAATCTGAACAGGCTAAATAATGAGTGATTTCAACTACATAACATTCTGGAAAAAGCAAAATTATTGAACAGTAAAAAATAAAATAAAATGAGTGATTGGCAAGGATTAAGGGAGAGAGTGATGAATAGGCAGAGCATAGAGGATTTTAGGGCAAAAGAACTATTCTGAATGATCTTATGGTGGTGGATACATGGCAATATATATTTTCTCAAACTCATTAATGTACAGCACCAACAGTGAACCTTATGTAAACTACAGGCTTTAAGTAACAATGACGTGTCAAGGTAGGTTCATCAGTTATAACACATACACCACTCTGATGGGGGACAATGATACTGGGAGAGGCTTCGAATGCCCAGAGGCAGGAGCATCTTTGTACATTATGCTCAATTATCCTGTGAGTATAAAACTTCTCCAAAAAATAAAGTCTATATAGAAAGTAAATGAAAAGAGAAGAGTAAAAAAAAAAAAAAAAACTCAACTACAAGTCTATTAAAAATCCAATGTTTCCTTTTTGTTCTAAACCACTGGAGGAAAAATGAAATGATCATTTACTGGGAAAAATGCTGGAAGGAACAGTTTTGAGATCTGGTAGGGGGTAGGTAAGAAGCCTACTTTGAAAACCATAACACTGGCATTCCAGGTAGGGAGCTGAATCAATCAATCAATCAATTCAGTCACTCAGTCATGTCCCACTCTTTGTGACCCCTTGAACCGCAGCACACCAAGCCTCCCTCTCCCTCACCAACTCCCGGGGTCCACCCAAACCCATGATCATAGAGTCAGTGGTGCCATCCAACCATCTCATCCTCTGTTGTCTCCTTATCCTCTTGCCTTCAATCTTACCTACCATCAGGGTCTTTTCAAATGAGTCAGCCCTTAGCATCAGGTGGCCAAAGTTTTGGAGTTTCAGATTCAACATCAATCCTTCCAATGAACATCCAAGACTGATCTTTAAGATGGACTAGTTGGATCTCCTTGTAGTCCAAGGGACTCTCAAGAGTCTTCTCCAATGCCACAGTTCAAAATAATCAATTCTTCGGTGCTCAGTTTTCTTTATAGTCCAACTATCAGATCCATACATGACCACTGGAAAAACCATAGCCTTGACTAGATGGACCTTTGTTGACAAAGTAATGTCTCTACTTTTTAATATGCTGTCTAGGTTGGTCATAACTTTCCTTCAAAAGACCAAGTGTCTTTTAATTTCATGGCTGCAATCATCATCTGCAGTAATTTTGGAGCCCAGAAAAATAAAGTCAGCCACTGTTTCCACTATTTCTCCATCTATGTGCCATGAAGTGATGGGACCAGATGCCATGATCTTCATTTTCTGAATGTTGAGCTTTAAGCCAACTTTTTCACTCTCCTCTTTCACTTTCATCAAGAGGCTTTTGAGTTCCTCTTCATTTTCTGCCATAAGGGTGATACCATCTGCATATCTGAGGTAATTGATATTTCTCCCGGCAATCTTGATTCCAGCTTGTGCTTCTTCCAGCCCAGTGTTTCTCATGATGTACTCTGCATATAAGTTAAATAAGCAGGGTGACAATATACAGCCTTGACATACTCCTTTTCCTATTGGAACCAGTCTGTTGTTCCATGTCCAGTTCTAACTGTTGCTTCCTGACCTGCATAAAGGTTTCTCAAAAGCAGGCCAGGTGATCTGGTATTCCCATCTCTTTCAGAATTGTCCACAGTTTATTGTGATCCACACAGTCAAAGGCTTTGGCATAGTCAATAAAACAGAAATAGATGTTTTTCTGGAACTCTCTTACTTTTTCGATGATCCAAAGGATATTGGCAATTTGATCTCTGGTTCCTCTGCCTTTTCAAAAACTAGCTTGAACATCTGGAAGTTCACTGTTCACATATTGCTGAAGCCTGGCTTGGAGAATTTTAAGCATCATTTTACTAGTGTGTGAGATGAGTGCAATTGTGCGGTAGCTTGAGCATTCTTTGACATTGCCTTTCTTTGGGATTTGAATGAAAACTGACCTTTTCCAGTCCTGTGGCCACTGCTGAGTTTTCCAAATTTTCTGGCATATTGAGTGCAGCACTTTCACAGCATCATCTTTCAGGATTTGAAATAGCTCAACTGGAATTCCATCACTTCCACTAGCTTTGTGTAGTGATGCTTCCTAAGGCCCACTTGACTTCACATTCCAGGATGTCTGGTTCTAGGTGAGTGACCACACCATCATGATTATCTTGGTCATGAAGATCTTTTTTGTACAGTTCTTCTGTGTATTCTTGCCACCTCTTCTTGATATCTTCTGCTCCTGTTAGTTCCATACCATTTCTGTCCTTTATCGAGCCCATCTTTGCATCAAATGTCCCCTTGGTATCTCTAATTTTCTAGAAGAGATCTGTAGTCTTTCTCATTCTACTGTTTTCCTCTATTTCTTTGCATTGATTGCTGAGGAAGGCTTTCTTATGTCTCCTTGCTATTCTTTGGAACTCTGGCTTCAAATGGGTATATCTTTCTTTTTCTCCTTTACTTTCACTTCCCTTATTTCACAGCTATTTGTAAGGCCTCATCAGATAGCCATTTTGCTTTTTTGCATTTCTTTTTCTTGGGGATGGTCTTGATTCCTGTCTTCTGTACAATGTCACAAACCTCCATTCATAGTTCATCAGGCACTCTGTCCATCAGATCTAGTCCCGTAAATCTATTTCTCACTTCCACTGCATAGTCATCAGGGATTTGATTTAGGTTACACCTGAATGGTCTAGTGGTTTTCTCCACTTTCTTCAGTTTCAGTCTGAATTTGTAGTAAGGAGTTCATGATCTGAACCAAAGTCAGCTCCCAGTCTTGCTTTTGCTGACTGTGTAGAGCTTCTCCATCTTTGGCTGCAAAGAATATAATCTGTCTGATTTTGGTGTAGACTATCTGATGATGTCCATGTATAGAGTCTTCTCTTGTGTTGTTGGAAGAGGGTGTTTGCTATGTCAGTACATTCTCTTGGCAGAACTCTCTTAGCCTTTGCCCTGCTTCATTCTGTACTCCAAGGCCAAATTTCCCTGTTACTCCAGGTGCTTCTTGACTTCCTACTTTTGCATTCCAGTCCCATATAATGAAAAGGATATCTTTTTTGGGTGTTAGTTCTAGAAGGTCTTGTAGGTCTTCATAGAACTGCTCAACTTCAGCTTCTTCAGCGTTACTGGTAGGGGCATAGACTTGGATTACCATGATATTGAGTGGTTTGCCTTGGAAATGAACAGAGATCATTCTGTCCTTTTTGAGATTGCATCCAAGTACTGCATTTCAGACTCTTTTGTTGACCATGATGGCTACTCCATTTCTTCTAAGGGATTCCTGCCCACAATAATAGATATAATGCTCATTTGAGTTAAATTCACCCATTCCAGAAGCTGAATAAGTGGCTTGATCTATGCTAAAATATTTGGAGCATCACATATTGTGAACAAGACTTTTAAGTATTACAAGACAAACTTTAGCAAAACTTAAGATGAATAGAAAATCTTTGGGAAAAGAACCCACAAGTGACTTTGAACTCATACATCTGTAGGGCTAAGATTAAGAACACTGCAATACTCAATATTTAATGAAAAGAATAAAGATGTTATAAACTTAGAAACAGAAAAATGGCAGATAGCAAAGGAAAAAACTGTTTAAGAATATTAATGTCCTTGTATCGTGCATCCAGGAGAAGGCAATGGCAACCCACTCCAGTACTCTTGCTTGGAGAATCCCAGGGACGGGGAAGCCTGGTGGGCTGCCGTCTATGGGGTTGCACAGAGTCAGACACGACTGAAGCGACTTAGCAGCAGCAGCAGCATCGTGCATCCAAGCTCTCAAAATTGTATAATTTAAAATGGGTAGATTGTGTTACAAGGATGCAAATACACTTAAATTTGTAAAGTTAAATAGTAGAGTAAAAAGAAAAAAAAATTATTATTAAGAAACAATAAGTATGGCAGACACTTTAGCATCATACCTGCTTCCTTCCACTCTTACTGCTTCAGTGCACGTCAGCACAAACTAGAACTGCCAGCCTCTGTTTCTTGTTGCTGTTTGTAGGTCGTTGTTGCTGTTTTTTAACTTCTGTTGTTTTGTTTTTTGTTTTGCTTTTGCTTGAGGGCTTGGTTTTCTGCTGCAAAAAACCATTTCACCCACCTAAGTGGCATCACGAAATGCCACGAAATTAATACCCCTTCAAATCACCCTCAGCTCATACTCTTCCCATCAGTTGAATAACTCTCATATACAAACACACATTCTACCATTGCTGCCCAAGTTTTTCAGTGACTCACAGCAACAATAGGCCCTTTTACTGTCTGTCTTCCCTTCCCATCTATATCCCTACCTTTTGTCTCAGAGAAACCTTCCATCTGCGCCTGGTTCTGATGGAGAACAAGCTAAAATGGTTGGTGTGAGAGTGGTCCCAGGAGGGAGATACCCATCATGGATTCTGAAAACTGGGAGACAGTAACAATGTTATTTTTGGATTAATAGGTGCCTGGTGTACTTCAGCTATCACGGGTCTCACAATGTCACTCGTAGCTGTGATGCATTAGTATGTGATAAAAACCGAGGGGGAGGCCCCAACTAATGCACCATTTCTATCCTTTGAGAGGTAACAGGCAAGAAGTATTGTGGAACTGGTTATGGTTTAGTGCAATTGAAACACTGAAGGAAAAATGACAGCTCACATCAGCTAATCACCAAAAGAGGGCATGACTGAAAAGCCCTCTTTTCAGTCAAATATATTTGTTGAAATGAATATAAGGTTGAATGAATATAAGGTCACCTCCTCAAGGTCACCTACTTTCCCTTTTAGTCAGTGGTTTATTCTCTGGATATTTCAGAACATCATGCTGGTCCAGTATATTTTGAAATCATGGTGAATAGACCTGGAGAGCAGGAAGTGTCGAGAGTGCTGTGCTCTAGTTGGATATACGCAGACTAGAGGATATATGGTAGTGTGTGATAAATCCTGTCAGGAATGATTTATGCAGCTGCTACACTGGTAAAATTTTTCCATTGATCTGAGGAATGTTAGAACATCATTTTAAAGGCAAAAGAACAAGTGGTTATATACTTCCCACCATTAAAGGAGAAACAAATACTTGATATGATCTTCAGATTTTGAAGACAGGATACCATACTTGGGAATACTGATGTGGCTTATGTATTGGGTGACTCAGAAAGCTGTCAGCTTGTGATACAAAAGTTTTTCCAAGGGGCCTATATGACCTGGCAAATACAACCATCTGTGTTAGGTATAAACATTGTATGAAGTCTCTGGCAAACCTTAACAAAGTCAGAGCACAAATCTCTAAGGTTAGGAAAAAAAGGCATACTTCCTGCAACACAGAACTTTACTGTTTTAAAAGCAATGCCTGACGTGCTGTTGGATGCCAGTAAAACTGGGAGCGTGATTACAGGACACCAAGTTATTATGCAAAACTGGGAAGGTTACTGTTGTCAGCCTCACCAGGTCACATAGACAGGTGGGAACAGCAGTAATACATTGTGATCCATTTATGTCCATAAGACAGAGTTCGCTTATATAAACAGGTGGCCTAAATGTCTATGACACCCATTTTTGTCATAATTGCCTCTTCCTCTCAGCTCACTTCAATGGCCTGTGGGGGTCATCAAAGAGGAAAATCTCTTTGTTCTTGAATGAGCTATCTGGATACGTACACATGAGCTCAGAATGGACCTCTGTTACACTACATGTGTACGTGCTTAGCCGCTTCAGTCATGTCTGACTCTTTGAGACACTATGGACTGTAGCCCACCGGACTCCTCTGTCCATAGGATTCTCCAGGCAAGAATAATGGAGTGGGTTGTCTTGCCCTCTTCCAGGGAATCTTCCCAACCCAGAGATCAAACCCATGTCTCCTGTGCCTCCTGCATTGTAAGCAGATTCTTTACCACTAAGCCACCAGGGAAGCCCCCACCCCACCCCGCCCCTTACACTATAGCTCATTCAAAAGTGGTTTTGCAAGATATCAATGAGTAAAATCCTCCTACTGGGCAGAGTCATAAGCATTAAACCTCTATTTATCAACTTGATGCATAGAGAGAACTGGTCTGAGTGAAGAATATACATGGGCTTATAGACAGTGATAAATGCCTTGTTTTTTTGGCCAGGGAACTTAAAGGAGGAAGATTAAAAGATGGAAGAAAAAAATTTTAGAGCAAGAGGAACATGGATGGTCCTTCAAGGTTGTATGCAAAGTGTGCAGATCTTTATCCTCTCCAACCTGAGAAATCACTGAATAACCAAGGAGACCACTGACCTTTTCCAGGGAGGATTAGCCGACCTCTCTTCTCAGCTACCCCATGCTATGGTGGCATGAGTGGAGAGAGTGTGTGATTTCACACCTGATTTAGTTACTATGGCTACTAAGTGTCCAACCCTTCAGCAACAGAGACAAACACCGAGCGTATGATATGATGCTATCTTTTCTAAAAGACTAACTAGCCACTTAACAGCAAGTTGATTTCACTGGACACTCTGCCTGTGGGGAGTCTATTTCATAATTGCTGGGATTGACGATTATCTTGGGAAAGGATTTGTTCTCCTTTATTCTGAGTGCTTTGACCAGAACCACTATATGATAGGTCCTTAGGTTATTGTCATGGGATTTTGCACAATACTATCTCGGATCAAGGTTTCCCAGATGGTGCTATTGGTAAAGAATTTTTGTCTGCCAATGCAGGAGACACGGGAGACATAGGTTCAGTCTCTGCATCAGGAAGATCCCCTGGAGTAGGAAATAGCAATCAACTGAACTATTCTTGCCTGGAAAATTTCATGAGCAGAAGATTCTAGTACGCTACATACAGTCCATGGGGCTGCAAAGAGTCAGACATGACTGAGTGACTGAAAGTATTTCAGACCAAGGGACTGACTTAAAGCAACAAGGAAGAGTGACACTTGGCATGTGACCACAGGACCCACCGGTTCTTTCATGCCCTCCATCACTTCCATCCTGCCATTCATCAGGAACCCTAGGATAGACTCTTCAAGATACAGTTAAGGCGCCAACTCAGGTATCATACCCTACGGACCTGAAGGGTATTGATGCCCTTCAATATTTGATGTATATTTAACCAATAGCTATGATCTGATGTGTTTGCTGTGGTAGGTAAATTAGGTCCAGAATCCAAGAAGTAGGAGGTGGGAGTGACCCCCCTCATCGTCGCTCTCTGTGATCCTCTTGGGGGATGTGTGCTTTCTATACCTACCTGTTCCCATCTTTAGGTTTTGCTGGACTCTAGAAGTCCAATCAAAGGGGCAGCAGAATGATCTTTCCAGAGATACAGTGAGAATTCTACTATGTCTCCCATCATGTGACTCATCATTCAAGTAGTATAACAGGCTAAGAAAACAGTGATTATAATGGGTAATATCAGTTGACCTCAATAATCACAAGAAGGTGATGTTGCTATTATAAGGATCAGTAAGCATCAAACTCAAGGAATTTCTAGGGGCACCTCTTGATGCCTCCAAGTTCTGTCTTATAATCATAGTAAAGAAGAAGTTGTAACAACCATAACCTAATAAGGTCATCAAAACCAATGAGGAGCAGAAATGGTGGTAGAGGCAAAAGGTGATGGACATCAATCAAGTCTCTAGAACCAGCTTTTAGCAGTTGGGACTTGAGCTTGTTTTATCAAGGCTTCCTTTGTAAGACTTCCTTTCTTTAGACATTGGGAAGGCCACCATCCCAGATAACCACTGATGGGAATTTGACATGGGACATGGGTGAATCTGTGCAGTGCAAGAGATGAGCTATAGAATATCTATGGGTGTCTTGTCTATATCTCCAAGCCATTTCAATTTTAGGGGAGAAAATTTCAACTTTGAGTACTTATGTTTCTTTGTCCTAGAAAGTTACTGGTGTCACTTCCTCTGTGAGAAAAGTCAGAAGTACAAGGAAATCGACACTCCTGGGAGCAGCCCTCAAAAAGTTACCAGAGTGGATTGGCTTACAATCACCAGAGTCTCCTCACCTTCAGAGGAGATGATGCTGAGAGTGTTTTGCACTGGTCCTAAGAGATTCCCAGCAAGACTTCATTCCAGGCTCCCATGGTGGGAGCTGGCTGGATAACACCTCTTTAGTGCCTTTTTCTGTCCCCACTTTCCTATCATCATCTTCCAAATAAATGACTTTATACTTGAAATCTTTGTCTCAAGATCTGCTTCTGGGAGAAACTAAATGAAGACACCAGTGTTGTAATCTTATAATTGCTCATCCTGAAGATTCAATAGTTGCTGTATAAATGAGTGTAGTAGCAAGAATTTATACAAAGTTGTAGTTAGAAAAGTAACACTAAGAAGAGCAATTAATGGAACATAATTCTAAATTATCAAGGGATACACACATAACCAAAAAATATTTCATGTAGTAAAAGATTTTAAAAATGAGCAGTAAAAGCAGAAAGTGGCACATAAAGTATGAGATAAAATCAAGACCAAACATATATTTCATAACAATAAATGAAAACAAAATTGCCCATTTAAATACAAAGAATATAACATAGGATTACAAAGGAAAAGATAGGACTATAATTTGACTCAGAGAAGCTGAAAAATAAAATTCTGGGCAATGTTATAGTGAGAAAATGAGATGAAAATGTGGACCAATCTAAATATCATTCAAAAATGAGCTAAAAATGAAATACAGAAGAGTCATTTATAGATAAAGCTTATAGTTTTAATAGAGATCAAGAAACTTTAAATATTTATTTAATAAATAGTTTAGGATATATCTTCAAAATTACTGTAGGAAAACTATAGGAAATGACAGGAAAGTAAATAGAAACATATTGCTCATTTAATTTACTCTCCTCCGTGTTTGACATAGAAATATGTAAGGAACAACATACAAAACTTGACAGCTATGTAGCTATTTTGATGTTACTAAATTCTAATCCCCGAAAGGGTAGACTATCCCTTCCTTTCTCAAGTTTATAGTATAAAGTTAAATGCATAAGATGCCTTTCCATGAAAAGAAAATACGTTCTATACATAACTAAAAATGAAAAATATCCAGGAGTTAGGAACTTAAATGATCTTAAAAAGATGAAAACTAAAGATTATTTTCATAAATATTTTTTGAAAATACATGCTTAGTAATGATGAAAGCTATAAACATTTTTAAATGACAATATACATCATATAAAACATGCTGCAAGGCAAAAATGCAAGCACAAGGTGGATAAAACGTTCACAGCACATATTACAAGTGAAGGCCTTGTTTTCTTAATGTACAGTTAATAAAAATTACTAAGAAAATCCCAACACTTCATGAGAATAATTATCAAGACATAATTTCACAGAAGAGCAAACATAGTTTAAAAAAATAAATAAAAAATAAAGCTACAATGATACATCATTTTTCATCTTTAAGACTTCTGAGGAGAAAAACACTTAATAACACAATATAATGGAATGGGTTGAACACATTCCCATTATTGCTGGATACAGTATAAACTGCTACAATCTCCACTGGAAGGCAAAATAGCAGTTATCAAATAGCCATACTTCCTGACCCAGAAAGTAATTTTCAAGCAGTTGTTCTACATATAGACTCAGATAATTACAAAATTTTAAATATGACGTTCATTTCAACCTTTTTTTCCCCTCTAAAAAATAGATTAGAAGATCTACCTAAAGGACAGTTGTTAAATATATTATGCTACACTTATGGAATGGAATACTCTTCATTACAGTGAATGAGAAATTCCTGTCAAAGTTCATAATAAGAAATTTCCAATTATTATTAAATGAAAAAAAACATGAGTAGCAGATAAGGACAAAACACTTTACCATTTAAAATTAATGTTTATTCATCCAGTCATTCAAAAATATGTATTGGCATATACTTCATTTTAGGTTCTGGGTGCTGTGCTTAGCTGCTCAGTCTTGTCTGATTCTCTGCGGCCCCATGGACTAGCCTGCCAGGCTTCTCTGTCCATGGAATTTTCCAGCAAGAATACTGGAGCAGATTGCATTTACAACTCCAGGGCATTTTCCTGAGCCAGGGATTGAACCCATGTCTCCTGTGTTCCAGGAATAGCAGAGTTCCAAAAAATAGCAAGGAGAGATTAGAAAGCCTTCTTCAGCAATCAATGCATGGCAGATGGATTCTTTACCACTAGGGCCACTGGTAAGTAAGACTGAGTTCTGAGTTCTTATTCTAGGTGTAGGGATTTTAACAGATGGTTGAAGGAAAGTAACAGATTGATGGCATTATTAAGTTCAAACAGGGGTAAGTGTTCTAAAGAATAATACCAAAGACGAATAAAAAGGAAATCACAGACATACGGATTAGAAAATGCTATTTTTTTCCTCTTCCCAGGCCATTATTTTATTATAACTGTTATTAATGTATGGTTCATTTACAATATTATATTCATTTAGACACACAATATAGTGATTCAAGTTTTATAGATTATGCTCCATTTAAAGTTATAAAATAATGGCCATCAGCGCCTTTGCTGTATCCTTGGTGCTTATTTATTTTATACATAGTAGTTCATCTCAATCCCATTCTCCTTTTCTGCGCCCCACTTTCCTCTGGCAACTACTAGTCCATTCTCTATAACTGTGAGTCTGTTTCTGTTTTGTTACCTACATTTCTCTGGGTGCTCTTTTAAATACGGATGATCAGTGATGTCTGTTCTCAAGAGCTAACACTTCAGTAGGTTTTTTTGAACAGGTGGAGGAGTTGACCTTGTGAGTAACTAAAGTGGTACATAAAAATACAGGCAATGAGAAACAGGTATGAACTTCCATGCAATACCACTTACAAATGAAGTGACTTGTAGTAAGTGAGACCTGTCTTGGGACTTCCCTGGTCGTCCAGTGGTTAAAACTTCATTTTCTAAAGAAAGGGGAGTGAGTTTGATCTCTAGTCAAGTAGGTAAAATCCCACATGCCTCATGGCCAAAAACCAAAGCATAAAACATGAGCAGTATTGTAACAATAGCAAAAATAAACACTTTAAAAATGGTTCACATGAAAATTCTAATAAGTAAAAGTAAGACATGTTTCATGTGTTACATGTGATTACATATTCCTCCGCTCTTCCCTGGTGGCCCAGACAGTAAAGAATCTCTGCAATGTGGGAGACCTGGATTCGATCCCTATGTTGGGAAGATCCCCTGGAGGAGGGCATGGCAACCCACTCCAGTATTCTTGCCTGGAGAACCCCATGGACAGAGGAGCCTGGCGGGCTACAGTCCATGTGGTCTCAGAGTCGGACACCGCTGAAGTGACCAAGCACAAGCACAGCGCAACATATATTCCTACTCTTTGTTGCTTTACTTGTTTATTTGTTAATTTTTTGAGGCATGGGCTGGATAATATGATGCTTCGTAAGGATAAGACATCCTGGAAAATACTAGTAGATGGAAAACGCTCAGTAATATGCGTTTGACTTCCCTGATAGCTCAGTCAGGAAAGAATCCACCTGCAATGCAGGAGGCCCAGGTTTGATCCCTGGGTTAGGAAGATCCTCTGGAGAAAGAAATGGCAACGCACTCTAGCATTCTTGCCTGGGAAATACCATGGGACAGAGGAGCCTGGCCAGTTTCAGTCCAGGGGGTCACAAGGCTTGAACACAACCTGCAACGAAAGCATCACCACCAACACGCTTTTATTAACAAGCTTTACTTTTCTCTTCAACATCTTACCTTTTTCCTGTGGTTCCCACTCTGAAGCTGTCATGAACTCATCAGCTAAGGCCAAGAGTGATCCACAGTCTTCTCTCCCTCGTTATGTCATTTTGCATCATTTCTTCTTTAAGAAGCACTATTAAGTAGAATTTACCCCTCATTGGCTTTCTTAATAAAACCCCAGATTCCCATGAAACCCACTATCCTCAGCTATTTACCTAAACGATTATAATCTCCTCCACCTTCTTAACACTAATGCAGAGAAGATATGAATTCCACCTTAATTGGTCTTTTGCCCTAATTAAAATTTCTAGAGTTTCTTCTTAAGTGCTATTCAAGCACTCTTTCCTCCATACTTCTAATGTTGAACTCTGTTTTTTAATTTGTTTTCATTTGTTCCTTTTCTCATCAGTATCATGTTGGGTTGAAAGAATCTTGAAACTTGGATGCAGAATTGAAAACCAAGGACATCTTCTCCTTTACTGGTTAACCCCCCTTCTCTGAGCCTGGACATGCTTATTTGCTAAGGTGAAATTGCTTCACAAGAGGATCAGATAATTATAAATCTATCATCCAATGGCAGACTCTTCAAAAGTTAGGTTTTCATCTCTTTTATTCTGCTATTTCCCCCCACAGGACAAAAGGGAAAGAGTGTGATCCCAAGACAAACTTGATTTCATGCATTAGTTTTAGAAGTTTGGGTATTTATTCATTCACTGAAAAATAAGTCTCGTAATTTTAATCCCTGTAAGTTCAGTGATGCTATTACCTACTGGCTCAATTAACACTCTCACATAAAATCTGACTTGAACTTTGTTGCTGTTCAGTCATTCAGTCATGTTTGACTCTTTGTTACCCCATGAACTTCAGCACACCAGGCTTTCTTGTCCTTCACCATCTCCCAGTTCAGTTCAGTTCAGTTCAGTCGCTCAGTCGTGTCCGACTTTTTGCGACCCCATGAATCGCAGCACGCCAGGCCTCCCTGTCCATCACCAACTCCCGGAGTTCACTCAGACTCACGTCCATCGAGTCAGTGATGCCATCCAGCCATCTCATCCTCTGTCGTCCCCTTCTTCTCCTGCCCCCAATCCCTCCCAGCATCAGAGTCTTTTCCAATGAGTCAACTCTTTGCATGAGGTGGCCAAAGTACTGGAGTTTCAGCTTTAGCATCATTCCTTCCAAAGCAATCCCAGGGCTGATCTCCTTCAGAATGGACTAGTTGGACCTCCTTGCAGTCCAAGGGACTCTCAAGAGTCTTCTCCAACACCACAGTTCAAAAGCATCAATTCTTCAGCATTCAGCCTTCTTCACAGTCCAACTCTCACATCCATACATGACCACAGGAAAAACCATAGCCTTGACTACGCAGACCTTTGTTGGCAAAGTAATGTCTCTGCTTTTCAATATGCTGTTTAGGTTGGTCATAACTTTCCTTCCAAGGAGTAAGCATCTTTTAATTTCATGGCTGCAATCACCATCTGCAGTGATTTTGGAGGCCCAAAAAATAAAGTCTGACACTGTTTTCACCATCTCTCAGAGCTTGCTTAAACTCATGTCCATTGAGTCTGTGATGCCATCCAACCATCTCATCCTGTATCAGCATCTTCTCCCCCTACCTTCAATCTTTCCCAGCATCAGAGTCTTTTTCAAAGAGTTGGCTCTTCGCATCAGGTGGCCAAAGTATTGGAGAGCCAGCTTCCGCATCAGTCCCTCCAAAGAATATTTGGGATTGATTTCATTTAGGGTTAACTGGTTTGATCCCCTTGCAGTCCAGGGGACTCTCAAGAGTCTTCTCCAACACCACAGTTCAAAAGCATCAATTCTTCAGCTCTCAGCCTTCTTTATGGTCCAACTCTCACATCCATACCTGACTACTGGAAAAACCATAGCTTTGACTACATGGATTTTTGTCAGCAAAATAATGTCTCTGCTCTTAAATACACTGTATAAGTTGGTCATAGCTTTTCTTACAAGAAGCCAGCTTCTTTTAATTTCATAACTGCAGTTACCATCTGCAGTGATTTTGGAGCCCAAGAAAATAAAATCTATTATTGTTTCCCCATCTATTTGCCATGAAGTGATGGGGCTGGATGCCATAATCTTAATTTTTTGAATGCTGAGTTTTAAGCCAAACTTTTCACTCTCCTCTGTCACCTTCAGCAAGAGGCTCTTTAGCTCCTCTTTGCTTTTTTTGCCATAAGGGTGGTGTCATCTGTACATCTGAGTGTATTAGTATTTCTCCCGACAATCTTGATTCCAGCTTATGCTTCACCCAGCCTGATATTTCACATGATTTACTCTGCAAATAAGTTAAATAAGCAGAGTAACAATATGCAGCCTTAATGTACTCATGTCCCAGTTTTGAACCTGTTCTATGGTTCCATGTCTGGTTCTAACTGTTGCTTCTTGACCTATCTACAGATTTCTCAAGAGGCAGGTTCCCATCTCTTTAAGAATCTTTAAGTTTGTTGTGATCCATATTGTCAAAGGCTTTAGCATAGTTAGTGAAGCAGATGTAGATTTCTTTTTTCTGGAATTCTCTTGGTTTTTCTATGGATGTTGGCAATTTGATCTCTGATTCCTCTGCCTTTTCTAAATCTGGCTTGAATATCTGGAAGTTCTCAGTTTCAAGTAGTGTTGAAGCAACTGGCTTATGCCAGAAAGGGGAATTTATTAGCTTAATAAATGAAATGGTCAGAGTTAGGGGAGCCTGCAAGCATGGCTAAATTCAAGTTTTAATAACAAGAAGGCTCAGTTTTTCTTCACCTCCTGGGCCTATGGCAGATCCACTTTGTGGCCTCTATTAGCTGCAGGCTCTATGCAGACAAGCATAACTAGATGTCATCACAAAGTCTCAAAGCCAGCAGTAAGATAGCATCTCTTCTCCAGTTACTAAGCCAAAAATGAGAACTTAACTCTCATTAGTTTGTTCTCTGATCATTGGAGTGGAGAAGTGCAATATATTGATTACTTTAACCACTGATCGCCAGACCTCCTGGTAATTCTGATCCTGTGTGCATCTCCACCCACAAAAGACAAAAGAGAACCAAGGAGTTTCCAGTGTAAATCTAGATAAGACCATCCTACTTTACTCTCTAGGTAAAGCTGCCCCTTCTCCAAGGGCATGCCATCTTTGGGAATAGCTTTGAATGTATAGTATCAGACTCTGAGTACACCTGGAAAAGTCCCACATCTCTCTCTGCAAATCACAGGCTTACTCATGTTACTTCTCCTCTGTTATCTCTCCAGGACCCATTAAGAAGCTTTCTCACCTTCCATCCATTGCAATGATTCTTATAAATATTCACAATAACTGCCACATTGCCAGATCCATTTGTCAGTTCTTAGACCTCAAGTTTCCTGAACTCCAAGCTCCATTTGAAATAATTGGTCACCTCTTGGGCTTCCCTGATAGCTCAGTTGGTAAAGAATCCACCTGCCATTCAGGAGACTCTGGTTCGATTCCTGGGTCAGAAAGATCCCCTGGAGAAAGGATAGGCTACCCCAGCCAGTGTTCTTGGGCTTCCCTTGTGGCTCAGCTGGTAAAGAATCCACCTGCAATATGCGAGACCTGGATTCGATCCCTGGGTTGGGAAGATCCCCTGGAGAAGGAAAATGCTACCCACTCCAGTATTCTGGCCTGGAGAAACAAAGAGTTGGACACCACTGAGCGACTTTCACTTTCACTTTCACTTTCCACCTTGACAAGTCTTGACTTCTAGGACTTCACTTCCTAGGTTTAATCCTACCTCACTGGTCACTGTTTCCCAGGCTTTTGTGCAGAATCCTCTGCTTTACCCTGACCTCTCAATGCTGTAGTACTCTAAGAGACATTCTCTGGTCCTCTTTTCCACCCATACTTATTCTTTTGGCAATCCTCTCCAGATACATGGCTTTTCAATCATCTATATATTGAAGACTCCATATATTTAACTTTATCTCAGACCTCTCTTTCAAACTGCAGACTCCTGTGTCTGACTTTCTTCTCTGTTTTCACCCTGGGTTCTGAAAACATCTCAAACTCTGTGTGTCTAAAGTTGATGTACTGGTCCTGCCCCATCATCCACACCCACACCTTGCCATCATAAAATTCTCCCAATTCCATTGGATGACAATCACATACTTCCCTTTACTTAGACCAAAAATCTTAGAATCACTATTAAACCCATTATTTTTCCTGCTCAGGATACCTCTAACCTATAGGGAAATCTTGTTGACCCTACTGTCTACATGCATTCTGAATCTAGCTACTACTTATCACCACCTTCACACTTACCATCCTAGTCTGAACCACTTGAATGAATCTTAGCTGGTTTATCTGCGTTTATTTTATTCTTATCCCAGCAATTAGAATGATTCTTTAAAACGAGAGTCATGTCAGACCATGACTTTTGAATACTCTGTGCTCGAAACTCTAAAATGACTTTCTGTTTAACAGAGAATAAAACCTAATGTCCCTCTCAGTGGTCTAAAAGATTAAATATGATCTGAGTCACTTTATGTAATTCTCTCCACTTCACTCATTCTATTCCAAGCATAATGGCCTCAATCCAAGCCTAATGTGCTCCCATCTTAGAACCTGTAGTCTAGATCTCTTCATTCCTGGAAGACTCTTACCCCCTGCATCTGATGGTCCATGCCTTTAAGTTTTTTTTTTTTTTAAAGCTTTGCTAAAGCGGCATCTTCTGCTTGCTAAGTCACTTCAGTCATGTCTGGCTCTTTGTGACCCTATGGACCATAGCCCTCTGTCCATGGAATTCTCCAGGCAAGAATACTGGAGTGGGTTGCCAAGCCCTCCTCCTGGGGATCTTCCTGACCTGGGGATTAGAACCTCATCTCTTACATCTCCTGCGTTGGCAGACAGATTCTTTACCAATAATGCCACCTGGGACGACTTGGCATCTTCTATGAGGTCAATTTTAACCTTCTTATTTAGCACTGTTATTTAACATTCTTATTTAACTTCCTTCATCATTATGAGTCCCTCTTAGGCTGTCATATTTCCTTTTATTTACCAGTACCTGTCACAGTCTAATACATGTGGTAACTTACCATTTAGTACCTTCTAATTGGCATAATCACATATGAGACACATGCAGTGGTATGCTTGAGTATGCTCTTACTTTCATTCATGATCTGATTGTGTACAGCTTTTTCCTACTCTGTATGTAAGTTACTCACTTAGACTGGCTTAGTCCTTCAATCATGTCCTACTCTGCAACCCCATGGCCTAACAATAGCCTACCAGGCTCTTCTGTCTATGGGACTTTCCAGGCAAGAACATTGGATTGGGTTGCCATTTCTTTCTGCAGGGGATCATCCTGACCCAGGAATCAAATCCATGTTTCTTGCATCTCCTCCATTGGCAGGTGGATTCTTTTACCACTGAGCCACCAGATAAGCTCCTGTATGTAAATAGTAGTTTATAGATGATCATGGTAGGTTATGTAAATCACAAAAATCCATAAAGTTCCAAATTAGGACTCTCTTTGACTTTTTTTGAAGATCATGTTCTCAAACATTTTCCAACATAGCACTCTATTCATGAGATCAGAGATCTTTGCTTTATTAATTAGATATCTGCAATGTCTAAACTGTGCCTGGCATTTGATGGTCACTCAATAAACACTTACTGGATGAATACCTCAGAACCAAATTCGTTATTTTGACCCTATTTGTTTCAAGTACTACAAGAAGTTCAGAACTCTGAGGTTATGCTTTTCTTCTCCATAAAAACTATGGACAATGAGACAACATGTCAAACTTCTACCATTTAATCTCCCCTCTGCTTTATTTCTCCTCTATATAATTTGTCACCATTTGATCTTGTGTATATTTCACTTACACATTTATCTGTGCATTCTATCACTGTAATATTTTTGTCTATGTTGTTTGAAGCCATATCTCAAGTATCTACAAAAGTGCCTGGCATACATTTTACTGAATGAATGAACAAATAAACAAATAAATACATGAATGAGTTGCTTATTCAATCACATAGTGCTTGCCTCTGAAGTTAATGTTGGCAGTAGGACAGAGTATTCTTTGTTTCCTCTTGAAGAAAATGTACTATTTTGCCAGTAAAAAGGTTCTGCTTAGCAAAAATAACAGCTATCTCCTACATTAACCCATGGATATGTTGTAAGAGTAAATGAGAAATTTTATGCTCATTTAAAGTGTTTAATTTAACACTTCTATAAGTAGGAACAATACAATGCACCTTCTGCAAGAACCTAAAGTGGTTATGCTTGCCCACGGAGAATAGCTTCCAGTCAAAAAATTTAGAAAAATTCCCACTCCAGATTAAATAATACTAAAATAATTTCTTTACTGCAGGATATCTCAGAGCATTTAATACATCAGTATAAAAATAAATGTCTTGTATGTGAGACAGCAAGAGAGACACAGATGTATAGAACAGTCTTTTGGACTCTGTGGGAGAGGGAGAAGTAGAGCATAGGTTGATTTGGAAGAATGGCATTGAAACATGTATAATATCATATAAGAAATGATGCGCCAGTCCAGGTTCGATGGAGGATACAGGATGTTTGGGGCTAGTGCACTGGGATGACCCAGAGGGATGGTATAGGGAGGGAGGTGGGAGGGGGGTTCAGGATGGGGAACACGTGTACACCCGGGGCGGATTCATGTTGATGTATGGCAAAACCAATACAATATTGTAAAGTAATTCAGTTCAGTTACTCAGTCGTGTCTGACTCTTGCGACCCCATGAATCTCAGCACGCCAGGCCTGCCTATCCACCAACTCCCAGAGTTCACCCAGACTCACGTACATGGAGTCAGTGATGCCATCTAGCCATCCCATCCTCTGTCATCCTCTTCTCCTCCTGCCCCCAGTCCCTCCCAGCATCAGAGTCTTTTCCAATGAGTCAACTCTTTGCATGAGGTGGTCAAAGTACTGGAGTTTCAGCTTTAGCATCATTCCTTCCAAAGAAATCCCAGGGCTGATCTCCTTCAGAATGGACTGGTTGGATCTCCTTGCAGTCCAAGGGACTCTCAAGAGTCTTCTCCAACACCACAGTTCAAAAGCATCAATTCTTCAGCATTCAGCCTTCTTCACAGTCCAACTCTCACATCCATACATGACCACAGGCAAAACCATAGCCTTGACTACGCAGACCTTTGTTGGCAAAGTAATGTCTCTGCTTTTGAATATGCTATCTAGGTTGGTCATAACTTTCCTTCCAAGGAGTAAGCGTCTTTTAATTTCATGGCTGCGGTCACCATCTGCAGTGATTTTGGAGCCCAGAAAAATAAAGTCTGACACTGTTTCCACTGTTTCCCCATCTATTTCCCATGAAGTGATGGGACCGGATGCCATGATCTTCATTTTCTGAATGTTGAGCTTTAAGTCAACTTTTTCACTCTCCACTTTCACTTTCATCAATAGGCTTTTGAGTTCCTCTTCACTTTCTGCCATAAGGGTGGTGTCATCTGCATATCTGAGGTTATTGATATTTCTCCCAGCAATCTTGATTCCAGCTTGTGTTTCTTCCAGTCCAGCGTTTCTCATGATGTACTCTGCATATAAGCTAAATAAGCAGATGACAATATACAGCCTTGACGTACTCCTTTTTCTAGTTGGAACCAGTGTGTTGTTCCATGTCCAGTTCTAACCATTGCTTCCTGACCTGCATACAGATTTCTCAAGAGGCAGATCAGGTGGTCTGGTATTCCCATCTCTTTCAGAATTTTCCACAGTTTATTGTGATCCACACAGTCAAAGGCTTTGGCATAGTCAATAAAGCAGAAATAGATGTTTTTCTGGAACTCTCTTGCTTTTTTGATGATCCAGTGGATGTTGGAAATTTGATCTCTGGTTCCTCTGCCTTTTCTAAAACCAGCTTGAACATCTGGAAGTTCACGGTTCACATATTGCTGAAGCCTGGCTTGGAGAATTTTGAGCATTACTTTAATAGCGTGTGATATAAGTGCAATTGTGCAGTAGTTTGAGCAGTCTTTGGCATTGCCTTTCTTTGGGATTGGAATGAAAACTGACCTTTTCCAGTCCTGTGGCCACTGCTGAGTTTTCCAAATTTGCTGGCATATTGAGTGCAGCACTTTCACAGCATCATCTTTCAGGATTTGGAATAGCTCAACTGGAATTCCATCACGTCCACTAACTTTGTTCGTAGTGATGCTTTCTAAGGCCCACTTGACTTCACATTCCAGGATGTCTGGTTCTAGGTCAGTGATCACACCATAGTGATTATCTGGGTCATGAAGATCTTTTTTGTACAGTTCTTCTGTGTATTCTTGCCACCTCTTCTTAATATCTTCTGCTTCTGTTAGGTCCATACCATTTCTGTCCTTTAATGGAGCCCATCTTTGCCTGAAATGTTCCTTTGGTATCTCTGATTTTCTTGAAGAGATCTCTAGTCTTTCCCATTGTTGTTTTCCTCTATTTCTTTGCATTGATCGCTGAAGAAGGCTTTCTTATCTCTTCTTGCTGTTCTTTGGAACTCTGCATTCAGATGCTTATATCTTTCCTTTTCTCCTTTGCTTTTCACTTCTCTTCTTTTGACAGCTAGTCTCCAATTAAAATAAATAAATTTAAATTAAAAAAAAATGTCCCTAGGAGTTGTAAAGCAGGAAACAATTTTCAAATATATATATATATACACATACATAAATATTAATACATTACAAATACATTACATATACATACATAATATAAGACATATATATACAGATAGACATATGCATCTCATATATAATATATACCTTTATATGTTAACACATATGGGCTTTCCTGGTGGCTCAGGTGGTAAAGAATTTGCTTGCAATGCAGGAGACCACGGTTTAATTCATGAGCCAGGAAGATCCCCAGAGAGGAATGGCTACCTGCTCCATTATTTTCGCCTGCAGAATTCCATGGACAAGGAGCTTGGCAGGCTACAGTCCAAGGGTTGCAAAGAGATGGACACGAACAAATAATTAACATTTTCACTTTTTCACTTTATATACATACATGCACTATATATGTATCTTACAAGTATGTATGTGTGTGTGTGTATATATATATATATAAACATGTATACTGTATATGCATATGAATGTGTGTGTGTATATGTGTGTGTGTGTGTGTGTGTATATATATATACCCTACTTGTAATTTTACATTACTAAGACTATTTTGAGATTGGTTAACCATGCAGACATTTATTTCCTTATATCTTTGTACTTGTAAGTTCTATCATATTTGGTGATAATTAGATGTAAAATGCAAAAAAGCCAAATTTTCAAGTTAGAAGTCTTCAGTTCAGTTCAGTTCAGTCACTCAGTCGCATCCAACTCTTTGTGACCCCATGGACTGTAGCACGTCAGGCTTCCCTGTCCATCACCAACTCCCAGAGGTTACTCAAACTCATGTCCATTGAGTTGGTGATGCCATCCAAACATCTCATCCTGTGTCATCCCCTTCTTCTCCTGCCTTCAATCTTTACCAGCATCAGGATCTTTTCAAATGAGTCAGTTCTTGGCATCAGGTGCCCAGAGTATTGGAGGTTCAGTTCAGCATCCGTCCTTCCAATGAATATTCAGGACTGATTTCCTTTGGGATAGGATGGTTGGATCTCCTCATTGTTCAAAGGACTTTCAAGAGTCTTCTCCAATGCCACAGTTCAAAAGCATGAATTCTTCTGCACTCAGCTTTCTTTATAGTCCAACTGTCACATCCATACATGACTACCAGAGAAACCATAAGTTTGACTAGAAGGACCTTTGTTGGGAAAGTAATGTCTCTGCTTTTTCATATGCTGTCTAGGTTGGTCATAACTTTCCTTCTAAGGAGCAAGCATCTTTTAATTTCATGGGTGCAATCACCATCTGCAGTGATCTTTGGGTCCCAAAATATAAACTTTTTCACTGTTTCCATTGTTTCCCCATCTATTTGCCATGAAGTGATGGGACTAGATGCCATGATCTTAGTTTTCTGAATGTTCAGTTCTTAGATAAATTATATTCTTCCTAAGAACTTTATGCATAAATATATAAAAGTACACACATATATATGGATAAAAGATTAATATATCATTAATATATACATGGGGAGAATATTGAAATATTACATAATGATTGAAGTAGATGCATTTTCATGATAATTTTGTTTCTCAAAATACACTTGAGAATTATTTCATTTAACAGATTATTTTGAAAGAAATTACATTTTTATTTGGGGATGCTGTTATTTACTTACAGTCCTTGAATCAGATTCATGTCAGAGTTTTTTATATATTTTTGCATTTAACTTTTAGTCTCAAAGAGCCTATCAAAATCTCACTAATATGAGTTGATTTCTAGTTGATTCTGACATAAACACTGTCATAGGAGAAAACTAAGCTGTCTCAGGTAGGGCCTTAAAGCTGGTGTTACTGGCTGCTTTATGAATGAGCAATGTTCCTCTGCAGAGTCCCCAGGGTTGGTCAGTATATTGAGAGTTGGCATGTGAATAGAGGACATGATGTGGTGGGTATTCTCAGTGAGTACACTGTCTTATTAGAAGTCACTTAAGGGAAAGGAATCCCGTGTGATAAAGTTATTTGAGATGGTTCATTTAGAATGAAAGTAGCAGTCTGCTTCCTGAACCATTGACTGAGGTCTTCAACAGAGTTCGAATTATTTCCTTTACCAGCCAAGCATGCTTTAGAGTGATGGCAATCCGCTGCAGAATGACAGCTCAGAACTGTAACAGTGTAAATTGATTTTTGACAAACACATTCCATGCAAACCAACTGCATGCTGACAACGTTTTCCCTAACCACCACCATCACCTTGCCAAAAATTGTGAAGAGTCAATAAATGCAAATGCTGAAAATAAATGTGTGCATGCTGATGCACGCACACACAGAGAGACATAATGAAGAGGGCACTGAGGCATCTGTGCAAAATCCTGCCAAATTGCAGATTATTTATAGGCAGAGTAATTTTAGTTCAGGGAAAGTAGATCATCTGTACAATTGCTAATTATATTAAGGTGTGATATATCTGAAAATGTGTAATTCTACATCAAACCACAGTATGGAACCTTTATCTCATCAGTGAAATCTCTACATTGGTTCAAACATATAGGTCTCCCTGCCACAGTGAAGATGCTATAACATAATTAGTTTGATGAAGCATGAAAATGAGCTCTCAAAGACTATGTAAAAGTAACTATGTATTGCTTTTTTGTACAACCTGCTTCTTTATCACCCTTGCCCTCTCCCACATGTCAAAATATTCCAGTATTGTACAATGAAACTTAAAAAGTAACACTAATCAGAAGCAAAAAGTCAAAAACTGCTTCAGATCAGACCAGATAAGAAGTCACTCAGTCATGCTGGACTCTTTGTGACCCCATGAATCGTAGTGTGCCAGGCCTCCCTATCCATCACCAACTCCCGGAGTTCACTCAGACTCATGTCCATCAAGTCAGTGACACCATCTAGCCATCTTATCCTCTGTCGTCCCCTTCTCCTCCTGCCCCCAGTCCGTCCCAGCATCAGAGTCTTTTCCAATGAGTCAACTCTTCACATGAGGTGGCCAAAGTACTGGAGTTTCAGCTTTAGCATCATTCCTTCCAAAGAAATCCCAGGGTTCATCTCCTTCAAAATGGACTGGTTAGATCTCCTTGCAGTCCAAGGGACTCTCAAGAGTCTTCTCCAACACCACAGTTCAAAAGCATCAATTCTTTGGCGCTCAGCCTTCTTCACAGTCCAACTCTCACATCCATACATGATCACAGGAAAAACCATAGCCTTGACTAGATGGACCTTTGTCGGCAAAGTAATGTCTCTGCTTTTGAATATGCTATCTAGGTTGGTCATAACTTTCCTTCCAAGGAGTAAGTGTCTTTTAATTTCATGGCTGCAGTCACCATCTGCAGTGATTTTGGAGCCCAGAAAAATAAAGTCTGACACTGTTTCCACTGTTTCCCCATCTATTTCCCATGAAGTGATGGGACCGGATGCCATGATCTTCGTTCTCTGAATGTTGAGCTTTAAGTCAACTTTTTCACTCTCCACTTTCACTTTCATCAAGAGGCTTTTGAGCTCCTCTTCACTTTCTGCCATAAGGGTGGTGTCATCTCCATATCTGAGGTTATTGATATTTCTCCTGGCAAACTTGATTCCAGCTTGTGTTTCTTCCAGTCCAGCGTTTCTCATGATGTACTCTGCATAGAAGTTAAATAAGCAGAGTGACAATATACAGCCTTGACGTACTCCTTTTCCTATTTGGAGCCAGTGTGTTGTTCCATGTCCAGTTCTAACTGTTGCTTCCTGACCTGCATAAAGGTTTCTCAAAAGGCAGATCAGGTGGTCTGGTATTTCCATCTCTTGAAGAATTTTCCACAGTTTATTGTGATCCACACAGTCAAAGGCTTTGGCATAGTCAATAAAGCAGAAATAGATGTTTTTCTGGAACTCTCTTGCTTTTTTGATGATCCAGTGGATGTTGGAAATTTTATCTCTGGTTCCTCTGCCTTTTCTAAAACCAGCTTGAACATCAGAGAGTTCACAGTTCACATATTGCTGAAGCCTGGCTTGGAGAATTTTAAGCATTACTTTACTAGTGTGTGAGATGAGTACAATTGTGCGGTAGTTTGAGCATTCTTTGGCATTGCCTTTCTTTGGGATTGGAATGAAAACTGACCTTTTCCAGTCCTGTGGCCACTGCTGAGTTTTCCAAATTTGCTGGCATATTGAGTGCAGCACTTTCACAGCATCATCTTTCAGGATTTGGAATACCTCAACTGGAATTCTATCACCTCCACTAGCTTGGTTCAGAGTGATGCTTTCTAAGGCCCATTTGACTTCACATTCCAGGATGTCTGGCTCTAGGTGAGTGATCACACCATCCTGATTATCTGGGTCGTGAAGATCTTTTTTGTACAGTTCTTCTGTGTAATCTTGCCATCTCTTCTTAATATCTTCTGCTTCTGTTAGGTGTATACCATTTTTGTCCTTTATGGAGCCCATCTTTGCATGAAATGTTCCTTTGGTATCTCTGATTTTCTTGAAGAGATCTCTAGTCTTTCCCATTCTGTTGTTTTCCTCTATTTCTTTGCATTGATCGCTAAAGAAGGCTTTCTTATCTCTTCTTGCTATTCTTTGGAACTCTGCATTCAGATGTTTATATCTTTCCTTTTCTCCTTTGCTTTTCGCTTCTCTTCTTTTCACAGCTATTTGTAAGGCCTACCCAGACAGCCATTTTGGTTTTTTTGCATTTCTTTTCCATGGGATGGTCTTGATTCCTGTCTCCTGTACATTGTCACGAACCTCATTCCATAGTTCATCAGGCACTCTATCTATCAGATCTAGGCCCTTAAATCTATTTCTCACTTCCACTGTATAATCATAAGGGATTTGATTTAGGTTATACCTGAATGGTCTAGTGGTTTTCCCTAGTTTCTTCAATTTAAGTCTGAATTTGGCAATAAGGAGTTCATGGTCTGAGCCACAGTCAGCTTCTGGTCTTGTTTTTGCTGACTGTATAGAGCTTCTCCATCTTTGGCTGCAAAGAATATAATCAATCTGATTTCAGTGTTGACCATCTGGTGATGTCCATGTATAGTCTTCTCTTGTGTTGTTGGAAGAGGGTGTTTGTTATGACCAGTACATTTTCTTGGCAAAACTCTATTAGTCTTTGCCTTGCTTCGTTCCATATTCCAAGGCCAAATTTGCCTGTTACTTCAGGTGTTTCTTGACTTCCTACTTTTGCATTCCAGTCCTCTATAATGAAAAGGACATCTTTTTTTGGGTGTTAGTTCTAAAAGGTCTTGTAGGTCTTCATAGAACCGTTCAACTTCAGCTTCTTCAGCGTTACTAGTTGAGGCATAGACTTGGATTACCGTGATATTGAATGGTTTGCCTTGGAAACGAACAGAAATCATTCTGTCATTTTTGAGATTGCATCCAAGTACTGCATTTCAGACTCTTTCGTTGACCATGATGGCCACTCCATTTCTTCTGAGGGATTCCTGCCCCCAGTAGTAGACATAATGGTCATCTGAGTGAAATTCACCCATTCCAGTCCATTTCATTTCGCTGATTCCTAGAATGTCGACATTCACTCTTGCCATCTCTTGTTTGACCACTTCGAATTTGCCTTGATTCATGGACTTGACATTCCAGGTTCCTATGCAATATTGCCCTTTACATCTTTGGACCTTGCTTCTATCACCAGTCACATCCACAGCTGGGTATTGTTTTTGCTTTGGCTCCATCCCTTCATTCATTCTGGAGTTATTTCTCCACTGATGTCCAGTAGCATATTGGGCACCTACTGACCTGGGGAGTTTCTCTTTCAGTATCCTATTATTTTGCCTTTTCATACTGTTCATGGGTTCTCAGGCAAGAATACTGAAGTGGTTTGCCATTCCCTTCTCCAGTGGACCACATTCTGTCAGATCTCTCCACCATGACCCATCCATCTTGGGTTGCCCCACAGGCATGGCTTAGTTTCATTGAGTTAGACAAGGCTGTGGTCCTAGTGTGATTAGATTGACTAGTTTTCTGTGAGTATGGTGTCAGTGTGTTTGCCCTCTGATGCCCTCTCATAGCACCTACCATCTTACTTGGGTTTCTCTTACCTTGGGCGTGGGGTATCTGAAAGCAGCTAATCTTCCTTACCTTGGACGAGGGGTATCTGAAAACTGCTTCAGAGTTTGTCAAATCCCCCTGTACACACAAGTGCTCCCAGGAGGTCTGGAATTTCCTCTCTGGTACCAGGCAAACATTGCTTGAACTTGAACAGTAAATCTGACACTGTGTTCCCACAAAGTAATTCCCATTTTACACACAAGTCTGCTGAGGCTTAAAAACATTAAGTAAAATGCAGACCATGCATTATGCAATTGTGAAATGTTTTGTATAAGATCCAAGCATAAGTCTTCTTATCACTATAGTTACCATGAGATAGGAGAGCATTTCAGAAGCTGACTGATAGAAAAGCAAGGAAGATCACATTTAGGCAAGGAACCATCATAAACTGCCCAATACATTCTTCAGCACAAGTGATTTTTCCTTCCTTTCTCTGCAAACATTGACTGAATATTATTGTATCATGTAATATAAACTTTTTACAATGCTGCCCTTCATTGATCCCCTCCTTCAAAAAAATAAATCTATAACTTTTTTGAATTTTCATTCATACTCGCCCACACCTCTCTCAAGTGTGGTGGGTGCTCAGCAGCTAAATCCTGTCCAGTTAAATCCTGTCCAATTCTTTGAAACCCCATGGACTTATAAGCCTGCTAGGCTTCTCAGTCCATGAAATTTTCCAGGTAAGAACACTGGAGTGGGTTGCCATTTTCTATTCCTTGGATCTTCCTGATTCAGGGATCAAATCTTGCAAATCTTGCATTGGCAGTCAGATTCTCTACCAATTGTGCCCTGCTGGAAAAAGCTAACATAGTACAAAGAATGAGGTAATACCCACATCAACTGAGAATCAGTGCCTGATTGTTAATTAGATCAAATTGTTAAAACTTCCAAAGGCCCCTCACACCAGTTTAAGCATTTCCAGTGAAAGTAAGAGTTGCTCAGTTGTGTCCAGCTCTTTGTGACCTCATGGACTGTACAGTCCATGGAATTCTCTAGGCCAGAATACTGGAGTGGGTAGCCTTTCACTTCTCCAGGGTATCTTCCCAACCCAGGGATTGAACACAGGTCTCCTGCATTGCATGTGGATTCTTTACCAGCTGAGCCACAAGGGAAGACCAAGAATGCTGGAGTGGGTAGCTATCCTTTCTCCAGAGGATCTTCCTGACCCAGGAATTGAACCAGGGTCTCCTGCATTGGAGGCAGATTCTTTATCAACTGAGCTATTAGGGAAGGCCTAAGCATTTCCAGTATTCACATCCATTATCTCAATTCTGGGTAATAGATAAACTACATTACTTCTAGTTTACAAACAAGGAAACCCAAGCACTGCAACAGCATTTGCTGTTGTTCAGTCGCTCAGTCTAGTCTGACTCTTTCTGACCCCATGGGCTACAGCATGCCAGATTTCCCTGTCCTTCACCTTCTCCAGGAGCTTGCTTAAACTCATGTCCATTGAGTCGGTGTTGCCATCCAACTATCTCATCCTCTGCCATCCCCTTCTCCTCCAGCCTTCAATCCTTCCCAACATCAGAGTTTTTCCAATGAGTGGGCTTTTTGCATCAAGTTCATAGTCCTAGTACAATTGTCTATCTTGCCTCAGGGATGAGACCACTAATGGTAAGGTTAATATAATCCTCAAAAATAAAGTCTGTAGATCAAATTCCAGATCACTGTGACCCCTCTAGTCTCTTTGGACATATGGACAAACAGCACAATTTACTACTTTTAGGACATTTTTGTCAATCACAAAATGGATTGTGATGCTTTGGGTATTGTTAAATTAGACTACTCTTTAGTATTTCATTGTTTAATCTTAATATATGAATGCCTTGTTTCTACATCAAGAATGTTAGTACCCAAACTTTCAACTTAGCTTAGAATCTGAAATCAGAACTGATTTCCAGGCTTTGTCATGCAATAAGATGTAATTTGAGGCAACTTTCTTTAGCAATTCAATCATGTGCCTGCACGCAGGGTCACTTTAGTCATGTCCGACTTTGTGACGCTGTGGACTGTAGCCCTCCAGGCTCCTCTGTCCATGGGATTCTCCAGGCAAGAATACTGGAGTGGGTTGCCATGCCTTACTCCAGGGAATCTTCCTGACCAGGGATCAAACCTGCATCTCCTGTGGCTCCTGCCTTGCAGGTGGATTATTTACCACTGAGCCACTGGAGAAGCAATTCAATCATAAATATCCTCATGCATAAACAGTAAGAGGATAATAATATTCATCTTATGAGTCACAGAAGGTAAAAAAGTAAAGTGAAAGTGTTAGTTGCTCAGTCATTTCTGACTCTTTGCAACCTCATGGACTGAATCCTGCCAGGCTCCTTTGTCCATGGAATTCTCCAGGCAAGAATAGGAAAGTGGGTTGCCATTCCCTTCTCCGGGGATCTTCCTGATCCAGGAATCGAACGTGGGTCTGCTGCATTGCTAGCAGATTCTTGACCATCTGAGCTGTCAGGGAAGCCCATCAGTCGTTGTAAGGGTTCATTACAGTACAGAGAGAGAAACTGATTCGTATCACTTAGAATACATAGTAGACACTTGAAAATGGCACCTACCTTTAATATTATAACTAATCTCACTATACATTTGATTTATCCAAAGGATAGATTTCCCAGGTGGCTCAGTGGTAAAGAATCTGCCTGCCAAGTCAGGAGACTTAAGAGATGCAGGTTTTTCCCTGTGTCTGGAAAATCCACTGGAGGAGGAAATGGCACTCCTCTTCAGTATTCTTTCTGGGAGAATCCCATGGACAGAGGAACCTGGTGGGTTATAGTTCATGGGGTTGCAAAGAGCTGGACACAGTTGAGTATCTGAGCACTTCCAAAGGACAAGGGGATGCCTGTTTGCTTTTAGACTCTTCTCAGAGACTAGCCAGTGTATGCACAGAGAAGGTATCCAACACGTATGTATTGACTGATTTAAGATAATGTCCAATAAATTATGAGATGTGGGCCACTTGAGTATATTTACAAGGTAAATTGTGAATCAAAAAGAGGAACATGTTACATGTCACATAAACCATAATCAAAAATGACTTAAAAATGTACATATGCATATAACTGAGTCATTTTGCTGTACAGCAGAAATTAACACAACATTGTAAATCAACTATACTTTCATAAAAATACATTGTTTTTTAAAGAGGAACATGTCACAAAGCTGTAACAGAAAACATATGGTAAAGCTTACAGTGGTTTCCTAAAAATGTGGTCATTTACAAAGAGAAAACAAAATGAAAAGTGGAAAAACCTACTCAAGCTAGCCCCAGAAAAGTACAAATGTGGTTACTGGAAGCAGCAGACATCAGGAAAATGAAATATGGGCAGGCTGCTTGAGAATATAGGTTACAACTAGAGAATTTCAAAGAATGTATTCTCTCTCTCTCTCTCACTCTGTCTCTCTGTCTGTCTTCTAACTCTTAGACTTTTGGGAAACCTACTTCATAATCTGGAGGCTTCAGCATGGTATGATACCTCATCTGTTTAAAAACAGCGTACTTTCCTGATACTCATCTGAAGATGTGAAATTTGAATGACTTTTGAATTTGCTCAGCATATTGTACCATTTGTAACCTCAAGAAAATCAACTATTTCAGTGTCTTAACCTTTGTTTTTTTTTTGTTCCTCACTTACTATGTGAGCTTCCTATTAACATATGTGAGGATATGTACACAATTAGAAAGTAAAAATTGCAGAGTGAAACAAATGATAAAATGCCAGCTGTTATAATCAACATTATGCAGCTCTCATGATGGAACCACTGATAGGAAAATGTAGTCGCAGTTGTAGGTCCTAATTAATCTGAGGGATGGGAATATGAACATGAGTTACTATTATGTGCACCAAGTGGGAAAGAAAGTTTATCGGTCTCAAGATAAAAATATAATACCACAAGCATACAGGGAACTTTGTTCTTAACATTTTTTTTCAGTCTACAAAATATTCTAAGTCCTCAGTAAATGAAATCTATTCTGAAATCCTATATCCTATTCTCCAATTTTTCAATAATTATACTTATTATATCATTATTATATCTTATGTTTATATAATACTTTGCAATTTGCAAAATCTTGATGGAACTATTTGCAGGGCAGGAATAGAGATAGAGATGCAGACACAGAAAATGACATGTGGACACAGAAGGGGATGAGTATGGGATGAATTGAGAGAGTAGCATTGATATATACACTACCATGTGTAAAATAGATAGCTAGTGGGAATCTGGGGCTTCCCTGGTGGCTCAGATGGTAAAGAATCTGCCTGCAATGCAGGAGACCTGGGTTCGATCCCTAGGTTGGGAAGATCCCCTGGAGGAGGGCATGGCAACCCATTGCAGTTTTCTTGCCTGGAGAATCCCCATGGACAGAGGAGCCTGACATAATCAAAGACTTGAGCAAATTAACACAAAATGGGTTAATGCATCAGAGGGGAAGTTTGGCAGAGTGCCCAACACTTAACAAGTACCTCATAAATGGTGGTGCTGCATCTGGTTAAGAGAAAAATATCAAACTCTGTATACTCATCTGAAAATTCAAAATGTTATTACCTTGCTTAGTCCATGTGACACATTAAAAAAGTCATATAAGAGAATACATGAGTCTTCAAATGCTACAAAAGACAACACAAAAAACATCAGTTCAAAATATATATATATATAAAAGTGAAAAAGTGTGAAAGTGTTAGTCTATCAGTTGTGTCTGACTCTTTGAGACCCCATGGGCTGTAGCCTGCCGGCTCCTCTGTCCATGGAATTCTCCAGGCAAGAATACTGGAGCGGGTAGCCATTTTGATCTCCATGGGAGCTTCCTGACTCAGGGATTGAATCCTGATCTCCTGAATTTCAGGCAGATTCTTTACTATCTGAGCCACTAGAGAAGCCCATATATATGAGCTTACTCAGTGGCTCAGCTGTAAAATATCTGCCTGCAATGCTGGAGACTCAAAAGACATGGGAAGATCCACTGGAGGAGGAAATGGCAACCCACTCCAGTATTCTTGCCTGGAGAATCCCATGGACAGAGGAAAGTGGCAGGCTATAGTCCAAATGGTTGCAAAGAGCTGGGCATGACTGAGCATACCACAGCATATATATATAAATATATACACTTTTTTATTTTACTTGAACTCCAGAAGAACACCATTACTTGGATCTTTACATGTATAATTTGGGGGGATATGTCAACAATGTGGTTAGAGTTTTTTAAAAGATATTTCTTGTCTCACTATTGTTTATTCTAAAAACTTTTAATTTACACTCAACAAAACATCAGTGTAGGCATTTAGTACACTCCATGTATGTTATTGTCTGCCAAGGACAAGCCTCACGAAACTAAGAAACAGGAAGCTCTGATATCATTTAGATGGTTTCTCTCAACTCATTTTCCTTTGACTCTGTTTCAACAGATGTTTATCGAGCTTCCCTGATATCCTAGACCCCACACTGGCCGCTGGAAATCGAGAAGGGAAGAAAAACAAGGCCTTTCCCTTCTAACCCTTCCAGAGTCTTGCAGACAGCTTGTCACAAGCAATAATCAAAAGGCAATGAGATCCTGCCTGACTTGCAGAGATGCTGGGGAATCCTTGAGAGGAGAGAACTATCACCCTCCTGTGGAGTCACGGATGGTTTCTTAGAGATAAAATTTGACCTGGGTCTTAAATGGTAAGCTGTCATTTCCTAGGCAGAAATGAGAGAAAGCTTCACAGAGAGAAATAATTGGACCAAAAAAGGACTCAGGTCTGTGTGGGCATCGAGGTAAGAGATGAAGCTAGAAAGAATTATTTCAACAAGGTGATGAAGTAGTTTTGACTCATCTTTGCTTTCAACCATGTAGAAAACATTTACACAATTTCAAAAAACTTTCTGTCTTTGCTTTATTCTTGTCTCCTTAGTATTTATTCCTTTGCTGTTTCTCATTCACTCAGTCATATCCAACTCTGTGACCCCATGGGCTGCAGCATGCCAGGCTCCTCTCTCTTTCACTCTCTCCTGAACTTTACTCACCATCGAGTCAGTGATGCCATCCAACCACTCATCCTCTGCTATCCCCTTCTCCTTCTGCCCTCAGTCTTTCCCAGCCTTGGGGTCTTTTCCAATGAGTTGACTCTTAACCAAATAAATATTTTACTGTTGTTGTTGTTTTCAATCTCACTTACTATCTTTTCTTCTCCAATGATATTAAAATTCCTTAAAAGAAGGGTTTGTTAGTTTTGCCCATCATTATATTTCTAGTATCTAGAAAGGATCCTGCCTCATGGCAGTTTCTTTTCCTTTGAATTGATTATTTTATATATTTGGCTGCATCTGGTGTTATTTGTGGCACAGAGGATCTTCATTGAAATGCAGGGACATTGCTTGATGAGAGTCATCTCATGGCTGAATTCCTGGACACATGCTTGAAGTTCTGTACTATGTAGTTGATTAAAGATAGATCCATATGTTTCCAATGCAGATATACTGGCATCAGAGCTGCTCTTCCACTGCAGAGGCAATTCTAATTTGGGACTTCACAGTACCTACCCCAGGATGCACTCAGAGTCATTGATGGTGCCAGATGTATAGTCAGGGGAACCCCGAGCACATGAGGTCAAGAAATAAACATCTAGGAGTGGGCAGCCCAGAGTCAGGCACCTGGACCATTACATATCTTTACATTGAACCAGATCTTCTAGAAGTCCCTGATTAGCCTGTTACTACATTTTTGGTTAAAAAAAATACTGGCAGCCTAAAACTTGAATGCATGCTTAGTTGCTCTGTTGTGTCTAACTCTTTGTGACCCCATGGACTGTAACCACCAGGCTCCTCTGTCCATGGGATTCTCTAGGCAACAATACTGAAGTGGATTGCCATTCCCTTCTGCAGGGGACCTTCCCGACCCAGGGATCAAAACTGGGTCTCCTGCATTACAGGCAATTCTTTACAAAATCTTTACAAGCCACCAGGGAAGCCCAAAAATTGAGAGGTAGATTTTATTTAGTGGGAATGTTAGGACTGGAACCCAGACACAGCATCTCAGGTGACCCAGAGAGAGCTGACTCCAGGAAGCTGGGGGAGGAGGTTTGCAGCAAGGGGCAAGTAATCTGAAGAGAAAAAGATTAGTGTTAATTAAGAGAAAACTAAATCTGGCACACAAAGAAATACAGCAATCGTCCCTGTATGGGAAGATGCTAACGTCAGGGCTTGCTGAAATCATTTCTTTCGTGTGCATCTAGCTATCTGGAAATGATTTTCTTTTTTTCAATCCTGTTTTTTTGTTGTTGTTTTTTATTGTTCACATACTAATTCCTTGTTTACCTTAAGAGATGGTAAAAGTGGTGGATAGCCTCTCATATTCCCTCCCCTGCCCCACCTCAGTGCTTACAGTGGTGAAAGTAGCTGATGGCTTCCCAATAGGTCACTTTGTTTCACCTGGGCTCAGAAATCTGCACTTGGAAAAGGCTCATTAACTGCCAGAGGGTAAAGCAGAAAACATTTCATTGCACAGCATATACTGGAACAAATGGAGACCAGGGCTTCTGCTTTTAGTGTTAATTAAAATAATTATCAATTTCTTTTTTATCAGACAAATTTAATTTCTTACTGTCAAGTCCAAAATAGCCATGATAGCAAAGAGAGGTGAGGTAAGATAAGGTGAAGTCGCTCAGTCATGTCCAACTCTTTGCGACCCAGGCTCCTCCATCCCTGGGATTTTCCAGGCAAGAGTACTGGAGTGGGTTGCCATTTCCTTCTCCAGAGGATATTTCTGACCCAGAGATTGAACCCAGGTCTCCCACATTGTAGGCAGACACTTTACTGTCTGAGCCACCGAGGAAGCAAAGAGAGAGAGTGATGGAATAAATACCTCTCATAATTCTGGTCTCAGGCCCTCAACATCATTTATGCTTTGGGAATTAATTCCTTCTTTTTAGTCAGGAAGGTGTCCTGACTTCAAGAATGAGAAACATATGGCCTCTTATCCTTTATCTGGGCAGGACCCAGCCTCCTCTCTCAATTGTCCTGCTATTGATATTTTGGGGTTTCTGTCCACAGGGATTGAACACCAATTGTCTACCTCCTGACTCAATTTCACATTTGCTCTGCTGTTGCTGCTGCTAAGCCACTTTAGTCATGTCTGACTCTGTGCGACCCCATAGACGGCAGCCCACCAGGCTCCCCCGTCCCTGGGAATCTCCAGGCAAGAACACTGGAGTGGGTTTCCATTTCCTTCTCCAATGCATGAAAGTGAAAAGTGAAAGTGAAGTTGCTCAGTCATGTCCGACTCCTAGCGACCCCAGGGACTTCACCCCACCAGGCTCCTCCGTCCATGGGATTTTCCAGGCAAGAGTACTGGAGTGGGGTGCCATTGCCTTCTCTGTCACATTTGCTCTACAAAAATCCATTATTCACAAGATCATGTCAGTGATTTTCTAAACTCTTTTTTAAACCAACAAAATTCTCATATCAAAAGTGTTCAACTTAATCAGTCTTCCAAAACTAAATATGTGTGTGTGTAGGGGGGGTCACTCAGTCGTGTCTGACTCTCTGCAACCCCATGGACTGTAGCCCACCACGCACCTCTGTCCATGGGATTCTCCAGGCAAGAATACTGGAGTGGATTGCCATTCCCTTCTCAAGAGGATCTTTCTGAAAAATACTTCCTACTATATGTCATAGCAGAGGTATAATTTATTCAGCTTTATTCAGTATTTTCACAATGGATCTTAGAATCATTTAAGAACATCAGTAGTGGGAAGATTTTTTTAAGCTATAGCCATAAAAATCAATCATGTTTGACTTTTTGCAACCCCATGGATGGTACACCACCAGGCTCCTCTGCCCATGGGATTCTCTAGGCAAGAATACTGGAGTGGGCTGCCATTCCCTTCTCCAGGGGATCTTCCTGGCCCAGGTATCAGACCTGGATTTCCTGCATTGCAGACAGATTCTTTACCATCTGAACCCCTAGGGAAGCGCCTCTAAATATACACTGTTATAATTAGTAAAACACTTTATGTTTTAGTGTGATGCCATGTATTCATATCATGATAAACAATAACATGCTTTCACTTCTTCCTTCTCTCTGCTCACACGTTCTCAAACCTTAAACCAAAAGTGACTAGCTTACGAGTATGATAGGGAAGTTTAGATACCTGGGGATAAACATCTTTGTAAAAATCAAGAAAAGTAAGATCAAAAATCCTTTTGTTTCTCAATGTTTGTCCATGAGAAAAATTGTACTTTAAGCATTTATAGAGAAGTCTTGCAGATGTTCTTTTCTGGCGTGAATATCTGATCTGTTCTCATTAACTAAGTTAATGAATATTCTCAAATGAATGTTCTCATTGGTTCATTTGAACATATGTACATCAATGGTTCTCTATGTAAGAAAGTTACTGGTATTGAAAATCAGTAATTATCACACTTGAAATGCAATCAACCCAAGTGACTCAACTATTCATCCCCTAATTGCACAGATTTGGTAAATTCAAGCTTGCATTGATACAGTAGAAATAATTTAGTAAAGACTCAAGGATAGAAGCCAAGAAGACCAGAAATCTAATTGTTATTCAAGACAACCAGGAATGTCACTCTTTATCTCCGTCTGAAAAGGAAAATAATCACTGCATTTTTACACACAAATACATCTCATGACATTTAAATTGGAACTTGGAAGTCATCAAAAAATAATGAACAATTAACTTTAAATTATTTTATATAAATAAGGATTCATGCTTCTCTGTTTTTTTTTTCCTTGTTTAACTTCAGTAGTTAGAAGTATCATGTCAATAGAAGTATCTTTTGACATATACATTACTTACACCAAAATTCATATCAAAGTTCTTTCTTTTTCTCTCTCAGTCTCTTTTTTTTTTTTAATTTTTAATCCTTTAAAAACTGAGATGGGCATGTGGAGGCTTACTAAACCTTATCTTTATTTGGTCTTGAATTAAGGTGACCTAGAGGCTCTGTTTGTTGCAAAGTTTTAAAATGCTCCTGTGCTCCTGTGACCCACACCTGGAGGTAGTTTGGGAAAACACATGTTAAACAGCTCTGTGCGAAGTCATTCTTGAAGCTCAGCAGGTGGTTTGCTAATGGGAACAAGGGAAGCTTAAGACCTGACCCCTTTGCTCTGCTATTGCCCTTTGTTCATGGCTCCCTGGGGTTGGAGATTTAAGTGAGCCAAGAAAGAACCCTCTATTAAAGAGGTGCTAAACTGTTGCTTGGCTCCCCTTAATAATGTCAGAAATTGCTGTCCCTCGGGAGTCTTACTATACAAGTTGTGTTGAATAAGTTTGAAATGCCTGCCTTCATTACAGGAAAAGAAAGCTACTCAAATTAGAATGCCCTCAGGACCAGAGAGAGCTCACACTTTCTCTGGTTCGGCATTTATATCAGAGCGTGGACTCCAAGGAACAGGAGGAAGGCTATGAGAGTATTCAGGTGGTGACAACACTTGGAGCCAGATGGTGAAGTGTGGGAGAATTTTCCACTGGAACTCCTCTCAGCCACTCCTTAGAGATTCTGATCAAAGTTCAATCCTCTGAGAAATTAGAGGTCTAGCTAAGGCCACGTGAGTGAGAGGATCCCCAGGAATCAAACCCAATTTCAGACAGGCGGGCTTCCAGTCCCAGCTGAATAGTAAAGAAAAGCTATAATTCTGTGGCACAGGCAAAGAGCACAGTGAGGTACATAATGAAGATCATTCCACAGATCAATCAGGTTCTAGGTTTCAAATGCCAAGAAAGAATATTTCCAGATATCTCTTACTTGACGTCTAAGAAAACCTACTACAATTTCTGTTCTGTTCAATATTTCCTATAAAACAGAATGGATGTTAGAAGTTTTCAGGATAACTTTTTTTTCCCCCTATGGCAACTGAGAACAAGGATCCAGCAGGAACTCCTATGGTTGAGGGCAATGAGGCCACTTATAATTTTCCAATAGAGAATTTTGGACTTGCCAAAGTCAAATCTGACTTAAGGAATAGCTGAAAGAATAAAATCCTGCTAAGCATTGTGTGTAGCAGGAAAATTGATCCAAAGATGGCACACAGGAGACATTCCAAGGAGAGGATAAAATAGAGAATGGAAATATGATAACCAGGTGGTATCTTGGAAAAAGAGAGGAATCATGGTAGCTGTGGACATTTCATTAGATCATAACAAGTCTGACTGATGATGCCCAGACATTGTAGCTATACATGGATACATTCTGGATACTCCGTGACATACATTCTGCAATCTCCTGACAGCATTCTGCCCAAGCCAGGATGGGGCAACTGTCAAACAAAATCTAAAGAGACCAAAAAGCAGAACATACAGCTATGTTCCACCTGCTATGAAGGTGTCAGTTTTTCATTATAACAAACCAAATTGAAATGTATGATCTCAAATTCATTTCCTGCTTTTTAGGGGTTCCCACAAGTCTGAGAGCATGAGTGATGATCTGAACTTAGGAAGTGGCTAGAACAAGGGAGCATATACACATAGGTGAAATATAAAGTGTCTCTAATCATGCTTATGCTGGGAAAATCCTAATTAAAGAATGCTTTCTATACTTTGGTTAGTAGCAAAGTTCAAAGGTATCTCATGATTCTGTCAAGTGAAAACTTGATCATATTTGCATTGTACCTCCTTAACGATCACTGAGATGAAACTCAAAATCATCTTCTCTGATGGGCTTTAATGAGCTGGGCACGATTTATATCACAGCTAAAATTTCAGGGCTTCATTATGTGTAGAAATCATCTTTATCTTCTCCCTTTACTGCTTGGCAAGGTACTGTCATCCTTCGCTTTCTCTAGCTGTCTGGCATCACTTCAAATGTCTATCTGGAAGCAAGCTTACTCTCTCTATTTATGAGCTAGTCTTCCCCAGAGCAAAAAGCGTATTGTTATCTCTGGATCTCATTTGGATGGATCTGAAATGAATTTTAGTGCCCTATACACAATCCTCCTGTATCCAAAGTATTCCTACATCATGACCCCTGTTCCTATTCCAGATACGAAGTAGAAATTCTAAAAAGTGACACATTTTATTCTACCTTTGTATTCCACATATTTCTATTATTATTTTGTTCTATGACCTCATCTCATGTTCATCTGTTTTGCATATTACTTTCTTGTTGGGATTTGAGGTTAATATTAACTCCTTGTAAATCAAATTTCAGGTTTCTCATTAGATAACTCAGCATTAGGATATGTTGGGACCTTCAATCTTTATACAATCTTCAGTTCTGTTAAGTTCAGTCAATAAGTTGTGCCTGACCCCTTGCAACTGCATGAACCACAGCACACCAGGCCTCCATTTCCATCACCAACTCCAAGTGTCTATCCAAACTCATGTCCATGGAGTCGGTAATGCCATTCAACCATATCATCCTCTGTTGTTTCCTTCTCCTCCTGCCTTCAATCGTTTCCAGCATCAGGGTCTTTTCAAATGAGTCAGCTCTTTGCATCAGGTGGCCAAAGTACTGGAGATTCAGCTTCAAAATCACTCCTTCCAATAAATATTCAGGACTGATCTCCTTTAGGATGGACTGGTTGGATGTCCTTGCAGTCCAAGGGACTCTCAAGAGTCTTCTGCAACACCACAGTTCAAAAGCATCAAATCTTCTATGCTCAGATTTCTTCATAGTCCAACTCTCACATCCATACATGACCACTGGGAAAACCATAGCCTTGACTAGACGGACCTTTGTTGGCAAAGTAATGTCTCTGCTTTTGAATATGCTATCTGGGTTGGTCATACCTTTCCTTCCAAAGAGTAAGCATCTCTTAATTTCATGGCTGCCATCACCATCTGCAGTGATTTTGGAGCCCAGAAAAATAAAGTCTGATGCTGTTTTCACTGTTTTCCCATCTATTTCCCATGAAGTGATGGGACCAGATACCATGAGCTTAGTTTTCTGAATGTTAACTTTAAGCCAGCTTTTTCACTCTCCTCTTTCACTTTCATCAAGAGGCTTTTGAGTTCCTCTTCACTTTCTGCCATAAGGGTGATGTCATCTGCATATCTGAGGTTATTGATATTTCTCCCAGCAATCTTGATTCCAGCTTGTGCTTCCTCCAGCCCAGCATTTCTCATGATGTACTCTGCATATAAGTTAAATAAGCAGGGTGACAATATACAGCCTTGACGAACTCCTTTTCCTATTTGGAACCAGTCTCTTGTTCCATGTCCAGTTCTAACTGTTGCTTCCTGACCTGCACACAGATTTCTCAGGAGGCAGGTCAAGTAGTCTGGTATTCCCATCTCTTGAAGAATTTTTCACAGTTTATTGTGATCCACAGAGTCAAAGGCTTTGGCATAGTCAATAAAGCAGAAATAGATGTTTTTCTGGAACTCTCTTGCTTTTTCGATGATCCAGTGGATGTTGGCAAATTGATATCTGGTTCTTCTGCCTTTTGTAAAACCAGCTTGAACATTTGGAAGTTCGCGGTTCACATATTGCTGAAGCCTGGCTTGGAGAATTTTGAGCATTAATTTACTAGCATGTGAGATGAGTGCCATTGTGAGGTCGTCTGTGCATTATTTGACATTACCTTTCTTTGGGATTGGAATGAAAACTTAGCTTTTCCAGTCCTGTGGCCACTGATGAGTTTACAGAATTTGGTGGCATATTGAGTGTAGCACTTTCACAGCATCATCTTTCAGGATTTGAAATAGCTCAACTGGAATTCCATCACCTCCACTAGCTTTGTTTGTAGTAATATTTCCTAAGGCCCACTTGACTTCACGTTCCAGGATGTCTGGCTCTAGGTGAGTGATCACACTATCGTTATTCTCTGGATCATGAAGATCTTTTTTGGACAGTTCTTCTGTGTATTCTTGCCACCTCTACTTAATATCTTCTGCTTCTGTTAGGTCCATACCATTTCTGTCCTTTACTGAGCCCATCTTTGCATGAAATGTTCCCTTGGTATCTCTAATTTTCTTGAAGAGATCTCTAGTCTTCCCCATTCTATTGTTTTCCTCTATTGCTTTGCATTGATCACCGAGAAAAGCTTTCTTATCTCTCCTTGTTATTCTTTGGAACTCTGCATTCAAATGGGTATATCTTTCCTTTTCTCCTTTGCTTTTCACTTCTATTCTTTTCACAGCTATTGTTAAGGCCTCCTTAGACAGCCATTTTGCGTTTTTGCATTTCTTTTTCTTGGTGATAGTCTTGTACCCTGTCTCCTGTACAATACAGTGTTCTTGCCTTGAGAACCCCATGAACAGTATGAAAAGACAAAAAGATAGGACAGTGAATGATGAACTCCAAAGTTTGGTAGGTGCCCAGTATGCTACTGGAGATCAGTGGAGAAATTACTCCAGAATGAATGAAGGGATGGAGCCAAAGAAAAAACAATACACATTTGTGGATGTGACTGGTGATAGAAGCAAGGTCTGATGCTGTAAAGAGCAGTATTGCATAGAAACCTGGAATGTAAGGTCCATGAATTAAGGCAAATTGTAAGTGGTCAAACAGGAGATGACAAGAATGAATGTGGACATTGTAGGAATCAGCGAACTAAGATGGACTGGAATGGGTGAACTTAACTCAGATGACCATTACATCTACTACTGTCGGCAAGAATCCCTTAGAAACAATGGAGTGTAGCCATCAAAGTAAACAAAAGAGTCTGAAATGCAGTACTTGGATGCAATCTCAAAAACGACAGAATGGTCTCTGTTCGTTTCCAAGGCACACCATTCAATATGATGGTAATTCAAGTCTATTCCCCAACCATTAACACTGAAAAAGATGAAGTTGAATGGTTCTATGAAGACATACAAGACCTTTTAGAACTAACATCAAAAAAAAGTTGTCCTTTTCATTATAGGGGACTGGAATGCAAAAGTAGGAAGTCAAGAAACACCTGGAGTAACAGGCAAATTTGGCCTTGGAGTACAGAATGAAGCAGGGCAAAAGCTAGTAGAGTTTTGCCAAGAGAATGCACTGATCATAGCAAACACCCTCTTCCAACAACACAAGAGAAGACTCTATACATGGACATCACCAGATGGTCAACAATGAAATCAGATTGATTATATTCTTTGTAGCCAAGGATGGAGTAGCTCTATATATTCAGCAAAAACAAGACTGGGAGCAGACTGTGGCTCAGATCAGGAACTCCTTATTGCGAAATTCAGACTTAAATTGAAGAAAGTAGTGAAAACCACTAGACCGTTCAGGAATACAGTTCTAAGGACTTCTATTTGGGGAAGATTCTTGTTGGGGGTACTGTTACCCACTTCTATCTGGGGCTAAAGAGTAAATAAGATCTAGACTGAGCTTGGCAGCTGAAAAGTGCTGGCCACCTGCATACCTACTGAACAGTATCTAGTCCCTGTCGACTTGGGTAAGAAGCTCTGTTTTATCAGTGGGATCATCTTCAGTTTCCAAGACTAGAACTTTACCTGTTAAAACTAGAGATCTACAAAATCACATTATTACTACTCAGAATGCTGGCATCTTATTATGTCTTATTATCTCCAGTTAGCAGATTAAACCCTGCTACCCATTAAATGCCCTTCATAGATCACAGCTTTGTCATGGCAAAGGGGATTGTATAACTCAATGAGGCTGTGAGCCATGCTGTTCAGGGCCACCCAAGACTGGTCATAGTGAAGAATTCTGACAAAATGTGATCTACTGGAGGAGGAAATGGCAACAGAGTCCAGTACTATTTCCAGGAGAATCCCATTAATGGTATGAAAAGACAAAAAGATATGACACCAGAAGATGAGCCCTCAGGTCAGAAGGTGTACAATATTCTACTGGGGAAGAATGGACAACAATTACTAATACATCAAGAAAGAATGGAAGTGACTGGAACAAAGCAGAACCAAGGTTCAGTTGTAGATATGTCTGGTGGTGAAAGTAAAATAGCGTGATTATTAATATTGCATAAGAACTGGGAACATAAGGTCCATGAATCATAGTAACTTCAGTTCAGTTCAATTCAGTTCAGTCGCTCAGTCGTGTCCGACTCTTTGCGACCCCATGAATTGCAGCATGCCAAGCCTCCCTGTCCATCACCAACTCCCGGAGTTCACTCAGACTCATGTCCATTGAGTCGGTGATGCCATCCAGCCATCTCATCTTCTGTCGTCCCCTTCTCCTCCTGCCCCCAATCCCTCCCAGCATCAGAGTCTTTCCAATGAGTCAACTCTTTCCATGAGGTGGCCAAAGTATTGGACTTTCAGCTTTAGCATCATTCCTTCCAAAGAAATCTCAGGACTGATCTCCTTTAGAATGGACTGGTTGGATATCCTTGCAGTCCAAGGGACTCTCAAGAGTCTTCTCCAACACCACAGTTCAAAAGTATCAATTCTTCAGCACTCAGCTTTCTTCACAGTCCAACTCTCAAATCCATACATGACCACTGGAAAAACCATAGCCTTGACCAGATGGACCTTTGTTGGCAAAGTAATGTCTCTGCTTTTGAATATGCTATCTAGATTGGTCATAACTTTCCTTCCAAGGAGTAAGCATCTTTTAATTTCATGGCTGCAATCACCATCTGCAGTGATTTTGGAGCCCCCAGAAAATAAAGTCTGACACTGTTTTCACTGTTTTCCTATCTATTTCCCTGGATGACATGATCTTTGTTTCTGAATGTTGAGCTTTAAGCCAACTTTTTCACTCTCCACTTTCACTTTCATCAAGAGGCTTTTTAGTTCCTCTTCACTTTCTGCCATAAGGGTGGTGTCATCTGCATATCTGAGGTTATTGATATTTCTCCCAGCAATCTTGATTCCAGCTTATGCTTCTTCCAGCCCAGCGTTTCTCATGATGTTCTCTGTATATAAGTTAAATAAGCAGGGTGACAATATACAGCCTTGACGTACTCCTTTTCCTATTTGGAACCAGTCTGTTGTTCCATGTCCAGTTCTAACTGTTGCTTCCTGACCTGCATACAGGTTTCTCAAGAGGCAGGTCAGGTGGTCTGGTATTCCCATCTCTTTCAGAATTTTCCAGTTTCTTGTGATCCACACAGTCAAAGGCTTTGGCATAGTCAGTAAAGCAGAAATAGATGTTTTTCTGGAACTCTCTTGCTTTTTCCATGATCCAGAAGATGTTGGCAATTTGATCTCTGGTTCCTCTGCCTTTTCTAAAACCAGCTTAAACATCTGGAAATTCACGGTTCACTTATTGCTGAAGCTGGCTTGGAGAATTTTGACCATTACTTTACTAGCATGTGAGTTGAGTGGAATTGTTCAGTAGTTTGAGCATTCTTTGGCATTGCCTTTCTTTGGGATTGGAATGAAAACTTACCTTTTCCAGTCTTGTGACCACTGCTGAGTTTTCCAAATTTGCTGGCATATTGAGTGCAACACTTTCACAGCATCATCTTTCAGGATTTGACATAACTCAACTGGAATTCCATCACCTTCACTAGCTTTGTTCGTAGTGTTGCTTTCTAAGGCCCACTTGACTTCACATTCCAGGATGTCTGGCTCTAGGTGAGTGATCACACCATCATGATTATCTGGGTTGTGAAGATATTTTTTGTAAGTTCTTCTGTGTATTCTTGCTACCTCTTCTTAATATCATCTGCTTCTGTTAGGGCCATATCATTTCTGTCCTTTATTGAGCCCATCGTTGCATGAAATATTTATTCCCTTGGTATCTCTAATTTTTTGAAGAGATCTCTAGTCTTTCCCATTCTGTTGTTTTCCTCTATTTCTTTGCACTGATCACTGAGGAAGGCTTTCTTATCTCTTCTTGCTATTCTTTGGAACTCTGCATTCAGATGCTTATATCTTTCCTTTTCTCCTTTGCTTTTTGCTTCTCTTCTTTTCACTGCTATTGTTAAGGCCTCCCCAGATAGCCATCTTGCTTTTTTGCATTTCTTTTCCATGGGGATATTCTTGATCCCTGTCTCCTGTGCAACGTCATGAACCTCTGTCCATAGTTCATCAGGCACTCTGTCTGTCAGATCTATGCCCTTAAGTCTATTTCTCACTTCTATTGTATAATCATAAGGGATTTGATTTAGGTCATATCTTAATGGTCTAGTGGTTTTCCCTAGTTTCTTCAATTTAAGTCTGAATTTGGCAATAAGGAGTTCATGATCTGAGCCACAGTCAGCTCCCGGTCTTGTTTTTGTTGACTGTATAGCATTCTCCACCTTTGGCTGCAAAGAATATAATCAACCTGTTTTTGGTGTTGACCATCTGGAACTTGGGCATAATCAAATAGATCCAGATATCCTGCAGTGTGAAGTCAAGTGGACCTTAGGAAGCAATGCACTGAACAAAACTAGTGGAAGTGGACAGAATTAGACTTGAGCTGTTTCAACTCTTAAAAGATTATGCTGTTGAAGTGAAGCACTTAATATGTCAGCAAATTTGGAAAACTCAGCAGTAGCCACAGGACTAGAAAAGGTAAGTTTTTATTCCAACTAAAATAAAGGTGACGCCAAATAATGTCAGTTACTGAATAACTGCACTCATTTCACTGGCTAGCAAGGTACTACCCCAAATCTTTCAATCCAGGTTTCAATACTACATAACCTGAGAACAAAGGCTAACAGAACGTTACCAAGAGAACACACTGGTCATAGGAAACACCCTCTTCCAAAAACACGAGAGAAGACTCTACACATGGACATCACCAGATGGTCAATTCCAAAATCATATTGATTATATTTTTGGCAGCAAAGATGGAGAAGCTCTATACACTCAGCAAAAAAAGACCAGGAGCTGTATGTGGCTCACATCATAAACTCCTTATCGAAAATTCAAACTTAATTTGAAGAAGGAAGGGAAAACCACTAGACTATTAAGGTATGAACTAAATCAAATCCCTTGCCATTGTAAAGTTGAAGTCACAAATACATTCAAGGGATTAGACCTGATAAAGTATGTAAAGAACTATGGGTGAAGCTTTGTTTACTGTACAGTAGGCAGTGACCAAAACCATCCCCAAGAAAAAGACAAAATGGTTGTCTAAGGAGGCCTTAGAAGTAACTAAGAAAAGAAGAGAAGAGAAAGGCAAAGGAGAAAAGGAAAGATATGTCCATCTGAATACAGAGATCCAAAGAAGAGCAAGGAGAGATAAGAAAGCCTTCTTAAGTGATCAGTGAAAAGAAATAGAGAAAAACAATAGAATGGGAAAGAGTAGAGATCTCTTCAAGACAATTTGAAATACCAAAGGAACATTTCATGCAACGATGGGCTCAATAAAGACAGAAATGGTATGGAACTAACAGAAGCGGATGATAAAAGAAGAGGTGGCAAGAGTACACAGAAGAACCGTACAAAAAGTGATTTTAATGATCGAGATGACCATGATGGTGTGAACACTCAGCTAGAGCCAGATATCCTAGAGTGTGAAGCCAAGTGGGCCTTAGGAGGCATTACTACAAACAAAGCTAGTGGTGAAGGAATTCCAGTTGAGCTATTTCAAATCCTAAAATATGATTCTGTAAAAGTGTTGCACGCAATATGCCAGCAAATTTGGAAAACTCAGCAATGGCCACGGGGCTGGAAAAGGTCTTTTTCATTCCAATCCCAAGGAGTTGCAATGCCAAAGAATGTTCAAACTATTACACAATTGAACTCATCTCACAAGCTAGCAAAGTCATGTTAAAAGTTCTCCAAGCAAGGCTTCAACAGTATGTGAACTAAGAAATTCCAGATGTACAAGCTGGATTTAAAAAAAGAAGAGGAACCAGAGATCAAATTGCCAACATCTGTTGGATCATTGAAAAAGCAAGAGAGTTCCAGAAAAACATTTACTTCTGCTTTATTGACTATGCTAAAGCCTTTGAATGTGTGGATCAAAACAAACTGTGGAAAATTCTTCAATAGATGTGAATTCCAGAGCACCTGACCTGCATTCTGAGAAACAAGTAAGCAGGTCAAGAAGCCATGGTTAGGACCAGATGTGGAACAAGAGACTGGCTCCAAATTGGGAGATGAATACATCGAGGCTGATATTGTCACCCTGTTTATTTAACTTATATGTACAGTATATCATATAAAATACTGGACTGGATGAAGCACAAGCTGGAATCAAGATTACAAGGAGTGAAATGGCAGAAAGAAAAGAGGAACTAAAGAGTCTCTTGATGAAGGTGAAAGAAGTGAGTGAAAAAACTGGCTTAAAACTCAGCATTCAAAAAACTAAGGTCATGGCATCTGGTCCCATCACTTCATGGCAAATAGATGTGAAACAATGAAAACAGTGACAGACTTTATTTTCTTGGGCTGCAAAATCACTGCAGATGGTGACCACAGCCATGAAATTAAAATATACTTGCTCTTTGGAAGAAAAGCTATGACCAACATAGACAGCATATTAAAAAGCAGAAACATTACTTTGACAACAAAGGTCTGTCTACTCAAAGCTATGGTTTTCCCAGTAGTCATGTATGGATGTGAGAGTCGGACCATAAAGAAAGCTGAGTGCCCAAGAATTGATGCATTTGAACTGTGCCCTTGGAGAAGATTCTTGAGAGTCCCTTGGACTGCAAGGAGATCCAACCAGTCCATCCTAAAGGAAATCAGTCCTGAATATTCATTTGAAGGACTGATGCTGAAGCTGAAACTCCAATACTTTCCCATACCTGATGGGAGGAACTGACTCATTAAAAAAGTCCCTGATGATGGGAAAGATTGAAGGCAGGAGGAGAAGGGGACAACAGAGAATGAAATGGTTGGATGGCATCACCAACTCAATGGACATGAGCTTGAGCAAGCTCCGGGAGTTGGCGATGGACAGGGCAGCCTGGCATGTTGCTGTCCATGGAGTTGCAGAGAGTCAGACACGACTGAGCAACTCAACTGTACTGAACAAGCTGAACTTAAAAAAGGCAGGGTAACAAGTGATCAAATTGCCAACATTCATAGGATCATAAAAAAGCAAGGCAATTCCAGAAAAAGCATCTACTCTGCTTCATTGACTATGCTAAAGCCTTTGACTGTATGGATAGTAGCAAACTGTGGAAAATTCTTAAAGAAATGCAAATACCAGACCACCTTACCTGTATCCTGAGAAACCTCTATGTGGGTCAAGAAACAACTGTTAGGACGTGACATGGAACAATGGATTGGTTCAAAATAGGAAGAGGAGTATGTCAAGGCTGTATATTGTCACCCTGCTTATTTAACTTCTATGTGGAGTACATCATGTGAAATACCATGCTGGACCAATCACAAGCTGAGATCTAGATTGTTGGAGAAATATCAACAACCTCATATATGCAGATGATACCACCCTAATGGCAGAAAACGAAGAGGAACTAAAGAGCCTCTTGATGAGAGTGAAAGAATAGAGCAAAAACACTAACTTAAAACTACATTAAAAAATCTATGATCATGGCATTCTTTCCCATGGCTTCATGGAAAATGGATGGGGGAAAAGTGGAAGCAGTGACAAGTTTTATTTTCTTGGGTTCCAAAATCACTGTAGACTGTGACTCTGTCTTTTGAAGAAAGGCTATGACAAAACTAGATAGTGTATTTAAAAGCAGAGACATCACTTTGCCAACAAAGATGCATATAATCAAAGTTATGGTTTTTCCAATAGTCATATACAGATATGAGAGTTGGATCATAAAGAATACTGAGTGTGGAAGAATTGAGGCTTTTGAATTTTGGTGCTGGAGAAGACTCTTGAGAGTCCCTTGGACAGCAAGGAGTTCAAACTGGTAAATCCTACAGGAAATAAAAACTGAATTTTCATTGGAAGCACTGATTCAGTTTCAGTTCAAGTGAAACTCCAATATTTTGGCCACCTGATGTAAAGATGCAATTCATTGAAAAAACCCTGATGCTGAGAAAGATTAAAGGCAAAAGAATAAGGCAATGGCAGAGGATGAGATGGTTAGATAACATCACCAGCTCAATATAGATGAATCTGAGCAAACTTCGGGAGATAGTGGAAGACAGAGAAGCCTGAGGTGTTGCAGTCCCAAAGAGTCAGACGGGGTATACGGACTGAACAACAGCAACAATAAACCCGTTAAAATGAGTCATTGACTTTCAGAATATTACAAGACCCCAAGATGGTTTCTTAGAGGGCATGCCTTCATAAAATCCACTTTATACAAATAAATGCCACAAGTCCATCTAAAAGTAGCATTGCTTTTGTGTTCTCTTTTTGAGTGAAAAACAGACAGCAGTTTAGCACAAAACTGAAGCAAAACAAAGTGCTTGAAAGTAAAATCAAGTCTCATCTCTCATGTCTACTCTGTATCTGTGCTCCTGATTTCACATGAAAACATCCAGTGTGCTCTTGTGAACACTGCCTAGGACAAAGGAGGGACTGGTGAGTCCATCTTGAAGAAAGCAAGTTTTCCAGGACCTCTCTCTCAACCTGCCTTGTTCTCTTTCTCTTTTTCTCTAATAAATAGCAGGATCATTAGTAAGAATCCTTGAAAATGGCATCACTATTTCCTTCTACTAGAGGTTATCTCATTTAGGCAGGAACATTTTTCTAAAGTATTAAGCAACAGCATTATGTCTCTATGAGTAGATAGGTGAAAGGAAGAAATAGTTTAAGAGAGTGTTCTGCCTCCAAAAGGGGAAAGTTGGGACACGTGGGTTGAAGCTTCCTTTTCTATTTTCAAGCAGTGTGACATTGTATCAGAAACTCAACTATCTCTGAAATTAGCTTATTGAACAATAAAGTACAGAAATGTATTAAAGGGATAATGGATTGAAGTGCTTTTATAACTACATAACACCATATAAATAGGAAATTATTACTGTCACTGTACAAAGTGCTATGATAGATTCAGATGTTAAGATATATCCCTTAACTGAATACTTTATATCTAAGGAGAAAATGTGTAAGTTAAGGGCACATAAAGAACGGGGTTAAAAACCTGGCTTTAGTCCTTGGGACTAATGCCACTTACCTCCAAATTTTCAGGGATGTGGAACATATTAGTGCAGCTCAATAGGTTATAAATAAAGGGATATAAAATATGTACTGTTTACCATCAAATGTTTTAAAAAATCAAATACTAAATAGGTGTATTTTAACCTCTCCCAAAATCTATGGCATGATGCTGTTGTATGTATTTACAATTCTTAACTGATGATTAGAATAAGAAAAGTCAATCAATCATGTATTTATAATATAATTTGTCTATAATAGGTAATGCATCTTTCGTTCTTACAGTGTATACACACTTTTAAGATATTTCATGTGTTGATCCATTTAATCTTCACAGTAATTCCATGATAGGGGATGCTATTATCCCCATTAACAGATGAGGAAACTTAGACAACTGTGAGAAGTAAATTGCCCGAGACTAAAAGTAATTAAAAGTAGAGGTGATATTCAAACCCTGGCAAAGTTAGCACCCAGAGCTCTCTCTACTGGGGGACGGTAGTTATCTAGGTGTTTCTGCAAGTAAGGCGTTCACTGTCCTGTTTTTTCCAGGCTGTCTTTTTAAGGATGTTAGTATAGTGAACATCTTGGAAGATAGAAATAGTGTTTCTCTGCAGAACAAAGGACTTGTTTGCCTGCAGTTTTGAAAAGCAGGCCTAGTATCTCCACTGTGATAGTAGGAAAGCATGCCTTCTCCAAGCTCAGCATTTGCCTCCTATAATGCAGTTCACTGTATGTGCAGGTGTCATTGCGCCCCTTCTCATCATCTCATAGAAACTGGGTCTCAGGGAAGAGGTTCAAAATTGCTGATACTCTATGGCAGTGGCCATCAGTAATAAATCCTCCTTTTTTTTTTTTGCTACAAATTTTAAAAGCTAATTATTGACTTTTTGATAGACGGGCCTTTTCTTTCTTTAGTGTGTTCCCAGAAAGTCATGAGACACAAAGCTTCCAGGCGTATCCCAGCTATTCCGTTTTCCATGTATAAAGCTGACATGGCTTGGACCTCAGGGCTGGTACTAGAGTTGGCTGGAAATTTCCATCTTCCATATGTGCTGTGATTTTAGTTAACTTTGGAGCCAGCATGGTTCACGTGACTTGGGGCTAAAAAGACATGCTTGAATTTGTGAATTGACTAAACACTCAATGGTTGTAAACCTGAAAACTCCAGAAAGTGCAGTATCCTTGAAAAAAAATCTATCTACAGAGTGAAGTAAGTCAGAAAGAGAAAAACAGATACCGTGTATTCGTGCATATATATGCAATCTACAAAAAATGGTATTGATGAAACTCCTTCACTTTTGAAACATATATCTTATGTCTTATGTTGGAATCTGTGAAAAGCTGGACGGTGACTTGCATGCTTCACAGTTCTTAACATTCTTGTGGTGATAATAGTTACAATATTACTGCTATTAAATATCGTTATTTTACATGTTTTATTTTGTGATATATGTTGGTATATAGATTTCAAAGGGGGTTTTAAATGTTAGGAGATTATTTGAAACATCATCTAGCAATTGCTGGATAAGTTGTCTTCAAAATATCTATATATATTTACTTGACTTGGACACTTTTAAGGTTATTTTACAATTATTTTGTCACAGACTACTGTGGTTCTGGTGCATTGTCTTAATAAATCATCTACTGATATTTAATTGAAGGTCACTACATGTTATTTTAGACTGGAAGAGATGTCAGAAATTCCATACAAAGGAAATGAAGGAGGCATATTTTAACACTGTGTCAGAAAATAACATCAAGAACACTTTATTGTAAGGTCTGTCCTTCTCTGGGCACTATTTAAAGAATACCTCATGCCCTCCACTCAATCTAGCAAGGGCTGGGTACAGGCGAAGGTTTAACTCTATTTGACAAGGACTTTGACTTTGCTAGTCTGAGTCTGAGAGAGTATAAATAGCCAAAATAACATGAAGAAATGACACTAGTTATTTGACTTTTTACTGAAATGTTAAAGGATACAGCAATATAGATGGACCTAGACATTGTCATTGGGAGAAGGCAATGGCTCCCCACTCCAGTACTCTTGCCTGGAAAATCCTATGGATGGAGGAGCCTGGTGGGCTGCGGTCCATGGGGTCGCTAAGGGTTGGACACGACTGAGAGACTTCATTTTCACTTCTCACTTTCACACATTGGAGAAGGAAATGGCAACCCACTCCAGTGTTCTTGCCTGGAGAATCCCAGGGATGGGGGAGACTGGTGGGCTGCTGTCTATGGGGTTGCACAGAGTCGGACACGACTGAAGCGACTTAGCAGCAGCAGCAGTGATTGTCATACTAAATCAAACACAGAAAGACAAATATCATATGATATCACTTATATGTGGATTTTTTAAAAAGATACAAATAAACTTATCTACAAAATAGAGTTACAGATATAGAAAACAAATGTATGGTTACCCAGCGATATGAATAAGGGCTTCCTTGGTAGCTCAGCTGGTAAAGAATCTGCCTGCAATGCAGGAGACCCCAGTTCAATTCCTAGGTCAGGAAGATCCCATGGAGAAGGGATAGGCTACCCACTCCAGTATTCTTGGGCTCAGCTGGTAAAGAATCCACCTCCAATGTGGGAGACCTGGGTGTGATCCCTGGTTTGGGAAGATCCCCTGGAGGAGGATATAGAAACTCACTCCAGTATTCTTGCCTGGGGAAGACCCACGGACAGAGGAGCCTGGCAGGCTATATTCCATGGGGTTTCAAAGAGATGGACACAACTGAATGACTAAGAACAGGGATGTGAATGGGAGGGAGAGCTAAACTGGGAGATTTGGATTAACATACACACACTACTATATATAAAATAGATAACTGATAAGGACCTACTAGGTAGCATGGTCAATTCTAAAGGAAATCAACCCTGAATAGTCTTTGGAAGAACTGATGCTGAAACTGAAGCCCCAGTAGTTTGGCCACCTGATGCAAAGAACCGATTCATTGGAAAAAACCCTGAAGCTGGGAAAGATTGAGAGCAGGAGAAGAAGAAGGTGACAGAGGATAAGATGGTTGGTTAGCATCACTGACTCAATGGACATGAGTTTGAGCAAACTCCAGGAAATAGAAAGACAAGTAAGCCTGGAATGCTTCAGTCCACGGGGTCGTAAAGAGTCAGACACAACTTAGTGACTGAAAAACAACCATATATAGCATGGAACTCTATACTCTGTAATGGTCTATATGGGGAAAAATCTGAAAAAGAATTGATGTATGTACAATGCATACAGCTGAAACCAATGCAACATTGTAAATCAACTAAATTTTTAAAAATTTTTAAAATTTTTTTAAAATAACAAAATGAAATTTTTAAAAAATATATCACCATAACAAGAAAAAGTAAATATACTTCCTTCAGATTCAGTCATATACCCTGTGTATGTTCAATTAAAAAAAAAACACTTTGTAACAAATCAAGTTACTAAGTTTTGCAAATATTTTTGAAGTTTGAGTAACATCCTAGAAACCTCAATAAGATTAAATAAATGCAATCTCCGTATAAGTAGTACATTCCCTAGAAGAAAGACCAAATTAGACTCATTATGTAGAAACCTGTTACAACACTCTGGTAATAAGAAAAGTGATACCTCCCATTTGCAGGGCTTCTTATGATTTTAAAAATGGAATTGCACGTGTTCATCATTTGCATCTTGTGATAGCAATTATACAACCTCATATGGTGGTTAGGAGACCAAAAAGTCACACAGCTAATAAACATCCACATTAGGGCAGTCAGCCAGGAACTTTGTCTTACCCTCTTTTCAATACCTTAGGCTACATTTTATATATTGATTTACACTTTAAGGTTATCATTGCAATTATGACATTCACAAATACTTTAAATATTTTGCATATATTGTTGTAATTATTGCTTAGTTGCTAGTTCAGTTCAGTTCAGTCACTCAGTCATGTCTGACTCTTTGCGACTTCATGGGCTGCAGCATGCCAGGCTTCCATGTCCATCACTAACTCCCGAAGTTTACCGAAACTCATGTTCATTGAGTCGGTGATGCCATCCAGCCATCCCATCCTCTGTCATCCCCTTTTCCTCCCACCTTCAATCTTTCCCAAAATCAGGGTCTTTTAAAATGAGTCAATTTTTCGCATCAGGTAGACAAAACATTGGAGCTTCAGCTTCAACATCAGTCTTTCCAATGAACACTCAGGACTGATCTCCTTTAGAATGGACTGGTTGGATCTCCTTGCAGTCAAGGGACTCTCAAGAGTCTTCTCCAGCACCACAGTTCAAAAGCATCAATTCTTTGGTGCTCAGCTTTGTTTATAGTCCAATGCTCACATCCATACTTGACCACTGGAAAAACTATAGCCTTCACTAGATGGGCCTTTGTTGGCAAAGTAATGATTCTGCTTTTTAATATGCTGTCTAGGTTGGTCATAACTTTCCTTCCAAGGAGTAAGCGTCTTTTAATTTCATGGCTACAATCACCATCTGCAGTGATTTTGCAGCTCAAGAAAACAAAGTCTGTCACTGTTTCCATTGTTTCCTATCTATTTCCCATGAAGTGATGGGACCAGATGCCATTATCATAGTTTTCTGAATGTTGAGCTTTAAACCAACTTTTTCACTCTCCACTTTCACTTTCATCAAAAGGCTCTTTAGTTCCTCTTTAATTTCTGCCATAAGGATGGTGTCATCTGCATACCTGAGGTTATTGATATTTCTCCCAGCAATCTTGATTCCAGCTTGTGCTTCCTCCAGCCCAGCATTTTTCATCATGTACTCTGCATAAAAGTCAAATAAGCAGGGTGACAATATACAGTCTTGATGTACTCCTTTTCCTATTTAGAACCAGTCTGTTGTCCCATATCTGGTTCTAACTGTTGTTTCTTGACCTGCACATAGATTTCTCAGGAGGCAGGTCAGGTGGTCTGGTATTCTCATTTCTTTCAGAATTTTCCACAGTTTATTGTGATCCACACAGTCAAAGGCTTTGACATAGTCAATAAAGCAGAACTAGATGTTTTTCTGGAACTCTCTTGCTTTTTCAGTGATCCAGTGAATGTTGGCAATTTGATCTTTGGTTCTTCTGCCTTTTCTAAATCGAGCTTGATATCTGGAAGTTCACAGTTTACGTATTGTTGAGGCCTGGCTTGGAGTATTTTGAGCATTACTTTACTAGCGTGTGAGATGAGTGCAATTGTGTGGTAGTTTGAGCATTTTTTGGCATTGCCTTTCTTTGGGATTGGAATGAAAACTTAGCTTTTCCAGTCCTGTGGCCACTGCTGAGTTTTCCAAATTTGCTGGCATATTGAGTACAGCACTTTCAAGGCATCATCTTTAAGATTTGAAATAGCTCAACTGGAATTCCATCACCTCCACTAGCTTGGTAGTAGTGTTGTTTCCTAAGGCCCACTTGACTTCACATTCTAGGGTGTCTGGCTCTAGGTGAGTGATTACACCATCATGATCATCTGGGTAATAAAGATATTTTTTGTACAGTTCTTCTGTGTATTCTTGCCACCTCTTCTTAGTATCGTCTGCTTCTGTTAGGTCCATATGATTTATGTCCTTTATTGAGTCCATCTTAGCATGAAATGTTCCCTTGGTATCGCTAATTTTCTTGAAGAGATCTCTAGTCTTTCCCATTCTGTTGTTTTCCTCTATTTCTTTGCACTGATCACTGAGAAAGGCTTTCTTATCTCTCCTTGTTATTCTTTGGAACTCTGCGTTCAAATGGGTATATCTTTCCTTTTCTCCTTGGTTTTTCACTTCTCTTCTTTTCACAGCTATTTGTAAGGCCTCATCAGACAGCCACTTTCCTTTTTCCATTCCTTGGAGATGGTCTTGATCCTTGTCTCCTGTACAATGTAATGAATCTCCATCCATAGTTCATCAGGCACTCTATCTATCAGGTCTAGTCCCCTGAATCTATTTCCTACTTCCACTGTATAATCATAAGGGATTTGATTTAGGTCATACCTGAATGGTCTAGTGGTTTTCCCCACACTCTTCAATTTAAGTCTGAATTTGGCAATAAGGAGTTCATGATCTGAGCCACAGTCAGCTTCCAGTGTTGTTTTTGCTGACTGTATAAAGCTTCTCCATCTTTGGAGGAAAATAATATAATCAATCTGATTTTGATGTTGGCTATCTGGTGATGTCCATGTGTAGAGTCTTCTCTTGTATTGTTGGAAGAGAGTGTTTGCTATGACCAGTGAGTTCTCTTGGCAAAACTCTACTAGCTTTTGCCCTGCTTCATTCTGTACTCCAAGGCCAAATTTGCCTGCTACTCTAGGTGTTTCTTGACTTCCTATTTTGCATTCCAGTCCCCTATAATGAAAAGGATATCTTTTTGGGTGTTAGTTCTATTAGGTCTTGTAGGTATTCATAGAACCATTCAACTTCAGCTTCCTCAGTATTACTGGTCAGGGCCTAGACTTGGATTACCATGATATTGAATGGTTTGCTTTGGAAATGAACAGAGATCATTCTGTCACTTTTGAGTACTGCATTTTGGACTCTTTTGTTGTTGATTATGATGGCTACTTCATTTCTTCTAAGGGATTCTTGCCCACAGTAGTAGATATAATGCTTATCTAACTTAAATTCACCCATTCCGGTCCATTTTAGTTCACTGATTCCTAAAATGTCAATGTTCACTCTTGTTATCTCCTGTTTGACCACTTCCAATTTGCCTTGATTCATGGACCTAACATTTCAGGTTCCTACGCAATATTGCTCTTTAAAGCATTGGACCTTGCTTCCATCACCAGTCACATCCATAACCGGGTGTTGTTTTTTCTTTGGCTCCATCCCTTCATTCTTTTTGGAGTTATTTCTCCACTGATCTCCAGTAGCATTTTGGGCAACTACGTGTCCAATTCTTTGCTACCTCTTAGACTGTAGCCTGCCAAGTTCCTCTCTCCATGGGATTTTCAAAGCAAAAGGACCAGAGAGGGTTGCCATTTCCTTCTCCAGGGGAATCTTCCCGGACCAAGGATCTTACCCATGTCTCCTGCTTCAGCAGGCAAATTCTTACCTAATGACATCAGCATCTGTGGACCTACAGGTCCAGGAAGAAACTGAAGGTGGTAAAAGAGGATTGAGGGGGAAGAAAACAGACAACACAAAACCAACATATCCTTCATTATATCCAAAAAAAAGCAATGTATTTGATATAGCTATAGGCCTCCATTACCTATTAAATATTTTTGCTTCAATCTCCAACGTCTATTGGAACTGACTGTTTCATTACCATTGTCTTCATTACTTTATTAACTATTGTATGTTTAAACTGCTAAACTTTAAACTGGTAAACCCAGTTACCCTGAGTCTAGCTTTTCCTTTTTTATTCTAACATTTCTCCTCCTACCAGAGTTACCTATTTATTTATTTATTTAACATTCATGATCTTGTTACTCTTCTCTCAGATCCATGCTTGCTGCTGGGAAACAAAGCAGAATAAAACCTAAGTTCAGTTGTGGAGGGAGCTTGATGTGATTGGCTGACACTTAACAGAGGTTTACAGTGCAGTGTTATAAATAGTGTAATCACAGTCTCAACAAACTGCTCTGGGGAGACTTGAGAAGGAAATTATTAATCTTGTCTAGGAACAACAAGGAAGTCATCAGGGCATAAAGGATATTGGCACTGAGTTACTAAATGAAATAAGAGTTTGCCAGAAAGGAAAGGATAAAGACATGTCAGGAATGACGATTATATGCCTGGACTCAGCAGCCTAAAATAACATGCTACATCCTAAGCAAATGGCTTTGTGCCTGGGATAAAATAATATGACAGCAAACACTTAGTTGTAATTGCTGACACTAATCTAAGCCTTTTTCATGTATTAACTCATTTATTCCATATAACAATTCTACTGGGTATATACCATTATCAGGGCTTTCCAAGTAGGTCTCATGGTAAAGAACCAGCTTGCCTATGCAAGAGACATACAAGACATAAGTTCGATCCCAGGGTTGGGAAGATCCCCTAGAGAAGGACATGACAACACACTCCAGTACTCTTACTGGGAAATTCTATGGACAAAGAAGCCTGGTAGTTTATAGTCCATGGGATTGCAAAGAGTCAGACACGACTGAGGCAACTTAGCACACACACACGTATACAATTATTATTGTTTCAGAGGTGAGAGAATAGACACTGAGAGGTTAAATGAATTCTCCAAGTCTACACAAGTAGTGTCCAAGCTACAATGGGGGCAACTGCAACCTGATTCTGGAATGCAGCCCGTCATTGTCAAGCTATAAGGTAACCAGGGAACTTTTAGTAAAGGATTTTGCATGATGTAATTAATACGAATTCAAGGATTTAACTACAAAGGTGAGAATTGGGTTTCCTTTGTCAAGACAGCACTGGCAGGGGTGTAGCTGATGCATGAGAGGAAGAAATATAAAGGGACAGACATCTTATTATTAGGAGTTTGTAGACAAATAATGATACAGGCTTGATTTGGCTCAAGTTGGTGGGAATGAAGCACAGGTGATTTCATAGGTACTCAAACAATAAAATCAATAACCATGTGGGCAGAAAAGTGGATATGAGTAATGAGTTAAAGGAAAAGTCAAGCATGCCTTCCAGGTTTTGGTGTGTGGCAATATAGACAGTGGCACCTTGAGGAAGGATTCAGACAGTTAAGTTTGATGAGTATAAATGTTGAATGATCAGCAAGACATCCATGTAGAAGTCCCCAGTGTGAAGCAAGATCTCTTTGCTTTTCTCTCTCCCTCCTTCCCTCCCTCCTTCCTCCATCTCTCTCTCTCTTTCTCCCTTTCTTGTAGGTTGGAAATTTTGAAAATTATTCCTATGGAGATATTGTCCTGTGTTATTTTCCAGCTAAAATCTGTATCTTTCCGTATCTTACCAACAACATAGCATCCTAATGCAAGGGGGAAAGATCAATTTTTTTGTAAGTAAACTGTCTTTGCATGGGTATCTCCTGTCTGTCGCTTACTCATTTCTTTATTTAGATGGCAGAGTTAGTCTCAAGAGAACATAGCCTTCAAATCAGCAGACAAGTCTGAAAACCAGACATGTGACTTTAGGTTGTCATTTAATATTTTCTGAGCCTCAGTTTTTTCTTTTGTAAAATGGCATAATAAGATATACCTGGTAGTGTTCATTTGGAGATGAAAAAAACTAAGATATATAAAATTCTTAGTTGACGCCATGTAGTAAGCATTCAGTAAATATTAGCCAGTAACCACAGCCAGGCACACTAATAAGCAGTATATGCAAAATGTGTGGTGCAATGTAGTTATTAAATTGCTCTTGTTAATAGCTAATCAGAATGTAGGATTAAAATGCCATAAAATATTTGAATAGAGAGTCTCTCTGTCTAGAAAGCTTTCTTCTCTAGCACTCTAATATTATGTATCCTTCAAAGAGAATTTCCAATGGAACCACAGCAAGTCATTTTCCAATCTTCCTAGTTAGAATAACTTGCTTTCCCTTCTGTAGTCCCAGAGCAATTTTATAACACTTCTGTTACCATAATAGGCTAATTTATAATTATGCATGTGCTTAAAATAGTCTTCTGATCAAGTTTGAGCTCGAAAAATATAAGGGTTATACTTTACTCATTTTTTAATTCTCCATCGACAGTGAGGATAGGGCTCAGTAAATGTTAAATTGGAATAGGTTGAATTCCTTGGACGCAACCAGCTGTTCTAACTTGATCTTACTGAGAAAACGGCTCACAACATATTAAAAAAACAATAGGAATATTGCAGTGGCTTGATTTAGATTACCATAACAGATGTGCAAGTGAGTCTCATGATCTGTTAGATATGCACATAAGAGAGAGGTTTTATTTTTCTCAATGCATGCATTTGCATAGAGAAAAATTAAGAGTTCCTTTTGTTTACATTCATCTGAGAGAAACAAATGCCTTTTGTTTCGCTCAACTGGCAATATGTTTATGTTTTTCAAGTCTGCATTTATCATTAAATTATCCCAAGGAAATTAAAGGTCAATGTGAGCTCTTGGATATAAACACTTACAAAATCTAGAATATTAATTTGCTACTGTGTTGGGAATTTGTGTCATACACCTGTAGGATGGAAAATGATGTTATGTATTATATCTTATATTTTTACTTATATTAATAGTTTGTGTGTGTAAGAGTAACAACTGCACTTATTATTTATAGAAGTACACCAGGCATATTTTTTATAGTGGTAGTCATCCAGTGTTTATAGTCCACTATATTTTCCTTCTTTTTATTTTTTGAAAGATCAACTAAAACATCAGAGTTTTCATTACGGTCTCTTAAGAAAACACATTCCAGTCTAATTTCCCTCTTCCTAACCAAAGTTGTTCATTAAAACTTCGTGATTTACATGTGTGTCTGCTCACATACACAAACACACACACACTCATGACCAATTTGATGTTGTTTGTATCACATGGGAAGAGGGCACAATGGGACTCGTTTTTATTACAGCTGTGGGAACTTGGAAACATTTCTTATACCCTGAACTTGTTTTTCTTATCTGTGAAGGGAGAGATCATGCTACCTACTCGAAGCTGAAACTCCAATACTTTGGCCACCTGATCCAAAGAGCTGACTCATTTGAAAAGACCCTGGGAAAGATTGAGGGCAGGAGGAGAAGGAAACAATGGAGGATGAGACGGCTGGATGGCATCACCGACACAATGGACATGGGTTTGGGTGGACTGCGGGAGTTGGTGATGGATAGGGAGACCTGGTGTGCTGTGGTTCATGGGGTCGCAAAGAGTCAGACATGACTGAGACTGAACTGAACTCAACTCGAAGGATATAAGGGTATCATAAGAATTATAAACATTTCAAGTCCTGGGAAGAGTGCATGTATTAAGCATTCAATAAATACTAGTTCTTCTTATTATATCTTTATGCATATTTAAATTCACAAATGCATAATTCATCCATCTTAGCTTTTTTTTTTAAAAATTCAACTTTAGTCTTGGAGTTCTTTCAATATTAACAGCAAGGGAATAAAATAATTAATGTGTTCTTTTTAACTTTGATATACATATGTGTGTGTATATATATATATATATATATCATACTCTTACATCAATAATTGCTTTTATTTACTCATATTCTATCATGGATACTTAGGATTTCTTAAAATTATTTTAGAAACACTGTTGCAATGAGCATACCTTCATAGATTTCCTTCAGCAAATATGTAGGAGTTTCTCTTAGCTATTTATAAAGATCATCAGGGTGGATGGAATATACACTTACAAATAAGTAGGGCCAAATTGCTCCTCAAAGTGCTCTAGACTTTCATCAACCTTGAATGAAAGTTTATAGTTCCTTACATATTGTCATTGTACGATACTATCAGACTTCTTAATTTTTTCAGTCTGAAGTTTTAACACCAGTATGTCACAAGTATTTAATTGTTTTAATGTGAAAGCCCTGGTGGCTCGGTTGGTAAAGAATCTGCCTGAAATGCAGGAGACCCAGGTTCAATCCCTGGGTTGGGAAAGTCCCCTGGAGAAGGAAATGGCAACCCACTCCAGTATTCTTGCCTGGAGATTTCCATGGACAGAGGAGCTTTGTGGGCTACAGTCCTTGGGGTCGCAAAGAATTAGACATGACTTTCACTTTTATCCTTTAGTTTGGGTACGTTTTCATATATTTATTGGCTTCTTAGATTCCCCTTCTGTGAATTTCCTGCATACATTATAGATTTTCTTCTATTGTATAGTAATGATAGTTCCGGTGGCAAAATATGAGTTTTCTTCTGTATACAAGCTGCTCACAACTGTATTGTGAGGTTTGTCTTTGTAATCCTGTCTATGCTGTACTGTGCTAAATTGCTTCAGTCTCTTTGTGAACCTTTGGACTGTAGCCTGCCAGGCTCCTCTGTTCATGGGATTCTCTAGGCAAGAATACTGGTATAGGTTGCTGTGCCCTCCTCCAGGGGATCTTTCCAACTCAGGGATTGAAACCACGTCTCCTGCAGTTATGCAATATAGGTGGGTCCTTTACCACTGAGCCACCAGGAAAGCCCTATATACACATACATGTCAGTGTATGTGTCTGTGCTCACATCATGAACTTCCAGATGTTCAAGCTGGATTTAGAAAAGGCAGAGGAACAAGAGATCAAATTGCCAACATCAGTTGGATCATCAAAAAAACAAGAGAGTTCCAGAAAAGCATCTACTTCTGTTTTACTGACTATACCAAAGCTTTTGAATGTGATGGATCACAACTGTGAAAAATTGGATCAAACTGTGGAAAATTCTGAAAGAGATGGGAATACCAAATCACCCGATCTGCCTCCTGAGAAATCCGTATACAGGTTAAGAAGAAACAGTTAGAACTGGACATGGAACAACAGACTGGTTCCTAATCAGGAAAGGAGTACATCAAGGCTGTATATTGTCACACTGCTTATTTAACTTATATGCAGAATACATCATGAGAAATGCCAGACTGGATGAATCACAAGCTGGAATCAAGATTGCCAGGAGAAATATGAAGAACCTCAGATATGCACATGACACCACCCTTATGACAGAAAGAGAAGACGAACTAAAGAGCCTCTTGATGATAATGAAAGAGGAGAGTGAAAAAGTTGGCTTAAAATTTAACATTGAAAAAACTAAGATCATGGCATCTGGTCCAATCACTTCATGGCAAATAGATGGGGAAACAATGGAAACAGTGAGAGACTTTATTTTGGGGGCTCCAAGATTACTGCAATGGTAACTGCAGCCTTGAAATTAAAAGATGCTTGCTCCTGGGAAGAAAATCTATGACCAGCCTAGCTCAGTTCACTTCAGTCACTCAGTCGTGTCCAACTCTTTGCGACCTCATGGACGGCAGCACACCAGGCTTCCCTGTCCTTCACAGACTTCCAGAGATTACTCAAACTCATGTCCATTGAGTCGGTGATGCCATGCAACCATCTCATCCTTTGTCAGGGTTTTTTCAAATGAGTCAGTTCTTTGCATCAGGTGGCCAAAGTATTGGAGTTTCAGCTTCAATATAAGTCCTTCCAATGAATATTCAGGTCTGATCTCTTTTAGGATGAACTGGTTGGATCTGCTTGCAGTGCAAGGGACTCTCAAGAGTCTTCTCCAACACCACAGTTCAAAAGCATCAATTCTTTGGCACTCAGCTTTCTTTATAGCCCAGCCTTTACATCCATACATGACTACTGCAAAAGCCATAGTTTTAAGTAGACAGGTTCTTGTTGGTAAAATAATGTCTCTACTTTTTAATATGCTGTCTAAGTTGGTCATAACTTTTCTTCCGTGGAGTAACCATCTTTTAATTTCATGGATGCAGTCACCATCTGCAGTGATTTTGGAGCCCAAGAAAATAAAGTCTCTCACTGTTTCCATTGTTTCCCCATCTATTTGCCATGAAGTGATGGGACCAGATGCTATGATCTTATTTTTCTGAATGCTGAGTTTTAAGCCAACTTTTTCACTCTGCTCTTTCACTTTCATCAAGAGGCTCTTTAGAACTAAAGATATGCATATCTTTACATAAGTAGCTGGGGTTATTGATATTTCTTCTAACCATCTTTATTCCAGCTTGTGCTTAATCCAGCCTGTCACTTTGCATGATGTACTTTGCATATAAGTTAAATAAGCCGGGTGACAATATACAGCCTTGACATACTCCTTTTCCAATTTGGAACCAGTCTGTTGCCCCATGTCCAGTTCTAACTATTGCTTCTTGACCTGCATACAAATTTTTCAGGAGGCAGGTCAAGTATTCCCATCTCTTTCAGAATTTTCTGCAGTTTGTTGTGATCCACACAGTCAAAGGATTTGGTATAGTCAATAAAGCAGAAGTTGATAGTTTTCTGGAATTCTCTTGCTTTTTCGATGGTCCAGTGGATGTTGGCAATTTGATCTTTGGTTCCTCTTCCTCTTCTAAATTCAGGTTGAACATCTGGAAGTTCACAGTTCATGTACTATTGAAGCATGGCTTGGAGAATTTTGAGCATTACCTTACTAGCATGTGAGATGAGTGCAACTGTGCAGTAGTTTGAACATTCTTTGGCATTGCCTTTTATGGGATTGGAATGAAAACTAACCTTTTCCATTCTGTCGCCACTGCTGAGTTTTCCAGATTTGCTGGTATATTGAATGCAGCACTTTCACAACATCATCTTTTAGGATTTGAAATAGCTCAACTGAAATTTGAAATAGCAGGTCAAAGGCTAACAGATTTTTTTTGCCAAGAGAATGCACTGGTCACAGCAAACACCCTCTTCCAAAAACACAAGAGAAGACTCTACACATGGACATCACCAGATGGTAAATACCAAAATCAGATTCATCATATTCTTTTCCTCCAAAGATGGAGAAGCTCTATACAGTCAGCAAAAACAAGACCAGGAGCTGACTGTGGCTCAGATAATGAACTCCTTATTGCCAAATTCAGATTTACATTGAAGAAAGTAGGGAAAACCACTAGATCATTTAGGTATGACCTAAATCAAATCCCTTACAATTATACAGTGGAAGTGACAAATAAATTCAAGGGATTAGATCTGATAGAGTGCTTGAATAACTATGGACAGAAGTTCATGACCTTGTATAGAAGGCAGTGATTAAGAACATCCCAAGAAAAAAGAAATGCAGAAAGGCAAAATGGTTGTAGAGGAAGCCTTACAAATAGATGAAAAAAGAAGACAAGTGAAAAACAAAGGAGAAAAGGAAAGATATACCCATTTGAATGCAGAGTTCCAAAGAATAGCAAGGAGAGATAAGAAAGCCTTCCTCAGTGATCAATGCAAAGAAATAGAGGAAAACAACAGAATGGGAAAGACTGGTGCAGGAGGGCCGAGAGGAGCTACTCCATGTTCAAGGTCAGGAGGGGCAGCCATGAGGATATACCCCTCATCCAAGGTAAGGAGCAGTGGCTGCACTTTGCTGGAGCAGCCGTGAAGAGATACCCCACGTCCAAGGCAAGAGAAACCCAAGTAAGACGGTAGATGCTGCGAGAGGACATTAGAGGGCAGACACACTGAAACCGTAATCAAAGAAAACTTCTCAATCTAATCACACGAGGACCACAGCCTTGTCTAACTCAATGAAACTAAGCCATGCCTTGTGGGGCCACCCAAGATGGGCGGGTCATGGTGGAGATGTCTGACAAAATGTGGTCCACTGGAGAAGGGAGCCTTGAGAACCCCATGAACAGTATGAAAAGGCAAAATGATAGGATACTGAAAGAGGAACTCCCCAGGTCAGTAGGTGCCCAATATGCTACTGGAGATCAGTGGAGAAATAACTCCAGAAAGGATGAAGGGATGGAGCCAAAGAACAACTAACACCCAGTTGTGGATGTGACTGGTGATGGAAGCAAGGTCCGATGCTTTAAAGAGCAATATTGCATAGGAACCTGGAATGTTAGGTCCATGAATCAAACAAATTGGAAGTAGTCAAACAGGAGATGGCAAGAGTAAACGTCAACATTCTAGGAATCAGCTAACTAAAATGGACTGGAATGGATGAATTTAACTTAGATGACCATTATATCTACTACCATGGGCAGGAATCCCTTAGAAGAAATGGAGTAGCCATCATGGTCAACAAAAGAGTCCGAAATGCAGTACTTGGATGCAATTTCAAAAATGACAGAATGATTTCTGTTCATTTCCAAGGCAAATCATTCAATATCACAGTAATCCAAGCCTATGCCCCAACCAGTAATGCTGAAGAAGCTGAGGTTGAACAGTTCTATGAAGACATTCAAGACCTTTTAAAACTAACACCCCCCAAAAGGATGTCCTTTTCATTATAGGGGACTGGAATGCAAAAGTAGGAAGTCAAGAAACATGTGGGGTAACAGGCAAATTTGGCCTTGGAATACGGAATGAAGCAGGGCAAAGGCTAATAGAGTTTTACCAAGACAAAGCACTGGTCATAGCAAACACCCTCTTCCAACAACACAAGAGAAGACTACACATGGACATCATCAGATGGTCAACACCAAAATCAGACCCATTGTGATTATCTTGGTCATGAAGATCTTTTTTGTACAGTTCATCTGTGTATTCTTGCCATATCTTCTTAATATCTTCTGCTTCTGTTAGGTCCATACCATTTCTGTCCCTTATTGAGCCCATCTTTGCATGAAATGTTCCCTTGGTATCTCTAATTTTCTTGAAGAGATCTCTAGTCTTTCCCATTCTGTTGTTTTCCTCCTTTCTTTCTTTCCCAAAGAAAGGTAATGCCAAAGAATGCTCAAACTACTGTACAATTGCACTCACGTCACGCTCTAGTAAAGTAATCCTCAAAATTCTCCAAGCCAGGCTTCAGCAATACATGAACCATGAACTTCCAGATGTTCAAGCTGATTTAGAAAAGGCAGAGGAACCAGAGATCAAATTGCCAACATCTGCTGGATCATCGAAAAAGCAAGAGAGTTCCAGAAAAATATCTATTTCTGCTTTATTGACTATGCCAAAGCCTTTGACTCTGTGGATCACAATAAAATGTGGGAAATTCTGAAAGAGATGGGAATACCAGACCACCTGACCTGCCTCTTGAGAAACCTATATGCAGATCAGGAAGCAACAGTTAGAACTGGACATGAAACAACAGACTGGTTCCAAATCGAAAAAGGAGTACGTCAAGGCTGTATACTGTCACCCTGCTTATTTAACTTCTATGCAGAGTACATGATGAGAAATGCTGGGCTGGAAGAAGCACAAGCTGGAATCAAGATTGCTGGGAGAAATATCAATAACCTCAGATATGCAGATGACACCACCCTATGGCAGAAAGTGAAGAGGAACTAAAAAGCCTCTTGATGAAAGTGAAAGAGGAGAGTGAAAAAGTTGGCTTAAAACTCAACATTCAGAAAACTAAGATCATGGCATCTGGCCCCATCACTTCATGGGAAATAGATGGGGAAACAGTGGAAACAGTGTCAGACTTTATTTTTCTGGGCTCCAAAATCACTGCAGATGGTGATTGCAGCCATGAAGTTAAAAGATGCTTACTCTTTGGAAGGAAAGTTATGAGCAACCTAGACAGCATATTAAAAAGCAGAGACATTACTTCGCCAACAAAGGTCCATCTAGTCAAGGCTATGGTTTTTCCAGTGGTCATGTATGGATGTGAGAGTTGCACTGTGAAGAAAGCTGAGTGCTGAAGAATCGATGCTTTTGAACTGTGGTGTTGGAGAAGATTCTTGAGAGTCCCTTGGACTGCAAGGAGATCCAACCAGTCCATCCTTTTTAAAGGAGATCAGTCCTGGGTGTTCATTGGAAGGACTGATGCTGAAGCTGAAACTCTAATACTTTGGCCACCTCATGTGAAGAGTTGACTCATTGGAAAAGACTCTGATGCTGGGAGGGATTAGGGGCAGGAGGAGAAGGGGACGACAGAGGATGAGATGGCTGGATGGCATCATGGACTCGATGGATGTGAGTTTGAGTAAACTCCAGGAGTTGATGATGGACAGGGAGGCCTGGCATGCTGTGATTCATGGGGTCGCAAAGAATCGGACACAACTAAGTGACTGAACTGAACTGACTGAGAGATCCTTTCAAGAAAATCACAGATAACAAGGGAACATTTCATACAAAGATGAGCACAATAAAGGACATAAATGTTAAGGGCCTAACAGAAGCAGAAGATATTAAGAAAAGGTGGCAAGAATACACAGAACTATACAAAAAAGATCTTCATGACCCAGATAACCACAATGGTTTGATTACTCACCTAGAGCCAGACATCCTGGAATGGGAATTCAAGTGAGCCTTAGGAAGCATTGCTACAAACAAAGCTAGTGGAGGTGATGGAATTCCAGTTGAGATAGGATACATGAGGGAAATATTCCTCTAATGTAGTAAAATTCAATAAAAATATCAAATGTCAGTAATCATAGTAGCATACTTGTATCATTTTGAAATATGCACTGGATATGTGATGGTTGGAAGAAGGGATCTTGCTTTTCATTATTTGCTTCTAGTATATTATTGGATATATATGTGCTTGCTTTACTGTTTAACCTCTTTAAAATACAGCCTAAAATAGAAGATAGCAGAGTCATCTCACATCATTGTATTTCATGGGATAAGTTTAACACAAGTAAATATAGAGAAGGCTAAAATGGGCATCAGACATAAGTCAGTTTGTTAAGTGATTTGTCTTCTATTGAGTTTTGGCTAACAAGGGGTCATGTTGCTACAATGATCAAATTTTGAAATACTGCTCCTGTGGGGTTTTTAGATGCTCCCCACAACAGGCCTGGATGAAGAGAAATATGCAGGCATTTCTGAGACAATGTTGAGGCTGGATGCTATATAAGACCATGAGAGGATTGTTTAGAAAGAATGTCACCAATAGAGTCTTTGGGAACCACTACCCCAGAATGTGAGTTACTCTCATACTTGTGTGGTATAATTGCTATGGATCCAATAACTCTGCATGATTTTCCAAAAGCTAAGAAGCTAGGGTGGTAACACCTAATGAACTAGAAACAATAAATATTATGACCATTCTTATATTTCTTTATATTCTCTGAGCCTCATTATCCTCATCCCCATTTATTCTTCTAAGAAATGAAGGGAGTAATTTTCATGAAGATTAAATGAAGTAAAGTGAAAGTGTTTCAGAGCAGTAACATTCAATATACATTCAGGGTGGCTTGTCAGATTCTCTTGCATTTCTCTGAATGATCAAGTCATCATAGCAATTTTGATAGCCAGATTACTTAGTTAAGAAATCAGGAAACTGAGTCCAGTCCTGCCTAAGTGAGCTATGAAATCATTCAGGTCAATTACTCAAAGACTACATTTCTTGAGAGGCAATTGGTACATTAACTCTAGGCAATGGTTTTCTTTTACTTTATTTGATAATTATAAAAAATGATACAACATCTTCAAAATATATTTATGATATAATAATTTAAACCATTTGTATAATAAATGATGAAAGGCAAACTACAAAATTGGTTATACTTTAGTTTCAAACGAGAAAAACTATTTATCTACCTTGCTAATGAAACTATTTACATAAAATGTTATATATTGTAAATATGTAAATAAAATGTAATGTAAATAATGTGTAAAAAAATGTAAATAAAATGTAATGTAATGTAAATAATATGTTAAAAAATGTAAATTAAAAAAATATATATATAAAATCAATCCATTTCAGGTAGATTCTGGAACTCGAGATAGCACTCCAGGTAAGCAAGGATATTGTTTAAAAAGATACAAGTGTTTGCAGTGGCAGAAGAAGTAATCAGAAATCCCTCTCTAAGGATATTACAAAAGCATATTTATAAATGTGTGAACTAAATAACAAAGATGAACTATGATTATTAATATTTAGAGTGAAAAATATATAATTTTAATGCATAATTTTCAGGAAGGAAAAACGGAAAAGCAAATCCACTGGACTGATTTACTTATCACTTTACTTCTTTACCAATCAAATTAGACTGATTATATTACAACCTGGATGATTTCACTTCATGGAAAAAAATGTGTTATTGCACCCATCATTTCTCTCCCTGAAAATAACACTCTGAAACATATAGACACAACATTAATCACACTTGGGATTGAAGGCAATTTGTATTCAGATGTGCCTGAGTACACCACAAAGAATTTACTTTTCATCCAGTGGCATGGATCACACTGCAGCCCTGGTCTACAACCGTGAAGGTCCAAGTGTCACCATTCAAATATTCACTAGGATATGCAGAACTCAGAGAAGCATATTACTGAACTTAGTAAGAAATCACTTCTCACTACCAGTACCCCTTTGTCCAGATTTTTGCCTGAATTATTTTAAAAGGTACAACTGTCTGTCTACTCTCACCCTTGTCTCCACTCATCCTCACAGAGGCACTGGGGTGACCCAGAGGTATAGTATGGGGAGGGAGGAGGGAGGAGGGTTCAGGATGGGGAACACATGTATACCTGTGATGGATTCATTTTGATATTTGGCAAAACTAATACAATTATGTAAAGTTTAAAAATAAAAATAAAAAATAAATGATCTTATACAAACATATTCCAAAGGGCTGTGGGTGAGGCTATTCACATAATCCCATTGACTCTTTCACTAAATACAATCAAACATATCAGGTAAAACATTTGTTAAACATCATAAAGGTTTGGAAGACCTTAAAAAGTAGTGAAAAAAAGTGACAGGCATAATTATGTAGAATTGATTGGACCCAGGGAGCTAACCAGACTGTTGTAACATCAAATGTATGCAATGTGTATGTACGCATACCACATGCTTGAATGGAAGGTTGTATGACTTACTGGAAAGATGAGGACAAAATTTCAGGCACAATGACTATTCAACGAAGACAATCTCAGAGCTACTCTTTGCATATTAAACTGAGAGTAATTCCATCAGCTACAACTGCACAGGTTGTATTTGCAAAACTCTAAGATGGGAGGGAGTATTTCAATGCATTACAGTATAAAGTATGTCTCCTGAAATTGTGCACTATGCAATATGCAAGCAACATAAGAAAATCTATTGGTCATAGAGGATCCTGCTGTGATGAATGTCGGAGAGTGTTTTGCCTATGTTCTCCTCTAGGAGTTTTATAGTTTCTGGTCTTACGTTGAGATCTTTAATCCATTTTGAGTTTATTTCTGTGTATGGTGTTAGAAAGTGTTCTAGTTTCATTCTTTTACAAGTGGTTGACCAGTTTTCCCAGCACCACTTGTTAAAGAGATTGTCTTTAATCCATTGTATATTCTTGCCTCCTTTGTCAAAGATAAGGTGTCCATATGTGCGTGGATTTATCTCTGGGATTTCTATTTTGTTCCACTGATCAATATTTCTATCTTTGTGCCAGTACCATACTGTCTTGATAGCTGTGGCTTTGTAATAGAGCCTGAAGTCAGGTAGGTTGATTCCTCCAGTTCCATTCTTCTTTCTCAAGATAGCTTTGGCTATTCGAGGTTTTTTGTATTTCCATACAAATTGTGAAATTATTTGTTCTAGCTCTGTGAAGAATACCATTGGTAGCTTGATGGGGATTGCATTGAATCTATAAATTGCTTTGGGTAGTATACTCATTTTCACTATATTGATTCCTCCAATCCATGAACATGGTATATTTCTCCATCTATTAGTGTCCTCTTTGATTTCTTTCACCAGTGTTTTATAGTTTTCTATATATAGGTCTTTAGTTTCTTTAGGTAGATATATTCCTAAGTATTTTATTCTTTCCGTTGCAATGGTGAATGGAATTGTTTCCTTAATTTCTCTTTCTGTTTTCTCATTATTAGTGTATAGGAATGCAAGGGATTTCTGTGTGTTGATTTTATATCCTGCAACTTTACTATAATCATTGATTAGTTCTAGTAATTTTCTGGTGGAGTCTTTAGGGTTTTCTATGTAGAGGATCATGTCATCTGCAAATAGTGAGAGTTTTACTTCTTCTTTTCCAATTTGGATTCCTTTTATTTCTTTTTCTTCTCTGATTGCTGTGGCCAAAACTTCCAAAACTAAAAGCAAAAATAAACAAATGGGACCTAATTAAACTTAAAAGCTTCTGCACAACAAAGGAAACTATTAGCAAGGTGAAAAGGCAGCCTTCAGAATGGGAGAAAATAATAGCAAATGAAGCAACTGACAAACAACTAATCTCAAAAATATACAAGCAACTCCTACAGCTCAACTCCAGAAAAATAAAAGACCCAATCAAAAAATGGGCCAAAGAACTAAATAGACATTTCTCCAAAGAAGACATACAGATGGCTAACAAACACATGAAAAGATGCTCAACATCACTCATTATCAGAGAAATGCAAATCAAAACCACTATGAGGTACCATTTCACGCCAGTCAGAATGGCTGCGATCCAAAAGTCTACAAGCAATAAATGCTGGAGAGCGTGTGGAGAAAAGGGAACCCTCTTACACTGTTGGTGAGAATGCAAACTAGTACAGCCACTATGGAGAACAGTGTGGAGATTCCTTAAAAAACTGGAAATAGAACTGCCTTATGATCCAGCAATCCCACTGCTGGGCATACACACTGAGGAAACCAGAAGGGAAAGAGACACGTGTACCCCAATGTTCATCGCAGCACTGTTTATAATAGCCAGGACTTGGAAGCAACCTAGATGCCCATCAGCAGATGAATGGATAAGAAAGCAGTGGTACATATACACAATGGAGTATTACTCAGCCATTAAAAAGAATACATTTGAATCAGTTCTAATGAGGTGGATGAAACTGGAACCTATTATACAGAGTGAAGTAAGCCAGAAAGAAAAACACCAATACAGTATACTAACACATATATATGGAATTTAGAAAGATGGTAACAATAACCCTGTGTACGAGACAGCAAAAGAGACACTGATGTATAGATCAGTCTTATGGACTCTGTGGGAGAGGGAGAGGGTGGGGAGATTTGGGAGAATGGCATTGAAATATGTATAATATCATATATGAAATGAGTCGCCAGTCCAGGTTCGATGCACGATACTGGATGCTTGGGGCTGGTGTACTGGGACGACCCAGAGGGAGGGTATGGGGAGGGAGGAGGAAGGAGGGTTCAGGATGGGGAGCACGGGTATACCTGTGGTGGATTCATTTTTATGTTTGACAAAACTAATACAATATTGTAAAGTTTAAAAATAAAATAGAATTAAAAAAAAAGAAAATCTATTGGGAGTCCAAAAGGCTCCCCTCACAAGATGAAGGTAAACCTGAAATGAATAAGTCTATTGTAAATTCAGTCTACTGTAGATATGGCTGTTATGATGCTGAACAAAGTTAAGTTGGAAAAAGGAAGTGGGTATTTCCCCTTGTCATATGCCAATTTTGGCCTGTCAATAATCAATACTGAGGTTGGACTAGCCCTTGTGGTTCTTGTTATGACTGCAAGATATCCTTCAGCAATAGTCATCAGGAAACCTTGATAAAATAAAGGTTTATTACTTATAAGACCTGGAACTTCCCTAGCACACTGAGACCACACATTGAGATCATAGATAGGGAGAGAGAGAGAGCTTAGGAGTTTGGGGTTTGAGGTTCTGCTTTTATTAATGTTGAGCCTGGGGGGCTCGGGATTTTGAGGACTTACTCTTTTTCAGTAAATTTAAAACATAAGAGCAGGAATTTATAAGACAAAAAAACAAAAAAGCAGCTCAAATGGTTAGTTATTAAAATTAACCAAGATCTCTGAAACAAAGAAGCCTCAGTATGGGGAGGCGGGCCATGTGTTTATTTGAGATAGCTTGCTCTTTGAAATGAATGCCTCTTTGAAATAGAGGCCTAGAAGATCCAAGTTTAAATCAGGAAATTGCACTGTGCAAAAGACAAACAAACAGACAAAAGAACCTAATACAAGAACAATAATCCTATCTGGGCTTATGCTACACTCTATTTTACTAGTGAGAAAATTCAAGTTTAGAAAGGTAAATGGTACACACAGAGTCATGTAACTTTTAGTTGTCAGAATTCTACCTAACTCTGTTGACAGTTTTACTGTCCTTTGGGTGGGGGGGGACCTCTCTTCCCTCACCTCAGGCCACAAACAACACTGAGAAAGAGCTTAGAATATTGGTTCCAGTGTTTCAAGCATGTCTTCGTTAGACTCTCCATTTTTCAATATGTTTAGATACAGACATAAAATGTAATAAACAGTCAAAATATTTATAAATTTCAGCAGCTTTCAGATCCATGTTTACTGATGTCCTTTAACTCTATAAATCATTTTGCCCAATCTAGGAAAAACAGGTTTCATCAGCTCTGTGTCAAAATTTCTTTATGTTGCCATATTTTCTCCCCTGACTGAAATACATCACCTTTAAAATCAAAGCTGGTGACACGGAGATGAGGAAACAAGCTTTGCCACAGCATCTCAGAATATCACTGTTGAATAAAGCCAAATTTTTGTTAAACAAAACAAAACAAAAAACAAACTGAAAAAAGCACAACACTTAAAAATGCTTTATGCAATTATTCCTAGCTATATTTTACTCTTGGTATGCTTAAAAAGTTTTTCTGCTATATAATATGCACCAAAAAATGGTTATAGTAGGATAGTTTATATTCAAGTCCCAGTGTCCTTTATTTCTATCAACCATTCTGTATCAATTTTGGTAAAAGATTCTATGTGTGACATTTGGAAGCTGCAGTTGGTATCATTTCCTATCATATGAAGATAATTGGTCTATCATGAAATGAAATAGAGACACGCGTAGAGAGAAACTGATATTTTTTGATAGCAGTTGTGTTCTATGCTCAAATGTGTCACTAAGTCCTAGGTAAGTCTTTGTCCTTAAGTTTGCTGATGAAAACCCTATCTAGATTCCATGAACTAATATTATGACTTTTACTATGGAAGGCACTGAGGCCAGAAGAGAATAAATGAGCATAGAAGTAATAGAAGATGAGTCCAGAGAGATAAAGGGCCATTACATTTGGAGAAGACTTGAGGTCATGGTAACCCAAAAATATAAACTTAAACATATTGCTATTTTATCATTATAAATGGTACAGCATATTACTGGCAAAAAGAAGACATGGTGTGTGCCCATATAGATTGGTACTTTTAATTTAGAAAGCAACTAATAAAAGATATATATATAAATATGATATTTAGAGATGCATGTTTATGTACTTCAAAACTGTATTTGCTGTTTCTAGATAAAGCTGTTTCTTATATTGTATTGTTTTCTTAGGTGAGTGAGTGAGTGACAGTCGCTCAGTCATATCTGACTCTTTGTGACCCTGAGGACTATACAGTCCATGGAATTCTCCAGACCAGAATACTGGAATGGGTAGCCTTTACCTTCTCCAGGGGACCTTCCCAACCCAGGAATCTAACCGGGGTCTCCTGAATTGCAGGTGGATTCTTTACCAACTGAGCTATCAGGGAAATCCTTCTTAGGTGATACATCTTAAACAGAAAATTGCAACAATGCAATTCAGAAAGGAATGTAGTTCTGATGAAAAGGGGCAATACAAGAGTGAGAAATTGTTTGATCATGGATTCAATATGGGCTTACCAGGTGGCGCTATTGGTAAAGAACCTATATGCCAATGCAGGAGACATAAGAGATATGTGTTGGATTTCTGGGTTAGGAAGATCTCCTGGAGGAGGACATGGCAACTCGTGCCAGAATTCTTGCCTAGAGAATTCCATAGACAGAGAAGCCTGGCAGGCTATAGTCAGGGTTGCAGAGTCAGACACAACTGAAGCGACTTAGCACGCACACACACATACAGCTTGAAGCTGATACAGCTTCCAGAATGTATTGAGAGGTTGAACGTGGCCCATAAGATAAAGACAAAAGTCAAAAAGGACACCAAAGTGTCTGACCTTAAAAACTGGAAGAATGGAGTTACCTTTGACTGAAATGGAGTGATAGTAGATGGGCCAATTTTGGTGAAAATACAAGTAGATCAGTTTTATACATGTTAGTTTCAGATGCCAACAAGCCTACACACCTGTCCTTGTCCATATTGATCCATTTATTTCCCTCCTGTCATAAAAAAGAGATGACTTAAATCTTCCACTTATCCCCCAAATTTATATCCTTATGAAGTCAACTTTATAGTTTTGAGGATGAAATTTAAAGTGAATGGGAACCCAGAAGAAGTTGATTCTTTTCAGGTAAAAGTGCCACTCCCACCCAGAGGAAGGGTTGGAGTACCTTTTCCTATTAATATAGTAAAGAGATGAATCATATCTTCTTTTTTTTAATATAAATTAATTTATTTTAATTGGAGGCTAATTATAATATTATATTGGTTTTGCCATACATCAACATGAATCTGCTCCGGGTGTACACATGTTCCCCATCATGAACCCCACTCCCACCTCCCTCCCCATACCATCCCTCTGGGTCATCCCAGTGAACCAGCCCCGAGCATCCTGTCTCATGCATCAAACCTGGACTGGCGATTCATTTCACATATGATATTATACATGTTTCAATGCCATTTTCCCAAATCATCCCACCCTCGCCCTCTCCCACAGAGTCCAAAAGACTGTTCTATACATCTGTGTATCTTTTGCTGTCTCACATACAGGGTTATCATTACCATCTTTCTAAATTCCATATATATGTGTTAGTATACTGTATTGGTGTTTTTCTTTCTGGCTTACTTCACTCTGTATAATAGGCTCCACTTTCATCCACCTCATTAGAACTGATTCAAATGTATTCTTTTTAATGGCTGAGTAATACTCCATTGTGTATATGTACCACAGCTTTCTTATCCATTCATCTGCTGATGGGCATCTAGGTTGCTTCTATGTCCTGGCTATTATAAACAGTGCTGCGATGAACATTGGGGTACACATGTCTCTTTCAATTCTGGTTTCCTCTGTGCGTATGCCCAGCAGTAGGATTGCTGGGTCATAAGGCAGTTCTATTTCCAGTTTTTTAAGGAATCTCCACACTGTTCTCCATAGTGGCTGTACTAGTTTCCATTCCCACCAACAGTGTAAAAGGGTTGCCTTTTCTCTGCACCCCCTCCAGCATTTATTGCTTGTAGATTTTTGGATCACAGCCATTCTGACTGGCGTGAAATGGTATCTCATTGTGGTTTTGATTTGCATTTCTCTGATAATGAGTGAGAAGGAAATGGCAACCCACTCCAGTGTTCTTGCCTGGAGAATCCCAGGGACGGCAGAGCCTGGTGGGCTGCCATCTATGGGGTTGCACAGAGTTGGACACGACTGAAGAGACTTAGCACCAGCAGTGGCAGATAATGAGTGATGTTGAGATCTTTTCATGTGTTTGTTAGCCATCTGTATGTCTTCTTTGGAGAAATGTCTTTTTACTTCTTTGGCCCATTTTTTGATTGGGTCATTTATTTTTCTGGAATTGAGCTGCAGGAGTTGCTTGTATATTTTTCAGACTAATTCTTTGTCAGTTGCTTCATTTGCTATTATTTTCTCCCATTCTGAAGGCTGTCTTTTCACCTTGCTTATAGTTTCCTTTGTTGTGCAGAAGCTTTTAATTTTAATTAGGTCCCATTTGTTTATTTTTGCTTTTATTTCCAATATTCTGGGAAGTGGGTCATAGAGCATCCTGGTGTGATTTATGTTGGAGAATGTTTTGCCTATGTTCTCCTCTAGGAGTTTTATAGTTTCTGGTCTTACGTTTAGATCTTTAATACATTTTGAGTTTATTTTGGTGTATGGGGTTAGAAAGTGTTCTAGTTTCATTCTTTTACAAGTGGTTGACCAGTTTCCCAGTACCACTTGTTAAAGAGATCGTTTGTTCTCCATTGTATATTTTTGCCTCCTTTGTCAAAGATAAGGTGTCCATAAGTGTGTGGATTTATCTCTGGGCTTTCTATTTTGTTCCATTGATCTATATTTCTGTCCTTACTGTCTTACTGTCTTGATACTGTGGCTTTGTAGTAGAGCCTGAAGACAGGCAGGTTGATTCCTCCACTTCCATTCTTCTTTCTCAAGATTGCTTTAATTATTCAAAGCTTTTTTGTATTTCCATACAAATTGTGAAATTATTTGTTCTAGCTCTGTGAAAAATACTGTTGGTAGCTTGATAGGGATTGAATTGAATCTATAGATTGCTTTGGGTAGTATACTCATTTTCACTATATTGATTATTCTGATACATGAACACCATATATTTCTCCATCGATTAGTGTCTTACTTGATTTCGTTCACCAGTGTTTTAGAGTTTTCTATATATAGGTCTTTTGTAGCTTTAGGTAGATATATTCCAAAGTATTTTATTTTTTTTATTGCAATGGTGAATGGAATAGTTTCCTTAATTTCTCTTTCTATTTTCTCAATATTCAGTTCAGTTCAGGTCAATTCAGTCACTCAATCATGTCCGACTCTTTGTGACCCCATGAAGCACAGCACGCAAGGCTTCCCTGTCCATCACAAACTCCCGGAGTTCACTCAGATTCAAGTCCATCGAGTCAGTGATGCCATCCAGCCATCTCATTCTCTGGCGTCCCCTTCTCCTTCTACCCCCAATCCCTCCCAGCATCAGAGTCTTTTCCAATGAGTCAGCTCTTCACACGAGGTGGCCAAAGTACTGGAGTTTCAGCTTTAGCATCATTCCCTCCAAAGACATCCCAGGACTGATCTCCTTCAGAATGGACTGGTTGGATCTCCTTGCAGTCCAAGGGACTCTCAAGAGTCTTCTCCAACACCACAGTTCAAAAGCATCAATTCTTTGGTGCTCAGCCTTCCTCACAGTCCAACTCTCACATCCATACATGACCACAGGAAAAACCATAGCCTTGACTAGACGGACCTTAGTTGGCAAAGTAATGTCTCTGCTTTTGAATATGCTATCTGGGTTGGTCATAACTTTACTTACAAGGAGTAAGCATCTTTTAATTCCGTGGCTGCAGTCACCATCTGCAGTGATTTTGGAGCCCAGAAAAATAAAGTCTGACACTGTTTCCTCATCTATTTCCCATGAAGTGATGGGACTGGATGCCATGATCTTCGTTTTCTAAATGCTGAGCTTTAAGCCAACTTTTTCACTCTCCACTTTCACTTTCATCAAGAGGCTTTTGAGTTCCTCTTCACTTTCTGCCATAAGGGTGGTGTCATCTCCATATCTGAGGTTATTGATATTTCTCCTGGCAATCTTGATTCCAGCTTGTGTTTCGTCCAGTCCAGCGTTTCTCATGATGTACTCTGCATTAAGTTAAATAAGCAGGGTGACAATATACAACCTTGAGGGACTCCTTTTCTATTTGGAACCAGTCTGTTGTTCCATGTCTGGTTCTAACTGTTGCTTCCTGACCTACATACAGATTTCTCAAGAGGCAGATCAGGTGGTCTGGCATTCCCATCTCTTTCAGAATTTTCCACAGTTTACTGTGATCCACACAGTCAAAGGCTTTGGCATAGTCAATAAAGCAGAAATACGTGTTTTTCTGGAACTCTCTTGCCTTTTCTATGATCCAATGGATGTTGTAAATTTGATCTCTGGTACCTCTGCCTTTTCTAAAACCAGCTTGCACATCTGGAAGTTCACAGTTCACGTCTTGCTGAAGCCTGGGTTGGAGAATTTTGAGCATTACTTTACTAGCATGTGAGATGAGTACAATTGTGTGGTAGTTTGAGCATTCTTTGACATTGCCTTTCTTTGGGATCAGAATGAAAACTGACCTTTTCCAGTCCCGTGGCCACTGCTGAGTTTTCCAAATTTGCTTGATATTGAGTGTAGCACTTTCACAGCATCAACTTTCAGGATTTGAAATAGCTCCACTGGAATTCCATCACCTCCACTAGCTTTGTTCATAGTGATGCTTTCTAAGGCCTACTGGACCTCACATTCCAGGATGTCTGGCTCTAGGTGAGTGATCACACCATCATGATTATCTGGGTCGTGAAGATCTTTTTTGTACAGTTCTTCTGTGTATTCTTGCCACTTCTTGATATCTTCTCCTTCTGTTAGGTCCATGCCATTTCTGTCCTTTATGGAGCCCATCTTTGCATGAAATGTTCCCTTGGTATCTCTAATTTTCTTGACGAGTTCTCTAGTCTTCCCCATTCTGTTGTTTTCCTCTATTTCTTTGCATTGATCACTGAGGAAGGCTTTCTTATCTCTTCTCGCTATTCTTTGGAACTCTGCATTCAGATGCTTATATTTTTCCTTTTCTCCTTTGCTTTTCACTTCTCTTCTTTTCACAGCTATTTGTAAGGCCTCCCCAGACAGCCATTTTGCTTTTTTGCATTTCTTTTCCATGGGGATGGTCTTGGTCCCTGTCTCCTGTACAATGTCACGAACCTCATTCCATAATTCATCAGGCACTCTGTCTATCCGATCTAGGCCCTTAAATCTATTTCTCACTTCCACTGTATAATCATAAGGGATTTGAATTAGGTCATACCTGAGTGGTCTAGTGATTTTCCCTACTTTCTTCAATTTAAGTCTGAATTTGGTAATAAGGAGTTCATGTTCTGAGCCACAGTCAGCTCCTGGTCTTGTTTTTGCTGACTGTAGAGAGCTTCTCTATCTTTGGCTGCAAAGAACATAATCAATCTGATTTCGGTGTTTACCATCTGGTGATGTCCATGTGTAGAGTCTTCTCTTGTGTTGTTCAAAGAGGGTATTTGCTATAACCAGTGCATTTTCTTGGCAAAACTCTATTAGTCTTTGCCCTGCTTCATTCCATATTCCAAGGCCAAATTTGCCTGTTACTCCAGGTGTTTCTTGACTTTCTACTTTTGCATTCCAGTCCCCTATAATGACAAGGACATCTTTTTTGGGTGTTAGTTCTAAAAGGTCTTGTAGGTCTTCATAGAACCGTTCAACTTCAGCTTCTTCAGCATTACTGGTTGGGGCATAGACTTGGATTACTGTGATAATGAATGATCTGCCTTGGACACGAACGGAGATCATTCTGTCATTTTTGAGACTGCATCCAAGTACTGCATTTCGGACTCTTTTGTTGACCATGATGGCCACTCCATTTCTTCTGAGGGATTCCTGCCTGCAGTAGTAGATATAATGGTCATCTGAGTTAAATTCACCCCTTCCAGTCCATTTGAGTTCTCTGATTCCTAGAATGTCAGCATTCACTCTTGCCGTTTCTTGTTTGACCATTTCCAATTTGCCTTGATTCATGGACCTGACATTCCAGGTTCCTATGCAATATTGCTCTTTATAGCATCGGACCTTGCTTCTATCACCAGTCACATCCACAGCTGGGTATTCTTTTTGCTTTGGCTCCATCCCTTCATTCTTTCTGGAGTTATTTTTCCACTGATCTCCAGTAGCATATTGGGTACCTACTGACCTGGAGAGTTCCTCTTTCAGTATCCTATCATTTTGCCTTTTCATACTGTTCATGGGGTTCTCAAGGCAAGAATACTGAAGTGGTTTGCCATTCCCTTCTCCAGTGGACCACATTCTGTCAGACCTCTCCACCATGACCCGCCCGTCTTGGGTTGCCCCACAGGCATGGCTTAGTTTCATTGAGTTAGACAAGGCTGTGGTCCTAGTGTGATTAGATTGACTAGTTTTCTGTGAGTATGGTTTCAGTGTTTCTGCCCTCTGATTAATGTATAGGAATGCAAGGGATTTCCATGTGTTGATTTTATATCTTGCAACTTCACTATATTCATTGATTAGCTCTAGTTCTTTCTAGTGGAGTCTTTAGGGTTCTCCATGTGGAGGATCATGTCATCTGCAAACAGTGAGAGTTTTACTTCTTCTTTTCCAATTTGGATACCTTTTATTTCTTTTTCTGCTCTGATTTTGGCCAAAACTTCCAAAACTATGTTGAATGGTAGTGGTGAAAGTGGGAACCCTTGTCTTGTTCCTGACTTTAGGGGAAATACTTTCAATTTTTCACCAGTGAAGATAATGTTTTCTGTGGGTTTGTCATATATAGCTTTTATTATGTGGAGGTACGTTCCTCTATTCCTGCTTTCTGGAGAATTTTTATCATAAATGGATGTTGAATTTTGTCAAAGGCTTTCTCTGCATCTATTGAGATAATCATATGGCTTTTATTTTTCAATTTGTTAATGTGGTGTATTACATTGATTGATTTGTGGATACTGAAGAATCCTTGCATCCCTGGGATAAAGCCCACTTGGTCGTGATATATGATCTTTTTAATGTGTTGTTGGATTCTGATTGTTAGAATTTTGTTAAGGATTTTTGCATCTATGTTCATCAGTGATATTGGTCTGTAGTTTTCTTTTTTGTGTGGCATATTTGTCAGGTTTTGGTATTAGGGTGATGGTGGCCTCATAGAATAAGTTTGGAAGTTTACCTTCCTCTGCAATTTTCTGGAAGAGTTTGAGCAGGATAGGTGTTAGCTCTTCTGTAAATTTTTGGTACAATTCAGCTGTGAAGCCGTCTGGACCTGGGCTTTTGTTTGCCGATTACAGTTTCAGTGATGGGTCAGTTAAGATTTTCTATTTCTTCCTGGTTTAGTTTTGGAAAGTTGTACTTTTCTAAGAATTTGTCCATTTATCCAAGTTGTCCATTTTATTGGCATATAGTTGCTGATAGTAGTCTCTTATGATCCTTTGTATTTCTGTGTTGTCTGTTGTGATCTCTCCATTTTCATTTATAATTTTACTGATTTGACTTTTCTCCCTTTGTTTCTTGATGAGTCTGGCTAATGGTTTGTCAGTTTTATTTATCCTCTTAAAGAACCAGCTTTTGGCTTTGTTGATTTTTGCTATGGTCTTTTTTGTTTCTTTTGCATTTATTTCCACCCTAATTTTTAAGATTTCTCTCCTTCTACTAACCCTGGGGTTCTTCATTTTCTTCCTTTTCTAGTTGCTTTAGGTGCAGAGTTAGGTTATTTATTTGACTTTTTTCTTGTTTCTTGAGGTATACCTGTATTGCTATGAATCTTCCCCTTAGCACTGCTTTTACAGTGTCCCATAGGTTTTGGGTTGTTGTGTTTTCATTTTCATTCATTTCTATGTATATTTTGATTTCTTTTTTGATTTCTTCTGTGATTTGTTGGTTATTCAGCAGTGTGTTGTTCAGCCTCCATATGTTGGAATTTTTAATAGTTTTTCTCCTGTAATTGAGATCTAATCTTACTGCATTGTAGTCAGAAAAGATGCTTGGAATGATTTCAATTTTTTTGTATTTGCCAAGGCTAGATTTATGGCCCAGGATGTGATCTATCCTGGAGAAGGTTCCATGTGTGCTTGAGAAAAAGGTGAGATTCGTTATTTTGGGGTGAAATGTCCTATAGATATCAATTAGGTCTAACTGGTTTATTATATCATTTAAAGTTTGTGTTTCCTTATTAATTTTCTGTTTAGTTGATTTATCCATAGGTGTGAGTGGGGTATTAAAGTCTCCCACTATTATTGTGTTTTTGTTAATTTCCCCTTTCATACTTGTTAGCATTTGTCTTACATATTGTGGTGCTCCTGTGTTGGGTGCATATATATTTATAATTGTTATATCTTCTTCTTGGATTGATCCTTTGATCACTGTGTAGTGTCCTTCTTTGTCTCTTTTCACAGCCTTTGTTTTAAAGTCTATTTTATCTGATATGAGTATTGCTACTCCTGCTTTCTTTTGGTCCCTATTTGCATGGAAAATCTTTTTCCAGCCCTTCACTTTCAGTATGTGTCCCTTGTTCTGAGGTGGGTCTCTTGTAGACAACATACATAGGGGTCTTGTTTTTGTATCCATTCAGCCAGTCTTTGTCTTTTGGTTGGGGCATTCAACCCATTTACGTTTAAGGTAATTATTGATATGCATGATCTCATTGCCATTTACTTTATTGTTTTGGGTTTGAGTTTATACACCTTTTTTATGTTTCCTGTCTAGAGAAGATCCTTTAGCATTTGTTGGAGAGCTGGTTTGGTGGTGCTGAATTCTCTCAGCTTTTGCTTGTCTGTAAAGCTTTTGATTTCTCCTTCATATTTGAATGAGATCCTTGCTGGGTACAGTAATCTGGGCTGTAGGTTATTTTCTTTCCTCACTTTAAGTATGTTCTGCCATTCCCTCCTGGCTTGAAGAGTTTCTATTGAAAGATCAGCTGTTATCCTTATAGGAATCCCCTTGTGTGTTATTTGTTGTTTTTCCCTTACTGCTTTTAATATTTTTCCTTTTTGTTTGATCTTTGTTAATTTGATTAATATGTGTCTTGGGGTGTTTTGCCTTGGGTTTTTCCTGTTTGGGACTCTTTGGATTTCTTGGACTTGGTGATTATTTCCTTCCCCATTTTACGAAAGTTTTCAACTATTATCTCCTCAAATATTTTGTCATGGTCTTTCTTTTTGTCTTCTTCTTCTGGAACTCCTATGATTTGAATGTTGGGGCATTTAACATTGTCCCAGAGGTCTCTAAGATTGTCCTCATTTCTTTCAATTCATTTTTCTTTTGTCCTCTCTGATTCATTTATTTCTACCATTCTATCTTCTACCTCATTAATCCTATCTTCTGCCTCCATTATACTACTATCTGTTCCCTCCAGAGTGTTTTTGATCTCATTTATTGTATTATTCATTATATATTAACTCTTTTTTATTTCTTCTAGGTCCTTGTTAAACTTTCCTTGCATCTTCTCAATCCTTGTCTCTAGGCTATTTATCTGTGATTCCATTTTGTTTTCAAGATTTTGGATCATTTTCACTATCATTATTCAGAATTCTTTATCAGGTAGATTCCCTATCTCTGTCTCTTTTGTTTAGTTTGGTGGGCATTTATCCTCTTCCTTTACCTGCTGGGTATTCCTCTGTCTCTTCATCTTGCTTATATTGCTGTGTTTGGGGTGGCTTTTCTGTATTCTGGCAGTTTGTGGAGTTCTCTTTATTGTGGAGTTTCCTTGCTGTGGGTGGGGTTGTACAGATGGCTTGTCAAGGTTTCCTGGTTAGGGAAGCTTGTGTCGGTGTTCTGGTGGGTGGAGCTGGGTTTCTTCTCTCTGGAGTGCAATGAAGTGTCCAGTAATGAGTTATGAGATGTCAATGGGTTTGCAGTGACTTTGGGCAGCCTGTACACTGAAGCTCAGGGCTGTGTTCCTGTGTTGCTGGATAATTTGCATGGTGTGTCTTGCTCTGGAACTTGTTGGCCCTTGGGTAGTGCTTGGTTTTAGTGTAGATATGGAGGCGTTTGATGAGCTCCTGTCGATTAATGTTCCTTGGCGTCAGGAGTTCTCTGGTGTTCTCAGGATTTGGACCTAAGCCTCCTGCTTCTGGTTTTCAGTCTTATTTTTATAGTAGCCTCAAGACTTCTCTATCTATACAGCACCATTGATAAAACATCTAGGTTAAAGATGAAAAGTTTCTCCACAGTGAGGGACACCCAGAGAGGTTCACAGAGTTACATGGAGAAGAGAACAGGGAGGAGGGAGATAGAGGTGACCAGGAGGAGATAAGGTGGAATCAAAAGAGGAGACAGCAAACTAGCCAGTAATCACTTCCTTATGTTCGCTCCACAGTCTGGATCCCTCAGAGATGTTCGCAGAGTTACACAGAGAAGAGGGAGGAAGGAGACAGAGGTGGCCAGGAAGATAAAGGGGGGAATCAAAAGAAGAGCCACAGATCCAGCCAGTAATCAGTTCCCTAAGTGTTCTCCACCGTCAGGAACACACACAGAGATTCACAGAGTTGGGTAGAGAAGAGAAGGGGAAGGGAGATGATAGAGGCAACCTGGTGGAGAAAAAGGAGAGTCCAAAGAGGGAGAGAGCACTCAAGCCAGTAATCTCGCTCCCAAGTAAAAATGGGTACTGAAGTTTGGGTTCTTAAAAGTACAAAATTGATAAATACCAAAAAGCAAAGATTCAACATCTAGAGTAGAGGTTGGATTTTCAAAAATACAATATTAAAGAAAAAAAATCACAAAAATTATAAAATATATGTATATGAAGTTTGCTTAAAAAATAGGGTCTCTTTTTTTTTTTTTTTTTTGCAAAGTAAGACACGACTGAGCCACTGATCTGATCTGAATAGTAGGTTATAAAAATGAAAATTCAAGGAGTAATACAGGTCTTAAAATTTTTTTAATTAAAAAAATTAAAAAATGATAGCAAAAATATATCTAAGACTTTCTCTGGTGTTGTTGTGGGCAGTGTGGGTTCAGTTCATTTTTGGATAGTTTCTTGATCCGGCTTATATTTCTCAAGATCTATAAGCCCCTTCCTATGCAGTCAGTACTAATTACAGGGTTTTAATCTATTGTTCCTGTCACTTCCAAGGAGGTTCCCTCTGTTTTAGCTTCTTCTGTTTGCTGGTCTCTTCAGTGTCTAATTTCTGCCCTGACACAAGGGGTCAGTGGTGGACACTTTTTTAGGCTCACTTATTCAGTCGTGCTGTGGGAAGGGAGAGACGCTGCAAACAAATAACACTGGCGTGTATTCGCAGTGTCTCAGCCACACTGGGCCTGCCCCCGCTCACGGCATGTGTGCTTTCCCTGTCTACATTGTTTAGGCTCTAGGTTGCTCTGCCAGGAACTGTCTGAGGCCAGCCCTGAGTTGTATGCCTTCCCAGGTCTAAGCCTCTCAGGTTCAGGTACTTGGGTAGTCCTCAGAGGCACAGACTCGGTTGGGCCTGCCTTTTGTGCCCTTCCCAGGTCCGAGCAGCTCAGGTGACCACGTGTTTGGCGAGCAGGGTCGCTGTGACTTATCACCTCCCCTGTCCCTGCTGCTCGGTTTTCTGGATGTACAACCAGCACACCTTCTCAGGTGGATGTTGACCATCCAGAATCCCAAGAAGTCTTGGTTAGCAACGAAGCCTGCTTGCAGTTTGGTAGATAATGCCTCTCTGGGGCCGCGATTGCCCCCTTCAGGCTCTGGCTGCCTGTCACCAGAGTGGGATAGTCTGTAGCCAGCTAGCTCTGTTCAGTCCTTTGTTCTGTGAGTGGGCCTGACGGTGTCTTAGGTTAGGGCTTTTCACGTGGAAGCTATCCCACAGTCTGGTTTGCTAGCCCAAGTGAGTTCCTTCAGATTGCCCTCGGGGCATTCAGGCCCAGTCCTTACTCTAAGCAATGCAGCCTGGGCCTCCCTGCCCAGCCCCCGCTTTCTAGTGGCAGATGCAGGCATCTGCACTGCTTCTCCGCTGGGGGAGTTACCATTGGGCACGTAATCTGTGGGTTTTAATTATTTATTTATTTTTCCTCCTGGTTATGTTGCCCTCTGTGGTTCCAAGGCTCGCCACAGACTCGGCAGTGAGAGTGCTTCCTGGTGTTTGGAAACTTCTCTCTTTTTTAAGACTCCCTTCCTGGGACAGAGTTCCATCCCTACCTCTTTTGTCTCTCTTTTTGTCTTTTATATTTTTTCCTACCTCCTTTCGAAAACAATAGGCTGATTTTTTGGATGCCTGATGTCCTCTGCCAGCGTTCAGAAGTTGTTTTGTGGAATTTACTCAGCGTTCAAATATTCTTTTGATGAATTTGTTGGGGAGAAAGTCATCTCCCCGTCTCATTCCTCTGCCATCTTAGGACTGCCTCAGAATCATATCTTCTATATTTATCTCATCTGAACATACATTATATACACTTGATGCTGGACATCATGAATCACTCTGTGAAATTATATTCATAAACTTTAAGTCACAGCTGGAGTCAAACTGTAAGTAAGTCAAACTTACTGCATTTGGCTCGTGATTATATCTCATGTCAGTGATATGAAATGAAAACTAGCATTCTTTTTTTTTAAATATATGTTAGGAAGTGGAGGTGCAAAATAAAGCAAACTGCCCCAAATCACACATAAAGAAAGTTATAAAATTAGTTTAAAATGTAATTTCTCTGAAATTTCTTAATTTCTGCTATGTATTTTGATATACATATATTTTTTTATGAATCACTTTTTATTTCAAAATGGTAATGAATCAGTTAATTTGTAGAGAATAGTTAAAGGGAATTGGCAGCTGGTAAGCATTAGATACTATACTCTGTGCTACATATGAAGTATTTTATCAGTTTATTCATTCATCACGATAATTTTATTATAGTCATCACATTTTACAAACTATGTTAGACACAAAGATTGTATAAAAGTTTTGTTTACCAAGTGTCAAAAAAAACCTGGAAATAATTTAAATAAAAATTAATTCCCTGGCTTATGTAAATAAGTAGAAAAGTAGATGTAGAAAAGTAGATGACCTAGGTAGACGAAGCAATAAATAATGTAATGACCAAGCATTTAGCTAGGCTGGAGGAACCACTGCACCTACTAGAACTAATTCTCTCTCAGAACTTTATGTTATTATATATGGGCTTTATTCTTTTAAATAAAGCATCCATTCCTTAACCTAAGGAAAAACAGTAGCTTTGCCATCAGACACATAATTTTTTTTTCCCCCTCTAACTCTATTTCAAAATGTTTGGGAAATAATTCTAATTGCCATGTCTTCAGCACATGCTTACTGCTCATGGATCATCTGTAGGCAAGAGAAAGGTATGCACAAAGAGGTTCATACCTATTTCAGTTTTATGACTGGAATGGGAAATAAGGAGAGAAGAGGTAAAACAGGACCATTTCTTTGTTGCTGTTCAGTCACTAAGTCCCATGGACTGCAGCATGCCAGGCTCCTCTGTTCTCCACTATCTCAAGTTTGCTCAAATTCATTTCTATTGAGTTGGTGATGCTAACTAACAAACTCTTCCTCTGATGCCCCCTTCTCCTTTTACCTTCAATTTTTCCCAGCATCAGGGTCCTTTTCAATGAGTTGATTCTTGGTCTCAAGCAGCCAAAGTATTGGGCTTCAGCTTTAGCATCAGACTGTCTAATGTATATTCAGGGTTAATTTCCTTTAGGATTGACTAGTTTGTTTTCCTTGTAGGCCAAGGGACTCTCAAGTGTCTTCCTCAGCAGCATAATTCAAAAATATTAATTTTTTGACACTCAGCCTTCTTTATGGTCCAACTCTCATATCTGTACATGAGTCCTGGAAAAATCATAGCTTTCACTATATGAACCTTTGTCAGCAAAGTGATGTCTCTGGTTTTTAACAAGCTGTCTAGGTTTATCATAGCTTTCCTTCCAAAGAACAAATGTATTTTAATTTCATGGTACAGTGACCATCCACAGTGATTTTGGAGTCAGAGAAAATAAAATAGGTCACTGTTTTCACTTTTTCCCCTTCTATTTGCCATGAAGTGATGGGACCAGATACCATGATCTTAGTTTTTTAAATGCTGAATTTCAAGCCAACTTTTCCCTTTTCTCTTTTGCTCTCATCAACTAAAGAAGCTCTTTAGTTACCTTTTGCTTTCTGCTATTAGAGTGGTATTATCTGCATATCTAAGGTTGTTGATATTTTAATTGACAATCTTGATTCCATCTTGTAACTCATCCAGCCTGGCATTTCACATGATGTACTCTTCATAGAAGCTAAATAAGCAGTGTGACAATATACAGCCTTGTTGAACTCTGTTCCCAATTTTCAACTGGCCCATTGTTACATGTCTACCTCTAACTGTTGCTTCTTTGCTTCTTGACCTGAAAGCAAGTTTCTCAGGACACAGGTGGTGGCCTGGTACTCCCATTTCTTTAAGAATTTTCCATAGTTTGTTGTGATCCACAGTCAAAGACTTTAGCACAGTCAATGAAAAGCTGTAGGAATTTTCCTCATTGTTGTTGCTGTTGCTCAGTCGTGCAGTCATGTCTAAATCTTTGTGACCCCATGGACTGCATCATACCAGGCTTCCCTGTCCATCACCAACACCCAGAGCTTGCTCAAACTCAGATGATCCTTTGAGTCTGTAATGCCATCCAACCACCTCATCCTCTATCATCCCCTTCTTCTCTCGTCTTCAATCTTTCCCAGCATCAGGGTCTTTGCAAATGAGTCAGCCCTTTGCATTAGGTGGACAAATTATTGGAGTTTCAGCTTCATCATCAATCCTTCCAATGAATATTCAGGACTGAGTTCCTTTAGGATGGACTGGTTGGATCTCCTTGGAGTCCAAGGGACTCTCCAGAGTCTTCTCCAACATCACAATTCAAAAGCATCAATTCTTTGGTGCTCAGTTTTCTTTCTGGTCCAACTCTAACATCCATACATGACTACTTGGAAAACCATAGTTTTGACTATATGGACCTTTGTCACCAAAGTAATGTCTCTGTTTTTTAATATGCTGTCTAGTTTGGTCATACTTTTCTTCCAAGGAGTAAGCGTCTTTTAATTTCATGGCTGCAATCACCATCTGCAGTAATTTTGGAACCTCCAAAAATAAAGTCTGTCACTGTTTTCATTGTTTCCCATCTATTTTATATGAAGTGATGGGGCCAGATGTCAAGATCTTAGTTTTATGAATGTTGAGTTTTAAGCCAACTTTTTCACTCTCCTTTTTCATTTTCATTAAGTGGCTATTTAGTTCCTCTTCTCTTTCTGCCATAAGGGTGGTGTCATCTGAGTATCTGAGGTTATTGTTATTTCTCCAGGCAATCTTGATTCCAGTTTTTCTTATAATCCCTTGCTTTCTCCAAGATCCAATGAATGCTGGCAATTTTGTCTCTGGTCCCTCTGCCCTTTGAAACCAGGATTAACATCTGGAAGTTCTTGGTTCACATACTGCTAAAGCCTAGTTTGAAGGATTTTAGCATAACGTTGATAGCATGTGCAACTGAGTGCCATTGTATGATAGCTTAAACATTCTTTGGCACTGCCCTTCTTTGGAATTAGAATGAAAACTGACGTTTTCCAGTCCTGTGACCACTGCGGAGTTTTCCAAATTTGCTGGCATATTGAGTGCAACACTTTCACAGTATCATCATTTAGGATTTGAAATAGTTCAGCTGGAATTCCATCACCTCCACTAGTTTTGTTTGCAGTGATGTTTCCTAAGGCCCACTTGAGTTTGCATTCCAGGATGTCTGGGTCTAGGTGAGTGACCACCCCATCGTGGTTATCCTAGTCATTAAGACCTTTTTTTGTACAGTTTTTCTGTGTATTCTTGCCACTTCTTCTGCCTCTGTTAGGTCCATACTGTTTCTGTCCTTTATCTTGCCTATCCTAGCATGAAGTGTTCTTTTCATATCTCCAATTTTCTTGAAAATATCTTTAGTCTTTCCATTCTATTATTTTATTCTATTTATTTGCATTATTCATTTAAGAAAGCCTTATTATCTCTCCTTGCTAATCTCTGGAACTCTGCACTCAGTTGGGTATGCCTTTCCCTTTCTCCTTTGCCTTTCACTTCTATTCTTTCCTCAGTGTAAAGCCTCCTCTTTTCCTTCTTCCATTTCTTTTTCTTTGGGATGATTTTGATCACTCTCTCCTATACAAAGTTATAAGCCTCCATCCATAGATCTCCAGGCACTGTGTGTACCAGATCTAATCTCTTGAATCTATTGGTCACTTCCACTGTATAATCACAAGGGACTTGATTTAGGTCATAGCTGGATGGTCTAGTGGTTTTCCCTATTTTCTCCAACTTAAGCCTGAATTTTGCAGTAAGGAGCTCTTGGTCTAAGCAGCAGTCAACTCCAGGTCTTGTTTTGCTAACTGTTCAGAGTTTCTCAATCTTCAAATGCAAAGAACATAATCAATCTAATTTTGACATTGACTGTCTAATAATTTACACTAGTAAGTGGTAGAGCTGAAATCTCAGATCTTTCTACATTCTTAAATCATGTCTCTTTAAACTCTAGCTTACTGACTTTTAACAATTTATTGTTGGAAAAAAATTATGAGAAGGAAAAGTCCCTCAATTTTCCCACATTTCAAATAAATTTATCTGTTTTATTTTTCCTAAAAATTTAAAATTAAAAATTTGTTGTATCTTTTTATGTAAACTCCTGAAGCAGAAAAAGAAAGAAAGAAAATGTAGATAAACATTTGGTGAAAAATTTAGGTCATTATGAATATCTTTGATCAAAGAAATAGTTAGAAACTGGATTTTATAAACACTAATACCTTCACAATATATTTCAGTAAGAATATTTCCTTACTGTAGGTTTTCTAATACACTTAAGAACTGAACTATTTATTTGATCAGTTGAGACAGCAGACCTAACCAAAAATGAAAAAAATCATCAAGAATATCTCCCCACATATACCCTAAAATAAGCCTAACATGTGTTCTGTGATGTAAGACATAAGTCATAATTCATTTTAAGTAAATACATTTGGAATTTGCATGCTTGACAAAATAAGCCACTAAAGTGACTAACAAAGACATTCTAGAGTCTCAAGAAGATAAGCTGTCTTATTCTTTAAAGTCAAACATTAATGGAAAACCCAGAAATAATGTGGGGGAAACATAGTCTACAGAAGAAGGAGGTAGGGTTTCACCACAGGGATTTACATGAGACTATGTCTAAGAACTCTTAATACACTTACACTCTCCTCCACACAGTTTTGGACATGTTAGCTTTATGCTGTCTGGGTACCACCTGCAGATAACCTTTCCTGAGTATTTAGCTAGAGCCTGGATAAAGCAAAGGTCAAATTCCCATGAGCATGCAAACCTGCTCAGGATTTACTCATCCAAAGCCCTATCCAAGGCTCAAAAAAGCAACAGCATTTGATTTCCATCTCAAGGTATAAACATATTAACTAGGATTAAATCTTGGGATTTCCGACTCCAAAATAATACCATTTCACATATATCAGTTTATCAGATTTTCTATGAGAAAATATATAACTTCAATAACATTATTTTAATAGGATCAAACCAGTCAATCCTAAAGGAAATCAACCCTGATTATTCATTGGAAGGACTGATGCTGAAACTGTAGCTCTGATAATTTGCCCACCCAATGCAAAGAGTTGATTCATTAGAAAAGACCCTGATGCTGGGAAAGATTGAAGGCAAGAGGAAAAGCAGATGACAGAGGATGAGATGGTTGGATGGTATCACCAACTTAATGGACGTGAGTTTGAGCAAGCTCTGGGAGATAGTGAAGAAAGGGAAGCCTGGTGTGCTGTAGTCTAGGGGTCTCAGAATTGGACGTGACTGAGTGACTGAACAACAAAAACAATAACAGGAACTGAGAATAGGTTTCCATCATAATTTCTCAGGGAACTAGTGATATATAGGTGTTACTTGCTCTTCAATAGGTTGTTCTTTCCATAACTTGCTTTGTATTGTAGATCACTTCATATGTTCTTTAGAAATAAAGTACTGTGAACTGCTTATCAACAGTAAGTAATAACCCTGTCTGTGCCCCCAGGACAATTCTGAGGCATCTTGGATTTTATGTATGATGCTCCTGGAGATAATAAGAGCAGAGTTGAAACTATTTTTGCCTTCATGGATAATGGTCATGGCTATGATTATCAAGACAGATTATCTTGTGCCTGTGTTACTTTTATTCTTTAAATGAATTCTCTGTCTTAGTTTTCATTGAGCTAGCCTAGAAGAAAGATTTATTAAGATAAGTAGTGAAAAGAATACAAAAGTAACCCAAAAAAGGAACAAATTATTAGGAACAGCTGTCCAAATTTCATTTTTTCCTTCTCTCTGTCATTATTTTGCTTATAAAAGAAAAATAAGCATTGTAACTAAACTTAACAAAGAGTACTAGGAGGAGAGGGGAGAGAATCAGCTTGTAACTGGGCAGCAGCTCATGAACTTAGGTGTCACATCAGCCTGGGTTTCAAATCTGGATTTTTCTGCTTATCAGCTATGTGATATTTAGTAACCTCTAACTTCTCTGTACCTTAGTTTTTCTTTCATCTTTGGATGGTCGCATTGCCAACTTCCCTTGTAGCCCAGATGGTAAAGAATCTGCCTGCAATGCAGAAGACTCAGGCTCCATCCCTAAATGGGGAAGATCCCCTGGAGAAGGAAATGGCAACCCACTCCAGTATTCCTGCCTAGAGAATTCCATAGGCAGACCATGAGGTCACAAAGATTGGACATGATTGAGTGACTAACCCCATTGTCATAAATGAAAAAAAATAAAAATACTTATAACAAAATAAGGTACTCATACACTGTTGTGGCATATAGCAAGGATAAATAAATAGTAATGTATCTTCTTCACTTCCACTTCTTGTCATGAAAGCTTCTCAAACACATTTTTCATTACATTATGGTATGAAAGATCAATGAAATTCAGGAATGATAAAGTGACCACAAGCTTTGTTTGTTGTTGATCTAAACATCTGACTGAACTTTACCTTGAACAGTATCAAATCAGTTAATATGCTTATGAAATGTGACAGAAGTGCCATCATATTTCAGCTTGCGGGGAAATAATTCATTCTGCTGCTGCTGTATAAGCCACCCATTCTTAGGATAGTAGTGCTAAGAACTGGAAATATTCCATATCCTTCTTCCCAGCCTGCCTATTTTGGTTTTTACAATGCCAACTATATTGAGAAAGCATCACTGCTCTGTCAGCTACTCTGATTCATTTATCTTATGGACCAAGCTGTACTCCTATTCTAGAGGAAATGCTTATGAGAAAAAAAAAAGTAAAATATATGTTGAATCTCTCAAATTAACAGTGAGCTGAGCATATATTAACTATATATTTGCTTGAATTCTAGCCTAAAGGAAAGATCAGGAACCTTTCCTACCCTCCAAGCAAATAAAATTGATGAGAAGAGTCAAGGACAAAGTGAATTTCTTATTATACAGGTTGGTAATCTTCTAGAAGATGTATTTCAAAAGTGAGAAAAGGATATAAATACCTCTAAGGAAAGAAAAGTTTCTCTGTATCCTCTTTCATATCCTATTTTCATGGTGAGAAGATAGACCTGGAGCTTTGCCTGTTTTGGAAGACAGCTTCACAGCAAGGCAATTAGCTGGGCTTAACAAGCAGTTTCCGGTAGGGGTCCATGGGAAAGAGGACATGGGTCAGCTGTTCCAGCCAGGGTCAGTACCAAGTAGACACTAAAGAGAATAAAAGGTCTTACTCCTAAAGAGCATAGTTCCACTGGATCACCAAGGTAAAAACCAAATAGTGATCTGAGCTAAAGGTTGAACTCATAAAAGAGTTCCTATTTTTTTCTTAAAATTCTCCATGCTTTGGCCTTAGAAAACTAAGAAATTCATGATAAGTAGCTTATCAGGGATTTAGCTCCTGGCCATTAAAAAGAAAAGAAAACATGAAACCATAAACCATTAGTCCTTTTATTTCTCATTCTACTAGAAACCCTGTTCCCCATGTTTATAAACAGAGCTAATTACATATTTTTGAGAACACTACTTCTCTATTTTGATCCCAACTCCTCTTGAAGCTTACAAACAGAGGAACAAAATGGCCATCAGCTGTTCTACATGAACTAAGACAGCTGTGGTGGATCAAACTTTTGTTTAACCATGGCAGATTCAATGCATGAATTATCTCTTTTAAAACTCCACTAAACTAGCATGAAAAGGCTTTCAAAAGACTGAAACCAAAAGGAAAAAAAAAAAAGCATGAGAATGGAGATGTGTTTCTTAGGAAAAAACAAAGACTCTAGGATGGAATTTATGTGATAAAAAGTTTATTAGGGACTTTAAGACTCTAAGATGGATTGTCTTTGGGATCAAAACCCATATGGAAGTAAGTATTGAACATAGAGCGAGATTGAACTGTGATTCTAATTGCAAATAAGGAACTCAGTTGACCCTGTGGGAACCTCTGGAGCTAAGAAAGCCCCATAAATTGTCCCTAATGGAGGCATGATTATAGGTTTTTGGAGCCACACATTAACAGGTAACTGGATGCATGCTCCCACCAGAGAGAGGTGTGAACTTGGGTGAGCAACTTTCTCAGACTCAGGGCAAGTACTAGAGAAGGGCTCAGCTGTGAGCTTTCTGCATGACAGACAGTACTCCTGGGAGCTGGGATAAAACAGTGTCTAGGTCCCTATTGTAATAATTCAGCAGCCAAGGGTTGTGGACAATATTATAAAACAGATGGGGACTTCCCTAGTGGTCCAGTGGTTAAGAACCTACCTTCCAAAGCAGAGGATACAAGTTCCATCTCTGGTTGGGGTGGAATTAAGATCCTACATGCCATGGGCCAACTAAGCCTGCACACTCTAACTAGAGAGAAACCCAGATACTGCAGCAAATAGTCCACACGCCCCAATGAAAAGGTCCCTCATGCTGCAACAAAGATCCTATGTGCCACAACTAAGACCTGATACAACCAAATAAGTACATATTTTTAAAAACCGATGCATTGTAGCTAACTCAGACAAGCAGAATGGGCAGTTCTGAGCCCTGAAGACCAACTGACTTAAGGACAACAGGCAAAATGTAGCGTAGAATTAGGCAAAGTGGCTAAAAAGAAGGACTTTTAAAAAGTCTCTATAATAAATAAGACCATTGTGCAAATGTGACACCTATTAAAGGAAGTGGAGGTGAATAGGACCGACCTCATACCACAATACAGATCTGACCCAAAGGGGTACTCCCCAGAAAAGATTGTGCATCCGAGGACTTCTTCTCTTAGGGAGAAGTGAACAGGCCTGAAGGGGTCACCAAGCTCACTGGCTGGAGATGTCCAGGTAAAGTGTTGTTGTTCAGTTGTGAAGTCGTTTCTGACTCTTTGTGACCTCAAGGACTGCAGCACGCCAGTTTTCGCTGTCCTTCACTATGTCCTGGCGTTTGCTCAAACAGACTCTGTCTACTGAATTCTCCAGGCGAGAATATTAGAGTGGTTTGCCATTCTCTTCTCCAGGGGATCTTCCTGACCCAGAAATCAAACCCAAGTATTCTGCATTGCAGGCAGATTCTTTACGATCTGAGCCATCAGGAAAGCCCCTTTCCCCAGTGCCATAGGGATCACAGTGTTGCTGCAATCCAAGGGAAATCCAAGTCCTCCTTTCAGGAAGATCAGAATTGTACATCTCTGGGGTCACCACACATCAGGAACTTGAATACAAAAAGAGAGATGCTTTCACATTCTGAGTGGAAGACGTTTCCAAGCCAGAATTCTATTATTTGTCAAACTATTCATCAAGAACGAGGGTAAAAATCAGGAAATTCTCAAGTTCTTGATTTCTTAAAAATATCATAAATTTCCACATACCTTAGGAAAGAAATCTGGGAAGAAAATTCCCCAAACAAAGGATTAAGAAAGGGAACATTTTATAATCCAGGAAGCAAGATTTTCCACATAAAACTATTCAGAAAGAAATTTCCATTTAAAATAGGGCTAAGAAGAAGGCAATGGCACCCCACTCCAGTACTCTTGCCTGGAAAATCCAATGGACGGAGGAGCCAGGTAGGCTGCAGTCCATGGGGTCGCGAAGAGTTGGACAAGACTGAGCGACTTCACTTTCACTTTTCATTTTCATGCATTGGAGAAGGAAATGGCAACCCACTCCAGTGTTCTTGCCTGGAGAATCCCAGGGACCGGGAAGCCTGGTGGGCTGCCATCTATGGGGTTGCACAAAGTCGGACACGAGTGAAGCAACTTAGCAGCAGCAGCAGCAGCCAATGCAGGAGACTGTAAGATACATTGTTCTATCCCTGGGTCAGGAAGATCCCCTGGAGGAGGGCATGGCAACCCACTTCAGTATTCATTCCTGGAGAATCCCATGGACAGAGGAGCCTGGCGGGCGATGGTCCATAGGGTCACAGAGTCAGATACAACTGAAGCAACTTAGCACACACACACATAGAAAACAAAACCAAAATAATCAAGGCAATTGTAAGATGAGAAAATTAATAGTATCGTGCTGCTGCTGCTAAGTCACCTCAGTCATGTCCGACTCTGTGTGACCCCATAGACGGCAGCCCACCAGGCTCCACCGTCCCTGGGATTCTCCAGGCAAGAACACTGGAGTGAGTTGTCATTTCCTTCTCCAATGCATGAAAGTGAAAAGTACCAGAAAGGGAATGATTCATTATAATACGCAACAGTACACAACAAGGCTTACATTTAAACAGTATTTATGCAGTCATAATTTATATATGCTATATAGTGACAAGAGGTAATTGTTACATGATCACTTTAGTACATAGGGGTGGCAAAAATGTAACGAGTGATGGAGAAAGAGGGTTAAAGCTGTATCTTTCATAACAAGAAGTCAATAGATAATACCTCAATGCAAAGAAGAAACAAGCATGGTCTAAGTATATTATTTACAAATACCTAAAGGAATAGTTATAATTGGAAACAATTTGGGAGGAATGAGAGCTGACAGTGGAATGTCTTAAGACTTTCAGTGCTACTTGATTTTTTCAAATTAGGTGCATGTATTAATTTCCATAGGTTAAAAATTTAGCCAAAATGACATAAAGTTATGAGTACCAGACCAAAAACTATACATGGGAATGGGAAAAAAGAGAGATGAATTTTGCTCTCAAACGACTTCAGTGTGGCTTGATAATAATGCCTCCTTAACACTTGTATATCACTCACCAGAGCTCTTGCATGCATGGCTTGAAACACACTCATTTTCCTCACAAACCTCTCCTCTGTGCAGTTCCCTGATTGCTCTTCACTCTGTGCAATGTCCTTCAACTCTTCTCTACCTGGCAAACTCCTACTGACTTCTCAAGATGATGCTAACAAGTCATTCTTTCTGTGAAGTCTTCCCTTGTGCTCCTCGTCTTACAGCAGAATTAATTATTCCCTCATGTAAGCCTCGCATAGCATATATCCCGTAGCTTTATCATGGCATCCCCACCCACCCCCTGGCACCATTTGTTAGCTGTTTGTCTCTCCTGATGAACTGTGAGCTACTTCTTTTGGAGTAGAGACATGTTTTATTCATGGTGTGTCTTTGCTTTCCTTTACTGCATCACATACAAAGCCAAGACTCTATTCGTATCTGCTAAATTAATTACGGAGCATCCCTGCACATCAGAGAAGGTAGGGCAGCTATCATTAGCTTCCTTTGGCAGGTGAGGAAATTGAGTCTCAGGTTGACTGAGCACCATGCCCAAGGTCACAGAGTGTGGTACTTTGGGTCTTTGACAAAGTTCATCTCTCATGTCACATAATATCGGAGAGGATTTTTTTTTTTATTATAAAGATAACCACGATCTTCCCTTCAAGTCCCTTGGTGCACCTATGAGACACAGAATCAAGGTTCAGTTAAGCAAAGGCTCTGGCCCAGCGTGGCCTCGGGTCTGTTCCTGGTGGTGGAGTGGCACTGTGGTCCACTGTAGAACTGGCCCCGAGGAGCCTTCAGGCTCCTCAAAGTAAGTAATTCTTACTTCCTCCCACCAGGTTCCAGTGGGCTCCCAGCCCAGAACAAGCTCTTCCTGCTCTTGGAGGCCCCAGGCTCAAGGCTGACAAGTGAACGCTAATGTGATTCTCTGGCACTGAGTTTTCTTGGGAAGAGAAAACCACAAGGGCACAGGGTGTGGAAATGCTAAGGAAAAAAATCTCAAGTGTTACTACAGAATACATTATACACCATTACATAGCAACAATAACTCCACTCGCAGACTGTATGGGTTTTTCACACTCTCTCTTTAAGTGCATAAGGCTTGTTTATAAAATGTAGAGCCTTAAACAGAGTGAATACTTTTTGGAAAATAAAGTTTTCTAAGAGCAGGTATGATTGCAGCTGCTCAAGCGCTGGCACTCAATAAATGTTAATGGAATGATTAGAGGCTTAATAAGAAAGGCAAGAAAAATATTTTTCCTAATACTCACTTAAGTCTTAAACTAGGTAAAATGTCCATGCCAAATATTTCATACCAATTAATTCCAAATGGTTTTGATTTAATTTTTATCAATAGTGCTGTCTCTTAAACAACAGAAACTTGGGTTATATATTCTCAGAACAATACTGTCCAAAGACAACTTGCTTTTAAGGCATTTCTTCCTCTGTCATCCCGACTACAGTAAAAAATTCTTGAGATTCTGTTGGTGCTGTTTTCGCCCTTTTCATTAGCAGTAAAAGCGCTCAGCACCATTTGCTTCATACATTAAGCACCTAGAGAGCTCACAGGATGGTTAATTGATGAATAGAGTACTGATGAAGTGAGCAACATGCAAGAAGTGACTTGCTACATTATTTGCAGAGTAAATCTATTTTAAGAGATCTGTCTTTAGGCTATTCTGCAGGGGTGTGTGCATGTATGTGTGTGCACACATGTACACATTCATTATACAACAATTAGTCTTTAATTAAAAAAATAATTTATTATTTAATTTTGAATAACAATTGCATCTTTTTCGTGAAGTGTGTATACATCTGGAGCTAATGGAGATGTCAAAACTACAGAGATAGTGATGTGAGGGTCTTTGTCATATACAAAAATATTAGCATATAATGGATATAATATAGAAATCCATAATGTTAAGTAGCTAAACTTTACAGATTTATATACGGTTAAACAACAAAGTTAACCTTCCAAATATCTTCTCCTATTCTTCCCAGTGTTCATTTCCCTCTGTTGATTTAAAAGCATCAGGCATGTTTTTCATTCATCCTTCCAGTTTCATCTCTAAGTATTCATAGGTTTAACTTTTTATAGCATACAATATTTTTCTTTATTTTTTCAGTATAAATGCTTTATACCCCAAGTGATTATTCCATTTATATCTACTTACCCATATTTTCTACTGAACCTATATAACCATGTATCTTCTCGTATTATTCAACAATCTGCAAAAATATTATTTTAAGCATTTTGCATATGGTACACTAAATAATGGACATTTATATTATTATAAAATTCTTGCTATTATAAAAATGTTGAGAAGATACTGGCATCAACAGGTATCTTTTAGGCCTTGATTTGAAGAAAATTTAGGGCTTCATATATACAGAGATGAATTGTTCTTCAGACACAATGCAACAACTTATATTTTTATTGATAATTATGTGAGTGGCCATATTCTTTATCCTTGCTACCATGTTATATAATGTTTTTTAATCTTTGATCAATTGGCCAAGAAGAAATATTCCTTATGATATAGCACTTCCTTTTAATTTATTTTATTAGTGCCCCTGAACATTTTGTGTTAATTAGGCATTGGATTTTTTTTTTTCCAAATGAAAGTTGCTCATGTAAATTACCCAGTTTTACTTTATGTACTTTGTAATCCTTCTGACCAGCTCTTTCCTACCACATATACACCCCTGCCCAGGGAACCACTGCTCAACTTTCAGTCACTCTAGATTGGTTTTCATTTTCTTTGAATTATAAAAGTGGAATCATATGGTATATTTTCTTTTTTATTATGACATCCATTACTCAAATTATCCTGAGATTCTTATTTGTTATAGTATACATCAATAAGTCATTCCTATTTATTATTGGATAGTTTCCATCATATTGATACTAAGGAACATTGTTCACCCATTAACCTGTTAGTAGATATTTTAGGTTGTTTCCAGTTTGGGGTTATTATGAATAAAGTTGCTATGAACACTTACATGCAAATCTCACTTGGTATGTTCAATTTTCTTTTTTAAATTTTAATCTTTCTGATATGTGTGTAGTGGTATACCACTGAAGGCTTAAATTTACATTTCCTAATGGCTGGTGTCTCTAGGCATCATTTTATATGCTTGGCTGCCTTTTACATATCTTTTTAGTGAAACATAATATTCACAACTTTTGCCCATTTTAAGGGATTGTGTACAGAGTTTTGATTGTCATGCTCTTTGAATATAATTCCTTTAAAAGACATAATCATAATTAGTAAATATTGTCTCCCAGGCTTTGCCTGTCCTCTTATTCTAAGTGTCTTTTGAAGAGCAGAACTTCATGGTTTTTATTAAGTCTAATTTATTAATGTTCTCTTTTATGGATCATGCTTTTGATCTTGTAGCTAAGCAGTGTTTACCTAACTCAAGGTCACAATAGTATTCCCCTAGAAGATTTATAGCTCAAGATTTTTCATTTAGGCACATGATATATTGTATTAATTTTTGTACATTATATAAAGTACATATTTAAATTCATTTTGTTGCAAATGAATATAAAACAATTCTAGCACTATTTAGTGAAAGGTTATCCTTTCTCCACTGAATTACTTTTTTATTTTTATCAAAGATCAGTAGCCAATGAATCTATATCTATACTCACTAATCTGCTCCATTGACAACATAATATTGACAATGACACATTATCTTGATTGCTATAATTTTATAATAAGTGAAATTGTGAAGAATTGATGCTTTTGAACTGTGGTGTTGGAGAAGACTCTTGAGAGTCCCTTGGACTGCAAGGAGATCCAACCAGTCCATTCTAAAGGAAATCAGTCCTGGGTGTTCATTGGAAGGACTGGTGCTAAAGCTAAAACTCCAATACTTCGGCCACCTCATGTGAAGAGCTGACTCATTGGAAAAGACTCTGATGCTGGGAGGGATTGGGGGCAGGAGGAGAAGGGGGACAACAGAGGATGAGATGGCTGGATGGCACCACCGACTCGATGGACATGAGTTTGAGTGAACTCCGGGAGTTGATGACGGACAGGGAGGCCTGGCATGCTGCGATTCATGGGATCACAAAGAGTTAGACACGACTGAGTGACTGAACTGAACTGAACTAAACTGAAACCCCCAACTGTGATCTTTCTCAATTGTTTTTTTTTATCTTCCTAGGACTTTTGCATTTCCATATATATATTTCAGCATTAGTTTGTTAACTAATGAAAAAAAGAATGATTCTGGGGTTTGGATTATGGCTGCATTGAACCTATAAATCTATTTGGGGAGAACTGATATTTTAACAATATTGAGTCTACTAACCCATGAGCAGGGCATATATTTCCATTTATTTAAATATTATTTAATGTATCTTAATAATAGTCTTCCATCAGTATTTATAGAATACATACATAATTAAGTTCAACTTGGTTGATCATACTCTTTGAATCTTTGATATAATAACTGGTTTCATGTTTAATTATTCCCTTAATTATCAAGAAAAGAGGTATTGAAATCTCTAACTTTGTGGATTTAACCATTTTCCTTTAATTTCATAACTGTTAGTTTTATGTCAATTTCAGTTGTACTATTAGGTAGATAAACATTTAGGAGTGTTACATCCCCTTGTTGGACTAATCCCATTATGATTATTAAATGACTTTATTTAACCCCGCATTATTCTTTGCTCTGAAATTCCCCTCCAGAGTGAAGAATTTAATTTTTCTTCCTTTTCCTTTGACCTTGTTTGAGTCTTTATATTTAATCGATGTTTTCTTAGGCAACATGTAGTTGGTCTGTCCTTTTATATCCAAACTGAGATAAACTGTGTAAAAGTCAGATAACCATGCTATTTAGACTGTTTACCTAGAAGGTAACTATTGATCTGATTTGTTGTTCAGTCACTCAGTCATATCCAACTCTTTGCGACCCCATGGAATGCAGCATGCCAGGCTTCCCTGTCCATCACCATCCCCTGGAGCTTGCTCAAATTCATGTCCATTGAGTTGGTGATGCCATCCAAGCATGTCATCCTCTGTTGTCCCCTTCTCTTCCTGCTTTCAATCTTTTCCAGCATCAGGGTCTTTTCTAATGAGTCAGTTCTTTGCATCAGGTAAGCAAAGTATTGGAGCTTCAGCTTCAGCATCGGTCCTTCCAATGAATATTCAGAATTGATTTCCTTTAGGATTGACTGCTTTGATCTCCTTGCAGTCCAAGGGACTTTCAAGAGTCTTCTCCAACACCACAGTTCAAAAGCATCAATCCGTCAGCCCTCAGCCTTCTTTATGATCCAACTTTCACATCCATACATGATTACTGGAAAAACTATAGCTTTGACTATATGGATCTTTGTTGGCAAAATAATGTCTCTACTTCTGAATATGCTATCTAGGTTTGTCATAGCTTTTCTTCCAAAGAGAAATTGATTTGATTAGATTTCAATATATTATTTTGTTATTTTGCTTTCTGTTTATCTCGTTGTTTCTTTGCTGACTTTCTCCTATTGTTTACTTTATTTTTTATTAATTTAATAACTTGTATAAATCAGTTTTACCTGTGTCAATGTATTAACTATAATCCTTTTGTAATTTTAGTGTTTTATTTAGTTTTACATCATTTACTTATTACTTTCTACCTTCAAGAGATATTATACTACTTCTCATATAGTATAAGTAGTTTACTATAATATTCTATTAAATACAATACTTGAATTCTCTCCAATGTTTTTGTCATTGCTGCTATACAATTTACTCTTATATACGGCCTAAAAACTATATTGTGCTCAGTCCCTCAGTCATGTCCAACTCTTTGAGACCTCATTGACTGTAGCCCGCCATGCTCCTCTGTCCATGGAATTTTCCAGGCAAGAATACTGGAGTGGGTTGCCTTTTCCTTCTCCAAAACTTTATGTTACAAGACTGTTACTTAAACAGCTATTTTAAAAACTGATTTGAATAAAAATTGTACTCCTGTATTTATCTATGTGGCTATTATTTTCTTCCTTCTCTATTCTTTACGTGCATCTGAGTGTCCTTCTGGTGTCCTGAAGAGCTGTAAAGTATTTCTTGAAGTGCTCTGCTGGTGACATATTTTATTCAGCCATTGCTTGTCTAAAACTGCCTTTACTTTATTTTTATTTTTAATGGTAATTATCTGGGTATAGAATTCTGAGTTGACAACTTTCTTTTTCTCACAGAATTTAAAAGATTACTCCACACTCTTCAAATTTGTGTTGTTTGGGGCAAGACACATTGTATCTCCTTCATCGGTGTTCCTCTGTAAGTTTCTTGTTTACTTTCCTCTGATGGTTTGGGAATTTTTTATTGCTGACTTTGAACTATCTGATTATGTCAAGCATGCTGCAGTTTTATTCACGCTGTGTGTCTGTGTGCATTCATGTAGCACACGCTTGGATTCATTGAACTCATTGGATCTTTAAGTTTATCAGTCAGTTCAGTTCAGTCGCTCAGTCGTGTCCGACTCTTTGCCAGCCCATGAATCGCAGCACGCCGGGCCTCCCTGTCCATCACCATCTCCTGGAGTTCACTCAAACTCACGTCCATCAAGTCCGTGATGCCATCCAGCCATCTCATCCTCTGCCATCCCCTTCTCCTCCTGCCCTCAATCCCTCCCAGCATCAGAGTCTTTTCCAATGAGTCAACTCTTCGCATGAGGTGGCCAAAGTACTGGAGTTTCAGCTTTAGCATCATTCCTTCCAAAGAACACCCAGGGCTAATCTCCTTCAGAATGGACTGGTTGGATCTCCTTGCAGTCCAAGGGACTCTCTAGAGTCTTCTCCAACACCACAGTTCAAAAGGGTTTAAGTTTGTAGTTGTCATCAAATTTAGAAATTTTCCATCATTATATATTCAAAATTATTTTTTGTCTTTATTTTTCTCTTGAGATTCCTATAGCATCATTTTAGGTTGTTATCATTTTTTTCATGATTCACTAATTCTTACTTGAATTTTTTTGGAGTTACTTTCACTTTTACCTCTGCATTTCATTTTGGTTTCTACTGTTTTTTCTTGAAGCCCAATAGTCTTTATTGGGCAAGGTTTAGTCTACCAATAGTGTTATCTAGTACATCACTTATCTCAAATTTTTACCTCTAGAAGTTCAGGTTCAGTCTTTCATATATCTTCTTGATCTGTACTTATATTTTTAAACACATAGAATATAATAATTATTTTCATGTCTTTGCTAATCACTGATTTCCATCTAGGACACAACTGAATCTGTTTTTGATTGATTTTGCTTCTCATTACATTTTGTATATTCCTACTTATTTTTATTTCTGGTAATCTTTTATTTCTGGTAATCTTTGAATAGATACCAAGCATAAATTTCACCTTGTGAAGTTCTAATTTGGGGAGAAAAAAAAAAAAAACAAACATGAGCATCCATGCTGCATGCAGTAGTTTCATGCAGACAGTTAGATCTTTTCCTGTTATTTAAAAAGTTGTTAGATATGGTCAGGACAGTATCAGTCTAGAGTTAATTATTACTAACTACTAGGAAAACCCCTTTTGTGTGAAATTCTTCTTGGAGATAAGACCCAATGCCCCAAGAATCATGAGACTTTTCTGGTTTGGCCTATGGGAGTAGGCAGTACTTCTGGCCTTCACTTCCTGTCTGATCTTCTTTCCCCCAACCTCAGATAGTTCCTTAATCTACATGAGCTAAAAAAAAAAAAAAAAAAAATCTACATGTGTTTGCCTGCTGAATGCTCAAAGATAACTAACTACATTCAGATGTTCAGAGATGTTTCTCTCAGTATTCCAGAATTTGAACTCTAGCCTTCTGTGTTTCCAAAGCTCAACTATTGTCTCCTCAATTTACAGATATTGTAAGAATCCTCAGGTCCCTGCATGACTGCACTGCATCCTGGAAACCTTCAGGGCAATGAGACTGGGAAAGAGTAAGACTTACTTCCTTTGTTTCCCAGCTCCCATGATCACTGTTCCTTATTGCCTGATATCCAGGATCTTGTAAACTTGGTGTGTGTGTGTGTGCATGAGTGCACTCAGTCATGTCCGACTCTTTGTGACCCCATGGACTGTAGCCCATCAGCCTCTTCTGTCCATGGAATTTTCCAAACAAAGATACTGGAGCAAATTGCCATTTCTGACTCCAGGGGATCTTCCACATCAGGGATAAAATCCACATCTCTTGTGCCTCCTGCAATGGCTGGCAGAATTTTTACCTGTGCCACCTGAGAAGCCCCTTGAAAACCATACTGAATAAAATTCAGGAAATACATAAACACACTTGCTCAGTCGCTAAGTCATGTCCAACACTTTGTGATCCCATGAACTGCATCATGCCAGACTTCTCTGTCCTTTACTATCTCTTGGAGTTTGCTCAAATTCATGTTCATTGAGTTGGTGATTCTATCCAAACATCTCATCCTCCGCCAACCTCTTCAACTCCTGCCCTCAATCTTTCCCAGCAGCAGGATCTTTTACAATTAGTTGGCTCTTTACATCAGGTGGCCAAAGTATTGGAGTTTCAACATCAGTCCTTTCAATGAATATTCAGGGTTGATTTCCTTTAGGATTGACTGACTTGATCTCCTTTCAGCCCAACACACACTAGTACTTAAAATTCATTATGAGTGTTGGTAGGTCACTATGTTAGAAAGTTATAAAAAGAACTGTTCCATTTTCCCCAAGTTATTTATGACCATCACTCACTACATTGTAATTTGGAGGTAGAAGTATGCCTAGACATCATTCAATTCAATGACCTTCTATCAAAATTGACCGCAGTGAATCCCAGAAGGTGACTTGCTTTGCCTTAAGTCACATCATTTATAGAACTGCTAAAAACAAACTCTATGATTTCTTATTTGACTCTAGGGCCTCACAGTGTTCTTTGCAAAGAATAAGTATTCTGTAACACCTTGGCCAACATTTAGTACCTTCTAAACAGAATCCAACAGAAGGAAATGAAAAAGTGTGCTTGTCAAGACATAGATTATGACTTTTCCCTCCTTCTTAGAGATTTTCTCTCAAGTATTCCTTTTATTTCTATCTTCTTGCTCTTTGCTTAAGTGCAGACATTCAACAAGCAGAGGTTAATTCAACAGAAAAAATATAGGACAGGTACCAAATGTTATTTTACTATATTTGCCAATTTCCATGATTATTTCTGTTTCCACCTTTTCCTTGGCAAGTCTGAATTGAAAACAAAATGATAGATATTCTTTCTGAATAAGGATCTACATCTACCCAGGAGAATAGTGAGACTAAGTTTGTAATGTATTGTTTCCACAGCTTTGTGACTTACAGTAATGTCTTCAGATTGGAAATGAAGTGAGATTTCAGCACTTTCACTGCAGTAAATAGATAGTATAATCTGAAGACTTTTATGACTTTAACACTGATTAGGAAATTCTTGATCTTAAAAGAGGTAGAAGAGAACTGAAGAAACAGTCTTAATGGTGTTGAGTTTTAGAGAAGATAAAAACTGATAAAGCAATAATTGAAGAAGTAAATGATCAGTGAAATAACAGTAGTAAGAGTACCTGTAATAGCATGCTTATGTCAATGGATGTTTCACAAAAGAACTATAAATACAATATTTAATTTGATTCTCATGTCAGCTCTAAAAATAAATACCATTCTCACCTACATTTTATGGACAAAGAACCTGGTGGGGTTGATAGAAATATATGAAACTGTTAAATTACCACACATAATGTAGCCAAGTTACTTTCACTATTTTTATGAGCCTAAATTTCTTCATTGAAAATATAACAATAAAATGTGATTTACAAATTTCTTTTATGAACAATGATGATCCATGTATGAAACTTCTAAGCAACATATTTTATACATCATGTATCACAAAAACGTGGTTATAGGTGATTTTCTTATTGTCATTGACCTACTAAACACTGTAAATAAAATTTTTGTGATTTAAAAAAGTATGCAGTTTATGCACAATCATTTCATCTCTTATACAAAATATGGGATGGCCAAGAAATCTGTTTGGGTTTTTCCATAATATTTTAAAGAAAAACCTCCAACAAACATTTTGGCTTACCCTTTAAATACCATTAAAGTTGATTTCACGTTCCATTACATTTGTGTGGTATCTTTCAGTTAGCAAGAAAAATTAACAGAAGGTAGAAAATAAAGCTAAAAGATAGGCAGGGTCTAGCAAGGAATAACAGAGAAGGCAATGGCACCCCACTCCAGTACTCTTGCCTGGAAAATCCCACGGATGGAGGAGCCTGGTAGGCTGCAGTCCATTGGGTCGCAAAGAGTCGGACGACTGAGCAACTTCACTTTCACTTTTCACTTCCATGCATTGGAGAAGGAAATGGCAACCCACTCCCGTGTTCTTGCCTGGAGAGTCCCAGAGATGCGGGAGCCTGGTGGGCTGACGTCTATGGGGTTGCACAGAGTCTGACACAACTGAAGTGACTTAGCAGTAGCAGCAGCAGCAAGGAATAAACATCGTTCTATAAATTCCAGAAAGCAAATATCTTAGTATGTTTTGCTATGTAGAAGACAGCTGCTCACTTTCCTTAAGAGCATGAGCTAATAAAACAAAAATCATGATTTATTGAGTGACTCTTAAAGGCACTATTTTAAGCTTTTGCTTGTTTGAACCATTTACTATTCACAATATATTTATGCTGTTAAATATTACTATTACTATTTTGCAGATGGGATTATTGCGACTTGCTGTACTGAACAGATGATTTGTGACTCGAGTACAAATTTGTAGGACTGCAACAAGCCTTGCTAACAAAGGTCCGGCTAGTGAAGGCTATGGTTTTTCCTGTGGTCATGTATGGATGTGAGAGTTGGACTGTGAAGAAGGCTGAGCGCTGAAGAATTGATGCTTTTGAACTGTGGTGTTGGAGAAGACTCTTAAGAGTCCCTTGGACTGCAAAGAGATCCAACCAGTCCATTCTGAAGGAGATCAGCCCTGGGATTTCTTTGGAAGGAATGATGCTAAAGCTGAAACTCCAGTACTTTGGCCACCTCATGCGAAGAGCTGACTCATTGGAAAAGACTCTGATGCTGGGAGGGATTGGGGGCAGGAGAAGGGGACAACAGAGGATGAGATGGCTAGATGGCATCACTGACTCGATGGACATGAGTCTGAGTGGACTCCGGGAGTTGGTGATGGATAGGGAGGCCTGGACTGCTGTGATTCATGAGGTTGCAAAGAGTCAGACACGACTGAGCGACTGATCTGATCCGATCTGAACAAGCCTTGAACATTATTATCATGTTAAGTGCACACTAAACATTTTATGTTTTCTAAAATTATTTTAAATCTGCATGGAATAAAAGACTCAGAACCATCAGAGTGATGGACCATATTTCTCTAGTATGTTTTGAGATCACTTTTCAAATGGAACAAATTTTAAAACTAGAGTTTATATTCTTACAATTGGCAAAATTGAACTCCATGGCATATTGAATTGTTCTCATAACATGAATAGAGGAATTTCCTTTGTGTATTTTTTGTTAATTGTTTTTCTGATATTTTCCTTTCCTTTGAGTATGAACACAGAGCAGAGAATTACAGCAATAAAAACACATGAGTAGTTTGTACATTTAAGATGAATAATGGAAAATATCACAGAAAAAGTTGAGATGAGCTTTAAATAATACTATTATTTTCAAAATTGACTGCAGAAAATACCTTATTTACTGCTATGTTCTAAGGGCTGAAATAATGCATGCTCATGTGACTGGTTATTTACACAAAAGATGAAATGAAAGGAGACACTAAATATATTGTATTATATATGCAAAAGAGCCTCAGTTAAATTCAGTTCAGTCGCTCAATCATGTCTGATATTTTGTGACCCATGGACCCCATGGCCTTCCTGTCCATCACCAACTCCTGGAGTTTACCAAAACCCATGTCCACTGAGTCGGTGATGCCATCTAAACATTTCATCCTGTCATTCCCTTCTCCTCATGCTTTCAGCCCTTCCCAGCATCAGGGTCTTATCAAATGAGTCAGCTCTTCTCATCAGATGGCCAAAGTATTAGAGTTTCAGCTTCAACATCAGTCCCTCCAATGAACACCCAGGACTGATCTCCTTTAGGATGGACTGGTTGGATCTCCTTGCAGTCCAAGGGACTCGCAAGAATCTTCTCCAACACCGCAGTTCAAAAGCATCAATTCTTCAGTGCTCAGCTTTCTTTATAGTCCAACTCTCACATCCATACATGACTACTGGTAAAACCATAGTCTTGACTAAGCGGACATTTGTTGGCAAAGTAATGTCTCTGCTTTTTAATATGCTGTCCGGTTGGTCATAACTTTCCTTCCAAGGAGTGTCTTTTAATTTCATAGCTGCTGTCACCATCTGCAGTGATTTTGGAGCCCAGAAAAATAAAGTCTGCCACTGTTTCCACTGTTTACCCATCTATTTGCCATGAAGTGATGGTACTGATTGCCATGATCTTAGTTTTCTGAATGTTGAGCTTTAAGCCAACTTTTTCACTCTCCTCTTTCACTTTCATCAAGAGGCTCTTTAGCTCTTCTTCACTTTCTGCCATAATGTTGGTGTCATCTGCATATTTGAGGTTATTGATATTTCTCCTGGCAATCTTGATTCCAGTTGTGCTTCTTCGAGCCCAGCATTTCTCATGATGTACTCTGCATACAAGTTAAATAAGCAGGATGACAATTTAAGCCTTGATGTACTCCTTTACCTATTTGGAACCAGTCTGTTGTTCCATGTCCAGTTCTAACTGTTGCTTCCTGACCTGCATACAGATTTCTCAAGAGACAGGCCAGGTGGTCTGGTATTCCCATCTCTTTCAGAATTTTCCACATTTTACTTGATCCACACAGTCAAAGGCTTTGGCATAGCCAATAAAGCAGAAATAGATGTTTTTCTGGAACTCTCTAGCTTTTTCGATGATCCAGAAGATGTTGGCAATTTGATCTCTGGTTCCTTTGCCTTTTCTAAAACCAGCTTGAACATCAGGAAGTTCACGGTTCACATATTGCTGAACCCTGGCTTGGAGTATTTTGACCTTTGCTTTACTAGCATGTAAGATGAGTGCAATTGTGTGGTAGTTTTAGTGTTCTTTGGTATTGCCTTTCTTTGGGATTGGGATGAAAACTGATCTTTTCCAGTCCTGTGGCCACTGCTGAGTTTTCCAAATTTGCTGGCATATTGAGTGCAGCACTTTCACAGCATCATCTTTCAGGATTTGAAATAGCTCAACTGGAATCCCACCACCTCGACTGGCTTTGTTATAGTGATGCTTTCTAAGGCCCACTTGACTTCACATTCCAGGATGTCTGGCTCTAGGTGAATGATCACACCATTGTGATTATCTGGTTCATGAAGATCTTTTTTGTACAGTTCTTCTGTATATTCTTACTACCTCTTCTTAATATCTTCTACTTCTGTTAGTTCCATACCATTTCTGTCCTTTATTAAGCCTCCTAAAGACTATAACAGATTCTTGAATGATTTTAGTAAAATTTGAGTCTGAATAATACATTAAGATATAGCTTTAAAATTTTTTTTCGCAATTTGAGTGTTACAATGAACTGTGAGGAAGTCTATTTTTTTTTTAAATCAGACCAATGGTTTTACTTTTGAAGTTATTATTACTACCTAGAGTCAGCACTCATGGAGTGTCTTTGCTATCCAGTAGTTTTCAGCTTTTGCATCTGTGAACTTCAAGGTCTTTAAAGATATGAGTCCTTTGGGAGCAGAGAGCATGGTTTAGTCAATACACTATACTCAATGCCTAGTGTAGGTCTCAGTATTCTTGCCTGGAGAATCCTGTGGACAGAGGAGTCTGGTGGGCTGCTGTCCATGGGTTCCCACAGAGTCAGACACGCCTGAAGTGACTTAGCATGCATGCATGCATTGGAGAAGGAGATGACAACCCACTCCAGTATTCTTGCCTGGAGAATCCCAGGGACAGAAGAGCCTGGTGGGCTGTCGTCTATGGGGTCACATAGAGTCGGACATGACTGAAGTGACTTAGCAGCAGCACATGTCTTGGCATAAAAAAGGAACTCAGCACACATTCCATGAATAAATGAATGTATCTGAGCTTGAATTCCCAGTGCAATACGAGATTTGCTTTCAGGTCATTAATCCAGTCCTAGGAACAAAAATCAATAGAAATTCTATGGGAAAGGTGCTATGTTAAGTATTGGAATTTGCCAAAAAAATATGAAGGGCATGTGAAGGACATGGGTGTGAGAAAAACAGTCACAACTAAAATGAAAAATAGTTCAAAGTACAATAAATGAAATTCTATTCAAGTGTTGACTACATTTCTTCTCCCACTTGATTTGCATTATTTTAGCATTTAGTGTAACTTTTTGTTTAGAGGTAAAAATAATACATATTGAGTTCCAGAATCATATTCTATATAAAATACATAATATAATTGCGTATTGAAAGTTTAACAGTGATGACTTGAGTATCTTTAGAAATTCACCAGTTAGTGACTTATGGAATGAATGCTCCATAAATAAAAATGTATTTCATCACCAATAATGACAGAAAACTTAGCAAAAGAGAACACAAATCTCCTTCTGTTAATGCTTCCATGAGTGATATGTACTGTTCTCTTACAAATCTCAGTCAACATATAATTAGTGCAAGAGTTTAGAACTGAAGAGAAAAACCAAGGTGTATTTCTACTTTCCCATGTAAAACCGTCATAATGATATTGAGTGAAAATCAGCACCTCTGTTTCAATTTCTTAAGCTGTCAAAGCCAGTTGATCCCTTTTCCACCTCCACAGGCTCATCATTTCCCATTCCATGTTGTATAAAAACTTAATCTAAATCGTTGGTCTGATTGCCAGTTAAGAAAGTAGGGGGAAATCCTGAGGAAAGGGCATGCTGTTCTATAAAGCAGAGCTCTCTGCATTATCTGTAAGCAGGTGGGAGCACTAGCCTTTAACAGGAAGAAGTGGGCCACTTCTGTGGCTAGGAGGGCTCAGGAGAATATTGGGTTGAAAAATTCTTCAGTGAATTGACTCAGAGTTGCCCACTCTGGGTCTCTCACTGCCCCTGATCTTAGTGTAGTAGACTTTTCTGGGTTAACAATTTAATCTTCTCTGGTGCCACACTTATAATTAAGCTCAGCTAATGCCCATTTGTGTTTACACTTTGGAAATTTTATATTTGGTTATTCTACTGATGTGTTTATTTTGATTTGTCTGCTTTACTAGTTTTATGCATTATGAATATTTGAATATTACACAGACTTGCATATATACTATTATAGAATAGAATCTTAATATATATAACAGAACATAGAAGCAAATGTTCTTAACATATATGATGTCATATAATATATATATTAAGAAACTTAATTTTTACTATTTTAAAATGTCTTTAGTATTAAAAATATTAACAAAATTACCATCTATGTTCCATTTCCCACTTCCACTTTGTACTTTGGCTTTTACTATTATTTATAATTTTATTTAAGTAAAAAACCTTCATTATTAATATTTAGAAAGTAAATATGTTAGCTTTTTCCTTTATAATTTCTTCCCTTGATGCCAGTATTTTAAGAAATCAACTTATTAAGTCAAAGTTTTTATCTTAATGTAATGCCACTCGTTGTAATAAATTTAGAAAATAGATAGTGATAAGAAAAAAAAATCCACATCCTAAATTTTCAAACCATCACTGGCCATATTTTAGCATATTTATGTCCCACATTCATACTATGTCTATTTTTCTGCATGTTTGAAATAATACCAAGGACCCACTTCTCTCTTTCACTGTTTTTCTCTTAGCATTTTCTCGTGTTATAAATACTGTCTGTTTACTACTGAAATCAGGGAACTCATTAGGACTATTGCTGGAAAGTTAGCTTACTTTTATTTTTCCGTACTATAAATAATGATACAATCAACATCTCTGTATATAGTCTTTTATTTCCCAAACTGTGGGTCATCTAAGGCTTCCCAGGTGGCACAGTGGTAAAGAATCTGCCTGCCAATGAAGGGGACACAGGAGACACGATTCAATTCCTGGGTTTGGAAGATCCCCTGGAGTAGGAAATGGCACCCCCCTCCAGTATTTTTGCCTGGAAAATTCCATGGACAGAGACGACTGGCTGTCTAGAGTTCATGGGGTCACAAAGAGATGGACATGACTGAGCACAGCACACATATACACACACACGGATCATTTCCATAGGAAAAACTCAGACAAATGGAATTCTGATTCAAAGGACATGAAGTATTTAAGAAATGGAATGCATAGTGCCAAATTTCTCTAGCAGTATTTCCTCCCTCCACAATTGTAAGTCCTCACACAGTTCCCAACAGACGAATCTACTGCTTTTGGTGGCCATGGTTTGTCCTTTGGACCATACACACACACACATATATGCATACACACACACAGTCAACTCTTATCCATGTTTTAAGTGGAAATTATAGTGATGTTTGCCTCCTTTTGGTTATAGTTCAAGGTAAAGAAAAAGTAAATTGTGGTTTATGAGTTATTGATTGGAAGCAGGGTATCATTCGTCAAAGGAGTCATTGGCCTGAAATTCAGCAACTGTACAAACACATATGCCTCCATCACAGATTTTTTGTTCATGTTCTGTTATGGAAACACAAAGCCTTATTGATTACATTCTCAAATTAAAGCTCAGCTTGATGGCTGCAAACATACCAATGCCTATAATACATTTATTTTTGAGACTTGTTCAACTGTAGCAGCTCAGAAAATCAATGTGTGGGACCCAGTTAGACTGACCTTTAAGAAATAAAAGTAACCTTTTTTTTTTCCTCCCCTCTGATCCTCATGTAATTTTAGCCCTACTCTTCTATGGTCTTATGATCCCGTGGTACTTAGAAAATTTCACACATTTTCTAAAATTAGGTAGTTTTTGGTGAAGATGACTTGATTAAGACAGAGGGAGAAACAGACATTTGTACACATCCTGATTTGTTCAGTTTCTTCTTTTTATTAACAGTCTTATCAAAGCCACCTCATGGTGGTAATGTCTGATGCATGTTTGTGGATGTCTAAACTCTTCAGTGGACTTCCCAGGTAATGCTTGCAGTAAAGAACCTACCTGCCAATGCAAGAGACATAAGAGACGCTTCCCTGGTGGCTCAGATGGTAAAGAATCCACCTGTAATGTGGGAGACCTGAGTTCAATCCCTGGGTTCGAAAGATCCCCTGGAGAAGGAAACGGCTACCCATTCCACTATTCTTGCCTACAGAATTCCATGGATAGAGCAGACTGGCAGGCCCCAGTACATGGGGTCGCAAAGAGTTGGACAGGAGTGAGTGACTTTCACTACACTCAAAAACTCCTCAGTGGACTTCCCAAGTGGCACTAGTGGTAAAGCACCTACTTGCCAATGCAAGAGACATAAGAGATGCAGGTCCAATCACTGCATTGATCCAGGGTATCCAGAAGATACCCTGGAGGAGGGCAGGGCAACCCACGTTAGTATTCTTGCCTGGGGAATCCCATGGACAGAGGAGGCTGGCAGGCTAAAGTCCATGGGGTCACAAAGAGTTGAACATGACTGAAGCGACTTAGCACACATGAACACAAACTCCTCAGTATTTGCACAGGTATAATTCATGGTTCAATGCAGAGAAACTCTGTGAGCTATCAACTGATGCATCTTTATTTTTCTTTGTTTTATTCCGCTCCGTATTCTGGAAGGTTGTGTTGATGGAATTAGACATCGCACCTCAGGATCTAAGGTCAAATTAAAAAGGGTGAGATTATTTTCAGGTGACATAAAAATATATATACATTGTTGTTGTCATTGTTCAGTCACTCAGTCACGTCCAACTTTTTGCAACTTCATGGACTGCAGCACCCCAGACTTTCCTGTACATCACCAACTCTTAGAGCTTGCTCAAACTCATGTACAGCAAATCAATGATGCCATCCCACTATCTCATCTTCTGTCATCCCCTTCTCCTCCAGCCCTCAATCTTTCCCAGCATCAGAGTACATTCCAGTGAGTCACATCAGGTGACTGAAGTATTGGAACTTCAGCTTCAGCATCAGTATTCCCAATAAATATTCAGGATTGATTTCCTTTAGGATGGACTGGTTTGATCTTGCAGTCCAAGGAACTTTCAAGAGTCTTCTCCAATACCACAGTTCAAAAGCATCAATTCTTCAGTGCACAGATTTCTTTATGATCCAACCCTTACATCCATACATGACTACTGGAAAAACCATAACTTTGACTAGACAGACTTTTGTTGGCAAAGTAACGTCTCTGCTTTTTAATATACTGTCTGGGTTGATCATAGCTTTTCTTCCAAGGAGCAAGCGTCTGTTAATTTCATACTGCAGTCACCATCTGCAGTGATTTTGGAGCCCAAGAAAATAAAACCTGTCACTATTTTCATTGTTTCCCCATCTATTTGCCATGGGACTGGATGCCATAATCTTCCTTTTATAAATGTTGAGTTTTAAGTCAGCTTTTTCACTCCCACTTTCATATTCATCAAGAGGCTCTTTAGTTCCTCTTCACTTTCTGCCATAAGGGTGGTGTAATCTGCATACTTGAGATTATTGATATTTCTCCCAGCAATCTTGATTCCGGCTTGTGCTGTACCCAGCCCAGCATTTTGCATGATGTATTCTGCATATATGTTAAATAAGCAGAGTGACAATATACAACTTTGACATACACCTTTCCCTAATTGGAACCAGTCCGTTGTTCTATGTCCAGTTGCTTCTTGACCTGTATACAGGTTTCTCAGGAGGCAGCTAAGGTGGTCTGGTATTCCTGTCTCTTGAAGAATTTTCCACAGTTTGTTGTGATCCACATATCAAAGACTTTAGCATAGTCAATGAAGCAGAAGTAGACTTTTTTTGTTGGACTCGGTTTTTCAATGATCCAACAGATGTTGGTAATTTGATTTCAGGTTCCTCTGCCTTCTCTAAATCCAGCTTGAACATGTGGAAGTTCTCAGGTCACATACTGTTGAAACCTGGCTTGGAGAATTTTGAGCATTACTTTACTAATGTGTGTGTGCATGCTAAGTCGCTTCAGTTGTGTCCAACTCTGTGTGACCTTATGGACAGTAGTGTGCCAGGCAAGAATACTGGAGTGGGTTGCCATTTCCTACTCCAACTAGCGTGTGAGATGAGTGAAATTCTGTGGTAGTTTGAACATTCTTTGTCATTGCTTTTCTTTAGTATTGAAAAGAAAACTGACACTTTCCAGGCCTGTGGCCACTGCTGAGTTTTCCAAATTTGCTGGCATATTGAGTACAGCACTTTCACAACATCATCTTTTAGGATTTGAAATAGCTCAGCTGAAATTCCATAACCTCCACTAGCTTTGTTCATAGTGATGCTTCCTAAGTCCCACGACTTTATACTTCAAGATGTCAGGCTCTAGCTGAGTGATCATGCCATTGTGGTTATTTGGGTCATTAAGATTTCTTTATATACTTCTGTGTATTCTTGCCACTTCTTCTTAATAACTTCTGCTTCTGTTAGGTCCATACCATTTGTGTCCTTTATTTTGACCATCTCTGCATGAAATGTTCCCTTGTTATCTCTTTAATTTTCTTGAAGACATCTTTAGTCTTTGCCATTCTACTGTTTTCCTCTATTTTTTGCATTGTTCAGTTAAGAAGGCTTTCTTATCTCTCCTTGCTATTCTTTAGAATTCCACATTCAGATAAGTATATCTTTCCTTTCCTCCTTTGCTTTTCACTTCTCTTTTCTCAGCTATTTGCAATGACAAAGATGCCCAGATTTCTTCAAAAGAAACACATTCTGTGTTGGTAGGGTACACAACTTTTTCAAATTGAATGTCTATAAAAATTCTCTCATTGGCTAAGTGTCCTTAGTCATGGCTGTTGTGAAGGAAGGTAGATGAAGAAAAGGAGAGGCAGCCTGGAGAATTATGCCATGTGGGGGATTATTAAGAACATCAGTGTCATGAGAATAGAGAAAATGATGCTTGAAAATACCTCAATACCCCTCAGAGTTCCCTGTCCTCTGTCTTTTCATGTGTCTGGGTATTTGTGTGTGTGTGTGTAGTAGCACTTTACAAGAGATCTACTGTCTTACATCTTGAAGTGCACAATTCCATATTGCTAACTATAGAAACCATGTTGTAAAACTGATCCCTAAAACCTATTCATCCATCCTTTAATTATTTAGTAATTTATTTAGTACACATACACAGAGAACTTGCCTCAAATGGGGGTTTGTGCTGTCTCCATTCTCAGAATCCAGCAGAAGAAGCATACACTTCAGTGAACAAGAGCAATTCACTGAGCTAAGTCTTGAGTTGGGGTGTGTCCACAATGCCGAATCCCTAGGAAAAGGGACCAGACTAACAGAGCTGAAAAAAGTCCTCTAGCAGAAGAGTCAAGGTTTATTTAATTGAATCTTGGTAGCTATGAAGAACCAGCTATGAAGAAGCTGGTTCTGCTAAAAAGATGGGGAAATAAGATCAGGCAGATGGAGAACTGGTTTTCCAGCAGGTTCTTGGAGAAGTTTGAAGGTCGTTTGACTGGAGGAAAGGTCGCATGGAGTGAGTATATCAATGGAACAAGATTATGGAAAGTCTTTTATGACATATAAGAGCTTGGAACTTTTTTGTTTTTTTTTTTCTGTGGCAGAAGCATGTTTTATATTATTCACTTTGAATCTATTCTTGAACAGAAGTCAATTTGAGTCAGACCACTTAAAATTTCTGAAAACCTTTAATGACTTCCATTTTACTTAAAATTAAGTCCAACTAAAAATGGTTTATGGAACACTGTAGCCTTCCCATTTGTTCCTCTCATCTTGTGGACTGCCCTCTCATTTACTCTAATTCAGCTCCGAGACCCTGTCTCTGATGTTCCTGGAAGTCTCGGTCCCCTAAATCCACACCACCTGCTCACTCTCTATCCCTAGTCCTTTGCTTGAAGTATCAGTCAGCTTTTACAGACCATTCTACTTAATGGTGACTAGTAACTTTAGCACAGCAGCCCTTTCCCCCTTCTCAGCTTTACTTTTTATCATGGAACTTACTGCTATCACAGTATTGTACATATTATTCATTTATAGTCCTCCATCAGAATCCATGGGGGGATTTCCAGGATCTGCTGTGGAAATCTGCAGCTTCCCAAGCCCTGTAGATGGCCCTTCTCAACAACGGGTTCAACATCTGTGCATTCAACCAGCCTAAGATGGTAAAAAGTATGTCCCTGGTGTGTAACTCACAGATAGAAGGCAGACTGTCTCTACTAATTTTCTGGCTCCTCTCTTTAAAATATAAGTTCTATAAGGCAGATACTCTCATCTGTTATATTTATTCATGTAACATTGGCTTCTGCTTCAGTTCAGTTCAGTTCAATTCAGTCACTCAGTTGTGTCTGACTCTTTGTGACCCCGTGGAATGCAGCACACCAGGCTTCCTTGTCCATCACCAACTCCCGGAGCTTGCTCCTGGTTACTGGTCAGTAAATATCTCTGGATGAATAAATGTCACTCTTACATAAACGCTAGTGCATAAAAATAAATTTAAGGTTTTATTGGGTACTATTTTATTCATAAAAATTTAACTTTTGTATAAAACATGGAATAAGTATTGCTGCTCCTGCTTTCTTTTGATTTCCATTCATATGCAATATCTTTTCTCAGCCCCTCAGTTTCATTCTGTATGTATCCCTAGGTCTGAGGTGAAAGTGAAAGTGACTCAGTCGTGTCTGATTCTTTGCGAACCCATGGGCTATTCAGTCCATGCAATTCTCCAGGCCAGAACACTGGAGTAGGTAGCTGATCTCTTCTCCAGAGGATCTTCCCAACCCAGGGATAAAACCCAGGTCTCTCACATTGCAGGCAGATTCTTTACCAGCTAAGCCACAACAAAAGCCCAAGAATACCAGAGTGGGTAGCTTAACCCCTTCTCCAGTGGATCTTTCTGACTCAGGAATTGAACTGGGGTCTCCTGCATTGGAGGTGGATTCTTTACCAACTGAGCTATCAGGAAAGCCCATTAGGTCTGAGGTGATTCTCTTATAAAGCAATTATCTTCCAATCAAAAAAAAAAAGTAAAAACAAACAAGCATATTAATAGTATGAGGGTTTATTTCCCAATCATTTAAAAAAGGCAGCTTGAAAATTGTAAGATACCTGACACCACTATATTTCCTACCCTATGGCTTAAAACAAGCTGGTGACTCACTGGACTTAATTTTCCACATCTTTGGCATGAGGGGGATAGATAGCCAAATTCAAAGGTCTTTTGCAGCTCTTATTGCTGTGTATTTCCTTTGTTAACTGACAAACTAATCAAGTTCACCCTATCTCAGAATTCCATCACTGGATAGAAGGTATCATTTGATGATAATGGAGCCTTTGAGATTACCCACTGGGGTCCTTAATAAAATGACTACAATTTTGCTACCTAAAGTAATCAGACCAGATCAGATCAGTCGCTCAGTCGTGTCCGACTCTTTGCGACCCCATGAATCACAGCACGCCAGGCCGCCCTGTCCATCACCAACTCCTGGAGTTCACTGAGACTCATGTCCATCGAGTCAGTGATGCCATCCAGCCATCTCATCCTCTGTCATCCCCTTCTCCTCCTGCCCCCAATCCCTCCCAGCATCAGGGTCTTTTCCAATGAGTCAACTCTTCGAATGAGGTGGCCAAAGTACTGGAGTTTCAGCTTTAGCATCATTCGTTCCAAAGAAATCCCAGGGCTGATCTCCTTCAGAATGGACTGGTTGGATCTCCTTGCAGTCCAAGGGACTCTCAAGAGTCTTCTCCAACACCACAGTTCAAAAGCATCAACTCTTCGGCGCTCAGACTTCTTCACAGTCCAACTCTCACATCCATACATGATCACAGGAAAAACCATAGCCTTGATTAGATGAACCTTTGTTGGCAAAGTAATGTCTCTACTTTTGAATATGCTATCTAGGTTGGTCATAACTTTCCTTCCAAGGAGTAAGCGTCTTTTAATTTCATGGCTGCAGTCACCATCTGCAGTGATTTTGGAGCCCAGAAAAATAAAGTCTGACACTGTTTCCACTGTTTCCCCATCTATTTCCCATGAAGTGGTGGGACCGGATGCCATGATCTTCGTTTTCTGAATGTTGAGCTTTAAGCCAACTTTTTCACTCTCCACTTTCACTTTCATCAAGAGGCTTTTGAGTCCCTCTTCACTTTCTGCCATAAGGGTGGTGTCATCTCCATATCTGAGGTTATTGATATTTCTGCCGGCAATCTTGACTCCAGCCTGTGTTTCTTCCAGTCCAGCATTTCTCATGATGTACTCTGCATATAAGTTAGATAAACAGGGTGACAATATACAGCCTTGACAAACTCCTTTTCCTATTTGGAACCAATCTGTTGTTCCATGTCCAGTTCTAACTGTTGCTTCCTGACCTGTATACAAATTTCTCAAGAGGCAGATCAGGTGGTCTGGTATTCCCATCTCTTTCAGAATTTTCCACAGTTTCTTGTGATCCACACAGTCAAAGGCTTTGGCATAGTCAAAAAAGCAGAAATACATGTTTTTCTGAAACTCTCTTGCTTTTTTCATGATCCAGCGGATGTTGGTAATTTGATCTCTGGTTCCTCTGCCTTTTCTAAAACCAGCTTGAACATCAGGAAGTTCATGGTTCACATATTGCTGAAGCTTGGCTTGGAGAATTTTGAGCATTACTTTACTAGTGTGTGAGATGAGTGCAATTGTGCAGTAGTTTGAGCATTCTTTGGCATTGCCTTTCTTTGGGATTGGAATGAAAACGGACCTTTTCCAGTCCTGTGGCCACTGCTCAGTTTTCCAAATTTGCTGGCATATTGAGTGCAACACTTTCACAGCATCATCTTTCTGGATTTGGAATAGCTCATCTGGAATTCCATCACCTCCACTAGCTTTGTTTGTAGTGATGCTTTCTAAGGCCCACTTGACTTCACATTCCAGGATGTCTGGCTCTAGGTCAGTGATCACACCGTCATGATTATCTGGGTCATGAAGATCTTTTTTGTATAGTTCTTCTGTGTATTCTTGCCATCTCTTCTTAATATCTTCTGCTTCTGTTAGGTCCATACCATTTCTGTCCTTTATCGAGCTCATCTTTGCATGAAATGTTCCTTTGGTATCTCTGATTTTCTTGAAGAGATCCCTAGTCTTTCCCATTCTGTTGTTTTCCTCTATTTCTTTGCATTGATCACTGAGGAAGGCTTTCTTATCTCTTCTTGCTATTCTTTGGAACTCTGTATTCAGATGTTTATATCTTTCCTTTTCTTCTTTGTTTTTCGCTTCTCTTCTTTTCGCATCTCTTTGTAAGGCCTCCCCAGACTTAAAGAGATTTTAAAAATATAAAAATTGTAAGCATGTCTTTCTTTTTGTACTTCTCACTTAGTATACTGTCTTACCCTGATACGGTCAAGCTACTATTTGAAGAAGAAAACTATGTGACCAGAGACTGGTTCATAAATCTTTCTCTTAGGCTTTACTCATTCTAAGACCTTGGTAAGAATCACACCCACTTTTGGCTTCACAGTATAGCAGATATAGTACCATAATGCCTGGGAGGTCTTCTTTTTGGAGAGATGATTAGAGTTTGGGAAGCCTGAGAAGAACCAGAGAGAGACGTTAGAGAAATGAGGTCTAAAGATTATGATTTTTGCTATAACTGATGGGAAGAGAAACCCCAATGCTTCCTTTTCCTTTGAACACAGTTGGAAACAAAAGTTCCAAAGAACAAGGTGAGGAGAAAAAACAGGCTTTTTAAAAATTGACCTCAAATCTAGACCTTGTGCTACAGGAAGAAATGATTTTCTCAATAACAACACATAGTTCAGAACTATTTCTCCCGGAAGAAAGCTAATAGACCCTAGCAGATGCAAATCAGATAGTAATAAATAACATTATTATTCCATGTGCTTAAACAATGCACAAATTAAGCTCAAAGGTAGAAAGCAGGTCAAGTTATCTGGGATTATGGATTTAGAATTTAAGTAACAGTTAACACCATTATATTTGCTTCCATCAGCAGGACAGTCGTTATTCATAGGTAATAACAGTAATAAAATTAACACTTGTTGCTCAAGTGAGCACTACTTTTGTGCCCAGATAATAGATATTTTACTTAGTTTAGTTTTGTTTACATAGTTAAGTTCAAATGCAAACAAATGTTTTCTATAGTCAGATAGCAAATATTTTATTATTTGTAGGCAAATAAAGTCAGTCTTCATCACAAGTACCCAACTCTGCAAATTGTAGACATGTTAAAAAGTGAGTGTTCCAATACAAACATATATACAAAGAAAGCAGTGGCAAGATTTAGCCATGGGCTACAATTTATGACCTTCAGTTTAGTTCATTTGACAGCTATAACAACTCGGAAGTATTACTCTTAACCTGGTTTATTGATTAGGAAAATAGTGCTCAGATCAGATCAGATCAGATCAATCGCTCAGTCATGTCTGACTCTTTGCGACCCCATGAATTGCAGCACGCCAGGCCTCCCTGTCCATCACCAACTCCCGGAGTTCACTCAGACTCACGTCCATCGAGTCAGTGATGCCATCCAGCCATCTCATCTTCTGTCGTCCCCTTCTCCTCCTGCCCCCAGTCCCTCGCAGCATCAGAGTCTTTTCCAATGAGTCAACTCTTCACATGAAGTGGCCAAAGTTTCAGCTTTAGCATCATTCCTTCCAAAGAAATCCCAGGGCTGATCTCCTTCAGAATGGACTGGTTGGATCTCCTTGGAGTAGGACCAACAAGTTGCCTGGGATGTAGAAGGACTTGTGTTCTAGTATCTGTCAACTTGATCCCAATCTCTTGCTCTTTTCCATACAGTGCATTTTTTACTTATTTGAGACCCATAAGGTTGTCCTTCCCACTTTCTATGTACCCTTCCACCCAAGGAACAACTGGCATTAGAAGACACATTGGTTCCTTCAGTTTTTGTTCAACCCCAAGCTTCAGTGGGGAATATGTGCCCTCTGTTTCTCAAATACAGGTGCTGCTCCAGTTCATAAAGATGTTTGCTGGTTCTGCCTTTTCCTCCTGTCTCTCTTTTTCTGCCTCTTGAAAACCTGGTTATAAGGCCCTTATTTAAATATCAAACTCAATTTGTCAATGCTACCATCTTTCCTTGCATAGTTCTGAAAAACAAGGGAGTAGGTTTAAAACCAAGGGTTTACACATTGACTACTACTCAACTGTGAAATTTCTTCTTGTTGAGAAAAAAACATATCATGTTGTAAAGTTAAATCTTGACCAAAATAGGCAAAGGAATGATAGGAAAGGCAATATTTTTGGGGGGAATGGTGGCTCAGTGATAAAGAATCCACCTGCTGGTGCAGAAAATGCAGAAGACACATGTTCAATCCCTCAGTCGGGAAGATCCCCTGGAGTAGGAAATGGAAACCTACTCCAATATTCTTGCCTGGAAAATTCCATGACAGAGGCACCAGGAAGGGCACAGCCCATGGGGTCGCAAAGAGTCAGACACGACTGAGCACACACACATGCACACATGCTGAGATAGGCCATTGAAATTCACCAATTTAGCAGTTTTCACCTGAGTTGCATGGACTTGGATATGTCACTTGATGTCAGCACAATGGAATATAAACATAATTGAAAAGAATGACCTTTTCAAGTTCCCAGAGTTAACTTGTACACATTGATAGAGATATCACTGATATCATAAATTCTGATAGAGATACAAATTAAAGTGCAATTTCTCAATCCACCTGCTTTCCACCTCATTCATGTTGTTCAGATGCTCAGTCATGCCAGACTCTGTGCAACTCCATGGACTGCAGCAACTCCATGGACTGCAGATTTCTCTGTCCTTCATCATCTCCTGGAACTTGCTCAAACTCATGTCCATTGAGTCAGTGATGCCATCCAGCTACCTCATCTTCTGTCATCCCCTTTTCCTCTGGCCTTCTATCTTTTCCAGCATCCGAGTCTTTTCTAATGAGTTGGATCTTCACATTAGATGACCAAAGTATCAGAGCTTCAGCTTTAGCATCAGTCCTCCCAATAAATATTCAGGATTGATTGATTTCATTTAGGACTGACTGGTCCTATCTCCTTGCCATCCAAAGGACTCTCAAGAGTCTTATTCAACACCAACATTCAAAAACATCAATTCTTCAGTACTCAGCTTTCTTTATGGTTCACCTCTCACATCCATACAAGACTACCAGTAAAACCATAGCTTTGACTAAACAGACCTTTGTTGGCAAAGTAATGTCTCTGCTTTTGAATATTCTGTCTAGGTTTGTCATAAATTTTCTGCCAAGGAGTGAGCATCTTTTAATTTCATGGCTGCAGTCACCATTTGGAGTGATCTTGAAGCCCAAGAATATTAAGTCTGTCACTGTTTTGATTGTTTCCCCATCCATTTGCATGAAGTGATGGGACAGGCTGCCATGATCTTAGTTTTTTGAATGCTCAGTTTTAAGCCAGCATTTTCACTCTCCCCTTTAACCTTGATCAAGAGGCTCTTTAGTTCCTCTTCACTTTCTGCCATAAGGATGGTGTCATCTGCATATCTGAGGTTATTGATATTTATCCCAGCAATCTTATATCCTAATACCTATCTGCATCGCCCTTCTCCAGGTCATCATGATCTCCTCCACATCAAGAACAAGAAAGTTACCCCCATCTAGAGCTCTTCGTTAGTTCTGGTTTCCAGTATGATAAGGAAAAATCTCAACAGGAGATGAGAATAATGAGAAGGACAACTTGCTTTCTTGGAAGATGTGTTTCCAACTTAGAGGAAAATAGCATTCTCCCTCCTGCAAGCCCAGTGGCATATATTATTCATAACATATTATTGCCATAATCAGATATAAGTAACAACTGTTCCCTCAGAGAATATCAAGGTCTCTTGTCAACTTGCATACATAAAACAACCTTCTGAAAAACTACAAAAAACACTCACATCAGGTACTGCCTTAAATAGAAAAGCAATTTTCTAACATTAATCCCAGAGAATTACATTAATATGCAAGCTTTACCTCACTCAACTTTAACATCCTGTTTTCTTTAAAACCAGGCAATCAGAGCATATTCTCAGGTTGGCAGTTGGCACTAATACAAAATAAGCAAATCCATAGCTCCACTGAGATTAATGTGTTTATTTGCACAACCAAAGGTGTGTGGCCTAATGTCAACCCTCAGCTCAGTATGCCACAGTATTTAATGTAAAATATATATAAATTTCATTTTTAATGGCAGCAGTTAAAAGAAAGCAAACATTTTGCTTCCCTCCCCATGCAGGATTCTTTTGTAAATTTGGGGAATGAATTGTTCCACTGTCTCTTTCCACTTCACTGTTTTAGTTTCCTGGAACTGCCTTGAGCCTGTTTTTCCACTGGTAGTCAGAACTGCCCAGGCTTGGTGCTTCCTGGAGTGTGTAAAAGTTTCAGCTTTGCAGGAGGCTTAGAGTGTTGGCTCAAGTAATGTGACTATATACACAAGAGCTTGCTTTTTAAGGCCAGTTAATGTGAAATGCTTTATAAAGAACGTCATTAATTGCATCTAACGAGGGACCTTTCCTTCACCATCTGGAGAAAATGTCCTCCAGAGCACTCAGAGATTTTTTTTTTTTTAATGAATTTTACATTCCTCTTGTATGTATCATCATGTCCTTCGGATGTAGAGGGAAGAAAGAAGCATGAGGCTATCCTAATTGAAATTTCAAATTACAGAATATTGGAAGCTATACTGGGTAACAGCATGCTCTTTCCAATTACAAAGAGTTAATTTATGCTTTTTAATGAGGGAACTGACATTTGTTCTGCACCTACCATGTGTTCAGTGCTTTACATTTTACATTTGTTGTTTTTCACAGTCCCTGTAAAATATATACTGCTCCCCTCTCCGTCATGACAAATCAGAGAAGCTGATCAGAGAAGCTAAGCTAGTTGTCTAGAGTCACATAATATTATGGGGGATAAGAGCAAAAATTCCATAATCAGAGCACTTGGGATTGTATTTCACCTACATCACTTACTGATAAGACTAAATCTGTCTTAGAAGCTACACAATGGGGTTAATAGATGTTTCAACAAAAAATATTGGTGCTATGAAAAGTAATCATAAAAATTAAAATGTGCATTAAGTCATTTAAAAATATTTCAATGGTATGCTTGGAAAAGTTTGATAAATAAGGTACAAAGGAACTTAAAACCTAAAAGAAAATTATTTTTAAAAGTAAAACCAGAAAAAGAGACACAGGTATATAGAACAGTCTTTTGGACTCTGTGGGAGAGGGAGGTGGGGGATGATTTGGGAGAGTGGCATTGAAACATGTATAATATCATATAAGAAATGAATCGCCAGTCCAGGTTCGATGCAGGATACAGGAAGCTTGGGGCTGGTGCACTGGAATGACCCAGAGGGATGGTATGGGGAGGGAAGTGGGAGGGGGGTTCAGGATTAGGAACACATGTACACCCGTGGCGGATTCATGTTGATGTATGGCAAATCCAATACAATATTGTAAAGTAATTAGCCTCTAATTAAAATAAATAAATTTAATCTAAAAAAAAGGAAAACCTTAAAATAGGCAAAGTATATGATTAGTAAATGAAGCAATAACAAGAACCAATAAATGTAATAATTTTAGGACATTAGTCACTAAGGGGAAGTTTTAAATGAAATAAGAAAATATGTTAACATATTGGCAAATACATTAATATTAATATATTAGTATTTAGCACTGGAGAAACAGGCACTTTCATAAGCAAATGGAACAATTTAGTACAATTTTCTCAGAGTTTGGGTTTCTAATATTTTCTTACATAGTCATGCTACTGAAACATGTAATATATAAGTATTTATCCTAAAGAAATAATTGATCATATGGACTGAATTGCAGCCCCCTCGAAATGCACAGGTTGAAGCACTAGCCACCAAATTAGTAGTATTTGGAAATGGGACATTTAAAAGATATTTATGTTTAGATAAACTTATCTAGTGGAGGACAGAGGAGCCTGGTGTGCTACAGTCCATGGGGTCACAAAGAGTTGAACATGATTTAGCTACTCAACAACAACAACAAAAGTTTATGATGGTAGGACCTTCACCATGGAATTAGTGTCCTTGTAGGAAAATGAAGAGACATCACAGCTGTCCTTGATATCTGAGGAAACAGAAAGTGGCCGTCTGCAAGGCAGGAAGAGGGTCCTCACCAGGAACTGAATCAGCAAGCACTTTGATCGTGAACACCGCAGCCTCCAGAATTATGAGAAATAAATGTCTGTTGTCTAAAACACTCAATCTGTGGTTTAAAACAGCCTGAGATGATGAAAACAATTGGCTGAAAAAATTAGAAAAAGGAGACACAGACGTAAACAGCAGACTTTTAGACTCAGTGGAAGAAGGCTAGGGTGGGATGATTTGAGAGAATAGCATTGAAACATATGCATTACCATATGTAAAATAGATGGTCAGTGTGAGTTCTATTCATGAAGCAAGGCACCCAAAGCCAGTGCTGCGGGACAACCTAGAGGGATAGGGTGGGGAGGGTCATGGGAAGGGGGTTCAGGATGGGGGGGCCATGTGTATACCTTTGGCTAATTTATGTTAACATGTGGTTCCAAATCAGAAAAGGAGTACGTCAAGGCTGTATATTGTTACCCTGCTTATTTAACTTATATGCAGAGTACATCATGTGAAATGCCAGGCTGAATGAAGCACAAGTTGGAATAAAGATTGCTGGGAGAAATATCAATAACCTCAGATATGCAGATGACACCACCCTAATGGCAAAAAGCAAAGAACTAAAGAGCCTCTTGATGAAAGTGAAAGGGAAGAGTGAAAAATTTTGCTTAAAACTCAACATTCAGAAAAATAAGATTATGGTATCGGTCCCATCACTTCATGGCAAATAGATGGGAAAACAATGGAAACAGTGACAGACTGTATTTTGGGAGGTTCCAAAATCACTGCAGATGGTGACCACAGCCATGAAATTAAAAGATGCTTGCTCCTTGGAAGAAAAGTTATGACCAACCTAGACAGCATAGTAAAAAGCAGAAACATTACTTTACCAACAAGTGTCCATCTAGTCAAAGCTATGGTTTTACCAGTAGTCGTATAGATGTGAGAGTTGGAGTATAAAGAAAACTGAGTGCCGAAGAATTGATGCTTTTGAACTGTGGTGTTGGAGAAGACTCTTGAGAGCGCCTTGGTTTGCAAGGAGATTCAACCAGTCAATCCTAAAGGAAATCAGTCCTGAATATTTATTGGAAGGACTGATGTTGAATCTGAAACTCCAATACTTTGGCCACCTGATGGGAAGGATTGACTCACAGGAAAAGACACTGATGCTGGGAAAGATTGAAGGTGGGAGGAGAAGGGGTTGACAGAGGATCAGATGGTTGGATGGCATCACCAGATGTGATGGACATTAGTTTGAGTAGGCTCCAGGAGTTACTGATGGACAGGGAAGCCTGATGTGCTATTAGGTCCAAAGAGGTCACAAAGAGTCAGACATGACTGAGCGACTGAACTTGATGACAAAAATAATCACAATAGTATAAAGTAATTATCCTCCAATTGAAGTAAATTGTTTAATTAAAAAAAGAAATATGGACATTTACATCATTCATATATTGTCAAGTTTTGAAAAAATCCAAATATCACACAGCAGTAATCAATTAATTTATGGTAATTTATGGTTTCATTTACCATAAATGAAACACCTTCATCTGTTTAAATGAGCAATGAAATTACCTTCATGTATTTAAAGCTATGATTTGTTATTATGTTTATTAACTTATATAAAGAGTCTCTATATTCTTAAGCAAAAAAGAATGAGATACTACATACTGCATTCAGCAATAAGAGATACATTATCATCTTACCAGTGAAAGATGGTTGAGTACTGTGTACCAATAGTATACTGAGCAATGTGAGTGCATAGACTTGCTGCTGCTGCTGCTGAGTCACTTCAGTCGTGTCCGAGTCTGTGCGACCCCACAGACGGCGGCCCACCAGGCTCCCCCAGGCTCCCCTGTCCCTGGGATTCTCCAGGCAAGAACACTGGAGTGGATTGCCATTTCCTTCTCCAATGCATGAAAGTGAAAAGTGAAAGTCAAGTCGCTCTGTCACGTCCGACCCCCAGCGACCCCATGGACTGCAGCCTTCCAGGCTCCTCCATCCACGGGATTTTCCAGGCAAGAGTACTGGAGTGGGGTGCCATTGCCCTCTCCAGCATAGACTTAACTGATAATAAAAATATTTCTATAAGATTATTCCTCACATGAAAATGAGAAATAAGCACCAGAGTTTAAGGGATTTATGAAAACTCTCCTGAGTAGTATGTGGCACAAGCCAAATATAAACCCAAGCCTATTTGATCTCAAAAGAGTAATTGAAATCACTGGCACTAACTTTTTAAAATCATATACCCACAACTGCATGTTTGTGAATAATATACAAATATACAAGTTGCATACAGATTCATAATCATTAGTTAATTCTTAGCATATTTACACTATGAATAGAATTCTTTGTTAGGAAATATAGATAACAACTATATTTCAAAGATCTTTCTTTTAGCTCTTTCCAAATTGTTTTGGCTAACTATGTGTATTCAATTATATCTTGATTTTAAATACATATGATAACTAAAAACAAGCTTGTTTTAGAGGGAAAGAAGCATTATTTCTACTAATTTCTTTCCTGTATTTCTAAGCCATTTGTTCATAATATTTAGTAAACATAAACCAGACAATATAAAATGAATATCCATTTAACTAGGCCAGAATAAAGTACTGGGTAATTTAAAAGTATAATGCTTAGAATAAAGAGAATGAAAATGAACAAGGGAGGAGGCATATACAGGCTCTGTATTTGGAAGGGTATTTTTGTTTGCTTGACTTTTTTTTTTACTATTTCACTATCATATCTTTTGTACTATATTGATATTGAACATCATAATATTATATTAAATTGATGTTTTAATAAAATACAATATTGTATTATATTGATATTTGTATTATAATAAAATTTAAGAAAATGTAATACATAGAATGTCCTTTGCCAGTCTTAAACAGAAATAGAAATATGACAAAGAAATAAACAGTCTGTTCATATCTTTGAGTCTCTGTACAAAATATCTTTTTTTTTCCTTCTTTGGATATTTTAAGATTACTTTATTACTTATTTTGACCATTATTTTTTCAAAAAGTTTTTCTCTTTCTCTTTTTCTGGTATTCCACTTGCATGTACGCTGCATCAATTAATATTTTGCTCTAGGTCACAAAGCATGTGTGTGTATGTGTATGTGAATAAAGAAGTTTATGAATGTATGTTCTTAATTTCTAGATTTTACTTTATTTTTAAAAGAATATTGGATTTGTATTATAGATAGCTTAGATACTTATGTGTTAGCTTAATAAGGTGGTCACGGGGCAGGCAATGGCACCCCACTCCAGTACTCTTGCCTGGAAAATTCCATGGATGGAGGAGCCTGGTGGGCTGCAGTCCATGGGTCGCTAAGAGTCAGGCACAACTGAACGACTTCACTTTCACTTTTCACTTTCATGCATTGGAGAGGGAAATAGCAACCCACTCCAGTGTTCTTGCCTGGAGAGTCCCAAGGATGGGGGAGCCTGGTAGGCTGCTATCTATGGCGTCACACAGAGTCAGAAACGACTGGAGCGACTTAGCAGCAGCAGCAGCAGCAATAAGATGGTCAATACTGAAATCAGACTGATTATATTCTGTGCAGCCAAAGATAGAGAAGTCAGCAAAAACAAGACTGGGAGCTGACTGTGGCACAGATCATGAACTCCTTATTGCCAAATTGAGACTTAAATTGAAGAAAGTAGGGAAAACCACTAGACCATTCAGGTATGACCTAAATCAAATACCTTATGATTATACAGTGGAGCTGACAAACGGATTCAAGGGATTAGATCTGATAGAGTGCCTGAAGAGCTGTCAATGGAGGTTCGTGACATTGTACAGAAGTCAGAGATCAAGAACATTCCCAAGAAAAAGAAATGCAAAAAGGAAAAATGGTTGTCTGAGGAGGCTTTACAAAGAGCTGAGAAAAGAAGAGAAGCAAAAGGCAAAGGAGAAAAGGAAAGATATAAGCATCTGAATGCAGAGTTCCAAAGAATAGCAAGAAGAGATAAGAAAGCCTTCATCAATGATTAATAGAAAGAAATAAAGGAAAACAATAGAATGGGAAAGACTAGATATCTCTTCAAGAAAATTAGAGATACCAGAGGAACATTTCATGCAAAGATGGAACCAATAAAGGAGAGAAATGGTATGGACCTAACAGAAGCAGAAGATATTAAGAAGACGTGGCAAGAATACACAGAAGAACTATACAAAAAAGATCTTCATGAACCAGATAATCACGATGGTGTGATCACTGACCTAGAGCCAGACATCCTGGAATATGAAGTTAAGTGGACCTTAGGAAGCACTGCTACAAACGAAGCTAGTGGAGGTGAGAGAATTCCAGTTGAGCTACTTCAAACCCTAAAAGTTGATGCTTTGAAAGTGCTGCACTCAGTATGCCAGCAAATTTGGAAAACACAACTGTGGCCACAAGACTGGAAAAGGTCAGTTTTCATCCCAATCCCAAAGAAAGGCAATGCGAAAGAATGCTCAAACTACTGCACAACTGCACTCATCTCATATGCTAGCAAAGTAATGCTCAAAATTCTCCAAGCCAGCCTTCAACAGTAGGTGAACCATGAGCTTCCAGATGTTCAAGCTGGATTTGGAAAAGACAGAGAAAACAGAGATCAAATTGCCAACATCCATTGGATCACTGAAAAAGCAAGATGGTTCCAGAAAAACATCTACTTCTGCCTATTGATCACGCCAATGCCTTTGACTGTGTGAGTCACAACAAACTGTGGGAAATTGTTAGTGATGGGACCAGACTTGACCTGCCTGCTGAGAAACCTGTATACAGGTCAGGAAGCAACAGTTAGAACTGAACATGGAACAACAGACTGGTTCCAAATAGGAAGAGGAGTACGTCAAGGCCGTATATTGTCACTCTGCTTTTTTAACTTATATGCAGAATACATCGTGTGAAATGCTGGACTGGATGAAGCACAAGCTGGAATCAAGATTGCCAGGCAAAATATCAATAACCTCAGGTATGCAGATGCCACCACGCTTATGGCAGAAAGTGAAGAAGAACTAAAGAGCCTTTTGATGAAAGTGAAAGAGGAGAGTGAAAAAATTGGCTTAAAGCTCAACATTCAGAAAACTAAGATCATGGCATCTGGTCCCATCACTTCATGGCAAATAGATGGAGAAAAAATAGAAACAGTAAGAAACTTTATTTTGGGGCTCGAAAACCACGGCAGATGGTGACCACAGCCATGAAATTAAAAGACACTTGCTCCTTGAAAGAAAAGTTATGACCAACCTAGACAACATATTAAACAGCAGAGACATTGTCAACAAAGATCTGTCTAGTCAAAGCTATCTTTTTTCCGGTAGTCTTGTATGTATGTGAGAGTTGAACTATAAAAAAAGCTGAACGCTGAAGTTTTTATGATTTTGAACTGTGGTATTGGAGAAGACTCTTCAGAGTCCCTTGAACAGCAAGGTGATCTAACCAGTCCATTTGAAAGGAAATCAGTCCTGAATATTCATTGGAAGGACTGATGCTGAAGCTGAAACTCCAATACTTTGGCAACCTGATGCAAAGAACTGACGCATTTGAAAAAACCCTGATGTTGGAAATGATTAAAAGTGGGAAAGGGGATGAAAGAGGATGAGATGGTTGGATGGCATCACTGACTCGATGGACATGAGTTTAAGTAAGCTCCAGGAGTTAGTGATGGACAGGGAAGCCTGGCGTGCTGCAGTCCGTGGGGTCACAAATAGACACGACTGAGCAACAGAACTGAACTGAATAAGTTTGAGAAGTTGAGGATTTTTTTTAAACGAAAGATCAGTGACTACTATATTTTACATAAATATTTTGAAGTTTAAAAATATTATAATGTTCTTTAAATTATCTTATTTCCCTGCGTTTTAAAAGCATTTTAACTTACTGCATTTATTTTTTTTCTCGTTTCATACATGATATTATACATGTTTCAATGCCATTCTCCCAAATCTTCCCACCCTCTCCCTCTGCAACAGAGTCCATAAGATTGTTCTATACATCAGTGTCTCTTTTGCTGTCTCGTACACAGGGTTATTGTTACCATCTTTCTAAATTCCATATATATGCGTTAGTATACTATATTGGTGTTTTTCTTTCTGGCTTACTTCACTCTGTGTAATAGGCTCCACTTTCATCCACCTCATTAGAACTGATTCAAATGTATTTTTTTAATGGCTGAGTAATACTCCATTGTGTATATGTACTACAGCTTTCTTATCCATTCATCTGCTGATGGACATCTAGGTTGCTGCCATGTCCTGGCTATTATAAACAGTGCTGCGATGAACATTGGGGTACACGTGTCTCTTTCAATTCTGGTTTCCTCAGTGTATGCCCAGCAGTGGGATTGCTGGATCATAAGGCAGTTCTATTTCCAGTTTTTTTAAGGAATCTCCATACTGTTCTCCATAGTGGCTGTACTAGTTTGCATTCCCACCAACAGTGTAAGAGGGTTCCCTTTTCTCCACACCCTCTCCAGCATTTATTGCTTGTAGACTTTTGGATCACAGCCATTCTGACTGGTGTGAAATGGTACCTCATAGTGGTTTTGATTTGCATTTGTCTGATAATGAGTGATGTTGAGCATCTTTTCATGTGTTTGTTAGCCATCTGTATGTCTTCTTTGGAGAAATGTCTATTTAGTTCTTTGGCCCATTTTTTGATTGGGTCATTTATTTTTCTGGAGTTGAACTGTAGGAGTTGCTTGTATATTTTATTTCATAAAGTATCATATCACTATGAATTACTGAAAAAGTGACTTACATCCAATTAAAGATATTTTATCATAGTCTTTGCAAAGTCTTATAGAATAATGTGAATGAGGAGTTAATTTAATACTTAGTAAACAGTCTTATTTGGTCTAGTTAAGGCTATGGTTTTTCCAGTGGTCATGTATAGATGTGAGAGTTGGACTGTGAAGAAAGCTGAGTGCCAAAGAATTGATGCTTTTGAACTGTGGTGTTGGAGAAGACTCTTGAGAGTCCCTTGAACTGCAAGGAGATCCAACCCGTCCATTCTGAAGGAGATCAGCCCTGGGATTTCTTTGGAGGGAATGATGCTGAAGCTGAAACTCCAGTACTTTGGCCACTTCATGGGAAGAGCTGAATCATTGGAAAAGATTCTGATGCTGGGAGGGATTGGGGCAGGAGGAGAAGGGGACGACAGAGGATGAGATGGCTGGATGGCATCACTGACTCAATGGACGTGAATCTGAGAGAACTCCGGGAGTTAGTGATGGACAGGGAGGCCTGGCATGCTGCGATTCATGGGGTCACAAAGAGTCGGACATGACTGAGTGACTGAACTGAACTGAGCTGAACTGAAACAGTCTTATTACACAAAAAGACCTTTTAATATGTCACACATTCTTAAAGATACAAAAATCACTGCTATGTCATCACTTCATGGAAAATAGAGGGGAAAAGTGGAAGCAGTGACAGATTTTATTTTCTTGGGCTCCAAATTCACCGAGGACAGTGACTGCAGCTATGAAATTAGAAGATGTGTGCTTCTTGGAAGGAAAGCTATTACAAACCTATTACAAAGTAGAGACATCACTTTGTCGACAAAAGAGCGTGTAGTCAAAACTATGGTTTTTCCAGTAATCATGTATGGATATGAGAGTTGGACCATAAAGAAGACTGAGCACTGAAGAACTGATGCTTTCAAATGGTCATGCTGGAGAAGACTCTAGAGAGTCCTTTGGTCTGTGAGGAGATCAATCCAATCAATCCCAAAGGAAATCAATTCTGGATATTCATTGGAAGGACTGATGCTGAAGATCAAACTCCAATACTTTGGCCATCTGACATGAAAAGCCAATTCATTGGAAAAGACCCCAATGCTGGGAAAGATTGAAGGCAAAAGGAGAAGAGGGCGGCAGAGGATGAGATGGTTGGATGGCATCACCGACTCAATGGACATGAATTTGAGCGAACTCCAGGAGGTGGTGGAGGACATAGGAGACTGATGTGCTGTGGTCCATGAGGTCACAGAGTCGGACATGACTTAGTGACTGAAAAACAAAACATCTCTGCTCATTGTCCTCTGTATTCAACAAGTTGTCTCCCAGAGAGTTCTCTAATAGTATCCAACTCTGTGTGATCTCTGAGCATTATTTGGGTTACAGACCTCCAGTAATGCTTTTTCCCTTGAGTTTTTTACTGTCTGTAAGGTTTCACTCTATACATGAAAAGGTTGGTACTCAGCTAAAGACTCAAGAGGAGGCCCAGTAAAACTGTTCAGGACCCCTTCTCTAAGACATCTCTTTTCTCTTGGGGACTCAGGTCCACACATTATAGCTTCCTGGTCTCCTTTACCCTTATTTCTGACTCTTCTACTCAACAAGATTTCTGGTCTGTTTGGCATTCCTGGACTGTCCTTCATTCTGTAATTCCCTCGTCAGAAAGCTGAGACAATCATACAGCTCCCCTTGCTCGTTTGTTTTCTTTCCAGGTATCAGCTTTATGCAGCATGCTGTCCAACATGTTAAAGTAGTTCCTTTTGATATTTTGTTCATTTCTTTCTAATTTATATTATGTGTGTGTGTTCAGTGGCTAAGTCGTGTCTGACTCTTCGCAACCCCATGGACTGCAGCACTACAGGTTTAGGAGGGTAGTTCTGTACTATTTCCTTTAATCATACCCAGAAGCTGAAGTTAAACATGCATTCCATTTTCTGTTTTCCATCTCAAATTATCTAGCCATGTTGTGCAATATTTATTAGTGATGCTACAATAAGACTAAATGCCATTACGATACTCAAAATACAAACAGTATGAAAATGGCCCCAAATTTAATTTAAACATGTCCCATAATTTCAGGGGACTTCCCTGATGGCCCAGTGGTAAAGAATGCAGTGCAGAAGATGCAAGTTCATTTCCTGGGTTGGGAAGATCCTTTGGAGGAGGAAATGGCAACCTACTCCAGTATTCTTCCTTGAACAATCCCATGAACAGAAAATCCCGGCTGGCTACAGTCCACATAATAGCAAAGAGTTGACTCGACTGAGCCACTGAGCACACACACATACTTATAATTTCAGAAAGAATTTAAATCCAAAAATTAAAAACTGAATAATTTTGCAAGTTAAAGTCCAAAGGAATTAATGTTTAAAATAAAATTCTTCTTCCTTGTTAATTAAAGTTCAAGGAAATTCAAATTTAAACTTTATTAGTCTGAATTTCTTAAAGATCTGTTTCAATTCAGTTCAACCAGACACTCTTGATGCTTGATTGCATCAAAATTCCTTTTGTAGTAGCCAGAAGCTTTTTATTGTACCTCTGTCTCCCTCTGTGTTTCTCTACCTCTGTAACTCCCTTTCCCTTTCTGTTTCAGTTCCGCGATAAATTATCTTGTTTCTCATTTCTCAATGTCTAAATAGAATTCACAATATTATAGCACTGACCGTCAGAGAATGCCATTTGTGTTATTCCTAACTTTTTGGAAGTTTTAGAAACGTGCAATAGTGATTGCTCAGGTCATCACGTATTAAAAAAAGAAAAAAACCTTTCTATCTAGCATGTATTTATAAATATATCTATATCCATATTTATAGCTGTGTCAATATCTATCTCTTTTATTTTCCATTTATCCTTTTATCCTTGAAAACAATTGCTAATGCATGGATTCTTTCTAGCGATACAATGCCCACTCTTTCCTCCTGAGGCATTTTAAGTCCTTTGGTCCAGGGCCTGCTTCCACTACCTCTTACTGTGGAATTTGTCCAGTCATTCTTTTTGCCTCACCGGCAGAAAATTATTTAATCTAGAGCTAACCTGAGACCATCTGGAAGAAATGAACCTGTGTTCAGGGTCAGATTTAGGTTTTTGTGAAGTCTGAAGTTTATACAATTTGCAACATCCTCTTACTTAAAAAATAGTATGTAATTTCAATTACAAAATCAGTTGTGACCTTCGATCTTGCTCCTGTGTGTAATGCCTTAGAGTGGATTAGCACAGAGACAGATATTCCTGGAATCATGGCCTAGACCCGGATAGCTAACAATGCTATCATGAAAGTGAGCATGATCCACATACATATATCCCACTCAGCCCAAACTACTTGTGTCCCCACTTCAACTTCTTTTAGTTGGGTGCTTAAAAATGTCCATGGCAACTCCCATCCCATCCATCAATTGGGGAAAAAGAGACCTAGAGGAAAATTCAGACTCTAAATAACTGATGGTCATAACTGATGATGGCTCAAATAGCTTGCATTTGCCAATTTTTCAAAACATATGACTTTATGAACAAATTGCTAAGAAGTTTCAGAGTCCTTCAAAGGGAAATTGCATAAGAGAGACACTGTAGCCTGTACTTCATTGCATATGCCTATGTGCTCAGTCCTGTCGGAATCTTTGTGATTTGTATAGCCCCTCAGGCTCCTCTGTCCATGGGATTCTCCAGGCAAGAGCATTGGGGTGGATTGCCATTTCCTCCTCCAGGGGATCTTCCCAGCCCAAGGATCAAACCTGTGTCTCTTGCATTTCCTGCATTGACAGGCAGATTTTTTACCACTGAGGCAAGTGGGAATCCCTATGCTTCATTAGTTTCACCACAAAGTCACTTATGAAGAGGTGTTTTAATAAATCCAGGTTTAGCCTCTGGCCCTAAAGAATGAATTTGGAGCACCTAATCTATCATTGGGTTTCCCTGGTGGCTCAGATGGTAAAGAATCTATCTGCAATGCAGGAGACCGAGGTTTGATTTCTGGATCAGGAAGATCCCCTCAACTAGGAACTGCTACTCATTCTAGTAGTCTTCCCTGGAGAATTCTATGAACATAGAAGCCTAGGGGATTACAGTCCATGGGGTCTCAAAGAGTCAGATACAATTGAGTGAGGAACACATTCATTCTTTTCTTTTGGTCTAGCATTACATGACTATCCTTGAACCTAGCAATTAGAAGTTGTGCTCTACTACCTTTGACTTGTTCATGGGCAACTCATGCCTAACATTTGAAAGGAAAAAAAAAAATACTCTTCTCTCCTTTGCTATATAAAAAGCTAAGAAGACTCTTTCTCTTATGTGAAATGGTTGCCTTTCCCAATCCTGTGCAGAAAAGATGCATTTTATATAGTTTAATACCAAGGCACAGAAGCACAGAATGTTGACTCACTCCTCTGCTAAGGCCAGTTGCAACCTCTCATGAGTTTGTGGCTGGGATTCACAGAGAAACATCCACGGTGGTCACTGTTGAGGGCCGTGTGTGACTGGGGCTTCCAAAGCAACCTGCTATGTGCTAAGGCCAAAGTCTTTCTAGTATAAGGTCAACCTTTGTTGGTTTGTCTGATATTTTTGACTGTGCTGGGTCTTTCTTGCTGCTCAGGCTTTTCTTTTGGTGCAGCGAATGGGCTATACTCTGTAGTTGCATTGCGTAGAATTCTTATTGCTGTGGTTCTCTTGTTGCAGAGCACAGGGCTCCAGAGCACTCGGGCTTCAGTAGTTGCAGTGCGTGGGCTTCATAGCTACAGTTCTTGGTCCCCAGAGAACAGGCTCAGTAGTTATGTCACATGGCCTTTGTTTCTCCATAGCATGTGGGATCTGCCCAGACGGGGGATGGAACCCATGTCTCCTGCATTGGCAAGAAGATTCTTTACCACTGAGCCATCAGGGAAGTCCTGATGGTCAAAGTGTAACAGCTACTTCGTGCCTTCTCTTACTGAGCCTACAGTCCATAACTTACTGAAATCTTCACCTTGCAGAAACTAGTGTGTCCAGTAATGGGGCTGGCCAAACCAGTCTCCAAGGTTTTGCTGAGGAATCAGAAGTTCTAGACTCAGATCTGACACACTGGCACCTCCAGCCACATGCTTGACAAAGCAAGTCACATGGCTGAACCCAGAATTAGTAGCTGGGAATGCGTGTCACCTACAGTGAGGCCACAGAACTAGAGGAGGCAGAGAAAAGTGAAGAATCGGAGCCAGTGATTCATTCGCCTCAAATCTGTCTGAAATGCTAAGCGAGATTCCTGATGTCAGTCTCTATTTAATCTTTAAGTAGTGCTCTGGGCATACACAGTCATTTGGAGACCCTTACTCTAAACACACAAAAGAAGAAAAAGTAAATACCACATCCTTGCCTGAATTAATGATGCCTAGCATTTGCTACAAGCTCAGTCATTGTTTTTAATGAATGAAGAATGGATGATGAACAATTGTTCATTTTGAATATTACCTACACTCACAAAGTCTCCTATTTGTAACACAATTATGACTGATTTAGCTACTAAAAAGGTCAAGAATAAAGGCTCTTTTGTTATTATTAACTCATAGATTTGCAAATTGATTTTCCCAGGTGTTTTGAAAGTTTTTTGTTTTTTGTTTTTAATTTTTATTTCTCCAGTATCTCAAACTTTGTTTTCAAGGATTTTTTTAATGGTATCTTTATCTACTTTGTCAATTTCAAAATACTCTCCAGCCTTCTATAACTTTAATGCTTTCTCCTTACTCTTTAACTTTCATTTACAACTCTGACATTTAATGATGACTTCGAAATGAGAATATAAGGCCAAAAAAGAGAAGGCTTTCAAGCTAGAGGGCCACGTTCAAATAGATGAAGATTATATCTCAATTTCATGTTATTGCAGTTTATTTTTAAAACTTAAAAAAATGAAAACTCTGTTGTAACCTTAAAGGATAAAATGAACACTGTGACAGCATAAATGTCAACTGTGACTGAAGATTGACTTAGAAGCTCCACGTTTTTAATAAATTTGCATATATGAGGTAAGATTACAAAACAATTTTGAGCAAACCTCAGAATATATGAATGCATATGAATGTAAATGGAAATGACATAAAATACATTGGAGGATCAGGATGATTTTAAATAGTTGGATTTCCTAAGCATTTACTGAGCACATACTGTGTTCACAACATAAGGGTGATCCCTATGGGTATATTAAGATCAAAATGTCACACTGCAAAGGATTTGTAGAGCTCTAAGTGGCTCAGTGGTAAAGAATCTTCTCGCCAATGCAGGAGACATGGGTTTGATCAGTGAGTTGGGAAGATCCCCTGGAGGAGGAAATGGTAACCCACTCCAGTATTCTTGCCCATGGAAAGAGGATCCTGGCAGGCTACAATATGCCTTGAGGTGACAAAAGCGAAGTGTAGGACAGGATTTAGTGACCAAACAACAGCAACAATAACCACTTACTCCCTGGTCTGCATCACTTAGTTCAGCTTGTTGAGTTGCGGACACGACTGAACCAACTTAGCAGCAGCAGCAGCATCTGTATAAGAGGAGGCATTGGTTTTCTTTGTTTGCTTTGATTTAGAGCCAAGTCACTAACAAGCTTCTTTAATTTGCACACAACTTTTTATTTCCCCAGTTTACGTCTGAGGAAACTGAGAAACCAGTATAAAACATATCAGGTCAACATATAAATAAAACCCTGGAAAAAGGAAAGTAGATCTGTAAGCAAAGTTTCTGGAGTTGGCCTAGGTTTAAACCAAGCCTCTCTCACTTATCAAAGAGCTAAGAAATCATTAATCATTGTGCTTCTGTATCTTCTCAGGAAAATGGTTCAATGAATTTTCTGCCTCATGGAAATTATGTGAGGAATGAAGAGGAAACCTACTAAAGTGCTAAAGGCAGCAACTGGCACACAATGGGGATGAAATTCCCATTTGGACACCAGATTAAGGTTGAAATTCCCATTTGGTCTCCCAGATACCATAGTTCATGCTGTTTCGAGGCATGATCAGAGCTTATAGTGAAAGTCTCTCAGTGGTGTCCAACTCCTTGTGACCCCATGGACTATACAGTCCCTGGAATTCTCCAGGCCAGAATACTGGAATGGGTAGCCTTTCCCTTTTCCAGGTGATCTTCCCATCCCAGGGATCGAACCCAGGTCTCTCGCATTGCAGGCGGATTCTTTACCAGCTGAACCACAAGGGGAGTCCAAGAATATTGGAGTGGGTAGCCTATCCCTTCTCCAGTGGATCTTCCCAACCCAGAAATCGAACCAGAGTCTCCTGCATTGCAGGCAGGTTCTTTGCCAACTGAGCTATCAGGGAAACCCCAGAGCTTATAGGGCCTCATTAAATAAAATTACTCTTGGCATTTACTTTCAGTGCCTGACAAGAAGTAAGTACTCAAGAAAACATACGTGTTTATTAAATAAATAGATGAAACTCTTACTTTTTTGAGACATTAGTGGAAAAATGCAAACACCTATTTGCACCCACTCTTTAAATTTTAATTTCTTCAGGTCACAATGACATTTAGATTCCACTTGTGAGCAAAACAGGAAATGCCGCCCTACTATTTTAATTCACCATTATCGAATGATTTCCAATCAGCATTTTATAACCAGATCACAACTCTTGTTCATTAGCTTTGACTTTGACTTGAATCACTTTTAAATTGACTGAAAGGTCAGGAAACCTCTGAAAAAAAAGAAAAATGCTCACAACAAATAGGAAATGACTGACTTAACAAATCTGATACTCAGTGCCCAAATCAGTTTAAAGTAACAACGTTAATTGGACCTTACTTTGCAGTATGGTCCAGTATGGTAGGTGTTAGGCTATTGTCTTTTTTTTTTTCTTTTTGAAGCAGACTGGGGTAGTGGGTTGGGTGATTAAGAGACATAGAGGGAGAAAAAAGTGTGATGCATTTCAAAATAAAAAACTCCAAGTGTTCATAACCCCAAAATTTGTCAGTACTGATGGAGACAGGCTCAAAAATGTTTTATTAATGTATAAAATTATGAATTTTTATTAATGATATAAGTGATACATACATAATTTGTACATAAATTTTATTCTGACTTGAAACTACTAATGTACATACTTTCACTAGTCTTATGTCATAGACTGAACACTTTTCCCCAGAGTCCAGATTCCTGCTAGAGTTCTGCTTCTTCTTTCCTGTATAAGCCACACCCACAGTGAATCATCTATAATTTCCCGTATAAGTTTCTTTAAAGTGAATCTGAATGTAAAGACACTTTCAAAACAATGTGTGATTAGAATCTAATTAAACTTTTAAAATATTTTTTTCTGTAGTTTACAATTGTCTCATTAATACATCATTTGACATTTATATATTTTAATCAGCTTTCTTTTTATAAGTTATTCCAAGACACACAGCTTAGTTTTCACAGAAATGATAACTCTCAGGAGTCTTTCCTTATAGTTTCCTGTTAGATTTCTTTCTATTTTATTGGTTAGTGGGTTTGTTAGTCAGTTGATTGATTATCTTATTCATTTTCTGGAATTCTGTACAATAAACCCAAAGACCAAGAACTTGTTAGCTCAACTCTCAGAAGCTCTGAGGAATTTTGAGGAATCTAACTTAGCTTCAGAGAAACCAACCCAAAGAAGGTAAAGGTGCCCCTTGTCCAAATGATAGCTTCTTGGATGTACGTCTGGCCCTTATCATAAGCAGAATTTCTGTTAGTTTGTGTTTGTAAGACCAGATCCATGAGAAGACTGCTGTTTTGTTTTGTTTTTCAGATAACCTGCTCATTTATTCTCAAGATATACTCAACAACTCTCTATCTCCTTGTGAGAATCTTGAAGCCCCAAATCTTGAAACTCCATCTGTCATCTAATGATCTATTTTTTATTCTCCTCTTCCCCTGATTACACTGGACTGCTTCTTTTATCCCTTCAGAAAACCCAGTGTGATTTGCCCATGTGATGTCGCCATATGAGTTTTAAATCTATTCGTAACTCTACTCTTATGCAAGTAGCTATGCATATTTATATTCCATTGATTTACATAAGGCTGAACTGCATTATTAAATAATTATAAAAACAAGTAAAACTGGGATAAACAGGCTGGAATAAGCACAACTGCCTCTTGATGTGCTTGGTCCCTCAGTCATGTCTGACTCTTTGAGACACCATGGCCTATAACCTGTCAGGCTCTTCTGCCCATGGAATTTTCCAGGCAAGAATACTGGAGTGGAGTTCCATTCCCTTCCTCAAGGAATCTTCCCCACTTAGGGATCAAACCTGCATCTCTTATGACTCCTGCATTGGCAGGCAAATTCTTCACCACTAGTGCCACCAGGGAAGCCTTGCCCCTTGGTAGGCAGTCATTTTAAATGCTCTTGGGAGCCCAAGCCACTTGAAGGCAACAGAGAGAAGCCAGGGGTAAAACAAATTTAAGGTTACTACTTAGAGTGAGTTATATGAAGTTTCATGGAGGTGGAATTAGCTTTCTGAGGCTGCTATAACTGCCAGTAAGGTATTCTCACACTTGTGGAGGCCAGAAGTCTGAAATCAGGCTTCGGCAGGGTCATGGTTTCTCTGGAGGTTCTTCAGGAGAATCACTGCCTCCTTGCTTCTTCCAGCTTCTGGCTATGGGAAATGCTTGGCTTCTATGATTTATGGCATCATTCCAATCTCTGCTTCCATCTTCACATCCTCCTTCTCCGTATGTCTCAGATCTCCCTCTGCCTTTCTCTTACAAGGACACGAGTCTTTGGATTTAGAGCACACCTAGATAATCCAGGAAAATCTCATCTCAAGCCATCTAATGTCATGACATCTGCAAACACTCTTTTTCCAAATCACCAAAAGGTAGTATTCACAGGTTTCAGGGCATCCACATACTTTGGAGAGTTCTTCTTCAACCCAATGCAGAGGTCTACTATAAAAGGAGGATTCATACTGCTCTACTCATCTGTTTCAAACATTTCAGAGGCTTTCACCTTGTTTACTCCAGCTAATATGTATGTCACTACTTACTATTCTGACCACCTCCCACATTCTCTTTGTCACTCACAGCAGTCCCCTTTTTGGCACCAGGGACCAGTTTGGGGGAAGACAATTTTTCTGCAGACTGGGGGTGGAGTGGGGGTAGTTCCGGAATAATTCAAGCTCACTGCATTGTGCACTTCATTTCTATTACTATTGCATCAGTTCCATTTCAGATCATCAGGCCTAGATCCTTGAGGTTGGGGACCCCGGACTCAACACACCAGCCACATCTACCTCCTTCCTGTCTTTACACATCATATTTGTCTCTACGTCAAGGACATCTGCCCCTGCTCTTCTTTCTACCTGAAATAGTCTTCCAAATATTTTCAGAGCTAGCTCCTTTTCAGCATGTTGGCCTCAGCTTAATTTAAGATCATCTCTCGTGAGACCTTCTGTGATAGCTTTGTATCAGTCAGATACCAATAAGACACAGACAACACACTCAGAACAGAACAATTTGAGAATTTATTTTCGAGGAGACTATTTATAAACACATAGGTATAGGGAAACCCTAGTTATAGTACAGAGCAGTAATAGTTATCAGAAGCCAGAATGGACAGCTGTGTAGAGTCCTAGAAACAGTAACATATAACCAAAGACAAAGCCAGCCCAAAGTCACCTTGCAGGGAGGGAGCAAAAATGAATAAATATTCAGACTTCATCTTCTTTCAGTCTCTCAGTTGAGTTCAGCTCAGTCTTCCAGTCATGTCTGACTCTTTGCAACCCCATGGACTGCAGCACGCCAGGCTTCCCTGTCCATCACTAACTCCTGGAGCTTGCTCAAACTCATGTCCATTGAGTCAGTAATGCCATCCAAATATCTCATCCTGTGTCATCCCCTTCTCCTCCTGCCTTCAAACTTTCCCAACATCAGGGTCTTTCAATCTCTATAGGATGCCAATTATCAAGAAGTCTTAGGACACCAAGCAATGTAGTCTTCCTGAGTCAACCTCTTTCCAAAGCCGAGAGTAGGATAAGGACAGGATGGGGTTGGGGAGTGGATGTGGAGGGGCTGGCAAATGACATCAGGTGCTTTCTGTTTTAGAGGATCATTATGCACTCTTGATCATTTTTCCTTGTATCCTTTCTTTCCATATCCTTTCTTCCATGGAGATCTTCCCTGGTGGCTCAGATGGTAAAGCGTCTGCCTGCAATGTGGGAGAACTGGGCTCGATCCCTGGGTTGGGAAGATCCCCTGGAGAAGGAAATGGTAACCCAATCCAGTATTCTTGCCTGGAGAATCCCAGGGAGAGAGGACCCTGATAGGCTACATGGGGTCGCAAAGAGTCAGACACGACTGAGCGACTTCACTTTCACTTTCATGCACTCTTGATCATTTTTCCTTGTATCCTTTCTTCCAAAACACTTATTCCTACATGAAAATATGCTGTCTTTCTCTTTGTCTGTCTTTCCCACTCCAATATGTAAGCTCCATGATGTCAAGGACTTCTCTGTATCCTTTGCTATATCTCTATTGCTTAGAACATTGTGTGGTATGCATGAAATATTTGATAAATATTTTATAGTTGTTTAAATAAATCAATTCATATATATTTTAGTCAGTATTCTCCAGAGAAGCAGAACCAATGGAATGTGTATACAGAAATTTTAAGTAACTAGTTCACATTCCTATAGAAGCTAATAGTCCAAAATATCTGTGGTTCAACTTCAAAGGTCCTCTGTTAACAGAATTTTATCTTGCCAGAGATATCATAGTGGGGAGGGAAGGTCAGTCTTTTGTTTCATTCAAGTTTTCAACTGATTGGATAAGGCCCATGCACATTATGAAGGGCAATCTGTTTTACTCAAAGTCCACTGATTAAAATATTAAAGTCATTCAAAAAATACTCTCACCAAAATATCCTGAGTAATGTTTGACCACGTATCTGAGCACTGTGCCCAGCCAAGTTGACGTGTAGAGTTAATCATCAAAATGCCACATCACATTAACAAACAGCTAGTGTAGTAATATAGTGTTAGTTGCTTAGTTGTGTCTGACTCTTTGTGACACCATGGCCTTTAGCTTGCCAGACTCCTCTGTCCACGGAATTCTCCATGCAAGAATACAGCAATGGGTAGCCATTCCATTCTCCAAGGGATGTTCTGGACCCAGGGATTGAATCTGTGTCTCCTGCATTGCAGGCAGATTCTTTACCCTCTGAGCCACCAAGAAGCTAAGCTACTTTATTTTCAGATCCCTGATAAATATGTATAGCATGCCTTCTAATCCCAATTTTATACATGCAGCCTAAAACTCAGATAAATGGCATATCCAGTGATAGCAATTTAATAACTTCAGAATCAGAACTACTTGTATATTTTTAATATTGATAGGAACATTTTGGAGTATTTGCTATGTGTTTATTACATGTTGTTATTGTTTAGTCACTAAGTCTTTTGTGAATGCTTAAACTGTAGACCTCCAGGCTCTTCTGTGCATGGGATTTTCCAGGCAAGACTGCTAGACTGGGTTACCATTTTCTACTCTAGAGGATCTTCCCAACCTAAGGATTGAACCCACAGCTCCTGATTGGGTCTCCTGCTCGGCAAGCAAATTCCTTGTAGCTGACATGCATTACCTCATATATTGATTCATCTCTTCCCTAGGTATTATAAGCATTTTTGCTTTCCAGATGTGGGAAATTAGGCTTAGCATGCATAAGTAGCCTGTGTGAGATATACTTTTTATTTGCTTCTTCTGCCTAAACATTTGTGCTCCATCCACCAATTATGGAATGAGTTATCTCAAGAAGTAGAACTTTTAAGTTTTTTTAATTTATAATTTAAGTTGCACTGAAGAAATGATACACAAAATTTACGGAAATTTACTTTTTCCTCTGTTACCATAACACTGGTTGAATTTGTTAATAAACTGAAGTTGAATTTGCTCACCCATCACACAGCAAAGCAATTTACTGACAGCATTTGTGTTAAAGAGAAGTACAAGCATTTATTGAATGACCCAGAAAGGAGAACAAGAAGCTCATGCTCAGAAGACCCAAATTCCCCAATAGCTTTCAGGGGGCATTTTTAAAGACAACATTGGAGGTGATGAATTGCAGGATTCAAGACTTTTTTCACACTGTTTGGTGGTAGGCAGCAGGTGGTATTTCAGGAATCTCTTACCATCAACCTTCTGGTTCCCATCAGTCTGGAGTCAATGTGTTTGTGTTCAGCATATGGTCACCATCATCCACCTGGGGAGGGAAGGGCCTTAGATCTTGAAGAACAATGCAGATACCCATCAAATTGCTGTGTATATCCCTTGAGGAGAAACTAGGACTCAGTTTTGTTGCTGGATTATTATCATTACATCCTCTGCTTAACTGCTTCTCCTTTGTTTTTGCATCCCCTCACTTCCCTAATTGATAACTGTAGGAGCCTGTTCATTGGAACTCAAGGAAAACTTAGGACACTAAAACACCAAACAAGAAACAGGGGTGACTTCCGTGGTGCTCCAATGGATAAGACTTCATTTTCTAATGCAAGGGATGCTGGTTCAATCCACTGTCTGGAAGCTAAGATCCCACATGCCGTGTGGCCAAAGAAACAGAACATAAAACAGAAGCAATATTGTAACAAATTCAATAAAAACTTAAAAAAAGAAAGAAAGAAAGAGGGAGACAGAGAAGCTTTTGTACCCAAGATTATCAAGAGTTTATTCTTGATAGGTTTCATTCTCTCTTTCTCTTTGATACTGTTACCCAGCAGGACCATATGGGGCCTTCCCAGGATAGGCCATCCCCCATATCTTCTGCTTTAGCTCCTCCCTGAAGTACCTAAATAATAATATTTGATGCACATTTCCTGAGTTGTTTTGCAGATTTAAATCATCATCCCCCAAAACAAATGGAAGATGTTAGCTACCTGATGACCATGAGCACATAGCCCCAGGCCTCCTCCTGGAGCCTACTGACTGATAATGTTTCTCTCTGCAATGCCACTCTGTTAACCTCACCAACAGGAAATCAGAGAATAGTGCACCAGTGGGTCACAGATGCGGTAACCCCTCCTCCCTTATCTTACTTTTAAAAGTGCTTTGTGGAAACCCATGAGGCAGGGAGGCGAGTTTGGGGCTGTTGAACCATAAGCCACCCATCTCCTTGCATTTGTTGCTGTTGTTTAGCCCTTAAGTTGTTTCCGACACTTTGCAACCCCATGGACAGTAGCTCGCCAGGCTCCTCTATCCATGGGATTTCCCAGGCAAGAATAATGGAGTGGGTTGCATTTTCTTCTCCAAGGGATCAAACCTGCTTCTTCTGCATTGGCAAGCGGAATCTGTAACGCTGAGCCTCCAGGGAAGCCTCTCCTTGCTTGGCCGTACTTTGATAAACTTTTCTCCACTCTGAACTCTGACATTTGAGTTTGGCCTCACTGTGTCTCGGGTACATAGACCTGGGTTAGCAATGCCCCTGGATGTTGAGGGGAGCAGGTGTGAGAGAAGAAAGGAAGTTTTGAATAGAGAAGTTAATCACAAACTCAGCTGAGGAACTCAGTTTTAGCAGGACTAGGTTTCAAACTGAATTTCTGGCCAGGTGAGGAATTCTCAGCTTTCTCTACGTAAGTGACTTTTATCAGAAAAATTTCTTAATACGGTCAGGTTTTTGAAACTCACACAGAAGAATATTGCCCTTTTTCCTACTGGTTATGCTCCTGAAAAGGAGAATCCCCAACTCTCACTTGAGGAACCTGGCACTGTCTGATAAACCTCTAGGTATTCCTGAACAATGACTTAGATTTAGAAGCCAAACAATGCTAATATGAATTGTAAAGCAGCCATAAAGAAGAAAGCGTACTACAGAAGAGTGAACTAGTCAATTTCAGCTGCACTGTTCTCACAAATAAAATCAATTTGCATTATAGCTTGCCTAGAGCTATAGGTTTAATATTGCCAAAGGCAGGAAGAATGCTAAAAACAAGCAAACGATAAAGACAGCAGTCAATGCATAGTCTTCTCCTTTGACTCAGAATGGTTGCCAAAAAATAAATAAATTGCAGACTATTAGTGTTTAAGGTGAGAAGAGCTTTATCGTGTACTTATTTATTATTTGCTTATACCAATACAGTATACTAATGCATATACATGGAATTTAGAAAGATGATAACGATAACCCTGTATGCGAGATAGCAAAAGAGACACAGATGTATTGAACAGTCTTTTGGACTCTGTGGGAGAAGGCGAGGGAGGGATGATTTGGGAGAATGTCCTTGAAACATGTATATTATCATATGTGAAATGAATCGCCAGTCCAGGTTCGATGCATGATACAGGGTTCTTGGGGCTGGTGCACTGGGATGACCCAGAGGGACGGGTTGGGGAGGGAGGTGGGAGGGGTGTTCAGGATGGGAACACATGTACACCCATGGTGGATTCAAGTCAATGTATGGCAAAACCAATGCAGTATTGTATAGTAAAATAATTAAATAAATAAATTTTAAAAATAATAATAAAGTAATGTATTTCCCAGTGACATTTGAGGCAAGTTATAGTGCAAGGATATATGGGAAAGATGATTAAACTCTCAGGAGCAAGGAATAAAAATACAGCTAAACAAGTGAATGAAAAGGAACCTTGTTCAGCCTCAGCATAGATTAAGAAATATTAGTGAAGAAATTTTAATTAAGAAATCTCTTAGGTTTATTCTTGGACTAATCTGCTTAGGCTGCCATATCAAAATGCCACAGATTGGGTGGCTTAAACCACAGAAATTTATTTCTCACAGTTGTGGAAGCTGGAAATCCCAGATTGAGGTCTGGGAAGGTTGGTTGATGGTAAAAGCTCTCTTCCTGGTTTGCAGAAGGCCACTTGCTCTCACATGGCCTTTCATCTAAGCTGGTAAAGTGAGATATCACTCTCTCTTTTGTTATGGGGTCACCAATTTAATAGAATTAATATGCCATCCTTACAACCTCATGGGCTTCCCAAGTGGCTCAAGTGATAAAGAATCCACTTGCCAATGCAGGAGAAGCAGGAGACAGGAGACACGGGTTCAATCCCTGGGTCAGGAAGATCCCCTGGTGGAGGAAATGGCAACCCATTCCAGTATTCTTGCTTGAAAACTCACAAGGACAGAGGAGGCTGGTGGGTTACAGTCCATGTGGTCGCAAAGAGTTGGATGTGACTGAGCACGTCCTTATAACCTTATTTAACCTTAAATATCTCATAAAGGCCTGCATGCCAAATACAGTCACCCTGAAGTTTAGGACTTTAACATGTATTTGGAGGGACACAATTCAGTCTGTAGCAACACTTGCTAACACTTAACTGTAAATATATATAATTCTTCTGAATCTTCTACTTGAAAATTCAGACTTAGACTTTCGAAGTCAGCTTTGTACTCTTAACACTGACTTTCCAACTCTGGGTTCTGGTACCCTTCACTGCATATCTGTGAATCTCTGTCTTATACCTTATATATTAGCTCATTATTTCTCCTTTTCAAGTGACTTAGTCTGCAGTAAATCATGAGATTCTGAGAGCAGGGACTGTCTTACATGTCTTGCACTCATTCACTCAGACAGTCACTTTGTTATTCACTCAGGCACAGCCTTCCACTACATGCCAGAAATTAGCCTCAAGTATAATCACCAAGTGTTTTATATTCCTGCCCTCATGATGCTTATGTTTTGGGAAGTAAGGATGGTGAGAGTAAATGACACTCAAGAAATATTAAAATAAAAAATAAGGTAAACATTTTTGCTCAGTAATTTCCAAGAAGTCATTAAATTAGTGACTGTAATAAAAAGTAATGGAAATTCTTGATAATATCAATAGATGACCTCTTTGATGTAAAATTACATTTTAGATGAAGTAAAAAATGACAAAGCAACTACCCTCACAAGGAGAAGTTCATGTTCCAAGAAGAAACAGCATGTACAACATCTTAACATGGACAATGATTTGATACATTGGAAAAAGTGACCAAAGGTCTAGGTGGCTAATTAAGTTTAAATAGGCAAAAACTGACACAGTAAAAGTGGAGAAGTAATTAAGGACCAAGTCACAAACAACACACGACACAGAGTTTGGTTTATAAAAGGAGCTTATAAGCACAGAGTAAATTAACAAAAATGTGCAAAGTGAGGGGTCAGTGTGGCCCAAAGAAGGGTGATTTGGTGATGCAATAAAATGCCCCTACCAAATATCCCAGGGCAGATCTCAATGTCTACATAATGGAAGAAGGAAACATAGTATCAAGCCCAGCATCATCCAGGGCCCAGGACATAGAAAGTTATATGTCTTCAGTCACTCAGTTGTGTCTGGCTCTTTGCAACCCCATGGACGGTAGCTCGCTGGACTCCCCTGTCCATGGAACTTTCCAGGCAAGAATACTGGAGCAGGTTGCCATTTCCTTCTCAAGGGGATCTTCTCGACCCAGGGATTGAACCCTGTTTTCCCTAGCATCTCCGGCATTGACAGATGGGTTCTTTACCACTGTGCCACCTGGGAAGATCCCAGGACAAAGGAGGCATTCAACAATGTCAATCATTCTTCCTTCTTCCCTGACTCAGCCACATACTCTATCCTCTGTCCATTCTTACCATTCAGAGATAGATAGTGTATTTCTCTATGAATGCAATTCTTGGTAGAAGACAAAAAGTGTTTATTATGGTTTGCTATCCTTTAAAAAAAATTAACACGTAAACCTTATCAGGCCCTCTTGTCAATTTAATTAAACTAATAAGCACTGAATTCCCATTAGGTGCAAAAGACATTGCTATCTGCTACAGATGTAAAGCTGCACAAGCCACTGCTTCTGTTCTCAAGAAGTTGATCATACAACCCATCTCCAATTCCAAGCAAAAATTCTACTTCCAATAAGTATACAAATGCAAATGTCCAATAAAGACCTGTCAAGTGGCAACTGAATAAATGGGTGTATACACTGGAAAAGACTGATGCTGGGAAACATTGAAGGCAGGAGGAGAAGGGGACGGTAGAGGATGAGTTGGCTGGATGACATCACTGACTCGATGGACATGAGTTTGAGCAAGCTCCAGGAGTTGATGATGGATAGGGAAGCCTAGCATGCTTCCAGTCCATGGGGTCTCAAAGAATTGGACATGACTAAATGACTGAGCTGACTGATATGGCAATTTGGAAATATAATAGAACAGACCCCTGCCAAATATCTTAGAACAGATCTCAATGTCTGACTCAAGGAAGGTTTCTACTAAATCTTAGAGGAGAGAATAACATATAAACTATATACCTCAACCGTCTCCCCATACCCAATCATAGGGCCATGTTAGTACAGTATATGTGCTCATAACTTCTAATTATTCAATTTTTAAATTATGTGCCTGGATCAATTTTCTTTTTCAAAAATTGCATATAAGAATTGAGGTGGACTAATGGTGCTGATTATTGAATGATAGCTCTATGAGACAAATAACAATTGATATCATTTAATTTATCACACATGCAGTAAATCAAAGCACACTGACCAGAAGCACAATGTATTCGATTTCTTCACTGAGACTCAATAATTCTATTTCCCTGTGAAAAATAATGGCATTGATAGCCATTTTCTTTTAGTATGCATGAAGAACGCTGGGATTTTAGGATTCCCCTCTACAAAGTCTATTTAACAGACAGATCTGTTCACATAGCGATCATTTTGCCAACATTAACAGTTCCAACAGCATTTTTTGGACGGCAGGTTTTGGCAGTGCTTGGTTTAGACCAAGTAAGTACTCTATAATGTTTATACATTATAAAATAAGCGTGTTTCTCAGGGACATAAACCTGGACTGCAAGATGTTATTTTTTATTTGTTGATAGAGAAATCAACACTGTAATTAGTTCGATCTGGTAGAGCCGTCAGCTGGCTCACCTGCCCCCACAAAACTGGTTGCAAGAATCTCTCTCCTAGTCAGATCCTGTTCTTGTTCATTACTTCCTTTCAGTCAAGCAGAGACAGAAGTCAGGAGTCCTTAACCTCCAACCAGTGTGTGCTATCAATATGCTGGCTATGCTTTGGAGGGATAGTTTAGAACTAGAAAGATCTATCCCTTTCCTTTTGAAGTCCCTGAGAGACTGCAGATCTCTATTAAATGCTTTATCTTCTTTCATCCTCCCAATAGCCACTAGTGTTAGACTGAACACAAAAACTCCTGCTATTTTACAGATGAGAATGACGGTCTGAGTGGCCTTGTAACTAGGAACTAGTAGATTGATCCAGAGGGGTTACAGAATGGATTTTGAAAATATTTTCACACACTTCACTCTTGGCAGCATCAATTCTTTATTTCCCTGATTGCACAGCTTCAAGCAGAGATCTGTTTTTTTTCCTTCTGATAGACGACCTCTCCGCCATCTCCTAATTATAAAAACTTCACATGATCCCATTTCAAAGTCTGCAAACTGTTGTCATTTTTTAAACCCCGTGGCTGAGATTATCATAGAAACCTTCATGAGCAGTGAGGAAAGAAACTATTGAAATGAGAAAAATAGAGAGAAAAATTAAAGTGAAAAAAGCGTCTTATATCAGCAACCCCAGAAATATGCTTCAGTTATTACACAAAAGAAGAGGCAGTCTGCTGTTGGCACAGAAGGATATGGGAGGGATAGTAAGGCAATCAGTAAAGAAGAAATATTGGAATTTCCAGGACTGTTGGCTACACATGCCTTTAAAATTTTAAGGGAAAAAATCTTCTTTCTCTTTTGTAAGAGGTAATATCATTGAAATATCTTTATAGAATGTACATATGTTTTAATTTTAAAAGTAGTTTCCAAAAATGATTTATTTTTTTTAATTTTATTTTATTTTTTAAACTTTACAATATTGTATTAGTTTTGCCAAATATCAAAATGAATCCGCCACAGGTATACCTGTGTTCCCCATCCTGAACCCTCCTCCCTCCTCCCTCCCCACACCCTCCCTCTGGATCATCCCAGTGCACCAGCCCCAAGCATCCAGTATCGTGCATCGAACCTGGACTGGCATCTCGTTTCATACATGATATTATACATGTTTCACTGCTATTCTCCCAAATCTCCCCACCCTCTCCCTCTCCCACAAAGTCCATAAGACTGATCTATACATCAGGGTCTCTTTTGCTGTCTCGTACACAGGGTTATTGTTACCATCTTTCTAAATTCCATATATATGCGTTAGTATACTGTATTGGTGTTTTTCTTTCTGGCTTACTTCACTCTGCATAATAGGTTCCAGTTTCATCCATCTCATTAGAACTGATTCAAATGTATTCTTTTTAATGGCTGAGTAATACTCCATTGTGTATATGTACCACAGCTTTCTTATTCATTCATCTGCTGATGGACATCTAGGTTGCTTCCATGTCTTGGCTATTATAAACAGTGCTGCGATGAACATTGGGGTACACGTGTCTCTTTCCCTTCTGGTTTCCTCAGTGTGTATGCCCAGCAGTGGGATTGCTGGATCATAAGGCAGTTCTATTTCCAGTTTTTTAAGGAATCTCCACACTGTTCTCCATAGTGGCTGTACTAGTTTGCATTCCCACCAACAGTGTAAGAAGGTTCCCTTTTCTCCACACCCTCTCCAGCATTTATTGCTTGTAGACTTTTGGATCGCAGCCATTCTGACTGGTGTGAATGGTACCTCATAGTGGTTTTGATTTGCATTTCTCTGATAACGAGTGATGTTGAGCATTTTTTCATGTGTTTGTTAGCCATCTGTATGTTTTCTTTGGAGAAATGTCTATTTAGTTCTTTGGCCCATTTTTTGATAGGGTCATTTATTTTTCTGGAGTTGAGCTGTAGGAGTTGCTTGTATATTTTTGAGATTAGTTGTTTGTCGGTTGCTTCATTTGCTATTATTTTCTCCCATTCTGAAGGCTGCCTTTTCATCTTGCTAATAGTTTCTTTTGATGTGCAGAAGCTTTTAAGTTTAATTAGGTCCCATTTGTTTATTTTTGCTTTTATTTCCAATATTCTGGGAGGTGGGTCATAGAGGATCCTGCTGTGATCTATGTCAGAGAGTGTTTTGCCTATGTTCTCCTCTAGGAGTTTTATAGTTTCTGGTCTTACATTGAGATCTTTAATCCATTTTGAGTTTATTTTTGTGTATAGTGTTAGAAAGTGTTCATGGATTGGAAGAATCAATATAGTGAAAATGAGTATACTACTCAAAGCAATTTATAGATTCAATGCAATCCCTATCAAGCTACCAATGGTATTCTTCACAGAGCTAGAACAAATAATTTCACAATTTGTATGGAAATACAAAAAACCTCGAATAGCCAAAGCTATCTTGAGAAAGAAGAATGGAACTGGAGGAATCAACCTACTTGACTTCAGGCTCTATTACAAAGCCACAGTTATCAAGACAGTATGGTACTGGCACAAAGACAGAAATATTGATCAATGGAACAAAATAGAAAGCCCAGAGATAAATCCACGCACATATGGACACCTTATCTTTGACAAAGGAGGCAAGAATATACAATGGATTAAAGAGAATCTCTTTAACAAGTGGTGCTGGGAAAACTGGTCAACCACTTGTAAAAGAATGAAACTAGAACACTTTCTAACACCAAAAATGATTTAAAGGGAAGAAAGTGATTACTTATATTTCCATCTTCCAAACATAGTTGTTTTCATGTCCATATATCTTCAGTCTCTGGGTGGGGAAGATCCGCTGGAGAAGGAAATGGTAACCCACTCCAGTATTCTTGCCTGGAGAATTCCATGGACAGAGGAGTTTGGAGGGCTACAGTCCATGGGGTCGCAAAGAGTTAGATATGACTGAGTACACACTCATCATCAATCATTACACATTGTTTAAAACAACATTCTTCAAAATGGTCATAGAATATTTGCACAATCTATGCTTCAGAAAGTTCAATTAAATAATAAAAAAAGTTGTTCATTGGGTCTCAATCAGATTCACTTACTTTACAACTGACCCAATATATTTCCATGGTGGAGAACAAATGAAATTTCTTATATTGGAAAGGAGGGAAGGAGAATGAGTAGCAACTGGCTTTCTATCAAGGTGGCTGCTGGGGAATTATCCACTGGGCCTAGGAGGAAACTACACAATTCTGAGTGCTTACCATGAGGCAGAAATTGTTCAAGTAGATATACATCTTCCTGAAACCGTAAGTCATGCACCACTCTTGTGACCCCATTGACTGTAGCCCATTAGACTCCTCTGTCCATGGGATTTCCAGGCAAGAATACTGGAGTGAGTTGCCATTTCCTTTTCCAGGGGATTTTTCCCACACAGGGATTGAGCCTGGGTCTCCTGCATTGTAGCAGATTCTTTACCATCTGAGTTACCAGGAGCCCAGCATGTATGCATAATTTTATGTACTATTGAACAGATATGTACCGTTAGCCCCATTTTGTTAGACTATATTTTGAGTGATTCATAATGACAAATATTTCATTTATGAAAATATACTCTGAAAACTAACTTATTGTAGGATGAAGAGCTTGATTTGAGGGACCATGAGACTCTTAGTCCCTTGGGAGGATACGCTGTTCTAGAAAAGCAAACCCAAGAAAAAACACACCAACGACAGCCTCATCATTGTTGTTCTGTCTGGTATATGATCCTCAACCGGTCTGTAGGTCTATCCTTGAGTGGAACAAGTCTTGCATCTTAAGGCATTATCTGCTTCCCGCAACTCCCCACACATTGCCAAGGGCTTCCTCAAAATTTTCTGAGTCCTCTTTGACCTTCTAGATATGGCAGTGCCTGGCCTGCCATGAGCCTGAACCAGACCTGGGTGGTTTCTCCCCCTTGGGTGTTCTCTGACTTGCTAGCCTTCCCAAGGATATGATCACTGCACCCAGGACAGCCAGCCCTCGTGCTTCCAGGGTTGCCTGAGGCTGGGGCTCGGGTTCTTGGAGGAAGGCTGATGAGGGGCCTTAAGGTACCAATGCTGAATTTTTCTCATGGAATCCCAACACAGTGGGTCATCATAGGAGCTGATGATAATCTTCTCACAAATCCCAAGGAATTCAACAAAAAGAAAAAATTCACACACAAAGTACACAGAAGACTAAAAAATGTAATATCTATCAAATGCTTGTATCTTAATGCAAGTCAAGAACAAATGTAATGAAATAAGCAGAAGTGTTGTACAAAAAAAGAGAAAATATACTTTTCAAAAAACTAAATGAATAAAATTCAAAGAAAAAACAGCAAAGAAGTGCTGCAACTATATTAAAAAATTTTTATTTTTAATGAAATAATAGCTGTGTACATCAATTTTAAAGGGGAAAGCAACACATTAGTGGACAAATAGTAAAGATCACAAAGATTTCATAAAATAGTAAATGTCAATGATGATAATAGTGAACACTACAAATGTATTCAAAGATGTCAAGGTAAAAGTAGATATGTTAGCTTCTCAAATTGCAAATATTGGAAAAATGAAAATAGGGCTGGCAAGAGTGTGGGAAATATATATGTTTGAAGACACCTATACCAATATTATTTGCAGAACAAAAACCTTAAAGTAATATAAATGCTGAAAAAACATGAAAATTATTGATGAAAGTATTTTCACATGTTGATATTATGCAGCCTTTAAAAAAGGTGTTTACAGTAACCTGTCCTTCATGTGATTTTTATCTATTTTAAGTGTATGTTAGGTGATTGATACAGAATACAGTTTTGAAAAACATGTATAGATTTTAGACAGAAATACTCTAGAATATATTTTTAAATGAATGCTTTTATATCATGTGTTCTTAAACTTGAGTGCAGCTAAGAAACTTGTCTAAAGTGCAGATTCATGGTCTACAGTCCTGAAAGTTCTAATTCAATGTGTCTAAAGAGGCAATGCAGGAAGAATCTGAATTATTTTTTCTTTTGACACCCAGATACCACTTTTTCCATTTTTATTGACATATAATTGAACTTCAGCACTGTATATAAGTGTACGGTACACAGCATAATGACTTGACTTACACATATTGTACATAAATATTGATATATACACATATGCTGCTGCTAAGGCGCTTCAGTTGTGTCCGACTCTGTGCGACCCCATAGACGGCAGCCCACCAGGCTCCCCCATCCCTGGGATTCTCCAGGCAAGAACACTGGAGTGGGTTGCCATTTCCTTCTCCAATGCATCAAAGTGAAAAGCGAAGTGAAGTCACTCAGTCGTGTCCTACTCTTAGCGACCCCATGGACTGCAGCCCACCAGGCTCCTCCGTCCGTGGGATTTTCCAGGCAAGAGTACTGGAGTGGGGTGCCATCGCCTTCTCATATACATTATAGTTTCCCAGATGGCACAGTGGTGAAGAATCCTCCTGCCAATGCAGGAGATGTAAGAGAGGAAACTTTGATCTCTGGGTCAGGAAGATCCCCTGGAGTAGGAAATGGCAACCCACTCCAATATTCTTGTCTGTAGAATCCCATGGACAGAGGAGCCTGGTGGGCTACAGACCATTGGGTCACAAAGAATTGAACACAACTGAAAACACACACATATATTGCAAAATTGTTACCAAAATAAGTTTAGCTTACATTCATTACCTCATCATCTCTCAAAATTATTTTTTCCTTATGATGAGAACTCTTGGTATCTACTCTCTGAACACTTTTAAATATTTCATGGTGCAGTGCTGACTGTATTTCATCATGTCCTCAGTACTTATCTAATTGTGACTGGAAGTTTGTACCTTTTGACCACATTCATACAATTCCCCCACCCTCCATCCCCTATCATAACCACAAATCTGATTATATTTCCTATGAATATTTGTTTGTTCATCTTTTATTTTCCATATATAAATAAGATTATATGATATTTTCCTTTCTCTCTCTGATTTATTTTACTTAGAATAATGCCCTCAAGTTTCATCCATGTTGTTATAAAAATAGTTGTCATGTTTTGGTTATTGTAAATAATGCTGCTAATGAACACTGAGGTGCAGATACGTCTTCGACATGCTGTGTATGTCTCCTATGGGTGTTTTACCTGAAGTAGAATCGCTACATCATGTGGGATAGTGGTTATACCAATTTACAATTCCACCAACAGTTGCCTAGTGCTCCCTTTTCTCATATCCTCTAGCATATCCCCTAGCGTTTGTATCTTTTGTCTTTTTGATGATGGTATTCTAACATGTGTAGGCTGCTGTCTCACTGTGATTTTCATTTTCATTTTCTAAATGGTTAACTATTTTGAACATTTTTCATGTACCTTTTGGCCATGTCTATACTTTCTTTGGAAAATACATAGTTTAAATTTATTATTATTATTTATTTTGGCTATTGGTATAATAAATAAAATATTTGGTATATTTTTTCAATATTAATTCCTTATCAGACATATGGTTTGAGAATATATTTTCTCTCAGTTGTTAGATTGTCTTTTCATTTTGTTGATTGTTTCCTTTGCTGTGAAGAATCTCTCAGTTTGATACAGTCCCTCTTGTTTATTTTTGATTTAGTTGCTTATGTTTTATGTGTCATATCCAAAAAATCATTACCATGACCCATGTCAGGGATCATTTTTTCTGTATTTTCTTCTAAGAGTTTTATGGTTTCTGGCCTTACAGTTAAGTCTTTACTCTCTCTTCAGTTAATTTTTGTGAGTGATGTAAAATAAGGGTCTAGTTTCATCTTTTAATATATGAATATCCAATTTCTCAACACCATTTACTGAAAAGACTATCTTTCCTCATGCTGTATTCTTGGCTCCCACATCAAATATTAGTTGCCTATATATGCATGGGTTTATTTCTGGGTTCACAGTCCTGTTCCATCGGTTTACACTGATTTGGCAGTCGTGCAATGTTTTTTTTTATGCAATGTTAAGTGATAGACATAGGATTTAGTTTCGAAAAATCATACATAAAAGAGCTTAGATGGAAATGCTCCAAAATATATTTATAAATGGATAATTTTATATAAAATATTCTTAAACTTAAGTTCAGCTAAGGAAATTGTCTCAAGTATAGATTCCTAAATTTTCTGAATCAATGACTTTGAAAAGGGGTTCAGGATGAATCTAAATTTTTTACACAAAACCCCAGTTCCTTGCATGCAGGTGATCTGCAGACTACATATGGAGAACACTACCCCAGTTAGTAGGACTATGGAAGCAAATAGACATAAACACATACAAAAAGATGCAGAATATATTTAAACATGCATAATCAGAAGTATACAATAAACAATGCATATATGTGTGTGTGTGTATATATATATATATAATTGCATGTATGCAGTCATTAGGCTTGCTTTTATTCTAAACTCTGTTTTCCAATATGAAGGGGCACTTTTTATAATCTGTATTTCTCTTCTAATTTTGAAAGAATTTGTAGGACACAATAGTCACTAAAGATCATTTTTGGTATCTTCAGTTTATTTCTTCCTGAAGTTTTCTCTTTAACTAGGAAAACAAATAGTGCAAGACTGATAAAGGGTTGCAAGTGTCAAGTTTTGCCATAACTATGTGCTGTGCTGTGCTGTGCTGTGTGCTGTCCGACTCTTTGCAACCCCATGGACTGTAGCCCGCCAGACTCATAATTATATATTATATATATACACACATACACACAAATCTGGCATAGTGTTATAAATTAGATGTTCTTTTAATAAGAGAATAGTAGCAATTCCCTATTTACAAATTATGTATCCTTGGAATAAAAGACAGTCCTTTAAGTTTAACACATTTTGCTTCATAAGAAACACTGAATTATAAGAATCTACAAAGAATAGAAATACATACACGTAAAACTGATTCACTTTGCTGTGCCCCCGAAATTGCTGTGCCCCCGAAACTAAACTAATGCACCATTGTAAACCAACCGTAGTCCAATCAAATGATTAAGAATAAATAAAAATTGTTAAATAGCTTAAAATTTTAGTTTAAAAATACATTGCATTAAATTTTTATTTTTTTAATGACCAATGACAACTTTATCACAGATTTGTGCCAGAATTTAATGATACTTGGGGACATCATTTATAAGTACAGGAGACAGTCATGGAAACAGGTAAAAGATACGTACTATAAGGCTAGATTTTACTAACAGGTAGAAAAATAAGAAAAAAATAGTTTAAAAAATAATTAGTGCTTGTCTTTGAGAAGAATGCTAATTATAAAAAAAGTGTTGCCTTCTCAAAAAGTAGTCTCCACTTCAAAGAAAAGTCCCACCAAAGGCTGTATAATGGACTCTGAGAAGCGTGAGAGAAAACCAATGTTTACTAAATGCCCACCAGGTGAGATGCAGTATTAGATCCTGTGTATTTATAATCTCCACAAATGCTAAGAGAAACAGATGAACTCACCAAAGGTAACACAGCATGTATGTGGAAAACATTCATTTAAGACCCAGGCCCACCTGCCTGTGTTATTGCTTGATTTGCTTCTTTTTGTTGCAATGAAAACATGGCTGGGAGGTTGAACAGGATCATCACAAAGGCACTAAATAACAGTGATTGACTAATCAACTAATTAATATTTAATAAATTGAAGATATACATTCTTCTCAATCCATCTATGTACTTCTGGTTAGTGTATTCAGTTTATCTCTACTTATACTTCAATACAGTATCTTGAACACAGATGTCCTTATGTACAAATGAAATTGAATTATCCCTTTATCTAAATAATGCACCCTAATTAGCTAACACATTTATATTAAAATTAAAATGTCCATGTAAACTCAAAGGGGTTTTGTTGTTGGATATCAATCAATAACAATGACACTGATAATTTTATCAATCTCTCTAGTGCTAATAATTCTAAGTTTTACTATACTTTTCTGAGGTAAAATCACATCTTATGCAAAAGTAGGAATTAAAGAACCTAACGAAAAGAGGTTGGTCATAACTTTCCTTCCAAGGAGTAAGCATCTTTTAATTTCATGGCTGCAATCACCATCTGCAGTGATTTTGGAGCCCAGAAAAAGAAAGTCTGACACTGTTTCCGGTGTTTCGCCATCTATTTCCCATGAAGTGATGGGACCAGATGCCATGAGCTTAGTTTCCTGAATGTTTAGCTTTAAGGCAACTTTTTCACTCTCCACTTTCACTTTCATCAAGAGGCTTTTGAGTTCCTCTTCACTTTCTGCCATAAGGGTGATGTCATCTGCATGTCTGAGGTTATTGATATTTCTCCTGGCAATCTGGATTCCAGCTTGTGCTTCTTCCAGCCCAGTGTGTCTTATGATGTATTCTGCATATAAGTTAAATAAGCAGGGTGACAATAAACAGCCTTGACACACTCCTTTTCCTATTGGAACAAGTCTGTTGCTCCATGTCCAGTTCTAACTGTTGCTTCCTGGCCTACAAATAGGTTTCTCAAGAAGCAGGTCAGGTGGTCTGGTATTCCCATGTCTTTAAGAATTTTCCACAGTTTATTGTGATCCACACAGTCAAAGGCTTTGGCATAGTCAATAAAGCAGAAATAGATGTTTTTCTGGAATTCTCTTGCTTTTTCCATGATCCAGCAGATGTTGGCAATTTGATCTCTGGTTCCCCTGCCTTTCTTAAAACTGGCTTGAACATCTGGAAGTTCATGGTTCATGTATTGCTGAAGCCTGGCTTGGAGAAGTTTGAGCATTACTTTACCAGCGTGTGAGATGAGTGCAATTGTGCAGTAGTTTGAGCATTCTTTGGCGTAGCCTTTCTTTGGGATTGGAATGAAAACTGACCTTTTCCATTCCTGTGGCCACTGCTGAGTCTTCCAAATTTGCTGGAATATTAAGTGCAGCACTTTTACAGCATCATCTTTGAGGATTTGAAATAGTTCAGCTGGAATTCCATCACCTCCACTAGCTTTGTTCGTAGCAATGCTTTCTAAGGCCCACTTGACTTCACATTCTAGGATGTCTGGCTCTAGGTGAGTGATCATACCATTGTGATTATCTTGATCATGAAGATCTTTTTTCGTACAGTTCTTCTGTGTATTCTTGCCACCTCTTCTTAATATCTTCTGCTTCTGTTAGGTCCATACCATTTCTATCCTTTATCGAGCCCATCTTTGCATGAAATGTTCCCTTGGTATCTCTAATTTTCTTGAAGAGAGCTTTAGTCTTTCCCATTCTGTTGTTTTCCTCTATTTCTTTGCATTGATCCCTGAGGAAGGCTTTCTTATCTCTTCTTGCTATTCTTTGGAACTTTCCATTCAGATGCTTATATCTTTCCTTTTCTCCTTTGCTTTTCGCTTCTCTTCTTTTCACAGCTATTTGTAAGGCCTCCCCAGACAGCCTTTTTTTTTTTTTTTTTTTTGCATTTCTTTTCCATGGGGATGGTCTTGATCCCTGTCTCCTGTACAATGTCACGGAACTCATTCCATAGTTCATCAGGCACTCTATCTATCAGATCTAGGCCCTTAAATCTATTTCCCACTTCCACTGTATAATCATAAAGGATTTGATTTAGGTCATACCTGAATGGTCTAGTGGTTTTCCCTACTTTCTTCAATTTAAGTCTGAATTTGGCAATTAGGAGTTCATGATCTGAGCCATAGTTAGCTCCTGGTCTTGTTTTTGCTGACTGTATAGAGCTTCTCCATCTTTGGCTGCAAAGAATATAATCAGTCTGATTTCGGTGTTGACCATCTGGTGATGTCTATGTGTAGAATCTTCTCTTGTGTTGTTGGAAGAGGGTGTTTGCTATGACCAGTGTGTTCTCTTGGCAAGACTCTATTAGCCTTTGCCCTGCTTCATTCTGTATTCCAAGGCTAATTTGCCTATTACTCCAGGTGTTTCTTGACTTCTTACTTTTGCATTCCAGTCTGCTGTAATGAAAAGGACATCGTTTTTGGGTGTTAGTTCTACAAGGTCTTGTAGGTCTTCATAGAACCATTCAACTTCAGCTTCTTTAGTGTTACTGGTTGGGGCATAGACTTGGATTACTGTGATATTGAATGGTTTGCCTTGGAAACGAACAGAGATCATTCTGTAGTTTTTGAGATTGCATCCAAGTACTGCATTTCAGACTCTTTTGTTGACCATGATGGCTACTCCATTTCTTCTAAGTTATGACCAACCTAGATAACATATTGAAAAGCAGAGACATTACTTTGCCAACAAAGGTTCGTCTAGTCAAGGCTATGGTTTTTCCAGTGGCCATGTATGAATGTGAGAGTTGGACTGTGAAGAAGGCTGAGCGCCAAAGAATTGATGCTTTTGAACTGTGGTGTTGCAGAAGACTCTAGAGAGTCCCTTGGACTGCAAGGAGATCCAACCAGTTCATTCTGAAGGAGATCAGCCCTGGGATTTCTTTGGAAGGAATGATGCTAAAGCTGAAACTCCAGTACTTTGGCCACCTCATGCAAAGAGTTGACTCATTGGAAAAGACTCTGATGCTGGAAGGGATTGGGGGCAGGAGGAGAAGGGGCGAGGATGAGATGGCTGGATGGCATCACTGACTCGATGGACGTGAGTCTGAGTGAACCTCGGGTGTTAGTGATGGACAGGGAGGCCTGGCGTGCTGCGATTCATGGGGTCGCAAAGAGTCGGACATGACTGAGTGACTGAACTGAACTGAAACAGATGTTTTACAATGCCTTGGTTCTCTTACATGCAAGGGCATAGGAAACTCAAGAGAGAAAGATAAATGTATAAGTCATTTATAAGTGATTTAATAGAAAGAATCTTTCAGGGCATCAAAATAGGTTATTTGTTTTAAATTTTGACAATTTTTACTTTTTTGACCATTTAATTAGGTCTTCTTAAGAAGAAATATTTTTCATGTTGATGTATGCCAAAACCAATACAATATTGTAAAGTTAAAAATAAAATAAATGATTACCTTAAAAAAAGAAGAAATATTTTGCAGAAATATAGACATGTTCCAGTTTAGAAATGGACACTGATTTGAATGTGGGCTACTGTAAATTAGGTATACAGAGAGACCTAATTTAATAAAGTTATTAACATGAATAGAAATGTGCTAGTGTTCACTATTATGGTATTGGTTTATATTAGAGATGCGTTAAACAGTATCTAAAATCGTAGCATATGATAATTGTATAAAGATCAATTAGGCTAATTCTTATATTAAAAAATAAATAAATAAAGGTAGAGAGAGCAAGCTTCAGAATATAGTAGCTAAGGTTATTGACTAAGACCACACAGCTATCTAGTAGATAAACTAAATTGTGAGCAGAGGTTTCCTGAGCTCTAATGTAGCACTCTTTCCACAAGCCTGCCAGTTGTTCCAAAGTCTAATTCATATTTCAAATTCGTTGTTCTTATAAATTTGGGTTGTTTTGTTTATTTTCTCTCTCTCATTTCCTTTTTTATTCATTCTTGAGTTGGTCACTTACATATTGAAGGGGTTATAAAATAAATAATTATTCAGTCTTGTATGAAACACAGAGCAATCTATGTTCCATAGATGTTATGTTCAAACTCTTAATAAAAATCGAGCCTATAAGACAACTTTTCCCTCCCTTCTTCTGTCTTCAATCACTTGTCCTTGCTGGCCTTGCATTTACACTAGATTCAGTTTTGCAGGATCTAGAGGTTATTGTCTGATGTCTCCTCCATCCTGCCCTAGTCCTTCCCCGGTGTCTGCTTCAGGTCCATTTTATCCCTTCTTCAGGACACCTTTGCCCATGTCGGCTCAGTGGCGATGCCTCACAATGTTTGATCATACTCCATACCTGAATTAACTATGATATGACGGTGCCCTGGGTTCCTTCAAATTCTTGTCCTCTCCACCAATCTTATAGGAAAAAATTTGGCTACTGCCTATGACTGGTCTGATTAGATTAATCTGGACATTAGTATTAGTAAGTGTTAAGAAGCCTTAATTGCCCAACATATAAGTTGAGGTTTCAGTCTAGCCTTTCAGAGCAATGAAGGCAATAACTTCTTCCCATCTGTTAAATGCATTGCCTTACTTCTAAGTTGGTTTAGAACCCAAGGAAAGAAGATGGATGCTCTTCATTGTTTTGTTTGTTTCCTCAACCCAAAACAACATCAGGAATATTCTTAGGCATTTCATCTGTATTTCCAGATTATAACAATTTATTTTCCCATCTTCGATAGCAAAGGAAAACCTATATTATAGCACTGTATCTATTCAGTTATCTCACTTGAAAACCCTTTACTAATTAGACAGACAAAATAATATGCAATGTACTTATCAATCTTTATTACTTGTCAGTATTCTATCATGCCTTGAATTTTAAGGAGCCTTTTTATGGTGAAAGCTCCAGTTGTATATATCTAATCAAAGGTCATGCTATGCATTGTCTGTTTCAAAAGAAGTTCCCCAAATTGTGACCTGCACTATCTAGAACTCAAATATATTTTTGCATTACCTGTTCGGATTTCATCCTTCCCAGTAGACACACTTTGTAAATAATTCATAGAACGTGTTTACAGTTTTCTGCCAATTAATAATGCAATAACTATAGCACAAAAAATTGCCAGTAAGTGATTTAGAGGTGATGGATCATTATAGGATAACTAGGTGCACATAAAACACATGTAGAAATTTCAAACAAAAGTAAACTCTGGGGAATGTGAGTGCAAAATCACATCTGGGTAGTTTCTAATTTATCATACAAAAAAAAAGTGGTAACTTATAGACATATTATATTTCAATTTTTGAACTTCATAAATATGTTTATACCTGACATTCGTCAGTTACACTATATTGAACATTTTCCCAAGAGAAGTAAAAGCGATCCTCATAATTAGAGAATTGTAAGAAAATTATCCAATTTCAGAAAAAGAGATTTGAAAGTAGCCCATAATAACAAGAAAACAAAATTTAAGACTCATTGTTTCAAAACTGGACTCACAAAGAATATAACCACAGAACATTAGAAATTGTTAGATTTTTAGTCCCCATTTGAACTTTTACTTCCCTTATTTTGTTAAGTGAGCCCATATATGATCTGAGTGGTTTTACATCTCATATGTAAAATCATTGCCTATCCATTTGTAATTTCTAGCCAGTAGACTTCATGACCAATGATAAAGGGTTGTATGGACACTGAAACAGGGTAAAGAGACATTGGACCAACTGTAATATATTGCTTCCCTGTTGGCTAGTGGTAAAGAACCTGCCTGCCAATGTAGGAGACTTGGGTTCAATCCCTGGGTCAGAAAGATCCCCTGGAGAAGGAAATGGCAGCCCACTCTAATATTCTTGTCTGAAAAATCCCATGGACAGAGGAGCCTGGCAGGCTACAGTCCATGGGGTCGCAAAAGAGTCGAACAAGACTTGGCGACTAAATGACAACAACAAATCCCGGGTTAGCTTTGTAATGTGCACGGGCAAGAGAATTCAGTGAAAGTGTCAGTGTGAGTCAAGAGGACTTTGGCTCAAGTGGGCGTTTGTGAAAATACTCTCTTCTCTACTTTCTTTTAGACCTGTGTCACTAGCATGTGAAGATATCCTGTCTAATGTGCCAGAAAATGCAGCGTCATATGGAGCTGGTTATTCCACCAAGATATTTATTCTACCAAGATACCACAGAAAAACTGGTGCTGATCACAGCTGCATGAGTGGGCCTAACAGATTGGAAAAGTCACCCAGCCAAGCCCAATTCAAATGAACAATCTACAGAATTGTGAGCCGATGGTTGTTTTGTAAAACAAAACTTTTAGGAAAGTTTGCTATGCTGCAGCTGCTAACAGATACTCAGGTTTTTTAGTACTAAAAATAAAAAGTTGCTATTTGCTACAGATGATTGACCACCCTGCTAAACATAAGGCTCTATGTGCATCCCATTTGAACCTTCCTTCTCTTTAATAATTTCATACATTTTGTTTCCAACCATTTATTTAATCAGCTATAATTCACTGTCTGTATTCTGAGCAAAATCATGTGCTTAGTGCTAGAAATGAAAGACAACAGTCACAGTCCCAACCCCTACTAAAAGTTCCTGACATGGTATAGGAAATAAAACAATGGAAAAATGCATTCGGATCATTAAGATAAATACCTGATGTATGGAAACCTTAGTAGAGGGAACTTTTCTTAGTGAAGTATTTAAAGATGCACAGAAATGTTCTAGGCAGAGAACCAGGAAAAGGGAGTCTCCCTAATAGGAAGAATGTTGGGTGTAAGACATAAGGACATAAAACCAACACGGTGCATTCGTGGAACACCAGGTGTCTCAACAGGCTACGAAGAAGAGCATTTGGATTGAAGATTTAAATAATGGGAATAAAAAGATAAGAGCCAAATCTTGAACAGCCTTATTCTGAAGGCAGTGAGGAATCCAGCAGTGCCAAGATTGACTTTCTTGTTTACAGCTTCCTGGGTAAATGTTCAATTGAATCTCAAGGGCGTTTCTTACCCAGCAGCCTCACAGCCTTATGCTCCAAACCTGAGGGGTCCCTGAATTTGTGTAACTCTCCCTTCTTCCCTAAGGTATGAGCTGTCAGGCTGTGTATTCCTTGGAAATGTGATCAGTAATTTTGCAGATGAAAAATAAAGAAAGTAGCTATGAGATTGACAAGCATCTGTCTTTTGTCATTTGTCTCTCCTTTTCTTTTTAATGCTTTGGGGACATTTCCTTTAAAAGAGTAGAAAAGATTTAGTGGAAAAGGAGAGAAAAGAGACTAATTGAAGAGGAGATGAAAGAAACGGCAAAAATTACCAACTGAAGATTAAAATAAAAAAAGAGGTAGGGCTGAGAAATGAGAAGAAAAATAAGCTAGAAAGAAGTGAGAAAGTAGTAACTAGGTTTTGGCAAGTAATTCATACAACATTTGGGGCCAGGTGGCTGGCAGAAAGAAAAGAATAAAGAAAGAAGCAAAAAAAGGATTAATAAAGCACTATAAATTTGATGGTGATAAGAACATTTTATTACAATGCATTATTAATTTTTATTGCATAGTTTACTACTTGGCCAATAGCACACGCAACACTTAGATACCAACTCTGTGGATATTATAACTGTAACATAAATGGGAAATTGGAGAACGTATATTTTTCTTTGTATCTGCAAGGGGCAAATGAACACTGAGGTGAATAGCATCTGCAGAGGTCCACACGTGGTCAGTGCTGATACGGAAAACCTCTATTTTCTTAATGCCTCCTTTATAGTCACATGTCTGGGATTCTCAGTAAATGTTTGTCATTGAGAGCAAAGTGATGAATAGGAAGCCACAAAGTAAATCAATGGGAAATATGTAAATAGAACTCTTAACTCATGACTTGCATTTTAATCATTGCTGTACAAAGCTGTTCTCACATGCATAAAAAGCAGTAAGACCACTTGAGAGAGACTTCTTCCTGCACGGTCATGATTCAGTACTTTAATCCAGGGTAGGATTTCTCGCCCACACCCTTGACATTTGAGGCCAGATAATAATAATTCTTTGTTTGTGGAGGTGTCCTGGGCATTACAGGATATTTTAACAGTATTCCTGATCGCTACCCACTAGATGCCAGTAGTATTACTACCAAAAAAATATCTCCAGATATTGCCAAATATCCTATGAGGGGTAAATTACCCCCTGTTGAAAACCAGTGGTCTAGTAAAAATGCCTATAGATCAGACTGGGGTAGACAGTAGATCCGGTCCCATAACTAACTTTGCAACTTGTGGTAAATCATTGTTGTTTCACTTCATTCACCAACCTCTGGCTAGTGACAAAGATTCTCTCATTGACCAAACTCTACTCATATTTCCCTGAACTCGCTTTTCCAACTGGGCTTGACTTTTAGACATTGATGTTCCTCTCCGCATTGTCCACTTTTAGCAAGAATCCTGATTAGTGAGTTTAACCAGAACTCGCACAGTTCATATCTGATCATTCTAAATATCTGATTGGGTTTCTTACCTCTACCATCCACCAGATGAAGTCTGGTCACCCTGAACGCCTTCAGAAAAATCCTGATAGGTTAAACCAGAATCCTCCTTCTAATTCTTGACTATAAATTCCCAACTCCACATACTGTATTCAGAGTTGCGTTCAAACTCTATCTCTCACTGTAAAATTCCAACACAGTGGTTGCTATTCCTATCATGATGGTCCTCCCTTGAATGAAGTCTTTCCAACTACTCTGTAGCAAGTGCCATTGAATAATTTTTTTGACACAATTTCCTTTTTACCTGAGCAAGATGAGTTAGGTGTGAGTCTAACAAAAGGGGAAGGACTGATAAGAGGATTGTCAAAGCAACTCAAGTCTGGAAAGACGTTTGTCTCTAGCATCCATTGATTCATAGACTTTGGTGGAGGCCAGAATCGTGCAAAGGAATCAGAGGTATAACTGGAGAAATGATCATTATCAAGACCAAAGAGCCTAAAATGAAAGTTGAAGAATGAGGGGCAATACCAATGGCAGTGGGGTCAGTAACAGAGTGAAATTGAATCCAAGGAAGGAAAAGTGCAGAGTGGATATGAATCAAGTAGAACTAAGGCTGAAGGACTGCACATGTGGCCAGAGCCGTCTGCATATACCGTACCTCGGACTTGTTCTGAAGTTTGACGTGGCAACCCAAGTGAGATACAGGCTCAAGAATGTTTACCCATGGCGTCTCATCATACTTGCATTTCATGCTTCATTTCAGAAAGCCTTTACTAAACTTAAAGCACTAGTCTGAGCACTTTTAAATTATTATTTCTTTAATATTCCCAACATCTGTGTTCTTTATTTGCAAAAATTGAGGTAAGATCCTTTGAACAATCTAATGTGTGTGAAATGAGTTACAACAGAATTTGAACTGTAATAGTTCTTAATAAAGGCTACATTACCTGATTACTTTCTCTTTCCTTGGGAAACATAAAGGTAAATAAAACATTCTTCCAGTAAAGGAGAGGTGGGAATAGTGGAAATAAATAGTTGAGTGATTTCATACCATACCATGAATACAAGGTCAGTCTTCAGAAACTTCTATGAAGTAATTATTATCCACTTTTTGTGGACAAGAAACATGAGACTCAGAAAGAAAAATAAGTTATCTGATACTCATATGAAAATGGCATGAGCTAAATGTAACACGTAGATAAGTCACCACAGAATCCTTGCTCTTTCACTCATAACACATCTCTACTCACTAATATCCATCCTGGTAGAGTCTATTTGGTTAATGTTATTTATAAAGGATAAATGCACTATAAAATATAAGGTATTATTATTTCTAAGTCAGGAAGAGAAAAATACACCTGGCAGTTGGAAAAAGATTGGCATTCCAAATATAGCATATCTCAGAATTTTAGAGGAAGCATTTGCTATTCTGATAACCTCTGAGAGTAACCAAACAATTCCAAAAACGTGAAATGAAGCAGGTATCGAATATTTGAGAAGCCTCCAAATTCTGCAAGGAGATTGGCAAGCATTTTTAAATGCAGAATCTCATTCCAGCATTGCTGACTGAAGAATGTAGACAAGATTTCAATGGATAAAAATATTCACATTCCTGATTTTTTTTTAAGTGTGCAGAGTAATTTCTGAAACCATAATACATTCTCACAAGAATCTAAGCCAATCATTTCTTCTAATAGAGAAAGTAATTATTTATTACCCATGCATGGGAGAAACATACTTACATAGACAGGATAGGATATCCTATCAGGTCATGATACGAAAAATAAATACTTCTTCATCATAGTTACTGTAATACAACATTTTTCTGAAAACTTCTTTTCTCTTAACCCAGAACAATGCCCCCTGCAAAAGATAATCAGGGAACCCTTCTTCACTGAAACATTTGAGGAAGCTCATATATCATAAATCAAATGTTTGGTCTTTTCTTCTATTATCTTCCTTGGAAAAAAGGGAAAGTCAGATGAATCTGAACAGTTGCTTATAACAGTGCTACTTCAAATTGCTATATCTTAGTATTTGACATTTTATCAGTACCAAGGATTGGAGAAAAAATGGTCCTTAATAGGATAGAATTTAAAATAAGAAGCCACAACCTTGTCATTATTACCAACACAATGGAAAGGCTCATTGAAATCAGCTAACCAAGCTATGGAGGGGCTTGAAGTTAATTATATCAACTTCGACAATAAGTTAGTCTTTGTGGTTCCAGTTATCTCCGTGCACAGTTGGCTCTATTTTTTTGTTGTTGTGTAATGTCCCATTAATCACAGTTACATTTGTTCCCTGCCATGTGATTCATCATCTTTCCCCCTAAAAGGACTTGCATTCTCCAGGACTCAAGATAAACCACTAATTTAAAGCGGCAGTAGCCAACCTTGCCTATCACAGTGGCATAGTGTGAATGAAGAGGGTCAATGGCCAACTCGAGGTGCTTCAGTCGATTCAAATTATCTTCAGTGATTGGGTTCAGGCACTGGGACAGAGATCAGGTGTGACAATTACAGGATGAACTCTTGAAATGGAGCTGAAGGTGCATTTGCCTCTGGAACTGATCCAAACACCATTCATTTAAAAAAGAAAAAGAAAAAGCCAAGTATGTGAAAGAGAGCAAAATGTAGTAGAAAAATCACTGGCTAAGTGTAGGGATAAATGTGTTCTAACTTTTGTTTTAAAAGAAAAGAAGTGTGTGACTATGAACAAGGCATTTCATCACTCTGGGTCTCATCTTCTTTAAACAAAGTGACAACATAAGAGAAGATGTTGTATGTACTTTTTTCTTTTTTTTCTTTTTCTTTTCTTGAAGTCTGATTTTTTGATTTGTTGATTGGCAAAGGAAGGCTTCTTTTGATCGAATATCAACAAAAGAATTGTATGATGTACTTTGAATTTTCTTCTAAAAATTAAAATGATGATATGGTGAATAATTGAGCCATGCCAAAAATTATAACTCTTTCCCTTATCAAATCTAGGGCTTCAGGAAGAGATGGTAGCTCTGTCACTTGATATGTATTTTCTTTTCATGTCTTGCTAATCCTAACTTTGCCAAATAACTGCAAATCCCTCAACTCTCTGGTTAATTATTTTATGCTGTTTATCAGACTAAGGAAGAAACAACTTATAAGATTCTCTCCAATATATTTTTTGAGTTTGGATAAAAGAGTTTATTATGTGCATGCTCGGTCATGTCTGACTCTTTGTAATCCCATGGACTGTAGCCCGCCAGACTCCTCTGTCCATGGGATTTTTCAGGCAAGAATACTGGAGTGGGTTACCATTTCCTACTCCAGGAGATCTTCCCAATCCACAGATTGAACCCAAGTCCAATGGCAGCCCACTCCAGTGCTCATGCCTGGAAAATCCCATGGACAAAGGACCCTGGTAGGCTGCAGTCCATGGGGTCGCTAAGAGTCGGACACGACTGAGCGACTTCACTTTCACTTTGCACTTTCCTGCATTGGAGAAGGAAATGGCAACCCACTCCAGTGTTCTTGCCTGGAGAATCCCAGGGACGGGGGAGCCTGGTGGGCTGCCATCTATGGGGTCGCACAGAGTCGGACACGACTGAAGCGACTTAGCAGCAGCAGCAGCTCCTATATCACCTGCATTGGCAGGCAGATTCTTTACCACTGAGCCACTTGGGGAGCAAAAAGTTTCATTTCTTAACACAAATAGCTAATCGCAAAAGGAAATTTCCAGTGATTTGGACTATTGATGGAAATTTTAAACCAATTTTTATTCTGTAAAATTGTTATTGTATGTAAGGGTAATTATTTTTATCACATCAGTTCCAAGTTTGAGATGAATCCTCACAGAAATATCTGAATCTGTTCCCTGAATCTGTTCCTTGCACTGGTATAATTCATTTACTTATTCCTTGCAGTCAATCTTGTATGCTCGCTATGTTTCTTTTTAACCTGTCAGTGAACTTCTACAAGACAGAGTCTAGATATCACCCATTTGAACATTCAGTTTTCCATAATCCCTAGAGAGAGCACTCAATAAAGTAGTGAATAGAACGCATTGCCCTGTCCTGTGCTGACCAAGGACTATGTATTTTCCACCCCTGCAGTTCTGCCCTTAGGCCTTATGAAAAACTCCCAGTTGCTGTCTGTTTGGTTGCCAACATGTTGTCTAAAATGTGCTCTGGACCATACACATATCATCACTACACTTCAGAATGTTTGTGTAAAGCAGCTGCTTCCACCTCCCATGATAAGAGAATGAAGACTTGAAGAGATTAAACTGTATCTATGAAATTTCAAACCCACCAAACAGTGGAGTTAAGAGCCGCACCTGGGTTCCAGGGTCCTGGCGCTTTCCATTACTTAGTGTTTGCTAAAGCAGTAAACTAGTAGACTTAATGGACTTAATGTCTGTGAGGCTCTGAGGAAATCACTTAGCATGTCTCCCTCTTATAGCCAATATGTCAGGGACAATAAGCTCTCAAGCTAAGAGCCAACTAAGATGAAGGGGAACATGGGAAACATTTAGACCAAAAAAGACTGAGTTTCATGCGGCTTGTAAGAACCAATCTATACCTTCATAAAGATCAGTGCTTCTCGGCCAGGGGCAACTCTGCACCTCACAAGAGATCTGGCAATGTCGAGGTATTTTTCAGTTATCACATTTGGGGCAATACTACTGACAATCTATTGTATGAAGGCCAAGGATTCTTCTAAATATCCTACAGTGCTCAGAACATCCTGCCTCAAAAATGAATTATCAGCTCAAAGTAACCAAATTGTGCCAAGATTGAAAATCCCTGATATAGTCAGGTAATTAATTAGAAAAATGTGAAAGTGAAAGTGTTAGTCATGCAGTCATGTCTGACTCTCTGCAACCCCATGGACTGTAGCCCATCAGGCTCTTCTGTCCATGAAATTCTCCAGGCAAGAATACTGGAGTGAGTAGCCATTCCCTTCTCCAGGGCATCTTCATTACCCAGGGATTGGACCTGGGTCTCCTGCATTATAGGCATATTTATAACATCTGAACCACCAGGGAACTCCAGTTAGTTAGATAACATAAATTTTTTAAAAATGAGTGCTCATTAAGAATAAGACCAAAAGTTAGAGATACAACAAATACAACAAAATATGGAGAGAAATATAAGAAATACACAGACTCATGCGTGGAAAAAGCAACACAATTTCCCTATAGGACATAAAAGAAAAAAAAAGAAATACATATAGCTTATTCTAGGATAGAAAAAATTAATAATGTAAAGATGCCAGTTCTGCATAAAATAATCTCTGCAGCCAATGAGATTCTTTAAAATTGTTTTCTGAAATACTTGAAGAGCCTAGGGTAGAAGTGTGTGTGTGTGTGTGTGTGTGTGTGTGCTAGCAAGGTTACTACAGTAAACTAGGAATGTGTGACATGTTGTTGAACAGTGTGAAAATTTAAATTTCCCTCTTTATGAGAAAAGCTAGCACTGGAAGTTTCCAACAATGGTATTTTAGTCTCAATCATATAGTGATGTGGAAAAATTTTGTGTGTTTACATTATGAGACAGATGACCAGGGCTGAAGTAAAAAGACAACTAGGATCTACTGCAGTGGGAAAGGTGAATGAAGGTGGTGGTGAGTGAAGGTTCATGGGTGGTGACAAAGACTATTACAGAAATTGGTTGGTGAAGAAAAGTCTCAAGTTAAAGCTAAGAGCACTTGCTTTGTGATGGACTATCTATAAATGTAGGGGGAGGAATTATTAAAAGATAACAAGTTTTTAACTCACATGCCTTTTAAAGTTTAAATTTGTTATTTACTGGAATTGGAATAACTAGGACAAAGTAGATTTGAGTGTAGGTGAAAAAGAGGAGCTGGGTTTTGGAAATCTTAAATTTGAGACATATACTAGACATTGGATAGATCTCATAGAGAATTGCATGAAGTTCATTGGGACAAGTCAGAATTTGAAATATACATTTAGGAGTCCCTAAGGTTTAGGGCTTCCCTGGTGGCTCAGTGGTAAAGAACCTGCCTGCCAATTCAGGAAACACAAGAGATGCAGGTTCGATCCCTGAGTTGGGAAGATTCTCTGGAAGAAGAAATGGCAACACACTACAGTATTCTTGCCTGAGGATCTCTTGGACAGAGGAACCTGGTCCGCGGGGTCACAAAGAGTTGAACATGCCTTAAAAATAGCTGTGAAAAGAAGAGAAGTGAAAAGCAAAGGAGAAAAGGAAAGATATAAGCATCTGAATGCAGAGTTCCAAAGAATAGCAAGAAGAGATAAGAAAGCCTTCCTCAGTGATCAATGCAAAGAAATAGAGGAAAATAACAGAATGAGAAAGACTAGAGATCTCTTCAAGAAAATCAGAGATACCAAGGGAATTTCATGCAAAGATGGGACCAATAAAGGATAGAAATGGTATGGACCTAACAGAAGCAGAAGATATTAAGAAGAGATGGCAAGAATACACAGAAGAACTGTACAAAAAGGATCTTCATGACCCAGATAATCACAATGGTGTGATCACTGACCTAGAGCCAGACATTCTGGAATGTGAAGTCAAGTGGGTCTTAGAAAGCATCACTACGAACAAAGCTAGTGGAGGTGATGGAATTCCAGTTGAGCTCTTTCAAATCCTGAAAGATGATGCTGTGAAAGTGCTGCACTCAATATGCCAGCAAATTTGGAAAACTCAGCAGTGGTCACAGGACTGGAAAAGGTCAGTTTTCATTCCAATCCCAAAGAAAGGCTACGCCAAAGAATGCTCAAACTACCACACAATTGCACTCATCTCACACGCTAGTAAAGTACTGCTCAAAATTCTCCAAGCCAGGCTTCAGCAATATGTGAACCGTGAACTTCCAGATGTTCAAGCTGGTTTTAGAAAAGACAGAGGAACCAGAGATCAAATTGCTAACATCTGCTGGATCATGAAAAAAGCAAGAGAGTTCCAGAAAAACATCTATTTCTGCTTTATTGACTATGCCAAAACCTTTGACTGTGTGGGTCACAATAAACTGTGGACAATTCTGAAAGAGATGGGAATACCAGACCACCTGACCTACCTCTTGAGAAATCCGTATGCAGGTCAGGAAACAACAGTTAGAACTGGACACGGAACAACAGACTGGTTCCAAATAGGAAAAGGAGTACATCAAAGCTGTATATTGTCACCCTACTTATTTAACTTACATGCAGAGTACATCATGAGAAACGCTGGACTGGAAGAAGCACAAGCTGGAATCAAGATTGCCGGGAGAAATATCAATAACCTCAGATATGCAGATGATACCACCTTTATGGCAGAAAGTGAAGAGGAACCAAAAAGCTTCTTGATGAAAGTGAAAGTGGAGAGTGAAAAAGTTGGCTTAAAATTCAACATTCAGAAAACGAAGATCATGGCATCCGGTCCCATCACTTCATGGGAAATAGTTGGGGAAACAGTGAAAACGGTGTCAGACTTTACTTTTTTAGGCTCCAAAATCGCTGCAGGTGGTGACTGCAGCCATGAAATTAAAAGATACTTACTCTTTGGAAGGAAAGTTATGACCAACCTAGATAACATATTCAAAAGCAGAGATATTACTTTGCCAACAAAGGGCCGTCTAGTCAAGGCTATGGTTTTTCCTGTGGTCATGTATGGATGTGAGAGTTGGACTGTGAAGAAGGCTGAGCGCCAAAGAATTGATGCTTTTGAACTGTGGTGTTGGAGAAGACTCTTGAGAGTCCCTTGGACTGCAAGGAGATCCAACCAGTCCATTCTGAAGGAGATCAGCCTGGGATTTCTTTGGAAGGACTGATGCTGAAGCTGAAACTCCAGTACTTTGGCCACCTCATGCGAAGAGTTGACTCATTGGAAAAGACTCTGATGCTGGGAGGGATTGGGGGCAAGAGGAGAAGGGGACGACAGAGGATGAGATGGCTGGATGGCATCACTGTCTCGATGTACGTGAGTCTGAGTGAACTCCGGGAGTTGGTGATGGACAGGGGGGCCTGGTGTGCTGCAATTCATGGGGTCACGAAGAGTCAGACACGACTAAGCGACTGAACTGATGAACTGAACTGAAGTGACTTAGCACATGTGAGATTAGACCATAATTTCGGCTTCCCTGGTGGCTCAGATGATAAAGAATCCACCTGTAATGTGAGGGACCTGGGCTTGATCCCTGGGTTGGGAATATCTCCTGGAGGAGGGCATGGCAACCTACTCCAGGACTCTTGCCTGGAGAATCCCCATGGAGAGGAGCCTGGCAGTCTACAGTCCATGGGGTAGCAAAGAGTCAGACAAGACTGAGTGACTAAGTACAAGGTTAAGATATATAAAACCATTCAGTCGTTGAGATAACTTGGAAAAAATGCTAACAATGAAGAACCAGTCTAAGGACTAAATGGTAAATTATTTTAATGTTTAAAGTCCTGAGAAAGGAGTAAAAGATACTGAAAATGAGGGTCGAGTGAGATTAGGGGGCAAACTACAAGGACATAAAAATTAAAATATAAATCAGATATTTTATAATTTTGTTTAATTGATAAAACTGTTTTGCTTGCTATTAGGTCATTTCCCAAGAGTAATAAAATGCTTTTAATAACATTCAAAAAATAAATATCACTTTAAAGAATTTGTCATTAAATTATTAAAAAGCAAAACATACCCTAAAATTATAATTGCTTCTACTAGCAAAATTTTCAAAAAAGGAAACAACTCATAAAAAGGGGGAAATGGTTGAAGAAATTAGAGTAGGCAGAGGAACCAGAGATCAAATTGCCAACATCCACTGGATCATCGAAAAAGCAAGAGAGTTCCAGAAAAACATCTATTTCTGCTTTATTGACTATGCCAAAGCCTTTGACTGAACTGAACTGAATAACAATAAAATAATATTTTTCAAGAATATTAAGTGATCTAGAGAAATTTAAGTATTGTGGTATGACTATGCCAAAGCCTTTGACTGAACTGAACTGAATAACAATAAAATAATATTTTTCAAGAATATTAAGTGATCTAGAGAAATTTAAGTATTGTGGTAGTGCAAAATAACATGTAAAATAAAAATTTTGTTAAAGTGATTACAAGTATGTATTATAACTGTAAATAAAAATTTAAATATATACAAATTGGTCATAAAGAGGAAAAATTGAAAGAAAATAGGAAAAAATGATAGCATATTAACAGTTAAATTATAGGTATTTAAATTTTCTTATGTATATTTCACATATTTTACAAATTTTGATAATATAAATAAAATGGTATAAGTGCTTTGACTTATGTAATTCTTATGTGACTTAACATAAGAATATGATAATAACCCCGGTGGCTCAGCGGTGAAGAATCCACCTGCCAATGCAGAAGATCCAGGTTTAATCCCTGAGTCAAGAAGATCCCTTGTAGAAAGAAATCACAACCCACTCCAGTATTCTTGCCTGGGGAATCCCATGGACAGGGTAGCCTGGCATGCTGCAGTCCTTGGGGTCACAAAAAGCTGGACATGACTTAGCACGCATGCAAACAAATATAAATAGCTCATCAAGGTCACACAATGTATTACCTATTGTTTTATTTTAATTCTACATAGACATTCATATCATCAGCCTTAGATAATTCAAACTGTGTTCCACTTAATAGTCCATCTTTAATCTTCTCATATTTCTAGTGCAGTGCTCTGTCTACTGCCATAGCAGTTATAAAAAAATTCCATGTGTCTTATGCATTTTATGAAGAAATATTTTCTTAGCAGAGCTTTGCTCACACTCTGAGAAATGCCTTTCAGTGTTAAACTCACACTTTGGGAATAAATATATACTGAAAAAATAGATACAGGTCTGCACACTGGCCACCAATATTTGACTACATTAACTACTCTAATCCTTCTGCATTGTCCGGCTATAAAATTGTTTCAGTGAGCAATAGTGGTTCTTTTCCCATCCTTCTTTCCAAAAATAATGATTGCATTACTGATACTCTAGTTGTTGTTAAAGGAACTAAATCAGAATTACTTAAAGCCTTTGAAAGGGTGACAAGCACACTGACAATATAGTAAGTGCTAGAATACAGGTACGTACAAGACATCTGTTACTAGAGCATAGATAGATTTAGGGGTGGGGATGGGGGCGTCAAGAACATTTCTTTCAGGATGTGATACCTTAGCAAAAACATAAAAGACTAGATGGAACTGGATAAAGAAAGACTATAATCAAGAGAAGAAAAGAATGTGCAGAGATGAGGGCAGGTCGAAAGTCTCAGGTAAGAGAGAGCATGCCCACACTATGCTCAGAAGAGGAAAGTGAAGTCGCTCAGTCGTGTCCAACTCTTTGCAATCCCACGGACTGCAGCCCACCAGGCTCCCCCATCCATGGAATTCTCCAGGCAAGAGCACTGGAGTGGGTTGCCATTTCCTTCAAAAGGTGAGCACAATTTAGGTGGCACACCAGGAGCGAGAAGGGGGAAGCAGCCCACCCCACACTCAGGCAATGAAGGTGTACATTTTGAAGAATGCTGGTGCAAAGGATCATTGCAGGTGTTATTGAGTTATAATAGCATGTATATGAGATTCAAAATAGATACATATTTGGTTTTTACTCTTTAATAAACATTGTATTTCCCATAGAGGTTAATTGTAGAACACTACTTAATAGCTTCAGCTTCTGATATGCACAAATTTGGCTAAATGTTTTCTGTTTGTAAGGACCCAAATAAGTTCACAAGGTAGACTAGTTAAAGTTCACTTGCAAAACTTTAAGTCTCCAAATCCTTTGGCATGTCATATTTCTGCACTAAAAGGATATATTCAAAATAAACAATAATAGCACACTGATTATAAAACTGAAGGAACACCACTTGAGTTATTTCAATTCTATAATTCTATATGAATTTTTGTGATATTTGTATTTAAGATAGTAAAACACAATGTAATGTGTAATATTTTTATTTGGTAAATTCAAGTTTTAGTTCATACAGAAAATTATCTTGCTAAATGTACGTATTATCCCTACAATTGAGATATATTATTTTAAAATTGGTAATAATTGTTTTGAAAGTGGAAAAAGGAAAGAATGAGTATTACTATTATTTCTGAGAACAATTTAGTTGCATAGAGGAAATGAGATATTAAGAATGACATCTCTGAGTGACTTGATAATGGCAAGAGTAAAAATTTCCAAAATCCACTTCTTCATAAACGTAACAAACAACTGGAACAAATCTTCATAATCAAATTTCTCAGGGTTCTGGAAGTTAACTAAAACCTTGCAAAAATTCAAGACTGTTTATGTAAGAAAAATGCTTGATTCCTGGTAAAAACCTGTGGGATTTGTGGTGTCCAAACTTGCTCTCCTCCTCTCTTCCGCTCTTCAGCTCTGCGGTGACCTTGTAAATCAACATCATGCTATCACAGTGAAAACCAGCAGCCTCACAGCCTCTGGAGGTGGTAAAATAGAGTTCGAGTTCCTTCAAAACCTCATCTCAGAGGACTGGTATTGTTTATCTGTCTAGCATTTTCTTGGAAGTCCCAGGTGAAACAGTGTTTTTATTTTCCTTTACTCAGAACTGACCTCATATGAAAAAACTTTTCTCTGGAGGCTGTCAAAAGCAGTTAAAGGAAAATGTTTAATCGTGCAGCTTTCTGAGACAGAGGCTAACAGTTGGGGAAAAAACTAACTAAAAAGCTTGAACAGGGGGGAATGAACTGTACATAGGAACTTCAAAACTTCAACATGTTCCTGGGAATGTCATCTCATAGGTAGGGCTGCATTCATGCCCAGACATTTCCACATACTCATCTGAAAAAGTTCTAACTATCATCCTTGACTGTTTAAGACCCTGAACAAGTAGGAAGTGAATTATAAAGCATATGTGTCAGTCGCTTACCTGAATGTTTAAGGCATACACAAACATGCATACAGAGCCCCTTGACAAAGACTGGCAGAATTATTGGTTGTAGACATCTAAGAAATTCTGTTCACAATAATTAGCTGACTCTTATGTTAATAGAACAGCAATCAGACATGCCCAAGAACAGAAACTTTAAAGAATTAGTTCAGCAAAGTCACCAAACAAACAAAAAGAACAAACAGAATCAAAAATAAATCATAAGGGGAAGGGAGGGTTTGATTTTCAGAATTGTCACCTCACATTATTTTAAATGCTTTTTTTAAGAAAAATATAAAACATGAAAAGAAACAACAGAATATGGCCCATGCATGAGAATAAGAAACTAAATCAATAGAAACTGCACCTAAGATATCCACGCATTACATTTACTAGACAAGCTTGTCAAGGCTATTTTAAATATTTTCTAAGAATAACATGTAACCTTGCCTAAAGAACTAGAACAAAGAATGAGAATTATGTTTCATTAAAGAGTGACTGTAAATAGAAATATAGAAACAAGTTAGAAACAAACAAATAGACATTCTGGAACTGAAAATAACAATAATTGAAAATTAAAAGCAAAAAATTACTAGAGCATATTTCTTCAAGCAAAAGCAAGAATCTGCAAACATGAAGATGCTTACATTAAGATTATCCATTCTGAAGAACAGAAAGGAAAAAAATAATGAAAAGAAATAAAGACACAGAAACTTGTGGGACATAGTCAAGCATGTGCTGATGTGCTCAGTCATGGCTAACTCTTTGCAACCCCATGGACTGCAGCACGCCAGGCTTCCCTGTTCATCATCAACTCCCGGAGCTTGTGAAAACTCATGTCCATTGACTCAGTGATGTCATCCAACCATCTCATCTTCTGTCATCCCCTTCTCCTCCTACCTTCAATCTTTCCCAGCATCAGGGTCTTTTCTAATGAGTCAGTTCTTTACATCAGGTAGCCAAAGTATTGGAATTTCAGCTTCAGCATCAGTCCTTCAATGAATATTCAGGGTTGACTTCCTTTAGGATTGACTGGTTTGATCTCCTTGCAGTCCAAAGGACTCTCAAGAGTCTTCTTCAACACCACAGTTCAAAGGAATCAGGTCTTCAGTGTTCAGCTTTCTCTATAGTCCAACTCTCACACCCATACATGACTACTGGAAAAACCATTTGACTAGATGGACCTTTGTTGGCAAAGTAATGCCTCTGCTTTTTAATATGCTGTTTAGGTTGGTCATAGATTTTCTTCCAAGGAGCAAACACCTTTTAATTTCATGGTTACAGTCACGATCTGCAGTGGTTTTGGAGCCCCCCTAAAAAATAAAGCCTGTCATTGCCTCCATTGTTTCCCCATCTACTTGCCATGAAGTGATGGGAACAGATGCCATGCTCTTCATTTTTTCCAGTTGAGTTTGAAGCCAACTTTTTCACTTTCCTCTTTCACTTTCATCAAGGGGCTCTTCAGTTCTTTTTCACTTTCTGGCATAAGGGTAGTGTTATCTGTGTATCTGAGGTTATTAATATTTCTCCCAGCAATCTTGTTTCCAGCTTGTGCTTCATCCAGCCTGGCATTTCTCATGATGTACTCTGTATAAAAGTTAAATAAGCAAGGTGACAATATACAGCCTTGATGTACTCCTTTCCCAATTTGGAACCAGTCTGTTGTTCCATGTCCAGTTCTAACTGTTGCTTCTTGACCTGTATACAGATTCCTCTGGGGGCAGGTAAGGTGGTTTGGTATTCTCATCTCTTGAAGAATTTCCCACAGTTTGTTGTGATCCAGAGTTTGAGTAAACCCCGGGGGTTGGTGATGGACAGGGAGGCCTGTCCTGCTGATGTCCATGGGGTTACAAAGAGTCAGACATGACTGAACAACTGAACTTAACTGAACACAGTCAAAGGCTTTGGCATAGTCAGTAAAGCAGAAGTAGATGTTTTTCTGACTTCACTTTCTTTCTTTCTATAGTTCCTTTTGGAGAAGGAAATGGCAACCCACTCCAGTGTTCTTGCCTGGAGAATCCCATGGGCAGAGGGGTCTGGTGGGTTATGGTCTATGGGGTTGCATAGAGTCGGATAAGACTGAGCAACTAACACATACAGATGTTTTTCTGGAACTCTCTTGCTTTTTTGATGATCCAGTGGATGTTGGCAATTTGATCTCTGGTTCCTTTGCCTTTTCTAAATCTAGCCTGAACATGTGTAAGTTCTCAGTTCATGTACTTTTGAAGATTAGCTTGGAAAATTTTGAACATTTCTTTGCTAGTATGTGACATGATTGCAATTGTGCAGTAGTTTGAACAGTCTTTGGCATTGCCTTTCTTTGGACTGGAATGAAAACTGACCTTTTCCAGAGATGTGGCCACTGCTGCACTTTCCAAATTTGCTGGCATATTGAGTGCAGCGACTTAACAGCATCATCTTTTAGGATTTGAAATAGCTCAACTGGAATTCTATCACCTCCACTAGCTTTGTTTGCAGTGATTCTTCCTAGATATCACTAGATACATGTGGTATCCGGGATCACTAAATGAGTACTAGATATATATGGGTAATATTTTAGGATGTGTCACATGTGCTCAGGATGTGACCACATGCCCTATGTTGTACAAGCAGGGCTAAAAGGTTTGGATGGACCAAGAGTTTCAGTGGATCCCTCTGGAAGCTATAACCTCAATATCTGAACCAACAACCTGTCTAGCTATACCTTGGCAATCCTCACCTTAGATCACTGGACAAGAGCCTCTCTGACCTTAAGAGTTTTAGAAAGTGGGAAGAGTGTGGGAAAGTGAGTTTTACTTCTCCTCGTTCCTATAGAAACCTCTGTTGTATCTGAAACCAAACACCCTGACACAAATTAGCACACTGTGAGGAGAGAAGGCACCCTCAAATATTGCTGGCTCTGTCACCCCAGACTGAAGTTCCTCTCATCCTGCACCCCCATACAATGTGCTGGCCAGTGCACTTTACCTTGGACTTTTCGTAAGCTCCAAGACCAAGAAGACACTCTAAGCTCGCTAGCCAAGGTGGAAATCATCAACCGTACAGCCCTCAATTATCTGCTGGTGGAACAAGGTGGCATTTGTGTTATTATCAACAACTCCTGCTGTGTTTGTACACCAATAACCCAAGAAAGGTAAAATTTGAGCTGTAGGACATACAAAGATCACCTGTGAGAAACCCACAGCCACAATCATGGTGAAAGATTGAAATCTTTCTCGGTTATATAACACCAAGACAAGGATTTCTGCTCTAATGACTTTTATTCCACCTTGTACTGGAGGTTCTATTAATAGCAAGGTAATTATATAAGGGGGAAAAAGCCATTCAAATTAAAAAAAAGAAGATGTAAGACTATGTTTATTTTCAGAAGCCATGATCATTTCTAGTCCTAAGAATCTGCAAAATAACTTTTAGAGCTGAAAAGAAATTCAGCAACATTGACAGTATCAATATAAAAAACAGCATATTGCTATACAAATGCTATAAAAATCTAAATTTTAAATTTAGAAAGTGTTTACAATAGAATGAAAAGAACAAAATACATGCAAATAAATGTAGCACATAGAGTGAAGGAATTGTACATTGAAAACTATAAAACACCATTGCAAAAAAATCTAATGAAAAGAATCAAATAAATAGAGTAACATTCATATTCATGGATTAGAATACTTAAAAGGGCAATGATTCCTAAGTTGCTCCACAGATGGAAAACAACATTTTTCAAAGTTGCAGCTGCCTTTTTTTTACAGAAATTGACAAGCTGATCCATATATATATATATATATATATGTATATGTATGTATATACTGCTAAGTTACTTCAGTCGTGTCCGACTCTGTGCGACCCCATAGACGGCAGCCCACCAGGCTCCCCCTCCCTGGGATTCTCCAGGCAAGGACACTGGAGTGGGTTGCCATTGCCTTCTCCAATGCATGAAAGTGAAAGTGAAGTCGCTCAGTCGTGTCCAACTCTTAGCGACCCCATGGACTGCAGCCTACCAGGCTCCTCTGTCTATGGGATTTTCCAGGCAAGAGTACTGGAGTGGGGTGCCATTGCCTTCTCTGTTATATGTGTGTATGTATGTATGTATATATATAAAATAATGTGTTTATATATATAAATAATTCTTATATAAAAGCAAGAGAAATAGAATTTCCCAATCTTGGAAAAGAAAACGAAAGTTGCAGGATTCACATTTCACAATTTTAAATTTTATTACAAAGCTATGTTAACCAAGACTGTCTGGTACTGGTAGAGTATATGAATAGGTATATAAATCAGTGGAATATAATTTAGAGTCTATACTAAACCTATACATTTATGGTCAATTGAGTTTTATTAAGGCTTCCAAGACAATTCACTGGGGAAAACAAATCTTTTCCGAGATTTGGCACAATTGGATACCCATATGTAAAGTAATGTGAAGTTCTATTTCACATCATATACAAAAGTAATTCAACATATACCAAAAACCTAAAAGTAACTACCAAACATTTTTTTTTACTATGGAAGCATATTTTTGACCTTGTATTAACCAATTAATTTTAAAATATGACACCAAAAACATCAGCAATAAAATGAGAAGAAAAGAAAAAAATTAGACCAATTAGGCTGCAACAAGATTAAAACTTATGTGCTTCAAAGGATAATGTCAAGAATGTGAAAAGACAAATCACAAAGTTGAAGAATATATTTGAAAATCATATATTTGACAAGGGTTTATTGTCCAGAATATACAAAGAACCATTAACACTCAAGAATTAAAAGATAAATCACCAAATAAAAAATGTGTGAATATCTGGATAGACATTTTTCAAAAAATATATACAAATAGCCAAGAAGCACATCATTACTCACTATAGAAATTTAAATCAAAACAAAAATGAAATATTTCTCCATGCATGTTAGAATGGCTATAATCAAAAAGATGAACAACAAGCATTGGAGAAGATTTGAAGAATTTGGGACATCCATGTATTCCTAATGGCAATGAAAAGTTGTTCAGTCACTTTGGAAAACAATTTAGCATTTTCTCAAAATATCATACATACAGTTAACTATGCACGTTCAGTCATTCAATCATGTCCAACTCTTTGTGATCCCATGGACTCTAGCCCACTAGGCTCCTCTGTCCATGGGATTTTCCAGGTTGCCACTTCCTCCTCCAGGGGATCTTTCAAACTCCGTGACTGAAACTTCATCTCTTGCACTTCCTGCATTGGCAGACAAATTCTTTACCACTGTGCCACCTGGGAAGCCCTAGAGTAATTATATAACTGGCAATTGCATGTTTAAGTGTCTAAGTATATACCCAAAGGAAATTAAAACTCACCCACTCAAAACATTCACAGATACATAGCAGTATTATTCTCAAGAGCCAAAAAGTGTAACAACTCCAATGTTCATCCACTGAGGAATGGACAAAAAATAGTTAAAAATTTATGAAGTGGAATATTACTCCATAAAAAACAGAATAAATTATACTGATGCATGCTATAGCATGGATGAACCATGAAAATATTATGTTAAATGGGAGAAATCAGACATAAAAGGCCAGATTTTGTATGATGCTCCTTATATAAAATGTTCAGAGTAGGCAGCTCTTCAGTGATAGAAAGTAGATCTATGGTTTCCAGCAGCTGAGATTAATGCTTTGTAATTACTAGTGAGTTTCTTTTCAGGGTGATGAAAATGTTCTGGAATTAGAATAAGGTAATGGTGGCACAACTTTATAAACATACTTAGAACTACTGAATTTTATACTTTTAAAGGGGTGATTTTTATTTTAAATGAATTAGTAGAAAAATAAATAGATCTGCTCCTCATGTCTAGAAATACTATGGATACTTCCATGTGGTTCCCCACTACATCCCCATTGATTTCCTCTTTTCCTGCTTCATTTAGCTTTGAATTCTCAAAAGACCCTCAAGAGGGAGTGTCCTTTGGTATAGAATGCACATTAGTGGACACACAATGAGTTACCTAAGGAGGGAAAATATATATATATTTTTCTATTGGAAACATTGAAGAGCTTCCAACTGTCCAAACCATGAACCTGAGTGTGTGAAATCCTTGTTGGAGAGAACTCGGTCCCATTGCCGTTGTTCAGTCACTCCTATGCGTCAACCCTGTTGTGCTCCGTGAACCTGGTTGACCATCACATGCCAGTGTGGGCAGTCCTTCAGATCCCTCAGTTTGTCCTTCACTATATGATATGGCATACCTCAGCTTTTCTGAATTTTGTGAGCTCACTGTTATTCATCTTAGTTTAATTAACCTAGATAAATATCACTATAATTCATAATTGTATTGAAATTTAGAATAGTGGATTGAAATGAATTTAAAATCAATATATCTCTGATTATATGTGATGTTTATGAATAAAAAAATGGGAACCACGTAAGTGGGATGGCACAATCCATAAGTGATAGAATCATGCAAATGTGATATTCCAGCGAGAGATCTGTAGAAAGTATTCAAGTAATTTTGTTTGTAATTTAACTGCACATCACTTTATAACTGTGCATGTGCGTATTTTTGTGAGTGTTTATGCACTCACAGTAATGACTCTACTCTGCATAATTATATACTTAGTGTGGCCAAAGCCATTGGGAAAGTACAAGGTTAATCATTTTGATTACTGTGTTAGTAAGCTTTCATTAGGTTACACTGTGATAATACACAACAATCCTGTATCTCGGTGGCTTCCAGCCGCAGGGCCTTCTTTCTTTCCTATACTACATGTCAGAGCTGCAGGTTGTTGCGGCTCTGCTCAGAGCCTCTTTTCACACAATCCAGTTTTAATTATCCCTTAACTCAGCTTCATGAGCAAAAGAAAATACCCAAGTACTGTAAGGCTCTTAAAGCAACTGTTTGGCTATGTTAGTCACAGAAAGTCATAGGGCCAGTCTTGACTGGTACAGCCACGTACATATACTGGAGAGAGGCTCCGAAAGTCACACAGCAGCTCTTGGAATTGCATCTTTTACAGAAAGAGAGAAAAAAATTAACAAAAATAAAACAACTTACCATATATATGTTATTGTTTCCAGAAAATTCATTCTCTCGCTTACCTCTTGCCCCTTTCAGATTCTACACCTCTTTCTTTTTTCTTTAATATTTATTTTTTGGCATGTCGTGTCTTAGTTATGACACCCAGGATCTTTAATTATGGCATGCAAACTTTTAACTGTGGCATACGCGATCAAGTTCCCTGGCCAGGTATTGAACTTGGGCTCCCTGCATTGGGAACACAGAGTTTTAGCCACTGAACCACCAGGCAAGTCCCTGCACCTCTTTCTAACACCCTCCTGTGCCTTCATACCTGGTAGGTCCTATGCAGTCCTTCCTATCGAGTCTCTCAGTCTAAGAATCTTTTATAAAACTAATCATATGCTACCACGATTTTGTATGTATTTATTTTCCATTACCTTTGTCTAACTTCAGTTACTTGATAATAACACTAGAGAAATTATCTCTGTTACCTAGATTCTGAAGCTGTAAGTGTTCAGTGACTCTTTGGTGAATTAAAGGCAGAGCAATGCCAAATTCTGTTATTAAGTTGGGCGTTTTAATGTCTTATTGGATAACATTGTTTTTCCTTCCCCCTCCTTTCCTGCCTTCTTTCTAACTTTAACCAACCTTGGTTGAGTGCCTTCTATTTGTTAAACAATGTAGCATGAAAACGATAACAAATAAAGCGTTGTTTGTATTATTCAGGGACCCACAGTTTTCCACAAGACAGAAACACTTGAACAGGTAGTCAGATTAATAAATAAAGCCCAGATTGAGGTACCAACATAAAACTGAAATCTGACAGTCTCAGTATCTTGTCTGCGTGCATGTGTGTGTGTGTTTGTGTGTGTTTGTGTGTGTGCTCAGTTGTGTCTGACTCTTTGCAACTCCCTTACCAGCAATTCAGTTGCACATCTTTCTGTATTCCAATTCAGGATATTTTGAATGATATTATCTTAATTGTAGAATGTCTAAGGGAATTCTGAACAAATTACCTTTCTGTCAAAACTCCTTGGTTGTGTTTTATGGCTGACACACTTACTTTTATTTTCAGACAGCTGTCCTTTGTGGCTCATGTAAGACAATTATCTCCTCATAAGTCTATATTTTATGGTTTTCAAACTGGCTTGCATACTTTTAAACAACTCCCTGCTTACTATTATCACAACATTCACCAAATCATCATTATGATCTTCATCCTAACATAATCCAGTCATCACCGATATATTGGTTGTTAATTAGATAATTAGTTATGTTGTAAATGTTAACAATGTGTCATATTCTAGAAGGGTTGATTTGATATGGCTAAAATAAAAATTAGCCAACTAAGTTAAAATACTCCCGTCTGAGATAAGGGAGAAAAATAAAAGCACTTTCTCTAGACAGAAGGAACTCTTTGAGAACAAAAAGTACCTTTTCAGTAACACAATTTTGTAAGTAATGAAATATCTATAAGTTTTGGCATTTTGTTCAGGACAGACAAATCCATAGAGGAAAAAGTAAAGAGCTAATTTTCATGTATAGCGAAGTTTGATCTGTCCCTTAAAATAAGATTTCTCCATAATATCAGTTGACTGGGTCTGTCAACTGAAGAGAGCTAATAACTCAAAAATCCAACATCTCAGATGCTTTTGACAAAAACATTAAGTTCGGTTCTCTGAAATGATTAAATCATTGTCCCAGGAGGAAAATTCACTCTTCCCATCACTCTTTTAATTCTATTTGTCCGTAGAAAAATATTGTCTGGATTCTTCATATCACACTTCAGAAGAAAACGTAGGTATTGTTGTTTTGCCAACATGATGAATAAAATTGTGGAAGCTGGTATCATAGGAGCAATATATTAGATATTAATTGCTATGTAACAAGTTACTACAAAATACAGAGGCTTGAAACAGTACATTGTTTATCTCACACAATATCTGGGAATGAGGCATTTGGGAGTGAGTTAGCCGAGTATTTCTAGTTTAAGGTTAGCTGGGTGTTTCTAGTTAAAAGTCATTTGTGAGTGAGGTGACAGTAAAGATATTAGCCAGATTTCAGCTATCTGAAGGCTTTACTGGGGCTAGAGGCCCTACTTCCAAGATGGCACCCTCATGCAGATAGCAGTATGTGCCAGCTTTTACAGGAAGTCTCAGTTCCTCCTAATGTGAGCTTCTCCACAAGACTTTGAGTATCCTCAGGATATGTCTTTCCCCAGAGCAAGTGATCCAAGAGAAAGAAAGACCACTCTAAAGACTGTTCCTACCAAATTTTCAATGCAATCTGTATTTAGCCTAGAGTTCTTAATTGGAACACTTTGACATTTTGGGCTTTCCTCTGCATCAAAGGATGTTTAGCATTGTTCCTGGATTCTGTTTTCTAGACGCCATTAACATCCCCCCTTCCTAACTGTGACAGTCAGAAAAGCCTTCAGACATCTTGAATGTCTCCTGTGGGGGCAAAATAGGTCTCAGTGAGAACCAGAGAAGCTCTTGGCACAGCCAGGCTCTTAACTAATCTTGTGAGAAAATGCAATCAGCAAAGATGACAATCAAGCTTAGAAAACAAAAAGACCATTAGAAAAACTCTAAAAAGAAAGAAAAATTCTTAAATTGAAGAAAAAATAATAATCTCCTCTAGGGTCTATATAGTTTCATTGCAGACTCTAAATGGAAACTTGTCAAATCACATACGAATATTTACTGATTACTTCCTGTAATCTGGGATGGTGACAGGTCTGGAGGACAAACAGAGAATGAACGATCATGCCAGTACTACAGAAGTTGCCCTTTTCAGTTCATTTTCTAAGTCCCCATCCCTGATTAGCCACATTCACCAAAACTCATCAAAACATGGAGAATTTTTGGTAAGGAAAAGAAAATTATTAAAGAAAAATATTTTTCTACATGACACAACATAATAGATTATTTTTACAACCCCAGTTCCCCTCTCAATACACTCTTTTAGTGGAAAGCTTTTATTACCTTACCTTGGGATCCAAAGTACCACAGGTAGCTTATAAAAACCTACATAAATAAGATTAAAGGAAAATAGAGAAGAAAATCAGAAAGTTAAATGACATAATTTTGCCATAGCAACAAGAATAATAAAAATAATAATGATATAATTATAACAATGGCAATGTGTCCAAAGCAATAAATAGATAAGGAATTTAAGGAATACTAGTAACAATACCTTAATTGATTTCTAAATATAAATTTAAGTTTTATGTTGAACTTTTTGAAATCTACAGCAAAATGGGAGCTATGACCATCACTTTTATTTTCATAGAAATGATTATTCTGTGTAATTACCATCAGTGATTGCTTTCCTCTTTCCTCCAAAAACTATTGATAAAATTGAATTAAAGTGAAAAGGAGGAAGTCAGTTTTCTGAGTTGAATATTGATGACCCCAACTAATATTAATTTGAATTAGTGCCCTGGTTTGCTACTTACTCAGGTTTGAATTCAAAATAACTATATATATATATATATATATATATATATATATATATATATATATATAATGATTTGGAGTTGTAAACATACCTACTTTTCTCTGACAAAGATTGATAAAGGAGAAGTTGACAAATTTTTGTCAGTGTGAACTTTGAAAACAGAGTGGATGAGTGATTATTAAGAGCTAAGGGAAGGGAAAATGGGGAATGATGCTGATGGGTATGAAATTTTTTGGGGGGAGTAACAAAAATGTTCTGGAATTAATGGTGATAGTTGTACAACCATGTGGACACATTAAACACTACTGAAATATACTTTAAATAGTGAATTTCATGGTACGCGAAATACATTCCAATTTTTTAATTAAAAATTTATCAGTAATATGAATATTTGATTGGAAAAGAATCAAATGAAATATGTTAGAAAGTTCTTTTATTGGACTTTAAAACAACAATAAGTTTTGAGTCTTGTATTTTTGTATCAATACTATTCATGAAAACAACTGGTCTGTTCTTTTACTAATATGAAAGCAGGACGTATTTATTTTCTAAATTGATTTATTTGCTGGATAAAAAAAAATTGACTTAATATTTTACCTTTTCATATATGAAAAAAATAGTAGGCTTTTCGGGCAGATGCTATGGAATATAATTTTCTTATATCCCCTCAAAGTAACTAGCACAGTTTTAGGAACAGAAGAATTGTGCAATACAAACTTAGCGATTGACAATTAACATAATCTTAACGATGTTTAGGGCTTCGCTGGTGGCTCAGATGATAAAAAATCTGTCTGCAAGAGATGGAGTTTCCATACCTGGATTAAGCAGATCCCCTGAAGAAGGGAATTGCTACCCACTCAAGTATTCTTCTCTGAAGAATCCCATGGACAGAGGAGCCTGGTGGGCTATGTGGTCCCTGGGATTGCAAAGAGTCGGACGTAACTGAGTGACTACCACTTTCCACTTACGATGTCTTACATTCTGACTCTGTTTCAGGATTTTGAGCTAATCTGTTTGGAGATAATATGAAGATGGTAAGAATCACAAATGCTTTCAATAACAGATTGATAGCTAAAAATATATCAGCAATATGTAAAGATGAATTGAATATAAAATGGGTTTTAGAAAAAAATGATGAAAACACACAAGTTCCAGGATGTTGGTTCAAAAACCAAACTAATGAAATATCCAAGGAAAAAAAAGGTATTTATTATTATATTTTTGAAACCGATTTCAAATTGGCAGGAAGCATGTGGTTAAGAGACTGTTTAAACTTCAGAGAAACCTGGGCATGAATCTATGCTATCTCACTTAGCCAAGTTACTAAATTTTCTAAGCCACAATTTCTAAGAATTCATTTAAAAATAGTCATCTTTACTACAATTTTTCTTTATCCCAATTATTTTTTTTTCTTTTTGCTATTTTTGTAAGCCATGTGTCAAATAGCTCAATCTATATCTTTATCACTTTGTGCTTCATTTTGAGTACTTATCTCTGATTTATCATCTAATTTATAAATATCCTCATTAGTGCTACTGCACCCCACTCCAGTACTTTTGCCTGGAAAATCCCATGGGCAGAAGAGCCTGGGAGGCTGCAGTCCATGGGGTCACAAGAGTCGGACACGACTGAGCGACTTCCCTTTCACTTTTCACTTTCATACATTGGAGAAGGAAATGGCACCCACTCCAGTGTTCTTTCCTGGAGAATCCCAGGGACAGGGGAGCCTGGTGGGTTGCCATCTATGGTGTCGCACAGAGTCAGACAAGACTGAAGCGACTTAGCAGCAGCAGCAGCAGTCAACTTTTAGCCCATTTAGGAGGTTTTCTTCTGCTATTCTGAGGTCTGGTCATCTCTGGATATGTTAAGGAAGTTTGCTCAGGTAAGTAAAGTGTCTGGAATTAGCTTGACTTGGGTTTTAACCACAAATGTGTTATCTTTCAGTAGCAAATCTATAGACTTCAAGAAATTCTCTGGGCTTATTTTTCCTTCTCCTAATATGAGTAAAATAGCAGTTTTCTCACAGAAGTTATGTATTAATTCATATTATCTAAAGGTATGGATGCTAAGATTAGAATAAATATCTAAGAGTTTAATAGGTGGATACCCATGAGAAAATAGGGGCTGAAACAGCTGGAAAACTAGTCTGATCAGACTTAGCTTCTAGGCTAAGGAACACTATTCAGCAACAGTATTGCAGGGAGTCTTTGAGTAAAAATCACCAACACTTGTCACCTATGCCTCTAGAAGTGGACTTGTCTTAGTATCCCTGCCACACTCAGCCACTGACTGAGAGCGCAGTCCTAGGAAGAGTGTCCTCCATGCAGAAATGACAATAGACCTCAAAGCACAGCACTGGCCTTTGTTAAAGTGAGCTCCACATTGTTGATGGTCCTCAAGTCACATTTCCATGGCTTTGACAGTGTTAAATAATGATATTGAGCAAGTGCTCCTTATTGTGAGCCTAACATAGGACCCAATACAATACTCTTCTATTTAATAAACAATCAACAAATGGTCGCTATTATTCTTCTTATTTCTGGATCCACTTAATTGAGACACGATATTCTGCAGTATGGTGACTCTGTCCAACTGCTGAGCCTGAGGTTCCTCTCAAAGCCCCAAATCAATATTCGGATATCATCTACCCGGGGTGGTCCGCAGATGTCAATATAACCAAGCCACTGGAGTTAAGGGGTCTTTGTTGTTGTTTAGTCATAAGTTGTGTCCAGCTCTTTGTGACCTTGTGGACTATAGCCAGGTTCCTCTCTCCATGGGATTTCCCAGGCAAGAATACTAGAGTGGGTTTCAATTTTCTTTTCCAGGGGATTTTCTTGACCTAGGGATTGAACCTGCATTGACAGATGGATTCTTTACCACTGAGTCATCTGGGTAAGGGTTTCAGGAAGTGGGTATATTTAAGAAATTTTAACAGACAAAATTAGCGCTCTAAAGAATGGGAGCAGCAAGGGAATCTTACTCAAGCATAAAGTATCATGAGCAAAGGCCAATAAAAAGATTGTGAGAATGGTGACTCAGAGCATTTCCGTAGGAAACATGCTGCTGCTGACTGACTCCCAGTGAATGTGGGAGAGGAGTTTGCAGCAGCTATTTGAGTCTCACACAACAAAAAAGACAACATGGGCATTGAAAAGAGGGAGTTCAGAATAAATAGTTCCAACTTGAGGATCCAGTACTGAAAAGTTTTCAACCGTGTCAAGGAAGTTCTGCATGTTATAAGAAGGCAGTGCATCTTGGAAAGAAAACTCAGTGTATTAAGAAACACACAGGATGGAGAGTCCCAAGATTTCTGTTTCAGCCATGAAATTCTGCCCTCACTGGCTTGGTGGCATGGAGGAAGTCACCTCACACTGAAACTTCTTTCTTATATGTACAAAAAAATGCTCGGACCACTTGTGCTCTAAGGCCAAATTACGGTTCCCTGATACAAAAAACTACTGCAACTTTGCCTGAGGAAATCACTAAGACCAGGAGACAATGAAGGTTTCTGATCCAGAAGCTATTTTATCCCTTTCAACTCTCTGCTTCTTGTTTTACTCCTGGGGGGAGAAAAGCAATGACTGCCATCCATCAAAGGTGAAAATTACGAAACAGCTAATTGGTTTTGAATTTAATCTCATCAGGGGGTCAAGAAAAATTTGGATCTGAGCTGACAGTTTTGAGTTCGACATTAATTTATTGTCTTTGGCAAAAAGAAAAGATGAGATACATTTTTCAAGCATAGAGGAGAAAATGATCTCTCAGGTATCTAATTTGCAAGTTAGAAATAAGCCTTGACTATCAAGATTCATGAAAGTTTGAGTTTGTACTGAAAGTGATAGTCAAATTGTAGATAACAAAGGAACGAAAGGGAAGGATGACACAGATAACCCAAAACTGTGATAGCAGGGGGTACTGCTGAGATGACTAAGCTGGATCCAGACCTAGTCTTATTTTTGAAGACTCTTCCCCACCCACCCACTGTGGGTATGGTTCTCTTATTCTTTTTTTCTTTTCTATCTAAGGAACTTCCAATGTCATGCTTGTCATCTCTGCTTATAAGGCTCATAGAAGAGGTAATGTATGGAGACTTCCCAGTCAATGAAAGTGTCTGTAACTACCTTGACCTGACTCTGATCAGCTAAAATGCCAACTTCTTTCCTCAAAATCCCAATCATCTAGAGAATCCAAGACACACATCTATTAATTCCTATATATCAGATCCAGCCTGAGTTGTTTAATTTAAAGTATCATATGGGTGAATCAATGTAGGAGAGCCTATGGGTTGAAGTTATAGCAGAAGTGAAAGGTTGGTTGCTTAATCATGACCCCCATCCCCTGAATGGGAAGGACATTGATAGATTATACACATAGAATTTACAAACTCTTTAACCTGGCCCTGGATAGTTGACATTTGAGGATTTACATCAGATATTCCTGGAGTCACACACCCTAAGAGGCATGCAACCTACCTAATGTTGAGAGCTCAATAAGAGCCAGATTCCTACAAGAGTTTATAATATCCTTAATTTGAAAAGGACCCTTCCTCCTAACATCCTTCAGTTGAGTTCAGTTTGGCACACTGTAGGTGCTAGGGTCTGAAATACTGACCATCCAATAATGAATAAGTCAGGGTCCCACTAGACTAGTGGGGGAAGTAGCTATAATTAGATGATTTCAGCTATAGTATTACAAGCGTGGTGATAAAAATGAGCATTGGAGACTGAAATTAGAGAGATGTGGACACTTTAAATGTGGGAGGTCTTCCTTATTTATCCATAAAAAAGAACTTGAAGATATTATTGTCTCTTCCATAATATTTCTGAGAAGCTATAAGCCTTAAACAAATTTTGAACTGGATTCAAGTTTGAAGTTCAAGCAACATTGCCAGTGTGATGACTTCTATAAACAGTAGTGAGTTTTTTTCTCCACTTCAGTGTAGAGTGAAATTATCTCTTGAAGCCTTTAACTTAATGAAACAAATTCTACTGACTTGGTCTCCTTAGAATAATACATCTTAGTTACTGAAACCTTATGTTTGCTAATGTGCTATACTGGAACATTACTCATTCTCACCAGGATTCAAGTGACAGAGAATAAAATAATTTAAGAAGCTAGTAATGGAGGGGGTGGGGATTGAGAGGCAAGGAGACATAAATAGAAAAATAATGATATATTATGTCAGCCAGAGGGTCAGAGGATGAGTTAGGAGGTGATTAATACTAAGAAAATCTATTTGTTTAATTCCTTCTCTCCTAAAGCAAGGCCGTATCTGTATGGAGACGAGGAAAGTACTCTCTTTGCAGCCTAGACTAATGAAGGAAACTTAACAGATGACTCTTAGACAGAAAGTTAGTTCTCCAAGCCATTGAGTAAGTGGTTACCTTGATGCCTTCCACAAGAATGGGTGATATTGTATTTACCCCACCCTCCATTTTTGGATGGAGAAGGCAATGGCAACCCACTCCAGTGTTCTTGCCTGGAGAATCCCAGGGACGGGGGAGCCTGGTGGGCTGCCGTCTCTGGGGTCGCACAGAGTCGGACACGACTGAAGCGACTTGGCGGCAGCAGCCATTTTTGGATGTGGAAAAGAAACATGGTTAGCAACACTTGATTGAACCCACTTGATTGTTGGTACTGGTTAGCAACACTTGATTGAACCCACTTGATTGTTGGTACTTACAGATTTTTTTTTTTAATCGAAGCTGTTTTTAGAGGAGTTTGGGGCTAGCATATATACATATTGTTGTTTTTCAATCACTAAGTAGTGACCAACTCTTTGTAACCCTTCGGACTATGGCACACCAGGCTTCTCTCTCCTGCACTCTCCCAGAGTTTGCTCAAATTCATGTACATTGAGTCAGTGATGCTATTTAACCATCTCATCCTCTGCTGCTCTCTTCTTTTGCCTTCAGTCTTTCCCAGCATCAGGATCTTTTCCACTGTGTTGGCTCTTGTCATCAAGTGGCCAAAGTATCAGAGCTTCAGCGTCAGTCCTTCCAATGAATATTCAGGGTTGATTTCCTTTAGGATTGACTGGTTTGATCTCTTGCAGTCCAAGGGATTCTCAAGAATCTTCTCCAGCACAATAATTCAAAAGCATCAACTCTTCAGCGTTCAGTCTTCTTTACAGTCCGACTCTCACATCCATATATGACTACTAGAAAAACCATAACTTTGACAATATGCACCTTTGTTGGCAAGGCAAGGGAGATCTCTGCTTTTTAATATGCTCTCTAGATTTGTCATATCTTTTCTTCCAAGAAGGAAGCATTTTTTTCTATGCATGTACACACACACAAATGTGTATATGTATTCACATTACAGTGGTGTTGGTCTGGCACATAGAAATTTAGAAATAATTCAATAAATATTAATTTATATTGTTTTATTGTTATTGCTATTATTAACTTTGGAATGACATATGAGAGTCTGGGAATAGACCCTTAATCTTGATGAATGTCCCTAAACATCTTTCAAGGATCTTTGGACATATGGACAAATAATTAGTGGCAAATTTTTGCTCTGGTTAAACATCCCAGTAACTGAAATGAAGTATTGTGGCTTCTCTGCAGTTTGTAATTCTCTCTTATCTCTCAAAATGACTACAATTTAATCATTGTAAATCTTGCTTGGATACAAACACACAGCAAATGTGATCCATGGTTCCAGTGTTCCCATGATCATTAGCTGATTCTATTATTGTAACTTATAGAAATATTTTAATAATTTATTTCTTTGAAAACTGTATATTAAGTGTCTGACATAGTTCAGTTAATCTCCATCACATTATTCTAATTGCCCCTACTTCATAGGTGTGACAACTAATTGTCAGAGGTTAACTAATTTATACAAAATCAAATCACTTGGATAAATTGGAAATCTTGGATTGAAATCCAGGGCTGTTTGGTGTTGGAGCTCAATCTCTTTACTCTTCTTCCTGCTGTCTCCTCATAGTTCTATCATCAAGTCATCACGGTACCTCCTACTTTGCACTGCATTCTCAAGAGGCTTGCCCAATCCCTTCCCCTGAAGCTATCTGCCTTTAATCTTGTGATTTGGAAGGATTGAAGGCACATTTCTGAATTTCTCAGTTGCTCACCTCCTTTCTTGTCTCTGTCTTCTGCTGAATATTCTGATATGTCCTCTTTCTCTCTCCTGTTAGTGAACACTCACAGCCATCTGTCTGAATCTCCTTGCCTCCTCCTGCCAGTTGATTAGCACCACAACAAGCTAAACCCTGGTTGTTCTCAGCATCATCAGAACTTCCAGGGAACTTGTTAGAAATGCAAATTCTCAGGCCCACCCCAAACTCCCTGCATCAGAAACTCTGGAAAGGGGGACCTTTTGGTGTTTCTGATGCATGTCTAGGTTAGAGAATCACCGTGATAGTCTAGTAATGTGGACATCACACAGATATGTCCACACAGTGTTTAGCTGTGTAAAAACACAAAAATGGATCTTCTTGTGCTCAAATTAGTGAAATGATAAAAGGCAAAACTTTCAAAAATAGATTAACTCTCATTGGAAAAAAAAAATCAAGTTCTTCAATTGAATGATTACAATAAAACCAGTCCCTTGATAAGTGCTTGTGTATGAAGGGGTGCAATGGAACACATCCAAGGGTGGGATTTGAACACTAGGCTGTAAAGGAAATTGTTGGCTAGAAACTAAGCTTATGGACTCTGAGTCAAACAAAATGCAGCAGGTACATTTTAAAGACCCAAAAGACCTTGTTCTTATGTTGATTTCTGGTGAATGAACCTGTCCTCTACAAACTCTACAAAAATATCTGGTATTTGCTTTCCAAATTCTTAATGGAAAATTAGAGAGAAATGCAGAGAACTGGGGACTTCCCTGGTAGCCCAGCAGTAAAGAATCCTTCTGCCTACGCAGGAGACGCGGGTTCAGTGGCTGGGTCAGTCCTCTGTCCTGAATGGCTGTTTCCTCGTCCATTCAGAAACACAGTAGGAGGCAACTTGTTCCTATTATGTTTCTTTGTGTGCTCAGTGGCTCAGTAGTATACTACTCTTTGTGACCCCATGGACTGTAGCTTGCCAGGCTCCTCTGTCCATGAGATTTCCCAAGTAAGAATACTAGAGTGGGTTGCCCTTTTCTCCTCCAGGGGATCTTCCTGACCCAGGAATCCAGCCTGGGTCTCCTGCATTGGCAGGTGGGTTCTTTACCCCTAAAACACCTGGGAAACCCCATTATGTTTCTTTATCCTTTTAACTACTCCCCACTTCCCTATACAGATCTTCTTAGAGTCATCCATCAATCAGATCAGATCAGATCAGATCAGTCGCTCAGTCGTGTCCGACTCTTTGTGACCCCATGAATTGCAGCACGCCAGGCCTCCCTGTCCATCACCAACTCCCGGAGTTCACTCAGACTCATGTCCATCGAGTCAGTGATGCCATCCAGCCATCTCATCCTCTGTCGTCCCCTTCTTCTCCTGCCCCCAATCCCTCCCAGCATCAGAGTCTTTTCCAATGAGTCAACTCTTCGCATGAGGTGGCCAAAGTACTGGAGTTTCAGCTTTAGCATCATTCCCTCCAAAGAAATCCCAGGGCTGATCTCCTTCAGAATGGACTGGTTGGATCTCCTTGCAGTCCAAGGGACTCTCAAGAGTCTTCTCCAACACCACAGTTCAAAAGCATCAATTCTTTGGCACTCAGCCTTCTTCACAGTCCAACTCACATCCATACATGACCACAGGAAAAACCATAGCCTTGACTAGATGAACCTTTGTTGGCAAAGTAGTGTCTCTGCTTTTGAATATGTTATCTAGGTTGGTCATAACTTTCCTTCCAAGGAGTAACCGTCTTTTAATTTCATGGCTGCAATCACCATCTGCAGTGATTTTGGAGCCCAGAAAAATAAAGTCTGACACTGTTTCCACTGTTTCCCCATCTATAACCCATGAAGTGATGGGACCGGATGCCATGATCTTCGTTTTCTGAATGTTGAGCTTTAAGCCAACTTTTTCACTCTCCACTTTCACTTTCATCAAGAGGCTTTTGAGTTCCTCTTCACTTTCTGCCATAAGGGTGGTGTCATCTGCGTATCTGAGGTTATTGATATTTCTCCCAGCAATCTTGATTCCAGTTTGTGTTTCTTCCAGTCCAGCGTTTCTCATGATGTACTCTGCATATAAGTTAAATAAACAGGGTGACAATATACAGCCTTGACGAACTCCTTTTCCTATTTGGAACCAGTCTGTTGTTCCATGTCCAGTTCTAACTGTTGCTTCCTGACCTGCATACAAATTTCTCAAGAGGCAGATCAGGTGGTCTGGTATTCCCATCTCTTTCAGAATTTTCTACAATATCCATCAATACACTTAGCCTATCCTACATTCAAGCCCTAATAAGTTCTTTTCTTTTATTTTATTTTATTTTTACCACAGGCAGCTTATTCTAAGACTTTAATGAGCAGCCACTTTTATTTACTTCTCCTGTAAATTGTTCATTATCCTTGCATGGAAGGACACTTTCTTGCCATTTTCATTATTGAAAATGCTCATGTTAAATCACTCTATGTGTACTTTTATTTTATTTGCAAATCATATATATCCAACCTTCAATTTCAATTATAGAAAGAATAAAATATTTACACCTTGAAGTTCTGACACCTTGACATTTCTCAAATAAAATTCCTGATCATATTTTAAGCTTTAATAATTGCCTCCCAAAGAGTATAGCAGTTTGTCTTCAGTTTATAAAATAATACAAGACTTGAGGGGTGGACACCCTAATGGTGGAGAATTTTGGCCCTGGAGACAGGCTTGCATGCTTTTTACAGGAGGTTCTGCTATTTACTAAATATCTTTAATAGCAGTAATTATAGCTAAAATTTATTCTAAGTTCCCTTAGTGAAATGTGCTACAATAAGCACATAACAAGCATTATTTTCTTTCAGACTTAAAATAATTATATTCAAGAAGTACAGATGTTATTTCCATTTTACAGGAATCTGAGGTCAAACAACTTGCTCAAAATCATACATCAAGTAAATAGGGGACCAAGATCCAAAGCCAGGCAAGGCACGCCCAAAGTCCACTCGTATTACAATGTTCTTTTTTTTTTTAATTTATGTATCTGGTTGCATCAAGTTCTTCATTGTGTCGTGTGGGGTTTTCACTGTGGTTCACAGGCTGCCCCATGACATAGAAGAGCCTAGTTCCCCCACCAGGGATCTAACACATGTCTCTTCCATTGCTAAGCAGATTCTTAACCAGTAGATCTCTGAGGAAGTTCCCTTCAATAGCAATGTTCTTTTAAATGAAATTTTCTTCTTTTGTAAAATGGGGATTATAATGTTGTCTATATGAGGGGTTCCTGAGAGGATGAGAAGAGACTGTGGGACTAAGGTAGGCAGCACACCACCTGCCTGATTTGGTAAGTTGTCCTTCCAGAGGTCACAAAGACAAACTTCCCAAGGTCACAGGCAAGTAAAGAGCTAAAGTTATGCAGGAACTTAAGTGAAAAGTCAAACAAATGATCAAGAGTCTAGGGGAAAATTGAAAACCAGAAATATTTGAACATAAGATTTGACTTTTACAAAATAGTAACTAGTCCTGGTGGTCCAGATGGTAAAGAATCCATCCGTAATACAGGAGACCTGGGTTTGATCCTTGGCTCGGGGAGATCCCCTGGAGAAGGGAAGGGCAACCCACTGCAGTATCTTGCCTGGAGAATTCCATGGACAGAGGAGCTTGAGGGGCTACATTCCATGGGGTCGCAAAGAGTGGACACAGATGATCGACTTTCACTTTCACTTTCCTATTTTAGAATATATCAGGATATATATCCCTTACATCAGAATTTTTGGTGTAAGGAAATCTCTAATTAGAGATTTAAAAGGAATTCAAGAGTCCCTTGGACTGCAAGGAGATCCAACCAGTCCATTCTGAAGGAGATCAGCCCTGGGATTTCTTTGGAAGGAATGATGCTAAAGCTGAAACTCCAGTACTTTGGCCACCTCATGTGAAGAGTTGACTCATTGGAAAAGACTCTGATGCTGGGAGGGATTGGGGGCAGGAGGAGAAGGGGACGACAGAGGATGAGATGGCTGGATGGCATCATTGACTCGATGGACATGAGTCTGGGTGAACTCCGGGAGTTGGTGATGGACAGGGAGGCCTGGCATGCTGAAATTCATGGGGTCACAGAGTCGGACACGACTGAGCGACTGATCTGATCTCATATTTCTTTTACTAATCTCCTTGGATTATTTTTCAGTCTTTTTCTTATGTCTACCTTTTTATTCATACAGTTTTTTACCCCCAGCAATATGCCAGAAATATACGTGTTTTGCCATGGTTTATAGCATTTATGGAAGGAAAAGAAGCAACTTTCGAACTCTTCTTTCTGTGTCAGGACCTTAACTAGGTTCACTCAATCCTCACAAACTCTGTAACAAAGGTTCTGTTATCCTGTATCACAGATGAGGAAATTCAACTTATATCCACAGAACTGATCTTACCCTCTACCTTGCCCAGGGATAAAGCTCAAAGGAGCTCCTTCTCTCAAAGACCCAAAATAGACTGCATAACAAAGAAAATCCTATGTGTCTGCTTTAAAGAAAAATCTTCAATGTGTTTCCCTTTTGTTTATTAATATAGCAAATTGCTCTCCTCTTGTAGCTTTGAGTTTGCTTCTCCAGGGAAGAGAAACCTGTCTTTGCTTATTGTTTTGTGATTGTAGACTGACAACTGGCTTTCCGCACTACCCTCTTGATTGTGCTATGCATGCATGCTAAATGGCTTCACTCGTGTTCAACTCTCTGCAAACCTATGGACTATAGCTCTCCAGGCTCCTCTGTCCATGGGATTATCCAGGCAAAAGTACTGAAGTGGGTTGCCATTTTCTCCTCCAGGGGAATCTTCCCAACCCAGGGAGCGAACCCGTGACTCCTGTGTCTCCTGCATTGGCAGGCCGGTTCTTTACCACTAGCGCCACCTGGGAAACCCAGGAGTCTTATTGCTGGATTCGAGCTCCCCCAAGGGCAGAAGCAGTGAGAGAGTCCCAAGTTTAAAACTGCACTTAGAACTAGAGCTTCCAGCATTCGTTGCTGAATTTGGAATTGCATGGTTTGACCAGACACAAGCTACAGGTGCAGTGAGTTGAGCGTGCACTTCGATTCTCCTCCTGACTCTACCAAAAGCTTGCATGCACCCAAAGTCATCCATTCTGTACCTTGCCTTTTCAGACCCTGCCACAAGAGGATTTTGCTAATGTACCTTAATTCTGAACCAGAACCAATCTGTTCTTCCTGCAGATATTTTTTGCCCTCTGCCTTCTTATTTCTCCTTTTCTTCTAAGGTTGAAATTAGGTCACTTATTTCCAGAATGGCATGGTGTTATTCTTTTCTTTTTTTCTAGGTTGGTAGCAATAAAATAATAAAAGCTGAAGTCCGAAACACAGGAGATACGGAGAAATCAGTTTCCTTTTAATATCAGAAATCGAGGCTCCCCGGAGGCTCTCACTGAGCTGATTTTCTCTCACTCTAAAATTGTCTCCAGGCACAGGCATAGAAAATAGCATTCCTTTTTGCATTTTTTAAAAACACGGTAATGTAGATAGGTTGCTTTCAAAGGCTTCAGATGAATTAGTCTGACTGCATGTCCCTGAGGAGATATTATTACAAAGGAAAAGCGCTAAGAAGGGAATACGCAGAGGACTTTAAGGATGTTAAGAGATTGCACTTGGGACTTCTCTGCTGGACCAGCGGTTAAGACTCCGTGCTTCCAGTGCAGGGGTATGGGTTCCATCCTTGGTTGGGGAACTAAGATCCCACATGTCACATGCCCAGGAAAAAAAAAATAGAAGCTTGTACTTGGTCATATAAACTCTGGTGGAAGCAACATGGAAGGGAAGAACACCACTGGGGAAAAAAACTAAGGATCTGACTCTTCACAGAGAGAGACCCTGGCTTAGTCACATTGTCCCCTGAGTCTTGGTTTCCTTCAACTATGCAAAACGTCAATGCCACTTTGTTTTAGATTAACAAGAGTAACAAGAGAGAAGAGGGAAGTGCTGGTGCTGCTAAAATCTACACCTATCTTGTCTCGCTCCTTCAGGTCTCACTTCAAGAGGCGTCCTTCCCCCACATAAAAATGAGTCCTCTTCCTGGATTTCTCATATTGATTTCTAGTATCTCTCTATCCACTGGGGTGTTGTTAACCAATTGCAGCCTTTCTCTGATGTCAGTTTCATTCTCCCTCCTATATCTTCATCATCTCTTTCTCAGTTTGGTTGAGAAAAGTAAAGGGGAAAAAATAACACGCGAGCCATGATTGTCCTTTGACCCTATGACCCCTCATGTATTGCTCTCACCATCCTCCCTTCAGAGCCCATCATCCCGTTTTCTTTAGATGCTTTCTTCACTTTATCCAGCTGCCCACTCCCACCTCATCTCTGTCCCTCCTTCTCCTTTCTATTTTCCCTTTTAAACATTTTCGTTTTGTCTTCTGCTAGTCAGTTCTGTATTTTCACTAATACTTTTTAAAAAGACAATATTTATTGGCTTTGGCCTTTGATGGTGCTAATTCTTTTCTTTCTGTTTATCTGTAATTTTCAGTTATTATTTTATTTCCATTTCTTTCCTAAGCCATACATTTTATATTATCTTTTTGGTTTTGCCTCATTGAGATGAAAATATGATTTCTCTCTTCTTTCTGCTTTATCTCCTCCCCAGCTGCTTTCTGTCTTCTGTTAACTCTAACTTTACTTTTACATTGAAAAATTATATAACATTTATTTTCTGTTTACTAAATATTATTCTGTCTTTTTTGTTCTGTCAAAGGTTAATCCTTAAAGGCTGACTTTAAGACTGTTTAATCCACTTACTTCTTGTTTGCATTGTTGAAAGAAAAAACAGGTGATTCTTTTTCTTCTTGCTAATATTTTCTCCTTACTTAGTAATTCTAATTTGGGATCCATCCTATACTTCATTTGCAGTTTCCAAGTTTAATATTCTAATTTAGAGCAGTAGCTTTCTAAGCCTGATTTTCAACAGTGACCATCATTTTTGTGTACTGAAATCTTGCTATAACTCATATCTATTTCAAGCCACATTTTGCTACTGTCAATCTTGTGAATCCTGTTATAATTTGATACATACAAGTGCCTGCAATATTTTCAAAAAATTGTACTTAGGATATATATTTGGGAGGGGGGTTTATTCAACTCATAAAACAAATGTTATTTGAAAAGCACATATTCATGAGAGGTTTAATATATATTTACTTTTTTAGAAAGAAAGATGCCCTTAGACTTGTCTAAGCATTTTTAAGGTTAGTAATAAACAACAGAATATTGAAACCACCAATGATTCACTTTTTTTAGTTACCTAGAGAATTGAGATGAGTGGAAATTTTTATATAGAGAAATGAGACTGTAAAGATACATTTGAAGATAGAATGTAATAAGACAGAAACACTTATTTCCCTATCATTGTTTTATTATATTCAGCATCATATAAAATCTCAGTTGTTTTAATTTAATATCTTCATCATCTTCATAATCATCATTAGGGTTGCCAATTAGTATTTCAAAATAAAAGACCACATTAACTTATAGCAATTTCCTCTGAATCTCCCTCACTCCCAAACCCATTAACCTTATTTTTTTTTAATTTTGGCTTTATTGAGCTATAACTGACATATTACATTATATGGTATTTAAAGTGTACACTTTTGTAATATGAATAAGTTCTGACAATCTGATGTAACATACAACAGATATACATCAGATATATAACAGATATACATCAGATATTATACAGCAGATAATATTATACAGCAGATATACATCAGATTGTCAGAACTTATTCATATTATATCTGAATATTTACCCATGTACCAGTCTGTCTCTATTTTCCCCACTCTGAAGCTTCTGGTAACTACTTTTCAACTCTCTTTTTCTATGCACTTGACTTTTTTCTTTTTTTTTTAGATTTCACATATAATTGACACCGTGCAGTATTTGTCTTTCTCTGCTCAGCTTATTTTGCTTAGCATAATGTTCTCAAGGTCCATCAATGGCAGGGTTTTATTTCTCAAAACTGAATAGTGTTGCCAATATATGACACATATATTCCTCACATCTTTTTTACTCACTCATCATTGACAGACACTTAGAGTGCTTCTATCTTAGCCATTGTAAATAATGCTACATGGGGGTACAGATATTTCTTTGATATTCTGTTTTGCTTTGGATTAATTCCCAGAACTGGAATTACTAGATCATATGGCAGCTGTATTTTTAATTTTTTTTTAGGAACTCCATACTATTTTTCACATTGGTTGTGCCAATTTACATTTCCACAAACAGTGCACAATAGTCTCCTTTCTCTGCATCCTCACCAGCATTTGTTATCACTTACTTTTTTGTGATAGCTATTCTAATAAATGTGAGGTGATATTCCATTGTAGTTTTTGTTTGAATTTACCTAATGATTAGTGACACCACTTTGCTAACAAAGCTATGGTTTATCCAATAGTTATGTATGGATGCAAGAATTTAAAAAAGACTGAGAGCTGAAGAATTGTGGTACTGGAGAAGACTCTTGAGAATCCCTTGGACTGCAAGGAGATTAAACCAGTCAACCCTAAAGGATGTCAACCCTGAATACTCATTGGAAGAACTGATGCAGAAGCTAAAGCTCCGATATTTTGGCCACCTGATGGGAATAGCCAACTCACTGGAAAAAACTCTGATGCTGGGAAAGATTGAGGGCAGGAGAAGAAGGTGACAGAGGATGATCTGGTTAGATAGTATCACTGACTCAATGAACATGAATCTGAGCAAACTCTGAAGACTGTGGAAGACAGAGGAGCCTAACATGAAACAGTCTGTGGGGTCAAAAAGAGTCAGACACGCCTTAGTGATTGAACAACAATAACTAATGATTGATGAGGTTGCCCACCTTTCATATACCTGTTGGCCACCTGGAGGTTTTATTTGGAGAAAAAAAATCTATTAAATTCCTCTGTCTGTTTTTAATCATATTGTTTATTTTGCTATTGAATTGAATGTGTTCTTTATATTTTGGATATTAATCCTTTATATACTTGCAAATATTTTCTTCCATTCTGTAGACTGGCTTTTTATGTTGTTGATGGTGCTCTTTGCTATCCAGAAGCTTTTTAGTTTGATGCACTCTCACTTGCTTATTTTTACTTTTGTTGTCTTTGCTCGTGGTGTCAAATTCAAAATGTTTTTGCCAAGACCAACATCAGGGAGTTTATCATGATGATTTCTCTAGATTTTTAAAATTTCATATCCTACATTAAAGGCTTTAATTCATTTTAAGTTGATTTTTGTTAATAGTATAAGTGAGAGGTCAGGTTTCATTGCTTTGTACATGGCTATCCAGTTTTCCCATTATTATCTACTGAAGTGGCTGTCTGTCCCCTTTGTATAGTCTTGGCTATTTTGTCATAAATTAATAGACTGTATATGTGAGAGCTTATTTCTGGGTTCTATACCATTGGAATTTTGATACTAGTTTCATTAAATCTGTACATAGATTTGAGTAATATGGATTTTTTAACAATAGTACTTCTTCTAATCCATGAGCATGGAATATCTTTACATATATTTGTCTCTTCAATTTAATTTATCAATATCTTACTCTTAAGTATACAGATCTTTCACTTCTTTGGCTAAATTTATTACTAGATCTTATTCCTTTATTTGCAATTTTGGTATATGTCATTGATTTTTAAATTTCTCTTTCTGTGTATAGAAATGCAACTGAGTTTGTATACTTATTTCATATCCTATAACTTTACTAAATTTATTTATTAGTTGTTATACATTTTTGTTACAATCTGTAAGTAAACTCGGGCTTCTCTGGTGGCTGAGCTGGTAAAGAATCTGCCTGCAATGCAGAAGACCTGGTTCTATCCCTGGGTTGGGAAAATCCCCTGGGGAAGCATATTAAAAAGTAGAGACATTACTTTCCCAACAAAGATCTGTTTAGTCAAAGCTATAGTTGTTTCCAGTAGTCATGTATGGACGTGAGAGTTGGACTCTAAAGAAAGCTGAGCACAGAAGAATTGATACTTTTGAACTGTGTTGGAGAAGACCCTCCAAAAGTCTATTTCCCCAGTCCTGTGGAAGTTCTGTAATCAAATCCCACTGGCCTCCAAAGTTAAATTCCCTGGGGTTTGTGACCCAATGGGCTATACAGTCCAGTCCATGAAATTCTCCAGGCCAGAATACTGGAGTTGACTGTGGCTCACATCATGAACTCCTTATTGCAAAATTAATTACAGACTTAAATTGAAGAAGTAGGGGAAACCATTAGACCATTCAGGTATGACCTAAATGAAATTCCTTGCAATTATACATTGGAAGTGACAAATAGATTCAGGGGATTAGATATGACAGACAGAATACCTGCAGAACTATGCACAGAGGTTCATGACATTGTACTGGAGGTAGTGATCAAGACCATCCCCAAGAAAAAGAAATGCAAAGAAGCAAAATTGTTGTCTGAAGAAGCATTACAAATAGCTGAAAAAAGAAGAGAAATGAAAGGCAAAGGAGAAAAGGAAAGATATACCCATTTGAATGCACAATTCCAAAAAAAAGTAAGGAAAGATAAAGCCTTCCTTAGTAATCAATGAAAAAAAATAGAGAAAAACAATAGAATGGGAAAGACTAGACATCTCTTCCCAAAATTTAGAAATACCAAGAGAACATTTCATGCAAAGATGGGCACAATAAAGGACAGAAATGTTATGGACCTAACAGAAACAGAAGATATTAAGAAGAGGTGGCAAGAATACCCAGAAGAACTATACAAAAAAGAACTTTATGCCCCCAGATAACCGCAATGGTGTGATCACACCTAGAGCCAGACACCCTAGAGTCTGAAGTCAAGTGGGCCTTAGGAAGCATCACTATGAACAAAGCTAGTGGAGGTGATGGAATTCCAGCTGACCTATTTCAAGCCGTAAAAGATGATGCTGTTAAAGTGTTGCACTGAATATGCCACCAAATTTGGAAAACTCAACAGTGGCCACAGGACTGGAAAAGATTAGTTTTCATTCCAATTCCAAAGAAAGGCAATACCAAAGAATATTCAAACTATTGCCAAATTGCAATCATCTCACATGCTAGCAAAGTAATGCAAAAAATTCTCCAAGCAAGGCTTCAACATACGTGAACCAAAGAATTCCAGATGTTCAAGGGGATTTAGAAAAGGTAGAGGAACCAAAGATCAAGTTGCCAACATCCATTAGATTATCCAAAAAGCAAGAGAATTCCAGAAAAATATCTACTTCTGCTTTATTGAGTACACTAAAGCCTTTGACTGTGTGGATCAAAAAAAACTGTGGAAAATTCTGAAAGAGATGGGAGTACCAGACCCTCTTACCTGCCTCCTGAGAAATCTGTATGCAGGTCAAGAAGCAACGAACCAGACATGGAACAACAGACTGGTTCCAAATTGGGAAAGGAGAATGTCAAGGCTGTATATTGTCATCCTGTTTATTTAACTTATAAGCAGAGTATGTCATGCAAAATGCCACACTGGATGAAGCACAAGCTGGAACCAAGATTGCTAGGAGAAATATCAATAACCTCAGATATGCAGATGACACCACCCTTATGGCAGAAAGTGAAGAAGAACTAAAGAGTCTGTTGATGAAAGTGAAAGAGGAGAGTGAAAAAAGTTGGCTTAAAACTCAATACTCAGATAACTAAGATCATGGCATCTGTTCCCATCACTTCATGGCAAACAGATGGGGAAACAATGGAAACAGTGACAGACTTTATTTTTTGGTCTCCAAAATCACTGTAGATAGTGACTGCAGCCAGGAAATTAAAAGATGCTTGCTTCTTGGAAGAAAAGCTATGACCAACCTAGACAGCATATTAAAAGCAGAGACATTACTTTCCAACAAAGGTCTGTCTCGTCAAAGCTATAGTTTTTACCAGTAATCATGTATGGATGTGAGAGTTGGACTATAAAGAAATCTGAGTGCCAAAGAATTGATGCTTTTGAACTGTGGTGTTGGAGAAGACTCTTGAGAGTCCTTTGGAATGCAAGGAGATCCAACCAGTCCATCCTAAAGGGAATCAATCCTGAATATTCATGGGAAGGACTGATGCTGAAGCTGAAACTCCTATACTTTGGCCACCTGATGTGAAGAACTGACTCATTGGAAAAGACCCTGAGGCTGGGAAAGATTGAAGGCGGGAGGAGAAGAGGACGACAGAGGATGAGATGGTTGGATTGCATCACCGACTCGATAGACATGAGTTTGAGCAACTCTGGGTGTTGGTGATGGACAGGGAAGCCTGGCGTACTGCAGTCCTTGAGGTCGCAAAGAGTTGGACATGACTGAGTGCCTGAACTGAACTGAACTGAAAGGAAGATTAAAAAAGGAAAGAGAGATAGGGGAGGTCAAGCAAACAAGCTAATACTTTCCTTTAAAAGTAGAATATACCACATATAGCTTCAATAATGTCAATTTTAGAATCCTTCAGAGCCCAGATATAATCGAGAGGGTCATAAAAAAACAATATTTGGCTTAAAAAAGAAGAAAAGAGTTTGCTGCCCTACATTTCAATCCATTTGATCCTAGCATACTACCAGCTCAGAGGACTTTTTTTTTTAACGTCATTTACTCATGGCAGAGGCAAGCAATCTCACCTCCTGAAGGTGTTACCTTGTTAAGAAGCATAATGTCTTCCTAATAAAATCCAGGTGATTTATAGCATGTACACAGAGGAAGCAGATTTGGGGCAAAAAATTGACAGTTATGCAAGTATCAAATGCCAGCTGCTGCATTTTGGTTCCCTCTGGAAAGGAATTTGCCCTCTTGCTGGGAACCATCTGCATAGGAGTGGGAAGACACATTTCCAGGAAGCGTCTTCATATCTGTGTGCTAAAATTATCTAAACAAATTCTTTTATGACCTTCTTTCATGTGATTAATAATAAGAATAGGATTAATAATACATTCTGAATACCAATTTTTTATTAACTAACACAAATAATAATTGAAAATATTGAGAATTGAACATACTCAAAGTTTGAGTATCCCTTCCTTTAAGCCTTCCTCTCTGATCATACCCCAACCCCGTGGACAAAAGACTCCTTATAGTGTCTACCATAGTACCCTGAGCTTAACCTTTATAAAAACCAACACACTGTTTTCTAATTATTACTTTCCTTTGTTCTGTTTACCAAGATTAGAGATTACATCTCATTTGAATATATATCCCCAATATGTGGTTTAGTTCCTGGCATATAATAAGCACTTAACAAATTTTAATGAATGAATGAATTCATAAAACACTTGCACACACAATTTCTCATCTGATCAGTATAATTATCCTGCTGAGCTGAAAGCATAGAAAATTTTATTAGCACCCCCTTTACAGTTGCTGCTAAGTCACTTCAGTCATGTCTGACTCTGTGCGACCCCAGAGATGGAAGCCCACCAGGCTCCCCCATCCCTGAGATTCTCCAGGCAAGAACACTGGAGTGGGTTGCCATTTCCTTCTCCAATGCATGAAAGTGAAAAGTGAAAGTGAAGTCGCTCAGTCCTGTCCGACTCTTAGCGACCCCATGGACTGCAGCCCACCAGGCTCCTCCGTCCATGGGATTTTCCAGGCAAGAGTACTGGAGGGGGGTGCCATTGCCTTTACAGTTGGGAGGGAGTATAAATGACTTGTGGTGTGACTTATTAATACAAAGGTTATACAGAAAATCAATGGAAGAGGGAATGTTCCAATTTCTACAGCTTCAAGCTGCCATCTTGCACAGATAAATGATGATGAGTGATAAAAATAATGCCAAGGTCACCTATGGACCCTAAATGAGAAGCCAGAGACCTGGACATTATCCGTTTTGTGGCTTTGAGTAAATTGCTTAGGCTGTGTACCCTGACATTACCAATCTAAAAAAATGTAAGTACTTAAATGTGAAGGTGTGCTACAAAATGAAAACCTTAAATAAACTAATATTTTTATCATTTATATTAAATAAAGAATTATATGGCCAAAAGTGACCACTTATTCATTCATTCAGGGGGTCTATTTATTTTACCAATTTTTATTGGATTATAGTTGATCTGTAATGTTGTGTTAGCTCCACATGTACAGCGAAGTGAATCAGTTGTACATATACATTGTTGTTCAATTGCCCAGTCGTGTCCAGCTCTTTGCGACCCCATGAACTGCAGCAGGCCAAGCCTCTCTGTCCCTCACTATCTCCCTAAGTTTGCCTAAGTTCATATCCATTGCATTGGCTATGCCATCCAACCATCTCATTCTCTGACGCCCTCTTCTTCTGCCCTCAATCTTTCCCAGCATCAGGGACTTTTCCAGTGAGTCATCTGTTCATATCAGATGATAAAAATACTGGAGCTTCAATTCCAGCATCAGTTTTTCCAGTGAGTATTCAGAATTGATTTCCCTTAAGATTGACTGGTTTGATCTCCTTGCTATTCAAAGGACTCTCGGGAATCTTCATATGCATATACATTATATATCTATACATACAGACTATATTCCCATGTAGGTCATTATAGAGTATTGAGTAGAGTTCCCTCTGTGATACAGTGGCTCTGTGTGGGTGTGTACTAAGTCGCTTCAGTTGTGTCCAACTCTGTGCTTACCCTATCAACTGTAGCCTGCCAGGCTCCTCTGTCCATGGGATTCTCCAGGTAAGAATGCTGGGGTGGGTTGCTATGCCCTTCTCCAGGGGATCTTCCCAACTTAGGGATTGAACCTGTGTCTCTTATATCTCCTGCATTGGCAGGCAGAGTCTTTACCACTAGCACCACCTGGGAAGCTCTGTACTAGTTATCTATTTTACATGTAACACTGTGTATATGTCAATTCCAATCTTCCAATTTATCCCAGTTACATGTTTTATACCTATGAGAATTTCCTACATCTATGACTCTATTTCTGTTTTGTAAACAGGTTCATTTGTACCATTTTTCAGATTCCACATATAACCGATATGTGTCTTTCTGTGTCTGACTTCACTCAGAATGACAGTCTCTAGGTTTATCCAGGTTGCTGCAAGTGGCATTATTTTCTGCTTTTTATGTGCTGTGCTTAGTCATTCAGTCATGTCCAACTGTTTGTGACCCCATGGACTGTAGCCCACCAGGTTCCTCTGTCTATGGGATTCTCCAGGCAAGAATATTGGAGTGGGTTGCCATGCCCTCCTCCAGGGGATCTTCTCAACCCAGGGATCGAACCCAGGTCTCCCACATTACAGGCAGATTCTTTACCATCTAAGCCACCAGGAAGCCTGCTTCTTTTTATGGCTGAGTACTATTCCATTATATATATGAATTGCATCATCTTAAAAAGAAAACAAAAACTTTTGTTTGTTTGTTTTGTATTAGGGTATAACCAACTAACAATGTTGTGACAGTCGCAGGTGAACAGCGAAAGAACTCAGCCATATATGTAAATAGAGCTTCAGTGAATGTAGGGGTGTATTTATCCTTTTGAATTAAGGTTTTTTCTGAATATATACCCAGGAGTGGGATTGTTGAATCATATAGTATCTCTTGTTTTAGTTTTTTTAAGAAACCTTGTACTGTTCTCCATAGTGGCTATACCAATTTACATTCCTACCAGCAGTGAAGAAGGGTTCCCTTTTCAGGGGGGAGTCTAACTAGAAACTATCTGATCTCACTGTCTTTACTCTTAACACCTACTCCCTTTCACTTCATTCTCCATGCTATAGCCAAGTGAACTTTCTAAAGGGTGAAGCTATTGTTTCCTAGCTTAAAAACTTCAAGAGGCTCAGAGCATCTTCAGAGAAGGCAGTGGCAGCCCACTCCAGTACTCTTTTCTGGAAAATCCCATGGACGGAGGAGTCTGGTGAGCTGCAGTCCATGGGGTTGCTAGGAGTCAGACATGACTGAGCGACTTCACTTTCACTTTTCGCTTTCATGCATTGAAGAAGGAAATGGCAACTCACTCCAGTGTTCTTGCCTGGAGAATCCCAGGGATGGGGGAGCCTGGTGGACTGCCGTCTATGGGATTGCTAGGAGTCAGCTATGACTGGAGCAACTTAGCAGCAGCAGCAGCAGAGCATCTTAAACCATTTGCTTTGCAACATGATCCTGAGAGGGTAACAGGCAGGAAGGCCAGGGTTCTCCAAATGGAGGAAATAGCCTGCAAGTGTCAGACATTTTTATCTCTCTTAAGGGGCAGGAGGAAACAAACTAGCAATATTTTTTTCCTTCTCTATACAAATTTAAAGGGAGGTTTCTCTTAAAATACTGTGTTGCCATAATGATACCTGGTTTCACCTGAAGTTAGCTATTCTTGAGCCTAGAGATAACCAATGCCTTTTTCTTATGGAAATGTTCGTCTTAAGCTATGCTAATGTGCTATGCCTTTACCCCAAACTCTGTCTCCAAGTCGGTTCCGCCTCTTGGCCCAGAACCTACTTGACAAACCAGAATGTTTTACTCAGATATTATTCCCCTAATCTATGTAAATGAAACTATTTGTATGGTGATCTGTCCTTCTTCAAGATTCAAGTTAATCATTTTATGGCCCAGGATAAACCATTTGGCGCCAAGACTATCCCAAAATGCATCTTACGGGTGAGAGGCCTGGTGCCATTTTGAATTTTAAGACATTCCTTTCTTTCATTAACAGACTGCTAGTGACTATATAACATCCAGCTGAGGACTAGCAGGCGGGTACTCTTTCTGCCCCCTTCTGATGCCTATGTCAGAAGCTTTCTCTATCTCCTTTATACTTCAATAAAACTTTATTACACAAAAGCTCTGAGCGATCAAGCCTCGTCTCTGGCCCCGGATTGAATTCTTCTCCTCCGGGGGCCAAGAATCCCGGTGTATTCGCGTGATTCAACAACAACCTTTCAATCCTTTATGTTGAAACCGCTGATCACTAAATCAGCTTCATCAAGATGCAGTCTCCCATACCTGCTGGGCATTCTTATCTCATGGCTCTTCTGTCTGCATGCACGTGTGTTCTCAGTCATGTCCAACTCTTTTCAGCCCCGTGGACTGTAGCCTGCCAAACTCCTCTGTCTATGGAATTTTCCAGGCAAGAATACTGGAGGGGGTTGCCATTTCCTACCCCAGAGGATCTTCCTGACCCAGAGATTGAACCCACATCTCCTGAGTCTCCTGCATTGACAGGTGGATTCTTCTACCATTGAGTCACCTGGGAAGCCCCCAAAATGGCAAGTCATGAAGGTTGTGAATACTGTGAAACTACTAGCTGCTCAGTCCTGTCTGACTCTTTGCAACTTCATGATCTGTCCATGGGATTCTCCAGGCAAGAGTACTGGAGTGGGTTGCCATTCCTTTCTCCAGGGGGATCTTCCCAACCCAGGAACTGAACCCAGGTTTTCTGCATTGCAGGCAGATTCTTATCTGTCTGAGCTAACAGGTCTTCTAAACTTCCTTAAAAATGTATATATTCCTCAAAAGTGGATAAGGGATGCTAGATAGATAGATGCTGTATGTGTGTGTGTATGTATATAAGTATATACATATGTGAGCAAATTAATGTGGAGGCCTTCTGCAAAATAAAAAGACCTACATCACAAGATACTATGATAAGAATTTAAAACAGTGACCAAAGTGGCTATTTACTTTCTCATTTAGGGAGCATTTATTGAAATCCATATCTATGTAATTACATCTGTAACTACCCCTTACTTGAGAAAGCCTTCCAATTTCCTCAAGTACTTTAAAGCTGTCTGTCGTAGGCTTCCTGAGGAACTTAGAACCTTATATCTCTCCATTCATAAAGCTTATTTTTTTCTATGTCTCTCTCTACCATAACTGTAGATTCTGTGAGGCCAGAAAACCTATTTACTTTATTCATCACTGTGTCCTCGGGATTTAGTATAGTTACTATCAAATAGTAAATACTCAACAAATGTGTTGGATGAACGAATGATAAACATGCTACACTTGGCTTAAAAGAAAGCAATAGAAAATTGAAATACACTGTAAAAAAATGCCGTGAAAAGTTATCTAGAGATTTGTCTTTTAAGCATCCTCTTTCTTTTACTTCCTTTAGAGAATCAACCCGTCCCAAACCTTTCACTTTGGGCACCATTGGTTCAGGCAGGCTGACCCTGAAGTCTTATCCTCATGATGTGCATGTGGGCAAAACAAGGATGTTTAATGTCCATAGTGGCACTTTGACTGGGACTAATAGGAATGTGATCTCCTCTTCCCTCTATTGGTTGCTACAATGTAAGTCTAGATCTTCAGGGACCCCTCTTTGGACCACATGGGCAGAGCCCACTTAGGAGTGACATCACTTTCTGTAAGAGAAGATCTGAGCTAGCAAAAGGGAAACCCAATTCCAAAGGCATTTTGGGAACGTTTCTATCAAGCCATGCCTGACTTGAGAGAGTCTTTTGAAACTGTCTGTAATGAACAGTCCATTTTTACGTAAAGTTTAGCTTACGGTCGTTTGAATTCAGTTTCTGTAAGCTGCAGTAGAAAATCCTGGAACTCCTGTGCACAGGCAAGTAGAAGAGGCAGTGAGGAGGAGGAGGCTTTGAATAAGACAGCATGGAGAAGGTTGTACTGGAAGCCAAATCCAAGCTAGTATTGTTAATAACTGCAGACCAACTTGAACTTGGTACTAATTGCATTTTTAGGCACCCAATGTCTCGATAGAGGACAATGAGTCACACAGAAATGTACAGACATCACCTAGAACCAAAACTTGGCCAAGACCCATATATGTTCTTAACCCACAGTCTTCCTTCCCTCATCCCCAGTAATCTGGATATTACAGGGAAGCATAACTTCCAAAGTTGCACACATACCAAAATAGTGGAAAAAGCACTAGATATTGAACCCACTCTAATTGCATCAGCTAAAAATAGCATTAAAATATCATGAGACTAGTTCTCAATTTCTTTTAGTTTCACAGATTTTCCTCTTTACTATCTGTAAAAATTAAATAGCAATTTGTATGTCAAAAGAATGGGAAGACATACAGTGAATGCCCAGCACAAAGCCTGGCACACAACAATCTGTTTTAGTTTAGTTAGCCAACATGTTCTCCGGAGAGAATCCTGGACCATGAATTCTGGTGCTAAAGGATGTTACATCACTTCTCTAATTTAAATGTAAAGTTTAACACAAGTTGGACACTCCATAAATGTCTGTGCTGGGAAAAAAAGTTCTCAAGAAAACAGCATAAGCTCACTGGACTGACCTCATCACCCAGTTTTCTTTCTGTCCACTGTAGCCATGCACGGTTCTGTGTTCTTTACTCCATGGAAATATCTCATCTCCAAATCCAATAGATAACATTTTATCTCTTACCTCACTTAACCTCTATGCAGCAATTAACTTCTATGTGCCATTTGGGCCATGTTTCCTTTCTTAAAACTATCTCCTCTGAATTTTAAGAACCCCTTTTCATTTTCTTCTCCTTAGTGAACACGTCTCTGCTGTATTGCATAATATTTATGTACCTGGTTTTTTTATTTTATTTTTTATTATTATTTTTTTTACTTTACAATATTGTATTGGTTTTGCCATACATCAACATGCATCTCCACAGGTGTACACGTGTTCCCCATCCTGAACCCCCCTCCCTCCTCCCTCCCCATACCATCCCTCTGGGTCATCCCAGTGCACCAGCCCCAAGCTTCCTGTATCCTGCAACAAACCTGGACTGGTGATTCGTTTCTTATATGATATTATACATGTTTTAATGATTTGGGAGAATGGCATTAAAACATGTATAATAAATACGTACCTGATTATTAAAGGTTGGTGTTTACTACAGATGACAAATAGAGCAGACTAGAAAATACTAATTAAAAAAATTAAAAGTAAGGACTTTTTAATAAAAAAGATAAATAAGTTGGTGTTTAGGTGACTGCCAGGGGCTGATAGAGGAAAATGGAGAGTTAGTGTTTCATGTATACAGAACTTCAGTTTTGGAAATAATATTTTGGAGATGGATAGCAGTGATGGTCATACAACACTGTGACATACTTAATGCCACAGAGTGATATGCTTAAAAATGGTGAAGATGGTAAATGCTGTGTTATGTATATTTTATTACAGTAAAAAAAATGTTTGTGTTAATCCAAATTCTGTCCTTGCCTCCTTTGTTTTTAGCACTCAATATTTTCTTTTGGAGAAGACTCTTGAGAGTCCCTTGGCTTGCAAGGAGATCAAACCAGTAAATTCTAAAGGAAATCAACCTTGAATATTCATTGGAAGGACTGATGCTGAAGCTCCAATAATTTGCCCACCTGATGTGAAGAGCTGACTCTTTGGAAAAGACCCTGATACTGGGAAAGATTGAAGGTGGGAGAAGATAGGGTGAAGAGATGGTGTCCATCTCTTTCTTAGTAAAGCAATTGAAAGAAGTGAGATTTTAAAAGGCAATGTTGTGCATTCTTTTTGTCTTGGATGCCTTGTGTCATGCCTGAGAAGTCATACATGTTCAATAAATATGTTCATTTTTACTCAATGTTTTACCTTAAATGTCCCTTAACTTTCAGTATCTTCTATTTCAATTCTCTTACCACTTCCACTAAAATGATACAGCCAAACTGAAAACTGTATTGCACTGCATCTTTGCTTAAAGAATTTAAGGATTATCATCACTTATACTGTAATCCACAGTTTTTCAGCAAGTTACTGAATGTGCTTCATGGTCTGTGTCGTTTTCCTATATGCTCAACATCAAACTCTTCGGGGTTCCCTGCTGGTTCTGGGCTGCTTCCCTCTAAGACCTCTATACTTCCATTCTTCCTGGGATCTTCTTCTCAAAGCCATCTTCATCCCCAGATCAGGTCACTCTTGCTCTGGGAACACCTCCTAACTTGACCACTGAGCCATACGCTCCTCTGATTCAGTTTATAACTTTCCCTTCAGGATTTCCTCCATGTCTTCTGCACACTCTGTATTAGCACCTGTTGCTTTCACTTACAGATGCTGCACTCCACAGAAGAGATAACTATTTTATTTATTGCTTTTTATTTTTTTTCTTTTTACTTTAATTGGAGGCTAATTACTTTACAATATTGTGGTGGTTTTTGCCATACATTCACATGAATCAGCCATGGGTGTACATGTGTTCCCCATCCTGACCCTCCCTCTCTCCTCCCTCCCCATCCCATCTCTCAGGGTCATCCCAGTGCACCAGCCCTGAGCACCCTGTCTCATGCATTGAACCTGGACTGGCGATCTGTTTCACATATGATAACATACATGTTTCAATGCTATTCTCTCAAACCATCCTACCCATGCCTTCTCCCACAGAGTCTAATAGTCTGTTCTTTACACCTGTGTCTCTTTTGCATATAGGGTCATCATTACTATCTTTCTAAATTCCATATATATGCTTTACTGTACTGTATTGGTATTTTTCTTTCTGACTTACTTTGCTCTGTATTATAGGCCCCAGTTTCATCCACCTTATTAGAATTGATTCAAATGCATTCTTTTTAATGGCTGAGTAATACTACATTGTGTATATGTACCACAGCTTTCTTATCCATTTATCTGCTGATGGACATCTAGGTTGCTTCCATGTTCTGGCTATTGTAAACAGTGCTGTGATGAACATTAGGGTACACGTGTCTCTTTCAATTCTGGTTTCCTCAGTGTGTATGCCCAGCAGTGGGGTTGCTGGGTCGTATGACAGTTCTATTTCCAGTTTTTTAAGGAATCTCCACACTGTTCTCCATAGTGGCTGTACTAGTTTTCATTCCTACCAACAGTGTAAGAGGGATCCTTTTTATCCACACCCTCTCCAGCATTTATTGTTTGTAGACTTTTGGATAGCAGCCATCTGACTGGTGTGAGATGGTAGCTCATTGTGGTTTTGATTTGCATTTCTCTGATAATGAGTGATGTTGAGCATCTTTTTGTGTGTTTGATCCTGAAATCTAACCAATGATATAATAAATGACTGATTAATATAGTGTTTAATGAGTTAATCAAAAGGAGTTGTAGCTCAAGATCAGAGAAGGCAATGGCACCCCACTCCAGTACTCTTGCCTGGAAAATCCCATTGATGGAGGAGCCTGGTAGGCTGCAGTCCATGGGGTCGCTAAGAGTTGGACACGACTGAGCGACTTCACTATCACTTTTCACTTTCATGCATTGGAGAAGGAAACGGCAACCCACTCCAGTACTCTTGCCTGGAGAATCCCAGGGACGGGGGACCCTGTTGGGCTGCCGTCTATGGGGTCGCACAGAGTCAGACATGACTGAAGTGACTTAACAGCAGCAGCAGCAGCAGCAGTAGCTCAAGATAACTTTCTAAAAGTCTGCAAAGAAATAGTCTCAGTTTTATAGATAGAAGTTAAATTCCAGTACGTCATGGGATGTAAATATGGCTAGATTTATTAAGCAACATTTTTCACAAACTGATCTAGAACTAAAAGGAGATGGAAGAACATAGTTTTCAAACTAGTAAGAAACCCTACCGTGTCACACTTTATATTACGCTTTCTCTTCCCTTGAGGGCTATGGGACTGGAAACCAGTTTGAGAATGTGTGAACACTCATGACCCATCTTAGTTTTGTTTGGGGGCTTTGTGGGTCAGAGAAAAGCAGAAGCAGAAAAATAAGGTCCCATCTTAAATTCTGTTGCACAAGGTTATAAGCCAGACCAAGGAAATTGGAAGACATTAAAAATTCTCCAAACTAATTTTTCAGTGATACTTGCTCCTGCTTTTATATATATTTCTTTGTCTCTGCTTGGAAGTTCTGTTAATGCTCACAAATTTTAATGGCCCAGGCCCTTCAGAGCCCAGTGAAAATTTGGTTTTCATTATATGCCTCAGATAATAAATCAGCTCCTATTGATTTGAAACATGACTGAGGTCTTCTAAAAAGACTTAAATTTCTTTTCTAGGTTTTTAGATTGGTCCAATTTCACTCAATTTTGAATTTCATTACAAACTGCCTTCTGCATTCAATGGAAAGCCGATTTCCCTCACAAACCCACCAAAAGCATCTCTCCAAATTGCAGTTGAACTTTTCTTAATGGGATGTCAACAGTCTCCATGATAAATATTGATCTTGTATTCAGTCATTCTAAAACAAAACATTTCCCATTTTCATGTGTTTCACCGCATGGAGGCAAATCCTCCAAAGAAGAGGCTAGTGTTCAACTCTCATCAAATAACTAGCACTACAGATTTCTACTGAGTTGAGAGGATCTGAATTGGTATTCAAATGCCTTCTCTCCCAATCAACTGTTAGAACTTGAAGTTCAATAGTCAAAGGCTTATTGAGAATTTGTGGTGTCAGCAAGAAAATTACAAGCACGCTCACATATAATATACACCTGGGGAACGGATTTCTTCTCATTGATGGAAAACTGATCTTTTTGCCTAAGACTACAGATGTAAATACCTAATGGATATACACATTTTAGACAGTAGAAAAAATGCAAAGCATCAATTTTCTTTTATTAACATGCCAGAAGTCATTCTGTCTCTTGTGAGTCTTTCTAAATTCATTTTTCAATTCAAGACATACAGATGGCTAACAAACACATGAAAAGATGCTCAACATCACTCATTATCAGAGAAATGCAAATCAAAACCACTATGAGGTACCATTTCACACCAGTCAGAATGGCTGTAATCCAAAAGTCTACAAGCAATAAATGCTGGAGAGGGTGTGGAGAAAAGGGAACTCTCTTACACTGTTGGTGGGAATGCAAACTAGTACAGCCACTATGGAGAACAGTGTGGAGATTCCTTAAAAAACTGGAAATAGAACTGCCTTATGACCCAGCAATCCCACTGCTGGGCATACACACTGAGGAAACCAGAAGGGAAAGAGACACGTGTACCCCAATGTTCATCGCAGCACTGTTTATAATAGCCAGGACATGGAAGCAACCTAGATGCCCATCAGCAGATGAATGGATAAGAAAGCTGTGGTACATATACACAATGGAGTATTACTCAGCCATTAAAAAGAATACATTTGAATCAGTTCTAATGAGATGGATGAAACTGGAGCCTATTATTCAGAGTGAAGTAAACTAGAAAGAAAAACACCAATACAGTATACTAACACATATATATGGAATTTAGAAAGATGGAAACAATAACCCTATGTACGAGACAGCAAAAGAGACACCGATGTATAGATCAGTCTTATGGACTCTGTGGGGGGGCGGGGGGGAGATTTGGGAGAATAGCATTGAAACATGTATAATATCATGTATGAAACGAGTCGCCAGTCCAGGTTCGATGCATGGTACTGGATGCTTGGGGCTGGTGCACTGGGATGACCCAGAGGGAAGGTAGGGGAGGGAGGAGGGAGGAGGGTTCAGGATGGGGAACGCGGGTATACCTGTGGTGGATTCATTTCGATATTTGGCAAAACTAATACAATATTGTAAAGTTTAAAAATAAAATTAAATTAAAAAAAATAAAATAAAAACACACACACACACAAAAAAAGACATATTAATCTCCCCCCCCCAAAAAAAATCTCACTTTTATCCTGTTACATCTGAGCTTCTCAAATTTAAGTGTTTCTCCATGGTTTAAATATCCAAAGTCTAAGGACTTAAATCCTTTGCATCCTGGTTCCAGCTTATTCTTGCTGACTCATTTCCCTCAATTCTTGCTGACTCATTTCCCTCAATTCTTGCTGACTCATTTCCCTCAATTCTGCAAGAATGAAGTCTTATCTTAAATAACTTGGCCCAATAAAGATATAGAATTTTCTAACTTTTCTCTGCCTGTATCTCAAAGGTACTGAGTTCTCTCAAATTATCTCATAATTGATAAATTTCATATCACAAAGCCTTACACAAGGATTAGGGAGTAGGTTTATTTGGTTGGTACCCCTGAATACTGTTGTGAGAGACTGGGGAGACTGACAAGGAGAGAAGGTATATTATGAAGCAGCTTTTTATGGTAAACTATGGAAGCTCTTGGGGAATTTTGAAGTTGCTAAAATGAACTTCAACATTACCTTTTGAAGGCTGGAAGGAGAGGTGTTTGATTCCTAACTTTTATTTCCCAGTAGTGGGAAATTCACTTAGAGACATTTATCCACCCTCTCTTCTATGCTGAGCCAGGTACACGAGCTAAGTAGCCTTTTGTAGCTTCAGAGAAATCATTGCAGTAGAAAAGCAGAGTCTCAGTAGGTGTACTGGGGATGAGATGCTGTCAGAGTATGTAGAACTGTCCACTAGAATGTCACTATAGTCAGAGGTAGGCTGAGGGATACAATATGGAACACAAACAGCATTGGACCATCTTCCACTACCATCAGAGAGTAAGTCCCAGAGGAACTCATATTTGTTTTCTCCTTGTTCCTGACTTCAGATGGACTTCCTGGCTTGTATAGCTTCTCAGCAGTTCATGAGTTTTATTAATGGCTTCATGAATGGCTTCTCAGAAGATAATGGAGCCTCAGGACTTCCAGGAATTACATGGTTTGATGGTTAGCAGTGGCGCTTCCCAGGTGGCTCAGTGGTAAAGAATACACCTGCCAATGCAGGAGACATGGGTTCCATCCCTGGGTTGGAAAGATCCCCTGGAGAAGGAAATTACCACCCACTCTAGTATTCTTGCCTGGAAAATTTCATAGATAGAGGAGCCTGGTGGGCTATAGCCCATAGGTTGCAAAGAGTTGGACACGACTGAGCACACACACACTATGGTTACAGTCCTTCTTCCAATGGACTAAGGGATACAAACATTACATTCCTCCCTAAGAACTGTCCTTCAACTAAAGGCTCAGTTCAGTTTAGTTCAGCTGCTCAGTTGTGTCCAACTCTTTGCAACCCCATGAACCACAGCAGGCCAGGCCTCCCTGTCCATCACCAATGCCCAGAGTCTACCCAAACTCATGTCCATTGAGTTGGTGATGCCATCCAACCATCTCATCCTCTGTCATCCCCTTCTCCTCCTACCCTCAATCTTTCTCAGAATCAGGGTCTTTTCAAATGAGTCAGCTCTTCCCATCAGGTGGCCAAAGTACTGGAGATTCAGCTTCAATATCAGTCCTTCTAATGAACACCCAGGCCTGATCTCCTTTAGGATGAACTGGTTGGATCTCCTTGAAGTCCAAGGGACTCTCAAGAGTCTTTTCCAACACCATAGTTCAAAAGCATCAGTTCTTCAGTGCTCAGCTTTCTTTATAGTCCAACTCTCACATTCATACATGACTACTGGAAAAACCATAGCCTTGACTAGATGGACCTTTGTTGACAAAGTAATGTCTCCGTTTTTTAATATGCTGTCTATGTTGGTCATAACTTTCCTTCCAAAGAGTAAGCATCTTTTAATTTCATGGCTGCAATCACCATCTGCAGTGATTTTGGAGCCCCAAAAAGTAAAGTCAGCCACTGTTTCCACTGTTTCCCCATCTATTTTCCATGAAGTGATCAGTGACCACAAAAGAGCCCTTCTGTTTTCACAAATGCCCTTCTTTCTGCATAGTTCACCTTCCTATGTCCCCTTTACAATCACAATTACCATCCCAAATTAAACATCTATTTTGGTTTTCAGAAAACAGCTTTGTGCTTCAAAGTTCCACATGATGCTGCATTATCTATGAAATGTTCTATGATTTCTCCAATACAAAGTGAACCCTCTTCTCTATTAATTCCTATGACAATAACAGAAAGGGTAATTATTTCCCTATGAAAGGAAATATCAACAGATATACCCTGTGCTTTCATATTCAAAGCAATGGAGAATTTACCTCTCTCTCAAGCATTCCAGCGGAGAAGGCAATGGCACCCTACTCCAGTACTCCTGCCTGGGAAATCCCATGGATGGAGGAGTCTGGAAGGCTTCAGTCCATGGGGTCGCTGAGAGTCAGACATGACTAAGCGACTTCACTTTCATGTTTCACTTTCATGCATTGGAGAAGGAAATGGCAACCAACTCCAGTGTTCTTGCCTGGAGAACCCAGGGACGGGGGAGCCTGGTGGGCTGCCGTCTATGGGGTCGCACAGAGTCAGACACGACTGAAGTGACTTAGCAGCAGTAGCAGCAAAGCATTCCAGAGATTCTGGGAGAGAATGACTCACATTTTCTCCAGGTATCCCTTATGTTTAGCAGTTTCTGCTTCTTCTGAATTCATTAAATTTGTGGGTCATCATGTAGATGGTATCTCTATTCAAGTTCATGTCAAAACAAACCTGATATGTAGCTATCTTCGTTTAAGGCCAGTAACAAAAATAACAATAACACACTTACCCATCTATATGAGCCTTCTATTTGCATGAAAAACTGAAGAAAAAAAAAAAACACTCAAACAAATTCTAATATATCACTGGAATACAAAAATTACCTTGGCCAAATAAGGATTCAATTTCCTTCCATGTTATTGAATATTATGTAATCATTTCTCCCTCTATATTCACATGGCTCTCTTTTTCTCAATTTTAAATCCTTATTCATTTTATATATCAAATTTTCAACCCTCTAAAATCAACCCTAATGTGACTATCAAAGTATTTACCTAATAAGAACTTTGGCTTCTCTCAAACAAACCTGTGTGTATGCTAAGTTACTTCAGTTGTGTCCAACTCTTTTCAACCCTATGGACTTCAACCCACCAGGCTCCTTTGTCCATGGGATTCTCCAGGAAAGAATACTGGAGTGGGTAGCATTCCCTTCTCCAGGGAATCTTTCCTACCCGGGGACTGAACCCATGTCTCTTACATCTTCTTCATTGGCGGGCAGTTTCTTTACCACTAGCACCATCTAGGATGCCCTGAGATCTCTACAGGCAAGGACAAAGTACGGAAGCAGTAAAAGACCTACAGATATGTGAGCTATACTATATGAAATGAAATGCAAAGTAATAACTCAGTTCAGTCACTCAGTTATGTCCGACTCTTTGCTACCCCATGAATTGCAGCACACCAGGCCTCCCTGTCCATCACCAACTCCTGGAGTTCACTCAAACTCACGTCCATCGAGTCCGTGATGCCATCCAGCCATCTCATCCTCTGTCGTCCCCGTCTTCTCCTGCCCCCAATCCCTCCCAGCATCAGGGTCTTTTCCAGTGAGTCAACTCTTCGCATGAGTTGGCCAAAGTACTGAAGTTTCAGCTTTAGCAACATTCCTTCCAAAGAACACCCAGGACTGATCTCCTTTAGAATAGACTGGTTGGATCTCCTTGCAGTCCAAGGGACTCTCAAGAGTCTTCTCCAACACCACAGTTCAAAAGCATCAATTCTCCAGCGCTGAGCTTTCTTTACAGTTCAACTCTCACATCCATACATGACCACTGGAAAAACCATAGCCTTGACTAGATGGACCTTTGTTGGCAAAGTAATGTCTCTGCTTTTTAATATGCTATCTAGGTTGGTCATAACTTTCCTTCCAAGGAGTAAGTGTCTTTTAATTTCATAAGCTTATTTAACTTATATGCAGAGTACATCATGAGAAACGCTGAATGGGAAGAAACACAAGCTAGAATCAAGATTGCCGGGAGAAATATCAATAACCTCAGACATGCAGATGACACCACCCTTATGGCAGAAAGTAAAGAGGAACTAAAAATCCTCTTGATGAAAGTGAAAGAGGAGAGTGAAAAAGTTGGCTTAAAGCTCAACATTCAGAAAACGAAGATCACGGCATCTGGTCCCATCACTTCATGGGAAATAGATGCAGAAACAGTGGAAACAGTGTCAGACTTTATTTTTGGGGGCTCCAAAATCACTGCAGATGGTGACTGCAGCCATGAAATTAAAAGACGCTTACTCCCTGGAAGGAAAGTTATGACCAACCTAGTGACAATCATTTCACAAAATACATACACCAAAAAAAATACCCTCTCAAATACTGTTGACAAAAACTTGTCATTATATTTAATTTTGATAAGTTGAATATAATTTTTTTCTTTCTTTCTCTGAAAATGAGTAGCATTGGCCTTGATTCAGGGCCATGACCTATCCAGTGAAGAAGAGTATGTGATGAGAACCCCACTGGACACTTAGAGAGTTGTAGGACTCAAGGAGAGTGATTGCATCCAAGAAGAGAGATGTGATTTGCCAAATGGAACGAGAAATACATCTGAAGCTAAACGACAGATATATTATCATTGCATGAGCATCAGCATGAGAAAAAGAGAAGCAAGGTAGTAAGATTCAGTCAGTTGAAGCTTCAGGTCAGACACTTGTGAGTTTGTGGTACAGCTCTTCTACTTGCTGATGAAATACTTTGGTAAATTTCTGTTTCCTTATCTGTACGATAAAGATGATAAAACCTGCCTTAGAGAGCTGTTGTGAAGATGGCTTCATAACAGTTCATATTTACTGAGTACTCACCATGATCCATCTAGGGATGCTGCTTGTAACAGTACTGAGATAGGTATTAGTACTGACCATGGAGAAAAAAATAGGCACAGAGATATCACTCAGTATCAAGCAGTTATCATATGTTATAGCTGAAATTTTATGCCAGCATTCTGATCCTAGAGACTATTGGTGTTGTTGAGCTGCTAAGTTGTGTCCTACTCTTTCTAACCCTGCGGACTGCAGCACGTCAGGCTCCCCTGTCCATCACCTATTCCCCAGAGTGTACTCAAATTCATGTCCATTGTGTCAGTGATGCTAGCCAACCATATCATTCTCTGTCACTTCCTTCTCCTTTTGCCTTCAATCTCTCCCAGCATCAAGGTCTTTTCCAATGAGTCAACTTTGCATCAGGTGGGCAAATTATTGGAGCTTTAGCTTCAGCATCTGTTCTTCCTAAGGGTTGATTTCCTTTAGGATTGAGTGGTTTGATCTTCTTGAAGTCCAAGGGACTCTCAAGAGTCTTCTCCAGCACCACAATTTGAAAACATCAATTCTTCAGTGCTCAGTCTTCTTTATGGTCCAGTTCTCACATCCATACATGACTACTGAAAAAATCATACCTTTGACTATATGGAACTTTGTCAACAAAGCAATATCTTTGCTCTTTAATATACTGTCTAGGTTTGTTGTAACTTTCCTAGGGGCTCCCACCCTTAAACCAGGCTTTTGCAGTTGCTGCACTGGTTCTTAAATAACACATCATTTTATTAAAGATTTCCTTTTTTGAGACAATGTACAAGGAGATCTTATACCAGAACTTAGAACATAATAATACATGCCATTTATTCTTATTATTTCATTGTTATTAAATTTATAATTATCAAATTCTATTGACAATTATTAGACTGGCTGTCAAGCAACCTTAATTCTGATCTTAGCTCTGCCACTAAAGGGATGTGTGGTTCTGGGCAAGTTGCTTACTTCTCTGGCACTCATTTTTCTCACCAGTAAAATAAAGCACTTCTTGTGATATTGTCTGAGTATACTTTCTCTCCCAATATCTTATGATTCTTAGGGAAATTTAAGGGCTATTTATGAAAAATCTTAAAAGATCCACTAAACATACTTTTAAAGCCTTTAGCTGTGTTTCCCGAGTACCTGGTATTACTAAGTATCTTAGAAAGGATGCTAGATTGGAGTGGAATTAATAGAACTAACTTTTTTTTTTTTTGCATTATGTAAGAATGAGAAGAAACGGAGCAGAAAAAGAAAAGCAAGTAGAAAATCCCATTTTCATTGTCCAGAAAGAGGCTCAGAGCCACAGAGGTGGAGAAATTTCACTGCCTGTCCAGAACAATCTTGGATGCCCCTTGAAATAAATGATCTAGGGTCCTAACATATGTAATTTCCATTTCAGTAATGGTATGTCTGCAGCATTAGTTGCAGTTGCTAAGTGTTGACATTTATTACAGGCTCAGACATGGAGAAAAATGATTCTTCATATGAATACATTTGCCTAAAGCAATGATAGTCTCAGAGGGAAATCATAAACAGAAGGAAAATGCTACTTAACTGTCCTCAAATCTTGAAAAACCTAGAAGGGCTGAAGAACAAATAATTAGCGTTCAGGCAATTCTCTTTTTCCTTAGCTCATTGCCACAGGTTCTGCTGGTGCTCTGCCCATATCCTCTTGGTACTTTCCATTTTGTGTGTACCAGTGGCCTCTTGTTCAGGTACCTGCGATTTTCTCCCTGGGGGCTTTCTCTGGTTGAACTTGGGACAGGCCAGGTGGTTGATGCTCTCTGAACAGACCTCAGGCAATGCCTGCTGGAACCTAGTGGATGAATATCTCAACTTCCTTATCCCTCAGGTAGAAGGGACTTTGACGCTGGTTGTTCACAGTCTCCAGAAGTCCTGAGCAAGACTGAGCCCAAATGCCCATGTCATTAGCATGCTCACTAATGTACCTTGAGTTGGCTTCTGTAGTGGCTTTGAGAATATACCTGCCAGATTTCTGACTGTGGAGAAATAATTGACTGTGAGCCCCAGCTGCTTTGTTTTCAAACCCAAAACCATATTTGCACCAAGACCATGCTTCCCATGGACTGCTTTCAGCCAATGACTGAGACATACAAGGACATTAAGGCAGATTCAATATTACTCTGATAATTTACTGATGGGTGCATGCTGAGTCATGTCTCACTCTTTGCAACCTCTGGACTGTAGCCCACCAGACTCCTCTGTCCATGGGATTTGCCAGGGGAGAACACTGGAGTGGGTTGCCATTTCCTTCTCCAGGTAATCTCCTGGACTCAGGGATCAAACTGGAGTCTCCTGCACCTCCTGCCTTGGCAGAGAGATTCTTTTACGATTCTTGGGAAGGGTTCAAGAATGCCCTGTAGACTTTATTGAACTCCCCCAGTCTAGGAAGCTTCCATCCAAACTTCCTTCCTTCCCTCTCTCTATCACCAAGAATCAGATCTGTATGGAAATCTGCTTTCCAAGACTCTCCTAGTTCTTCCCCATTTTCTTTCGTACAGATGTCCCTTTTCCTCCACTAAAAAATCATTATACTCTTAATCCTGTCTTGGTGTCTGCTTCTCAGAGGACCTGGAATAATACAACCATCTCTCCTTTTCTGTCTTATTTCCCTGCTCCTTACCAGTGTTTCCTGGGATCACCCCATACACGACTTGCACACAAAATGTCATCTCATACTCTTGCTACTAGGGAAACCCAGCTAAAGAAAATGATCCTTCCTCCTTTAACTTATAATACCTTGTAGCTTCTACATTCTCTCCACTACACACACACACACACACACACACACACACACACACACATTGGAGTACTTCAATGTAAAATTATTTGAGATGATGTCTTACCACATGTTTAAACAGATTTTCAAATAATGTTAAATACTGACAGGTATTGGGAGGCTCCAGAGATTTAGTCAGAAGACCTGAAATCTTAGATTTTCTATGATTATGTTCAGTTTTCTTATTTTGTCTTTGATTTAATTGTCCCATTGATTGTGTAGTAGTGTGCAAGTTAGGTGCTACTTGTGCATGTATCCCTTTCATTTTCTTCTTGTAATTTATTTCTAGTTTGATACCATTGTGTTATCAAGCCCATCTTTGCATGAAATGTTCCTTTGGTATCTCTGATTTTCTTGAAGAGATCTCTAGTCTTTCCCATTCTGTTGCTTTCCTCTATTTCTTTGCATTGATCGCTGAGGAAGGCTTTCTTATGTCTTCTTGCTATTCTTTGGAACTCTGCATTCAGATGTTTATATCCTTTTTCTCTTCTATTCAAATAGCTGTGAAAAGAAGAGAAGCGAAAATCAAAGGAGAAAAGGAAAGATATAAACATCTGAATGCAGAGTTCCAAAGAATAGCAAGAAGACATAAGAAAGCCTTCTTCAGGCTTGTTATGACCCACCTAGACAGCATATTGAAAAGCAGAGACAGTACTTTGTCAACAAAGGTTTGTCTAGTCAAAGCTATGGTTTTTCCTGTGGTCATGTATGGATGTGAGAGTTGGACTGTGAAGAAGGCTGAGCGCTGAAGAATTGATGCTTTTGAACTGTGGTGTTCGAGAAGACTCTTGAGAGTCCCTTGGACTGCAAGGAGATCCAACCAGTCCATTCTGAAGATCAGCCCTGGGATTTCTTTGGAAAGAATGATGCTAAAGCTGAAACTCCAGTACTTTGGCCACTTCATGTGAAGAGTTGACTCATTGGAAAAGTCTCTGATGCTGGGAGGGATTGGGGGCAAGAGGACAAGGGGATGACAGAGGATGAGATCACTGGATGGCATCACTGACTCGATGGACATGAGTCTGAGTGAACTCCAGGAGTTGGTGATGGACAGGGAGGCCTGGCATGCTGCGATTCATGGGGTCGCAAAGAGTCGGACACGACTGAGTGACTGATCTAATCTGACCATTGTGTTTGGAAAAGATGCTTGATATGATTTCCATCTTCTTTATTTTATTGAGACTTGTTTTGTGGTCTACCTTGGAGATCTATTCTTGCTTAGCATGTGATCTATCTTTGAGAATGTTCCATGAGCACTTGAAAAGAATATGTATTGAATGTGGTTGAATATTCCATATATATGTATTAAGGGCATCTGGTCTGTATAACTGAAGGCCAATGAAATTGTTTTCTTATTGATCTTCTGTCTGAGTGATGTATCCATTAATGTAAGTGTGTTGTTAAGGCCCCTGCTGCTGCTTCTGCTGCTAAGTCGCTTCAGTCGTGTCCTACTCTGTGTGACCACATAGACGGCAGCCCACCAGGCTCTCCGGTCCCTGGGATTCTCCAGGCAAGAACACTAGAGTGGGTTGCAATTTCCTTCTCCAATGCCTGAAAGTGAAAAGTGGAAGTGAAGTCACTCAGTCTAAGGCCCCTAGTATTATCATATTATAATCAATATCTCCTTTTATATTTATTATTTGTTTTATATATTTAGGTTCTCTTATGTTGAGTACATATATATTTAAAATTGTTAAATCTTATTATTGTGATGATTCTTTTATTATAATGTAATTCCTGTCTTTGTTTCTTATTATCATCTTTGTTTTAAAGATCACTGTGTCTAATAAAAACATTGCTAATCCAGCTTTCCTCTAGTTTCCATTTGCATGGAAGTCTTTTCCATTTCTTTACTTTCAGGCTGTGTGTGTCTTTCAGCAGCAACTTCACAAGCCAGAGGGTATTGACACAATATACTCAAAGCACTGAAAGAAAAAAAAAAAAAAAGAATGTATATATAACCAGAATACTCTATGCGGCAAAGTCATCATTCAGAATTTAAGTAGAGATAAAGCATTCCCCAGGGTCTTCCCTGGTGGCACAGTGGTAAAAAATCTACCCGCCAATGCAGGAGACACAATTTATATATACATATAAAATATATATATATATATATGTATATATTTTAAACTCCACTGAATGACTCTATGCATTTTGATTGTATAATTTAGTCCATTTACACTTAAAGTAATTATCGACAGGGATATCCCTATTGCATTTCTCTCTCTCTTTTTTTTTTAACTTGTGTGTTCTTTTTACTTGTGTAGTTCTCTGTTCTTTTCTTTCTCTCTTGTTTTCTTCTCTGGTGAACTGATGATATTATTTAGTGTTATGCTATACTCTTTTCACTCTGTTTTCACACGTCTGTTTTAGATTTTTAGTTTGTGGCTTTCATGAGGCTCATATACAATAGCTTTTGTATATAGTAATCTACTCTAAGTTGATTGTCACAAGTTCAAGTATATTATAAAAGTATTAGATTTTCACACCCCTTTATACATTTTTAAACAACAAATTTTACATCTTTTTTTAAGTTGTTTATCACTTAGCTAATTTTTTAGATATAGATTCATTTTATTACTTTTGTCTTTAGATTTCATACTCTCTTTATACATGTTTGTTTCACTCCCTTTACTCTAATTTTGCCTTTACCAGTGAGATTTTTGCTTTCCTAATTTTATTGTTTCTAGCTATAGCTTTTTATTTTCTGCCTAAAGAAGTCTCTTTAACATTTCTTTTAAGGCTTGTTTAGTGGTGATGAACTTCTTTAGCTTATGCTTACCTGGGAAACTCTTTTTATAAAAGTAATCTTGTTTGTTTATTTTTGGCTGTGCTGGGTCTCCCTCGCACTATGTGGGCTTTCTCTCGTGGTGAGTGGGAGCTACACTAGTTATGGTACACAGGCTTCTCATGATTATGGATTCTCTTGCTGCAGAGCCTGGGCTTTGGGGCATGTTGGCTTCAGTAACTGTGGCATCTGGGCTCAGTGGTCATGGCTTCCAGGCTCCAGAGCACAGGCTCAGTAATCATGGCAAGCAGGTTCAGCTGCTGCCCTGAATGTGGGATCTTCCCAGATCAGGGATCAAAACCGTGTCTCCTGCATTGGTGGGTAGATTTTTTACCACTGTGCCACTAGGGAAGACCCTGGGGAACACTTTATCTCTACTTAAATTCTGAATGATGACTTTCCCACATAGAGTATTCTGGTTATATATACATTCATTTTTTTTCCTTTCAGCGCTTTGAGGATATTTTGTCAATACCCTCTGGCTTGTGAAGTTGCTACTGAAAAAATCAGCTGTCTTATTTTCTTGCACATAAACAATTATTTGACCCCCGCCCCCCACCCTCACCCAACACACACACGCAGTCTTCTGGCTGATTTTAAGATTCTCTCTTTTTCTTTAAATTTTAACACTTTTATGACAACGTGTTTTGGCATAAGTCTATTTAAATTTATCTTGTTTGGAACATTCTGTTCATCCTAGACTTGGATGTATGCTTCCTTTGTCAGGTTAGGGAAGTTTTCAGTCATTATTTCTTGAAATAGGTATTCTTTCCCCTTCTCTCTATCACTTCTCCTTCTGGAACCCCTATGACATAAACATTGATATTCCTGATGTTGTCCCAGAGGTCCCTTAAACTATCCTTCTTTTTGTACTTTTTATTAGTTTTGCTCTTTGAATGGGGACACTTCTACCACCTTATCTTTCAGATCATGGACCATTCCTTTACATCTTCTAATCTGCTGTTGATCCTTGTAGTGTATCTTCTGTTTCATTTATTGTATTCTTAGTTTTGAGTAATTTTTTAAAATAATTTTCATCTCTTTGTTGAAGTTTTCATTGCATTCATATAATCTTTAAGTTCTGTGAGCAACTTTATGAGTATTGCTTTGAACTCTTTATCTGGTAAATTGCTTACCTCCATTTTGCATAGTTCTTTTTCTGAACTTTTGATTTATTCTTTCACTTGGAAGTTATGCTTTTGTCTCCTCATTTTGCCTAACTCTCTTCATTTGTTTTGATGTGTTGGCATCTCAGCTGTGCTTCACAGACTAGAAAAAGTGGCCTTATGGGGAAGGCCTCTTGTGAGGTCCAGTCCCTCCTGGACTGGTCACTAGAGTTAGGTCTTCCAGGGATGCCCCCTCTGTGGGCTGCATGTGCCCTCCTCTTGTGATTGGGCAATAATTGTAGGCATGCAGGTGGGCTGGGTAGGCCCTGGTCCAGCTAGCTGCATAGCTAAATCATGACCACGACAGACACATTGGTGGGTAAGGAAAGTTCCCATCCTATAAAACCTGGCTGCAACTGTTAGTTGAAGACTATCATTTTTTGTTTTTAATGGCACTTACTAGAAATATAATCTTCAGAGAAAATTCTACCAGATCCCTGCCATGCCCTAAAATTAGTCAATGGATCTCAATCTTGTATGACCCAGGAACACTTCTTGCTGCGAACTCTGCCTTGGAACTTAGAGAGGATGCGTTTGTGTATGAACCCTCAGAGTTTGTTTCCCACAGCCCTCTGGTACCACCCCACATAAATCTTGCTGGTTTCCAAAGTCTGATGTTACTGGGTTCTTCCCAGTGAAGGTCCCTGAACTGGGTGACCTGATATGGGGCTTGGATCCCTCATTTCTCTGCAGAGATCGCTACAGTTTTAATATTCCTCCATTTTTCTGGAATGCCATACCAGGTGTAGGTTCTAAATAGATTACATTCTCCTCCACCTACCCATGTCCATGTGGGATTTTCTACATACACTTAGTTTAAGATCTGCTAGACTTCAGGTCATTCTCAAAGATAATTGGTAGTTATAGTTTTGGTGTGCCCCCAGAGAAGGTAGGGCTTCTCTGATAGCTCCATTGATAAAGAATCCTCCTGCAATGCAGGAGATGCCAGTTTGATTCCTGGGTTGGGAAGATTCTCAGAAGAAGGGATAGGCTACCCATTCCAGTATTCTTGAACTTTCTTTGTGGTTCAGCTGGTAAAGAATCTGCCTGCAATGAGAGAAACCTGGGTTTGATTCCTGGGTTAGGAAGATCCCCTGGAGGAGGGAAAGGCTACCCACTCCAGTATTCTGGCCTGGTGAAGTCCATGGCATCGCAAAGAGTCAGACCTGACTGAGCCACTTTCACTCACTCACAGAGAAGATGAGTTCAGGATCTTCCTTCTCTATCATCTTGATCTGGACACACAAGCCCTGGGATTCTGCTTTCTGAGAAGTCTGACTAACACTAGGTGGTCAAACTCATGGAAGGGAAAGAAAAGATGGAATTTAGAAAAATTTGAATAGAAGAATCTGATGTGGCCAAAACTATTCCAGAAGTTTAATAAACAGTATGATAAAAAAATTTACTTTATTTGAACCTAGTTTGATATCCAAGATACCTAATAGCATGGTCAGGTACAAATATATAAAAATAGGAAGTTCTTGGTGGAAAGAATCCATAATTTCAGGTGGTAGTGATAAGGTGGTATATAAGTGATAAGAATATGAGGGAAGGATGAGAAGGGGGTGACAGAAAATGAGATGGTTGGATGGCATCACCAACTCAACAGGCATGAGATTGAGCAAACTCCAGGAGATAGTGAAGGACAGGGAAGCCGGGCATGCTGCAGTTTATGGGGTTGCAAAGAGTTTGACACGACTTAGTGACTAAACAATAACAACAAGAGTAATAGGGAGTTTCTCAGAGGTCAGCCTATTTTAAACTAAATGTCTATTTAGGCATGAAAGCCATAGCATTGCCAGAAAGGAAACTGGATGGTGTTAGAAATTGTGTGTAACCTCATGCCCTTCCATGCAGGCACACTGCTATGGTAAGAATCATGACAGGACTGTCAAACTCATGCTTGAGTCCACCTAAATAAATGAAGAAACATAAGTCATAATTGTGTGCACTCTGTAAAATCATAAAATGGCAGACAGAGATAATCAAGATAGAAAAAAAAAGTAAAAGACAAGTACAAGCAGTATCAGTTCAATTCAGTTCAGTCGCTCAGTCGTGTCCGACTCTTTGCGACCCCATGAATTGCAGCACGCCAGGCCTCCCTGTCCATCACCAACTACCGGAGTTCACTCAGACTCATGTCCATCGAGTCAGTGATGCCATCCAGCCATCTCATCCTCTGTCGTCCCTTTCTCCTCCTGTCCCCAATTCCTCCCAGCATCACCGTCTTTTCCAATGAGTCAACTCTTCGCATGAGGTGGCCAAAGTACTGGAGTTTCAGCTTTAGCATCATTCCTTCCAAAGAAATCCCAGGGCTGATCTCCTTCAGAATGGACGGGTTGAATCTCCTTGTAGTCCAAGGGACTCTCAAGAGTCTTCTCCAACACCACAGTTCAAAAGCATCAATTCTTCGACGCTCAGCCTTCTTCAAAGTCCAACTCTCACATCCATACATGACCACAGGAAAAACCATAGCCTTGACTAGACGAACCGTTGTTGGCAAAGTAATGTCTCTGCTTTTGAGTATGCTATCTAGGTGGGTCATAATTTTTCTTCAAGGAGTAAGCGTTTTTTAATTTCATGGCTGCAGTCACCATCTGCAGTGATTTTGGAGCCCAGAAAAATAAAGTCTGACACTGTTTCCACTGTTTCCCCATCTATTTCCCATGAAGTGATGAGACCGGATGCCATGATCTTCATTTTCTGAATGTTGAGTTTTAAGCCAACTTTTTCACTCTCCTCTTTCACTTTCATCAAGAGGCTTTTGAGTTCCTCTTCACTTTCTGCCATAAGGGTGGTGTTATCTGCATATCTGAGGTTATTGATATTTCTCCCGGCAATCTTGATTCCAGCTTGTGTTTCTTCCAGCCCAATGTTTCTCATGATGTACTCTGCATAGAAGTTAAATAAGCAGAGTGACAATATACAGCCTTGACGTACTCCTTTTCCTATTTGGAAGCAGTCTGTTGTTCCATGTCCAGTTCTAACTGTTGCTTCCTGACCTGCATACAAATTTCTCAAGAGGCAGATCAGGTGGTCTGGTATTCCCATCTCTTTCAGAATTTTCCACAGTTTCTTGTGATCCACACAGTCAAAAGCTTTGGCATAGTTAATAAAGCAGAAATGGATGTTTTTCTGGAACTCTCTTGCTTTTTCCATGATCCAGTGGATGTTGGCAATTTGATCTCTGGTTCCTCTGCCTTTTCTAAAACCAGCTTGAACATCAGGAAGTTCACGGTTCACATATTGTTGAAGCCTGGCTTGGAGAATTTTGAGCATTACTTTACTAGCATGTGAGATGAGTGCAATTGTGCGGTAGTTTGAGCATTCTTTGGCATTGCCTTTCTTTGGGATTGGAATGAAAACTGACCTTTTCCAGTCCTGTGGCCACTGCTGCGTTTTCCAAATTTGCTGTCATATCGAGTGCAGCACTTTCACAGCATCATCTTCCAGGATTTGAAATAGTTCAACTGGAATCCCATCGCCTCCACTAGCTTTGTTCATAGTGATGCTTTCTAAGGCCCACTTGACTTCACATTCCAGGATGTCTGGCTCTAGGTCAGTGATCACACCATTGTGATTATCTGGGTTGTGAAGATCTTTTTTGAACAGTTCTTCTGCGTATTCTTGCCATCTCTTCTTAATATCCTCTGCTTCTGTTAGGTCCATACCATTTCTGTCCTTTATCGAGCCCATCTTTGCATGAAATGTTCCCTTGATATCTCTAATTTTCTTGAAGAGATCTTTAGTCTTTCCCATTCTGTTGCTTTCCTCTATTTCTTTGCACTGATCGCTGAAGAAGGCTTTCTAATCTCTTCTTGCTGTTCTTTGGAACTCTGCATTCAGATGCTTATATCTTTCCTTTTCTCCTTTGCTTTTCACTTCTCTTCTTTTCACAGCTATTTGTAAGGCCTCCCCAGACAGCCATTTTGCTTTTTTGCATTTCTTTTCCATGGGGATGGTCTTGATCCCTGTCTCCTGTACAATGTCACAAACCTCATTCCATAGTTCATCAGGCACTGTATCTATCAGATCTAGGCCCTTAAATCTATTTCTCACTTTCACTGTATAATCATAAGGGATTTGATTTAGGTCATACCTGAATGGTCTAGTGGTTTTCCCTATTTTCTTCAATTTAAGTCTGAATTTGGCAATAAGGAGTTCATGATCTGAGCCACAGTCATCTCCTGGTCTTGTTTTTGCTGACTGTGTAGAGCTTCTCCATTTTTGGCTGCAAAGAATATAATCAATCTGATTTCAGTGTTGACCATCTGGTGATGTCCATGTATAGATTCTTCTCTTGTGACTTAGCTCAAATCTTGGTGCAATTTTATTGTCATTATTTCATAGAGATGTTTTTGCAGTTCTATTTGAGCAGTATGATCCTTCCTTCCTATACATATACATATATATACATATGCTGCTGCTAAGTCACTTCAGTCGTGTCCGACTCTGTGCGACCCCAGAGATGGCAGCCCACCAGGCTCCCCCATCCTTAGGATTCTCCAGGCAAGAACACTGGAGTGGGTTTCCATTTCCTTCTCCAATGCGTGAAAGTGAAAAGTGAAAGTGAAGTTGCTCAGTCGTATCCGACTCCTAGTGACCCCATGGACTGCAGCCTACCAGGCTCCTCCATTCATGGGATTTGTCAGGCAAGAGTACTGGAGTGGGGTGCCATTGCCTTCTCCGATATATATAATACATATATATTATATATATATAGGGCTTCCCTGGTGGTTCAGTGGTAAAAAACCCACCTGCCATATGGGTTCTATCCCTGGGTTGGGAAGATACCCTGGAAAAGGAAATGCCAACTCACTTTATTATTCTTGCCTGGGAAATCCTACGGTCAGAGATGCCCAATGGGCTACAGTCCCTAGGGTCACAAAAGAATCAGATATGACTTAACAATTAAAACAGCAACTACAAAAACAACAGTGGTAGTGCTGGTGGTTTAGTTGCTAGGTTGTGTTCAACTGAAATACCAGTTCAGTTCAGTTGTTCAGTCATGTCTGACTCTTTGCGACCCCATGGACTGCAGCATGCCAGGCTTCCCTGTCCATCACCAACTGAGAAAGTAGAGATTCATTTTCTTGGAAGGTTAATATAATTCCATACTCTGAAAGATGCCTGGGTCTCAGTCACATGTCCAGTGGTTTAAGACAATGCCATAGGGAAACCAAACGACTAAGCCGGACCCAAGGCAGAAGTCCATTTATATAGATTGGGTGTGCAATTGGAGAGACAATAATTCAAGAAGTGAAGCATTTATATGAGGCAAATCAGATAACTAACTTATGGCAACACAGAGAGTTATAGACCTTATGAGCTAACTGGGAAAAACAACGCTGAGATATAGACTGTTGTGTCTAAAACTTCTCATGAAGTAAGTGATGCAGAGAATGGCCGTAAAGTCACAGTATCTGCTTAACAAAGCAGGCAAAGTCAGGACTTGAAGACTCTCAACCAGGCTGAGTTGCAGCTGTACAGCCATAGTTAGAGAGACATTTCCCATTCTCTGTATCCACTGAGCAGGCATTCCTTAAAGGCTTAGGGCAGTGATCCCCTATTCAGCATGATTCTGCCACCCAGAAGACATTTGCCAACATCTGAAAATGTTTTTGATTGCCACAACTAGAAAAGTTGCCACTGGCATCTCCTCTTGAGTAGAGAACCAGGATACTGATAAACTTTGTACAGCATCCTACAGCCCCCATGACGAAATGTATCTGACTACAACGTGAATATCACTGAGACTGAGAAATCCTGGACTAGGGCAATGTTGACAAGTTTCTTAGAAATTCTCAGGGAACAAGAGAAAAGGGACTCGACGTCAGGTGGGGGTTGGGGTTTACACATCTTGAGGACCTGCTGTGTGTCAGGTCCAGCACACAACTTCTCTTCAACCTCACATGGAACTCCACTCAATGTTATGGGGCAGCTGGGATGGATGGCAGGGGAGTTTGTGGGGAAACAGATACATGTATATGTACGGCTGAGTCCCTTTGCTATTTACCTGAAACTATCACAACACTGCTAATTGGCTACACTCTAATACAAAATAAAAAGTTAAAACAAAGGAAGTAGATATGTGACATCACTTTATAGAAAGGAAATACAGTTTCAGAAAGAGGAACAGCTCCTCAATAAATAACTCATTTTAGCTGGAACTTCAATCCTAATCTTTTACTTACAAACCACAAAGCTGAGATGTTACTGGGGAAAACTGTGAAAGTTATGTTTTTTCTAATTTAAAAATGGAAATCATTTTAACTTTCACTTATAATTTTTAACAAAGCAGGAAAATGTCATTGTGTTCATGTCTGGATTATATGTCAATAATTTTAGTCTGACTTTACTAACTTTTAATAAATGTAGACATTGTACTATTAGAATGCTTATTTAAACATTAAAATTCATTTAGTACTGAAATATCAGGACTAGCTTTATCAGGGAAATAAAATTGAAGGTTACTTTTATAACTATATAACATTTTTTTCTCCAAAATCACTGTAGATGGTGACTGCAGCCTGAAATTAAAAGCCACTTACTCCTTGGAAGGAAATTTATGACCCACCTAGACAGCATATTAAAAAGCAGAGACATTACTTTGTCAACAAAGGTCCATCTAGTCAAGGCTATGGTTTTTCCAGTAGTCATGTATAGATATGAGAGTTGGACTATAAAGAAAGCTGAGCACTGAAGAATTGATGCTTTTGAACTGTGGTGTTGAAGACTCTTGAGAGTCCCTTGGACTGCAAAGAAATCCAACCAGTCCATCCTAAAGGAGATCAGTCCTGGGTGTTCATTGGAAGAACTGATATTGAAGTGAAACTCCAATATTTTGGCCACCTAATGGGAGGAGCTGACTCATTTGAAAAGACCCTGATGTTGGGAGAGATTGAAGGCAGGAGGAGAAGGGGACGACAGAGGATGAGATGGTTGGATGGCATCACTGACTCGATGGACATGGGTTTGGGTGAACTCCGGGAGTTGGTGATGGACAGGGAGGCCTGGCGTGCTGTGGTTCATGGGGTCACAAAGAGTCAGACACGACTGAGCGACTGAACTGAACTGAATATTTTTTTACTGAATTTTGAAACTTTTACAATAAGCTTATATTAAAAACTATAAAATCAGAAAACAGATTTTTTTTGCTGTTGTTCAGTCATTAAGTTGTGTCTGACTCTTTGTGACCCTGCGAACTGCAGCACGCCAGGCTTCCCTGTCCTTCACTATCTCCCAGAGTTTGCTCAAATTCATGTCTATTGAGTCAGTAATGCCATCCATCCATCTCATCCTCTATCGCCCCCTTCTCGTCTTGCCCTCAATCTTTCCCAGCATCAGGGTCTTTTCCAATGAGTCAGCTCTTCGTATCAGGTGGCCAAAGTATTGGGACTTCAGCTTCAGCACCAGTCCTTCCAAAGAATAAATTTTAATGTGGCATATGTGATTATTTATGAAATAGAGAAAATTGCATAGAAGACAGAGACTCATTTATTTGGGAATTATATGGATTTGTTAACAATGAAATCTAAAATTCCATTTAATTGAATATTTCTTTTGCATTATAGGCAATAGGGGAAAAAGAAAGAAGGACACAAGGCTTTTGCTTCTAAGGAGCTCCCAAAGTATGCTTTGTCCAAATAATGCAAGTGTTCAGAATGCTTTCTCCTCTCAGTTTTCCCACAAATATCCCAGGCACCATTAATGAGTGTAATATTCTCTAGCCTTCCTCTCATAGCACCTTGCTGGAATTTCTGATTCTAACTGCATTATTATTAGTTTCCTCCCCAAAATTATAAGCCTCAATGGCCCTGTTTTTATGCTTATTCAACTATATATTCCGTTATCACCTAATGCAGTGTCTTGTACACACTATAAAGTCAATAAATGCTTGCTAAATTGAAATAATTCCAGCCCCACGGCCAAATGCTCACAGATTTCCATAATCTCAGAGAAGGCATAGGTGTGGAGGTGTTGCAAAAGAATTCCTGTGCTTAGCAAGCATGTTTATATCCGGGGTTAGTGGCCTCTATTTTTAATTTACTTGATTTTTCTACAGTATCGACTTTTTTCTTAAATAATTCCTTATTTACATCCGAAGATCAAAAGTCTTTCAAGCTGAATCCTTGCCTACACACATATTTATGAGCTGTGCTCACAAAATGCTCAGGAACGTTAAAAATTCCTGACATGAAAAATGTGTTGCACCACACAAAGTTTTTTTTAGATGGACCAAGTAAATAAATACGTAGCTCATTTGTGGAGCAGTTCTGGATGTAAGGTTAGACTGCTGTGGCCCAAGGTTTAACACAACAGGTGTTTCTATAAAATTGATTGGAACGGCGATTGAAGCCTGCCATCTACAGGCCAAAGTGTGTATCACCATATGAGTGCTGGTAGATTTGAGTCCAAGAACCTGTAACAAGTCTTAGGGAACGCTCATTGATCCGATCTCAAAGAGACAACTCTATGTCGAATTGTTTGGAGCCAATGCTCTGTTCCTGTCTTTCAACATCAGTGTGTAAGCCAACAATGTAAAACTGTCTAATAGGCAATGCTCCCTTCCACCTAGTTTCCTACAAAATCATTACCTTATAAAATTGAAGATAAACTTTGTCTCCCACTTTTATCATCATGCTCTGCACTGTTTGAATTGTAATTACCTTTGTATTTTTCTATTTTCCCAGGAGTTGGTTAATTTCTACAGTACAGGGGACCCCTAAAATTCATTTTTGTGCAATCTCTTGCCCAGCCCAATATCTGACATGTGGCAGATACTCTATGAAGATGCAATGCCATGTAACATCGAGATGAAAGGCTGTAAAAATTAAGAGAACAAATTAGTAAATGAATGAGAAGATGAGTCAACGAAGTAATGATTTCCTTCTTCTCTTGTTTCAAATCATATAGAAATTTATGAATAAAATTTGTACTAGAGATATGTGTATTAACACGTACAGATTTATGCATAGATAAGAATATATGTAGGACTTCCCTGGTGGCTCGAACAGTAAATAATCTGCCTGTAATGCAGGAGACCCGGGTTCAATTCCCAGATCAGGAAGATCCCCTGGAGAAGGAAATGGCAACCCACTCCAGTATTCTTTCCTGGAGAATCCCATGGACAAAGGAGCCTGGTGGGCTGCAGTTCACCAGGTCACAAAGAGTTGGACACAACTGAAGTGACTTAGCATACATGCACACCTGTGGCGGGGTGGGGCGGGGGGGGACAGTTAATCAGGCAAGAATTCTGGGTTGAATTCTCCAGGTAAGAATACTGGAGTGGGGTGCTATTCCCTTCTCCAGAGGATCTTCCCGATCCAGGGATGGAGTCTCAATCTTATGCACTACAGGCAGATTCTCTACCATCTGAGCCACCAGGGAAGCCCATATACATGAACACATATTGTATATACACACATATCTCCATATATATAGTCAGCTGTTTTTCAACTTCTATAGTAAATCAAAGGTTTAAACACTTTTCATTAAAATCTTGAAACCCATATATTAAGGTCTTATAAATTCAGATTTAGGGCCTTGGCTATGTCATTTTATCAGATAGAATATTCTGAAAGATTCATTTATTTATAAAACAAACATGGCACCCAGACCACAGTTATTGCTTCTTATTTATTTTGTTCTTTCTGTGGTTGACCAGATAGCTCTAGTCAGATGAAATGAGAGTCAAGGAAAACAAAATGTTTAGATTGCTTTGGAGGTAGAGTTAAAAACAAAAAAATACAGAGAAACAAAAATATTGAGAGAACCCAGTTCTCTTCTTACTTTCCTATCAATACAACCTTGAAGAAACTTTTTTGCACTTTTATCCTTCAGTTATCTTTAAAAAGAAGTGGCCACATGGATGGACCTAGAAATTTTCATACTGATTGAACTAAGTCAGACAGAGAAGCACAAATATCATATGATATTGCTTGCATGTGGGTTCTTACAAATGAACCAATTTACAAAACAGAAATAGAGTCCCAGATGTAGTATAAAATGTTATGGTTACTAGGGGGGACCGGAGGAGGGAGACTTAAATTAACATAAACACACTGCTACATATAAAATAGATGGCTTTTCTAGTGGCTCAGATGGTAAGGAATCTGCCTGCAATGTGGGAGACCCAGGTTTGACCCATGGGTTGGGAAGATTCCCTGGAGGAGGAAATGGCAGCCCTCTCCAGTATTCTTGCCTGAAGAATCCCACGGACAGAAGAGCCTGGTGGGCTACAGTCCATGGGGTCACAAAGAGTCAGACACAACTGAGCGGCTAACACTTTAGTTTCCTATATATAAAATAGATAACTAATAAGGACTTCCTGTATAACACACAGAACTCTACTCAATGTTCTGTAGTGACCTATATAGGAAAAGAATCTGAAAAGAGTGGTTGTATGTATACGTACAGCTCATTCACTTTGCTGTACACCTGAAACCAACACAACATTGGAAGTTAGCTATACTCCAATAAAAACTTTTTAAAACAACATATTAAAAGAAGAGTCCAATATTCATTGTTCACTGCTGTGTATCAGGCGCTGCATTTGGTAATTCTATGAATTGTCTCATTTAATCTGCCCAATAGCCCCAAATCTGCGAGACATCTACTGATATAACCATTTTATGAACCAGGAAACTGGATCTCAAGGAAATTATTTCTGCAGGGTTACATTGCAGGAAGAATGCTGGACCCAACTCACAACAACTTGTAAGAGCCCACTCTGTGTTCAGGGATGTCACACTGGTAGTGGGAAGTCAGCTGTAATAGAGTTGTTTCAGTTCAGTCCAGTCACTCAGTCATGTCTGACTCTTCGTGACCCCATGGACTACAGCACACCAGGCTTCCCTGTCCATCAACTCCTGGAGCTTACTCAAACTCATGTCCATCAAGCCAGTGATGCCATCTAACCATCTCATCCTCTGTTGTCCCCTTCTTCTCCCATCTTCAATCTTTCCCAGCATCAGGGTCTTTTCAAATGAGTCAGTTCTTCCCATCAGGTGGCCAAAATATTGGAGCTTCAGCTTCAGCATCAGTCCTTTCAATGAATATTCAGGACTGATTTCCTTTAGAATGGACTGGCTTGATCTCCTTTTAGTCCAAGGGACTCTCAAGAGTCTTCTCCAACACCACAGTTCAAAAACATCAATTCTTCTGCACTCATCTTTCTTTATAGTCCAACTCTCACATCCATACATGACTATTGGAAAAACCATTACTTTCACTAGATGGACCTTTGTTTATACCATGTAAATCAGCCATTGATGTGAAGCAACTCTGACCCCTGTCCCCAGAGCCAGTTGTTAAATGTGTACCAGCATAGCAGTTTATGAAGAAATAGAATTGAAGAATACTCAACTCCAAAATGTATGTTATTTCAAATGCACCACCGTACCCAAAAGGTAAGGAATTGTCTATTTAAGACTCATTTAGAATTTTATACTCTATAAAAGAATATTTTATACCAGCTGTCCCCAACCTTTGTGATACCAAGAAGCAGTTTTGTGGAAGACAGTTTTTCCACTGATGGAGTAAAGGGGATAGTTTCAGGATGATTCAAGGACATTACATTGATTGTGCACTTTATTTCTATTATTATTTCATCAGCTCCCCTTCAGAGCATCAGGCATTAGATCCTGGAACTTGGGGACCCGGTTTTATATAATAAAATGAACCCAATTTCCATTTCACTTTTATTCCTCCCTGTTTCCACCCTTTCTCCCTAATCATCACTACCATACTCTGAGCTCCTGCTATATGCTAGCTGAAAGTGAAAATGATGTCGCTCAGATGTGTCCGGCTCTTTGTGATCCCATGGACTGTAGTCTACCAGGCTTCTCTGTCCATGGGATTTTCCAGGCAAGTGTACTGGAGTGGGTTGCCATTTCCTTCTCCAGGGGATCTTCCTGACCCAGGGATTGAACCCAGGTCTCCTGCCTTGCAGGCAGACGCTTTACCCTCTGAGCCACCAGGGAAGCCCTGGACATCAACTGCAATATTTTTTAACACTGAGGAAAATAAGGTATGGATCAGTCAAAGGATTTAGACAAAAATATAAATTAACTAAGGATGGAGCCCTGACTCCAGATTAAATGTTTCATACTTTTTATCTGGTATGAGAGTCTTACAGTCACTTTCAGCACCTAGCTCAAGTTCCTTCTTCTGAGAGGTCCTAGAGACCCACCATTCTCCTTTGATTCATCTCTTCAATGAATAGCTGAGCACAGAGTACATGCCACATGATGCCAGGTGCTAAGATGCAGCAGTGGAGTAGGAGGCAGCTTCCTTCTTGTGGGGAGAGACAGGATGGCAGCAACAGAGCAGCAGAAATCACATGGCCCAGCAAGGAGTGGGCGAGAATTCTGTGTCCTCCTCCTTCTAGCTGTGTGACCTTGGACAAGGACTTAATCTCCTTGTGGCTCAGTTTCCTGTCATATGTTAAAAGAAAATAATAATACAATCTGTGCCTTAAGTTGTTGTGGGGATTGAATGTTATAAAGTTGAGTCGGGTAAGTGCTCAACACATGTTAGTTGAGACTTTTAAAGTATCTAATTACAACCTGTAGTTTGAGCTCTGAAGGAAATGCAATAGACTAGGGTTGGGGTGAGGGTGGATTATTTTAGACAGTGTGATCAATAAAGTTCTCTCTGACGAATTGATAGGAGGATGAGAATGTATCCACTTTAGCATTAGATGGAGAAAGAACATTTCCAGCAGATGGAACTGAACTGCTAATCTCTGAAGTGAGGAAGTATTTTGTGCTCAAGGAAATGCTAGAGGTTAGTATTCCTGGAGCACAGGGAGAATGGAAGGAGATGAATATTAAGTGACAGGTGGGGACCAAACCATGCATGGCCCTTAGGGTCTCATGGACTTTGCATTTTATTCTAAGAGCAAAGGAAAATCTGAAGCTCTTCTTTGTAGTTTTTCTGTCCCAGGTCTTATTTTCATGTAGAAATCAGTCCTCTCGACATCCCCTCACTTCTTTGCAGCCCATGATTAAAGACACCAGGGTGTATCTAGTTTTAGAGTGTTTCCATTATTTCTTCTGTGAAAACTTCAAGAGATGATGAGCAGGCATGTGGAAAATGACAATATTTCCAAAGTTCTTTAAGTCCCAGATCTTTTTCATTAGTTTCTAAGTCCCTTGGCTTAAATAGAGCATTTGTATTTGAAGTCCACTGATGATTCCTCCAAATGTATACACGAGTGTACTTTTTGGAAAGAACGGGTTTCCATAGCTTTCATCAAAACTCAGCAGGTTTTTGATTCAAGAATGGTTAAGGACTGTTGGCTTAAATTGTCTAAATGCCTACACATTCTGTTTTTATGTCCTCTCATTTTCCAGAAGGCTCCCTTATGATTCAGAGGAAGACAATTAAGTGTCCTTCGACATCCAGTGAGAATCTTAACTTCGGGAGATTTCCAGTCTTAACGAGGAATCTTTTCGGTCGCTCACTGGGTAAATAATCTGCCTGCAATGCTGGAGACCACCTGCAATGCAGGAGACTGCCTGTAATGCAGGAGACTGCCTGTGATGCAGGAGACCTGGGTTCAATCCCTGAGCTGGGAGGATTCCTGGGAGGAGAAGGAAATGACAACCCACTCCAGTATTCTTGCCTGGGAAATCCCATGGACAGAGGAGCCTAGCAGGCTACAGTCCATGGGGTCACAAGAGTCGGACATGACTTAGCGAGTAAACCACACAAACTTTACAGTTTTGTAGTAACCTACTAATTGTCTCTCTGGGAAAGTACTATTATTAAGATTAGCATCCTTGTTTTACTAGTGGCGAAACAGCTTTATATTTGGACTGACTGAGAAAGACCTTATTTTAGATCCTGTGTTTATTCCTTTTACCTGGCTGTCCCAAGAACAGCTCAATGCTACTGCAACTGGTATTCCAGACTGTCTCTCTTCTCTGTTCTAGTCTAACTGGTCATCAAGTCAAGACATACCTGGAATAACAGGCAACTTTGGCCTTGGGGTACAAAATGAAGCAGGGCAAAGGTTAATAGAGTTTTGCCAAGAGAACGCACTGATCATAGCAAAATCTTTCTTCCAACAATACAAGAAAAGACTCTACACATGGACATCAGCAGATGGCCAACACTAAAATCAGATTGATTACATTTTTTGCAGCTGAAGATAGAGAAGCTCTATACAGTCAGCAAAAACAAGACCGGGAGCAGACAGATCATGAACTCCTTATTGCCAAATTTGGACTTCAGTTGAAGAAAGTAGGGAAAACCACTAGACCACTCAGGTATGACCTACATCAAATCCCTTACGATTATATAGTGAAAGTGAAAAACTAGATTCAAGGGATTAGATCTGATAGACAGAAGGCCTGAAGAACTATGGATGGAGGTTCGTGACATTGTACAGGAGACAGGGAGCAAGACCATTTACAAGAAAAAAAAGTACAAAAAGGCAAAAATGGCTGTCTGAGGAGGCCTCACAAAGAGCTGTGAGTAGAAAAGAAGTGAAAGGCAAAGGAGAAAAGGAAAGATATACTCAGTTGAATGCAGAGTTGCAAAGAATAGCAAGGAGAGATAAGAAAGCCTTCCTCAGTGATCAGTGCAAAGAAATAGAGGAAAACAATAGAATGGGAAAAACTAGAGATCTCTTCAAGAAAATTAGAGATATGAAGGGAATGTTTCATGTAAAGATGGACACCATAAAGGACAGAAATGGTATGGACCTAACAGAAACAAAAGATATTAAGAAATTGAGGTGGCAAGAATACACAGAAGAACTGTACAAAAAAGTTCTTCATGACCCAGATAATCTCAATGGTGTGATCACTCACATAGAGCCAGATATCCTGGAATGTGAAGTCAAGTGGGCCTTAGAAAGCATCACTACAAACAAAGCTAGTGGAGGTGATGGAATTCCAGTTGAGCTATTTCAAATCCTAAAAGATGACGCTGTGAAAGTGCTGCACTGAATATGTCAGCAAATTTGGAAAACTCAGCAGTGGCCACAGGACTGGAAAAGGTCCGTTTTCATTCCAATCCCAAAGAAAGGCAATGCCAAAGAATGCTCAAACTACCACACAATTGCACTCATCTCACATCCTAAAAACATAATGCTCAAAATTCTCCAAGCCAGGCTTCAACAGTGCATAAACTATGAACTTCCAGATGTACAAGTTAGATTTAGAAAAGGCAGAAGAACCAGAGATCAAATTGCCAATATCCTCTGGACCATCAAAAAAGCAAGAAAGTTCCCGAAAAACATCTACTTCTGCTTTATTGATTATGCCAAAGCCTTTGACTGTGTGGATCACAATAAACTGTGAAAATTTCTAAAAGAGATGGGAATACCAGACCACCTGATCTGCCTCCTGGGAAATCTGTATGCAGGCCAGGAAGCAACACTTAGAACTGGACATGGAACAGCAGACTGGCCCCAAATAGGGAAAGGAGTACTTCAAAGCTGTATATTGTCACCCTTCTCATTTAATTCATCTGCAGAGTAAATCATGAGAAATGCTGGATTGGATGAAGCACAAGCTGGAATCAAGATTGCTAGGAGAAATATCAATAACCTCAGATATGCAGATGACACCACCCTTATGGCAGAAAGTGAAGAAGAACTAAAGAGCTTCTTAATGAAAGTAAAAGAGGAGAGTGAAAAAAGTTGATTTAAAGTTGGACATTCAGAAAATGAAGATCATGGCATCTGGTCCCATCACTTCATGGCAAATAGATGGGGAAACAATGGAAACAGTGACAGACTTTATTTTTGAGGGCTCCAAAATCACTGCAGATGGTGATTGCAGCCATGAAATTAAAAGACATTTACTCCTTGGAAGAAAAGTTATCACTAACCTAGACAGTATATTAAAAAGCAGAGACATTACTTTGCCAACAAAGGTCCATCTAGTCAAAGCTATGATTTTTCCAGTAGTCATATATGGATGTGAGAGTTGGACTATAAAGAAAGCTGAGCACCAAAAAATGTATGCTTTTGAACTGTGGTGTTGGAGAAGACTTTTGAGAGTCCCTTGGACTGCAAGGAGATCCAACTAGTCCATCCTAAAGGAAATCAGGCCTGAATATTCATGGGAAGGACTGATGCTGAAGCTGAAACTCCGATACTTTGGCCACCTGATGTGAAGAACTGACTCACTGGAAAAGACCCTGACACTGGGAAAGATTGACGGTTAGAGGAGAAGGGGATGACAGAGGATGAGATGGCTGGATGGCATCACCAACTCAATGGCATGAGTTTGAGTAAACTCCAGGAATTGGTGATGGACAGGGAGGCGTGATGTGCTGCAATCCATGGAGTCACAAAGAATCAGACAGGACTGAGTGACTGAACTGAACTAGTCATCATACTGAAAAAGAGAATTGAGTTAGATAAAGACTCTACTTCAGTGGCCTTATAATATAGAAATTGATACAACCTAGAAAATGTCAGGGCCACTTATGTCTTAGTTTCCTTTTCTGCTGTGCTTGCATTTCCTCTGTACCAATGAATTCTTAGCTTTCCAAAGATGGTGAAGGGAATGGAATACTAGGGAAGAGTAAAAGCTCAAATATTACTCTTCTTCATCAAGGTCGACGTAACCACATGGCCTGAGTCCTCATGTGGTCCATTGGTGAACCACATTGCTCATCCATGGCCACACCCTCGCCCCCCAGACCCAGTCAGGTTCAAAATTCCAGCCCCAAAGAGGAGGTCATGACAAGCAAGAGACACTAGAGAATCAATAGTTGGCAGGAGTAGAATACAACCCACTAATAGCATGTAGGTAACCTTTTCTTCTACTCTAGAATCAACCATAAGATGAACATATCCTAAGCTTTATTATTCTTATTGGTTCTAGGCAGATAACACTCTCCATTTATAAAGATTGCAGATAGGTGATGCAAGTCCTTAGCAAGTGCATATGTATAGCTGTTTCCCCATAAAAGGGCTTCCCTCGTGGTTCAGCTGGTAAAGAATCTGCCTGCAATGTGGGAGACCTGGATTCGATCCCTGGGTTGGGAAGATCCCCTGGAGAAGAAAAAGGCTACTCACTCCAGTATTCTGGCCTGGAGAATTCCATGGACTGTATAGTCCATGGGGTTGCAAAGAGTCAAAACACGACTGAGCGACTTTCACTTTCACTTTCCCATAAATAACAGCTGTTATTTTTTTCAAAAAGAATAAAGAAAGCCACATTTTAAAACTTAAGCATCCAGAAAGATGAAACAAGATACTCTAGTGATCTTATGTATTTCCCAAGCAAGTTATTAAGAATTTGCCAAATCTTCTCCCAGTTATCCCACATCCCATATCTCCTGCCTGCTCTTTGTTTCACAAACAACCCACTCCTTATACTCGTCCCTGTGTCTGCCTCCCAAAGCAAATTAATAACTTACCTTGCTTCTTTGGGGGCTTTCTGGCTGGCTCAGTGGTAAAGAATCTGCCTGCCAGTGCAGGAGACACAGGAGAACAGGTTTGATCTCTGGATTGGGAAGATCCCTTGGAGTTGTTCATTGTTCAGTCACTCAGTCGTGTCCGACTCTTTGTGACCCCATGGACTGCAGCACTCCAGGCTTCCCTGTCCTTCACAATCTCCTGGAGCTTGCACAAACTCATGTCCATTGAATCAGTGATGCCATCCAACCATCTCATTCATTTCATCTCTGTCGTCCCCTTCTCCTCCTGCCTTCAATCTTTCCCAGCATCAGGGTCTTTTCCAATGAGTCAGTTTTTGGAAAGGATTGGATAGATCCCTTGGAGTAAGAAATGGCAACCCACTCCAGTATTCTTGCCTGGGAAATTCAATGCACAGAGGAGCGTGGCAGGATACAGTCCCTGGGGTCACAAAGTCAGACACGACTGAGCATGCATCATTTGTTCCTTTTATAATTCTCTCTCCATGTCACCCATTATACAGATTGTGTACATGCATGCTAAGTCACTTCAGTTGTGCCTAACTCTATATGACCTCTGGACTGGAGCCCACCAGGCTCCTCTGTCCTTGGGATTCTCCAGGCAAGAAAACTGGAGTGGATCTTCCCAACCCAGGGATGGAACCTGAGTCTCTTACATCTCCTGCATTAACAGGCGTATTCTTTACCACTAGTGCCACTTGGGAAGCCCATTATATAGATTATCTACAGTCAAATAACAATGGGCAGGAAAGAAGAGGGGCTCTGACTGAGGGGGCTTGGCATCCTGTCCCTCCTCCAGCACCTGCAGCTGTCTCCTCTCAAGCTTTGGATGTGACTCACAAGAGCCCAGCAAGCAGGCAGGCTAAGGGTCCCCCTCTCTATCGGGTGAGGATGAGGATACAGAAAGGTAACGTTCTCATTAGGGTTGGAAAAAGGAGTATGGGGAAAGGCAGGGACCCCTCCCATCTTATTTGATCCTACTCTCATCACACTGATGGTGGAAGGGCAAACTCTCCATAGGGTGTCTTGGACTATGTTAACACCCTTGCACCAGAGTTATTTACTTTTCAGAATGCCCCTATCACTTCCTCCTCCCTATCCTCCTGCTCCTAAGTGATTCAGCAAAGGGACCTCAACTTATATTTAAATCTTTTGAGATTTTCTCCTACATCTTAGCATGACATGCCTTTCACTTTGCCCTGCATCTATTTGTGAGTTGTGATGGACTCTAATGAGATGGAAAATATACTGGAGATCTTATTCCACATGTTCAGGACTTTGTCATTTTTAATGGGCTTTCCCATAATCACCATCTGCTCCTATTCCCTTCCCCCTCCCCCTCCTCCTCTTTGCCCTCCTTTCTTCTATTGAAACCAGATACCTGTGTAATAAAAATAGAAGTTGGGTGTTTTTGCTTTTGGAAACGCAATCATTGAGACCATATTTTTGAGGACTATTTTTACAAAGTGACTTTTACAGGTAATCTTCTGGGCAACAGAGTGTTCTGTTTTTTTTTTCCCCCAGTCACTGCTGTAGAATCCAGGATACTGGGTTTCAAAGGTGGGATTACTAGGGGAAAGTGTGTCTGCCTAGCTGCTGTTATCCTGACCTTGTAAGCCCTCATGCAGGTGCCTGTCTCTTGGGCCATCTCAAATTGCCGCAGAAAGAGGCGATGACAGTTTGATTTCACCCGGTCCCTTGAGTTATGAGTAATTTTGTTAGACTCTTGTCATTTTCTGGCAGTTTTCATGAAGTTGTGCTGAATTTGCAAACAAAGGCAAAGGGCAAACAATGGTCTAAGCTGCTTTGAGATGGCCTCATTAAACTGCAGCCTGCCGGAAGCTTGCTGCTTATAGCAATGAACACATCTGAGCTTGACAATGAAGTCACCATCTAAAACGCTGTTCACATTGCTTGGGATGATAAAGTTGTCTCATGTGCAACTAAGCATAAAAAAAAAAAAAAGGTAATTAATTCATTAAATATATAAGGAAGGAAAAAAGAAAGAGCAGAAAACTGCTCCTTGGAGAAGGAAATGGCAACCCACTCCAGTATTCTTTGCCTGGAGAATCCCATGGACAGAGGAGCCTAGCAGGCTGAAGTCCATGGGGTTGCAAGAATCAGACATGACTTAGCAACTAAACCACCACCACCAGAAAATTGCTCCAGTTTCCAGGACAGCTAAAATTCCCCTTTCCTGCTGTTATTTCAGCCCTGGCACCAGTAAGCAGTGCCCCTTGAGGAGGAAAATGGCAACCCACTCCAGTATTCTTGCCTGAAAAAATTCCACAGACAGAGGAGCCTGGCAGGCTATAGTCTGTGGGGTCCCAAAGAGTTGGAAATGACTGAACAACTGATGCTTAAGCATACATGCAAGCTCTCTGGAACTTGGGTGTACAGACACCCTTTCTGTTTGGGGAATACAATGATCTCTGCACATGCCTCCTGTTGAGAGATGGGGTTGTGTGGCATGCTCTCCAGTGTCTCTTTTTAATTTCAGAAGTATGCATTTGTGAGATTATAGGAAGCCCTTAAAAATAGCAAAGTCCTTACCATGAGAGTAAGGTCCCCAGCATATTTTCCACCTCAGTAGCCTCCATCACAACCCACAAACAAAAGTAGGGCAAAGTAAAATGAATGCCACTTTGAGATGTGGGAGAGGATCTCAAAGGAATACAGTTTCATTCAATGTAAGTTGAGATCCCTTATGTGAATCATTTAGTCTATGGGACTTAGTTTCCATAGATATTAATTATGATAAAATGGACCAACCTGTTATCCTCAGAAATTATTAGATTATAAGAGATTATTTCTATTTTAGATAATAAATATATTTTAAAATAGATCATAATGAAAATATGAACACTATGGAATTGGTTGTCCCAAGTGAACAAGTGTCTAGTTATCTGAAGCGTCTGTCACAAGCAAACACTTTCTGGATTCATGTGTGTGCACTTAGCTGTTCAGTCATGTCCAACTCTTTGCGACCCCATGGACTGTAGCCAACCAGGCTTCTCTGTCCATGGGGATTCTCCAGGCAAGAATACTGGAGGGAGTTGCCATGCCCTCCTCCAGGGGATCTTCCCAACCTAGGGATTGAACCTAGGTCTCCCACATTGCAGGCAGATTCTTTACCATCTGAGCCACCAGGGAAGCCTTGGATTCATAACCCTCTAAATTAAGAATTAAGCCTGTGCTCATTATCTTTGACTGTGGCTCAGATCATTAGTTCCTTATTGTAAGATTCAGGCTCAAATTGAAGAAAGTAGGGGAAACCATTAGGCCATTCAGGTATGATCTAAATCAAATTCCTTATGATTATACAGTAGAGATGACAAATAGTTTCAAGGGACTAGATCTGGTAGACAGAGTGCCTGAAGAACTAGGGACAGAAGTTCATAACATTGTACAGAAAATGGTGACAAAAACCATTCCCAAGAAAAAGAAATGCAAAACGGCAAAGTGATCATCTGAGGATGCCTTACAAATAGCTAAGAAAAGAAGAAAAGTGTATGGCAAAGAAGAAAGGGAAAGATATACCCAGCTGAATGCAAAGTTCCAGAGAATGGCAAAGAGAGATAAGAAAGTCTTCTTAAGTGAACAGTGCAAAAAAAGGGGAAAGCAATAGAATGGGACAGACTACAGGTCTTTTTTTAAAAATTGGAGATATCAAGGAAACATTTCATGCAAAGATGGGCACAATAAAGGACAGAAATGGTCTGGACCTAACAGAAGCAGAAGAGATTTAAAAAGAGCACCAAGAATACATGGAAGAACTGTACAAAAAATCTTAATGACCTGAATAACCATGATGGTGTGGTCACTCACCTAGAGCCAGACATCCTGGAATGTAAAGTCAAGTGGGCCTTACAAAGCATTACTACAAACAAAGCTAGTGAGGGTGATGGAATTCCAGTTGAGCTATTTCAAATTCTAAACAATGATGCTGTTAAAAGTGTTTCACTCAATATGTCAGCAAATTTGGAAAACTCAGTATTGGCCACAGGACTGGAAAATGTCAGTTTTCATTTGAATCCCAAAGAAAGGCAATGCTAAAGAATGCTCAAATTATCTTCCAATTGCACTCATTTCACATGCTAGCAAGATTATGCTCAAAATCCTTCAAGCTAGGCTTTAGCAGTATGTGAACCGAGAACTTTCAGATGTACAAACTGGATTTAGAAAAGGCAGAGGAACCAGATATCAAATTGCCAACATCTATGGGATCATAGAAAAAGCAAGGAAATTCTAAAAAAAAAAAAAAGAATCTACTTCTGCTTCATTGACTAGGCTAAAGCCTTAACTGAGTAGATCACAAAAAAACTGTGGAAAATTCTTAAAGAGATGGGAATAGCAGACCACCTTACCTGCCTCCTGAGAAGCCTGTATTCAGGACAAGAAGCAACAGTTAGAATTAGACTTGAAGCAATGGACTGTTTCAAAACTGGGAAAGGAGTACTTCAAGGCTGTATGTTGTCACCCTGCTTATTTAACTTATATGCAAAGCACATCAGGTGAAATGCTCAGCTGGATGACTCACAGGCTGGAATCAAGATTGCCAGGAGAAATATCAACAGCCTCAGATATGCAGATGATAACACTTTAATGTCAGAAAGCGACAAGGAACTAAAGAGCCTCTTGATGAAGGTGAGAGAAGCCAGTGGCACTTAATCCAGGCTGATCCACTTAGATATCCGATGACAAAGAGACAGGAAGTCATGAAGCTGAGTCAGGTGAATGGCAGGATTCCAGGTAGAAGATTCAAATGACTCAGCTATTTTCAGTCCTGGAATCTCCCTGGTTACTTTCTTGCCCAAGTTTTGACACCCTCTCCTATTCCACCAGATATTTGAATGCCCTGGCAAATATTTTTGCTTAAAATAACCAGAGTCAGATTTTATCACTCAAAATGACGAAGAGATCTGTACTAACATACACATCTTACTTGAGTTCTCCAAACTTCAGTTCAATTCAGTTCAGTCACTCAGTCATGTCTGACTCTGCGAATCTATGGACTACAGCATGCCAGGCTTCCCTGTCTCTGAACTTAAGAAACCCTTATGCTTACCCACTATTATATCACCAGTGCTAATAAAGTCTAGTCAAAGAAAGGGAGTTTACCACACATTGAAAGAATAGAGGAATAAATGAATGAATGAGGAAATAGAAGATACTTAAATAAACTAAATGCAAAATTCTGTTCTCACTTTTATTTTTTTAATTTTCACCTGGAAGATGAAAGATGCATGGCTTTTAGTTGATTCTAAAGGGAAAGAGACACATGTACCCCAATGTTCATCATAGCACTGTTTGTAATAGCCAGGACATGGAAGCAACCTAGATGTCCATCAGCAGATGAATGAATAAGAAAGCTGTGGTACATATACACAATGGAGTATTACTCAGCCATTAAAAAGAATACATTTGAATCAGTTCTAATGAGATGGATGAAACTGGAACCTATTATACAGAGTGAAGTAAGCCAGAAAGAAAAACACCAATACAGTATACTAACGCATATATATGGAATTTAGAAAGATGGTAACAATAACCCTGTGTACGAGACAGCAAAAGAGACACTGATGAATAGAACAGTCTTATGGACTCTGTAGGAGAGGGAGAGGGTGGGGAGATTTGGGAGAATGGCATTGAAACATGTATAATATCATGTATGAAACGAGTCACCAGTCAAGGTTCGATGCACGATACTGGATGCTTGGGGCTGGTGCACTGGGATGACCCAGAGGGAGAGTATGGGGAGGGAGGAGGGAGGAGGGTTCAGGATGGGGAACACAGGTATACCTGTGGCGGATTCATTTCGATATTTGGCAAAACTAATACAATATTGTAAAGTTTAAAAATAAAATAAAATTAAAAAAAATAAAATGAATTCCCATCCCCAGAAATTTGGCAAGCACTCACTAGAGAGTAATCAGAAGAGCCTGGAATTAAGTAACCTCAAATTATTTGCTAATAATCTCAGATCTTGGAGATATTTGTGATCCTAGCCTTACCCTTGAAAGCTGTAGCACAGAAAAATGGGAAAACAAAGGCTTGAGCATATCTGAACAAATTAGAACTCTGGCTTCTTCTAAAATACCTTTTCACAATTATTTGGCCTTCCAAATGGACAAAGAAACATGCCTGTCTTTTGGTGTCATTTTAAAAGGCCACTGTTGACAATGACTGATGAGAAAAGCCAATAAAATAAATGCTTTCCCATCTAAATTTAAAACCAACTGAAATAGAGTCAGAAAACAAGGTCAAAGGAAATGAAAATCTTTCTCAGCTACCATTAGAAACTCTTTAGGTGGATGTGGCCACAGGATCTTAGTAGTGATTGCTGTTCAGTCACTAAGTCGTAACCATCTCTTGGTGACCCTGTGAACTGTAGCACACCAGGCGTCCCTGCCCTTCACTATCTCCAAGAGTTTGCTCAAACTCATGTCCACTGAGTCCGTGATGCCATCCAACCATCTCATCCTCTGTAACCTCCTTCTCCTCTTGCCCTCAGTCTTTCCCAGCATCCAGGACTTTTAGTAGTGATATGCACCTTCAATACAGAAATGAAACCTGAGGAGTGAAAGGGTTACATAACTTAAGGTCAGTCAAGTGCGTAAGCAAGAACTTCAAACTCAGGTTGTCTAACTTCAAAGACTATATCCTTAACTATATTTTCTCCCCTTACTCAACCAGGGAATAAAAGATACATAAATGAATGGGAAAGAGGACCCTCCAGGAAGCAATAGGTCATCAATTTCAACTCAGGCACTAAGGACCTTAATCATTTCCATATTCTTGCCCAAGGCAGACTCTGGGTTTCCACATGAAAGTGTTTTTTCCACTTAGGCCCTGGCAAGACTACACCTGCAACGATGGATTAAACTTTGAACACTGAAGGAATGCAACAAACAGTTCCAAAAATAACAGTTCAGGTGAGTAGAAAGACTGATTCATAACAGGAATTTTAAAAAGGAATGAGTTTCAAAGGTATTTCAAATCTTGGCCGAGTGACAAGAGAAAGACCTGATTGTAATCTGTGCATATTTAAGAGTTTGAAAAAGAAGAATGAGTGGAATGTATAATATTAGTTTCTTTTTTATTTTCCCTTTTTTTTTTTTTTTTTTTAGGTTACATTTAAGCAGCAAAGGTAAATAAATCCAGGGAAGAGACCACAGAGGGACTAGACTTTGAAAATGCCTTTAGATATTTAGGGCTGGACCCAGAGCTAAGATTTGGCAGAGTTTCTCACAGAGAAAAAAATAATGTTTCAAAGACTGGGAAATATCCTTCAGTTTCCTCTTAAGGATTTTGTCATGTTCAAACTGGATAAAGCAGGCTAAGTCCTAAGTCAATAGCAGGCTTATGTAAATAGTACACTGTTGGCATGGGTGAGAAAAGCAGAACAGCTAAGACATCCTGAAAGTTATTCTGTTTCCTCCAAGGGAACAGGTTTAAGTGATGGAAAGTGAGATTGAATATAATACCCAGTTCAAGTAACTAGTGTGAATTCATTACTCTGGGAAATCAGGGAAATTTGAAGGTAAATGCTTCCCACGGGTATATCTGGGAAAAGGAGAATGGGAAACCTTTAGCAAATAGATCAACATAGATTCAAGGGTATATATAATGTTTGACATCATATTATTTGTTCAAGGATAATAATGATCATTTTGCTGAAATTCAATTTCTACCCAGTGAAGTGGGAAATATACATTAAAAAAAAAAAAAAATCTCCATGCAGAAAAGGCAAAGCAACATGCTCAGCTCTGTGGAGTTGTTCTTGTTTTCTAATCCTGCTGTTATCAAGTTGGTTGCTTGTCAACCGCTTTGCAGAAAACTAAGCATTTTACTTGGGTTCTGAATTTGAAGGGCAGTTTTGATGCTGAAGTTCTGTGTACTATAACATATTATTTTGCTTAAATAGTCACTGATCTTGATCTCATTCACCTATACAAGTCTCCTCCTTGGTAACTTCTTTTAGGAGAAGCAAAAATTGGGAAAGAAATCATTGTTTCTTGGGAAATAAACTCAAATACATATTACATTGTTTTTAATGGGTAATTGTGTAAAAACTCAGAACTCTAGAAGTTAATTCAGAAGCACTTCTAACAACTACTTGTATTTTTTTCTAATGATAATATTAAGCAATGTTTTTGTTCAGTAGCTCAGTCATGTCCAACATTTTGCAACCCCATGGACTGCAGCATGTCAGGCTTCCCTGTTCTTCACCATATCGCGAGGCTTGCTCAAACTCTTGTCCATTGAGTCAGTGATGCCATCCAACCATCTCATCCTTTGTCATCCCCTTCTCCTCCTACCTTCGATCTTTCCCAACCTCAGGGTCTTTTCCAATGAGTCAACTCTTTGCATAAGATGGCCAAAGTATTGGAGCTTCAGCTTCAGCATCAGTCCTTCCAATGAATATTCAGGCTTGATTTGCTTTAGGATTGACTGGTGTGATATCCTTGCAGTCTAAGGGAATCTCAAGGGGTCTTCTCCAACACCATAGTTCAAAAGCATCAATTCTTTGGCACTCACCCTTCATTGTGGTCCAACTCTCACATCCATACATGACTACTGGAAAAACAATGACTAGATGGACCTTTGTTGGCAAATAATGTCTCTGCTTTTTAATACTCTGTCTAGGTTTGTCACAGCTTTTCTTCCAGGGAATAAGCATCTTTAATCCATGGTTGCAGTCACCACCTGCAATGATTTTGGAGCCCAAGAAAATAAAGTCTGTCACTGTTTCCATTGTTTCCACATTTAATTGCCATGAAGTGATGGGACCAGATATCATGATCTTCATTTTTTGAAAGTTGAGTTTTAGGCCAGCTTCTCACTCTTCTTTTTCACCTTCATCAAGAGGCTCTTTAGCTCCTCTTTGCTTTCTGCCATAAAGATGGTGCCATCTGCATATCTGAGGTTACTGATATTTCTCCCAACAGTCTTGATTCCAGCTGTGCTTCATAAGTTAAATAAACAAGGTGACAATATACAGCCTTGCCTTACTCCTTTCCCAATTTGGAACCAGTCCTTTGTTTCATGTCCAGTTCTAACTGTTGCCTCTTGACCTGCATACAGGTTTTGTAGGAGGCTGATATTCCCATATCTTTAAGAATTTTCCAGTTTTTATGATCCACACAGTCAAAGGCTTTAGCATAGTCAAAGATGCAGAAGTGGATGTTTTTCTGGAATTCTCTTGCTTTTTCCATGATGTTGGGAATCTGATTTCTGGTTCCTCTGCCTTTTCTAAATCCAGCTTGTACATCTGGAAGTTCTGGACTCACATACTGTTGAAACCTGTCTTGGAGGATTTTGAGCATTACTGTGGTAGCATGTGAAATGAGTTATTGTTATTAAACAATAGCAAAATATTAGCTAGTAAACAATAATAAGATATTTTATTATTTTTTCAGCCAGTTGGTAATATTTTTCTTCTTGAAAATGTCAATGACTTCAGCAGGATTTCTATTCCTCAAACTTTAGAAAGCTTTTTTTTGAGGGGGTGGGAGGAAGATGTTTATCATCCATAGGCAAACACAGGTACATCACCTGGTCACTTATTCTAACTCTTGAGGTGACCCTTTCCTAACTCAATTTACTTCTGAGTTAAATATTGGTGATGAAATTCAGTTCCAGTTGCTTTTCTCTCATTTCAATCACTGATATTTGGACATTTGCTAGACCCTGGAATGTGAAGTCAAGTGGGCCTTAGAAAGCATCACTACAAACAAAGCTAGTGGAGGTGATGGAATTCCAGTTGAGCTCTTTCAAATCCTCAAAGATGATGCTGTGAAAGTGTTGCACTCAATATGACAGCAAATTTGGAAAACTCAGCAGTGGACACAGGTCTGGAAAAGGTCAGTTTTCATTCCAATCCCAAAGAAAAGCAATGCCAAAGAATGCTCAAACTACTGCACAACTGCACTCATCTCACACGCTAGTAATGTAATGCTCAAAATTCTCCAAGCCAGGCTTCAGCAATACGTGAACTGTGAACTTCCTGATGTTCAAGCTGGTTTTAGAAAAGGCAGAGGAACCAGAGATCAAATTTCCAACATCTGCTGGATCATGGAAAAAGCAAGAGAGTTCCAGAAAAACATCTATTTCTGCTTTATTGACTATGCCAAAGCCTTTGACTGTGTGGATCACAATAAACTGTGGAAAATTCTGAAAGAGATGGGAATACTAGACCACCTGACCTGCCTCTTGAGAAACCTGTATGCAGGTCAGGAAGCAACAGTTACAACTGGACATGGAACAACAGACTGGTTCCAATAGGAAAAGGAGTACATCAAGGCTGTCTATTGTCACTCTGCTGATTTAAGTTATATGCAGAGTACATCATGAGAAATGCTGGGCTGGAAGAAGCACAAGCTGGAATCAAGATGCCGGAGAAATATCAATAACCTCAGATATGCAGATGACACCACCCTTATGGCAGAAAGTGAAGAGGAACTCAAAAGCCTCTTGATGAAAGTGAAAGCGGAGAGTGAAAAAGTTGGCTTAAAACTCAACATTCAGAAAACGAAGATCATGGCATCTGGTCCCATCACTTCGTGGCAAATAGATGGGGAAACAGTGGAAAAAATGTCAGACTTTATTTTTCTGGGCTCTAAAATTACTGCAGATGGTGATTGCAGCCATGAAATTAAAAGACGCTTACTCCTTGGAAGGAAAGTTATGAGCAAACTAGATAGCATATTCAAAACCAGAGACATTATTTTGCCAACAAAGGTCCATGTAGTCAAGGCTATGGTTTTTCCAGTAGTCATGTATAGATGTGAGAGTTGGACTATAAAGAAAGTTGAGCGCCGAAGAATTGATGCTTTTGAACTGTGGTGTTGGAGAAGACTCTTGAGAGTCCCTTGGACTGCAAGGAGATCCAACCAGTCCATTCTAAAGGAGACCAGTCCTGGGTGTTCTTTGGAAGGACTGATGTTAAAGCTGAAACTCCAGTACTTTGGCCACCTCATGTGAAGAATTGACTCATTGGAAAAGACTCTGATGCTGGGAGGGATTGGGGGCAGGAAGAAAAGGGGACAACAGAGGATGAGATGGCTGGACGGCATCACCGACTCAATGGACGTTAGTTTGAGTGAACTCCACGAGTTGGTGATGGACAGGGTGGCCTGGCATGCTGCAGTTCATGAGGTCACAAAGAGTTGGACACAACTGAGCGACTGAACTGAACTGAACTGAATAGAATTAATACCGACCACAAGACAAGTGAAGCTTCTCAAGTTACAGTACGGTAAGTTCCCTACATATGAATGAGTTCCATTCTGAGAGCATGTTCATAAGACCAATTTGTTCCTAAGTCCAACAAAATTGGCCTAGGTACCCAACTAACACAATCAGTTTTTACACAAACAATACACAAAAGCAAACACAAAAAATAAAGAAAACATTTTAAATCTTGCAGTACAGTACGCTGAGAAGAGTAGTAGTGCAGTACAACAGCTAGAATCCTGGGGCTGGCACTGAGTGAACAGGCAGGAAGAGTTACTGACTGGAGGAGGGAAAGGCAACGGGAGATGGTAGAGCTGAAAGATCGTCAGCAATAGGAGACAGGGTAAGCTGCAATTCCACTCATGCTTGACGGTGACGGAACAGATTCTGGTTCCTTGATGGAACCAGATGCACATTGCGTCTTTGCAAGTTCTCAGTTTGAAGGCTCGAATGTTGGAGACTTACTGTATAAAATCTCAGGAGAATAATTTAGACATTTGTGTTGTTATGGTATGCACACCTGGAGACAGACTCCTACATGGTGTTCACAGATGAGGAAGGAAAATGTGTCTTGATAAATACCGGAGAAGCAGAATTATCAAAATACCTTCTAGCACCCTCAATGAGTATGAATAATTATCTATGTAAGCCAAAAAAGTTACATTCAAATGCTAATTTTATGTCATTGTTCGGTCACTAAGTTGTGTCTGACTCTTTGGGATCCCATGGACTGCAACACGCCAGGCTTCCCTGTCCTCCACTATCTCTCAGAGTTTGCTCAAGTTCATGTCAATTGAGTCAGTGATGGTAGCTAACCATCTTATTTTATAAGTGCTGTCTAACAACTTAATCTCATAAATAATTCTTAGTATCATTTAGAAAGAAGTAGGTTATGCTGCCGTTAACAAATAACTCCAAAATTTCAGTTGCTATTGTTGTTTAGTCACTAAGTCATGTCTGACTCTTTTGTTACCCCATGAACTATAGCCCACTAGTCTCCTCTCTCCATGGAATTTTCCAGGCAAGAATACCAGAGAGAGTGGGTTGCCATTTTCTTCTCCAGGAGATCTTCCCAACCCAGGGATTGAACCTGTGTCTCCTACATTGCAGGTGGATTCTTTACCACTCAGCCACCTGGGAAGGCCCCATATTTCAGCAGTTTATAGCAATAAAATTGCTGCTTGCTGTCCACTGTGGATTGGCAAGAATAGGATCCTCCTGCATTTTTGATGTAGTCAGAAAGCATGGTTGGATACAGTCCCACCGTTTAGAAGATCACCTAGCTCCATAGCACAGAAAAGGGAATATGGAGAATCACACCCCACATATTATATTAATCTGAGGTGGCCTCAGCCTGCAATGGCTTGAGCAAGGCTTAAGTTCCCAGACCAGTTGTGGTGGTGAAAACACCAGATTCCAGTCACTAGAGCAGTGGTCAGTGACAAGGGCTCTGGCCCTTCAGCTGTGCAGAAAAGAATTCCCACAAAGACAGAAAGTAACGAAGCAAGTAGGTATGTATTAAAAGGAAAAATACAGTACATGTGGATAGACACACAGGCAGACTCAGAGGGAGCGGCCCTGAGTTGCTCCCTCGAGGCAATTTAAATCACTTACATGGGGCATTTCTTCTGGTTTTCCTTTGGCCATTTTGATGTGCCCCATTCACAGTTCATATCTGGTATATCTCAGGACCCTCCCATGTGTGCACGTGCATCTCTTAGCCAAGATGGATTCTAAAGAAAAGTTGCATGGGTAAAGCATCCCTTGATGTAACTCCCCCTTTGACCTGCACAGAGTTTTAATGTGCACTTTCAGAATGAGACATCTATGGCCTGGGCAGTGTCCAGCCGTCTCCCTTAATTGCCCTGCTGTTCTCATCTTGGAGTTTCCGGTCCATAGGGAACGAATCTCCAGTTGCTTTACTCGGGGTGGGAGGAGGGGGCGGAGGTGCCCATCTGCCTCCTGCCTCAATATAAATTCTTCTGCCCAGAGGAAGTATGCATATTTTATTGACTTTTATAAGTGGTCTGATCCTGTCTGAACTTGAATGTACAGAGGAACTAAAACCTGACCATGTGAGCAGAGGAACAGTACCAGAAATACTACTGAGCAGAATTTGCATCCTACTTATAAAAGGGTGCTTCTCAATGGTTTGAGAGTGGCTATAGAACTCTCTTCAGTGTAAACTCATGTGGTTTATGACAATCTTCCATTTAGTTGAAGACCAATTTATTGACTCTCCCTTTATATTTATTGCAGTTTTTGGGGAAAAAAAAGCATTTCCTTAATTCAGATTCTATATGAGGCTTCAGAGATTTAAATATAAGATTTCACTCTCGATTTGCTTAATTTTTTAGGTACGCTCAGGTTTCTCAGTAAAAACAAAATATATCCAACTCAGGCATGAGAAAAAAGTTAATCTTCCAAGGTTTTCTGAGGGATGTAGCATCAAAGTAAAGTTTTCCAGAATGAGGAGGTGTTGCAAAGGCACTTGGAAGGAGAAATGACAGAATCATCTGTATTCCAGGCCAGAAAAAAAGTATGTTCCAGATACTTGTGGTAGGCAGATTCTTGGGAGGTATTAATTCAAAACTCGTACTTTTTATCCCAAGTAAAACTTGCAAAAACTAGAAAAATGGCAACACTGTATTTACTAGTTTAGAGGTCAGAGATTCAGAGTTGCCTCAAATTTGCATAAGGAAGAGATGGTAAGCAGTCCTCACTAGCGTATCTAAAGGGATGGTGGGTTGATAGATGGCATCTTACAGGTTTTGATATGCATAGAGGTTTCACCAAGGAATGTGAACCAAATCCATCTAAAGAACTCAGAGCTTGCCCTGAGGCCTTGAAAGAACTTTCTCCTGTTTTCAATACCTCCTGCTTTCCCCGGGACCACTGTCAGAATGGTGAAAAGCCAGACTGCATTTGGAGAAGGAAAAAAAAAAAAAATTACAGACAGTTGAGAGTATAAGGAAGTCATTGTGGTAAAGATTTATTTGAGTAATTATTGTTTTATGTTAAACTTTTTTGCACTGCTCAGTCTCCCTTTTACCTTTAAGACCACTCACTGCCCTATTTGAATAGCAGATGAGTCCTTCAGAGTGCCCCCAACACCAATGAATCTTTTCAGCACCAAGGACTTAAAACATTGTTTAGAATAAATGGAGAGTTCTCAAAAGAATCTGGCTTTTTAAAGACACTCCAATTTTGAACCCAGGCACCGTGAGAGAAGATGAGGCATCCCTGTTAAATTATTTCCTCAACTATACAATGGAACCAATAACTACATCAGAAATGTATGTGTGTGTGTGGAGGGGTGGTAAATTAGATTAATCAAAGCAGAATACTCCACATCGGTAACAATATCCTCAGTGATACTCGGACATTATCTTTTTCTGAACTCCTATGGAGAGAATACTTAGCTCCATCTAATTTAACTTGTCATTTATATGCTTAGTGGCATGCCATCCAACAAAGAATTTCATGGTGTTTAACAACTGACAGAATTTTGCATGCGTCATCTTATTTTCTTGACCTCGACCCTCACCACTCTCTGTGAACAAGTTGCTGTGATCATCGCATCCATTCACAATTGCACAAACATGCCAAGTCATAATGATTATAAGGACAGGGTAGGATTAATCCGAAAACCCGCAATTCAGCCTGTATTCTGATAAAAGCTGCTGCCTGATCTTAGAAAAATCACTGGTAATTGAGTCTCAATTTTTTCATCTTAGAAATGGGTATTATTATGATTTAGCTATCTCATACAGTCGGTGAAAGGAATAAGCAATATAAGATATAAACTAATTGCTCAAGGCATCTTGGTTATCTTTCCTAAAATCTTTATTTTATTTTATAGTCTAAATTACTGGAGGCTTCCCTGGTATCTCAGCTGGTAAAGAATCCACCTTCAATGCAGGAGATCCCAGTTCGATTCCTGGGTAGGAAAGTTCCCCTGAAGAAGGGATAGGCTACCTACTCCAGTATTCTTGGGGTTCCCTGGTGGTTCAGTTGGTAAAGAATCCGCTTGCAATGGGGGAGACCTGGATTTGATCCCTGGGTTGGGAAGATCCCCTGGAGGAGGGCATAGCAGCCCACTCCAGTTTTCTTGCCTGGGGAATACCCATGGACACGGGAGCTTGGTGGGCTACAGCCCATGGGAGTCAGACACAACTGAGCAACGAAGAGTCTAAAGTATTGTTTTTTTATGCTATGAACTTGATAGACCAAAGAAAGGACTGTCCAAGAAGTAAAATGTGTATAGTTACAGGTTGTGTTGTGTGTGTGTGTGTGTATATATATATGTATGTATAACTATATATATAGCTACATGAAATATTTCACATACATTTGTATATAGATTACATATTAGTATTCACATTAGTATCAATATAAATATAATAATATTCATATTGTAAATTAAGATTATTATAAAATTTGCTATGATGCAGATTATATATATATGAATTATGACTGTACAAGGCATATTTGATATAAACATTTTGATACACTGTGTTGTGTATTGTATGAGCAATATATTCTGCATACATATCAAGCTATTTTGGCAGAATTGGACAGAAACGGTTTTATAGAGGCAGAAAAATAAACACATCTACTGCACTAACACTGGAATTGAATATTGCTGAACGGAAAGAATAGAAACATCACTCACCACCACTCTAAAGTACACACACACATGACCACCACCACCAAAAACTAGTATTTATGTGTAAGGAAAGGTCACTTGAATGTAGAAAAGCTTCCTAGTCTAAACAGAAGGTCCAGACCCTTCTCTGCCCAAATGACAGTTCATCTGGCCCTTTGCTTTGGTAGAGCCTCTGAGGTCCAGATTTCTGCAGTGATGACTACAGGCGCTTCTGGTAGACAGAATGATGGATGGTCCCCAAAGATGTCTATGTCTTAATGCCCAATGCCTATGAATATGCTACCTTACATGGAAAAAGGGATTTTGTAGATGTGATTAAGACTCCTGGGATGGGATGACTATCCTGGATTCTTTAGATGGGCAAAATGTATGAGAAGGCTTCTTATAAGTGAAAGAGGAAAGGAAGAGAATCAGAGTCACGTGGACTCCAGTCAAGGAACATGCACAGTATCTAGAAGGTAGAAAAGGAAAGGCATAGACTCTCCCTTAAATCCTTAAGAAAAGACACAGTTCTCCTTAATGCCTTGATTTTAACCCCGTGAGACCCACTACAGATATCTGACCATGGAAATTTTAAGATAGTAAATGTACGCTGTTTTAAGCCATTCTTTGTGTCGCCATGGTAGAGCAGCAATGGGTAACTAATACAGTGCTGTTTCTCAGGAGCACAGGTGTTGCTCTCAGAACGTGCTCCAGTTATGCTTTGGTCTAAACCAAAGTGCGTCAAAGCTTCCTTGGCCTCTTGTGGCCTAGAAAATGATTGCCTGTCGCTGCAAATATTTTCGGCTTCCCTGATGTTTCAGTTGGTAAAGAATCCACCTGCAATGTAGGACACCCTGGTTCGATTCCTGGGTCAGAAAGATCCTCTGGAGAAGGGATAGGCTACCCATTCCAGTATTCTTGGTCTTCCCTCGTGGCTCAGCTGCTAAAGAATCCACTTGCAATTTCACTGGTTGTGAGTGTGTGCATCCCACCATTGTCTGTTTCGCACTGAGCTCACTGATTCTAGGTCTGCAACGTGAACCTATGGGGAAAATGGACTGGGGACAATCTGAATAACAGACTCCAAGTTACAAGAATAATCAGCCTTCCTTCTGTCCAGTAAGGTCCACAGACCACGTCTATTTGTCTACCACCATATCACCAATAGTATTGGACTAAAAGTGAAATTTCACACATATTTGTTGACTGACACCCCAGTTTGGTGCCAGTCTTCTGCAGATACGTAGCATCATCCCTCAACTCCTCCTAACACCACCAATGGCTCACTTCTTGCCTCAGCACTAACCTTCCATATTACTCCTACACAAGGCGTAAGAATGAGGTCCTCTCCTTCCAGCATTCTAAACTTAACATATTCTTTGCCTTGGATTGTGTCCCTAAGTAAGACATTGAAGTTCTAACCCCTGGTTACAGTGTTGGTTGCTCAGTCACTCAGTCTTCTCTGACTCCTTGCAACCCCATGGACTGTAGCCCACCAGACTCCTCTGTCTATGGAATTTTATGGGCAAGAGTACTAGAGTGGATTAGATTCCCTTCTCCAAAGGATCTTCCCAACCCAGGGATTGAGCCTGTGTCTCCTGCATTGTGACCTTATTGGAAACAGGTTTATATTTATAAATAGGTTTATATTATATCAAATCTTTATACAAGAAATGATTCAATATGAGGTCATATTGGATTAGCATGGATCTTAATCCAATGGCTGATGTCCTTATAAGAAGAGGGAAATTTAGACGCAGTTGCAAAGAGAAGTCAAATCAAAGTTGTAAAGGAAGGCAGAAGCAAAGATTGGAGTTACGTTGCTATGAGACAAGGAATGCCAAGGTTGGCCAGAAACCACCAGAAGAGAAGCTCTTGGAGAGAGGCATGGACAGTTTCTCCCTGAGTTTCCTGTAAGATCCAACCCTGCTGATGCCTCGATTTCAGACTCAGACCCCCTGTATTGTAAGGACATACATTTCTGTTACTTTAAAACACCCTGTTTGTGTTAATTTGTTGCAGCAGCGTTAAGTAATTGATAGGGTAAAGCTAGGAGCTGTGCTAACTCACATACAACTCTGCATCTACCCACATGCACACGCCACTGCCCTTGCTTGTTGATTTCGTTTGACAAAGATGGATCTATTTTTGCCATCCCAGCAGGAGGGGACAGTGTGCACACTCCCCTGCCTGGCAGAGTCCCCACTGGGGTAACCTGCACGCATTGACATCGTCTGGTTATAAAATGAAAGTTAACGCGCCAGCACAGCAGTGTTCCCGTTAAGTACTGATTTGTTTTCTCATTTGCGTAAACACGAACTGAACTATCCGTGAAGCCAGGGGAAGGAAACCTCATCAGGGAGTTTTATAGGTTGTGTAAGTGTTTCCGACACCTGGGCCTTGCTGTACATACCGAATCCTGCATCTGAGCTGCTTATTTTCTTTCGTAAACAAAAAGTTCAAAATTCTTAGCACAGGATATTCGTCTGAATCCCTCAGGGAAATACACATTATGCACTAAAAATAAAACCAATTACCCTGCAATTCTAGGGCCCAATAAGAAAAGGAGAGTCTATGGTCACAAAACTTGGGCACTGAGAGTGTATTCTAGAGTTATCCTAAATCATCCTCAAAGGCTCAAAGCCATGTTCAACCCTGACTGTGTCCAACACCCCAGGCAACCCAGTGAAGGGCATTATTAAACTTTTCCTCTATTATCACAACAACCTGTCAGCCCAGGGGCCATTTGTATTTCTTTCCTGATGTTAATTGAATTCAGAGAATTAGTGAGACTGAGAAAGAGCAGGATTTCCACCAGATAAGGAATGATTGAACCATTTAAGGGGTGTGTGTGTGTGTGTCTGTGTGTCTGTGTGTCTGTGTGTCTGTGTGTTAGTCACTCAGTCCTATCCAACACTTTGAGACCCCATGGACTGTAGCCTGCCAGGCTCCTCTGTCCATAGAGATTCTCCAGGCAAGAAGAGTGGAGTGGGTTGACACTTCCTTCTCTAGGGTTTCTTCCCGACCCAGGGATTGAACACAGGTCTCCTGTGTTGTAGGCAGATTTTTTACCATCTGAGCCACCAGAGAAGCATAGGTCTTGGGAAAGCAGAGAAGGCAATATTTTTTCCAATTGAAATACATGTCTTAGAACATGGAGATTCTAAGAAAAAAATCTAGCATCCTCCCTTTGAAAGTCATCAACTCCAACTTCCAGGGGGAATTGAGGATATATTGTTTGAGAATACAAACTTGTAACCAGTAGATAAATGAGTCCAGAATATCTCTAACAACGCAATGCTTATAGACAATGATATGCTATATTATCAAAGCTATGGTTTTTCCAGTAGTCATGAACAGATGTGAGAGCTGGACCATAAAGAAAGTTGAGTGCCAAAGAATCAATGCTTTCAAACTGGTTCTGGAGAAGACTCTTGAGAGTCCCTTGGTCTTCAAGGGGATCAAAGCAGTCAATCTTAAATGAAATCAACCCTGAGTATTTATTGGAAAGACTGATGCTGAAACTGAAGGTCCAATACTTTGGCTATCTAATTTGAAGAGCCAACTCACTGGAAAAGACCTTGATGCTGGAAAAGATTGAGGACAGTGGGAGAAGGGTGTAGCAGGGGATGAAATGGTTAGATATCATCACTGACTCGTTGGACATGAATTTGAGCCAACTCCTGGAGATAATGGAGGACAGAGGAGACTGGTGTGCTGCAGTCCACGGCATCGCAAAGAGTTGGACATGACTTAGCAACTGAACAACAGCAACAAATATGTATAATTATTTTAATTGTTGTAACTTTATGGTGGAATAATCTTTTATATCCCTATGAAATGTCATTTTTGTCTCTAGAAATGTTTTTTGCTAAAAGTATTTTTGTGTGATATATATGTATAACTACTTTTTTCTATTGTTTCGTATAATGTATCATTTTCTATCTTTTTATTTTATGACTATCCATTTTTTAATTTAAATTTTGTCTCTTGTGTTAGCCATACAGCCAGAATTTTTAGCAATGTTTGCATTTTTCCTAGATTAATTAATTCATATTTAATGTTACCACTTCTATGGTTAGAAATACATCTGCCATTTTACTTTGTTCTATATGTTTTTAGTTTATTTCTCCTTTAGCTTTTTTTTTAATTGAGTCACTATTTTCTAGTGTAACATTTTAATTCCTTTAACTATTTTAAATATGTTTTGAGCTCTGGTGTTGAAACATATATATATTAGCTTATCAGTTTCTATTTCAGATTTGTATTGACTTGGGTCAAAGAAAAATAGAAAATTGACTGTTTAGCTCAATTCATCTCCTCTTTTTTTTCTAGTATTGTTACACATGTTACATTTGTATATATCACACACCAATCAATGCATTGTAAGTGTTACCTGACAATGTATTGCAATATTATACCTTTAAAAAGTTGAAAGAGAAAGGCAAGCAAGTATAGTTTTATAGAGTTTGTTATATCAACTTTCTTTTTTTCACTCAGGCCTCTTTCCAATATGCCTCATTTTGCTTAATGTTGTTTCTATTAAAATCAAAATACCTCTCTTGCTCTCCTATCTTTAGCATCAGCATGTGAAACTACAGCTCTTCTGGCTGATTACTCCTCCCTTAGGTCTCCAGCCTGATGCAGCATCAGAGCCCTCTGTCACTTCCATCTCCAAATGTACTAAATAGAAACGCAGTAGTAACCTGACTTCCATTTGTCTTATAAAGTTGTGTCTTCACTTTTCTCCTATGTGCTATTTAGGATGCAAGCATTTTGAGTATTTTTTCTGATCTGTGGATTTTGGAAGTGAGAGAAAGGTCAAGTACTGTCTCTGGTGCCAAGTACTGAGAAGGGCCCAGAATTTCCCATGTTCAAAAGCAGGTGCGGAAGATCAAAAGCTTCCAAATACTTAAAAGAAAGATGCCTCTGAGAACAAACATGTCTAGACTAAGACTAATTTAGGAAATAACAGGCTGATTCCTTCCCCAAATATCTCACTAGTGACCGTGGGATAACAGGCTACTCAAATTTGGAAAAGATTATGCAGCCTTGCAGAGGAAGAGGGGATGTTTTGTTTTGTTTTGTATGTGACTTACATGAATGCTGTTTAAATGAACACATTGGAACTAGATTGACTATGCCTACTCTCTTGCTTATATGAGGGTAGATGAAAGTGAAGTGTTAGTCACTCAGTTGTGTCCAACTCTTTGTGACTCCAGGGACTGTAGCCCACCAGGCTCCTCTGTCCATGGGATTCTCCAAGCAAGAATACTGGAGTGGGCTGCCATTTCCTCCTCCAGGAATCTTCCTGACCCAGGGATCAAACTGGGTCTCCTGAATTGCAGGCAGATTCTTTACCATCTGAGCCACGAGCAAAGTCCCTGGTAGAAATAAAAAGACATCATTATTTTCTTATTCCTCTACATAAATTATATTACCAAATTCTCATTAAAATATGTAAAGTAATGACAATTATCTAGACAAAAGTATAGGAAAGAAAAAGTATTATAAGGAATATGTCAAGAAATTGATAAATCAAATAGTACATTATTTTTTTAGATTTTGTGATATGGTAATATTAAAATGTCAGCTTATTAAAATGTGACATTTATTGTGATTTTTGGTCCTTCTAGTTAAATATTTAACACCTAATTGCATATTCCTCATTTTTAATACTTTTTCAATTATTTCCTCAATAGTTATAATCTTTCAGCTCTTCAAACCCTTCATCTGTCCCTGTGTTTGAACATTATACATCATTCTTACACTCTGACAATGCTAATAGCCAGGTAAAATGAGGTTCATGAAAGGATTGTGGAAAGCTGAGAACAGAACTTGGCAAAACTTCCTGTGCGTTGTAGTTACCCAAAGGGCTTGTTAAAACACAAAGCACTGGGCTCCATCCCCAAACTTCTGACTCAGTGGGTCTTGAATGGGGCTGAGAATTTGCTTTTCTAAAGTTCTAAATAGGTGCTGATACTGTTGGGACCACAGCTTGAGTGTCGTTGGTCTACAAAGAATAAGTCATTAAAGATTAGTCAGGGATTTAGGCAGAGGGTAAGGAGGCTCAACTCCTCCTTCCTGGCTGCTGGAGGTTCTTGTTGGCTTATTAATAATAAAGTAGTGGCATAAAACAAAATACACGCCAAGGGTTATGTTGTGTGCATGCTCAGTTGCCAAGTTGTGTCCAACTCTTTGAGACTTCATGGACTCTAGCCCTCCAGGCTCCTCTGTCCATGGAATTTCCCAGGCAAGAATACTGGAGTGGGTTCTATTTCCTTCTCTGGGTGATCCTCCCAACACAGGGATTGAACCCATATCTCCTGCTTTGGCAGGCATGTTCTTTACTACTGAGCCACCAGGAAAGCTGTATTAGTTTTAGGGCTATCATAATAAAGTGTTACATATCGGGTGGCTTAACTAACAGAAATATATTTCCTCTCAATTGTGGAGCCAGATTTCCAAGATCAAGGTGTCAGCAAGATGAATTCTTTCTGAGTTCTCCCTCCTTGGCTTGTCTTTCTGTGTCTTCATATGGTTTCACTTTCATGTGTCTCTAGGTCCAAATCTTTCCGTAACGACAAGAGTCATATTTGATTAGAGCCCACCTTAATGACCTGATTTTTAACATAATTATCTTTCACATCTTGTATTCTTCACAGTCACATTCTGAAGCACTAGGTGATAGAGTTTCAATATATGAATTTGAGGAGGTGATTGTTCTCCAACAGAGTGATCTTTGAAAGGAGGAGACTACTTCTTGGATTAAGAAAAAAAAGTAAAAGCAAATTAATAGTAATAGTAGTAATTCAACCAGTATTTATTGAACAAACTGTAGTTCTAGAAACTGAACAATGAACAAAATAAATAAGATACTGTAGGGAGACAAGTAATAAGCAAATAAATAAGTGGCATGGCTCAGTTCAGTTCAGTCAGTCAGGTCTGACCCTTTAAGACCCCATGGACTGTAGCACACCAGGCTTCCCTGTCCATCACCAACTCCCGGAGCTTGCTCAAACTCATCTCCACCAACTTGGTGATGTCATTCAACCATCTATCCTCTGTAGACCCCTACACCTGCCTTCAATCTTTCCCAGCATCAGGGTCTTTTCCAATGAGTCGGTTCTTCACATCAGGTGGCCAAAGTATTGGAATTTCAGCTTCAGCATCAGTCCTTCCAATGGATATTCAGGACTGATTTCCTTTAGGACTGGCTGCTTTGATCATGACATGGTGGAAATAAATAAATTCTATGGAGAAAATTCTAGTAGAAAAGGAGGTAGTGAATGCTGGATGAAAGCCTAGTCTGCCACATCAGATACCATATCCAGAGAGGTCTCACTGACCATGAACATTTAGACAAAGACCTGCTTAGGGTTTGAATATCCAATGATGATGATATTAGCCTTATATGTACTAAATACCTGCATTATTTTTCCAGCTTTTAGTGCCTATCATATACTAGATATAGTTCTAAGCACTTTACATTTAGTGTCCTGTTTAGTTGGGTTTCCCAGATGGTGCTAGTGGTAAAGAACCCACCTGTCAATGCAGGAGACATAAGAGATATGGGTTAGATCGCTGGGTCAGGAAGATCCCCTTGAGGAGGGCATGGCAACCCACTCCAGTATTCTCGCCTGGAGAATCCCTATGGACCAAGGAGCCTGGCAGGCTACAGTCCCTGGGGTCGCATAGAGTTGGACATGATTGAAGAGACTTCACATGCACACAGGCATGCCATCTTTAGTTATCTCAATAGCTTAATAATATAGGGATTTTCACACTCACCTGTTGATAAATAATGGAATTGAAGCTGAGAAAAGTTCAGTAATTTTCTCTATATCGTACAGTATTTGCAAGGCAGATTTTGATTCCAATATTTTCTGGATCCAAAACTATTAGTCCACACATGGGTTTACATTGGGTGTTTAATATATGTGGGTCTCCAGATTTTTAAAATACTAGTTGGTAGAATATTTTGCCACTATATGTGAGATCTCTTTGAGTTCATTGCTGCCAGATAATTGTAACTTGAGGCTAATTATTTTAATAAAGGGTTAGTTTCTTCATCTGTGAAATTTGGCTAGCATATTTTCCTAAGAGGATCGTGGTAAGTATTAAGAATTAATCTTTGTTAACCACTGAACACACATTCTGGCACATATTCAGATTCTGTCTCCATCATCATCATCACTGTCACCATCATCACCATCTGCCCTTGTCATAAACACTCCACGTAACCTCCAATCCTAGCGGAACTATCCCATCTATGATATAACAGTGTTAGACTAAGTGGTCTCCAAAAGCCTTTCTACCTGAAATACTTTACGAGTCTATTTAAAATGCTCAAGTGAAGAAAGAGTGCTATTGAAATGCTGGCAGTGTATACTTGGTTCTAAACAGAACATAGACATGTCAAAGGGTATTTGACATATTTCCCAGACACAGGTGAAGGTGGAGAGAAATTATCTACAGTGAGACTTTACGGCAGTGAACACTGAAAAATTTGATGATTTGTGCTCTTCTGTCGCTCCTACTTATAGTCAAAACTCAGATTTTTTACATTTATAACAGGAACATTCATTCACAAATCAAACTAGGTGTAACAGAGAGCTCATTCAAAATGAGACCTCCTTAGCCCATGACAACCACAGGCTAGTACAAACATCTCTATAGAATGTTCTCATCCATGAAGGAGAAAACAGGAAAGTTTCCAAAGTCTCTCCCTCTAAGTTCTGGCTTGAACTTAATATTTTTCAATTCAGCCTTATTTTTTTTCCCTGAACAGAGAATAATAGGAAATGAGTATTAGGCCAAAATTAAAACATTAAAAACAAACAAACAAAAAACTTAGAGACTATTTGGCTTTAGCTTTTATACTGTGTAAGAATGCTCAAAACACAGTCTGATGGTTCTGCTTAAATGCTCTCAATGGCTGGTGACTCATTACCTTAAAGGAGCCCATTCATGATGTTCAAATTATTAGATTCTTCTTGAACTCTTAGTTCATATTTGAGAATGTGAGGAACTTTCTCCCCATCCCCCAAAGAGGAACTAAGACTCAAAATATCCCCACATGGCAAAATACCAGAGATAGAGTCATTGTATGAAACAAGGGCTTAACCAGTCAGGCACAAATAAGAATGACTGCTGACACCACTGTTGAGGAATAGGGAAAATCATGAATTGCTTCTTGGGTCTTCAAAAAGATTTTAAAAGGCTCAAAGAGATTAACTAGGGGAGGGAACAAAGCACCTGTCCCACAAACTAATAGTCCCAGAAAACTATTCAAGATGTACTGACTTAGTGGTTAAAGTCATAGCATTCCTGCACGTCGTCCATGCATGTGTGCTGAGTTGCTTTAGTCACGTCTGACTCTGTGCAATGTATGGACTGTAGCCCACCAAGCTCTTCTGTCCAGGGATTTTCCAGTGGGTAGCCACTCCCTTCTCCAGGGCATCGTCCCGACCCAGGGATCAAACCCAGATCTCCCACATTGTAGGTGGATTCTTTACCATCTGAGCCACCAGGGAAGCCTGAGAATACTGGAGTGGGTAGCCATTCTCTTCTACAGGGAATCTTCCTGACCCAGGGATAGAGCCTGTGTCTCTCATCTCCAGCATTGGCAGGTGGGTTCCTTACCACTAGGGCCACCTGGGAAGTCCTCCTGAATGTGATAGATTCTCTTCAAAGAAGACTGTAAAAAATTCCTTCTTCCATGACGTAAGCAAACTTGTTTAAACTACTGGAGAAAAGCAGGCCACCTGAAGAAGAAACAATGTGCTCCATCTCCACACATCCCTTCCCCAAAATACAATGAGGCTTCCTTGGTTGTTCCACCAGGAAGGTCCTGCTCTGCTCCAAGCTGAATCCAAATTAATATCTCTGACCTACATGACCTGAGCAGAAACAAGCCATGATCAGGCTGAAATCACAGAGCTAAGAGCAAATAAATGATTGTTGTTTAAAATATTAAGTTTTAGGGAGCTTGTTAAGGATCACTACAATACTGTGAAATAAAGATAAGCCAGAAAGAAGTTTGATTCTCAACTAGAGAAACCAATCAACAAGACAGATAAATGAAAAATGAACAAAATCTTTACATAGAGAGGTAAGCATGAAATTAAACATTATTTTTCTAAGGAACCCCTCCCCTCAAGCTATAGTAAAATTTATAATTTTACTGGGGACACAGATGTCAATCAACCAAAGAAAATAATTATTTCTGAGGAAATGGAAATAATAGCATTATCTTCAACAGATTTAAAAACAGTTATATTTGAAAGCTTCAAAGAGATTAAAAATAAACAACAAATCAAAAAACAACAACAAAAAAATGGAAGCAAATAAAGTTGAATATAAATCCAAACAGATCAAGAATCCATTAGAAAAAAATTAAATCATAGCTTTAAAAAGTCATTATATACTTCAACACGCTTCTGTAATGTGAAAAAGTAGTAAATAACAAGATAGGCAAATTCTCCAAGAGAATAGTCTAGAGAAATGAATAGGTAAAAATAGGGAAGAGTAGTTAAGTGATATAGATGAATATATTGAGGAATTCTAAAATATTTTACAATTTTAAAATATTTTACTGTAATATGCTGTCCAAATCTGCCTTCAGTGAAGAATGAGCTGACATAGCTTCTGAGAATACCATTCAGTTCAGTTCAGTTCAGTCGCTCAGTCACAGAATACCACTGGCAGTATACTATGTCAACTCTTTAAGAAATTTCATCACCTACAGAGAACTACATTTCCCAACCTCAAATCCCTTGCTGGAGTGACCTTCATCCAATAACTGATTCATGGAGGAAAATAAAGGCATGAGATCATCTTCTTTTATTTGAGGATAATTCCTGATGGTATCTTTGTCCATTTACTCATGCCTCTTTCAGTTCCCTTCTATAAGTATTGATCCTAAAGACACTGCTTAGAGGACATTAGAGGTGCTAAATTCCAACTCAGAGTTTGCTTCCTGAGAAACGCACTGGATCCATTTCATTCCAGTAGTGACTCATGAAACCAGATGCAAAGATGAGATTTTGGAGCTGGATCACACACCACTTGGATGCCGAGAAAGAAGACATGTCTAGTCTCTGACACAAATGGATAGTCTAATTGTTATAATGAAGAAGCTAAGCAATGAGATTAAATGGAATCATAAAAAAAGGTGGGGAAAAGCAACAAATAACAAATGAGATAAACAGAAAGCAAGTAAGGTTTAACTGCCTCAGTTATCACATTAAATGTAAATATTCTAAATATCTCAACTAAAAGGCAGAGATGACATTTTTAAGGCAAAACCAAACTATATTGGTTTTATACCATAGTTCCACATATAATTTTGAGCTTTGTGTTGTAATGCAGATAAGTTCCTTGGACACTTTGGATATTTTGGGTTTGCTTTTATGACATATTAGGTACATCTGGGGAAGTGCTTAGTTGAGGGTTTATATTCCTGCTACTGAAGTAAGACTTTCCTGAGTACTCTACCCAATTCCTCATGAGTTACGGAATTTTCCAGTCTGACTGGTAAGAACAGGCAATATTTCTATTCTAGTGTGAGTGCCAAGAACTGTCCTCAGCTATCCTTTTGAATATTTCCTTCTGACACCCTGGATAATTTCCTCACACATATGCCCTGATCCTTCGTGAAATACTCTAAGAAGATCTTCAGAATGGGTCAGCTGTCTCCTCTCTAGCTATCTTTGTTTTTCTGTGTTCTCAGCTCTGCCTTAGTCCCCCCACATGTAAGCCATGATCTGGAGAGTCTCTCAAGGAAAGGGGTCTAAGGAAATCATAAAGTTCAACTTAAGTTTTCAATCTCTCAACAATCACTATCCTTTTCTATTTTGCCTGATTTCCAAAATCTTGAGAACCACTATTTCATATATGTTTGTCTTTATTTTGTAGATGTTTCAGGCTGGGGCAAAAATCTGATTTATGTTAACCCATGTTAGTTGACAATACAATAATTATATAATATGAAGGGAACAAAAGCATGGTTCAAGCATTCATAGACCATGTGGTCTTAATCCCATTGAAAAAGTACGGTACAAGTATTGGAAGATTATACAGCAAAGAGTGAAGCAGGCACCTATTAAAATATATGCTCTTTAAAAAACTATATCACTGAACCAGCTTCATTTTCAAACTCACACAATAAACTGTTTTCTTAAAAAGCTTTTTTTAATGTTACAGGAAATTTTTTATATACAATGTTAGTAAAAATGCAAATTTTAAGACTCCATATAGCCATTGTACCAAAGCCACCTGTAGAAGTTCCCTGGGGCACCAGAGCAAATTCTCTGTGGTGCTGCAGAATAGTTTACATTTTGAGAGAAATACAGTTATAGTCAACATCTGTTGGATGCTACAAAAACTACTAGCTCAAGGTGGTTTATATTTTCAACAATAGTCTATGTTCCATCCTTGATATCATATCTTTGCAAAGCTGAGTCACTATGATTAAATTAGGATGGTACTATCCAACTCCAACAGAGAAGGCAATGGCACCCCACTCCAGTACTCTTGCCTGGAAAATCCCATGGATGGAGGAGCCTGGTAGGCTGCAGTCCATGGGGTCGCTAAGAGTCAGACACGACTGAGCGACTTCACTTTCACTTTTCACTTTCACGCATCGGAGAAGGAAATGGCAACCCACTCCAGTGTTCTTGCCTGGAGAATCCCAGGGATGGGGGAGCCTGGTGGGCTGCCGTCTATGGGGTCGCACAAAGTCGGACACAACTGAAGCGACTTAGCAGCAGCAGTAGCATCCAACTCCAAATGCTGAAGAATTGATGCTTTTGAACTGCAGTGTTGGAGAAGATTCTTGGGAGTCCCTTGGACTGCAAGGAGATCAAACCTGTCAATTCTATCAGTCATGAATACTCATGGGAAGGATTGATGCTGAAGCTGAACCTGCAATATTTTGGCACTTGATGCAAAGAACTGACTCACTGGAAAAGACTCTGATGCTGAGAAAGATTGAAGGCAGGAGGAGAAGGGGGTGACAGAGGATGAGATAGTTAGATGGCATCACAAACTCAATGGACATGTGCCGGGAGCCGGCATATTGCATATTGAGTGCAGCACTTTCCACAGCATCATCTTTCAGGATCTGGAATAGCTCAACTGGAATTCTATCACTGCCGGTAGCCAGCGTGAGGAGCTCCGCCCATGACGAAGGTCATGAGGAAGGAGGCTCGGCACACGCAAAGGCGGGATCGAGCCTCAGGAGTCCCCCTGGAAATTCTCGAGCATTTACACCCAAAACCAGAGTCTGCCTACTTTCTGCTTTGTGCTTTCACCTACACCTCTGACTTTACGGGGGGCTGTCCCCCACTACCTCTCTGAAAAAAGAGTTAGCTTACAGCTCCAGTTAATAATTCCTGGGTGTGACAGTGTTTAACCTACAAACTCCTTTGGAAATCCTCTAGCCTGCCTGAATAGGTTTTTCCGGCCACACGTGATTGTTCAGAGCCTCCCAACTGTGAGAGGCAGGAGATGTTCTAAACTGTCTAAACACAGATTCTTTTGAGTAGTTAAAAGATTGATTAGAAATTGTATTGGTGAAGGGATTTTCACTTGTTGGGCCAATGTTTGCTGCTAAGTTTCCATATCCCTTACCTGCTGTGTCCCTGGCAGTGTATTGATTAATATGATTGGTGTAAGTAGTAGCTTTAATGTTTGTAACCTGGGACCCTTGAGTTAATTCTTTTTCTTGTTATAGCCCACCACACCTTTGCTCTGTAGGAATGCAACTTTATCTAATGTTTTTGGAGGGTGGCGCTTGACTTATCACCTTTACAGAAAAATAAGTTTTCTGAAGAAAGGGTCTTAAAATGTTAACAGGCCTCTGGGCCAGGAGATGATGCAAATCACCTAAGCTTTTGCATATGATAAGTTTGCAGGAAGAAAGCCTGGCTTACTGCATGACTCTACCCCTTCCCCCATTATCTTCTATGCATAACTTAAGGTATAAAAACTACTTTGAAAAATAAAGTGCGGGCCTTGTTCACCGAAACTTGGTCTCACCATGTCGTTCTTTCTCTTACCTTCTGGCTGAATTATTCAGCCTCTTTTCTCCACTGAATTTCCTCACTGAGCTATCCTTATTCCATTACTCTTTATATCCTTAATTAACGTTTAATTAAGCAGTTGTTTCCTGATCTTCGCCTATGCCGTCTCTCCTTCGAATACCCTGGATCAGCCGGGGCTGGTCCCCGGCAGACATGAGTTTGAGCAAGCTCTGGGAGTTGATGGACAGGAAAGCCTGACGTGCTGCAGTCCATGGTGTCGCAAAGAGCTGGACACAACTGAGCGACTGAACTGAAGTATTGAATCTAATTCCAAGGATTAAATAGCCACACAGTGCTGGACAAGTACACTTGTTTTATTCCATTAGTGAATGATTATAATTACTTAAGAATAAAATATTATTAAAATGTTATTTTTATTTCTATTTATGTTTCTTATTTTTTCAAATGGCTTTAAGTTTTGAGGACACAAATTTTTAAGTTGTTTAGAAATAAATACTTAATAAGCTATCTGTCCCAGAAGGTACATTGAAAAACATTCTAAGATATTCAGTGTGCCAAGGGAGATGGAGACTGTCTATCGATAGCTTGATCATATGCACACATATACACAAGACCAGAGGAAATACAACATAACATTAAACACTAACAGTGACTTACTTACACAATCAGAAACATCATCTGTTCTTGTTGGTTTGCTTGTTTGATTCTGTACTGCATTAAGACTAGTGAGAATTAGATTCAATAAGATGATCAAGATCAGATTAATATACAATATTTGCTTTTCTCTTTCTGACTTACTTCACTCTGTGACTGTCTCTAGGGCTTCCCCAGTGGCTCAGTGGTAAAGCATCTGCCTGCAATGCTGGAGACAGGGGTTTGTTCCCTGGGTCAGCAAGATCCCCTAGAAGATAGCACGACAACCTACTCCAGTATTCTTGCCTAGAGAATCTCATGGACAGGGGAGCCTGGCGGGCTATAGTCCATCAGTCAGTCAGTCAGTTCAATCGCTCAGTCATGTCCGACTCTTTGTGACCCCATGAATCGCAGCACGCCAGGCCTCCCTGTCCATCACCAACTCCAGGAGTTCACCCAAACTCATGTAGGGTGGCAAAAAGTCGGACACAACTGAAGTGACAGCACAGCACACATGACAATCTCTGCAGATGCCAATTTTGTTCCTTTTCATGGCTGAGTAATATTCCATTGTATATATGTACCATATCTGAATCCATTCCTCTGCTGATGGATATTTAATTTGCTTCCATATCCTGGTAATTGTAAATGTTGCTGTTTAGTCTCTAAGTTGTATCTGACTCTTTTGTGACCCCATTGACTGTAGCTCGCCAGGCTCATCTGCCTGTGAAATTGGACAGACACTGGAGTGAATTTCCTTCTCCAGGGGATCGTCCCAACCCAGAGACCCAGTCCATGTTTCCTGCACTGACAGGTAGTTCTTTACCACTGAGCCACCAGGGAAGCCCGACTACAGTAAATAGTGCTGCAATAAACATTAGGGTGCATGTATCTATTTACAAAGCAGAAAAAGAGACACAGACACAGAGAACAAGCATGCGGACCAAACTGTGTGTGGGATGAAATGGGAAATTGGGATCGACATATATACACTGGTGATCATGGTGCTTTAGTCGCTAAGTTGTGTCCAATTCTTGCAACCTCTGGAATGGGAACCTACCAGGCTCCTCTGTCCATGGGATTCTCCAGGCAAGAATACTGAAGTGGGTTGCCATTTCCTTCTTCAGGGATATGTATGCTACTTTATATAAAATAGATAACTAATGAAAACCTACTGCATAGCACAGGGAAATCTACTCAATGCTCTGGGGTGACCTAAATGGGAAGAAAGTACATGAAAAGAGGGGGTGTATGAATACATAAAGCTAATTTACTTTCTTGTACAACCTAGATAGCATATTGAAAAGCAGAGATATTACTTTGCCAACAAAGGTCCGTCTAGTCAAGGCTATGGTTTTTCCAGTGGTCATGTATGGATGTGAGAGTTGCACTGTGAAGAAAGCTGAGCACCAAAGAATTGATGCTTCTGAACTGTGGTGTTGGAGAAGACTCTTGAGAGTCCCTTGGACTGCAAGGAGATCCAACCAGTCCATTCTAAAGGAGATCAGTTCTGGGTGTTCTTTGAAGGACTGATGCTAAAGCTGAAACTCCAGTACTTTGGCCACCTCATGCGAAGAGTTAACTCATTGGAAAAGACTCTGATGCTGGGAGGGATTGGGGGCAGGAGGAAAAGGGGATGACAGAGGATGAGATGGCTGGATGGCATCACCTACTCGATGGATGTGAGTCTGAGTGAACTCTGGGAGTTGATGATGGACAAGGAGGCTTGGTGTGCTGCGACTCATGGGGTCGCAAAGAGTCGGACACGACTGAGTGACTGAACTGACTGACAGCAGAAACTAACCCAATATTGTAAAACAACTATACCCCAATAATAATAAAAAAGACTGAGAAGAGGCACTACTTTGGAAGGTATAGGAAATAAGGGTTAGATGAATTCTGTCAACAGACTTCAGGCAGAGATCCAGATGCAAGAAAATATTTGGCAATATGAGAAGCTCAAAACATAAGCGACGGATTCCCAAGCAGCACCCTAGGACCAGGGAAGTGCAGGGAAACTTACCGCATCAGCTGCTGAGGACTGGAGTCCTGGCAACTCATTTAAAACAGGTTCTTGGGGCCGAGTGTTGGGAAGAACAATATGAGGAAACAGGACAAGGAAGTGATGACTGGAGCTAAAACACAAGGCATCTAATTTGGCTCAGAGACAAGCTTCACTTAGTAGCTGTAAGTCAAAGACAGGATTGATGTTGAGCCTTTAAGCCTAAGTCAAGCTTATTTAACAAGCCTCCTAATCAGAGGCAAAGTACTGAACTGCATGAGGTTATGAGATGTCATCTGTGAAAATAAACTCTTTGGCAGGTGATGAGGGAGGGGATAGCATGGTTGACTGCGTTTGTTTTTAGTCTCTATATTGACATTTTTGAGCTCCAGGACTTTGAGCCAATCAGACACTTGTGCCTCAGCTTCCCCCTCCATAAAAAGAGAATAACCACCACCAACACCCAAAAAAGACTTATGACTTACAACGGATTTCTTCCTCATCCAGGACTTAACCTTGTTGAATCCAGAGAGCATCTTTGATTCATTGCCTTCACAAAACTGTCACTGTTTATTTCAGTAACATCTGTAAAATATTTTTGAAAAGTTTCTGTATTCCAAGCTTTAATGTACCAAAACTTCTTAATCTTTTTTTAAATTATTGTGATAAGAACACCTAACATGAGATATGCTTTCTTAAATGCCTAAGTGCAAAATATAGTGTTGTTAACTATAAGTACAATGTTGTACAACAGATGCCTAGAACTTTCTCTCATTTTGTTTAAGTAGATATTTATGTAGAGTTGAATGGAAACTCTCTGTTTTTCCCTCCCCTCAGTCTCTAGCAACCACCACTCTACTCTCTGTTAAGCAGTTCAGTTGAGTTCAGTTCAGTCTCTCAGTCATGTCCAGCTCTTTGCAACCCCATGAACCACAGCAAGCCAGGCCTCCCTGTCCATCACCATCTCCCGGAGTCCATCCAAACCCATGTCCATCGAGTCGATGATGCCATCCAACCGTCTCATCCTCTATGGTCCCCTTCTCCTCCTGCCCTCGATCTTTCCCAGCATCAGGATCTTTTCCAATCAGTCTGCTCTTCGCATCAGGTGGTCAAAGTAATGGAGTTTCAGCCTCAACATCAGTCCTTCCAATGAACACCCAGGACTGATCTCCTTTAGAATGGACTGGTTGGATCTCCTTGCAGTCCAAGGGATTCTCAAGAGTCTTCTCAACATGAATCTGCCACGGGCTTTTAAAAAATGGTCCACATCAAAAAAAAATCTTTAAACTTTAACTTAATTAACTTTTTTTTAAGTAAAGGAATTTTGACAGCAAAAAAAAAAAAAGAGTCTTCTCCAACACCACAGTTCAAAAAGCACAGACAGCTGTTTAATATGCTGTCAAGCAGAGTCATGCGATATTTGTCCTTCTGTGACAGGCAAATTTCACAGGGCATACTGCCTTTCAGGTTCACCGATGTCGTAATTTACAGCAGAATTATTTTCATTTTTTATGACAGCACTATTGTGTTGTATGTATATACTACACTTTCTTTATCCATTCACCTACTGTTGGACATTTAAGTTGTTTATTTATCTACAAATAAAACTGCAGATCTGTTTAGGGAAGGGGCAAGGGATTTGCCTTCTAATACCCAATGTGCATGGACATACGTCCTTATTTCTGTGTCTGAGGAATTCTGGCAAAAGTAGTTTTGGAACTGGGGAATTCTTAATTAGAGTTAAAGGAGTCAGATTCTGCATCTGATTCCTATCTTTCTCCTCATTTCATCTCACAACGGTCTCATACCTTCTTTTATTGAATTTCTGTTTGTGTTTACACAAAACATGAACCTAAAATAGAGATATTTGCAATTATAACAGTAGACTCAAACCTTTAGAATTGACAGAGTGCTTAAATGTAGGTTCTTTTTTTATGTTCATTTTTTATGTAAGGATAACACCAAACATTACAGAAGTTAAATGAACTTTGCAATATCATACAGCTGATCACAGGCAGAGCCAAAAATGAAATTCTAGCTTTGGACAGTGAACCCACTGATTCTCTACATTTAATACCAGCACAAGTTTTGTGTGTTGAAGCAAATGTTATTCTGTCATTGTCTGAATGTCAACCAAACTTAGCAGGAACACAATCCTGCCACTTACAGGCGTATAGTGCTGGACAAGGCATTTTGTCAACCTAAAACTCAGTTTTCTCATCTGCAAAATATTGATTTTAAAAAGATAAAAATCACAAAATTCATATACATGGAACTAACTCAATTTAAGAGATAGCTTACCTTTTTTTCTTCTTTTAAGAAATGCGAATAATCATATTTTATAAACCAAAAAAAATTGAGAATTTGATCTTTCTATTATAAAAGTCTTGCTCTGTCCACTAGATGGCAGTGTCTCTATAAACCTTGGAGAATCTAAAACAAAGGGCTAGTTCTTTTACTGGCCTGGGTGTCTAGGGCTCCTTTCCTAGAGTATTAATAGTACTGATATTGCCTCACTGTGACCTCTGGGCACATATACCTTGATCTCTCTTTTACCTGCCTTTCAGAACATCTTTACAAGAATGATGAAATATTTGAAGAATGTGTTGAGAAAATCACTTTGTAAATTTATCAAGATTTTGCTGTCCTTTCCTAGCACTTTTTGGGATGGTTGTAAATTAGCCAATGTCAAAAATATTTCTTTATATTTTAGATTACACTGGACCCTCAAATCTAGCGTGCTACTTTCTACTGTGGTAGAATATTTGAGAGGCAGTAGGTGGGTTTTGCAACCAGACACGACTTTTTCTGACATTAAGAAGGTCAGGTCTTGGCATTAACACATCCTTTATCATTTCTAGTTGTTATAATGAATGCTAAATATCTCTTCTCTGAAAGGCTCATGATTTCTCCAAAATGCCTGCAGTCAATCAGGTTTACCAAGAAGCAGTCGACTCAAGCTCAAACAATCTGTATTTCCTACCTGTATCATTCCAGTGTTAGATATTCTCACATTATTTTTAATTTAATAAAACATCAGTGACATGACTTGTCAGTGGTCATGAATTCAGTAAGATGACTAGCTGGGGACCCTCACTCTGCAAAGGAAATTTCAGCAAAATACATTCTATACAGCATTTTCCTTCTCCAGGGGATCTTCCCAATCCAGGGATCAAGCCTGGGTCTCCCGCCTTGCAGGCAGATTTTTTAACATTTGAGACACCAGGGAAGCCTTCTATGAAAAACAAATATTTATAATATATTGAGTTATGATTTGCTTCCCTGGTGGCTCAGTTGGTAAAGAATCTGCATGCAAAGTGGGAGACCAAGGTGCGATCACTAGGTTGGGAAGATTCCCTAGAGAAGGGAACAGCTACTCATTTTGGCAAATCCTCAGAACAATGCACAAAATTCTCATATGAACAGTACACTATTTGTGAGAGGAACAACTTCTCATATAATCCACAAATATGCTTCAATATCCACAATATGTCAAGCACAGTACTAGACTCTGATGATACAAAAATGATTCATATTTGCGCTAGAGTTTTTGATCAGAAGGGGAAAATATGGTTGTCCCAGGCACCCCCCCACACAGCATCCCCCACCCAGAGGATAGGGCTGCTTTTTTTTTTACAAAATTTTGGGGAAAAATAATAAGTCAAAACCTGGTTAAGGGACTAGAATATCAGGTGAGTAGAACGTGCCCTGAAGAAAATATCTCTTTCCTTCAAAGTCCATCCCCTTGTTTATCATAGATTATTCCAAAGACTCGGCCATGTTAATGGAAACCATTCCCTGGAACTGATTTCATATTAACTTAAATTTTTGTTCTGATTTCTTAATAAATATATAATCAAACTTTAGAACTTCAGTTCAGTTCAGTCGCTCAGTCTTGTCTGACTCTTTGTGAGCCCATGAATCGCAGCAAGCCAGGCCTTCCTGTCCATCACCAACTCCCGGAGTTCACTCAAACTCATGTCCATCGAGTTGGTGATGCCATCCAGCCATCTCATCCTCTGTCGTCCCCTTCTCCTCCAGCCCCCAATCCCTCCCAGAATCAGGGTCTTTTCCAATGAGTCAACTCTTCACATGAGGTAGCCAAAGTACTGGAGTTTCAGCTACAGCATCAGTCCTTCCAACGAACACCCAGGACTGATCTCCTTTAGGATGGACTGATTGGATCTCCTTGCAGTCCAAGGGACTCTCAAGAATCTTCTCCAACACCACAGTTCAAAAGCATCAATTCTTCGGCACTCAACTTTCTTCATAGTCCAACTCTCACATCCACACATGACCACTGGTAAAACCATAGCCTTGACTATGGACCTTTGTTGGCAAAGTAATGTCTCTGCTTTTCAATATGCTATCTAGGTTGGTCATAACTTTCCTTCCAAGGAGTAAGCATCTTTTAATTTCATGGCCGCAATCACCATCTACAGTGATTTTGAAACCCAAAAAATTAAAGTCTGACAGTTTCCACTGTTTCCCCATCTATTTCCCATGAAGTGATGGGACCAGATGCCATGATCTTCGTTTTCTGAATGTTGAACTTTAAGCCAACACTTTCACTCTCCTCTTTCACTTTCATCAAGAGGCTTTTGAGTTCCTCTTCACTTTCTGCCATAAGGGTGGTATCATCTGCATATCTGAGGTTATTGATATTTCTCCCAGCAATCTTGATTCCAGCTTGTGCTTCTTCCAGCCCAGCATTTCTCATGATGTACTCTGCATATAAGTTAAATAAGCAGGGTAACAATATACAGCCTTGACGTACTCCTTTTCCAATTTGGAACCAGTCTGTTGTTCCATGTCCAGTTCTAACTGTTGCTTCCTGACCTACATATAGATTTCACAAGAGATAGGTCAGGTGGTCTGGTATTCCCATCTCTTTCAGAATTTTCCACAGTTTATTGTGATCTACACAGTCAAAGATTTTAGCATAGTCAATAAAGCAGAAATAGATGTTTTTCTGGAACTCTCTTGCTTTTTCCATGATCCAGTGGATGTTGGCAATTTGATCAATGGCTCCTCTGCCTTTTCTAAAACCAGCTTGAACATCTGGAAGTTCACGGTTCACATATTGCTAAAGCCTGGCTTGGAGAATTTTGAGCATTACTTTACTAGCGTGTGAGATGAGTGCAATTGTGCGGTAGTTTGAGCATTCTTTGGCATTGCCTTTCTTTGGGATTGGAATGAAAACTGACCTTTTCCAGTCCTGTGGCCACTGCTGAGTTTTCCAAATTTGCTGACATATTGAGTGTAGCAATTTCACAGCATCATCTTTCAGGATTTGAAAGAGCTCAACTGGAATTCGATCACCTCCAGTAGCTTTGTTCGTAGTGATGCTTTCTAAGGCCCACTTGACTTCACACTCCAGGATGTCTGGCTCTAGATGAGTGATCACACCTTCATAATTATCTGGGTCATGAAGCTCTTTTTTGTACAGTTCTTCTGTGTATTCTTGCCACCTCTTAATATCTTCTGCTTCTGTTAGGTCCATACCATTTCTGTCCTTTATTGAGCCCATCTTTTCAAGAAATATTCCCTTGGTATCTCTAATTTTCCCGAAGAGATTTTAGTCTTTCCCATTCTGTTGTTTTCCTATATTTCTTTGCATTGATCACTGAGGAAGGCTTTCTTATCTCTCCTTGCTATTCTTTGGAACTCTGCATTCAGATGTTTATATCTTTTCTTTTCTCCTTTGCTTTTCACATTTCTTCTTTTCACAGCTATTTGTAAGGCCTCCCCAGACAGCCATTTTGCTTTTTTGCATTTCTTTTCCGTGGGGATGGTTGTGATCCCTGTCTCCTGTACAATGTCACGAACCTCTGTCCATAGTTCATCAGGCACTTTATCAGATCTAGTTCCTTAAATCTATTTCTCACTTCCACTGTATAATCATAAGGTGTTTGATTTAGGTCATACCTGAATGGTCTAGTGGTTTTCCCTACTTTCTTCAATTTAAGTCTGAATTTGGCAATAAGGAGTTCATGATCTGAGCCACAGTCAGCTCCCGGTCTTGTTTCTGCTGACTGTATAGAGCTTCTCCATCTTTGGCTGCAAGGAATATAATCAATCTGATTTCGGTGTTGACCATCTGGTGATGTCCATGTGTAGAGTCTTCTCTTGTGTTGTTGGAAGAGAGTGTTTGTTATGACCAATGCATTCTTTTGGCAAAACTCTATTAGCCTTTGCCCTGCTTCATTCCGTGTTCCAAGGCCAAATTTGCCTGTTACTCCAGGTGTTTCTTGACTTCCTACTTTTGCATTCCAGTCCCCTATAATGAAAAGGACATCTTTTTGGGGTGTTAGTTCTAAAAGGTCTTGTAGGTCTTCATAGAACCGTTCAACTTCAGCTTCTTCAGCGTTACTGGTTGGGGCATAGGCTTGGATTACCATGATATTGAATGGTTTGCCTTGGAAACGAACAGAGATCATTCTGTCATTTTTGAGATTGCATCCAAGTACTGTATTTCGAACTCTTTTGTTGACCATGATGGCTACTCCATTTCTCTGAGGGATTCCTGCCCGCAGTAGTAGATATAATGGTCATCTGAGTTAAATTCACCCATTCCAGTCCATTTTAGTTTGCTGATTCCTAGAATGTTGGCGTTCACTCTTGCCGTCTCCTGTTTGACCACTTCCAATTTGCCTTGATTCATGGACCTGACATTCCAGGTTCCTATGCAATATCACTGTTTATAGCATCGGACCTTGCTTCTATCACCAGTCACACCCACAACTGGGTATTGTTTTTGCTTTGGCTCCATCCCTTCATTCTTTCTGGAGTTATTTCTCCACTGATCTCCAGTAGCATATTGGGCACCTACCGACCTGGGGAGTTCCTCTTTCAGTATCCTATCATTTTGCCTTTCATACTGTTCATGTGGTTCTCAAGGCAAGAACACTGAATTTCAGAACTTAGAAAACATAAATTTATAAACTATTTTTTTCTTACTTGCAAGAATTCTATATATCAGACTAAACATTCTTAATATCTCTTTGTGCTTCCTTCCAGTTTTACATCATTGAAACTTTCAGAATGCTGCCTTTTAGTCTGATGCATTAATACGTCAACTTAGCTATTCCTCTAAAAAATTTTGAAATTGCTCTTATGAATATCTTTACATTTTGGTGTGTTTTTTTGTTTTGTTTTGTTTTTGTTTGATTCCCACAAGTGTTTGTTAAAAATGTAAATAAATGCATTTTTAAAATCTTTTTCAGAGTGAGCAAAAGACTTTTTCTTTTACAAAAAAAAAAAAAAATTGGTCCAATTACCTTGGGAGCATATTCTGATGTGAACAATTTAAAGGGAAAAGTGAATGACAGTGGCTTTATTCCAAAATCTCCAGAGCAAAGACATTTTGTCTTGTGAAAGGCAAATAAGTAATCCCCACCACCTTGTGAATAAAGCCCTAATCCTTCAATCTCTCAAGGAAGACCTCACTTGTTTTCTGACTCTTTGCGACCCCATGGACTGTAGCCCACTAGGCTTCTCTGTCCATGGGATTCTCCAGGCAAGAACACTGGAATGGGTTGCCATGTCCTCCTTCAGGGGATCTTTCCAACTCAGGGATCAAACCCGCATCTCATGTGTCTCCTGAATTGGCAGATGTGTTCCTTACCACTAGTACTACGTGGGAAATCCTTAATACCTTTCTGAAAAAGTTGCACAGTCATGTCCCATTCTTTGTGACCCCATGGACTGTAGCCCACCAGGCTCCTCTGTCCTTGGAATTTGCCAGGCAAGAACACTGGGGTTGGTTGCCATTCCCTTCTGCAAGGGATCTTCCTGACCCAGGGATCGAACCTGGGTCTCCTGCATTGCAGGCAGATTCTTTACCATCTGAGCCTCCAGAGAAGCCCTAATATCCTTTTAGTTTCAGTCAAATCTCACTTTGTTGTAACTGGTTATTTTAAACAAAACTGACCCCTCATGATTGAGAAGCAGAAAGCTATCAAAACATTCCTATAGAAAACAATTAAAAATTTTAAACAATCTAAACATTCATTATAACTTAATGCATGCTCACCTGGATTATAGGTATGTGCACATTTATCACATCCTCCCTGATAGAGTTCTGTCTGATATTGTGACTTATGCCTTTATAATTGGACTTAGTGGAAGTCAGCAGAATCCCACACAAGTGAGACGTGCCCATAAATGTAGCCAAAAGGTCTTCTTTTGTAAGTTCTGTGATCAATGCTTCCGCCTTCTTTCCTGATATTCTTTGCAGATCTTCTCTGCCTGCCTTCCCTCAATTTTTATGGCTCATCATTGCTAGCTTTTCTTTAAGAATTTTTATTTTTAATTAATTTTTATCAGAATTTAGTTGCTTTACAGTGTTGTGTTAGTTTCTACTGTAGAGCAAAGTGAATCAGTGATGCCTGTACATACTGCTCATTCAGTCTCTCAGTCATGTCTGAGTCTTTGCAACCCCATGGACTGTAGCACGCTAGGCTCCTCTGTCCATGGAATATTCCAGGCAAGAATACTGAAAAGGCTTGCCATTTCCTACTCCAGGGGATCTTCCCAACCTAAGGACAAAACTCACATCTCTTGGGTCTGCTCACATTGGCAGACAGATTCTTTACCACCACCTGGGAAGCCTTCAAATGTGTGTACTCGGTCATGTCCATATACTATATCCCTTCTTTTTTCATTTCCTTCAAATCTTAGTATGATCATCCTCTGATTTGTCTTATAACCATTTTCAAGCCAGGTCTGACCATGCATTGAGAAGCTTGTAAGGGGAAATAACGCAAACTGACATAGTCATATGGACACTAGAGTTTTCCATCTCAGAAGCTTATTGTCATGACATCAGTTAAGGCAGCCCATGTGAAAGTGTGATACTACATGTCTATGAAAGGCATTCCTAAAAAAAAAAAAAAGAAAGAAAGGCATTCCTTCTTCATGAGCTCTAAGGAATGAGCAATTGTGTCTGTGCTCAGTGGCTCAGTCACATCTAACTCTTTGTGATCCCAAGGACTGCAGCCCACCAGGCTCCACTGTCCATGGAATTTCCCAGGCAAGAATACTGGAGTGGGTTGCCATTACCTACTCCAGGAGAACTTCTTGGCCCAGGGATCGAACCCAAGTCTCTTGCATCTCCTGCATTGGCAGGCTGATTCTTTATCACTAGTGCCATCTGGGGAGCCCACCGATGTTGGGATGTGGGAGTTTGGACTTTGGATTGTATTCTGTGAGTTGGTATTGTGGCCAAGTTAATTGTGCTCAGTTGCATACAACTCTTTGCCACCCAATAGGCTCCTCTGTCCAGGGTATTTTTCAGACAAGAATACTGGAGGGGGTTGCCATTTCCTTCTCCAGGGGATCTTCCTGACCCAGAAATCAAATCCACATCTCCAGTGTCTCTTTCATTGTAGACTCTTTAACCATTGAGCCAATTAGGGAACCCAAAAGTTATACATTGAAACCATAATCCCGATGTGATAATGTTGGAAGGTGAGGCCTTTGGAGGTAATTAAGACACGAATGTGGAGTACTCTTGATGAAATTAGTGCCCATGTAAGAAGAGGCATGAGAGAGCTTGCTTCTCTCTCTTTAGGCCGTGTGAGGATACGATGAAAAGATGGCCGTCCGAAAACCAGGAGGAAAGCTCTCACCAGATATCAGATCTACTAGCAGCACCCTCATCATGGACTTTAGCCTCAAAAACTGTGAGAAACAAATATCTGTTGTTCATGCCACCCAGTCTGTGGATTTTTGTTAACTACCAGAAGTGACTAAGATGGTGAACCATTCCACAGCTTAATACCATTTCCGTTGGAAACTGCTGTCCCGCATAAAACTAGTTAGAATTTTGTGACAATGAACAAAACACATTCCTAACCTCCACTTGCATCAAATTCTATCAAACTAGTTTAGACAATTGCTACATAGTGCCTCAAAGGAGATGTCCACTATTCAGGCAAAATTTAACATCACAAGCAAGACCTGATAGGTCTATAGCAAAAATTGCAATGAGTCAGCTAGTCTCCTTGCTCAGAAAGAGATGAATATTAATATATTGGAGATAGAACACCTGGAAGGAAGATATGACAGAGGATGGAAAAAGCAAAGAGCTTGGAAGTTTCCAAGACCTAGTTTTAAATCCTACTCCCATCATTAGTCAGCTCTTTGACCTTGGGAAGGATTCTTGATGTCTTTGCTCTCATTCTAAAATGTGAATAATTATTCAAAATTTTCAGTTTGTTATACAAAATAAGTCATGTAAATGACTATGTTCCCCCCCAAATTTATACATTGAATTCCTTACCCCCATTACCTCTAAGCGTATGTATATTTGTAAGGTCTTTAAGGAAATGATTAAATTAAAATGAGGTCATTAGGGTAGGCCCTCATCCAATCTGATTTGTGTGCTTATAAGAAGAAGTTCGGAGAAGGCAATGGCACCCCACTCCAGTACTCTTGCCTGGAGAATCCCATGGGTGGAGGAGCCTGGTGGGCTGCAGTCCATGGGGTCGCTGAGAGTCGGACACGACTGTGCGACTTCACTTTCACTTTTCACTTTCATGCATTGGACAAGGAAATGGCAACCCACTCCAGTGTTCTTGCCTGGAGAATCCCAGGGATGGGGGAGCCTGGTGGGCTGCCATCTATGGGGTCGCACAGAGTCGGACATGACTGAAGCGACTTAACAGCAGCAGCAGCAGCAGCTGCTGCTGCAGTACCAGCAATAAGAGGTTCGGAAATAGACACATTCAAATAGAGATAGCCATGGAGACACAGGCAGAAGATCGCCATCTACCAGCAGTAGAAAGAGACCTCAGAAGAAATCTACTCTGCCAACCTTGATCCAGAGCTTCCAGCCTCCAGAATTGTGGTAAAATACACTTCTGTTGTTTGAATCACTTTTGTTTGGATGGCCGTAGGAAACTTACATAATATTTTAAGCACAGTACATAGTGCACAGTAGTTTCCAAAAACATGTCAGTTATTTTCATTTATATATTAATACCTGAAAAAATTAAATATTATTTATATGATAAATAGGCTTCCCTGGTGGTTCAGCCAGTAAAGCATCTGCCTCCAATGCAGAACTGGGTTTGATCCCCGGATCAGGAAGATCCCCTGGAGAAGGGAATGGCTACCCACTCCAGTATTCTTGCCTGAAAAATTTCATTGACAGGGGAGACTGGTGGGCTACAAACCAAGGGGTCACAAACAGTCAGACACAACTGAGTGACTAACACCTACACACATGTGATAAACAGCTAGATTTCTTGCATAAAATATTTTGGATAAAATTCGTTTCAAATTAACCAGTTAAAGAAGCAACACATTTACATTGAATATTTGGTTCAAAATATTAGCATGGTGATGGAACATACTTTACTGAACCTTTATTTTTAAAAAAAATAAAATAAAAATTTGAGAAGTTATCCAAAGCTAAGAGTCCCAGCCAGGTATGAAGGCAAAAGCCGTGCCAAGCTCTTCCTGTCAGAAGAAGCCAGTGTTGCTCTGCCAACAAAAGTGATGGATAGAGTAGCCAGGTCATGACATGAAATAGAGAAGCTATAATGGATAGGTCCAAAGGCATGTCAAAGAAAAACATTGCCTCAGAAAAAACAATTCAGAAGAGACCGTCCTTGTTAAGACACAGCTTCTACTACACCCTTGGCTAAATGGTGGTTCTTCCAGCCTGGTTCCCCTCCCAGTCTCCAAACCTATACATGACAGTTCCCAGTATCATCACTGTGACCCACAGCCAGTTTGAGAAATGAAATAGTACAAAACAAAATAGTAGGAGACAGAACTGAGATTCACATCTGGATCTTTTTTGTTTATTTGTTTGCACTTCTTTATATATTGTGGCTCAGCTGGTAAAGAATCTGCCTGCAGTGCAGGAGACCTGGCTTCGATCCCTGGGTGGGGAAGATGCCCTGGAGTAGGGAATGGCAAACCATTCCAGTATTCTTGCCTGGAGAATCCCATAGACAGAAGAGCCTGGTGGGCTACAGTCCATGGGGATCACAAAGAGTTGGACACAACTGAGTGACAAATACTCTCATATACACTATTGAATTATATATGTTGTCAAATTGTAAACATTGTTGAATTATAGCTGATTTGCTATGTCGTGTTAGTTTCAGATGCACAACCATCCATGTCTTTTAATTCCAAATTCTACTCCTTTTTGAGGCAGGCTAGTACAATGGTATGAAGATGATAAGATATGTACAGCATATATCTCAAATATGTAAGCTTGAAGGTAATAATAAATTCAGTACACACATTCAATATAAACAGTTCCTTCTTAGAGAAAGCGCAAGGAAGAGAGAAAGACTCCTATTTGTTCTTTCTTTCAGTTACAGAAATATAAAAATTACCCTTCCCATTCCCACTAGATTGTCAGCTGGTTTAAATGAGAAAACAACACCTTTAAAAGTGAAACACTTGATTTTAGGTAATAATGGAGTCGAATGTAATGACTGGACTTTGAAGTCCTGATCAAGACTGGCATCTGAGCCATAATCAGACAATCTAAATCTGAAGTTATGAGCAAGTTTCTTATGGTCTCTAAACCTCAGTTTGCTCAGCTGAAAAATGAGTCATAGCAACTTTTTTGCAAAGTTTATGAGGGTTAAATAAAAGAATGGCATAGGTCTTCCCTGGTGGCTGAGTGGTAAAGATTCTCCCTGCCAGTGCAGGAGACACAGGTTCGATCCCTGATCCGGGAAAGATCTCACGTGCTACCCAGCAACTAAGCCCACGTGACAAGCTACTGAGCCTGTGCTCCAGAGCTTGGGAGTCCCAACTGCTGAGCCCACGTGCCTCAATTACTGAAGCCCGAGCTCTCTAGAACACACACTCCACAACAAGAGAAGCCATCACAGTGAGATGTCCTCATCCCGCAACTAGAGAAAAACCTGCACAGCAACGAAGACCCAGTGCAGCCAAAAATAAATAAAAATGAAATTATATAAAAGAAGAATTGATGTAAAATGCTGCTATATAGATCAAGTTCCATCATTTTATTGTCCTCTCTGCTCTGAATAATTGTTGGAGGTTGCATTTCTGGACTTTAGCTACTTACGAGAAAATATGTCTCCACAAACATTTTTGTTTGTTTGTTTTTCACTTTTGTCCTTCTCCATCTACTCTCAAAGCAATTTAGAAATACTATAGTGATTACTAGCATTCTTTGGAGTGAATTTTGGAAAATATTAACCGCCACTTTATGGATTCAAAATTGACCCCGAGAGGTGTCCCAGTATTTAGTTGGGTTATTTGGCCTCATATTTTCCCATTGCATTTCACTGCCTACCGTGTTGGCAAATGATATGGAATAAGGAAAAAATATATCCAGGGCCAAAGCGTATACTGGAATTCATCACTCATTTTAGGTAGCCTGAGGCTGTGCCTGTAATGTGCCAAAACAACTTATTCAAAACTATCTATTCAGAAGGAAAACCTGGCAATCTCTTCATTTGCCATCAGATATATAACAATTAACCTGATTCAATGAAGACATAGCCTTCACTTTCCTAATCAACTTCCTTTTATATGTGCCTGGATATTTTGTGGAGATGACAAACTCTGTTGAGTCATAATAAGGAGAAATTTGACAGGAAATTTTATTTCCATTATCTATGTTTTTAACTGGTTGGTTGAAGAGGACCTAATAATTTCACTTGCATGTGTTTGTTAAAGATTTAATATGTAGCCACAGTGTAATCATTTGTGACATGGATTTAGCTATGTTATAGTAAATCAGGAAAATGAAGTGTGCTTCATAAACTTCATTACTATTGAAATAAAGGTCATGTTCAAAGAAGGGGGGTGTGAGCTGGAAATTAATGCTTGGATTTAAATGTTTAGAGATTAAAATTTTAAATTGCATGGCTCAATTCTGTTAATATTGAAATGCATAATTTGAAACACTGGCAGGTTCAATAAAGAGGATTCAAATGAAGGCATCAAAGTTTTAAAGTTTCCTTCAACTGATTGTGAATATAAATCACTTGGGAAGTCCTTTAACAATGCAGATTCCTGGTTCCTATCCTGAAGATTTGGTCAGTAATCTGTCTGAGGGTCACAAGTAAAATTAAATCACTGCATACTCACCTGACTCGCTCCCTGGTCTCCGTTGTGGTTTCCAGTAATATCTTGGGACTTGAGACTCTCTCACAATCTTGCAATGCCCTTAGTTATGGGGATTAAAAGTCTCATATTTGTAGCTCCTATTACTGAACATCAAATAATTCATGTGCTTGATGTCAAATACCAATGAATTCAAGCCTGTATAAAAAAGACTATTTTTCAAAAGGATTTACAAGAGGGTGGGATCTGCTTTTCAGAATAGGTACCAAAATGAAATGATTAACCATGAGAGAAGAATGCCTGAATAAAAGCAAAACTGTGAGGGAAGACTCAAATTAAGAGATTGTATTTTTCAAGGAATCGGGGACAAGATATTTAGAGGAACTAAATATCAAGGCAGTGGCTACAAGAAGGCATGCTGCTCACTTGTTCAGTTGCTAAGTCATGTCTGACTCTGTGCAACCCCATGAACTGCAGCACACCAGGCTTCCTTGTCCTCCACTATCTCCTGGAGTCTGCTCAAAGTCATGTCCATTGAGTCCATGATTCTATCTAACCATCCCATCCTGTATTGTCCCCTTCTCCTCGTGCCCTCAATCTTTCCCAACACTGGGGTCTTTCCCAATGAGTTGGCTCTTCACATCAGGTGGCCAAACTATTGGAGCTTCAACTTTAGCATCAGTCCTTCCAATGAATATTCAGGGTTGACTTCCTTTAGGACTGACTGGTTTGATCTCCTTGCAGTCCAAGGGACTCCCAAGAGTCTTCAGCAAAAACTTGAAAGCATCAATTCTTCAGTGCTCAGCCTTATTTATGGTCCAACTCTCATATCCATAAATGACTACTAGAAAAACTATAGCTTTGACTATTTGACCTTTGTCAGGAAAAGTGAAGTCTGCTTTTTAATACACTTTCTAGGTTTGCCATAGTTTTTCTTCCTGGAAGCAAACATCTTTTAGTTTTCTGGTTGCAACCACAATCTGCGGTGTTTTGGAGCCTAAGAAAAGAAAATTTTTCACTGTTTCCACTTTTCCTCATCTATTTGCCATGAAGTGATGGGACTGGATGCCATGATCTTAGTTTTTCGAATGCTGAGTTGTAAGCCAGTTTTTTTCACTCTTCTCTTTCACTCTCATCAGAGGCGCTTTAGTCCATCTTCACTTTCTGCCATTAAAGTGGTGTCATCTGCATATCTGAGGTTATTGATATTTCTCCTGGCAATCTTGATTTCAGCTTGTGCTTCATGCAGCCTGGCATTTCTTATGATGTGCTCTGAATATAACTTAAATAAACAGAGACAATATACAGCCTTGATGTACTCCTTTTCAAGTTTTGAACCAGTCCATTGTTCCATGTCTGCTTCTAACTGTTGCTTCTTGACGTGCATTCAGGTTTCTCAGGAGTCAGGTAAGGTGGTCTGGTGTTCTTATCACTTTAAGAATTTTCCACAGTTTGTTGTAATTCACCTAGTCAAAGACCTTAATGTAGTCAATGAACCAGAAATAGATTTTTTTTTTTTTCTGGAATTCTCTTGCTTTTTCTATGATCCAGCAGATATTGGCAATTTGCCCTCTGTCTTTTCTAAATCCAGTTTGTACATTTTGAATTAGTGATGGAATTCAAGAAAAGAATTAGTAGAGAAAATAACTGGGTTTTGATAAATTGCTGGTTTTAGGAAATTAGAAGGAGAATCATCTCAATGTAATGCCTGGCTTAAACAACTGACCAGTTAATGGCAACTCTTCCCAAGGCAAGGAAAAGATAAACTTGAGGTAATGAAATGAGTTACATTTTGAAATGTAGGCATGATGGTATTGTGAACTCTAGGAGAAAAATGCCTGATAGGAAATTTAATACAAGAGGACTGAATATGTGGATAGAGAACTCAGAAATAAAATGTATGGTTATCAGTATTGGAAGAAGCTGTGAGCATTGAATTCCATGGCTTCTAATATCATAGCCACTAACTTCATGTGCCTACAGAGCAGCTGAAACATACCTACCAGAGCTGAGAAGCAGAATTTTACATTTAATTTCATTAATTAATACTTCATTTGTCACACATGTTCAGTGGCTGCCAATTGAACAAAACCGAACTTTTCCATGATCATAGAATGTTTGGCTGGACAGCACTGGATTAGATTTCTCCAGGAGAGCAACTAGGGGAAAGGATTAACAATTTACTTCTTGGGAATCCAACCATTGAAATTAAATTAGGACCTTCATTATTAGCAATAAAATCTTGTCTGTTTCTTACCCCTAATAATTCCATTAGTGCCTTATTTTCCCATATTCTGGTCTGAATCTTCACAATCTAACCAAAATCCTATTTTCTTCAAGTTGGAAACCTTACATTGCTCTGGCCAGTCTTCCTTGTGAATAGTGTCCTCTTCTATCCAAAGCTCAGCATAGCATCCCAACAACTCCATCAAGTCTCTCTCTAGCACTGATCATTGGCCTACCTTGAACTTTGCCAGTTACTTACTCATTGGCTATACTTGCCTTCCTCAGATCCTTACACACAACCCAACACTGCTCTTTGCTTCCCATCACATCAGTCTCTGGATCCTGTTTTCTTGTTGCCTAACTCACTCCTTCACCTGACTTGCTGTTTACTGAGTAAATACCATAGTCTTCTGAATTCTCATTGGGCTGAAATGAAACCATCAGAGAACAGCATATTTCAAAAGAGAGAGGAAGAGCCTGGAGTCTGAAAACTGGAGCTCCATTGCAACTTTCTTATTTTCTGCATGGTTTTGTGCAGGAATGTGAGCATTCAGCATCTTCATTAAGGAGAGAACAGCACTTGGCATGACTCAGTCATTTGGGGGACTTCACAAGTTTCTTCTACAGATAAATTCCTCCACCTCAACTACTGTAGCACTTTAGGACAATGAGCCTTCTTAGCCTGTGATCAATTGGTTGTATCATTATAGTGTTGAGAGACTGTGCTCAGTCGTGCCCAACTCTTTGCAACCCCATGGACTACAGTATGCCAGGCCTCCCTATCCAACATGAACTCCTGCAGTTTACTCAAACTCATGTCCATTGAGTCGGTGATGCCATCCATCTCATCCTCTGTCATCCCCTTCTCCTCCTGCCTTCAATCTTTCCCAGCATCAGGGTCTTTTCAAATGTGTCGGTTCTTCATAATCAGATGGCCAAAATATTTGAGTTTCAGCTTCAGCATCAGTCCTTCCACTGAATATTCAGGACTGATTCCCTTTAGGATGGACTGATTGGATCTCCTTGCAGTCCAAGGGACCCTCGAGAGTCTTCTCCAACAGCACATTTCAAAAGCCCGAAAATATCTCCAAAAATCGTTGATATGGAGCTAAGGAAAGAATGCAGACTTTAGAATGAGAAAGATGATTTATCCTAACTTTTCACATCTATAGTCCATATCTATTTATAGGGATGTCACAAACATAAGAACAAGTAGTTTAAAATATCAGGTATATTAACCAGCACAGATGGTCACAGTTGACAGAAGCACAGTTCCAGCAAAGCTTTACACAAAAGGGGATTAGATTATTAGAAGGAAACATGATCTCCAAAATGAGCTGAACAATCAAGCTTCCAAAACTCAGGAGCCAGATTAATCTGGAGACCACCTAACTAGAATCAGGATTCTATGTTTCCCTATTTTCACAATGCTTTGGGGTATGTTGACTTCATATCTCCTACCACAAGCTGGCTTCTCCTTATAGCAAGACACGTATGGTCACAGGCAGCTCCCAGTCTCAAACCACTGTTATGTCATCACACCAATAGAAATGTCTCCTCTCTTATAGCCCCCGTGTGAATAATTCTAGGAAATAGTTTTCATTGTCCAATTTTGAATCAGATGCAGTCATGCTGGACAAGGAAGAGAGATAGGACAGATCTTTTCTCTTGAAATATATTTTAAATAAGCAATTCACAGAAGAGGAAGACACCACTCTAGAAGTGGTCATCACATCTAGAACACACTGGCAGTGCTCAACAATTAGTGCCATAATATATGCAATATTTTGAGAAATTCATGATCTTATTCAATTATTTAGACCCTGCTTAGTGGTCCTTGTTCTTAGTGTCTGTGCATTTATCATACCTAATTAGATTAAGTATCAATAGATATCTTTATTAATAAAGGATTATCAGTTCTCTGGGGTTTCCCTAGTGGCTCAGCCATAAAGAATCTCCTGCCAATGCAGGAGATGTGGGTTTGATTCTTGGGTCATGAAGATCCCCTGGAAAAGGAAATGGCAACCTACTGCAGTATTCTTGTCTGGAAAATCCAACGGACAGAGGAGTCTGGCAGGCTACAGTTCATGGGATCTCAAAGAGGCAGACATAACTTAGTGGCTGACCATGCACATATTAATATTCTATTAAAATAAAATAAAAAGTGTTAGGAATTTGGTATGGCTACCTTCACAGTGCAGGCCAAAGCCAAGTTTTCCTGATGGCATGGTCCAGTGCGCCCCAAATATCATCCAATAAATTGCAAGCACCTTCTCTTCACTTCCACCTATTTTACTGATTACACTGTCAAAGAACCAGTATTTCTTGTTCCTCCTAAAAGCTTATGAAAATTTGTATCCGTCGTCCAACACAGAGTGAAAGGACAGCACTGGGACTTTTCTTCTATGGAAAAAGCTTTTCACTGCATGTTGAGAACAGCAGTCAGGGCTCCTGTAACTATCACTTCCTTTCAGTTTTTAAGAAGGTAGAATTTGGCTCCCTGGTAACTACCAATTCAGTTTAGTCTGAAGTTGAAAGCAGGATTCTAAAGTGATGATTCTAAATGTATGTGTTAGTTCATTCAGACAGTTATAACAAAATACCATAGATTGGGTGGTTTATATAAAAACATAAATTTAGTTCTGACAGCTCTGGAGGCTGAGAAATCCAAGATTAAGGTGTGGGCAGACTTGGTGATGGCTCGGTAGTAAAGAATCTGTGTGCAATGCAGAAGATTCAGGAGATGCAAATTTGACCCCTGGGTAGGGAAAACCCCCTGAGAGAGGAAATGGAGCCCACTCCAGCATTCTTGCCTGAGAAATCCCAAGGACAGAGAAGCCTGGTGGGCTACAGTCCAATGGGTTGCAAAGAGTCAAACACAACTGAGCATGCAAACAATGTAATGCAAGACTTGGCGTCCAGTGAGAACCTACTTCCTGGTTTATCGTCTCTTCTTGTGTCTTCACATGGTAGGGGGAAGGAGGATTCCTCTGGGATCTCTTTTATGATGGTGTTAATATTCCATCCATGAGGCCTCTGCCCTCATCAACTAACTCTCTCCCAAGGTAGGATGTTAATATATGAATTCAGGGAGGGAGGAGTCATTAGAAATGCATTTCTTTGTATTCTGCGTATATATATGAGTATTTATATATTTTCCCCAAGTCGCTGCATTAGTTGTATATATTTGAAGAATTTGATTTTTAATGCTTAAATTTCCATTTTCAAATGAATTATGTTATGCTTTTGATATTCATTAGGTATGATGTTCATTTTGTGAAACAGCAACATAAGTAAGTATAAGAAATACCAAGAGATTTACAACAAATTCTCAAAGGGCAATTTTAAAGTATAGTGTACATTTTTCCACAGTATTAAGTGAAATATTTTCTATTAAAATATTTTTTAACTTGAAAAGTAAATCAAATTGTGCAGAATTGGTTCAAAACACGAATTACTACATTTTTTAAGTGCTTTTTCCAGGTGTTTTTAAATCAAATTTTTATTTTAATCACTAATGCAACACATGTTCAATGGCAAGAATTGGAAAATATAAAAAGATACAAGAAAGATATGAATCCTACATGATTGTTTTTCTCCGATGCCACCAGGAAATGATGACAGCAACATTAAAAAATTATGTTTTTCTGAGTTTTACACAATCTGTATTTTCTCCTGCCTTTGTTCATCTGTGCTTCTTGCAATGATTTTGAAAGTACACATAATTTCATTAGTTTTATTTTAAATTGTGATTTAACAAATTATTTTAGATCAGATCAGATCAGTCGCTCAGTCGTGTCCGACTCTTCAAGACCCTATGAATCGCAGCATGCCAGGCCTCCCTGTCCATCACCAACTCCCGGAGTTCAGTGAGACTCACGTCCATCGAGTCAGTGATGCCATCCAGCCATCTCATCCTCTGTCATACCCTTCTCCTCCTGCCCCTAATCCCTCCCAGCATCAGAGTCTTTTCCAATGAGTCAACTCTTCGTATGAGGTGGCCAAAGTACTGGAGTTTCAGCTTTAGCATCATTCCTTCCAAAGAATTTGAAAGTACACATAATTTCATTAGTTTTATTTTAACAAATTATTTTAGATACTATTTAATACATTTACATTTTAATATAGTTATTTTAATCTTATTTTATGTTACATTACTATAATTTGCATTTACATTTATGAGCTAACAAATAAATAATATAAACAACTTCAATATACAACATCATTTCCTTTGAAATATTTTTTAATTTTGCAATTTTGATTATTTTTTCAACTATTTCATGATTTCCTTCCTGAAATAAATCCATGAATTTATAGTCATTGGGCCTTCCTTGTAGCTCAGACAGTAAAGAATCAGCCTACAATGCAGGAGACCCAGGTTCAATCCCTGGGCCAGGAAGATCTCGTAAAGGGAATGGCAACCTACTCCAGCATTCTTGCCTGCAGAATTCCATGAACACAGGAGCCTTGCAGGTTATAGTCTATGGGGTCTCAAAGAGTCATGGTTGAGTGACTAATACACACACATAGTTAATTGGTCTTTGACAAAAGGGCCAAAGACAAGCAAAGGGAAAGGATGGTAGCTTCAATGACGTGTGCTGATAAAACTGGTTTTTCACATGCAGAGGAATGAAATTGGAAATTTATCTTATTCCACATACTGCTACTGCTAAGTCACTTCAGTCGTGTCCGACTCTGTGTGACCCCACAGATGGCAGCTGACGAGGCTCCCCCATCCCTGGGATTCTCCAGGCAAGAACACTGGAGTGGGTTGCCATTTCCTTCTCCAATGCGTGAAAGTGAAAAGTGAAAGTGAAGTCGCTCAGTCGTGTCCGATTCTTAGCGACCCCATGGACTGCAGCCTACCATGCTCCTCCATCCATGGGATTTTCCAGGCAAGAGTACTGGAGTGGGGTGCCATTGCCGTCTCAATTCCACATACAAAAGTCAAATCAAAATGGCCTATGGGTTTAAATGTAAGAGACCTAGAACCATAAAACTATTAGAGGAAAACATAGAAAAAAATTTCTTGATATTTCTCTGTGCAATGATTGTTTATATGACTCCAAAAGCACATGCAAGAAAAACAAAAATAGAAAAATGGAATTTCATCAAAATAAAAAGTTTTTCTTTTCCTTGACAGGAAATATTCAACAGAGGGAATTTTTAAAAAAGCAGTCAATGGAATAAGAAAGAATATTTGCAAACCAAACATTTGATAAGGGGCTAAGATCAAAAATACACAAGGCACTCAAACAACTCAATACCAAGTAAACAAATGACCGTATTTAAAATGGGAAAAAGGATGTGAACAGACATTTCTCAAAAGAAGATACACAAATAGCCAACAGGTACATGGAAAGATGTTCAAGGAAATGAAAGTCAAAACCATAATATGCTATCACCTTAATACTGTTCAAACAGTTGTATATTTTTAAAAAGTTCATTGCTAGCAAAGATGTGGAGAAAAGAAACATTGCTGGGACTATAAATTGGCTCAGTCACTATGGAAAACAATATGGGAGCTTCTTAAAAAATTAAAACTAGAACTACCATTCAGTTCAACATCTCACTTCTGTGTTTGCATTCAAAGGAAATAAAATCATCATCTCTAAGATATATCCACTACCTGTACTATCACATTCATTACAGTATTATTTACAATATCCAAGATATGGAGATAGCCAAATGTTTATTGACAGATGAATGAATGAAGAAGATATGATGTTATTCAGCCATAAGAAAGAAGGACATCCTGCCACTTGTGACAGCATGGCTGAAACCAGAGGGCATTTTGCTAAGCAAAATAAGGTGGACAGAGGAAGACAAATACTGTGTGATTTCACTTATATATGAAATCTATATAAAAATAAAAAGTTGAAATAATAAAAACTGAGAGTAGTGGTTACCAGGGGCTAGGGATGAGAGTGAGGGAATCAGGAGGAAGTTGGTCTGGTTAAAGATTACAAATTTGCACTTACACAGGATGAATAAGTCTACAAATTTAATGCACAACCATAATGCCATAGTAATAACATATTATATATTTTAAAGTTGCAAACAGATTGCATCCAAAAAGTTATTATAGCAAGAAAAAAACCATAACTATGTGTGGCAATGTATGTTAACAAGACTGATGATCATTTTGTAATATATAAAAATACTGAATTGTTATGTTGTACACTTGAAACCAGTATAATGTCACATGTCAATTCTATATCAATTAAAAAGTGTGATATGTATGTGTGTGTTCATTCGTGTCCAACTCTTTACTATCCCATGGAATGTAGCCTTCCAGCCTCCTCTGTCCATGGGATTTTCCATGCAAAAATACTGGAGTGGGTTGCCATTTCCTACTCCAAAAAGTGTGATATTGGTATATAAAATGACAAATGTATCAATGTTACATTATCAGTTCAGTCACCCAGTCGTGTCCGACTCTTTGTGACCCCATGGACTGCAGCACACCAGGCTTTCCTGTCCATCACCAACTCCTGGAGTTTACTCCAACTCATGTCCATCTAGTCAATGATGCCATCCAACCATCTCATCCTCTATTGCCCCCTTCTCCTGCCTTCAATCTTTCCCAGCATCAGGTTCTTTTCCAACGAGTCAGATATTCTCATCAGGTGGCCGAAGTATTGGAGTTTCAGCTTCATCAGTCCTTCCAATGAATATTCAGGATTGATTTCCTTTAGGATGGACTGGTTGGATCTCCTTGCAGTCCAAGAGATTCTCAAGAATCTTCTCCAACACCACAGTTCAAAAGTATCAATTCTTCTGCATTCAGCTTTCTTTATAGTCAAACTAGGAAACCCAGAAATAGATCCACATATATGAATCATTTTGGGGTTTTTAACAACAAAAGTATGATTTATCTACTGACTGTACTCTGGGTCTGCATGTAGAATAAGAAGTGTCAAAGAAGATAGTATGAGAGACAAAATAGCATTAGTTGCCTCAGATAGCACAGCATGAGTACATATGAATATATAAGTTTGGAAACTGAAGAGGTTAAGTCAACTATCACCAGCCATCTGCAGTCTCCATATTCTTATATGTTAAAAATATTCCCGTGTTTAATACCTGGTTTGTTTTTAGTACATCACTCTGGTAAAGAATCTGCCTGCAATGTAGGAGACCTAGGTTCGATGTCTGTGTTGGGAAGATCCCCTAGAGAAGAGAATGGCTACCCACACCAGTATTCTTGCCTGGAAAATCCCATGGACAGTGGAGACTGGTGGGCTACAGTCTATGGGTTGCAAAGAGTCAGACATAACTGAGTGACTAATACTTCTACTTTCAGCACTAATACAACAGAGATGATAACTCCAAGAAAACCACTGAAACAAATACAATAGAGTCAGTGTGTGTGTGTTGGGGAAAGAGGTACTCCCCCAAGGGGTGGTTAATACTAGTGAGGGAAAAAACATTGAGACTAGTTTATATGGAGGAACGAAGAAATATGTTTTAACTAATGTGAGCACTAAGAGCAGCTGAATGGTAATTCGTTTATATAGGTAAATGTAAAGGATAAATTAAATAATATTGCAAAATTCCAAATAGAAATGTTACCAAGTAAGGGTTTTTGCTGCCATACATGCAGTTCTTAAATATGTCTTGCTGATCCAGGGTTCAAGTGAAATTTTAGTGGAAGTCATTCAGTCGTGTATGACTCTTTGTGATCCCATAGACTGTAGCCTGTGAGGCCCCAGGCTCCTCTGTCCATGGACTTCTCCAGGCAAGAATATTGGAGTGGGTTGCCAGTCCTTTCTCCAGGGGTCTTCCCAACCTAAGGATTGAACCCAGGTCCCCTTCATTGAGAAAGAATTGATGCTTTTGAACTGTGGTGTTGGAGAAGTCTCTTGAGAATCCCTTGAACTACAAGGAGATCAAACCAGTCCATCCTAAAGGAAATCAACTCTGAATATTCATTGGAAGGACTGATGCTGAAGCTGAAGCTCCAATACTTTGGCCACATGATGTAAAGAGCTGACTCATTGGAAAAGATTCTGATTCTGGGAAAGAGAGAAGGCAGGAGGAGAAGGGGTCGACAGAGGAGAAGATGGTTGGATGACATCACCAACACAGTGGACATTAGTTTGGGCAAGCTCTGGGAGATGGTGAAGGACAGGGAAGCCTGGCATATTGCAACTCATGGGCTTACCAAGTCAGACATGACTGAGCAACTGAACAACACCAGGGAAGCCCAAATTTAAGGGGTTGGAGGAATAAGCTTATTGGCTAGTCTCATATCAATTTATATATGGTAGTCAACTTCTGGAAGCTGGATTTTCCTTATTGAAGGACTTCCTCACTTTGTAAAGGGCTCCCATAGCACCATCTCGATTCTTTGAGTTCTATGGACTGAAGAATTTTGGTTCTGGGGTTCTTCTGGAGACACGGGTTCCTGTATTACATGTGCGCAGTGTTGTCTCTGTAAAATAACTCCAGGTTTGATTAATCAGCAACCTGTTTTAAGTAAGAAGCAAAGCCAATTTAAGCTGGTCAATGTTTTCTACATTGTTTCAATAATATCCCTGAGAAGCATGTGTGAAAATATTACATTCCACTCTCATGAAACACTAGACTAAAACTGTATCAGTTCAGCCACAAAGTGGAAGATCCCCTGGAGAAGGGAATGGCAACCCACTCCAGTATTCTTGCCTGGAGAATTCCATAGACAGAGGAAACTGGCGGGCTACAGTCCATCCGATCTCATAGAGTCAGACTTGACTGAGTGACCAACACAACATGGTCAGGCTGGCAGGCCTGATTTCAAAATGCTGGTCTCTGAGCTGATTTAATCTCCCCTGTGATCTCTGTCCTGAGAGAGCCCTGGACATCATCCTCAGATTGGAACCTAGAAAGGATTATGCATCTCAAATGAGTATCAAGTTACTCAATGATCCATGGATTCTGTGCTTTTCTCTAAATAATATTATCACCCTAGATGTTAGGGATCTCCTATTACAAAGAAGATAGTGCTATACTCTTGTTGTCAGAACCAGTCTTAGACATGGGCCAGAGAGGAATCTGCCTTCAGAATTCAGATTTGAGGGGACGCAAGAAGAAGTTCCTACCTGAATCTCTTCCACCTCTTCAATGCTATTTGAATTTCTACCATCATGTTACTGGCTGTGGTCAGCCACCTTCTGGGCATATTGCTCTTTGTCAAAAGCAATCACAACCAAAGGAACCAACTTCTTTTTTTTTTGCTTGGCACCATGATTTACTGATCACATATTAGTTGAAGACATGGAATGTCACTAAAGAAGAGAAAGGAGAGTACAGAAAAAGAAGGCAAGAGTAGGAAAAAGGAAGTTTAGGAGACAGAGTTGATGTTAGAAGTGGCCCTATAATTATAAGCTATGATTCCAGCATCTTCACCAAAAGACTAACCTTGTACAAGGTCACCTTTTCAATTTTTTTTTTTTTTTGGTACAGGAAATGAGACGTATAATAACCACTCTGCTTATCTCTGAAGACACTACCTAAACAGCCCCATAGGAATCTTTCAAATGTAACATTTTACGGTGACCAGAATAGTTCTGGTCAAAGTGCAGTTTTCACTCCCCTGAGATTTTTCCCATATGAAAATAGACGTGAGAAGGAAAAGCAAACAGAGAATAAAAAGCATAAACTTTTGAAATACTAAAGCAGCTTAGATCAATAAGAACATATTGACCAGCCACCGTGCCTCTTCCTATAAGGTGGGTTGTGGAAATCAAGACAAGGGGATGCAATTCCTGCCTGCAAAAATCACTAAACACTTTATTGTGTTTGTAGCTAACATTTATCAAGGACTCACCCAGACAGAAACTATGCTAAATACTTTATCTCCTGCAATCCTCCCAACTGCCTTAGGATATTGATAATATCTCCAAACATAATCAACTGTATAAAGAAATTTTTTTAGTGGTTCCCAAATTTTAGTGTGGATAAAATCAGTTGGGAGGATTGCAGGAGATATGACAGGATATACTGTCATAAAAGTATAAGAGTCCCAAGGATCCTCATTCCGTATATCTTCAATCAGTTCAGTTCACTTCAGTTGCTCAGTCATGTCCAACTCTTTCGACTCCATGGACTGCAACATGCCAGGCCTCCCTGTCCATCACCAACTCCCACCAACTCAAACTCATGCCCATTGAGTCGGTGATGCCATCCAACCATCTCATCCTCTGTCATCCCCTTCTCCTCCTGCCCAGCATCAGGGTCTTTTCAAATGAGTCATCTCTTCACATCAGGTGGCCAAAGTATTGGAGCTTCAGCTTCAACATCAGTCCCTCCAATGAATATTCAGCACTGATTTCCTTTAGGATGGACTGGTTGGATCTCCTTGCAGTCCAAGGGACTCTCAAGAGTCTTCTCCAATACCACAGTTCAAAAGCATCGATTCTTCAGTGCTCAGCTTTCTTTATAGTCCAACTCTCACATTCATACATGACCACTGGAAAAACCATAGCTTTGACTAGACAGATCTTTGTAGGCAAAGTAACATCTCTGCTTTTTATATGCTGTCTAGGTTGGTCATAACTTTTCTTCCAAGAAGTAAGAGTCTTTTAATTTCATGGCTGCAATCACCATATGCAATGATTTTGGAGCCCCCAAAAATAAAATCTGCCATTGTTTCCACTGTTTCTCCATCTATTTGCCAAGAAGTGATGGGACCAGATGCCATGATCTACGTTTTCTGAATGTTGAGCTTTAAGCCAACTTTTTCACTCTCTTCTTCCATTTTCATCAAGAGGCTCTTTAGTTCTTCTTCACTTTGTGCCATATGGGTGGCATCATCTGCATATCTTCAATAGAGTTTGGAATTTACATTTTTAGCAAAGTCTCCAAGTGTTCTGAAGCAGGTGGATTATGGACCACTAATACAGAAGCACTTCCATATGTTATTAAATATGAGATACCATGGACAGAGGAACTTAGTGGGCTACAGCCCATGGGATCACAAACAATCAGACACAACTGAGCAACTGAGAACACATGCCCGTACCAGGGGATACAGAGATCTTGAAGGCTAGTATCCTCTACTGAAAAAAGAAAATCCTATTGCAAGTACCACTTGAAACACTTGTGAAAATGTGTATTAATAGGACCCTGGGCTTATCCCTTAGAGGTTCTGATGCAATAATCTGAGGACGAGCTTAAGAATCTGTGTTCTGTTTGTTTGTTTGTCTTAGCCAGAAATTTTTGTCCCAAGAGATTCTTAAGGTTAGGAAAATTTGTGGTAGATTAAATGAATTGTCTGTGGTAAGCTAGTAATATCCTCTCAGAAGGAGAACTGAAACCCAGTTTTCCAGCTGCCAGGCCAGAGTTCTTTCAATGTTATTTTCTCCTTGGAAAAAAGTATCGATGGGATCAACCTAGGTTATTATACTGCCCCAATTTTTAGAAAGAAAAAGAACATGTGGAGTTCCTTTCAGCATCTATTTCAGGTGTCCTCAGCTCATTCTCAGGGATTCCCAAGTGGCTCAGTGGTAAAGAATCTGCCTGCCAATGCAGGAGATGCAGGTTCAATCCCTGGGTCGGGAAGATCCGCTGCAGAAGGATGTAACAACCCACTCCAGGATTCTTTCCTGGATAATCCCACAGAGAGAGGAGCCTGGTAGGCTACAATCCTTGGGGTTGCAAAAGAGTGGGACATTACTCAGTGACTGAGCATGCATGCGCACAGCTCGTTCTTGGAGCTGTGATCAGTGAGCACTGTTTAAACCATATCACAAAGCACTTCCAGCGTGGAAATTGTAGAACAGAATGGCTGCGTGTCAAGCCTGATGAAGGGTAAAAACAAATCTGTGGAAACTGTTGTCACAGTCACCAAAACTGCTTAGCCAGCTGTGGGAAGCAAACAAATCCACTGAAACATTAACTCAGGCAGAAGGTTCCAGCTCATTTAAAGCAGGCTCATTTGTTTTCCCATTACGGCTCAGCAGCGTCTACCTGGGCTGTGTTTGCAGGGTTCCGGCAGCGTCATGACAGAGCTGGGGAAGGCTGAAGGATTTATGACACACTGCCTTGATGACATATTTACCAAACCTGGTTTGAAGGATTCCAGGGGCAGGAGGCTGGGAGCTCGAAAAGGAGAGAGCAGCTGGAATTTGAGCTGGGTGGGAAAAATGATCAGCAGAAAGCTACTGATGACAGAAGTTTCTGCTGACGTGTGTGTTGAAGCAGTATCACCTCTGAGGGACAGGGGTTTCAGAGATTCTAACCCTGTGGGGTCCTCGGGTGTTTTCTACCTGTATAGCTATGAGGAAGTCACTTGACTTCTTTGAGCCTCAATTTCCACAATAGAACAAATAGGATTAATTCCCTTCTAACCCACAGAATTGGTGCAATATGTCACATGTAGAAATATAAGGCTGGTTCCCAGGTGGCATTACTGGTAAAGAGCCTGCCTTCCAATGCAAGAGACACAATAGATGCGGGTTCGATCCCTGGGTTGGGCAGATCCTCTGGAGGAGGGCACAGCAACCCACTCCAGTATTCTTGCCTGGAGAATCCCATGGACAGAGGAGCCTGGCAGGCTGCAGTCCATGGGTTCACAAAGAATCGGACATAACTGAAGTGACTTAGAATATTGTTATTGTTGTTCAGTAACAACAATATTGCTATTGTTGTTATTGTTCACTCAGTCGTGTCCAACTCTTTGCAACCCCATGGACTGCAGTACACCAGGCTTCGCTGTCCTTCACCATCTTCCAGAACTTGCTCAAACTCATGTCCATTGAGTTAGTGGTGCCATCCAACTATCTCATCCTCTGTCATCCCATTCTCCTCCTGCCTTCGATCTTTCCCAGCATCAGAGTCTTTTCCAATGAGTTGGCTCTTCGAATCAGGTGGCCAAAGTATTGGAGCTTCAACTTCAGTCCTTCCAATGAATATTCAAGGTTGATTTCCTTTAGGATTGACTGGTTTGATCTCCTTGCAGTCCAAGGGACTCTCAAGAGTCTTCTCCAACACCACAGTTCAAAAAGCATCAGTTCTTTAGTACTCAGCCTTCTTTATGGTCCAACTCTCACTTCCATACCTGAGTACTGGAAAAACCATAGCTTTGATTATATGGATCTTTGTTGGCAAAGTATTGTCTCTGCTTTTTAATATGCTGTCTAGGTTTATATAGCACATAGTTCATATATATAGCTATAAAGCACATTGTTCATATAACACATTGTTATATGATCTGGTATTAGAAATATTCATACATTCCAGAAGTTAAGACTAAACTATTGCTAAGAAATAATTTCCTTATTTCTGATTTTTTTTGTTTCATCTGAAGGATAGGAAATCACATAGTACTAACATGGAAAGAGATTTTGTTTCTTGACTAATTTATATTTCTTGTCATAGAGATGGGAAAATATAAATTATTAAGCAAATACTATGCTGGAAGCTTATATAATGTTTTACATTCAATGTTCACAAAATCCTTGCAATTTAATGACTATTATTTCTACTTTATGGATGAAGAAACTGAGACTCAAAAAGCTTAAGAGCTTTGTCTGTAAATTACACAGAGCCAGAATTTGAGCAGTACCTGGGACATAGCAAGTTTTCAACAAATATATATATATATATATATATATATGGAACAAATATGCCTAAAACTAGAATTCTATTTCTTACTCTGGTGCACATTTATACAATAGCCCTTAATTGTATCTACAGTGCTGTGCTTAGTGGATCAGGTCGTGTTCAACTCTCTGTGACCCCATGAATGTAGCCCATCAGTCTCCTCTGTCCATGGGGATTCTCCAGGCAAGAATACTGGAGTGGGTTGCCATGCCCTCCTCCAGGGGATAATTATATCTATTAGTGCTCATTTATTCATTCAGAAGGCTCCCCTTTAATAAGTTCTTTATTAGAAATATAAAGGTTTTGTTGATTTTTAGTTGCTAAGTCATGTCTGAGTCTTCACGACCCCATGGACTGTAGCCCACCAGGCTCCCCTGTCCATGGGATCTCCCAGGCAAAAATACTGGACTGGGTTGCCATTTCCTTCTCCAGGGGATTTTCCCAAATCAGAGACTGAATCCATGTCTCCTGCATTGGCAGGTGGATTCTTTACCACTGAGCCATCAGGGAAGTACAAATGTAAAGGTAAATAAGATATAACTCCTTTTCCTAAGGGTGTGATAGTTAATAGAAGAGAGTGGATAATTACAAAAGTTGCTATGACACAAGCCTGAATGAACTGAGCAAATGGAACATTCCAGAAGGGAGACAGGAAAGGAATCTTGGGCAGACACATTTCATCTGGGTCTACAGGGATATTTAGAACTTGGTGATACAGGGATGGGACTAGGACACCATGGAGAGCCAGAACAATCTGAACAAGTAGCATTTAATGGAAGTTAGGGAGATGGGGTAGTTTAAAGAATCAGTGGGTCTTTAAACTTTAGTGAGGTGGACAGGATAAACTCACAGGTTTCTGCATCCATTTGGTGGTCACAGCCTCTGTACAACACCCCCACAAGCCCTCCCCACAGTATGCTTATTGCAGGTATCCTCTCTTGCTAAGTGTTAAGGGGGGAGGGTAAAATGAACTTTCAAAGTCTTCACTCTGTAAGTATACATAGGTGGGCAGAGTACCATTTTATGATCTCAAGACATTCAGCAAAACATCTGGTTTCCCCTTCCAATTAGCACTCTCAAGATACCTGAGCTGTATTCTTACATGCCAGTAATCAGTGAGAGCTGAATCATTAAGAAAACTGCACTACAAAGACACAAGGATTAGGATGGTGCTATAAGGGCTTCCCTGGTGACTCAAGTGGTAAAGAATTTGCCTGCAGTGCATGAGACCTGGCTTTGATGCCCTGGTCGGGAAGATCCCCTGGAGAAGAGAATGGCAACCCACCCCAGTATTCTTGCCTGGAGAATCCCATGGACAGAGGAGCCAGTGGGATACAGTCAATGGGGTCCCAAAAAGTTGTACACAACTGAACAACTAACACACACACACTGGTATGGTGCTACAAATTTCATTTGTCCCGTCACCCTCATTTTATTATAACTGGGGTGTAGGAAAGGTGAAAACACAGTGAAGGCACTGATACCCTTGCAGAAGCCAAAATGCAAATTCATGTCTGGAAAAAATATTCATTTCCTGCCTTAGATTTTTGCAAACGTTAATGACAAGACTATCACATTATGCATGAATATGATTAGCATAATTCTGCCTAATGAATTAATTCCTTCTATGAAACTAAAAGTAGAAATGTTTCTCTTTCCTCTAAGCTTCTCTAATAGATGCAGTTTTGCTAACAGAAATTATTATTTTCTACATTATGATACATTTATTAGGTGGATTCTCAGCTTATGCATAGATGGGTGAATAGCGAATATACTTAATTGCTGTCTGTGCAAGTACGCAACTTCCATTTTAAGAACCAGAAAGACAAAAAAAAATTTTTTTTCAATTTATTCTCAGGAAATTTATGGTCATATTAGGATGATTGGTTTCACTTAGATGCTTGATCCAAAGAAACTATTTTTTTCCTATGCCTTCCTGGATCTAAGAAAATGGACAACCTTTACTTTGCTTTTAAAAGTGCAAAACAGTACAAATATTTTGGAAAGCTGTCTGTCAGCAGGCATCAAGAAATGCTAATATGTTTAATCTTTTGACCCAGGAATTTCATCTCTGGAATGTGTCTTATGGAAATGATCCTAAATATGGAAATCATATTGTGTATACTTACTAGCATGTTATTTATAATAATTTAAAAAATTAGAAAACCTTAAAGGAGCAGCTAAATAAATTATGGTAGAGTGGAGGAGTATGCAGATATTTTAAGATTTTATATATATATATATATATATATAACTATAAAATGTGTAATAACATGGAAAATTATAAAATTAAACCCTATAGAGCTTCAGTTAACGTACCATGGTCACACAGCTAATTAGTTTTGAAACCAGATTCTGTGTCATTCCAAGTACCCAAGACCACTCTTAAGTCACCAGTTTGCTAGAAGGACTCACAGAGATGCAATAAGCTTTCATGATAACAATTGTAGTTTATTACAGCAAAAAGAAAGTGAAAGTGAAAGTCGATCAGTTGTGTCAGACTGTGACACCATGGACTAAGCAGTCCAAGGAATTCTCTAGGCTATGATAATAGAATGGGTAGCCTTTCACTTCTCCAGGGGATCTTCCTAACCCAGGGATCAAACCCAGGTCTCCCACATTGCAGGTGGGTTCTTTACCAGCTGAGCCACGAGGGAAGCCCATTACAGCAAACTGGTAAAGGTTAAAGTCAGCAAAGGAAAATAGAGCAGAGTTCAGGAGAGTTCAGGCATAGTCAAACTTTCATTTGTCCTCTCCCCATGCAGTAGTACAGACGATATTTAATTCTCCCTGCAGCCATGTGTGCCAATGTATATAGAGTATTGGCAACCATGGAGGCACATCTGAGCCCTGGTATCCAGTACTTCTGTTGTGGCCAGTCATGTAGGCATGGACTGACCTTAGTTTCTCAGTCTCTGATTCCTCCAGCTATGAAACTGACACAGCTTGGCCCAAGGCCTTCATCGTAAATAACTTGTTAGCATAAACTATCTGGAGTAGCTCAAACCTCAAGGAGTAAGAAGACACTCTTATCAGGAGGGATTTCCAAAGATAAGCCTGTGAAGGGCTAGTCTTTGCTTTGGAATGTGCAGAGTTTGAACATGCCAGATGTGGAGTTAACCCTTCTCTGTGGAAATGCCAATTAGAATTCAGAGCCTGAATGCTTAGCCATTATAAATTTTGCCAAGCGATAAACTGCAGTCAGTTGCCCAGTTCTGTGGGCTGCCTGAACCATAGCTAAGTGATATGAAGTTGAAAAATAATGATCCTTGCCTACGGTAAGTGGACTGGCCAGCAAGCAGACTTTGCAAATCGTATGCAAAGATGAAAATATGTCCAATAGTGAGGGGAAAAGAATAAGAATTCCCTTTGAAGTGGAGAGTTGAAACAAGAGGTAAATCGTTGCCAAGTGAGAAAAGTTTATTTGGAGGCTTGTTGGGGAGGTAGAGGCATCATAGATTTCAGGAGTGAAAACTGATTTGGACATTTATTTTGGCCAACTGTGGTTGAATATTTAACTATCTGAAAAACATTAATATAACAAAGTGGTTGGGGTTTGGCTGGAACAAAGAGTGAAAAAAGAAAGGCTAAAGGTAAAACTAGATGCGCAGAGGAGGGTCATTAAGGAGGCTTTGTGTTTTTAAGAAAGCTAATGCTGATCCTAAAAGACACTGGGAGTGACTGAACAATTTAGAGCCCTGGAGAAAGATGGTCAAATTTTTTCTTCTTTAAAACAAGTCTCACGGTAGAGTGGAGCTCAGGCTGGCTAAACCTAATGGGAGGTAGGCAGACCAGGTAGGTGGTAACTGAAAAAATTCCCATGGGGAGAAAAATGAATGTCTACACTAACAGAGTGGTTGTCACAGTAGAAACAAAGGATAAGATGGAGAGAGAGAGCAATGGAGAGATAGCGGGATAGAGGACTGTGGATGAAGGATTGCGTATGAAGGAGTGAGGAAGCCTTTTACTTCTTGACCTTGGGGACTACTTGTCTTGAGGACTACTATGTTGATGTTATTATCCAACTAGAATATTCTATTAGTCAACTAGAAAGGGAGCCATCAGTTCAGTTCAGTCAATCAGTTGTGTACGACTCTTTGCAACCCCATGAACTGCAGCATGCCAGGCCTCCCTGTCCATCACCAACTCCTGGAGCCTACCCAAACTCATGTCCATTGAGTCAGTGATGCCATCCAACCATCTCATCCTCTGTTGTCCCCTTTTCCTCTTGTCCTCAATCTTTCCCAGCATCAGAGTCTTTTCAAATGAGTCAGCTCTTCATATCAGGTAGCCAAAGTATTGGAGTTTCAGCTTAAACATCAGTCCTTCTAATGAACACCCAGGACTGATCTCTTTTAGGATGGACTGGTTGGCTCTCCCTGAAATCCAAGGGACTCTCAAGAGTCTTCTCCACCACCACAGTTCAAAAGCATTAATTCTTCAGCGCTCAGTTTTCTTTTTAGTCCAACTCTCACATCCATACATGACTACTGGAAAAACCATAGCCGTGACTAGATGGACCATTGTTGGCAAAGTAATGTCTCTGCTTTTTAATATGCTGTCTAGGTTGGTCATAACTTTCCTACCCATCTGGGGCTTGCAATTGAGATAATGCTGTATATTCAGCAAATCTGTTTATTTTCCTCCTAGTCCCATAGGAAGACTGTACAGTAGACCTACATGATTGACTTCCAGCTGATGAAACATGGGCAGAAATGAGGTCTGTCACTCCCAGGTCCAGCTCCTAATTTTCTCCCACAGGAACTTTTGTGTTCTTTCCTCTGTCAAGTGCAGACTTCAGGGCAGTTGTGAGCTACAGAACAGAAGTATCCTGGGACTGAAAGATGCTGCTGAAAGAAAAAGCACCATGCACACATTAGACTATTGTGGGGGTGAAGAATGTCCTCCACAATGTTATCCCAATGAGATCTGCTGTTGTTTCCAATTGAAGTTAGCCTGCCCTCACTAAATCAGAAATTGGGACCTCGAAATAGGGAGTTGTAAAAACAAAACCAACCAAACAGCAGAAACTAAACAAAACAAAGTAAATTTGATTTGAGTGTCACTTCTTTAGTGGACTGACAGGTGATAAGGAAGCAGTTGACTGGCAGATGAACAGGTTGGTCACCAGATCCAGATGGCTAGAGATCCAGGCTACACAGTAGCAAATCACTCGATCAAATTGTGATAACTGGGCAGCAGCTCGTGTTCCTCATGAGCTGAAAAAGAGTCTGTGAATGGTGTATATTAGTTGTTATTGGGTGCCTTTGGCAAGAAGTAAATTAAAGGGGAAAATAGCTCAGGAAAGAATTGGCTGGTTGGCAAGCAGAAAATAAACAGAATGCCAAAGTCCAGAAATTTAGAGCTGTTCAGTGTTGGAAAAGCTAACTGTTCCAAGGTCCCAAGTGTAGAAGATGTAAGTTTAAGAAGCTTTGTGTGAAAGACCAGTACAGAGTCTCATCTGAATAAAAGGACTCAGCCCTGTGGCAAAGACCAAAATAAGGATGTAGCTTTCCCAGATATTGTTTCAGAATACCTCAAGATAGGAGTTACCCTTAAATAGAGAAAGAAGGAGACCTCACAAAGAAGAAGCAAAGATATAAATCAAAATCATGGCTCAGGAAAGAACTTTGGGTATGGTAATGGACACATGAGGCTGACTAACAAGAAATAAATCAGAAGCTTGTGCAATTTGTAAGCTTTTAACGAAAGTGTTTTTCCAAAGAAAATATGAAACTGGAATAAAAATAATTGAAGAGAAAAAAAGACTTTGTTCAAGACTTGCAATTACCATATAATCACCAAACTTTCAAGAGCAGGAATGAAGCTGAAGATGCAGTATAGGAAGGAAATACCCTCCTTACCCTTTCAGATGTGGCCAACAGAGATTACATATTTGAGGAACCCCCTAAAAGGTGGGACCAGTCATCTCAGAGCATAATGGACAGGAAAGCTCCTACTTGAGGGCAAAATGGAAGCCCAAGTCAGAATTTCTCCTTTCCCTTAAGGTAGAAAACTTCCAAAACATCTATTCAGCAAGATTTGGACATGACTTACTATGATCCAGGAGTTCCTTTTCTCTGTCCAAATGGAAATTTTATTGTAGCTTTATTCCATCAGTAGTATCTAGTCTGATGAAGAGGACTCTGTATTACCCATAGACTTGGGCTTTGAAACTGATGTAACTTCTAAATGGGGCTTTGAGTTGTCTTTCTTAGGAAGAAGATAAAGTGGATCCTAAGTAGGGGGAGAAAGGGTCAAGACCCTGAAAACTCCATAATGATCTTCATGCTCCTTTCCTTTCTGTAACCAACATGAATTAAGAGGCCACTGGAAGCCTTGAAGCCTAACTGTGAAAGATAGCAGAGCCATAGCAAAGAGCCTGGATCCCTGAACACCTGTGTGGAGACCTGGCCCAGCCATGACTACACTGCACAGGGTGAGCAATTAACTTTCCAGGGCATGTATGTTGTAGCATCATTCTGACCAGTGTAAGACAAGGGTTATAAACTAAATTTTTTACATGGTGAGTTAGAGATGCCTATAAAACATTGAGACTGAAATATTCATAAGACAGTTGTATTTATTTGTGTATGTGTGTGTGTCTAAGGTGACTACTAACTAATTTCTACTTCCTCCATTGAGAGATGAAGTCTAATCCTTTTGTATTTGGATGGAACATAGTAACTTGATTGATCGATTAATGTGGCATGTGAAGTGAAGTCATAAAAAACTTTTCAGCTTTGTCTGGATGCTTGAAACACTGACTCCAAGAGCTCTGAGCGGTCCTATAAAATGCCTAAATACTCTGCAACTGTCATGCTGAAGTAGCCATAGGTAGAGGCTATGACTGACAGCCTCAGCTAAACTTCCTAGCCCTCTCTACTAGGGTGCCAGACATGCCAGCCTTCTTATATCCTCCAGACCAGCTCGTCACCAGCTGAATACTGACTGACCACTGTCAATGAAAGTCTAACAGAAGCAGTGGGATGTGGGTTAACTGGCCCTCTGGGAAAAAATAAGAACGATTCTAGTGCTTCCTGGTTCTGTAATTTAAATATCTCCACTGTGGCTGGTTCCAAGATACTAAAGTGTTAGCTGTGGAGTTTACAAAATTCCTGAATATTTAGCAAATGGCTCTAGTGAACCAATGCAAGCCATTCATGGCACATTATAGAAGAATCCCTAGCTGAACCTTGTTTGGATTCTTGAGCCATAATATCATAAGATATACTACAACATTTGTTGCTATAAGGCACTAAGTTTTGAATCATTTTTATATAGTGATTGTTGCTGTTATTGTTGAGCAGCTAAAGTGTGTCAAACTCTTTGCAACCCTATGGACTGCAGCCCATTGGTAGCTAGTCATTGTCATTCAGTTGCTCAGTCATATCCAACTCTTTGTGGCCCCATGGACTGTGGTACACCAAGTTTCCCTATCCTTCACCATTTCCTGGAGCTTTCTCAAACTCATGTCCATTGAGTCAGTGATGCCATCCAACCATCTTGTCCTCTGTCATCCCTTCTCCTCCTGCCTTCAGTCTTTCCCAGCATCAGGGTCTTTTCCAATGAGTCAGCTCTTCACATCAGGTGGCCAAAGTATTGGAGCTTCAGCCACAGCATCAGTCCCTCCAATGAATATTCAGGACTGATTTTCTTTAGGATTGACTGGTTTGTTCTCCTTGCAGTCCAAGGGACTCTCAAGTGTCTTCTCCAACATCACAGTTCAAAGGCACCAATAGGGAGGTAGTAAGTAACCTTAAATCATGTGATTTGGATTCAAGTTGTTCAGCTGGCAAAGAATCCACCTGCCAAACAGAAGACACAAGAAGCAGGTTCAATCCCTGTGTCAGGGAGATAGTATCATTCAATGTACCGTCATACCTTTTATTTCAACACAAAGTTATGCAACTCCAGGAGATGATGGAGAACAGAAGAACATGGTGAGCTGCAGTCCGTGGGATTGCAAAGAGTCAGACCCAAGTAAGTGACTCAACAAGAGGCATGCACACTCCTGCATAGGCCAACAGTTTGAACAACTATCCCAAAAAGGTTTTGAAAATTTCCCATTAGCTCTTTCAAAACAAGTTTGAGGAGTTCTTATCTATCATTTTCCCATCAAAATAATAACTAACTGTATTTTGGTTCACTTGAATTGGTTCATTTCATTCTTCCAACTCCATGAGGAAGATACCATATTTCTCCTGTTTTGCAGGACAAAAAAAAAAAAAAAGAGGATTAAAGACTTGAATGGAGGCAAGAATATACAATGGATTAAAGACAATCTCTTTAACAAGTGGTGCTGGGAAAACTGGTCAACCACTTGCAAAAGAATGAAACTAGAGCACTTTCTAACACCATACACAAAAATAAACTCAAAATGGATTAAAGATCTAAACGTAAGACCAGAAACTATAAAACTCCTAGAGGAGAACATAGGCAAAACACTCTCTGACATACATCACAGCAGGATCCTCTATGACCCACCTCCCAGAATATTGGAAATAAAAGCAAAAATAAACAAATGGGACCTAATTAAACTTAAAAGCTTCTGCACAACAAAGGAAACTATAAGCAAGGTGAAAAGACAGCCTTCAGAATGGGAAAAAATAATAGCAAATGAAGCAACTGACAAACAACTAATCTCAAAAATATACAAGCAACTCCTACAGCTCAATTCCAGAAAAATAAATGACCCAATCAAAAAATGGGCCAAAGAACTAAATAGACATTTCTCCAAAGAAGACATACAGATGGCTAACAAACACATGAAAAGATGCTCAACATCACTCGCTATCAGAGAAATGCAAATCAAAACCACTATGAGGTACCATTTCACGCCAGTCAGAATGGCTGCGATCCAAAAGTCTACAAGCAATAAATGCTGGAGAGGGTGTGGAGAAAAGGGAACCCTCTTACACTGTTGGTGGGAATGCAAACTAGTACAGCCACTATGGAGAACAGTGTGGAGATTCCTTAAAAAACTGGAAATAGAACTGCCTATGATCCAGCAATCCCACTGCTGGGCATACACACTGAGGAAACCAGAAGGTAAAGAGACACGTGTACCCCAATGTTCATTGCAGCACTGTTTATAATAGCCAGGACATGGAAGCAACCTAGATGTCCATCAACAGATGAATGGATAAGAAAGCTGTGGTACATATACACAATGGAGTATTACTCAGCCATTAAAAAGAATACATTTGAATCAGTTCTAATGAGGTGGATGAAACTGGAGCCTATTATACAGAGTGAAGTAAGCCAGAAAGAAAAACACCAATATAGTATACTAACGCATATATATGGAATTTAGAGAGATGCTAACAATAACCCTGTATACGAGACAGCAAAAGAGACACTGATGTATAGAACAGTCTTTTGGACTCTGTGGGAGAGGGAGAGGGTGGGAAGATTTGGGAGAATGGCATTGAAATATGTATAATATCATATATGAAATGAGTCGCCAGTCCAGGTTCGATGCACAATACTGGATGCTTGGGGCTGGTGCGCTGGGATGACCCAGAGGGAGGGTATGGGGAGGGAGGAGGGAGGAGGGTTCAGGATGGGGAATACATGTATACCTGTGGCGGATTCATTTCGATATTTGTCAAAACCAATACAATATTGTAAAGTTTAAAAATAAAATAAAATTAAAAAAAAAATAAAGACTTGACTATCTTGACTAAAGTGATACAGTCAGTTGTGGACAGAAAATCAACTGAAATTGAGGTGAACCTGATTCCAACTGTACACACTTTATTGTTGTTTAGTCACTAAGTCACATCCAATTCTTTTGCAGCTCCTCTGTCCACGGGATTTTCCAGGCAAGAATACTGGAGTGGGTTGCCATTTCGTACTCCAGGGGATCTTCCAAGACCAGGGGTTGAACCTACAGCTCCTGCCGCATCTCCTGCCTTGTGAGCAGATTCTTTATGGCTGAGCCACTGAGGAAGACTATACCCTTAACCACTACCTTAGACTGCCAGGAATTCCATATTTCTGAAGCAAAATAGGAAAAATTAACAATTTCAACCATTGAACCTCATTTTCCTCATCTATAAAATGAGGGGAATCTGTAAATTATTATAAATATCCCAAGTCAGTGTGATATTGTGATTTATAATAAGCAAAAAAATTGATCTTTGATCCTGTTCCTCACACAAAGCTCCTAAAATAGTCAGGGTTTCTTATAAGGGAGATAACAATACCTTTTATCAATGAGGTGATTTTTGGAAAGGCTTCAGCAATATGTGAATCGTGAACTTCCAGTTTTTCAAGCTGGTTTTAGAAAAGGTGGAGGAACCAGAGACCAAATTGCCAACATCCGCTGGATCATTGAAAAAGCAAGAGAGTTCCAGAAAAACATCTATTTCTGCTTTATTGACTATGCCAAAGCCTTTGACTGTGTGGATCACAATAAACTGTGGAAAATTCTGAAAGAGATGGGAATACCAGACCACCTGACCTGCCTCTTGAGAAACCTGTATGCAGGTCAGGAAGCACCAGTTAGAACTGGACATGGAACAACAGACTGGTTCCAAATAGGAAAAGAAGTACGTCAAGGCTGTATTTTGTCACCCTGCTTATTTAACTTCTATGCAGAGTACATCATGAGAAATGCTGGGCTGGAAGAAGCACAAGCTGGAATCAAGATGCCAGGAGAAATATCAATAACCTCAGATATGCAGATGACACAACCCTTATGGCAGAAAGTGAAGAGGAACTAAAAAAACCTCTTGATGAAGGTGAAAGAGGAGAGTGAAAATGTTGGCTTAAAACTCAACATTCAGAAAACGAAGATCATGGCATCCGGTCCCATCACTTCATGGGAAATAGATGGGGAAACAGTGGAAACAGTGTCAAACTTTATTTTTTTGAGCTCCAAAATCTCTGCCGATGGTGATTGCAGCCATGAAATTAAAAGATGCTTACTCCTTGGAAGGAAAGTTATGACCAACCTAGATAGCATATTCAAAAGCAGAGACATTACTTTGCCAACAAAGGTTCGTCTAGTCAAGGCTATGGTTTCTCCTGTGGTCATGTATGGATGTGAGAGTTGGACGTGAAGAAGGCTGAGTGCTGAAGAATTGATGCTTTTGAACTGTGGTGTTGGAGAAGACTCTTGAGAATCCCTTGGACTGCAAGGAAATCCAACCAGTCCATTCTGAAGGAGATCAGCCCTGGGATTTCTTTGGAAGGAATGATGCTAAAGCTGAAACTTCAGTACTTTGGCCACCTCATGCGAAGAGTTGACTCATTGGAAAAGACTCTGATGCTGGGAAGGATTGGGGGCAGGAGGAGAAGGGGACGACAGAGGATGAGATGGCTGGATGGCATCACTGACTCGATGGATGTGAGTCTGGGTGAACTCCGGAAGTTGGTGATGGACAGGGAGGCCTGGCGTGCTGCGATTCATGGAGTCACAAAGAGTCGGTCGGACACAACTAAGCGACTGAACTGAACTCAACTGAACCTTGGAATGGGGATTGGTTGCCGTGGAAACCAATTATGTGATTAAAGGATTGGAGTTTTCAGTAGCTTCTTCCCCCAGCCTCCAGGGGAAGGAGAGAAGCTGGAGGCAGAATCAATTGCTAATGGCCAATGATTTAATCAATCAGGATTGCATAATTAAAGCTTAATTAAAATCCAAAAGGATGAGGTTTAGAGAGCTTCTGGGTTGATGAACATGTGGTGGTGCTGCGGGATGCCCCTGGAGAGGATTTGGCAGCTTCCAGCTCTTTCCCCATACTTTGCCCTATATATCTCCTTCACCTGACAGTTCCTGAGTTGTATCCTTTTATTATAAATTGGTGACCTAGTAAGTAAAATATTTCTTTGAGTCCTGTGAGTCTTTCTGGCAAATTAATCAAACCTGGGAGGGGAGTTTTGGGAACATCCAGTTTATAGCCAATGGGTCAGAAGCACAGATAAAAACCTGGGCTAGAAACTAGCATGTGAAGTGGGGGTGGGGGCTGTCTTGCAGGACAGTGTTCTTAACCTGTGTTATCTGATGCTATTCAGGTAGTCAGTCTCAGAATTGTGCTGTATTGTAGGACGCAAACTGGTATCTGGAGCTTTGATTGTTGGTGTGGGAACCACCCCACACACACTTTGAAATTGGTCTCAGAACAACAAAATAATCAGGTACTGTAAATGTCCACTTTTTTCAAGAACAATAGCTTGCAGTCAGATACTGTGAAGTCTTCTTTAACTTTTTGCTCACTCCCTCATCCCAGCTCCCTTTGGCAGTAGCTGTCATCCCTTCTGGGAGTGACTTGCTGATATCCCTACTGGAGACATTAGCTTTTGAATATACTTAAAGATGCTTCATTTCCCTTGTTGTCTTTGTCTGCACATTCTTAATTATCACCTGAGTCCCAGCTGGTCTCTGCGAATCAATGGAGGACTTGCAAAAGCATTTTCTAGACCCAAAGGACCAGTAGATCTACGATCTGTTTGTTTAGCTGTGTTGTTTCTTTTCCTCCAAGTTTCATCTCACCGGACAGATAGTGGTATTTCAATTGATCTTGGTCATTTAGACTGATTTTCCACTTCCATAGGATATAGTATTGCTGCAAAACATTGGTATTTTCTTGGCCATTCATTTAATCAATATATCTTCACTGCATCCTATAGCAGAGCCCTGAAAGTAAGGAAAACTACGATGACTCAGTCATAATCTCCACCTTTAGATACCTACAACCCTGTTGGAGAGGGAGAAAGGCCAGGAAAGAGAGAATTACAATGTGGTGTGATAAAGGCAATGAGAAATCTCTGGAAAGGCATTGTGGGCTCACAGAGAAGGAAGATCTCATCCAAAGATTGGGGGTTGATCTGAGAAGGCTGCTGTAACAATGTGTCTGAATCGAATAGCAGAGCATGGTTTAAGTTGACAGGTGAAGGAGGAGGGCAGTCAGATACTGTGGAGGGCACTGTAAAAAGAGCATGGACACTTTCAGTCACTCCTCATGCATTTAACAGATATTGATTGTGCCAGTACATATTATACTGCACCATAGAGTATACCAGGTACCCAGAATATGGCTTTGAATAAGAAAAACCAGATCCTTCCACCCCACAAAGATCTTATTGTCAGGTGGTCCCAACACTTGACCACTTGTCAGTAAGAGCTTGGAAGGGTAGGATATGACAAGCACCAGTCATGGTCAGAAAAAAGAGCAGAGTGGGAATGTGGTCATGAGCTGAGGTGGGGCTCGAGGTGCTACCAAGTAAGAAGCAAGAAGAGATGAAAATGAAGCCTCACACGAGGCCAGAGCCCAGTCAGGTCATGGAGACAGCTCAGGTATTTGTTTTAGAAAGGTCTCCCTGCCAAAGCTGGGAAAATCTGGAGGCAAAGAAGACCAACCGCTTTGTTTTCATTTATCTCAACAAATACTTAAACAAAAACAGAAGACGCAAAGGTAAGAGGGATCCATGTCCTGTGTCCTCCTGAGCAAGCTTCTCAGCAGGAGAGAAATTTACACACCAAGCTCAATTCTGGCTCAATTTCAATTTCTTCTCATAGAAACAGACATGATGATGCCCTTCGCCCCTCCTCCCCCATTCAGGAGAAGAAACTAGTCCTGACTGAGGAAGTGAAGCTAAAGTGGAATTGACATTAGCTAAATTCCCAGTTCTGGGTAACACTTCGTGCAGCAGAAGAAACACTCATCTACTTGGGGGGACGGGGGAAGAAAATGGAACAGGGGATGACTTCATGGTTGAAATGATTGCAAAAACAACCTGATTCAAAATAAAGAACTCGTGACCCACACATGTCATCAGACAATGAATGACAGTCACCATGCAGAAATGGACAACGATGGTTTAGCACACACGTTTCCATCACCGGGACCTCTGAAATCCATTACAGCAGTCATCTGATTCTGCAGTGGGGATTGAGGATTGTCTCTTGGGGCAAAGAGATTGTCCTTGTCTCTCTACAACAAAATGGTATTTTTGGAGAGAGGGAAGATCACCAAGGGGCTAATTAAAAAGAGTTATCAAGCACCGGGCAAGAGTCCAAAAGCTGAGCAGTCAGAATTTGGGAAGAGGCTTTCAGGCAATCTCTTCATCAACAGAAATAGAAGGCCCGATGACCTAAGGCTGGAGAGTCAGGTTCTTAAAGGAACAAACCACCGAGAACTGTAGAGCGCCCCCTGTCTACAGAAAAGGGCACCTCGCTACATAAAACCAGATGACCACGCTTAGTAATGTCTCCGAGAGTCAACTAAGGTGCTTCAAAAAAGAATCTAGTTTTAAATTAGATCAGAACAGCAAGAAACTGTCCTAAGCGCAATAGATGTTCCCACGCTTTATTTCCATAAATACTTATGTCTTACATGGGCAACTAATACAAATATGGAGCCGAGTATTTAGTCTCAGGAAAATGTTCATTAAATGGAGAGAATTGGTTCTTGTATTTAATTCTGATTCATTGAGTAGATAATATAGGTTGTCTGGACAGAGAGGTAAGAAAACAAACACAGGTCTTCTCCGAAGAAGACTTCGCCTTTGGGAGGGAATTGCAAGCCCAGCAGGTGTTGTATTGTGACGTGGTGGGGTGAGATGCAGAGGCAGGCGGTGTTAGGAGAGCTGAGGAAGGAGCTCTCAGGAAGGCCCCTGAAAGGGGGTGAGACTGCATATAAATGTTAACAGAAGAGATAGGAAAGAAGGGATAAGAAAGGGTAGATAGGGATGGACACACATACACTATCGATGACAAAGGTCCATCTAGTCAGAACTATGTTTTTTCCAGTAGTCGTGTATGGATGAGAATAAAGAAGGCTGAGCACCAAAAAACTGATGCTTTTGAACTGTGATATTGGAGAAGACTTCTAAGAGTCCCTTAGACAGCAAGGAGATAAAACCAGTCCATCCTAAAGAAAATCAACCCTGAATATTCACTGGAAGGACCAGTGTTGAAGCTGAAACTCCAATACTCTGGCCACCTGATGCAAGGAGCCGACTCATTGGAAGGCAATGCTAGGAAAGATGGAAGGCAAAAGGAGAAGAATGTGGCAGAGGATGAGATGGTTGGATGGCATGACCAACTCAATAAACATGAGTTTGAGCAAACTCCAGGAGACAGTGAAGGACAGAGAAGCCTGGCATGCTGCAGTCCAACTGAACAACAGGAACAATTTTTGACTTAGAAGAGTTATTCCCAAATAACCTTTATTAGAAGGGGAATGAGGGGAGTTTGACCCCACACCTCCAAACCCCCATGCCCACTCACCTGTCCTGACCCAGCAGGGCCATGAGAGGGTGTGGCGACTTGCTTGCAGTTCTTCCATGCCTTGTGATCTTGGATGCCTTGTTTTCCTTTGAGTCTCGGCTTCCTTATCTGGAAAACAGGGACAAAATGGCATTTTCCTAATACCAGCCACAGCATAAGCACTGGATAAAGAAAGGAAAAAAATATATGAATGGATAGATGAGAATGGAAGTGAAATCAGATATGTTTGGTGCCTGATATTAGTAAGTGTCAAATATTAATATATGCTAACTTCACTCTTATCTTTTCCCCATATATTTGTGTAACACCACTCAGAACGTCACCTTAAAAAATTTAAAAAGCAAAACAATAAAAAAAAAAGAAGCAAAACAAACAACAGCAAAGCTCCTTCTGATACCTACAGGCACAACTAACATTTTCCTCTCCTGGGCTCCCACAGCAATTAATAAACACCTCAATTATAATACTGATCACATTGGATAATAATAATTTTTAATACTCCTGTTTTCCACTCAAGAAGGGATTTTTTTCTAGAGATACTGTTTTTTTTAGGTTTGCATTTCTAATGCTAAGCACTAGAGATATATAAATTTCAACTGCAAGAAAATATACTATCTGTACTCATAGATTACCTTAATGATCCCCATAAAAGAGTGCTATATTTCAGACACTTTATTTTGATAACTTGAGGCAGCCGAGTGAAATTGTGCAATTTGCCCAAAGTCTTCCAATGCACTCATAGTAGAGCTGGGACTAAATCTATGCCCCTTGAGTATAAATAGCATGTACCTTTCTATGCAGCATCTTTAAAAATATACATGTATATTTACTTATTTTGGCCATGCTGGGTCTTCATTGCTGCACAGGCTTTCCTCTAGCTTTAAGGAGTAGCGGCTACTCTGTAGTTGTGGTGCACGGACTTACAGCAGGGGCTTCGCTTCTTATGCAGCACAGGCTCTAGGGTGTGCAGGCTTCAGCAAAAGCAGCAGGCTTCAGCAAAAACTTCAGCTTCAGTGGTTGTGACTCCCAGGCTCTAGAGCACAGGCTCAGTAGCTGTGGTCCACGGGCTTAGTTGTCACATAGCACGTGAGCTCTTCCTAGATCAGTTATTGAACCCATGTCTCCTGCATTGGCAGGTGGAAGCTTTGACCACTGAGCCACTAGGGAAGCCCCTCGATGCAGCATCTTGAGAAATAAGAACATGAAATAAAGATGGGATCAGATAGACACAGCATAGGTCTCTGGGTGCACGGCGGGAGGAAGGATAGTGAAGACTCTGCCTGACTCATTATCCTTGCAAACAGAAAAAGTAGGTGCACAGCACAGAATTACCTTCATGACTCATATAAATAAATAGCCAAAGAATCAACATGTGCATTTTTTAGTTTTAGTTCATTTGCTCAGTCGTGTCCGACTCCTTGTGACCCCATGTATTACAAGATACTTATCAATTCCCTGGTAACAGTTCTCTCTGGAGAGAGAAAGAAGGAAATAAGACTGTTGGTGGGGATTTTAGCTATCTGTAATTTTTTTTAAAGAGCTGAAATAATATGATGGAATGATAGCATTTGTTAGATGAAGGTGGTGAGTACACAGGTGTTGTTGTGTGCCACACTTTTCTAAATGTTTAAAATACTTCAATGTTTTTTTTTTTTTTTTTTAATGAGATGAGGCTCTCCTCCCTTTCCTCCTTAGCCCACAGGTATCTGAAGGCCTTCCCAGCTCACAAAACAGAAAGGTAGATGGAGCTAAGTGATCGTCAACCTGAATCTAAGGGCAAGGAAATGGAAGAGGCAGAACAGAGTCTGCCAGGCACAGAAGTTCAGGGGCCGGGGCTTTCAGGGAGGGAGTTTCCAAGAGATTAAGAGAAGGTCCCCTGTTGGGACCTCAACCCAAGGGTGAGGATAAAGACAGCTGTAACTTAGGACTATATCCACTCATTTTATCTTCTGCAGTTTCCCAGAGGAGCAAGGTTCACTCTCCTTCCTGTCAGTCAGGGACCAATCTTAATATTGAAGTGTCCTCCAGAAAAAGAATTTGAAACTTTGTTTTGCTTTGTGAAAGCCTGATAATTCTCCAGTAAATACCCCTGGAGTAAGAAAATTAAAAATGTCTCCATTTCCGTTGCCTTATAATAATGATAATGATGGTAATATTAATAATATTAATAACAATAATTTGCTGATGATGAATTATTTCCTAAGCATTAGAAAGCAACAAAAATGAAATCATACAGCACAGATCTCATAACATTTAGCAGCTATCTATGTTGTGATCACACTAGATAAATATACATTTTTATACATTCAGAATGGACATTTTCTCCCCTTTCAGAGAAATGTTTGCTATTGACTCAATTGTGCCATCTGGTGGTCTTAAGTCATAAATTGCCTGAACTGGATTTTTTTTTTTTTTTTTAATCTTAGGTGAGGCTGTGATTCTGCTAAATATGTTTACACAAAATTACTAATTTTATTGAGAAATTCCTTTACTGTGTGTCTGTCTGATGATTTTTTAGGTACTTTCATTCTTTCATACATTTAATTTTCTCAACGACCCAATGAAATATCCCTTCACTTTCTCTTTTGGGGGAGTGGGAAACAGGTTGAGAGAGGACAGAAATCCTGCAAAAATTCTGACAGCTGATCTTATGGAGGTGAGATTTAGACTCAGAACTTAGGACTCTGCAGCCTCTTCTCTTCCAGTTGTACATCATAGTCTCAATAATACCTGGTTATTATCTCACAATAAAATAAATCATTAAATTGCCCTTTCTGAAAATGAGATAGATACTAAAAGTTAGTGTATTCACTCACTCATTCATTTATAACCCATACATTTGGCATCAACCACACACTGCTGGAACACGTTAATAGACCATGTCACATTGGAGATAAAAAGCTAATCACATGGTGTCAGTTATTCAGCATCTAACAGCCTAGTAAGGATGACCATATACAGAAATAAAACATTCTAAGAAGAGGGAAAGAGATAGTTATGGCCACTGAGGAAAATTCACAATATAGAAACAATCCTTTGAAAATAATTGAACAGTGAATTTAAATTATCTATGCAGCAGGCTCAGTTCTCTAATGAGATGTGTGGAATACTGGCAAGCTATGCAGATGTGTCCCTTACCCAAACAATTAGGGCATCTGAATCTGCTTTGTTGCAAAGCTGTATTAGTCGGGTTAATTAATGTCAACTCATGCAACAGAGAAGCTCTGAATCTTCCTTAGTGGCACAAAGGGTAAAGAATCTGCCTGCAATTCAGGACACCCAGCTTCGATCCCTGGGTTGGGAAGATCCCCTGGAGAAGAGAATGGCAATCCACTCCAGCATTCTTGCCTGGAGAATCTCATGGACAGAGGAGCCTGGCAGGCTACAGTCCATGGGTCACAAAGAGTCAGACCCGACTGAGTGACTAACCTTATACATTAAAAGTTGATTTTTCACTTGTATCATAGTTGAATCTTGGTTCAACCATTGTCGCTTGTATTTCTTTCCATCTGAAATATCCATCAGAAAAGCATGATCCTCCAGTTTGCTTCAGCAGGAGGAGAAAGGAATGGAAGTGGCATAACAGACGGAATGGTCATTTCTATTCTCAGTCCATTGGCCAAAAATGGTCACGTGACCCAAAGTAACTGCAAGGCATGCTGGGAATCAGAGGAGCACGTGGAGATGCAGGGAGCTTAGTTATCTGGGCACCAGAGGCATGGTCACATGACCCAAAGTAACTGCAAGGCATGCCAGGAATCAGAGGAGCATGTGGAGATGCAGGGAGCTTAGTTATCTGTGCACCAGAGGCCCAAAGCCACACAAGTGATGGTTGGCCTATGAATTTGTATGAATAGGGGAAAATGGAAAAAGAAATGACTTACTGGAAGGCATTTGTGAGACAAGTAATTCTCTGAAAATATTAGCAAAATGATTTTAAAAGTCAACAAATTGGGAAAAAATGGAGTAATAACTCACTAGGGAAAACTAGTTGTAGGAGCAAGTTTTCCATTTGTATTAATTCTTCCTTTGATGCTCCATATTCTTCTGTGCCCATTGGCAGAAGAAAGATGTAACACAAGGCGCTATTACACAGTAACTTCCTTTTGGTTATTTTAAAAGCCATGTATGTTACTTTATTCAGTGGTTTCTTCACTATGTTTTATCCGTTTGTGATTTTCGTTATAACAGTGTTCACTGGTATGTCACAATTGAGTCTAGTGGTTTGTGGTTATGTGTCAGTGGTAAGATGGATTTTATTTATCACTCTCTCATGCTTGCTGAGATCAGAGAGATATTTTGCTCATCATAATGTCAAAATAATAATGTCAGAGTTTATCAGCAGTGTAATAATCTGATTCTTTAATATTACAAGTGATTGCTTGTAAAGCCATGTAGCTGGTCTTGACTTCATTTTCTACTCAGCACTCGTGAATCTGAAATCCTCTCTAGTCTAAACCAGAAGGAAAATAGATGACATTAAATGACAGTCAAGCTTATGACAAAGAGAGAGAGAATCCCAGCTAGAAAAGGATCATGGAGTCCAAGGGACAACGTGACTGAGAGGGAGAGATGGACTCTGGGGGAGAGTGTTTCTGAGCATCCAGGAAAAGATGACCTGTCATGCAACCCCAAAAGTTGCAATCAAAGCCCACCATGCCTCATGCTGGCATTCTTCTGGACCCCAGCTGGTCACGTTGTTTGTTTGCTTGCATTTAAATTTTATTGTTGATAATGGTACTTTCCAGCAGCTGCCTAAGCTTCCCTGCCTCTTCAAGATGCCATCACAAGAGCCTTACAGAAATAGCATGGAGTGACAGCAACCCAATGACATTGTGGTATGTTGCGCCTGTGCTTTCAAGATCTAAACATGCTTCCCCGTGTGGAGGCCTCCCACAGCACTTTAAGGTAAGAGAAGTAGGCCTCACTGATTTCACAGGCACTGAAGATTAACGTGAAGCAGGGTGTTGAAAGCAGCATGACTAGCTGAACCAGTCAAGGAATCTGAGTCAACTGACACCCTCTTTTCATGCTGGCTTACCTGCGGTTTTAAAATATGCACAAGAGAACACTAACTCTTAAATCTCCCAGTGGAAGAAGTTTAGGCGCTATTTCAGAGCATCTGTCTCCACCTTTGAAACCTTTTGATGATTAATGGGAGACACCAGAGTAGATTTGTTAGTCAACTTTTATTATATACTTGGTAAAACATCACAAATCTATTATACTTAATCAGCATAAATATTGGATCATGGTGTACAAATATCCTATAATGTGAAATATAGGTATTTTACAGGTATGTGAAAATGTGAGTGAAACACATGAAAACACAAAATTACAAGGTTACCTTGGGCACACCTGTGAACTATAGTATGCATAAGGAAATGATAGGAAGAAAATAAACTTCAACACTCATTACGATTGTTTTAAAATTGTGGTGAGAATAATTTTTCTTTTTTTCTTTTCTTCTCCAAAGGGCTGTGCTACTATGGCTTTATAGCCTTTAGAATAACTTGTAGGAAAACATCATTGCTATTATTAATGAGTAATATATAATTTGATATGATTTTATATTAATACATACTATGATATAGATATTATTATTGTTGTTAGTAAACTGGGAAGCACCCAATTCTCCTTTATGACTGATTAGAAGTATGAAAGCACTGATAATTTTGCTGTTATTGTTGACTGTGACTTGAAGCACTCAATCAGAATGTTGGTTTTATTAAAGTCATTATATATATATATATATATAATGGCACCCCACTCCAGTACTCTTGCCTGGAAGATCCCATGGACAGAGGAGCCTGGTAGGCTGCAGTCCATGAGGTCGCTAGGAGTCGGACATGACTGAGCGACTTCACTTTCAGTTTTCACTTTCATGCATTGGAGAAGGAAATGGCAACCACTCCAGTGTTCTTGCCTGGAGAATCCCAGGGATGGAGGAGCCTGGTAGGCTGCTGTCTATGGGGTTGCACAGAGTTGGACACGACTGAAGTGACTTAGCATATACCTATATATATATATATATATACACATACACACATACCAGGCTTCCCTGGTAACTTGGTGGTAAAGAATCTGCCTGCCAATGCAGGAGATGCAGGTTCGATCCCAGGTCAGGAAGAGCTCCTGGAGAAAGAAATGGCAACCCACTCCAGTATTCTTGCCTGGAGAATCCCATGGGCAGAGGAGCCTGGCAGGCTACAGTCCAGGGAGTCACAAAGAGTCATATATATATAATAGTTTATATATATATATATATATATATATATATATATATAAATAAATAATTGGGCTTACCTGATAGCTCAGTTGTTAAAGAATCCACCTGCAATGCAGGAGACTCCAGAGACCCTGGTTCTATTCCTGGGTCAGGAAGATCCCCTGAAGAAGGGATAGGCTCCCCACTCCAGTATTTTTGGGCTTCCCTTGTGGCTCAGCTGTAAAGAATCCACCTGCAATGCAGGAGACCTGGGTTGGGAAGATCCCCTGGAGAAGGGAAAGGCTACCCACTCCAGTTTTCTGGCCTGGAGAATTCCACGGACTGTACAGTCCATGGGGTCACAAAGAGTCGGACACGACTGAGCGACTTTCACTATATATATAATTATATATATATAATTTGTTGTTTAGTTGCTGAGTCATGTCTGAATCTTTTGCAACCCCATTTACTGTAGCCCAGCAGGCTCCTCTGTCCATGGGATTCTCCAGGCAAGAATACTGGAGTGGTTGCCCTTTCCTCTTCCAGGGGATCTTCCCAACCCAGGGATCGAACCAGTGTCTCTTACGTCTCCTGCACTGGCAGGCAGGCTCTTTATCACTAGCGCCATCTGGGAAGAATATATCTTCAAATTTTACAATTTGAATTTAGATAAAACTTCCTCAATATGGCACTGAGACATTTTCCTAGCTTCTCCAAACCTTTTACTTAGAATCCGAAAGATAGGGTACAAATATGAAAATTCAGAAAAGCAGGCATCATCCATCCTGCCAGGGCCCTCGTTCCCCTTCCTCCAGCAGTTGCCCCCTCCCCTCGACCAGAGAAGCTGGGGAGCAAAGACATTTGGGATAATCTCATTAGTTCCAAGCAGCGTTCAGCAAAATGCTAACAGGGCAAGCCAGGAAGCAGAGCACGGAAGGTAATGAAATGCTCATTAAGTCTCTGCACCCAGGACGCCTCCTGGTTTTGCTGATTTGGGTGATGTATTTGTATACCCAATCCAGAAATAGTGAGTCAGGCGACACCAGGTGGGGAAATTGCCAGAATCACTTCCAGAAGAATTCCTCTAGGTTTGGGGTTTGGGTGGGATGTGGTGGGGGGGCAAGGAGGTCTGCTGTATTCAGAAGAGCATCCTGCTCCCCGGAGTGCCACACATGGAGATCCGAAACCACAGAAATCGCAAAAACCCAGGTGCTTCACAGTCTTCACATTCACTTTTGTCAGAAAGAAAGTGAAGAGGAAGGGAGGAAAGGAGAGAAATGAGTGAGGAAATTCCTAAAGCTGAAGTGTCAGAATTTTTCAGCAATATTTCAAGATACCTTACTTACGTGTGTTATCTCTAGACTATCCCAGCCTGGGAATTGGCATGGTGCTTCCTGGCACCATGCTGATGACTTTTATTAACTAGAAAGCAGACGAACAGATCACAGTGTGACTATTCAGAGGGTAAAATAAGAGACAGCTGTCGTTTGTTAACTAAGCAGATTTTAAGCTTGAAAGTGTTAACCCAGGTCTGGCTGCTCACTGCTCAAAAAGCCAATAAAGAGGCCAGGTCGATGGAAAGGAAAATGTGCTTTATTTTAGATGCCCACAACCGGAGAGGGGGTGAGGAGGATGGACTCCTGTCCAAAGGCTGATTCCCCTCAATGACAACCAGGAGGCAAGAGCTTTTACAGACAGGAGGAGGGAGGGAGCCGCATGCAAAATCAGCACCGCCAGCTCTGATAGTCTTCTTGAAATTGGTCATCAGTGATCTGGCCAGTGTCATCTTTATTATTTTAAATACAGTTAATCTGTGCAGTTCCAGGGTTGGCTTGTTCCCACTTCTTTGAGGCCAGTTCTCAGAACTGTGGCACCTTATATCATGGCTACAGTCTGGTTATGACGTAGTTAACTTCTCCACCTGGTGAGGATTTTAGTATCCATAAGACAGCTCACAGGACATGGCTCAGAATATTATCTATAGTCTTTGAAGAGGAACTAATGATGCTTGACTATGCTTGCTGACTAAATTATTATTATTTGATCTGTTGTATTGTTTTCCTTTGTTTCTGCATTTTTTTTCACCTCTTTGATTGGATTTATTCTTTGACTAAAGTTTTCCACAGACGAAAGGTACGTTGAGGACATGAGAGGCGAAGAAAGACCATCCTCTGTTTCAAAAGGAGGGTCCTGCTCGGCTTCAAAAGAAGACACAGATCCTTGTCTCCTGATTTATTTGTAATTGCAGAATGTCTACATTGGCTGATTGGTCAATCGACTGATTAATTTGTTCATGCATTCAAGAGGGAAAGCGCCAAGTTTTTGCCAGATCCGAGAGTATTGCTACTGAAGTGTGGTCTGTGAACCAGCACCTGGGAGTTTGTTCAGTTCAGTTCAGTCCTCAGTCATGTCCAGCTCTTTGCGACTCCATAGACTGAAGCATGCCAGTCTTCCCTGTCTATCACCAACTCCCGGAGTTTAGTCAAATTCATGTCCATCGTGTCAGTGATGTCATCCAGCCATCTCATCCTCTGTTGTCCCCTTCTCCTCCTGCCTTCAATCTTTCCCAGCATCAGGGTCTTTTTAAATGAGTCGGTTCTTCGCAACAGGTGGCAAAATATTAGAGTTTCAGCTTCAGCATAAGTCCTTTCAATGAATATTCAGGATTGATTCGCTCTAGGATGGACTGGTTGGATTTCCTCGCTGTCCAAAGGACTCCCAAGAGTCTTGTTCAACACCACAGTTCAAAAGCATCAATTCTTCGGCACTCAGCTTTCTTTATAGTCCAACTCTCACATTCATACATGACTACTGGAAAAACCATAGCTTTGACTAGACAGACTTTTGTTGGTAAAGTAATGTCTCTGCTTTTTAATATGCTGTCTAGGTTGGTCATAGCTTTCTTCCAAGGAGCAAGCATCTTTTAATTTCATGGCTGCAGTCACCATCTGCAGTGATTTTGGAGACCAAGAAAATAAGGTCTCTCACTGCTTCCATTGTTTGTTGGAACAGCACAATACAAGCCCCATTCCAGACCTAATGTGCAGAAGCCTGCATTTTAGCAAAATGTCCAGGCTTTTGCACACACATCAAACTTTGAGAAATGCTGAATTAGTCCAAGTCGTCGAATCCAGCAAGCTCACCATCTCAGTGTTGTAGTTCCTCCCTTTTTTCAGACGCTTCTGGTTTTGGCTCCCAAATCTGGCACCTGGGGCCCAACACTCCTCAGTTTCGGAGGCAAAAGTGACCATCAAGTTTCCACCCGTGAGCAATTTTCGAGCCTCAGTTTCTTCATCTGAAAATACTGTAGGGAACCACCCCTTCTGGTATTTGTGAGTCTTCCATGAAATCACGTTTATAAACCATAAACGAGAGCAACGTGGTGGCTTCCTGCAGTTCTCTTTCCTGTAGCCATTTATCCACATCTATGCGAGCACATGCTTACTCTTGAGGGAACACACACTTATTTCCTTTGCATATTTTCTGGACCATGAATGATCCCACAAACTTTAGACTTTGGGGTAAAGGTGTTTACCAGCCTACAGCCTGAGGGCAGGGTATATTGATCTGCCCTGGAAGCTAAGTTGAATTCAGATATCTGAGTTGGCATATCCGCTGCCCACTCATTTGGCCAAGATCTTGATCAAGGTTCTCAACCTCTCTATGGCTTTGTTGCCTTAATGGCACGATGGTGGTATTAATAGCAGCTATTTTCCACTGTTCCACACGGTTAAGCTTCCTTTAGAGGTATGCCACTATTTTGTTCTATCGCCCTAATTCTATACTTAGTTCAACTCTTTAATTATTTTGTGTTTTGTGTTTTTCCTTCATTTGAGTTTTCCATCATTCCTTCATGTAGTATTTCCTTATCCTCTATTGTGGGACAGACATTGTGTTATCGTTATAGTTTTATGGGTGGACACACACAGAGATCCCTGCAAACAATGTGTATAAACTATTTACATATATTATGAAGTATTCTTATTTGAAATAATTTGATTACCACAAAGGGGACCTAAATTAAAAAATGATTACTTGGCATTTTAAAAGACCCAGGTGTATAAAAAGTATCCAAAGCAACCAGCAGAGGGCAGAGTATCCTAACAAAAGGGGAACAAACCTCAGTCCTAACCCTCCTCTGCGGATAATATTGCCTGGTTTCTTGCTATCAGGATTACAGCACCCTCAAGCAGCTTCTATTAAAAAGTAGAGCATCATTTTACCCGCAAAGGTCCATCTAGTCAAAGCTATGGCTTTTCTAGTAGTCATTTATGTATGTGAGAGTTGAACCATAAAGAGCACCAAAGAATTGATGTTCTCAAACTATGGTTTTGGAGAAGACTCTTGAGAGTCCCTTGGACAGGAAGGAGATCAAACCAGTCACTTGTAAAGGAAATCAACTCTGAATATTCATTGGAAGAACTGATGCTGAAGCTCAAGGTTCAATACTTTGCTACCTGATGTGAAGAAAAGATTGAAGGCAAGAGGAGAGGGAGCAACAGATGAGATGGTTAGATGGCGTCACTGACTTAGCAGATGTAAATTTGAGCAAACTCCAGGAGATAGTGAAGGACAGGGAAGCCTGGTGTGCTGCAATTCATGGCATCGCAAAGAGTTGGACACAACGTAGTGACTGAACAGCAAGAAGTCACTTCTACCCATTTTCCTCCTGAACATTTTCATTAAAATGAAATTTAAGAAACCCTGATGGAGCCTCTGATTCTTATCTACGAAGGTGTCTGATTAGCTCATTGACTTGCATTGACCTGTTCTCCCCACTGCATTAGGATTTACTAGGACTTATGTATCTTTTAATTTCTTATGACAGAGGTATGGAAACCTCTGAAGACCCATCAAAATGACTCAGGAAATTTTTAACAATAAACTCCTCTGCAGAACCACCTCACAGGCATTTTAATCCATGCAGTTTTACAGAGCCCCCGGCTCAGAGGGGCCCTGTATTTGGTTTAATGTTCTGCTGTCACCATCTCAAGCTTCTTAATAATTTGAACCAGGGTCTCCATGTTCATTGTGCACTGGTCCCTACAGTGTATTTAGTTGATCTGGCTTCACAGCCTCAGAGTTAAGATTCTGATTCCGAAGCTCTGTGGGTCAGCCTGGAGAATCAGCACTTTTCTGACAATAACAACAGGATCTAACATACAAGTTCAGCCACTACATATGTAAATGAATTCAAAAGTTTCAAGTAAATTGATATGTTTACATTTGCTTGTGAGAAACACCATTGTTGTGAGTGCGATTAGCCCTTGAAAAACCTCATTGGGTCAGAGATCCTAGGAGATTAAAGGGCCTTTAGGCTGCTTGCTCTAATTGTTTCTCCATGTAGCCTGCAAATCAGAGTCCCCCAGAGCAGGTCAAAATCCACCAGTGCCCATGACCAAATCTAGTTCCAAGTGCCCCATCTCAGGTCACTTGGATTCAAACACCTGGGGACTAGGCTTGGTTATGGGCACTGGTGGATTTTGATTTGGGGACTCTGATTTGCAGGCTACATGGAGAAACAATTAGAGCAAGCAGCCTAAAGGCCCTTTTATCTCCTAGGATCTCTGACTCAGTGAGGAGGAGAAGGGGACAACAGAGGATGGGATGGTTGGATGGCATCACCAACTCAATGGATAGGAGTTTGAGCAAGCTCTGAGAGTTGGTGATGGACAGGGAAGCCTGGTGTGCTGCAGTCCATGGGGTAGCAAAGAGTCGGATACAACTGAACCACTGAACTGACTGACTGAGTTGGGGCTTGGTGATCATCATTCCACCCCTGAGGGCAGCAGTCCCCAACCTTATGGCACCAGGGACTGGTTTCATGCAGAACAATCTTTCCACAGACCAGGGGTGAGGGAGATGGTTTCAGGATAATTCAAATACATGAGATTTATTATGCACTTTATTTCTGATTGAATGCTCTTGCTGGCCTGACAAGAGATACCCAGTCCTTGGCCTGGAAGGTGGAGACCCTTGCCTTAGGGGGCTCTAATGTGAACTAGGGTTGAAGACACTAAGGTAGGATAATATTCTCATTTTATAATCAAAGAAATAAGGATTTGCCCAAGGAAGTGGTGTATCAAAAGCAACCCTAAGTACCACGGACAGATCAATAGTAATTGCAAACTGACACACTGATGAGTCAATCCTGAATCAGAGAGTAGAATTCCTGGGGACTTCCCTGGAGATCCAGTGGGTAAGACTTTGCACTTTCACTACAGGGGGCATGGATCTGATGCCTGGTCAGGGAACTGGGATCCCACATGCCACACATTGCTGTCAAAAAAAAAACAAGTAGACTTCAAATTTTCTGCTCCTTTCCCTTCCAGAAATTTGCAATCAGAACTGGCAGCTAGCTTGTCTACTTTAATCCAGCCTGCTCCTGTCTAGGAGTAAGACTGGTAAATATTGGTGACTAATTATGGTCTGTTTCCCACTCTCATTTACTCTAAGCAAATTATTACAGTGGAGTCACTTTCTACCATTCAACACTAAGACATGCACTATTTTAAATGATGGATTAGAGTAAAAGCAATAAATGCACCAATGGTTCCAAGCATCTTGAAAAATGAAGTGCATGGAAAGAAGGTGGCATTGCAGAAAGACACCCCTGTGATCCTCTCTTGATAAACACAGCTGAACAAGGGCTCTGTCCACACCAGTGTCTGTTCCTCCAGGCTTGGATTTGGCTTCAAGGTAGGTCATGAAAGGTCAGGGCAAGTCAGTTCAGCTTCCCCAGTGGCTGAAGTTAGTCATCTAGAGCTTTAAGGTCACAGGTGCAGCATTGAAGAGAAATCAAAACAAATAACTAACAGGTCAGCTTTTGTCTTTTAAGCCTTTATTGTGTGAATTTACAGAAAGTCAGGATCAGAAAGGTTAAAAGAGAATGCCTACTTCTCTCATAGTACTTAACAGGCTCTGTTATAACTATTAACTTACTTCTCTGCTATTGTCACTAAAATATTACTATCTCTCAGATTGAATCACCCTAGGGTGCACAATTGTGGATAAAACATAGAAGGGAATCAGCAAATGCTTGTTGAATGTATGTGGATTTATATATGCATTATTATCTTTGTATATTAATTTTAAATATCTCTTTTGAATACTGTTTATAACTTTAATAGATTATGTTTTACAGCAGGCTTCCCTGGTAACTTGGTGGTAAAGAATCTGCCTGTCTATGCAGGAGATGCAAGAGATATAGGTTTGACTTCTTGGTCGGGAAGATTCCCTCAAGAAGGAAATGGCGACCCACTCCTATATTCTTGCCTGGGAAATCTCATGGACAGAGGAGCCTGGCAGGCTACAGTCCTTGGAGTCACGAAAGAGCACAACATGACTGAACGACTAAACAACAACAATTATATATATAAGCATACAAATGTTTTTTAGAGTAGTTATACTTTCACAGCAAAATTAAGTAACTATGCTCCCTGTCCCCCACACACGTGTAGCTTCCCAACCATCAACATCTCCCACCAGAATGGTACATTTTTTACAACTGATGGACCTATATTGACACATCATTATCACGCAAAGTCCATAGTTTACATAATGCGAGCAATACTATAATAGCAAAGAGAAAGCTAATAGCTTCAAGCCAGGCACTGTTAAAATTCTTTACATTCATTTATCACCACAAAGCCTTGCTCCTGAATGTTTCCTAGCTGTTGAATACGCAAGACAGTGAGGTTTTTCTGATAATATGTGTGTTATCTCCCACGGAAGACTGGACCAAAATAGAGGAACAGGGAGAGGAAGAATCCATAGTATAACAGCTTGTGGTTCAGAGCCTGGCAAAGTCCCGGGGAGAATCCTTTGGCAAATCTCTTAATCCAGCTATGATTTCAATAAATTAAAGGAACGACGCTTCCCAGGTGGTGTAGTGGTAAAGAATCTGCCTGCCAACGCATGAGTTTGACCAATGGGTGGAGAGGATCTCCTGGAGAAAGAAATGGGAACCCACTCTAATATTCTTGCCTGGAGAATCCTACGGACAGAGGAGCCTGGAGGGCTACAGCCCATGGGATTGCAGAGCTCGCACGACTGAGTAACTGAGCATGCACAGAGGCACAATTTAAGAATATGTACATAAAATTTGGGCATAACCTGTCCCCTATTCCCCTACTTTCCCTAGTAAAATCATAATGAAAGTCATCTTTCTTGACCAGAAATACAGCACACCAGCTCACCAGGCCCTTTCGGACATAACTCTTAAGCTTCAGTTCAAAAAAAGCCGGCTGACCACTGAGCTGACCACGGGCAACCCCACTTCACAGAAAAACCTGGCTGACAGAGAAAATAAACTGAGTGAGGGGTGTTCTCAAAGGCAGTTTTATAAATCAGATCCTTGCTAAACAGCCAGAGGAAAATATCAAATCTTTCTCCCTCATTCCCCAGCTCTGGGAAATAGGGTCTATTTTCGAAAGTCAAGTGCTCACAGTTCTCTATTGCCTTAAGAAGCAGGAGACTGGGAGGGAAGGGGCCTCGGGGGCCGTGGAGACGGGGGATCTGTGACAGCATTGTTCTGCTAAGAAGGTGGAAGAGGACAGAGGTGTGTGGTCCTGCAAAGCCCAGGCCAGGCCGATGCCGCCTTGCCCCAGAAACTCATTTATCACCTTGATGGTTTCAGCTCATTTGCAGCCAAGTTATTGTCACCCTTAAAATAATGTGGCTTGACAGGGAAAAAATGAAATCCTTGTGAAAAGTTACATAGTCATCACACTCTGGAGTCAAAATATAGACTGCAGTATCCAAACACTGGCCCCGGGTACAGCGGGGGTGGTATTTCCTCTCTCCCGCAGGCTTTGGTTTTCCAACAGGACATTAACATTTATGTCATGTTAACGCGCACCTAGGCATGGCGTGTGGCCTGCCGCCATGGCCACGGACAAACGCAAACTCCAGCGCCGCCTCGGCATGACCGCCAGGCTCGCAGTGTAAATGGAGACGCGCGTTTCCTTGCCGGGAGAGTTAATAGCGGGCGACGATTTAAATGTTTAGCCAACCCCCACCCCCCAGCCCCCACCCCCCACTCCCCAGCCCCCACCCCCCACTCCATGAGGAGACTCCAGTTCTGATGGCTGGAAAGCACTAAATCTTGCGGCGCTACCAGGAGCAACTGATGCTGGCTCCCAGAACTATGATGAATTTAACCAAAAGCAGCTTCCGCTTGGAACACCCCCACACATCCGGGCCGCCTCATTTAATGAGCTGTGTGATCTTGAGCTACTTTTGTTAGCCTCAGTGTTCCCGTCTGGAAAATGGGGTGATGAGTATACCTGCGGGACTGTGCAAAGAGGAAAGGAGATGGTGTGCACACAGGGGGTTCTCCGGGTGTCCCGTGGGCAGCAGAGGATCAGTGCGGTGGGGGTGGGGGGTGCAATGGGAACGGGGGTGGCGGGGGTGTCTTCTTCCCTTCTGGTTTCTGTTTTACATTACTTACTTTCCACAGCCTGAAAACTATGTTCGAAGTATCTCGGTCTCAGAGAGCAAATCTAGTTTCCCACCATGGCATGCTAGTCAGAGCCTGCTAGTATTACTGAATGCCTCGTTTCCTATTCTGCACAATCTGGAACCAGACACAGACAGTAGGGAGAGGTCAGCCTCATTGCAGACGCTAAGAAGGGAGCCTGGTGACAATCTCCTGGGGTGGCTCCTGCCTCTGACCTAGCTCCGGAAGGCTCTCCTCTGTCCACTCGGATCCCCAGACTGATAAAGCAACCACTACACTATCACTGCATAGGCTTCCTCGACCAGAAATCCCTTCCTTTAATCTGCCCTAGCTGAATTACAGTTCTCCCCTCCGGTACCCATGGCCCGGGGCTGGGGTGGGAGTGAGGTTTCATCCAGAATCCCCTCGGATAACAAAATCCATGGAAGCTCGCTTGTTTCTCCCCCTGTACAGTCAGCGCTCTGTATCTCCGAATGCGGAACTCACGGGTAATGTACCCATGTTTCCAGGGCCAGTGGGAGCACTGCTCACCCAGCCCATTAGGAAGTCCCACTTGGAGCTCTCAGCAGGCTCCCCGTAGTTCTGTCACTTCACTTCCTACAGCACTGCACTCACTGATTGCTTGATTGTCTGTTCCATGCCCCATGCTTTCTTGCTACATCACAAGGGCAGGGCTAATCTCTGGGAAACCCTTGAGTACCTCTTTCATGGGTAACATGCGAGGGTAGCTCAAGAAATGTTTAGGAAATTTATTTAAATATGCCCAGAGGAGATACAAAATGTGGTTGGTTCCACGCAGTGTCTGTGTGAGTGTGTATGTGTTATAGTGGCTCCCACAAAATATGATCATGTGTCTTTGTATGTCTTCAGGATTGAATACTTTAAAATAGAACTAAATCTGTTAATGGGCCATGATTACATGACCAGTACATATATTGTGATAATATATTTACAAATCTTTCCCTATATGTTTCAATTACAAACAACAAAGGGAAAAAAGAATGAAAGCAAAGCCTGGATTTCATTAATGAACAAATACTTTTGAGAAGCAAATAAAACACTAAATAATGTCATTTTTAGCAACATGGATGGACCTAGAGATTGTCATATTGAATGAAGTAAGTCGGACAGAGAAAGGCAAATATACGATATCACTTACATGTGGAACCTAAAAATAAAATGTACAAATGAATTTGATTACAAAACAGAAATAGAATCATAGATGTAGAAAACAAACTTTGTGGTTACTGGAGAGAAGAACAAACTGGGAGATTGGTATTGACGTATACACACTACTATAAGTAAAATAGGTAACTAATAAGAACCTACTCTATAGCACAGGGAACTCTACAAATACACTATAATGACCAATATGGGAATACTCTAAATAAAGAGCTGATATATGTATATGCATAACTGACATACTTTTCTGTACAGAAGAAATCAATGCAATATTATAAATCAAGTACTCTTGCCTGAAAAATCCCATGGATGGAGAAGCCTGGTAGGTTGCAGTCCATGGGGTCGCTGAGGGTCAGACATGACCGAGCAACTTCACTTTCCCTTTTCACTTTCATGCATTGGAGAAGGAAATGGCAGCCCACTCCAATGTTCTTGCCTGGAGAATCCCAGGGACAGGGGAGCCTGGTGGGCTGCTGTCTCTGGGGTCGCACAGAGTCAGACACGACTGAAGCGACTTAGCAGCAGCATACAGGCTTCTCAGGTGGCACTAGTGGTAAGGAACCTGTCTGCCAATGCAGGAGGGATAAGGAGGTGTGGGTTCAATCCCTGAGTTAAGAAAATCCCTTGGAGGAGATCATGGCAACCCATTCTAGTATTCTTGCCTGGACAATCCCATGGGCAGAGAAACCTGGTGGGCAGAGAAACCCAGTGGGCAGAGAAACCTTGTGGGCTTCAGTCCATAAGGTAGGAAAGAGTCAGACATGACTAAAGCAACTTAGTGCATGCATGTATACTCCAATAAAAATTTTTTAAATGCTTAATATGAAAGATGAGAATTAGCAATAAAGGTTTTTTATTTAGAGGCATGTAGGTATGATATGGAGAAGGCAATGGCACCCCACTCCAGTACTTTTGCCTGGAAAATCCCATGGACGGAGGAGCCTGGTAGGCTGCAGTCCACAGGGTCGCTAAGAGTCGGACACGACTGAGCGACTTCCCTTTCATTTTTCACTTTCATGCATTGGAGAAGAAAATGGCAACCCACTCCAGTGTTCTTGCCTGGAGAATCCCAGGGACGGGGGAGCCTGGTGGGCTGCCGTCTATGGGGTCGCACAGAGTCGGATACGACTGAAGTGACTTAGCAGCAGCAGCAGACAATTTATGAGTCCATTCTCTTATGTTCCAGATTTTCCCTTTAGTTTTGTTGTTCTATGGTTTAATATGATGCATTCAAATATATATCTCTAGAAATTATGTTTCCAAACTTGACAGATTTTTTCAATGTGTGGTCTTAAAATTTGTCTCTCTTCAAACTGCCTAGTAAATATGTGATCAGTTCAGTTCAGTCGCTCAGTCGTGTCTGACTCTTTGCCACCCCATGCACTGCAGCACGCCAGGCTTCCCTGTCCATCACCAAATCTCAGAGCTTGCTCAAACTCATGTCCATCGAGTCAGTGATGCCATCCAACCATCTCATCCTCTGTCATCACCTTCTCCTTAAGAACCCCATGAACAGTACAAAATATGTGCTAGACCTTCTCAAAATATATCACATGTTCTTGAATTCTCTATTTTTCATCTTCTTTTGAATCTGTGTTTCATTTACATGTTCAGATCCAATGTCAAATACATTCATTCTACCATCAGCTTAGTCTTTCTCAGTTTTTATCCAAGTTTTTAAAAAGTCGGAGAAGGCAATGGCACCCCACTCCAGTACTCTTGCCTGGAAAATCCTATGGACAGAGGAGCAGGTAGGCTGCAGTCCATGGGGTCACTAAGAGTCAGGCACCACTGAGCGACTTCACTTTCACTTTTCACTTTCATGCATTGGAGAAGGAAATGGCAACCCACTCCAGTGTTCTTGCCTGGAGAATCCCAGGAACAGGGGAGCCTGGTGGGCTGCCATCCATGGGGTTGCACAGAGTCAGACACGACTAAAGTGACTTAGCAGCAGCACGTATGTTTCCCATTTTCAAAGCTGTCAGTTGCTTTATTCCCAAATGTACCAATACATATTTGACATCTTCTTTTAATTATTCTAAAGAAAACACTCCTATCCTTTAGCAATATTTTGTAAAATATAGTATTTCACACTTAAGCACACAGAAATATGAACAAAATATTAATATTAATTTGAGTAAAAATGATACATTCTCATTTACACACACTGCGTTGACTAGAGAGTAGATTACTGGTAACCTAGAAGTCCTTTTCTCATCCCTTTCCAGTTGGATTTTTCCCTTGTCAAGTTAACACAATCTAAATTTCATTCTGATGAATTTCTTGTTTTTCCTTGTGGAAAAGGAAGCTAGATATAGATATAGGTATAGATATAGATATACAGGTCTTCCCTAGTGGCTCAGTTACTAATGAATATGCCTGTAATGCAAGACCTTCCAGTATGATCCCTGGGTCTGGAAGATTCCCCTAAAGAAGGAAAGAGCAACCCACTCCAGTTTTCCTGCCTACGAAATCCCATGGACAAAGAAGCCTGGAAGACTACAGTCCATGGAATTGCGATGAGTCAGATATGGCTTAGGGACTAAACCATCACATTCTGTCTATGTAATATATTAATACAAAAATATCCTAGACTCATTAAAGTTTATACATTCTGATCTATTATCTATTATCTAATCTATTATCCTTTATGTCTAAATTTATTTTGTTTGATATAATAGGTTCAATCAACATTTTAATTTCATATTGATGTAGCAAATTATTTTTTCATATTTTGAATTTAAGCCTCTCTTTCTGTTTATCTCTCCTCAATAACACTAAGGTGGATTTTGTTTTTAATCTATTAGGACAAGTTGGCCCTTAATTAGATAGCTGAGACCTTGCACATTTTTGTGGTCACTCTTTTATCTGGGTTTATATTGATTATTTAATTATGTATTTGCTTTCTGCCTCATTTTTTTCTGATTCTCATTTCTTTCTTGCCATCTTTTGGATTGGCATTTTGTATTTTTTCCTTTTTTCTCCCTCCATTCTTCCTCTCTACTTGCTTGGAAAAAGCAAGAGAGTTCCAGAAAAACATCTATTTCTGCTTTCTTGACTATGCCAAAGCCTTTGACTGTGTGGATCACAATAAACTGTGGAAAATTCTGAAAGAGATGGGAATACCAGACCACCTGACCTGCCTCTTGAGAAACCTATATGCAGGTCAGGAAGCAACAGTTAGAACTGGACATGGAACAACAGACTGGTTCCAAATAGGCAAAGGAGTACATCAATTTGTATATTGTCACCCTGCTTATTTAAGTTATATGCAGAGTACATCATGAGAAAAGCTGGGCTGGAAGAAGCACAGGCTGGAATCAAGATTGCTGAGAGAAATATCAACAACCTCAGATATGCAGATGACACCACCCTTATGGCAGAAAATGAAGAGGAACTAAAAAGCCTCTTGATGAAAGTGAAAGAGGAGAGTGAAAAAGTTGGCTTAAAGCTCAATATTCAGAAAACAAAGATCATGGCATCTGGTCCCATCACTTCAGTGGGAAATAGATGGGGAAACAGTGGAAACAGTGTCAGACTTTATTTTGGGGGGCTCCAAAATCACTCCAGATGGTGATTGCAGTCATGAAATTGAAAGACCCTTACTCCTTGGAAGGAAAGTTATGACCAACCTAGATAGCATATTCAAAAGCAGAGACATTACTTTGCCAACAAAGTTCCGTCTAGTCAAGGCTATGGTTTTTCTACCGGTCATGTGTGGACGTGAGAGTTGGACTGTGAAGAAAGCTGAGCGCCGAAGAATTGATGCTTTCAAACTTGGTGTTGGAGAAGACTCTTGGGAGTCCCTTGGACTGCAAGGACATCCAAGCAGTCCATTCTAAAGGAGATCAGTCCTGGGTGTTCTTTGGAAGGAATGATGCTAAAGCTGAAACTCCAGTACTTTGGCCACCTCATGCAAAGATTTGACTCATTGGAAAAGACTCTGATGCTTGGAGGGATTGGGAGCAAGAGGAGAAGGGTACAACAGAGGATGAGATGGTTGGATGGCATCACCAACTCGATGGACATGAGTTTGGGTGAACTCCGGGAGTTGGTGATGGACAGAGAGGCCTGGCATGCTGCGGTTCATGGGGTCACAAAGAGTCGGACACCACTGAGTGACTGAACTTAACTTGCTTGGAAATAGTACACTCTACATATAGTATTTTAGTGGTTACTAGAATTATTTGATCAGGTATACAACTGTATCAGATCAGATCAATCAGTCCCTCAGTCGTATCTGACTCTTTGCGACTCCATGATTCGCAGCACGCCAGGCCTCCCTGTCCATCACCAACTCCTGGAGTTCACTCAGACTCATGTCCATCGAGTCAGCGATGCCATCCAGCCATCTCATCCTCTGTTGTCCCTTTCTCCTCTTGCCACCAATCCCTCCCAGCATCAGAGTCTTTTCCAATGAGTCAACTCTTCTCATGAGGTGGCCAAAGTACTGGAGTTTCAGCTTTAGCATCATTCCTTCCAAAGAACACCCAGGGCTGATCTCCTTCAGAATGGACTGGTTGGATTTCTTTGCAGTCCAAGGGACTCTCAAGAGTCTTCTCCAACACCGCAGTTCAAAAGCATCAATTCTTCGGCGCTCAGCCTTCTTCATAGTCCAACTCTCACATCCATACATGACCACTGGAAACACCATAGCCTTGACTAGACAAACTTTTGTTGGCAAAGTCTCTGCTTTTGAATATGCTGTGTAGGTTGGTCATAACTGTCCTTCCAAGGAGTAAGCGTCTTTTAGTTTCATGGCTGCAGTCACCATCTGCAGTGATTTTGGAGCCCCCCAAAATAAAGTCTGACACTGTTTCCACTGTTTCCCCATCTATTTCCCATGAAGTGATGGGACCAGATGCCATGATCTTTGTTTTCTGAATGTTGAGCTTTAAGCCAACTTTTTCACTCTCCTCTTTCACTTTCATCAAGAGGCTTTTTAGTTCTTCTTCACTTTCTGCCATAAGGGTGGTGTCATCTGCATATCTGAGGTTATTGATATTTCTCCCGGCAATCTTGATTCCAGCTTGTGTTTCTTCCAGTCCAGCATTTCTCATGATGTACTCTGCATATAAGTTAAATAAACAGGGTGACAATATACAGCCTTGACGAACTCCTTTTCCTATTTGGAACCAGTCTGTTGTTCCATGTCCAGTTCTAACTGTTGCTTCCTGTATACATGTATATAATTCTGCATTGACAAGTAATTTTCTCAGCATTTTCAAACACTATTCTAGTTTTCTGTTTTTAATCTTTGCTGTTTACAAGTTCATTATCTGTCTCCCAGTCATCCCATTGGAGGTATTTGATCTCTTTTCCCCTGGCTACTTTTAAGATCTCTTTTTCATGGTAATTAAAGGTTTCTAGTTGAGGATTCCCTTCAGTTTTTCCTGGTTGGTGTTAACTGAGATTGGTGGATCTGAAAATTGGTATTTGTAAATAACTTTGCAATGTTTTCAGCCTCTATCATTTTGAATGTTGCCTTTTCCCCTATTCTCTCTATCATGTCCTTCTGTAACCCTAGTAATAACAATTAAAATGTCTCATGTTATCTTGTCTCTTCTCTTCATAAGTTTAATCTCTTCCCTTCTTTCTGTCTTTGTTCTCTGAGCTAATTGCAGGTAATTTCTTTACCTCCACATTCTACTTTAATATTTATCTCTTCAATTTTACGTAATCTGTTTCTATTTTTTTTAAACTTTGGTAAAAATAAATAGCATAAAACTTGGCATCTTAACCGTTTTAAGTGCACAGTTTACTAGTGTTAAGTACATTCACTCTGGTCACAAGACCACTCTGCAGAACTGTTTTCCTTGCAAAACGGAAACCTTGTAGCCATTAAACAACTCCTCCTTCCTCCCTCCCCCTATACCTGGCAATCACTCTTCTACTTTTGTCTCTATAAATTTGACAAAACTCTAGGTACCTCTGGTAAGTGAGATTATACACTATTTGCCTGTTTGTAACTAGTTTATTTCACTTAGCATAATGTTCTCCAGAATCATCCACGTTGTATTATGTCAGAATGTCCTCCTTGTTAAGGTTGAATAATATTCCATTGTTGGGACTTCCCAGATGGCTCAGCTGGTAAAGAATCCACCTGCTAATGCAGGAGATGCATGAGACGTGGGTTCAATCCCTAGGTTGGGAAGATCCCCTGGAGAAGGAAATGACAACCCACTCTAGTATTCTTACCTGGGAAATCCCATGGACTGAGAAACCTGGCAGGTGAGGCATGCATACACGCCCACTACTCCATTGTATGTTCATAACATGCTTGGTTTATTCATCCATTCATCAGTGTGGACACTTGAGCGGCTTCAATGTTTCAGCTGTTGTAAATAATGCTTCTATGAACATGGTATGCAAATTATGTCTTCTGTAATCTGTGTTTAGTGGTGGGGGGAGCAGGTATTTATTCCATTTTTTAAAAAATATTTGAATTATGGCATTTTAAAATCGAGGCATGATTGACATGTTACATTACATTAGCTTCAGAGGTACAATATGATGCCATCTTAATCTATCCATTGAGCTTTTTATTTCAATTATTAAATTTTCATTTATACATTTTTATTTCACTCACTTTTAAAAATTCTTTATTATTTTTATAATAATGCCAACAACAATATCAACAATAAACCTCTCTTGCCCATGCTATAAAGCTTCTCTTATATTTCTTTATGCATATTGCTGCTGCTACTGCTAAGTCGCTTCAGTCGTGTCTGACTCTGGGCAACCCCACAGATGGCAGCCCACCAGGCTCCCCCATCCCTGGGATTCTCCACGCAAGGAAACTGGAGTGGGTTGCCTAAGCATTGTTAATTTACATATTGTTTTAATAATTCAAATATCTGAAGAATTTGTAAGTGAAATTCTGTTTTCTGATGCTCTTCCCCTGCCCCTTGGCTGTCCTTTAGCTTGGTGTGCTTATTTGCATATTTTGTGATTATTAAAAACATTTTGGAAGTTGCCAGTTTTCCTTCAATGTTTACCTAGGGTACAATTGGAGCCCAGAATTGAAATAGTATGTCTCTAGAGAACAATTTCACTTATCCCTCCCAAGAACTTCTGAACATGATCAATTCAATTTATTATACTTTAACTTAAACTCTCTAGTTGGTGTTTAGACATGCAGATAACATGAATTCAAACCTTTAACCCAAGAGTTGTCTATCTTGTAGTCACTAACTTGCAATGTATTGAATAAGGCAAATTTTTCATTCCTACTTTCCATGTATGGTGATGAATGTGCTCATATATGCTTGTTAAGAATTCAACCTCTGTGGAATTTTTAATCTCCACATGCCTCTCTTAGCAGTTATCTCAACCTTTTCTCTTGTGTTCAGGCCAGATCAAGCTCTCTGTAAGGAGTCTAGGGTTCTTGAAGGCTCTGTACAGATGTGGTTTTTAGCTTATGCACACCACTGTGGATTTTCTCTTAGTCCACAATGATTATGCTCTCATTTGTACACATAGTGCTGTATATGTTTAATAGTAAAAAAAAAAAAAAAAAATGAGCACTTTTGAAAATTAAGAATAGTGAAGTTATTCATGTATTTATGCAGTCATTGTTACCTGGAAAGCAATATTCTTTTTTTACCCTCAAATTGTGTTGATTTATCCCTATCTACCTGATTTTTAAAAATCTGTACTTATTTTTTATTACCACCCAAAGGTATGAAGGCAATGGCACCCCACTCCAGTACTCTTGCCTGGAAAATCCCATGGACGGAGGAGCCTGGTAGGCTGCAGTCCATGGGGTCGCTAAGAGTCAGACACGACTAAAGCGACTTAGCAGCAGCAGCAGCAAAGGTATGAATATTATTGTTCTGAATCTCTTACTGACAAAAGTATTTTAAATTTTCATGATTTGGTATCGTCATTAAGCCCATAGCACTGATCACCTCTTGTATCTTGAAATTATTTTTCAAGAATTCTTTCTATCAAGGCTCTCTGTTATCTTCTATAAATGTCTTCATGGTATATTTCAGATCAGATCATAATTTTTAATATGCATCAAAAATTTATCAGGCAAATTAAAAATTAATGATCACATTTCATTACCATACACTTGAGCTATGTAAATTTTAAAGAAACTCCTTAAGTTTACCTTGGAATGTGAAATGCCAGACTGGATGAATTACAAGCTGGAATCAAGACTGTCAGGAAAATTTTAACAACCTCAGATAATGCAGACGATACCACTTTAATGGGAGAAAGGCAAGAGGAACTAAAGAGCCTCTTGATGTGGCTAAAAGAGGAGAATGAAAAAGCTGGCTTGAAACTCAATACTTGAAAAACTCAGATTATGGCATCCGTCCCCATCACTTCTAGATCAAACCAGTCAATCTTAAGGGCGATCAATCCTGAATATTCACTGGAAGGACTGATGTTGAAGCTGAAGCTCCAGTATTTCGGTCATCTGATACAAATAGACGACTCATTGGAAAAGTCCCTGATGCTGGGAAAGATTGAGGACAGAAGGAGAAGAGGGCATCAGAGGATGAGATGGATGGATGACATCACTGATGCAACAAACATGAACTTGGGCAAACTCCGGGTGATGGTGAGGGACAGGGAGGCCTGGCGTGTGGTAGTCCATGGGGTCGCAAAGAGTCAGAAACAACTGGGTGACTGAACAACACCAACAACCCATCCCTTCAAGGCAAATAGATGAGGGAAAAGTGGAAGTAATGATAGATTTTATTTTCCTGGGCTCCAAAATCACTGTGGACATTGACTGCAGCCTTGAAATTAAAAAACACTTGCTCCTTGGAATGATGGCTATGACAAACCTAGACAGCACATTCAAAAGCAGAGCTGTCATTTTGGAGACAAAGGTCCGTGCAGTCAAATCTATGACTTTTCCAGTAGTCATGTACAGATGTGAGAGTTGGACCTTAAAGAAGGCTGAGTACACAAGAATTTATGCTTTTGAACTCTGGTGGTGGAGAAGACTCTTGACAGTCCCTTGGACTGCAAGAAGATCAAAGCAGTCAAACCCAAAGGAAATCAACCCTGAATATTCATTGGGAGGACTAATGCTGAAGCTGAAGCTCCAATACTTTGGCCACCTGATGTAAAGAACCAACTCATTGGAAAAGACTCTGATGCTTGGAAAGATTGAAGGCAAGAAGAGAAGTGGGCAGCAGATTACATGTTTGGATAGCATTACTGACACAATGGGCATACATTTGAGCAAACTCTGGGAGATAGGGAAGCAAAGGTGAGCCTGGGATGCTGCAGTCCATAGGGTTACAAAGAGTTGGATATGACAGTGACTGAACAACAATTCTTAAAGATAGTCTGGAAATATATATCAAGATCTCTTAAAAATGTATATACTATGCAGATCTATAAATTTGCTTAGAGAATACCAATTATGCATTGAATTTTTGTTTACCAAAATATGAAAACCATCCATTATAACACTTTTATATACCTGAAAAAATGACAATATTATTGACTAAAGTACAGAATTTTGTATTTTATTTGTTGTGTTGTTGCTGTTCAGTTGCCCAGTCATATCTGACTCTTTGTGACCCCATGTCTCTTTGTGATTCTTTGTGACTTCAGCACTCTTTGTGACTGCAACAAGCCAGGCCTCTCTGTCCCTCACCATCTCCCAAAGTTTGCCCAAGTTCATATCCTTTGCATTGATGATGCCATCCAGCCATCTCATCCTCTGACACCCTCATTTCCTTCTTCCCTCAGTCTTTCCCAGCATCAGGGAGTCTTCCAATGAGTCAGCTGTTTGCATCAGATTACCAAAATACTGGAGTTTCAGCTTCAGCATCAGTCCTTCCAAAGAGTATTCAGGGAAGTCAACTCATTGATTTCCCTTAAAATTGACCGGTTTGATCCCCTTGCTATTCAAGGAACTCTCAGGAGTCTTCTCCAGCACCATAGTTCCAAGGCATCAATTCCTCAGTGCTACACCTTCTTTATGGTCTACCTTCTTTATGGTCGCCGTACGTGACCACTGGGAAGACCATAGCCTTGACTAGGTGGAACTTTGTTGGCAGAGTAATGTCTCTGATTTTCAATAAACTGTTGAAAAACTATTTCAACAAATAGTTTTTCTGCCAAGAAGCAATCATCTGATTTCATGGCTGCAGTCACCAGCCACAGTGATTTTAGAGTCCAAGAAGAGGAAATCTGTCACTACTTCCACCTTTTTTCCTTCTTTTTGCCATGAAGTAATGGGGCCTGATGCCATGATCTTAGTTTTTTTAATATTTAGTTTTAGGCCAGCTCTTTCACTCTCCTCCTTCACCCTCATCAAGAGCCTTTTTAGTTCCTCTTCGCTTTCTGCCATTAGAGTGGTATCATCCACATGTCTGAGGTTGTGGATGTTTTTCCTATCTATCTTGATTCCCCCTTGTAACTCATCCAGCCCGGCATTTCTCATGATGTGTTCAGTGTGTATATAAGTTAAACAAACAGGATGACAGTAGACAGCTCTGTCATACTCCTTTCTCAATCTTGAATCAATCAGTTGTTCCATACAGTGTTCTAACTGTTGCTTCTTGACCTGCATAAAGATTTCTCAGGAGACAGTAAGTTGGTCTGGTATTCCCATCTCTTTAAGGGCTTTCCACAGTTTATCATGATCCACACAGTCAAAGGCTTTAGCATAGTCAATGAAGCAGAAGTTGATGTTTTTTTTGGAGTTCCCTAGCTTTCTCTATGATCCTGTGAATGTTGGCAATTTGATCTCTGGTTTATGATGATAAAATTATTTTTAAAAATAAATTATAGTGTCTATATGATAAAATAGTCATCCATTAAAGATGATTTCCAAGAATATTTAAATTTGAAAAAAAGTTTATGTGAACTGATAATAGGAAACAAAAAAATAATATATAGATTATTATACCAATTCATTCTCTGTATCAATCAGGCTATCCATTTATCATCTATCTACCTACTTATCTATTCATCTGTCTATATAATTATTGATTTACCTATATATCTGAGACAAAACTGGGAAGGAAAAAAAAATAAACCAAAAAGTTAATTCTAATTTACATGGTATAATTCTGGTATTTTTCTTTGTATTCCATTTAATTTTCAAATTTTTTATAATGGATATAGCATTGAGGCCATGGAGAAAAAACAAATGTTTATTATCATCACAAAGCTATGTTCAGAACTGAGAAGTGATAAATTTAGAAGAATGAAAGGGAAGGAAAAATTGAAGGAAGGAAGGAAAGATAGGACGGGAAGAAGGAAGGGACTTGGAATGCTGTCTCTCTTGGCATTTTTCATTTAATTTTTCACTATATAGTATAAGTGCAAAACTGAAAGTCACTGATAAAGAAGGATCTGGTGTTGATCACTGCAGGCACTTAAAACTCATCAGCTCAGAGTCTGCTAACATTTAGGAAAGCAAACAGCCAACCAGGGGTTCCAAATACAAGCACAGGGCAGAAGTCAGCAAAGATCATTATGGCAATCTTCAAAGGCCAGCTCAGACCACACATTTGGGTGGCAGCTCACATGGTCACCATTCAAGAATTCAGAGGAGCAAGAAGGAGCCAGAATTGGGGTGGGGGAAGGGTGGAAGAGCTGTTTCCTGTGCCAAAACCCTGTAAGCACATAAAGAAGCTGAGTGATGTCACATTTGAGACCGAAGTATTTCTGAGTTACAGTGAGCAGTACCACTCTATATCTGGTAATGTATTTGGAGTGAGTCATTTTTCCCCCTCTTGCCATGACAAGTCATCCATACCACCAACACACAGTTCTTGGCATGAAATTTTGATCACCAGGAAGAGAACTTGCTCAGGCTAGTGTAAGTGAAGCATGTTTTGTTGTAAAGGCGCGACTGATTCATCTTACAAGTCAAGGCCAATCTTAGTTTTTCAAGGGCTAAGCTGTCACCTGTGTCTCTCCTTCTAGTTCACTCTTTTCCTGCTTTGGTCTGCAACAGGGTTTCTCTGTTTCACTCACAGCTTTTCTCCCAAAATTCTTTCTGAGGCTTTAACTTGTCATATTGCCAACACGTGACCCAACTCTCTACATGACTTCTTAGTACAAGAGTCCACTGACATTCTCTCAGTGTCACAGTTCTTAATTCTTTTGAGAAAGTCCCATTAGCCAGATTGGGACAATGTAGCCCATGGTGCAATCAACAGCATTATAAGCTGCACGTGTGTTTAGGGTGGTCCCTCCTAAGAGCTGTGGATGAAGTTGTTTCTATACTAGAGTTAGCAGTTAACATCTGCTATACTTACTTCTTAGGGAAAAAGACATGCTTGCTTAACAAAACACTAGTGTTTGATCAGCAGATATCAAACAGTAAGAAAGGGTTAGAGAGGGACATATTTATTAAGCATCAGAACTTATACATGTGGAAGCCCATTTAACTATATGAAATGTTATTCTTCTAACAGCAGTAATTATTGAGCACCTACTACTAAGATGCTTTCCTATAGGTTGTGTAATTTCATCAAATATTGCAGAATTAACATTATGGGCATGTTACAAATGGGAAAAGTTAAGGGTTCTGGTCACTGATTCTGATGAGGGCTGGGGGCAGAGGTGTTTTCTCCACAACCAGGCAAATCTCTGACACCAACTGAGTGCCTTGCAATCCAACACAATTCTGACACAATCTGCCCAGATAGAGCAGGTCAGATCACACAGGTTAAGGGCTCAGTCCCACAATGGCAAAGGTCCATCTAGTCAAAGCTACGGTTTTTCCAGTACTCATGTATGGATGTGGGAGTTGGACCATAAAGAAGGCTGAGCACAGAAGAATTGATGCTTTCAAATTGTGGTGCTGGATAAGACTCTTGAAAGTCCCTTAGACTACAAAGATATCAAGCCAGTCAAAAGGAAATCAACCCTGTACATTCATTGGAAGGACTGGTGCTAAAGCTGAAGCTCTAATACTTTGGCCACTGGTGTGAAGAGACAACTCGTTAGAAAAGACCCTGATGCTAGGAAAGATTGAAGGTGGGAGGAGAAGGGGATGACAGAGGATGAGATGATTGGATGACATCACCAACTCAATGGATATGAGTTTGAGTGAACTCTGGGAGATAGTGAAAGACAGGGAAGCCTGGCATGCTGCAGTCCATGGGGTCTGAGTGAGTCAGACATGACTTAGTGATTGAACAACAACAATTCACAAGACTATCTCTTACAAGTAATTCAGATACTGTTACAAGTGTACCTTGTCATGTCTGTTTCAAGCAGAAGAGATATAGATTGAAGGTTATAATCACTCCATCCTTGGGTTCAATTAATTTGCCAGAGTGGCTCATAGAACTCAGAGAAGCATTTTAATTACTAGATCTTGGATTTATTATAAAAGATACGACTCAGGAACAATAAGAGGGAGCAGATGCATAGGATAAGCTGTGAGAAAGGGCACAGCTCTCTCCAAGCTGGCCAGTCTCCCCAAATCTTAATGCACTTGCCAACCCCAAAGCTTTCTGAACTCTGTCTTTTGGAGTTTTTATGGAGGTATCATTACATTGGCAGACTCGATTAAGAAATTGACCACTGACAATCAATTCAACCTCTTTGCAACCCCATGGACTATAGCCTGCCAGGCTCCTCTGTCTATTGAATTCTCCAGACCAGAATACTGGAGTGGTTATCAGTTCCCTTCTCCAGGGAATCTTCCCTACGCAGAGACTGAACCCTGGTCTCCACACTGCAGGTGGATTCTTCACCAGCTGAGCTACCACTAAGCCTAAGAATTCTGGATTGGGTACACTATCCCTTCTCCAGGGGATCTTCCTGATCCAGGAACTGAACCAAGGTCTCCTGCATTGTAAATGGAATCTTTATCAGTTGAGCTACATGGAAGCCCCCTAGTCCCTCACACTTCCCTAAAAGTCAGTCATGTGGGACTGAAAGTTTTGATCTTCTCATGATGTGTGTGGTTTTTTGGTTTGTTTGTTTGTTTAAGTCACTCAGTCGTGTCTGACTCTTTGCTACCCCATGGACTATACAGTCCTTGGAATTCTCCAGGCCAGAATACTGGAATGGGTAGCCTTTCCCTTCTCCAGGGATCCTCCCAACCGAGGTAGAGAACCCAGATTTCCCACATTGCAGGCAGATTCTTAACCAGCTGAGCCACAAGGGAAGCCCAAGAATACTGGAATGGGTAGCCTATCCCTTCTCCAGGAGATCTTCCCAACCCAAGAGTTGAACCAGGGTCTCCTGAACTGCAGGTAGATTCCTCACCTACTGAGCTATCAGGGAAGGTTTTCAAAAAGTTATCTCATTAACATAACCAAAGACACCTTTATTGCTCTCCTCACTTAAATTCTAAGGGTTTTAGGGCTCTGTACTAGGAAGGAGGACAAAAGACCATATATGCATTTTTTATTATTAGCCACAATATCACAGTTCTGGCTTCCCTGGTGGCTCAGTGGTAAAAGAATCTGCCTGCAGTACAGGAAATGCAGGTTCCATCCCTGGGTTAGGAAGATCCCCTGGAGGAGGGAATGGCAGCTCACTTCAGTATTTTTGCCTCGGAAATTTCATGGACAGAGGAGCCTAGCAGGCTACAGTCCATGGAGTCACAAAAGAGTTGGATACAACTTAGGGAATAAACAACAATAACAACAGTCAATCTTTGAGACTAAGTTGCCCAAGGATACACAATTGGAATAAAGTTTCAAGAAAACTCACACCTGTCTGACTGAATTAGGTAATGCTTCTCTTAAAAACTCAGTTTACTCTAGAGTCAACCAATGATTCACTGCAGGATCTGGTTATGCTCATCAGGCCTCGTGTTTCTCATGTATGAAGTAAAAATATTCACTTCTAGGGTCTCTCTCAGTTTTGGCTTCTATGAAGCACTGACATTTTACTTCTTACATGGTTTCATTCTATTATAATGTTTGTTGCCGTCCTTTGATTTTAGTAGTAATTCTAAGTGTAAGAATGGCAAATAAATATTAACAATAAAAGGAAAGGTAATAGCTCAGTTGGTAAAGAATCTGCCTGCAATGCAGGAGACCCTGGTTTGATTCCTGGGCAGGGAAGATCCACTGGAGAAGGGATAGGCTACCCACTCCAGTATTCTTGGGCTTCCCTTGTGGCTCAGCTGGTAAAGAATCCGCCTGCAATGTGGGAGACCTGTGTTCTACTCCTGGGTTAGGAAGATCCCCTGGAGAAGGGAAAGGCTACCCACTCCAGTATTCTGGCCTGGAGAATTCCAAGGACTGTATAGTCCATGGGGTTACAAAGAGTCAGACATGACTGAGTGACTTTCACTTTAAAAAGAAGTTCTGAAGTCAAGATGAATTATTCAAGGTTTTTAGATATATAGTATCATAGCTATGAACATATCACAGTTTACGTCAATAAATTTAGCAAATATAAATTGAGTACCTCCATTCTTCATGGTCAGCCACTGAAAGAGACATTACGAAGAATCAGGTGTAAAATGCTGCATTGAGAAAGTGTTTCATGGACTTCCAGATAAACACAGATGAAAAGATGGGACTCTAAAAAGTTTAAACAATGAAATCACTTAAGAGTTAGAGAATTTGGGAAAGCTTCCAGAACAAAAGGACCCTTTGAGATGTGTATTGAGCACATTAGCCAAGAATAATTGTTAATCTGAATCAACAATATTCATGTTAATATTTAAACAGCACTAGTTGAACCTTTTAACTTGATTTGAAATCATTTGATTTTCCCTTTACAATTTTTCTGTCAGTCCAAGTTCTACAAGACAGCAGAGAAGTTAAAAATATCACCACCAGGAGACAAAATGTATAGAATTCTGACTCCAGGAGCTCCTTGAAGCCAGCTCCTTGAAGGGGGTTGGGAAATGTTCAGAACTGGAGCACAGCTGTAAGGCTTTTTCCCTTGACTTGTGTGGCATGGAACTGAGTGTAAAGGATGGGAAGTGATGTGGAACCGGAATTCAGAATGATCCAGGTCCCACTGCAGTAAAAGTCTGCCTGAGAAGCAGCTGAGTACATAAAAGCTCATAAAGAAAACCAAAACAATGATATTCCCCATCGTGACTGTTTAGTCTTTCTGTAGAGACTCATGGGGTCCTGGCTATTATCTATTTTTAATATCATTTGACCTGAAAATTCATGCTACCATCTGGAAAAAGAGAAGTTTTTACTTAATGTGAATATGAGTGGAGAAAAAAGATGAGGAAAGAGTTACAGAATGTTAAGCACCCCCCTTTTTTTTTCTTTTTTAAATTAGCAGATGTCACTCATTTCTTGATATTTTACAGGTAACTAAACACGTTAGACATTCCAACAAATTGATCAGTCACTCTTTATCTGCTGCCACTGAATTCTCAAATGAGAAAGTGTGAAATCTAAGATTTTATTTCACATGTATGATTTTTTTCCTTTAAAGTAGAAATCCATCTGTTCTTTGAAGGTGTGTCACTAATTTTTCATTCATTAATTTATAATTAATCACTATTCTCTCCTTTTAGTTTGAAAGAGTTTCCTCTGAGGCTGAACTAAAGATCTCATTAAATTTAAAGAAATCTTTATAACTCAATCATTTGATCAAGAGTCCCAGTGTGAGAGCTTAATATATGCTGGGAACTCTGCTACATACCTGGCATATGGACACAAACAGGCTCTTATTTTTTATCGACACCATCAGGGATCTGAAGGCTGGGAAGTTCAAGAAATAATTTAGAATGCAGAGCTGTGTGTGCTCATGTAGGGAGCACAGCAACCGCAGGTTCAGAGGTAATCTAGAGCAATGAAAGATGAAGTATAATGGGTCCAGGGAAAGTGGAAGGGCAGTGGGCAGACAGTGCACAGTGAGTGATGAGAATTATCTTGGAGGAAATGCAGGACTAATGTAGAAGTTTTAAGTAGGAAGAGTAATTTGCCAAATAAACCAAGAAGAAAGGTCATGACAACTCTAATCACCCACATTGGCATTTCCTTCTTATGTTTCAATTAAGCAGACCATTTCAACTTCACAGAAGTCACACTATAATGTAGAACACTTAGTAATCCAGCAAAGCCAGATTTCACTGAGGACTGTTACACCCTTTCATCTCCCTGGGTCAAGTTAGGGAGGGTCTACCCCTTTCTGATGTTCCCTTTATGTGGAAGGAGCCTTAAAACAACCCCCCTGTCTTCTCTAAACCTCGAAGAAGAGAAAGTGACTACTTATTGGTGATTTTAGAATGAGAAACTGGGCATGTACAGCCCATCCTTTTCAATCAAGAGGACTTTTAACAATTTTTTAAATGTTCAGTCATTCTTTATTTTTTTTTTTCCACTAGCATAGTATGCTATTGAAAAGTGTGATTTCAGAGCCAGACAGAGCTGACTTGAATCTTACCTCTGCCACTTACTTAAAGCTATGATTTGGATACATTGATTATTTTGATGTAGAGTTTGCAAAAGATTTCTTTACATGCACATCTTTGCATGCATTAGTATCTAGTTGTTATAGGGTATATTTCCAAAAACTGCCATCGATGGGTTAAAAGTTATACATATATTTATTTTTAATACCTGTTTGCTATATGTATTTCCTCCAAAGTATAATAATTCACATCCACCAGTTATGTGTAATTGTACTTTTTCTCTAATCCTTGAAAAATAATTTATATATATACATAATGTTTATATATACATATATATACACACATATATATATATATGTATATATAATTGGAGAAGGCAATGGTACCCCACTCCAGTACTCTTGCCTGGAAAATCCCATGGACCGAGGAGCCTGGTGGGCTGCAGTCCATGGGGTCGCTAAGAGTCGGACACGACTGAGTGACTTCACATTCACTTTTCACTTTCATGCATTGGAAAAGGAAATGGCAACCCACTCCAGTGTTTTTGCCTGGAGAATCCCAGGGACGAGGGAGCCTGGTGGGCTGCCGTCTATGGGGTCGCACAGAGTCAGACAAGACTGAAGTGACTTAGCAGCAGCAGCAGCAGCATGTATATATAAAACTAGTGAATGGAAATTAATATCTTGTATTCTCTTGCTTGCTCTTTCCCAACAGTAAAGGAATTTAGCATCTTTATATATGTCTGTTGATCATTTAGATTTGGAGCTGATGTTTTATATTAATTGGTTTAACAAAGTATTTAAGAATGCAGGTCCTGAGCTACACTGCCTGTATCTGAATTGTATGAGATTGTTCTTTTTTTTTCTCTCTCTCTTTTTTTCTGTTTTGAATTATGGTTATCAGATTTTTTATTAGGTTGTTGGTTTCATAAAATGGTATTGGGATTTGCCTATGATTCTTATTATCTTAGATGGTTAGGGAATGTGGGAATTGAGTTGAAGTCTCCTACTAGTTATTACAGATGAGAAGTAGAGAGAATCTGAGATTAACTCACCCATGTCCTTCTTCATCTACTGCAATTTTGAGATCTTTGTTTTAACTCTATTATTTGGTTAGAATCCTTCCTTATTTCTTCAGTGGTATGAGTGGTTGATAGGCTCTAAATCTTTCAGTTCAGTTCAGTTCAGTTCAGTCACTCAGTTGTGTCCGACTCTTTGCAACCCCATGGACTGCAGCATGCCAGGCCTCCCTGTCCATCACTAACTGCCGGAGTTTACTCAAACTCATGTCCATTGAGTCAGTGATGCCACCCAACCATCTCATCCTCTGACGTCCCCTTCTCTTCCTGCCTTCAATCTTTCCCAGCATCAGGGTCTTTTCAGATGAGTCAGTTCTTCCCATCAGGTGGCCAAAGTATTGGAGTTTCACCTTCAGTATCAATTCTTCCAGTGACTATTCAGGAAAGATTTCCTTTAGGATGGACTGGTTGGATCTCCTTGCAGTCCAAGGGACTTTCAAGAGTCTTCTCCAAGACCACAGTTCAAAACCGTCAATTCTTCAGCACTCAGCTTTCTTTATAGTCCAACTCTCACATCCATAAAAAAATACTGGAAAAACCATAGCTTTGACTAGATGGACCTTTGTTGGCAAAGTAATGTCTCTGCTTTTTAATATGCTGTCTAGATTGGTCATAACTTTTCTTCCAAGGAGCAAGTGTCTTAATTTCATGGCTGCAATCACCATCTGCAGTGATTTTGGAGCCCAAAAATATAAAGTCATCCACTGTTTCCATTGTTTCCCTATTTATTTGCCATGAAGTGATGAGACCAGGTGCCATGATCTTCATTTTCTGAATGTTGAGTTTTAAGCCAACTTTTTCACTCCTCTTTCACTTTCATCAAAAGGCTATTTAGTTCTTCGCTTTCTGCCATAAAGGTGGTGTCATCTGCATATCTGAGGTTATTGATATTTCTCCTAGGAATCTTGACTTCAGCTTGTGCTTCTTCCAACCCAGCATTTCTCATGATATACTCTGCATATTGGAGAAGGCAATGGCACCCCACTCCAGTACTTTTGCCTAGAAAATCCCATGGATGGAGAAGCCTGGTAGGCTGCACTCCATGGGGTCGCTAAGAGTCGGATACAACTGAGGGACTTCACTTTCACTTTTCACTTTCGTGCATTGGAGAAGGAAATGGCAACCCACTCCAGTCTTCTTGCCTGGAGAATCCCAGGGACGGGGGAGCCTGGTGGGCTGCCGTCTATGGGGTCGCACAGAGTCGGACACGACTGAAGTGACTTAGTAGTAGTAGTAGTAGTAGTACTCTGCATATAAGTTAAATAAGCAGGGTGACAATATACAGCCTTGAGTACTCCTTTCCCAATTTAAAACAGTCTATTGTTCCATGTCCAGTTCTAACTTTTGCTTCCTGACCTGCATACAGTTTTCTCAGAAGGCAGGTCAGGTGGTCTGGTATTCCCATCTCTTTCAGAATTTTCCAGAGTTTGTTGTGATCCACACAGTCAAGGGCTTTGGCATAGTCAATAAAGCAGAAGTAGATGTTTTTCTGGAACTCTCTTGCTTTTTCGATGATCCAGTGGTGTTGGCAATTTGATCTCTGGTTCCTCTGCCTTTTCTAAATCCAGCTTGAACATCTGAATCTTTAGATAGCTACAAATACCTTTATTTTCCTGAGAGAATCAATTCCTAGGCAGGTTGATAAGAAGTCCAGGGTCGCCAAGGAGGAGAAAGGTGTTTGGGGCTCTCAAGGAGGACATGGGGTCTGGAATTCTCAAGGAGGAGGAAAGGACAAACTTGAGTGATCAAGCCTGGTCCCTGGTTCTGAAGCTAAATTTTCTTCTTTGTAGATCATGAGTCTGACATCATTCACCATAAGCTATCATTACCAGGAAGCTGTGGGTCCATGATTCACAGTGTCACTTCCTTTCTCCTCAGTATGTGTAGATGTTCCCCTCTATTTTCTATTTTCCACTCTTTCACATAAGTTCTCTAATTATCAAACAGATGTGCCTTCCTTTGTAGCTAAACTGCTCTTTGTGTCTGGAGAATCTTCTCATCTTTATCCTTGAAATGCATACATTTCATCAGGCTGTCTAGTTATCTTTTCTTCCCCAAATTTCCCTTTCATTCTAAAAATTCAGTTGTTTTTTTCACCTCAAGAAAATTTCCTTTTATGTTGTATGTGTGATTATTCCCTATTCTCCATAGGTTTACAGATGCTTTGTGGAAGTCCTGTTATCTGCATCTGAGGGTCTTCATGTCTCTTATTTCCCTTATGATTTCCATCTCTTTGAGTTTTGTTATGTGCTTTCAGGTGGTTCTTTCATCTGATTATCTAGGTCACAAGTTAAAAAGTTTTGACAGTGCCTATTAATTTTTGTTGCCGCTGTTCAAAAACATGACTTCTGCCATATGAAAGTCCTGAAATGTTCCTATTGGTTCAAGTTGTTGGCTGTCTCCAGCAATTCTGTTTTGCTCTTTTCCTGATTTGATGAATCAGAGGTTCCTCTCCTCTGGTAGTTGGAACCTCCTTTAGAGTGTATTTGTGTGTGTGTGTGTGTGATGTTTATTGGAGTTTGCTACTAGTCCTAAGTAATATCAAGGAAAGGTAAATATTCCCCAGTCTCTGTGGCTGGAGTGGTGAGAAGCAAGCCTGCAGCCAGTAGCCTGTTGGGACCCCAGAAGGAAGTCTTCCTGCTCTCTGGTCTTCTTGAATCATCCCGGCCACAGGATCAGAAGGCTCAGCCCACCTAATGAGCGCCTTCCCCAAGTCATGGTAAGAGCAAGACAAAGTACACTAACACAGGCAGATGTTTATTTTCTCCGCAGCCTTCACTGGATCCCTATGGTCCAGGCCCTCACTAGGATTTTCAGCATTTCAGTTCTTGCTCTAGGACTTCCCACTGATTCTCAGGCTTCATCTGATCTGTATTTAAAACATTTTGCTCCCGCAACCCCCACATGTTGTCAGCAAGTATAAGAATTTCCTTGTGCCCTGGTGCGCCTAGACTCTGACTCGGGGCAGGATCAGGTTGGGAGCAGAGAAGAAATGCACTCAGTTCATCATGTACCCAGAGTCCTCCCAAAGCTTGTGTTACAAAGGAGTTGCCAGAGAGGAACTGGTTCTTTCCCAGTCACTTTTTTCCTCATGTCAATCTGGGATCTAGAAACAAGTACATATTTATGTTTATTACCTGATTTCCCAGTCAAGAATGTAAGCCCCATTGAAGGCAAGAGGCTTGACTGATTGGATTTACTGCTGTACCTCATCTATCCATCCCCAAATCTGCTCTACCTACAGCCGTCCCCACCGCAGATGATGGCCACACTGCAGTTTCAGTTGTTGTGGTCCAGTCGCTAACTTGTGTCCCCATGGACTGCAGCACGCCAGGCTCCTCTGTCCTCCACTATCTCCCAGAGTTTGCTCAAATTCTTGTCCATTGAGTCAGTGATGCTATCTAACCAGCTCATCCTCTGTCACTCCTTTCACCATTTGCCTTCAGTCTTTCCCAGGATCAAGGTCTTTTCCAATGAGTCAGCTCTTCAGTCGCAACTTTCAGTTGCTCAGGTATAAAAATGCGGGGTCATTTTTAACCAGTCATCTTTCTCCCTCATTCATCAGCCACATCTACCAGAGAATCTATAAGCTCCATATTCAAAAGATGTCCACAATTTGGCCACTTCTTCCCACATTCATGACTTGCTTTGGTTCCAGCCACTGTCATCTCCTTCAGATCAGATCAGATCAGTTTCTCAGTCGTGTTCGACTCTTTGCGACCCCATGAATCGCAGCACGCCAGGCCTCCCTGGCCCTCACCAGCTCCCAGAGTTCACTCAGACTCATGTCCATTGAGTCAGTGATGCCATCCAGCCATCTCATCCTCTGTCGTCCCCTTCTCCTCCTGCCCTCAATCCCTCCTAGCATCAGAGTCTTTTCCAATGAGTCAACTTTTCGCATGAGGTGGCCAAAGTACTGGAGTTTCAGCTTTAGCATCATTCCTTCCAAAGAAATCCCAGGGCTGATGTCCTTCAGAATGGACTGGTTGGATCTCCTTGCAGTCCAAGGGACTCTCAAGAGTCTTCTCCAACACCACAGTTCAAAAGCATCAATTCTTCGGTGCTCAGCCTTTTTCACAGTCCAACTCTCACATCCATACATGACCACAGGAAAAACCATAGCCTTGACTAGATGAACCTTTGTTGGCAAAGTAATGTCTCCTTACTATATTACTAATATAGTCTCCTTTCTGTTCCAAGCTTAAACCTTGACCCTCACATTCTATTTTCAGCACAGCAGCTAAAGCTATCCTTTTACAGTGTAAAAGCTGTCCTCTTCACAAACAAACAAGCATATCTACTAAAAATATGCAGTGGATCCCATTTCATTCAGAATAAGAGCTGACGGCATTATGCTGACCCTCCAAGGTCTCCAATATCTTGAGCCCTGTGAATTTTCTCATCTCATGCCCTGTTTTTTCCTACTTGCTTACTCTGTTATGTTCACTTAGATTCTTTTTTAGTCTTCAAGCTTGCTAGGCATAGCCCTGATTTGGTATTTTCCACTTATTGGTCTCTTTGCCTAGAATGTTCTTCCCCCAAATATCCATATAACTAATAACCTTGCTGGTGGTGGTGCTGGTTCAGTCCATAAGTTGTGTCCGACTCTTGCGACCTCATGGACTATAACCCTCCAGGTTCCTCTGTCCATGGTATTCTCCAGGCAAAAATACTGGAGTAGGTTGCCATTTCCTTCTCCAGGGGATCTTCCCAACCCAGGAATCGAACCCAGGTCTCCTGCATTGCAGGCAGATACTTTACAGACTGAGCTAAAAGGGAAGCCACCAGTACCCTTGCTACACCAATACTTTGTTCAAATGTCAATTTCTCATTGCCTGGAGTGTTCTTTCTTTTTTTGACAGCTTCTTTGAAGTATAACTGTCACATAATAAGCTGCAAATATTGATATCTAAAGTGTATAATGCTGTAAGTTTTGACATATGGATAGACCTGGGAAATCATCATTCCAGATAAGATTGTGAATACACTCATTACCCCCGAAGCTTCCTCACACCCTTTTCTCATCTCTCCCTTCTAACTCCTTTCACCTCATCTTGATCTTTCTTTCCATCCTCAGGGAAATATTGCTTTGCTTTCTCTAACAATAGATTAGTTCGCTTTTTCTGGGATTTTGCATAAATAAATTATACAGTATGTACCCTTTATTGGCTGACTGCTTTCACTAAACTGATTTAATTTCAGATTCATCCATGTTATTGTGTGTGTCGATGTCTTTATTTTTCTGTGAAATATCCCATTGTATTGACATACTATTGATCTATTGGTAAACATTTTAGTTCTTGTCAGTTTCTGGCTATTACAAAAAAAGAAAACCAAAATCTTCTACAAACATTTGTGTGAAAGTCTTGCATGCATATAGGTATTCTATTCTTTCGGGCAAATACCTAGGAGCAGAATGGCTGAGTCATATGGTGTGTTGTTTAGCCTCTCAGTCATGTCCGACTCTTTGCAAACCCATGGACTACAGCACATCAAGCTTCCCTATTCTACATCATCTCCCGGAGCTTGCTTAAACTCACGTCCATTGAGTTGGTGATGCCATCCAACCATCTCATCCTCTGTTGTCCCCTTCTTCTCCCACCTTCAATCTCTCCCAGCATCAGGGTCTTTTCTAATGAGTCAGCTCTTCACATGAGGTGGCCAAAGTATTGGAGTTTCAGCTTCAGCATCTGTCTTTGCACAAAATATTCAGGTTAGATTTCCATTAGGTTTGACTGGTTTGATCTCCTTATAGTCTAAGGAAGTCTTAAGAGTCCTTTCCAGAACTGCAGTTCAAAAGCATCAATTCTTTAGCTCTTAGCTTTCATTACAGTCCAACTCTCACATTCATACACGACTACTGGAGAAACCACAGCTTTGACTAGATGGACCTTTGTCTGCAAAGTGATGTCTCTGCTTTTTAATACACTGCCTAGTTTTGTCACAACTTTTCTCCCAAGGAGCAAGTGTCATTTAATTTCATGGCTGCAGTCACCATCTGCAGTTATTTTGGAGCCCAAGAAAATAAAACCTGTCACTGTTTCCATTGTTTCACCATCTATTTGACATGAAGCAATGGGACTGGATGCCGTGATCTTAGTTTTTTGAATGTTGAGTTTTAAGGCAGCTTTTTCACTCTCTTCTTTCACCTTCATCAAGAGGCTCTTTAGTTCCTTTTTGCTTTCTACCATAAAGGTGGTGTCATCTGCATATCTGAGGTTACTGGTATTTCTCCTGGCAATCTTGATTTCAGCTTGTGCTTCATCCAGGCCTGCATTTTTCATCATGTACTCTGCATATTAGTTAAATAAGCAGGGTGACAATATACAGCATTGACATATATTAATGTATAAAAATCCTTTCCCAGTTTTTAACTGGTCCATTTTTCCATGTCCAGTTCTAACTGTTGCTTGCTGGCCTGCATATAGGTCTTGCAGGAGGCAGGTAAGGTGGTCAGGTATTTCCATCTCTTGAAGAATTTTCCAGTTTGTTGTGATTCACACAGTCAAAGGCTTTAGCATAGTCAGTAAAGCAAAAGTAGACTTTTTTTTCTGGAATTCTCTTGCTTTTTCTATGATCCAATGGATGTTGGCAATTTGATCTCTGATTCCTCTACCTAAATCCAGCTTGAATATCTGTGAATTCTCAGTTCACATACTGTTGAAGTTTCGCTTGGAGAATTTTGAGCATTATTTTGCTAGTGTGAAATAAGTGCAATTGTGCAGCAATTGAAAATTCTTTGGCACTACCCTTCTTTAGGATTGGAATGAAAACTGACCTTTTCCAGTCTTGTGGCCACTGCTGAGTTTCCCAAATTTGCCGGCAAATTGAGTGCAGTGTTTTCACACCATCATCTTTTAGGATTTGAAATAGCTCAGCTGGAATTCTATAACCTCCACTAGCTTTGTTCGTAGTGATGCTTCCTAAAGCCCACTTGACTTCACAATACAAGATATCTCGCTCTAGGTGAGTGATCACACCATCGTGGTCATCTGGGTCATTAATATCTTTTTAATGTAGTTCTTCTGCGTATTATTTCCACCTCTTCTCAATATCTTCTGCTTCTGTTAGATTCATGCCATTTTTGTCTTTTATTGTAACCATCTTTGTGTATGTTCCCTTGGTATCACTAATTTTCTTGAAGAGATCTATCTTATGGTATATGGATATTTAATTTATAAGAGACAATTAAATTGTCCTCCAGTGATCATACCATTTCTGTTACAGTTTCACTATTTCCTGGCCAATATTTAGTATGTTTACTCTTTTAATTTTAGTTATTCTAATAGATGTGTACTATTATCTTACTGTGGGTATAATTTGCATTTCCCTAATAAATAGTGATGCTGAGTATTTTTTTCATGGGCTTACTTGCCGTGTGCATATATTCTTTGGGAAGAGATTTTTTTTTAAGTTGATTAAATTTTTTTAATTGTGTTATTTAATTGTGTTATTTCTTCTTACTGAGTTTTGAGAGCTCTTTATATATTTTAGCTATAAGCCTTTTACTAGATACATAATTTATAAAAAATATATCCCAGTCCATATCTTTTCAATTCCTTTAAATTGTCTTTTGAAACATAAGTGGGTCTTTTTTTGTCCATTTTAAAACTTTTTTCTAATCCAACATATCAGTTGTCCTTTTTTTGGCATTATATCTATGAAATCTTTACTAACATCAAAGTCATAATAGTTTTATCTTGTTTTATAGTTTTAAGTTTTAGACTTAACAATATGGTTCATTTTGAGCTTTTTTTTTCTGAATATGGTTAAACTTTATTTTCGTGGGCTCCAAAATCACTGTAGATGCTGACTGCAGCCATGAAATTAAAGGAAACTTACTCCTTAGAAGAAAAACTATGACAAAACTAGACAGCAAAGCAGAGACATTACTTTACCAAAAAAGGGCTGTATAGTCAAAGCTATGGTCTTCCCAGTAGTCATGTATGGATGTGAGAGTTGGACCATAAAGAAGGCTGAGTGCCAAAAAATTGATGCTTTTGAACTGTGGTGCTAGAAAAGATTGTTGAGACTTCCTTGGACTGCAAAGAGATCCAACAAGTCAATCCTAAAGGAAATCAACTCTGAATATTCATTGGAAGGACTGATGCTGAAGCTGCACTACTTTGGTCAAGTAGTGCAGCAATGCTGACCACCTGATACAAAGAACTGACTCATTTGAAAAGATCCTGATGCTGGGAAAGATTGAAGGCAGGAAGAGAAGGGGACAACAGGGAATGAGTTGGTTGGGTGGGTGGCATCACCAATTCAATGGACATGAGATGGAGCAAGCTCTGGGAGATGGTGAAGGACAGGGAAGCCTGGCATGCTGCAGTCCGTGGAGTAGCAAAGAGTCAGACACGACTGAGAGACTGAACAACAGTGACAAATGAATTAAATTTTACTTTTTTGTACGTGGGTAACTGATTCAGCCAAATTTGCTGAAATGGAAATATTTTCTAAAGTTCTTCTGTATCTATGCCAAGAATCAGTTGTCCATTTATGTGTGGGTCTATTTCCAGACTCCATTCTATTACATAATTTTTGTCTTTGTGTCAATGCCACACATACCTGATTATGATAGCTTTGTAAGTCTTGAAATTAGGTTGTGTTCTTTCAACTTATTGTTCATGAGCATGCTTTTAAAATTAAACTCTATTCTACCCTCCCTCCTGCTCTGTTTTTTTTTCTTTATATGCTGCACATAATACCTTTTAATGTATTATGTAGTTTATGTATTTAATATGCAAAGTTTGTACAAGAATGTCAGTTCAATGAGGGAAGAGACTTTTTACATTTTATTCCAGTTACTGATAGATCTAAAGTTCTTAGAATACTGCTTAGTACATAATAAGTTTTAACTATCTATTTGTTGATTGAAATGAGTATAGAATCAGACCTTTAAAAGGCTGAGAAGTATCTCAGCATTCATTTCATCCAATTTCCAAAGATATAAAACTATATATTAATTTTAAATTATATTGGATATTTATAATATAAAATTATATATTTATAATATAAAATCATATATTTATAATATAAAAATATATTAATATAAAAACAAAAAAATGAAGAAACAGAGGACAAGAGATATAAAGTCTGTGCTCACCCAGTAATCAGGGGGTACCTACTTAATCCCTGAGCCTCATTTCCAACCCTTACTTTCTCTAATCCAAACAATATTGAACTGTTCATGGTTTTGCCAATATGTCCTCTAGTTCCTGCTTTGGCATTTCCCCACAGTCTGGTATTTTTATCTGAGATGCATTTCCCTTTCCCTTTTTCCATTGATTCATGTATTACTTCTACTGGAAGCTCTTCCAACACATCTAAATCTGATTTTAGATCCTTCATCTTTCAGCCACTGTACTCCCAAAGTTTGGAATATGACCCATGTGTTAATTTATTTTCTGTACCAGACAATGTTCTCTGTGAAGGCACAGGATCATGTCTTATATAACTGATTACTCACAATGCCTGACACAATTCTTGGCATGTAGCACATTCATATGAATGAATACATTTCTACAAGTCTGTCTTTTGACTTACAGAAAAGGATTGATATTTATCCTCATTTCTAGTCATATTTTTAAGCTAGTCTGTTTTGTGTCTGTGTGAATGCATGTGTGTATTTCTCATTGTTATTACGCTTCTTCAAGTTTTATTTTAACCATCAAAAAGATCTGACAAATGTAAGGCTGATTTCTCAAATATATGTTATGCTTGTTTTCTTTACCCAACAAATAGCCAACAGGAGTAAATAATGTCAAACATGCTCATAGAGCTCAGGCAACTGGTCATAAAGGTCACTTTTTTTTTTTTTTTACTATTGAATCATATGAATTAAAACACAAAATAGCCAAATGCAACATCAAATTTTCTAGTTATATTGCACAGGCTGACACCTACTTGAAAATATGTTAAGTTTTTTTGCATTGAAACAGACATCTAAAATAAAATAAAACTGCTTCTGAGCACTACCTGTGCAAGGCTCTTGGCAAATCCATCTATCATTGAGACTTCCAGCTCCAGGCAGGTAGTTCATCATTCAACCAGAATAGCAACATGGAGATTCTTTGAATATATACTAAGAAATATACTAAGAAAGTCATATGATACTTGATATTATATCTGGTAAACCTGACTTTGAATATCAGAATTCTTAGTCCAGAAATAATTTGTAAAACGGTTTTCACTGAGAATCTTCTTTATTCTGCTATTAATTGGAAAGGGCAAGGGCTAATAATAAAGACCAGTTAAATCTCAGAACTATCTGAGAGATTGTTAAGATTTCTTTTTTAACAACTTTATTTATTTTTTTTAAGTGTAGTTGATTTACAATACTATGTTTATTTCAGGTATAAACAAAGTGGTTTAGTTATATAAATACATTTTTTTCAGATTTATTCCATTGTAGATTATTACATGATATGGAATATAGTTCCCTGTGCTTTATAGAAAATCTTTGTTGCTTATCTATTTTATGTATGATATTTTGTATCTATTAATCTAATACTCCCTTTACTATTTGGTAACCCTTAAGTTTGTTTTTCATATCCATGAGTCTGTTTTGGTTTTATATATAGATTCATCTGTATTATTTTTTAAATTCCACATATATGTGACATCATATAAAATTTGCCTTTCTCTGTATGACTTACTTCAGTTAGTATGATATTCTCTAAGCCCATCCATATTACTTCAAATGGTAATATTTAATTATTTTTTATGACTGAGTATTTATGACCAACCTAGATAGCATATTCAAAAGCAGAGACATTACTTTGCCAACAAAGGTTCATCTAGTCAAGGCTATGGTTTTTCCTGTGGTCACGTATGGATGTGAGAGTTGGACTGTGAAGAAGGCTGAGTGCCAAAGAATTGATGCTTTTGAGCTGTGGTGTTGGAGAAGACTCTTGAGAGTCCCTTGGGCTGCAAGGAGATCCAACCAGTCCATTCTGAAGGAGATCAGCCCTGGGATTTCTTTGGAAGGAATGATGCTAAAGCTGAAACTCCAGTACTTTGGCCACCTCATGTGAAGAGTTGACTCATTGGAAAAGACTGTGATGCTGGGAGGGATTGGGGGCAGGAGGAGAAGGGGATGACGGAGGATGGATGGCTGGATGGCATCATTGACTCTATGGGCGTGAGTCTGAGTGAACTCCGTGAGTTGGTGATGGACAGGGAGGCCTGGCGTGCTGCGATGCATGGGGTCGCGAAGAGTCAGACACGACTGACTGACTGAACTGAACTGAACTGAACTGGATATTCCATTACTACAAATAACCCATCTTCTTTATCCAATCATCTGTTGATAGGCCCTTGGATTGTTTCCATGGCTAGACTATAATAAATAGTGCTGATTCTCTGTCTGTGAGATTTTAACAAAAATGATATAACTTCTCTTGATTCTGTCTTGATTCAGAGGACTAGGAGAAGACAAGTGATTTTATAGGCAGCATAGATGCTGATTCATAAAAGACACTAAATAAGTACTAATTCCCTGCTATTTCTTTGTTTAAACCAATGCTGACAATACAAAACATTCATTTTGACTCCAACCTTTCGCATTGGTTTAGAATTCTATTTCATTGAAACCTAGTGATGTAAGCTCAACATTCAGAAAACTAAGATCATGGCATCTGTTCCCATAACTTCATGGGAAATAGATGGGGAAACAGTGGAAACAGTGGCTGACTTTATTTTGGGGGGCTGCAAAATCACTGCAGATGGTGATTACAGCCATGAAATTAAAAGATGCTTACAACTTGGAAGGAAAGTTATGACCAATCTAGACAGCATATTAAAAAGCAGAGACATTACTTTGTCAACAAAGGTCCGTCTAGTCAAGGCTATGGTTTTTCTAGTGGTCATGTATGGATGTAAGAGTTGGACTATAAGAAAGCTGAGCGCCGAAGAATTGATTCTTTTGACTCTTGAAGAGTCAAAGAAGACTCTTGAGAGTCCCTTGGACTGCAAGGAGATCCAACCAGTCCATTCTAAAGGAGATCAGTCCTGGGTGTTCATTGGAAGGACTGACGTTGAGGCTCAAACTCCAATACTTTGGCCACCTGATGTGAAAAGCTAACTCATTTGAAAAGCCCTTGATGCTGGGAAAGACTGAGGGTGGGAGGAGAAGGGGACGACAGAGGATGAGATGGTTGGATGGCATCACTGACTCAATGGACATGGTTTTGGTTGGACTCCGGGAGTTGGTGATGGACAGGGAGGCCTGGCGTGCTGCAGTTCATGGGGTCGCAAAGAGTCAGAGATGACTGAGCAACTGAACTGAACTGAACTGAAATGTAGTGATGTAAGTCCTACAGTTCTTTTTTTTTGGAATTTTATTTTATTTTATGTTTTTAAAATATAAATTTAATTAGTTTAATTGGAGGCTAATTACTTTACAATATTGTATTGGTTTTGCCATACATTGACATGAATCCATGACAGGTGTACATGTGTTCCCCATCCTGAACCCCCCTTCCACCTCCCCAGCATCCCATCCCTCTGGGTCATCCCAGTGCACCAACCCCGAGCACCCTGTATCATGAATCGAACTTGGACTGGCGAATCGTTTCACATTAGATAATATACATGTTTCAGTGCCATTCTCCCAAATCATCCCACCCTTGCCCTCTCCCACAGAGTGCAAAAGACTGTTCTATGCATCTGTCTCTTTTGCTGTCTTGCATATGGGGTTATCATTACCATCTTTCAAAATTACATATATATGCATTATTATATTGTATTGATGTTTTTGTTTCTGGCTTCCTTCACTCTGTATAATAGGCTCCAGTTTCATCCACCTCATTAGAACTGATTCAAATGTATTCTTTTTAATGGCTGAGTAATACTCCAATTGTGTATATGTACCACAGCTTTCTTATCCATTCATCTGCTGATAGACATCTAGGTTGTTTCCATGTCCTGGATATTATAAACAGTGCTGCAATGAACATTAGAGTACACATGTCTCTTTCAATTCTGGTTTCCTTGGTGTGTATGCCCAGCAGCGAAATTGCTGGGATAGAGGATGAGATGGCTGGATGGCATCACCAACTCGATGGACGTGACTTTGAGTGAACTCTGGGAGTTGGTGATGGACAGGGAGGCCTGATGTGCTGTGATTCATCGGGTTGCAAAGAGTTGGACACAACTGAGTGACTGAATTGAACTGATGGCAGTTCTATTTCCAGTTTTTTAAGGAATCTCCATACTGTTCTCCATAGTGGCTGTACTAGTTTGCATTCCCACCAACAGTGTAAGAGGGTTCCCTTTTCCCCACACGCTCTCCAGCATTTATTGCTTATAGACTTTTGGATAGCAGCCATCTGACTGGCATGAAATGGTATCTCATTGTGGTTTTGATTTGCATTTCTCTGATAGTGAGTGATGTTGAGCATCTTTTCATGCGTTTGTTAGCCATCTGTATGTCTTCTTTGGTGAAATATCTGTTTAGTTTTTTGGCCCACTTTTTGATTGGGTCATTTATTTTTCTGGAATTGAACTGCAGGAGTTGCTTGTATATTTTTGAGATTAGTTGTTTGTCGGTTGCTTCATTTGCTATTATTTTCTCCCATTCTGAAGGCTGCCTTTTCACCTTGCTTATAGTTTCCTTTGTTGTGCAGAAGTTTTTAATTTTAATTAGGTCCCATTTGTTTATTTTTGATTTTATTTCCAATATTCTGGGAGGTTAGTCATAGAGGATCCTGCTGTGATTTATGTCAGAGAGTGTTTTGCCTATGTTCTCCTCTAGGAGTTTTATAGTTTCTGGTCTTATAGTTTTATAGTTTAGATCTTTAATCCATTTTGAGTTTATTTTTGTGTATGGTGTTAGAAAGTGTTATAGTTTCATTCTTTTACAAGTGGTTGACCAGTTTTCCCAGCACCACTTGTTAAAGATATTGTCTTTTCTCCATTGTATATTCTTGCCTCCTTTGTCAAAGATATGGTGTCCATGGGTGTGTGGGTTTATCTCTGGGCTTTCTATTTTGTTCCATTGATCTATATTACTGTCTTTGTGCCAGTACCAGTAGTCTTGATGATTGTAGCTTTGTAGTAGAGCCTGAAGTCAGGCAGGTTGATTCCTCCAGTTCCATTCTTCTTTCTCAAGACTGCTTTGGCTATTAGAGTTTTTTGTATTTCCATGCAAATTGTGAAATTATTTGTTCTAGCTCTGTGAAAAATACCATTGGTAGCTTGATAGGGATTGCATTGAATGCATATATTGCTTTGGGTAGTATACTCATTTTCACTATATTGATTCTTCTGGTCCATGAACATGGTATATTTCTCCATCGATTGGTGTCCTCTTTGATTTCTTTCACCAGTGTTTTATAGTTTTCTATATATAGGTCTTCTGTTTCCTTAGGTAGATATATTCCTAAGTATTTTATTCTTTCTGTTGCAATGGTGAATGGAATTGTTTCCTTAATTTCTCTTTATATTTTCTCATTATTAGTGTATAGGAATGCAAGGAATTTCTGTGTGTTGATTTTATATCCTTCAATTTTACTATATTCATTAAGTAGCTCTAGTAATTTTCCAGTAGAGTCTTTAGGGTTTTCCATGTAGAGGATCATGTCATCTGCAAACAGTGAGAGTTTTACTTCTTTTCCAATTTGGATTCCTTTTATTTCTTTTTCTGATCTGATTGCTCTGGCCAAAACTTCCAAAACTATGTTGAATAGTAGTGATGAGAGTGGGCACCCTTGTCTTGTTCCTGACTTTAGGGAAAATGCTTTCAATTTTTCATCATTGAGGATAATGTTTGCTGTGGGTTTGTCATGTATAGCTTTTATTATGTTGAGGTATGTTCCTTCTATTCCTGCTTTCTGGAGGTTTTTTTTTTTTTTATCATAAGTGGATGTTGAATTTTGTCAAAGGCTTTCTCTGCATCTACTGAGATAATCATATGGTTTTTATTTTTCAATTTGTAATGTGGTGTATTACACTGATTGACTTATGGATATTGAAGAATCCTTGCATCCCTGGGATAAAGCCCACTTGGTCATGATGTATGATCTTTTTAATATGTTGTTGGGTTCTTCTTGAAACTTCTTTGTATGGCCATGACTAACAGATCAGCATTGGCATAAGGTGTCAAATATATTTAATACCTAGGTCCAAATTATGGAAGTGCAATCCATACAGCACTGTGTTAGGGCAACTAGAGACCTTAATAAAACTGAAATTCTTGAATCCCATTTCAATCCTAGTGCATCACAGTTTCTGGGGGTTAGACTCAGAAATGTGGATATTTGACAACTTTCCAAGATTATTCTTATGCACATCATAGTTTATGAATCATTGCTAAGTGAATATAAGAGATAAACCCTGCCATATAGAAGGACACAGTTTGTTGAGGGAGCAAATAAGAACATTAATTATTATAATATGATAATAAAGCCTATAATTAAAGAATGAATCAAGATCTTCCAAAAACCCAGAGGAGTTCAAAGTCTCTGTGTGTTTTGGCTTCTCAGTATACCACAAATTAAAAATATGCTAAATCAACATTGCAAAAATATAGTGCCACATAATTTTACTATTCACAAGATAAATCTAGAATTTATTTAGGGTTTTTTAAGAATATAATTTTGAAAGCTAATGCTAAGCAGTATTGGAATTGAATACAGTAAAACTTTAAACATTTGTTTTTCTTTTCAATCTTAGCATATTCCTACGAATACATAAAGAGCTCCACTTGGAGTTTATGTAAGAAGTTTAAACTTAAGACCTTAGACAAATGACTGTTTAGACAACTCTTCACCCCACCTTGTATTAGCTTTTAGGATGAATAAGTATTTTGGGTTTGGGGAAAGTTGAGGAAGAATTCAGAGAGAAAAGGCAAGGTGTCTGGGTATTGAAGTATGAATTTGGCATGATCTCCCCCAGTGACTTAGTGCAGCATGCTTTGGTCCAGAGCTAGCATGCATGTGGTTTACCTCTTTGGGTTGAGAAGTTTCCTGTAATTCTATGTAGGTGAATCAAGAAATCTTTCATATATATTATCCATTCACTACAGCTCTCAGAACTATTGGTCATTACCATCACTGAACGTGGGACAGAGCTTCCCAGTGTAGAGAGGAATGCTGGCTGGTATAAGAGTGTTTTACAGGGAAAACAGCTACAATAAAAAAAAGTTTCTGAGGCACTACTGCCCTCCTTACCCACCCTCCCACCACCCTAGGTACTACCATGAGGCAAAGAGAAGAAGTGGGGGTTCCTGTTTAAATGTGTTGAGCTTTATTCAGAGATCTCTATCCCAAGGGTCCTGTGGCCTCACTTTCAATTCCCTTGACCCTGAATATACATTGGAAGGACTAAAGCTGAAGCTGAAGCTCCAATATGTCAGCCACCTGATTGATGCAAGAAGCTGACTTATTGGAAAAGACTGTGATTCTGGAAAACATTGAGAGCAAAAGAAGGGGGTGGCAGAGGATGAGATAACTTGATAGTATCCCACTGACTCAATGGACATGAATTTGAGCCAACTCTGGGAAATAGTGAAAGACAGAGGAGCCTGGTGTTCTGCAGTCCATAGGGTCACAAAGAGTCAGACACAACTTAGTGACTGAACAATTTCTACCTCAGGTATTTCAGACTGAGAGAATAGCTCTCTTCAAGGGCAGTGGTGTATTAACTATATTTTTCTCTTTTTGAAGTCTTAATCATATTCCATGAGTTACATATAGGAAATGCATTATGACTTTTGTCAATGGCCCAAATAACACTTTCAGTTCAGTTCAGTCACTCAGTCGTGTCCGACTCTGCGACCCCATGAATCACAGCATGCCAGGCCTCCTTGTCCATCATCAACTCCCAGAGTTACTCAAAGTCATGTCCATCGAGTCGGTGATGCCATCCAACCATCTCATCCTCTGTCATCCCCTTCTCCTCCTGCCCCCAATCCCTCCCAGCATCAGAGTCTTTTCCAATGAGTCAACTCTTCGCATGAGGTGGCTAAAGTACTGGAGTTTCAGCTTCAGCATCATTCCTTCCAAAGAAATCCCAGGGCTGATGTCCTTTAGAATGGACTGGTTGGATCTCCTTGAAGTCCAAGGGACTCTCAAGAATCTTCTCCAAACCCACAGTTCAAAAGCATGAATTCTTCGGTGCTCAGCTTTTTTCACAGTCCAAATCTTGCATCCATACATGACCACTGGAAAAACCATAGCCTTTACTAGACGGACCTTTGATGGCAAAGTAATGTCTCTGCTTTTTAAAATGCTCTCTAGATTGGTCATAACTTTTCTTCCAAGGAGTAAGCGTCTTTTAATTTCATGGCTGCAATCACCATCTGCAGTGATTTTGGAGCCCAGAAAAATAAAGTCTGACACTGTTTCCATTGTTTCCCCATTTCCCATGAAGCGAGGGGACTAGATGCCATGATCTTAGTTTTCTGAATGTTGAGTTTTAAGCCAACGTTTTCACTCTCCTCTTTCGCTTTCATCAAGAGGCTTTTTAGGTCCTCTTCACTATCTGCCATAAGGGTGTTATCATCTGCATATCTGAGGTTATTGATATTTCTCCCAGCAATCTTGATTCCAGCTTGTGTTTCTTCCAGTCCAGTGTTTCTCATGATGTACTCTGCATATAAGTTAAATAAGCAGGGTGACAATATACAGCCTTGACATCCTCCTTTTCCTCTTTGGAACCAGTCTGTTGTTCCATGTCCAGTTCTAACTGTTGCTTCCTGACCTGCATATAGGTTTTTCAAGAGGCAGGTCAGGTGGTCTGGTATTCCCATCTCTTTCAGAATCTTCCACCGTTTATTGTGATCCACACAGTCAAAGGTTTTGGCATAGTCAATAAAGCAGAAATAGATGTTTTTCTGGAACTCTCTTGCTTTTTTGATGATCCAGTGGATGTTGGCAATTTGATCTCTGGTTCCTCTGCCTTTTCTAAAACCAGCTTGAACATCTGGAATTTCACTATTCATGTACTGCTGAAGCCTGGCTTGGAGAATTTTGAACATTACTTTACTAGCGTGTGAGATGAGTGCAATTGTGCACTGGTTTGAGCATTCTTTGGCATTGCCTTTCTTTGGGATTGGAATGAAAACAGACCTATTCCAGTCCTGTGGCCACTGCTGTGTTTTCCAAATTTACAGCAAGTAATAAAATGCTAAAGCTGAAAGTTCAGTACTTTGGCCACCTCATGTGAAGAGTTGACTCATTGGAAAAGACTCTGATGCTGGGAGGGATTGGGGGCAGGAGGAAAAGGGGACAACAGAGGATGAGATGGCTGGATGGCATCACCGACTCAATGGATGTGAGTTTGAGAGAACTCCGGGAGATGGTGATGGACAGGGAAGCCTGGCGTGCTGTAATTCATGCGGTCGCAAAGAGTCAGACACGACTGAGCAACTGAACTGAACTGAATAAATACTGATATAAATATGCACCTATAGTAAAATCTCATTAAAAGTTTCTACCCAGAATGAGTTGTTAGTCATCTGATTCCATTATTCAATGGTGACAGAATTTTTAAAAAATTGTTCTATGGGATAATTTGAATATCTTCCAAAAAATTTTCCAATAAAATTAGATTTTATGGTTTCTTTTCTTTTTTTTTCCCCTCTCAATTAAAAGCAACATAAATCCAAACATAGTCAAAAACATTGTTATTAAGTGAGAATGTTTTAAGGTAAATGAACATTTTCCAAGAGGTATTAGGTGAGTTGCATGAGTGTGTGCTCGGTAGCTTCAGTCATGTCTAACTATTTGCAATGCTATGCACTATAGATGGTCAGGTTTCTGTGTCCATGAGATTTTCCAGGCGAGAATACTGGAATGGATTGCTTTGCCTTTATCCAGAGGATCTTCCCAACCCAGGGATAGAACCCTTGTGTCTTCTGCATTGCAGGAAGATTCCTTACCTTTGAGACCAAGGAAGCCCAATTAGGTGGGTTACAAAAACATAAAGTATTTTGTAGGAGGAAAAATAGTTTAAAATAAATGTAAGTGAGAAAAAAAAATGAGTTGAATAGGAAAATGAAAAGTAAAGACCTGTGAACAGAAATACATACCCGATAGTCTTAAATGACTTGATAAAAATATAACCTTGACTGAAATTATATCTCAGAACTTTCTAGCATGCACAGAAAAAGAACAATACATATGCTATAATAGACATATTCTCTGTAGTATAGAAATAAACCAGTTGCTTAGAAGTACAGCTTTTCTGGGCTTCCCCAGTGGTTCAGCCATAATGAATTGTCTGCAGTTCAAGAGCTACAGAAGATGTGGGTTCAATCCCTGGGTTGGGAAGATTTCCTGGAAGAGGAAATGGCAACTCACTCGAGTATTCTTTCCAAGATAATCCCATGGACAGAGGAGCCTGGGGGGCTAAAGGGGTTGCAAAGAGTCAGACACAACTGAGCAACTGAGCACACACAAACACACAGCTTTTCTAGTTACCAAGGCTGAGAATTTCTAATTTGGAAACTTGGAATAATGTGGTAAGTAAAACTGTTACATGAATGACTTTGCCCCAATAACTATAGACTTATGTAGAAATGTCTTGTCACAGGTACCCATACAAACAGAAGATATGATTATGGTTTTCTAACACTCTCCTGAGATATTCCTCCATAGCCTCTTAACAATTCTTCTTCCCTTGCCTGACCCTTAATAAATGGGAGGCCCCTGTGTTAGTCTCATTTCTTTTGTTGTTTATCCATCTGTTCTGAAAGATCACAGGCTTTCCAAAGGCTTCATTAATAATTCTAATTTCCATCTTCGGTCCAGACCTCTTGCCTGATTTCCAAGATCCTTTCACTAATAGTCTTCAGTGGCATATTTCTCATGGTTCCCTCAAAGTCACTTCAAAACTCAACTATTTCCCTTCTAAGAGATTTTGTCATACAGTGTTCCATTGAACAGAAAGTTCATCCAACCTAGAAAATCATCCCATCCATCCAAGTTACTCAACATAGTATTCAGGAGGTATCCTTGGCTTTTATTTTTCCTTCTTTCTTGTTCCTAGAGAAAGTCATTTGCCAAATTCTACCTCTTGTTATAAATTTATGTGCATCTCTCCAGTTTTTCCACCACCTTCTGAGCACTAGCCAGGAACACCCCTTACCCAGATTATGATGACTTTACATGCACGCATACTGAGTCATGTCTGGCTCTTCACAAACCCCTTGACTGTGACCTATCATATTCCTCTGTCTCTGGAATTTTCCAGGCAAGAATACTGGTGTGGGTTGCCATTCCCTTCTCCAGGAGATCTTCCCAACTCAGGGACTAAACCCCCGTCTCTTGCAACTCCTGCATTGGCAGGCAGATTCTTTACCAGTATACCTCCTGGGAAGTCGTATGAGGACTTACTCTAATCTAACCACAATCTATTTTCACCCAGTAAGGCTCCTCCTAGGATGCAAATCTGATCATGACCCTTTCTGGCTTAAAATCTACCAGTAGTGTCTTATTGCATGATGAACGCAAAATGCATAATTTTCTACTATTGTTTCTTATCAGGCTTTTGAGGACCTGGACTCCATCTCCTTTTCCAGCATCATCAGATGGCTCTAGACTGCCCTAGACTCCTACTACCTCTCTGGCTTCCAGTCTTCTACTACACTACAGAGTCAAGTACTCTTTATAGATACATATTCTGTGCATTGGACTTTCCCTGTGGCTCAGTGGTAAAATAACCACCTGCAAAGCAAGAGCTGCAGGAGAAGCAAGTTTGATCCCTGGGTCAGGAAGATCCTCTGGAGGAAGGCATGGCAACCTGATCCAGTAATTTTGTCTGGAGAATCCCATGGACAGAGGAGCCTGGCAGGCTACAGTCCACAGGGTTGCAAAAAGTCAAACACAACCAAAGCAACTTAGCATGCTCCCACACATTCTGTGCCTAGGGTCTTTTCTGCCCAACCAGTTCTCCCCATCCTGATATAATCTATTCATTCTGCCACTTTTGACTAACTTAACATTGTGGAGGAGGTCCCCTAAGAGAAGGCTATTTCCCAAAGTTTGAGCTTCCATAACACTATGCTCTCACTTGCTGTGTATCATTCCCACTGGCTTTAAACTCCATTTTTTGCAATGACCATATAGTTTTCCCCAGCCCTGTAATCCCTTGCCTACTGCATTCATTGCCTGGCATTTCATAAGGGCTCAAATCCTTGCTTGTTAACTGCATGAATGAATAAATGACTGAGTGAACAAATGAATGCCTACATGTCTTATTTCAAGAGTCATTAACTATAAAATGATGAGTGTATAAACCCTTTGCTAAAGGAACACTTTGAGCAATTAGGAACTCAAGCTCCAAGAAGAAGAGACTAGGCCCTCTCTGGCTGGCATTCTCTTCATTTTTCTTTCCCGGTGGTCTACTTGGACCCCAGCCATTAGAAGTCCCGGTGCCAATTTGTCTCGCATTGTGAACTGATGTGCTCCATAAACTACCCATAATGTGCTAGAATGTGGCTCCCGGGCTTTCGTGTTCACCGTGAGAACCGCCTGCTCTGCTTATATAGCATCTTTATTGCATATGTGGAGTCATGGAGCCCCCATGTCAGGAAAAGCTGGAGGTTTGCTCTTCAGAGCCAGATATTTGACTCTATGGCTGCTCAAACATGTCTTTTATACTTGTGGTATCAGAGAGCTTTGCCACTATATTTCTTATCTGAAATCAGTGGGAAAGAATTTCCCATAAAACAATTCAGCAAATATTTATCGAGTGCCTCCTATAGCCTCAGACTTCAATGGTCCTGGAGAGACTGTTTAGTCAAACTTCCTTATTTTACCAAGAAAATCACAGAACCCTGACAGACTCCTGACCTCAAATCCATGAAATAATTTTCTGTGAATGAATATAGAAATGTGTAATATGCTCTTCCTGTCCTCAACAGGCTAACATCTTTAGGGGTAAGTGACAGCGAAAGTGTTAGTCGCTCAGTTGTGTCTGACTCTTTGCGACCCCATAGATTGTCACACACCAGGCTCCTCTGTCCATGGGATTATCCAGGCTAGAGTACTGGAGTGGATTGCCATTTCCTCCTCCAGAGGATCATCTTGACCAGAAACTGAACCGGCATCTCCTGTGTCTCCTACATTGCAGGTGGATTCCTTACCCAATGAGCCATCAGGGAAGCCCATTAGATGAATAAATTAACTGATCAATCAAATAAAGAATGCAATATACTACGGTACATATAAGATTTTTTTCTTTATGTGATTGTCCATTAATAACTGCTTCCCTCCTCTATATATTAACTCGTTGAGAAATCATAGTCTATGTTATTTGCTTGTAGCTGGATAGCCAATATTTCACACAGCACAAAGAACATAGAACAGTTGATGCTCATTATTAATCGATTTGGTACTTGCAAATTTACATACTCAATACAATCTATTTGTAACCTGAAAACCAGTATTCATGGCACTTTGGTCAGTCATGGACATGCACAAAATGGTAAAAATTTGAGTTGCCTGACTCACAAGTTCTCCTCTGCGACCAAAGTCACCTCCTGCTTCCTTGTTTCAGCTCTCATCCTGTAAACAAGTATTCTTTTCACGGTCTGTTTAAAGCCCCATATTTCACAATTTTGTGTATTTTATTGGTGATTCCAGTGTTTAAATGGCCTTCTAGTGTAGTGCTAAGGTGCTGCTTGGTGCCCCTAAGTGCAAGAAGTCTGTGATGGGCTTTACAGACAAAATACATATATTACATGTTTCATTCAGGCATAAATTATGGTACTGTTGCCTGTGAGTTCAGTGTTAATGAGTCAACAGTGTATATTAAATAAGACACCCTTAAATGGAGTGGCACAGAAAAGAATATTGTATATTAATAAATTGCTGAAAATGTTGTGACCAGAGGCTTGCAGGAACCTAATTCTGTGCTTCCTAATTCTGTGTTAAGAAATGGCTTAGTATTTAATTCGGTATTTGTGGTGCCCTTATACAACATAACTGCAGTGAATATTGAGAATCAACTGTATAGGAGCAGTAAGTATAGAAGAGAGAGAAGGAAGAAGGAAGGAAGGAAGGTAGGTAGGAAGGAACCGTACTCCAATAAAAATTAAAACAAAACCCAAATATTCCCTCCATGAAAGGCAGTGTAGTATATGGTTAACAGCTTGACCCCAAAGTGTAAGAAGTCTGTTCCAATCCTGACTCCACCATTTAAGCTTATTTAGCATTTTTAAATCTTCAATATCTTCATCTGTGGGATGGAAAAACAAACTGACAAAAATGTATTTCAATCGGTTCTAAGACTCACCTTTTAATCGATGCAAAGCAAGTGGGAGTGAATTATTCCAGGTCCCACAAGACCTCAGGTCTGCTGCTTCCCAACCCAACTGTATTTTTGCTCCAGCCTGGCAGACACCCAACAGAAGAGATGAAGAGTCTTCTATGAATATCTATTCAATCTGTGTCTTGGTGTTGCTGCTGTTTACTGGCTAAGTCGTGTCCAGCTCTTTGCAATCCCATGGACTGTAGCCCAGCAGTCTCCTTTGTTCATGGAATTTCCCAGACAAGAATATTGGAGTGGATTGCCATACCCTTGTTAGGGAGTCCCCCGAGAATATTTTAAAGGGCAAAATTATTGGGTCACAATGGCAACATGAATAACTTCTCCCTTCTTATTAAGACTAGACATAAAGTCATTATTCCTAGAGCAGTCTATAATCCTTTAATGGCTTGCCAGGCGCCTCTGTCCAAGGAATTTTTCAAGCAAGAATACTAGAGTGGGTTGCCATTTTCTTCTCCAGGGGATATCCTTGGGATCTTCCAGGGATAGAATCCATGTATCCTGCATTGGCAGGAAGATTCTTTACCATTGAGTCACCTGGAAAGACTGGTTTGGGAAGATCTCTGGAGTAGGAAATGGCAGCTCATTCCAGTATTCTTACCTAGAAAATTTCATAGACAGAGGAGTCTGGTGGGCTTCAGTTCGTGGGATCACAAGAGTCAGACTCAATTGATCACGCAGCACAGCACAATCTGTTATGGCTTACAAGGCATTTTTTATAACCATCATCTCATTTCTTCAGCACATAAACCCTGAGAGAAACACTGGATGAGGGTTTCTATCTCCATTTAGCAGATTCATTCACTATGTGCTCATTAATCATCTAAAATTGTGATTGGCAAGGAGGATACATGCTGTATATGCAAGTTACAGTCCCTGCCCTTAAAGTATTCCCAGTCTAATGGGAAAAGTGGATATGCAAACAGGTAAAGTACAACATGCATGCCATGGTCAAAGCAGCTGGAGATGTCACCAGCATACAGAAAGTGAGGTAATTGTACATGAAGATAGGGTGAGCAAGAAAATCTTCATAGAATGATGCTTGCTCTATCCTGGGAGATGAGAGTTTTTCACTAGGTAGTAAATGATAAAGGACATTCTTGACCAAGAGAACAACAAGATCAAAGGCATAGAGAGATGAAAAATGTATCATTCAGGAACCCAAAGTCCTAGCATACATCTGACTCATAGGCTGAAGGGAAAAGAGGCAGTGAAAGAGGTGGTGGAGAAGAGATTGAAGAGATTAGTAAGAACGCTCAAGTGTTTATTCTATAATTGCTCAAAGAAAGACTATAATACATACAAAGCAGGAAAATGTCACAATCTAGTTATCATTTTACAAAGTTCACTCTGGCTATGGTAGGAAAGATGAACTTATGAGAAAACTGGAGGCAAGCATTACAGTTATGCAAGAAAAAAATGATGAAGGCATGAATTCAGGCCATGCAAGTAATACAGGGAGGAATGGATGCTAAAGCCATGAAATCCTTGTCCTCAGTCACTGATGACAAGTGGAAGATGAACCAAAAGAGAAGCAAGGATAGCTTCATGCCTATCATTGGTTTGGATGACTGAGTGCATGTTGTTGCCCTTGCTTTATATTGTGACTTTAAGATGAATCAGTTCAGTAGCTCAGTAATGTTCGACTCCATGGACTTCAGCACACCAGGCTTCCCTGTCCATTGCCAACTCCCAGAGCCTACTCAAGCTAATGTCCTTTGCACTGGTGATGCTATCCAACCAACTCATCCTCTGTCATTTCCTTCTCCTGCCTTCATCTTTCCCAGCTCAGGGTCTTTTCCAATAAACTGGTTCTTCACATCAGGTGGCCAAAGTACTGGAGTTTCAGCTTCAGCATCAGTCCTTCCAAAGAATATTCAGGACTGATTTTCTTTAGGATGGACTGGTTGGATCTCCTTGCAGTCCAAGGGACTCTCAAGAGTCTTCTCCAACACTGCAGTTCAAAAGCCTCAATTCTTCAGTGCTCAACTTTCTTTATGGCCCAACTCTCACATCCATACTTGACCACTGGAAAAACCATAGCCTTGACTAGACAGACCTTTGTTGGCAAACTAATGTCTCTTCTTTGTAATATGCTGTCTAGGTTGGTCATAGCTTTTCTTCCAAGGAACAAGCATCTTTTAATTTCATGGCTACAGTCACCATCTGCAGTGATTTTGGAGCCCCCCAAAATAAATCTCTCACTGTTTCCATTGTTTCCCCATCTATTTGCCATGAAATGATGAGACCAATGTTCAAATGATCTTTTGATGAATTTGTGGGGGAGAAAGTGGTCTCCCTGTCCTATTCCTCTGCCATCTTGAAGACCCAAGCTGAAACCTCTTAAGATGAGTAACAGGCAGCAAAAAAAATTTTAAAGTAACCTAAAAGGTGGACATCCTGAGCTTAAATTGTCCATGAAACTATCCATTCACTATTTGATGAGGTGGTCCACATTGGAAGATAGTAAAGGGTTAAAAAGTCATCTTGATTTACCAACAAGACTGAATTGTAGACTTCAGAGTTGATGCCGGGATGAGTTAAGTGTTTTAGGGCTATTGGGATAGAATGAATGTGTTGTACTTGTGAGAAAGACATTAATTTAGGGAAGCTGAGGAGGAAAGTTACAGATTGAATGTTTATGCCCCCCACCAAAAATCCATATGTTTAAACTCTAACCCCCAATATGATGGGTCTTAGGATGTGGGGACTTTGGGAGGGGATCAGCTCATAAGGACTCTCTTTATGAATGAGATTAATATCCTTATCAAAGAGACCCCAGAAATATCTCTTGCCCCTTCTGTCCTTCGAGGACACAGCAAAAAGTCAGCCATCTATGAACAAGGCAGACTGGGTGGCTTATAATTAACTGAAATGTATTCCTCACAGTTCTGTAGGCTGGGAAGTCTAATGCTCAATGAGTGATATTCACTCAGTCATGTCCAACTCTTTGCGACCCCAAGGATTATAGCCTGCCAGGCTCCTCTGTGTATGGGATTCTCCAGGCAAGAATACTGGAGTAGGTTGCCATTTCCTTCTCCATGCTCTACATTATGATAATTGTCCACATGTTTTATATCTACTGCATAAAGGAAATAGAATTTACCTCCCACACCATTGTGGGAGTTAAGTAGGATGGCATGGTAAGTGTGTGTCACAGTGAATGAATGAAGCCACTCAGTCATATCCCGACTCTCTGCGACCCCATGGACTGCAGCCTAACAGGCTTCTCCGTCCATGGGATTTTCCAGCAAGAGTATTGGAGTGGATTGCCATTTCCTTCTCCAAGAGATCTTCCCGATTCAGGGATCGAACCCAGGTCTCCCGCATTACAGGCAGATGCTTTACCCTCTGAGCCACCAGGGAAGCTGTGTGTCACTACTGTTTGTCACAGTAGTAGATGCCTAACAGGAGTTCAGCATCTGATGGTTTGTTTCTCCTGCACTTCTTTTCCTTCAAGCTGCTGTTGCTCCATGGAGGGTTGACTTCCTAATCAATCGGTCAGTGCAAAGAATTTCTGAAAGTTTCTGCCTGTGGAGAAGATGTGTTTAAGTAAATATTAAGAAGCATAAGGGTAAGAGGTGGAGGTTGGAAGAAAGATGAATGAAATAAAAAAAGGAAGAAAGGAAGGTAGAAAGAAGGAGGGAAGGAGAGGGAGGGAGTAAGGGAAGGAGGAAAGGAAAAGGAAAGAAAGAAAGAGGGAACGCTCGTGTTAGGTGGGATGGAAAACCTCATTTACTCATTCTGGTTGCCTTTTTTGAGAAGCAGGTTCAACTTGCTTTAGACAATGGAGAGTTCACCCTGCTGCCTTTAAACAAAGCTTACGAGGAATCCTAAAAGATCTACCACCAGGGAGATGTTTATCTCAGAGCTTAGGGGGTGTGGGGCTGAGAAAACAAACACTTTGAATGTGTTTGGTGTTCAAGTGGGAGGGGCCAGGTCCCCCTATTTGACTTGTGGAGTCTCTGCCACCGGCTCGCAGCCCCCAATATTTAAGAAGACCTGAACTTAGACCCTGAGTGGAAGGGGAAAGTGTGTGCTGTTTGTACAGCTGAAAACAAGATGAAAAACCCCAGGCCCCCTCTCACACCCCATTAGGCCCTGAAGTCCATGGAGTGTTGCACTCAACACATAAACACTCTGCTTGGGGAAGCGGTGGTCAGGGTGTGAGAGGGAGGGACGGCGTCTCGGGGAAGAACAATGGCATCTCTGTAAGGAGGCAGGCACCCCACTCCTTGCCCCGGGCTGCATTAATCATTACTCCCACCTTGTACATTTCAGCAAACCTCAAAGCCTTTTGGGATTGATGATGGGACAACAGGTAACAGGATAGCCAATCAGAAAATAAACACTCTTGGACCAAGGAGTGAACATCCCTCTTTCCTTTTCCAGGTTGACAGAGGGGAAGGAAAAAGGGATTTAGAACACAGGATACTGGCTCCCACACAGGATCCCAGCATAGCTGGCTGTGGACTCAGGGCCCTTGAGAAAGGTCTCTGGCCTTTCTTTGTGCAACCCTCTGCCTCTGCCCGTTGCCGGTTAGGATTTCAGCATGCAAATTTAGGGGACACCGACATTCAGACCATAGCACCTTCCCTTAGCTTCTGTGAGGCCACTTTTACTTCAGATGTCTCTGCTCATTTCTTCTTAATATCTTTGTGGGCTCTGTTTCTTCTACCCTACTCTTATCTGTCCATCAGAACTCTCTGTCCTCTTCACATTTTACTCTTCATACTTTTATTAACTGATTTTATCTATGGGATGTCTTCAATGTCTATGTGTATGTGTGCTCAGTCACGTCTCTTTGCGACCCCATGGATTGTAGCCCACTAGGCTCCTCTGTCCATGAGATTATTCTGGCAAGAATACTGGAGTGGGTCGCCATTTCCTCCTCCAGGGGATATTCCTGACCTAAGGATTGAAACTGCATCTCTTGTGTCTCTTGCATTGGCAGGCGAATTCTTTACCACTGCATTACCTGGGAAGCTCCCTTATTTTACATTATATCATACTATATTATAGCATATCATATTGTAATGCATCAGGAATATAAAACTATTCCTATGTAAGTAAAAATTATTACAAAATGGGAAATGATCAGCTTTATTTTTTTAAACGTGCATAAAAATTTGTATCAGGGATATAAGGAAACACTGGTGGTTAGTTTACATCATTCCACTGGTAACAGTAACTTGGATTTCAGACTTGACCATGTAGGAGTTCTTCACAGAGAATGGGAATCATTTAGCCTTGTTGAACACAACAACCACCTGAGCCCAAGGGAACGGCCTTCCCTTTGATCATCCTAGTGGAAGACCTTATTCCTTATCATCTACGAACCAATGCTGAAGCTGAAGCTCCAATACTTTGGCCACCTGATGCAAGAACTGACTCATTTGAAAAGACCCTGATGCTAAGAAAGATTGAAGGCAGGAGGAGAAGGGGACGACAGAGGATGAGATGGTTGGATGGCATTACCGACTCAATGGACATGAGTTTGAGTAAACTCCAGGAGTTGGAGATGGACAGGGAGGCCTGGTGTGCTGCAGTCCATGGGGTAGCAAAGAGTCAGACACGACTGAGCAACTGAACTGAACTGAACTGAACTGAATAAATAGCATCCTCAACAAACCAGCTCAGACATACAGACTCCCTGCTTATCCATTGGTACTTTCTGCAGTTCACACACAGACCATAGCACATCAACTGTGATCAGACTACTATGTCCAGTTTCTCTCAGCACAAAAGAACAAAATGCAAACCACTCTACACTCAAACAAACCAGCCTGTGATGCCACAACACCAGGACAGAACCTCTGTATGCTAAGTTCATTGACAGCCCCAAGTCCTTAAATCCTACTTGAGGATTCTTGGAGAACTCAGCAATATCTTCCTAAGTGTGACAGAAGGTGAGCATTGTTTCCTTTTTGATCTCTTACACAAAATAATGTAATTTTTATCAAGAACAGCCTCAGATATTCATTCAAAGCAATTTTCTCTTTAATTGACTGAAAATTAACTTATATTTTGGAGATTGCACTTCCCAGTGATTTACAAATTATTGCCAACCTCATTCTTTGCTTAACAAATGGTTCAAATTCAAAAAAGAAAAATTTAATGCAATTTGGTAAATTGTTTTTGAAATAGTGTATTTAAAATATACATAGTCTGTTATTCCCTAAAGAACAATTTAGAACTGACCAAGTACATTGTGTACAATGTCTCTTAATTTTGAAGCCATGTGAAATTCCAAGAAAATCCAATCCCTTTTATTCAGAATCACTTGCACTTTAGTCTTTCATGTATTTTGTGAGTATTGTTTTATGTCCAAAAAGTTTTCCCAGTTTAGAAAAAACATCTTTTTTTGGATCAAAAAATCCCACTTAAGCCCTGCTGAAATGGAACCCAATCCATTAAGTTCCCCAAGGGGGCTAATGTTCAAGTGTGTCCTAAACTTGAGAAAATACATCATCATGTCTGTTAACAAAAACATCAACTGGAAGAGTGTGTTCCAAAGTGATTTAAAGGGACATAACATCTTTTTCAAAATACTACATAGGTTGCAGAAAAATAAAATTCCCTCAGAAAACGCACAAGTTTATTTGATGTTTACCAAAATAAGATCCTATATTACATAGTCTAAGTGATAGTCTAATATCAGTTGCTTCAATATTTGAAACCAGATTTCCCTTTCAAGTAAAGACTCAAGAAAATCCACTTCTTTAAAACACCACATTTAACATACAATAGGGGTAGACGCAGATAATCCAGCTACACAAACTGTTGGCACACCAGAGTTGAATATTGCTATGCTAAGGAGATAAGTCATGCAAACCAGAATCCAGCAAACAGGTTTCAGGTTTTAGAAGGAATCTGCCTGCAGTGCAAGAGACCCGGGTTCATTCTGAGGGTCAGGAAGACCTCTTGGAGAAAGGAATGGTTACCCTATTCCAGTATTCTTGCTTGGAGAATTTCAGGGACATAGGAGACTGGCATGCTACAGTCCATGGAGTTGAGAAGAGTCAGACACGAAACTGAGTGACTAACACTTTCACCTTCTCTTTCTGCCATGGCAAAGTGCTACTTTCCAAGTATCTGTTCCACTCTAGCTGATTAGTCTAAAGTCCCTTGCTGCTGCTGCTGCTGCTAAGTTGCTTCAGTCATGTCCAACTCTGTGCGACCCCATAGACAGCCTCTCACCAGGCTCCTCTGTCCCTAGGATTCTCCAGGCAAGAACACTGGAGTGGGTTGCCATTTCCTTCTCCAATGCATGAAAGTGAAAAGTGAAAGTGAAGTTGCTCAGTCGTGTCCAACTCTTAGCGACCTCATGGACTGCAGCCTACCAGGCTCCTCTGTCCATGGGATTTTCCAGGCAAGAGTGCTAGAGTGGGGTGCCATTGCCTTCTCTGAAGTCCCTTACTCCTAACTAATTTTGTGATGAAGTCTAAACCATTTTGGGCAGATGAACAGTCTTGCTTTAGGCTTCAAAGAGAGATGTTCTCTTTTATGAATGTAAGCCAAGTTTATTTTCTCCTCCAAGTCATGAATGAGAAAACTGCCCCCGAGGCTACTGACAGTCATATTATAATCATGAGAAAGCTTATCTCAGGACAGCACTAATGACTGACCTTGATGACACCTTTAACTGCCGGACTGACCCAGTTTTGAAGCCCACCCACCTCTGAACTCATTCTCATCCTAATTTTTGTTTCCATAATGCTCAACTCTGTTCAACTTTAAGTTTCTATTACTTGCTGCCAAACGCATCCCAATAGATACACTTTCTTTTCCGCTCACTGTATTTTTACATCAAATAATAGAATGGGAAAAGCTGCTGAGATTTCAGCCTTCTCTGGAAAATATGGAAAAGAATTCTGTGCTATTGTTTTTCGTCCTTGACTCCTCTGCATAAGAGGAGCAGTGATTGTCTGGGTGGATAGCTAGCACTAGTGAATGTCCAGATCTGAAGAGTTCTCGGTCTCTTCTGCACCGGTGGGGGGAAGGGAGGCCCCATCCACACTGCTGCTGTCTGATACTGTATGGGCAGGGATCTTCTCCCCTTATAGGCAGCTCCCAGGTGTCTGACTGAAGGGTAGAAAGGAGAAATTAGACAAAGTCCCACGTTCTCTAATCAAGCTTCACCAGTAATAATGCTGATTTTGAACATTTTTATTGTGTTCTAAGTATATGAGTCCAGTCACAGTTAGTTTAGAATCAAGGGAGAGTAAGTAACACCTTCAATAAATGGCAAGAGTGGTTATAACTGAGTAATGGAGGAGGGGGAAGAGTCATAACCTGATTTTTCAATAATGATAATAATAAGTCTTTTAGTTCAGTTCAGTTCAGTCACTCAGTTGTGTCCGACTCTTTGTGACCCCATGGACTCCAGCACGCCAGGCCCCCCTGTCCATCACCAACTTCCAGAGTTTACCAAAACCCACACCCATTGAGTCGGTGATGCCATCCAACCATCTCATCCTCTGTCATCCCCTTTTCCTCCTGCCTTCAATCTTTCCCAGCATCAGGGTCTTTTCAAATGAGTCAGTTCTTCACATCAGATGGCCAAAGTATTGGAGTTTCAGCTTCAGCCTCAGTCCTTCCAATGAATATTCAGGATTGATTTCCTTTAGGATGGACTGGTTGGATCTCCTTGCAGAACAAGGGACTGTCAAGAGTCTTCTCCAACACCATATTTTAAAACCATCAATTGTTCAGCACTCAGCTTTCTTTATAGTCCAACTCTCACATCCATACATGACTACTGGAAAAACCATAGCTTTGACTAGACAGACCTTTGTTGGCAAAGTAACATCTCTGCTTTTTAACATGCTGTCAATAAGTCTTTACTGGATATCTCTTATATAGCAGGACTATTCTAAATATTTTATACACATTGTCTCTAATCTTCACAACATACTTAATTTTTTTTATGTATGCCCGAATGAAGCTTCAAACAGTAAGTAGCCTGTTGATCATTACTAAAGCTTAGATTAAAACCAAGGACCATGCAATTCCAAGACCACATTTTTCTTACTCTAGTACAAAAGGTTTGTAAGTTTGCCATGCATTGAGTTTCTACCTCTGACTTGATATAGCACAAAAGCCTAACTTTTGGAGAAATACTGGTTGGATCTTTTTAATGACTTATTCAAAGCCCACATATTAGGATGGTGTAGTTTCTCTGAGACAAAGACTATGCAGATGTTCCATATATGTTAGTAATTTCCTTCTGGTACTATTGTAGAAATGGTAGAAGATTGTCACAAGGAGTGCAATAAAGGCTGTGGATTACAGGCCCCAGAGAAAAGACCATCATTGCCCAGTAGCCAAGAGTATTCCTTGCAGGCAACAGCACAATTGCAATGTTCCTGAGGATTTACACATTTTTCATGCAGCCCACAAAATTATCCCTGAAGGGGCTTAGGATATGCAGTCAAAAGACTGATGATTGAAGCTCTGATCTATCCATTGCATTGCATGACTGGGAGTAACCACATATATTTTTAATGTCTCCCTCTGGGAAATGGCTTTTATGCAATCATGATCCTAATTTAAAGATTGTTGTGAAGATTCATTAAATTAATATATGTGTAAAATCAAAAGCAATATCTGACATATGGTAATTTATATTTTTTTTTCTCCTTTCTACAAAAAGCCCAGGTAGTGTATATTTATGGAATGGTATAATTAAAAGTTGGCATTGATTGCCATCTTTTACATCTTGAAAATGAAAGTGGCTCAGTCGTGTCCAAGTCTTTGGGACCCCATGGAATGTAGCCTGCCAGGCTCTTCTGTCCATGAAATTCTCCAGGCAAGAACACTGGAGTGGGTTGTCATTCCCTTCTCCAGAGGATCTTCATGACCCAGGAATTGAACTGGGGTCTCCAGCATTGCAGGTATATTCTTTACCAGCTGAGCTACCAGGGAAACCCTTTTATGAAAGATTAATTTAAAGACCTTCTGATCCAACTTGATTCAATTAAGGATGTATCCTATTTATTCAAGACAACAATAATCAAAGTAGACAATAAATAACAAATAACTAATGCAATGTATTAGATATGAATAATAAATTCATAAGCAATGATAAAAATGATATATTTAGTATCTCTTTAGGTTGTGTATAACCCTGTAACATTTGAAAGAATAGAAAGGATTAAGATGGAAAAGAATGATATGTTCGTGTGTGTATATATGTATGCATACATATGGAGAGAGAGAACAGGTAGGTGAATTTAGATATATAAATTCATAGCTAGATAATAGATATATGGGTGCATAGATGGATCTACAGAGTTAAATAGATGGATAGGTAGACACTTGGATAACTGTAGGCCTAGCTGCTTTTCCTCTGCACTCTCTCACCCCTAAACAGTCTCCACCAGGACACTTTGACTCATAATGGTTTAGTATTCATCTCTCTAAATCCATCACACTTCAGGCATCCTACACAAAGGAATGATATGGTAAATAATTTGCAGTCAAAAATAATTTTTTAGTTGAACCAAGTTTTTTGAATTGAGGTTTAAGTATAGATTTTGTGCAAAGGGCAAAAACAAAACTTGTGACCTATCAATGCAGACTGACCTAGAGAAAGAGGTGAGAACTAAAGAAGCGTCATTAAGTGATAGAAAAACAGCATTCTTTTTTGATTTAGAACTAGAAAGAAACATTCTGTGGAGCCTCCTGATTTGTATTTCATGAGCCGCTAGTACTGTTGGCAAAATCCCATGATGTCATATTCCTAATTTGATGCAGATGTCACCCTTGTTAGTTAAAGTATAAACTATATATAATATTTTCCCCATATTATAGCTTCTTACCTTCTTAAAGGTATAGTTTCATCCCTTCTTAACACTTCCTGTAATAACTGCTAACATAAATCCCAAGTTAAAGAAAAGTACCAAAAAGGCATTTAAGACTGGCGAGTCCCTACCTGACAATTTCAGACAAGAACATGAAGGCAGGTGTCAAAAAAAAACCTCATATAGCCATCCTTGTGTGGTATTCAAGAAAGCTTTATTTTAATGCTACTTCAATATTGTTTTCATGCATTATAAAATTTTATAATGCAAAGAAAGCTTTGATAAGTTTAAAGTTGTTGCAGTTCGGGAATTCCTCCTTGTTATTGTTAGGTTCATATTCAGTTGCATACATTCCATTATGTCTGCACATTGCTGGAGATTATATCTGAGATTCTGCCTCCACTGCAATATTTACCACACTCTTAATTCTCATGCTTAAGTAAATCTACTAAATTGATTAGAATATAATTGTGTATTAAGAGATGCTGGGAAACCAATAGGTGTTACCTGTTAAATGACGATCTCATCCATCTATTAATTTAGAAAACAGACACCTGCAAATATCATTAGTCCAATGTTACATAAATGCTACTAAATGTCAGGCACTTGGGTGTATTTGTAGATAAATAATATGAAAGATAAATAAAGGCTTAGCAGACAATATGGGCTGATACAGTTCCATTGAAGGACAATCAGCATGATTTCATAGAAGTGTGCACACAAAAAAATAAAAAGTCAAAGAAGGAATATTCTATTTTTATTGGAATATAGTTGCTTTACCGTGTTGTGTTAGTTTCTGCTGCACAACACCGTGAATCAGACAGATGTACACATATATTCTTTTTTTTCCCTTGGCCTTTTCTCTCCTGTTGCAGGAATGGAGGCATCAACTTAATTGAGGACTGGAAGTTTGTCTTACTCAACTTTGTATCTCTGCATAATCAAGTATCACATTTTTTTGAAATGTGATTTTCCTGTATGTGTGCTTGAATGCACAGTGGAAGGGTGACAGGAAACAAAGCATTACATATTTTTATTTCCTTGTACTTGTGGGCATGTATAGAGGGGAATAGGAAGGGTGGCAGAGGATAAGAAAATAGGCCTTTGTTATGGATACAAAGAGGCAATGTAACATCCACTAAAAGGCCCGGATAAGAGTAAAAACACCCAAGACTTGTTGTGCCCTAGTGTGAGAAAGCAAGTTGCTTCTTTGAGTCTCAACTTTTTCATCTGAATCAACCACATCCCTGCATGTATCCCATATAATAACTGTTGAGAAGATTAAATAAATATATATCCTTATATTTTACACACATATATGTCTCTATATATTTGTAAATATATAAATGCTTAAGAAATAGATACAAAAATGCTCATAAACGAAGACACCTGACCTTCAGTTGGCCTAATCCATATGAAAATAAATATTAGTCCATGAAACACTTCATCAGAAACTGTAATTGAAGGCTTTGAAGGACAGTGTCTAAGAAGACAGAACAGCCAACAGACTTTTGTATTTTTAGTGCACCTTAGAGCTCACCAAAGATTTCCATATTTTTACATTATTTCACTATGGCATGAATCCCACAAGAAGTTAGCTGGGATGGCATTTGCTTACGTGGTTAATTGCTGACCTGAGGCGGAGCATCTCCAGTCTTTCAACAGTCTGGGAGTCTATTAATAACCCGTTTGTTTTCGTTTGCTTGGCCACTGTTGTTTTCCCTTCAAAGATATTATCAAGCAGTCCTTTGAGTGTTCACCCCAAACAAGAAAGGCTTATAAAACTCTCTCTTCTAAAGAATCAGTTTTGTTCTTGTTTCCCTAAAAGATTCCTATCATGTAAAACATAGCTGCTGCTCTATTTTTTTCATCCTGAAGCTTCTTGGAACACAAAGTGTGGATTCAAGAATATAATAAGTGTTAACAAAATCTCTAAGCCATCAGAGCCTGGCATAGTTTCCATTTCAAACTCCTACTACCAAGCCTTTAAATACTTACCAAACAAACAAACAAAAAATGCTCTTCAGCATGAAAGTTTACATCCTCAACTCATTTTGAAGTTATTTGTAATTAATTAATATATGTCAACAATACACACTCACCAAGCATCTACCTGGGTAAGGCCTGGGATCAAATCATCTTAGAGACTGTAGATCAAAGTGCAAACTAGATTAGAACTAAGGATAATTTTGTCAATTTTATCCATTTCTTTCTATTTTAAAAATGAAAATTACAGGTACAAAACTTTTATGTTTCAATTTCCTGTCTTTTTTCTCTCTATCGTAACAGCTCTATTGAGATATAATGCACATTGAGATATTATATTGAGATGTAATGCATATGGATATGTGCATTATATCCATAGAATTCATCCATGTGTACAATTCAGTGTTTTTTAGTATATTTGCAGAGCTATGCCATTATCAGTACAATCTAATTTGAGAACATTTTCATCACCCCCCAAAAGAAACCCTGTGCCTTTTAGAGTCATTCCCTACTCTTACTCATCTACTTCAGGGGAAACGTCATTCTATTTCCTATGCCATATATATGCCAGTTCTGGACATCTCATGGAACCATTCGACATGTGGTCTTTTTCCAGCTAGCATATTTTCAAGGTTCATTCATGTTGTAGCATTAGTACTTGCTTCCTCTTTAAAGCTGGATAGTACTTCACTATATCCATGTACCACATCGTGTTTATCCAGCACATTGTTTAATGGACATTTGGGTTGTTTCCATTATTATGTATGATGCTGCTATAAACAGCTATGTATAAGTTTTTGGTGATATATTTTCTATTATCTCGGTATGTACCTGCTGCTGCTGCTAAGTCACTTCAGTCGTGTCCGACTCTGTGCGACCCCAAAGACGGCAGCCCACCAGGCTCCCACGTCCCTGGGATTCTCCAGGCAAGAACACTGGAGTGGGTTGCCATTTCCTTCTCCAATGCATGAAAGTGGAAAGTGAAAGTGAAGTCGCTCAGTCGTGTCCGACTCTTAGCGACCCCATGGACTGCAGCCTACCAGGCTCTTCCGTCCATGGGATTTTCCAGGCAAGAGTACTGGAGTGGGGTGCCATTTAAAGAACTGCTAAACAGTTTTGAAAAGACGTTACACCATTTTATATTCTCATCAACAATGTATGACCTGTCATTTAATCTAATAAATAACAAAATGTATTTATGCTTATTTCATAATAAATTTATTGTATTAACCGACTTCCAGTTACTCTGACAAAACTTCAATTACTCTGATACTGGTTTTAAAATATAAGGTCATACTTATTATTTTCTATTTTTTCTGTATTGTGTCTTTAGTTACCTGTGGTGATCGAGGTTTTATTTTTGAGACAGTTTTTCTTTTTAAAGTGTTCATTGTCTGGGACTTTAACATGTTAGTCTAAGTTTTAAAACTGACTAATAAAATTTCTATCCTTTGAATGTATGGATATTTTGTTGTGGTCAGTTTTTGCAAATACTACAATCTGCATATTTGAAAAATGAATGTATTTTTTCTTAATGAGTTATAGAGTTTCTTCTATCTACTCATAAGTTTATTGGGAAGATGTATGCAAATAACTTACATATGGCTTGAATAAAGAAAGACTGGCATGTAGAAACAATTCAGTATTATTAGCCATTTTTATCCAGTCACATTAAAGAAAAAACCCCTTTTATAATTCAACGCCTGTCCGTTCCTTCTGAGGTCTCTAAAATGGTTTACTCATGTATTCAGATTATGTGCTATTTAATTTATATTTACTGTTGCCAAAACTTCATAATTGAATATCTCTCATCTTAAATTCGGAGAAGGCAATGGCACCCCACTCCAGTACTCTTGCCTGGAGAATCCCATGGATGGAGGAGCCTGGTGCGATGCAGTCCATGAGGTCGATAAGAGTCGGACATGACTGATCGACTTCACTTTCACTTTCCACTTTCATGCATTGGAGAAGGAAATGGCAACCCACCCCAGTGTTCTTGCCTGGAGAATCCCAGGGACCGGGAGCCTGGTGGGCTGCTGTCTATGGAGTTGCACAGAGTCGGACATGACTGAAATGACTTAGCAGCAACAGCAGCAGCATCTTAAATTAATAATATTATATTTTAATAGCATTAATGTAATTTTAACTTGTTGGGCTCTAATACTGACATCTTTACTCTTGTTTTAAACTTGACTGAAAATAGGACTATGCTTTTTCTTTAAATATTTTTCTGAGCCACATTTATCCCATCTATTTTTCTAAGCAAATATAGTTTCATTTTATTTTTAAATCCATTTTAGAAATTAATGCTCATTTATAGGAGAACTTTGATTAGTAATGTTTAATATTATGATTTTTATTTGTGATTTGTAATGTCATTCTATGTTAGGCTAATTCTGCTTCCCTGATAATCCTGTATATCATACATTTTATGAATGGAAGTTAAAATTTTCACATAACTTGAAATTTTACTTTTACTCCATTGTCTAAGTTGAAACATTTAGGAAAGATAAATAAACAAAAAGGGTTATTTTTTTTTTTTAATTTATGGTCTCCTAAAATTTTACTGTCTATGGAAACAGCTATTGAGGATCTGCATCAAATACATTTATTGCAAGTTGCTAGCCAGTTGGAAATGAAGAGTAAATAGATTTTCCCATAAAACTGGACAGACACTCTTAAAAGAGTCATTTTCATGGAAATTTTATATCATGCCCATCTCATAATAATACGTTGTCACTGAATATTTTAGATAACTTTCGCAGGTATCTGGGATGGTCAACTTACCGGCTCCTACTGACACTTCAATTCTTGGTTCACAGAAAGACTTATACATGAGTTTCGGCTTTCACAACTCAGTTTTCCCATTAACAAAATAGAAAATAGCATAAATCAATTGGATGATGCAATTTGAGTTGAGTAGGTGGTATTTTCTAGTTCTTAAAACAATGGTTGTCTCATTCAGCATACAAAAAAAAAAGATTTTTTTAAACAGATTACCTAAAAAAATTTTAAAGTCATGAATACATATGTATAATCTTTATTAAAATATTTCTGAATTAAAGACAATAAAAAGGGATTATCTCTCAATATCCATTTCTATTCCTTCCCCGGACATGAGACATTTGTAACTTGGTATTCAGGACCCAGAATGGAGCCTAGGTTTCCAAGCTACCCTGCAGCTGTGTGTGGCTGTGAGAAAGAGACATGTCAGCGGAAGTGTTGCTAGGGAAGTGTCAGTCACTTCATTAGTAAAACTACTTGCACAGGTAGTTCACAAATGTCTCATGTCTACGGAAGGAATAGAAATGGATATTGAATGATAATCCTTTTTTATTGTCTTTAATTCAGAAGTATTTTAATAAAGATTGTGCATTCGTCTTTACCTCTAGCTCTGAACTGCTTCTGGAATGTGGAGAACAGGATGCTTCAGAAAAATAAAGGCCATTCTAGAATCTGTGGAGTTCCATCTTCACTCAGGATGGTTGACCTCAGGCATTGAGAAGAAGTGGAAACATAGTTTCTAGAGTTGGATAGTTCAAGTCCTGCCTCTTCTACTTACTGGCTGCAAAATATTGGGAAAGTTAACCTGTGTCTCCTTTTCTCATTTACAACATGGAGATAATAAGACTCCATAAAGTTCTGCAACAATTATAAGAATCAGCAAACAGGAAGCACTCAGATGTTAAATATAGCTGATGCTAAGCACTATCAGCCATTTTTGTGCACTTGAGAGAACAAGCTTCTATCTTGCTAAAAACATTGCCATTAATTTTTTCTATTGGTGGTTTAGTCACTAAATCATATCCAACTCTTGTGACCCCAGGGACAGAGAAGCCTGGCAGGCTACAGTCCATGGGATTCTCCAGGCAAGAATACTGAAGTGGGTTGCTATTTCCTTCTCCAGAGGATCTTCCCAACCCAGGAATTGAACTCCAGTATCCTGCATTGTAGGCAGATTCTTTATCAACTGAGCTACAGGGAAAGCCCAGTTTTTCCTGTTTGTCATAGCTAAACTTACTTTTAACTGAAACATCATGCAGACATCCCTTGCAGTTATAATAAAGTATTATAATACTTTATATATCACATCATTCATATAACCTCATCAATGCATTTCTAAACCAAGTCCATAGACTTTCCAGCTTCTTCAAGGATACCACAAAGAAAATATTGAGAGAGAAAGGAAAGGAAAAAGAAAATAGTTCATGTTTATAGACCTGTATTGATATTAGATAAATAATAACATTTTCTTGCCACTTTTGATTTCTCCATTCCTCCTAAGAGCCAAAGCTGGTGTTGACCTTTTCTAAGTCACATTCTCCCTGTTATGTGCATTGTGTATACACACGCATTTACGTATACACATATATATATACGAGAATGTATTTGTATGGATGCATGTGTTCGTGTATGCTAGGTCACTTCAGTTGTGTCTGACTCTTTGCGACCCTATGGACTGTAACCTGCCAAGTTCCTCTGCCCATGGGATTCTCCAGGTAAGAATACTGGTGGGTTGCCATTCCCTTCTCCAGGGGATCTTCCTGACCCAGGGATCGAACCTGAGTCTCTTACATCTCCTGTATTGCAGGCAGATGCTTTACCACTAGCACCACCTGGGAAGCCCATATGCATGCATACATATATATATATATATATATATATATATGATTGGGTTGTAGATATGGTCAAGGCATTACTTGGCCTTCAACATTTTAGAGTTTAAAAAAGAAGAAAAAAAAGCAGAAGTCATGGATTGTAATTAAAAACATGGTCAGAGATTCTTAGTGACTTTTTTTAAAATTCTATTCTCTTAATATACAAAGTTTGTATTTTCAAATAAATTATTTCAGTGAAACAATAACATTATCTTAAATGTATGGCAAATATGTTGCTTTTATAAAAGAACAATGATCACTTGTCATGTTTTTCTGTTACTATGTACTTAATGCCTCTTTTCCTGTTTCCCAGCCTGAAAACACTTGGGAAGATTTTGTTTCTTCCTCTGTACCCCTTGAGTGGTGGTGTACCTGACACAGAACTAGTGTACAATACTTAAGTTTTGAAAGAATGAATAAATAAATGAAGTTCATAGGCTTGCAGAGCTGCTTGGGACCCCATTACACTGGGAAGAAAATCAAGGCTCCAAGATGTAAAAAGGTTTGCCTGACAACCTGCAGTTATTTGGAGGTAGAAACAAGTCAAACGTTCAAGTCCCCTGCTTCCCCATAGACTCTATTTAATCCCCGCCATATGTCTGAAATTTTAGGAGTGAGAGGTTTTTCTTTTTTTCTCTCACCTTTTGTAAGTGGTGTTGAATGATGAAATAAAGGGGGAGGAGAAGGGGGATACAATTCAAGCTGCCAGTGATGAAAATAAATTAGTAGGAGGCATCCTGACGGTCCAGGAACTAATATCCATGCATGGCAGCAAGCATATGTTTTTCCTGGCACACTTTGACTCTGAATGTAACCAAGCACAGAAGTTGGTGTTTCATTACTTTAAGCATTTGTATTACGACGTTTGTATATGTCAGCAGTGTGTAGGGAGAGACATTATTCTTGTTATTACATATTTTGAAATGTTCTATATTCCTGCAGCATGGTTTATTTTTAGTTCCCTTTCTCAGCATGCAATTCTGACAATTTGGAGATAGAAAAATCTCTAACAGACACAAATTCTTAGGTACATAGAATGTGTGATACAGGCTGCCTATATTTTAATCTTGGCTTCACCCCATAGCTGTGTGACTTTGAAAAGTAAAATAACATTTGGGTTCTTTGTTTCTTATCTTAAAAATGTACTGTTGACGTTTTTTAAAATTATAGGGTTTATCTCATCATCTGAGTATTAAACAAGATAACATGTAAAGCATCTAGTGCAGTGCTTGACATTTTAAAATATTCTATCAGTTAGCTATTTGTGTGGAACAAATTACCCAGAACTTAGTGGCTTAAAACATTAAGCATGTATTATTACAGTTTACAAGTCTATGGGTTGGCCAAGTGTTGGCTGCCCTGGACTCATCTGGGTGACTTGGTTAATCTTGGTGGGTCTAAGAGGTGCCCATCTGAAGTTTAGATGGGGCATTCTCCTCTGAGCTTAGATGTGGCTGGGGGAAACTTGATTGATGCAGCATTGCTCACACGTCCTTCATCCAGTTCCCAGTATTAACCCAGGTGAGCAAATGCAGGCATGTTTCTTTCAAAATGGTGGGATCATACAAGCAAGCAAGCTAATATGCAAATGTTTTTCACAGCTTTGCTTGCTTCATTTCTACAGACTTCTGCTTGGCCAAATCAAGCCTCATGACAAGATTGGGGGTAGAAATGCATCTCTCCAGCCCACTGCCTATGGTACAGATGTTGTTGTTGTTACTGTTCAGTCACTCAGTCATGTCTGACTCTTTGCGACCCCAAGGACTGCAGCACACCAGGCTTCCCTGTCCTTCATAAACTCCTGGAGTTTGCTGAAACTCATGTCCATTGAGTCGATAATGCCATCCAACAATCTCATCCTTTCTTGCCCCCTTCTCCTCCTGGTATGGCTGCAATGCAAAGTTAAAGATGATGTCAATACTGCAGTCTTACGAACACTTGATTGTATGACACTGAATAATATTGCTCTATCATTTACTTCACAAATCTTTGCACATAAAATGCCTTATTTCTTCTGAAGCTACTGAATTATCCAGAGTACTTTTCCAAACTGTTTCTAACTTAAGTACTCTAAAATTTTGTGAGTGGCATGGACAGTATCCAACATCTTGGCAAAGTTCTTTCCAACCCATTGGAAAAGGGACACTCAATAACATGTCTCTCTTTATCTCACTTTCAGGTGTCTTCCATTCAGCTCATTCTCTTTTAAATGCTTGGCATTGTTTTCATGGCTATAATCTTAAGCACACTCAACAACCTCAGGCTTTTTTATCTCTGTTCTTTGAATTCTATTGATGTATCCTTAAGTTCACTGAATTTCTTTTCTTTAGCCTATCTAGTGAATTTTCCATTCTGTTTTTATACTTTTTCCAGTAGTCACATATGAATGTGAGAGCTGGACCATCAAGAAGGCTGAGTGTCAAAGGACTGATGCTTTAGAACTGTGGTGCTGGAGTAACTCTTGAGAGTCCCTTGGGAATCCCAGTCAATCCTAAAGAAAATCAGTCTTCAATATTCATTGGAAGGACTGATCTTGAAGCTGAAACTCCAATACTTTGGCCACTTGATGTGAGGAGCTGACTCATTGGAAAAGACCCTGATGTTGGGAAAGAATGAGGGCAGGAGAAGAAAGGGGGGACAGAGGATGAGATGGTTGGATGGCATCACTAACTCAATGGACATACATGTGAGTGAACAAATAGACATAAAGAAACTTCAGGAGATATTGAAGGATGGGGAAGCCTGGTGTGCTGCTGTCCATGGGATCACAGTCAGACATGACTTTGTGACTGAACAACAGCAACTTTTCAGTTGCATATTTCTATTGATTTGTGTATATAGATTTGATTTATCTGCTCAAAATAACTCAAGTATTCATTGAGGCCATTCTCTCCTTTAATTATTTGTATGTTTTTCTCTTTATTTTGTAATATATATATATAGAGAGAGAGAGAGAAGTCTTTGTCTCCCAAATATAACATATGGGCATGCTCAGTGTCCATTCTGTAGACTTTTTTTCCTAATGGATCACACTTTATTGTCACTATGTGTGTCTCACAGCTTTTTTAATTTTATTTTTATTTAAAGCAGATAGTTTAGATACCATTTATAGCTGCTTAGCATTCTGTTGTATGTCTGACTATTGCTACTTTTGTTTTTTGCTTTAGTAAGTAAGTAGTTAAATTGCTTGGACCCAAAATGTAATGTGTTTTCCATGGTATGTGGCATCTCAAATCTCTGCAAACTTCTCACAGCTTCAAACTGTTGCTGTTTTAGCCCAATCTCCTTGTACCTCCCTCTTTCTATTTATAATTTAGTAATTATCAAAGATTTGGGCAGTGCTTCAACTCATTGTTTTGGGTTTATCTTCTCTTGGTTTGCTTAATCCTGGAAATTATGGAAATTCTTCTTCTAATTGATCTGTTTGCTTCAGTCTCTGTCCTCTGATCCCTAAAGCCAACAAGGCTTCAGTTTCTTGCCATGTGACTTACATATTTGGAAAACTGATTCATTAAGGAAAAAAATCAACAACAGCACATTCATGTATCTCACCCAGTACAGCTCTGTCGTTTAAGGATAGATTCTATTAGGTCTCTGCTTGCATTTTCATGGAATTCCCCTCAGCCTAACCACTAGCATGCATAATCAAACAAGGATTTGCACATAGTGTATAATCATATATTAGACCCAGTTCTGTTTCTGAATTCAATTCTGTTTCTTTACACCTTGAGGTTGTGAGTTTCTGCTGCTAACTCATAACTGAGTGTCCTGCAACAACAAAATCACAAACTTGCAATCATTTCCATTTCCTGTTGAAGGTTTTCCCTTAAGAATAAGCTATCTTTTGGATTCTGTCTGATTTTGGAAACTTTCCAGTGTTTTTAAATAGTTGGCTTTTATACTGTGAAGAAAGCTGAGCGTGGAAGAATTTATGTTTTTGAACTGTGGTGTTGGAGAAGACTCTTGAGAGTCCCTTGGACTGCAAGGAGATCCAACCAGTCCACCTAAAGGAGATCAGTCCTGGGATTTCTTTGGAAGGAATGATGCTGAAGCTGAAACTCCAGTACTTTGGCCACCTCATGCGAAGAGTTGACTCATTGGAAAAGACTCTGATGCTGGGAAAGATTGAGGTCAGGAGGAGAAGGGGACAACAGAGGATGAGATGGCTGGATGGCATCACCGACTCGATGGACATGAGTTTGGGTAAACTTTGGGAGTTGGTGATGGACAGGGATGCCTGGCACGCTGCGATTCATGGGGTCACAAAGAGTCGGACACGACTGAGCGACTGAACTAAACTGAACTGATACTGTATCCAGACTTTATACCAGTGATCTGCAGAAGGGTTCCTGTGAGCGCTTCACTTTACTGCCATATCATAAGCTCTCTGCCTTGTCCAATGGCAGCAATGCTGCTTCATCCCTCCAGGTGTTTTAAAGAAGATAAAAGCAGGACTTGAATTATTTGCAATAACATGGATGAACCTGAAGACTATGTGAGTTAATGGCTAAAAGCATCAGCTAAGGAGCCAAACAACCTGGGTTTGAATCTCAAATCTGCCATTTAATAATTCCTTTAAGTTGTTTACATCATTTACTCTCTTTATGCCTCAATGTCTTCATCAATCAAATGTACATGAGGATAACAACTACATAAAGTTTTTTTATGAGAACTAGATACATTGATATATATAAATGCATAGAACATTGCATGGTATATCATGTTGACATATAATTATTATTTACTCTTTTACTTAAAAACAAGAAAAAAGATATGATAAAAGCTTATTAATTCCACGTAGAAAGAGTATCAGAATCACCATCATAAAGCACTGGATTTGAGTATTAACCCTTCCACACACCTGCTGTATGGCCTAGAGCTTATCATATCCTCTCAACACATCTGTTTCTCTATCCACAGCATGGATAACATCCTGCTCCACCCAGCTCATGAGGGTGCTACAAATATCAAACCAGATACTGGGTTTAAAAGATCTTTGTAAACTGCAAAGTTCTGAGCAAAAGAGAGGTGCATTGATAGGAAATATCTTTGGCTTAAAAGATGAATCGGGAATGCTCACACACTGTTTTCTGTGTGTGTGTGCAGCCAAGAGTGGAGCGGCCACTATGGAAAATAGAATGGAGTTCTCTCAAAAAACTAGAACTACCTTATGGTTCAGCGCTTCCACATTTGGCTATTTTCCCAAAGGAAATGAAAACACAAACCCAAAAATATATGTACATTCTCATGTTCAAACACAAACCCAAAAATATATGTATATTCTCATGCTCACTGCAGCATTATTAATGATAACCAATTTATACACACACACACACATATATATATAAACACATATACAGGGATAGAATTGTTCAAACATACGATAGTTCTATTTTTAATGTTTTGGGAAACCTCCATACTGTTTTCCATAAAGGCTGTACCAATTTACATTCCCATCCCATCAACAGTGTTCATATCAACACTGTCTACAATAAGACAAGATATGGAAGCAACCCAAGTGGCCATCAACAGACAAATTGATAAGAAATTGTGGTATATATACACAATGTATTACTCAACCATAAAAAAAGAATGAAACTATGCCATTTTTATCAATATGGATGGAACTAGAGAATACTATTCTTAGTGAAATGTCAAAAAAAAAAACTACAAAATATCACTTATGTGGTGAAACTAAAAAATAAATAAATGTATATAGCAAACAAAATTAGGCAGATATAGAAAAGAAGACACAGATGTAGAGAAGAAACTTGTGGACACAATGGGGAAAGCAGAGGGTAGGGTCAATTGATAGAGTAGCATTGACATATATATACTACCACGTGGTCCGTATAGTCAAAGCTATGGTTTTCCCACTAGTCATGCATGGTTATGAGAGTTTGACCATGAAGAAGGCTCAGAGCTGAAGAATTGATGCTTTTGAACTGTGGTGTTGGAGGAGACTCTTGAGAGTCCCTTGGACCGCAAGGAGGTCCAACCGGTCAATCCTAAAGGAAATCAACACTGAATATTCATTGGGAGGACTGATGCTGAAGCTGAAACTCTAATATTTTGGCCATGTGATACAAAGAACTGACTCATTGGAAAAGACCCTGATGCTGGGAAAGATTGAAGGAGGAGGGGAAGGGGACAACAGAGGATGAGATGGTTGGATGGCATTACTAACTTGATGGACATGAGTTTAAGTAGGCTCCGGGACTTGAAGATGGGCAGGGAAGCCTGGCATGCTGCAGTTCACGGGGTTAAAAAGATTCAGACATAACTGCATGACTGAACTGATGTGTAAAATAGTGTGAAGCTAGCATAAAGGTGTATGACACAGGAAGCTCAATCCAGTGCTCTGTAATGACCTAGAGGGGTGGGATTGGTGACTAGAAGGGAGTCTCAAGAGGGAGGGGATATATGTATTAGTTCAATTCTGTTGCTCAGTTATATCAGACTCTTTGCTACACCATGGACTGCAGCACGCCAGGCTTCCCTGTCCATCACCAAGTCCAAGAGCCTGCTGTAACTCATGTCCATAGAGTCAGTGATGCCATCCAACCATCTCATCCTCTATCATCTCCTTGTCCTCCTGCCTTCAATCTTTCCCAGCATCAGGGTCTTTTCTAATGAGCCAGTTCTTTGCAGCAGGTGGCCAAGGTGTTGGAGTTTCAGCTTCAGCATCAGCTTCAGTCCTTCCAATGAATACCCAGGACTGATTTCCTTTAGAATGGACTCGTTTGATCTCCTTGCAGTCCAAGGGACTCTCAAGAGTCTTCTCCAACACCATAATTCAAAGGCATCAATTCTTCAGCGCTGCTGCTAAGTCACTTCAGTCGTGTCTGACTCTGTGGGACCCCATAGATGGCAGCCGAACAGGCTCCCCCGTCCCTGGGATTCTCCAGGCAAGAACACTGGAGTGGGTTGCCATTTCCTTCTCCAATGCATGAAAGTGAAGTCACTTAGTCGTGTCCAACTCTTGGCGACCCCATGGACTGCAGCCCACCAGGCTCCTCTGTAGTCCAACTTTCATATGCATGCCTGACTACTGAAAAAACAATAGCTTTGACTAGATGAACCTTTGCTGACAAAGCAATGTCTCTGCCTTTTAATATGCTGTCTAGGTTAGTCGTAGCATTTCTTCCAAGGAGCAAGCATCTTTTAATTTTATGGCTGCAGTTACCATCTGCCATGATTTTGGAGACCAAGAAAATAAAATCTGTCACTGTTTCCACTGTTCCCCCGTCTATTTGCCATGAAGTGATGGGACCAGATGCCATGATCTTAGTTTTCTGAATGTTGAGTTTTTCTTTTTTTTTAATTAATCTATTTATTGTAATTGGAGGCTAATTACTTTACAATATTGTAGTGGTTTTTGCCCTACATCGACATGAGTTTTAAGCCAAATTTTTCACTCTCATCTTTCACTTTCATCAGGAGGCTCTTTAGTTATTCTTCACTTTCTGCCGTAAGGATGGTGTCAGCTGCATATCTGGAGTTACTGATATTTCTCCTGGCAATCTTGATTCCAGCTTGTGCTTTTTCCATCCCAGCATTTCACATAACATACTCTGCATAGAAGTTAAATAAGCAGGATGACAATATACAGCCTTGACAAACTCTTTTCCCAATTTGGAACCAGTCTGTTGTTCCATGTCCAGTTCTAACTGTTGCTTCAGATTTCTCAGGAAGAAGGTCAGGTGGTCTGGTATTCCCATCTCTTTAAGAACTTTCCACAGTTTGTTGTGATATACACAAAGGCTTTGGCGTTGTTAATAGTGCAGAAGTAGATGTTTTTCTGGAACTCTCTTGCTCTTTTGATGATCCAACGGATGTTGGCAATTTGATTTCTGGTTCCTTGGACTTTTTAAAATCCAGCTTAAACATCTGGAAGTTCATGGTTCACGTACTGTTGAAGCCTGGCTTGGAGAATTTTGAGCATTATTTTGCTAGCGTGTGAGATGAGTGCAGTTGTGCAGTAGTTTGGTGTCTCAGATGGTAAAGCGTATGCCTACAATGCGGGAGACCAGGGTTCAATCCTTGGGTTGGGAAGATCTCCTGGAGAAGGAAATGGCAACCCACTCCAGTATTCTTGCCTGGAAAATCCCATGGATGTAGGAGCCTCGTAGGCTACAGTCCATAGGGTCGCAAAGAGCCGGACACGACTGAGTGACTTCACTTTCTTTCTTTGAACATGCTTTGGCATTCCCTTTCTTTGGGATTGGAATGAAAACTGACCTTTTCCAGTCCTGTGGCCACTGCTGAGTTTTCCAAATTTGCTGGCATAAAGTGCAGCACTTTAACAGCATCGTCTTTTAGGATTTGAAGTAGCTCAACTAGAATTCCATCACCTCCAGTAGCTTTGTTCACAATGATGCTTCCTAAAGACCACTTGACTTCACATTCCAGGATGTCTGGCTCTAGGTGAGTGATTACACCATCGTGGTTATCTGGGTCATGAAGATCTCTTTTGTATAGCTCTTCTGTGTATTCCTGCCACCTCTTTTTAATATCTTCTGCTTCTGTTAGGTCCATACCATTTCTGTCCTTTATTGAGCCCATCTTTGCAGGAAATTTCCCCTTGGTATTTCTAATTTTCTTGAAGAGATCTCTAGTCTTTCTTATTCTATTGTTCCTCTATTTCTTTGCACTGATCACTGAAGAAGGCTTTGTTATCTCTTCTTGCTATTCTTTGGAACTCTGCATTCATCTGGGTATATCTTTCTTTTTCTCCTTTGCTGTTCACTTCTCTTCTTTTCACAGCTACTTGTTAGGCCTCCTAAGACAACCATTTTGCCTATTTGACTTTCTTTTTCTTGGGGATGGTCTTGATCACTGCCTCTGGTACAATATCACAAACCTCTATCTGTAATTCTTCAGACACTCTATCAGATCTAATCCCTTGAATCTGTTTTTCTTTCCACTGTATAATTGTAAGGGATTTGATTTAGGTCACACCTGAATGGGGCAGTGGTTTTCCCTACTTTTTTCAGTTTAAGTCTGAATTTGACCATAAGGAGTTCATAATATGAGCCACAATCAGCTCTCAGTCTTGTTTTTGCTGACTATATAGAGCTTCTCCATCTTTGACTGCAAATAATATAATCAATCTGATTTCAGTGTTGCCCATCTGGTGATATATGCATACATATGGTTAATTTGCATTGTCATACAGCAGACATCAACACAACATTGTAGAACAATTATCCTTCAATTAAAATAAATTTAAGAAATAATCTCTCCTTTTTGCATAGGATATTAATGAACCTTAAGAAATATAATGTCTATAAGACATTTATCCTCAACTGCCAAAGGATATAAAGTTCAAGAAATATTAACTGGTTGATATCATTATCCTTACTACTTTGGAATATTTGTTTCCCTCTTTTCTTTCAAAAATATACTTTATAATTCTTATGAAAAGAAAGCAAGCTAGTTAATCAGCCATAAAAAGGGATGAAATTGAGCCATTTATAGAGGCAGGGATGGACCTAGAGACTGTCATGTAGAATGAAGCAAGTCAGAAAAAGAAAAAAAAAATAGTGTATATTAACACATATATGTGACATCTAGAGAAAATTGTATAGATGAACATGTTTGCAAGGCAGAAATAGAGGCACAGACATAGAGGACAGATGCATGGACACCAAGGGGAGAAAGGAGGAGTGTGTTGAATTGGGAGATTGAGGTTGACATAAATGCACTACTGTGGATAAAATTGATCATCAATGAGAATCTGCTGGATAGCACAGGGAACTCTACTTAATGCTCCGTGGGGACTGAAATGGGAAAAAAAAATCCAAAAATGAGGGCAGATACATATACATAAGTCTGATTCACTTTGCTGTACAGCAGAAACTAAAAGAACACTGTAAAGCAACTCTACTTCAATAAAAATAGTAACTAAAAAAAAGCAGACTAATGGTTACCAGTGGGAAGAGGTAAGGGGGGATGGACCAGAGAGGGGTTTGAGATTAGGAGATACAACCGACTATGCATAAAATAGGTAAATAACAAGGATATATTATACAGCACAGAGAATTGAAGCTATTGTTTGTAACAACTTTTAATGGATATGCTTGGAGAAGGAAATGGCAACCCACTCCAGTGTTCTTGCCTGGAGAATCCCATGGACGGAGAAGCCTGGTAGGCTGCAGTCCTTGGGGTGGCACAGAGTCAGACACGATTGAAGTGACGCAGCAGCAGCAGCTTGTTAAAAATAGTGAATCACTATGAAACTGAGCCCTGTTTCAGGCTGTACATCTGAAACTAATATAATATCATAAATCAACTCTATGTCAATTAAAAGTTAAAACAAATTGGACAGAATAATAAAACTTTTAAAAATGATAATATATTGTAGATTTAAAAGTTGTTAAGAGAATAAATCTTAAAGTTCTTACGATAAAAAAATTGTAACTATGTGTGGTGATGGATATGAACCAGACTGTGGTGATCACTTTGCAATGTATACATATATTGAATCATGCGGTACACCTGAATCTACTGATGTTATATGTCAATTATATCTCAGAAAAAAAATTAAGACAAAATCATGAAGGAATTTAGATAATATTTTGAACTCAATGATCATAAAATATATTAAGACCTGTGGGATGCAGGCAAAACAGTATTCAAAGGAAATGCATAGCTTTTTATGCACATATGAGTAAAAGAACAGCTAACTAAACAGAAATAAAATAGAAGGAAATTAAGAGTAGAACTGAGACAGAAAAAAGTACAGTAGGAACTATCACCAAATTAAAAATCTGTCCTCTGAAAAATCTAATAAAATTGATAAAACACTCTGGTGAGACTGATCTAAAGACGAGAGAAGGCACAACAAATTGACACCAAGAGTGAAAAGAGAGCTCTTTTCTCCACCATCCGATGTGCGGTTGAATTTGCTCTTCACCATGTCTTGTCACAAGACTTTAAGGATCAAGTGATTCCTGGACAAGAAACAAAGCAGAATCCATTCCAGTCCTCAATGAATTTGAATGAAAAGTGGTAAAAATCAGGTACAACCCCAACAGAAGTCACTGGAGAAGAACCAAGCTGTGTCTATCAGAAGCCTCGCATATAAAGTGGCACATGTTTATGCTATGTTAAGGTCACATATACTGACTCATTGGAAAAGATCCTGATGCTGGGAAAGATTGAGGGCAAGAGGAGAAGCGGGTGACAGAGAATCAGATGGTTGGATGGCATCTCTGACTCAATGGGCATGAGTTTGAGCATGCTCCAGGAGATGATGAAGGACAGGGAAGCCTGGTGTGTTGCAGTTTATGGAGTTGCAAAGGGTTGGACACTACTGAGCAACAACAAGATAACTTGCATATTTACCAACCAAATCACTAGAGAATATCTCTACTGTCCGAACAGCTTATGTGAGAGAGAATGCTTGGCTCCTGATGTTTCCTATTTTCTCTCTAGAGGTCTATGCGTCTCAGTACTAAATATATGAAGCCTTTCATTAGAACTGTTCTCATGTTATTCTGGTTTGTGATGATGTACTGAAGAAATACTCCTCCTGTCAAATATTTAAAAAATCCATGAAAAGAGAATCATCAGTACAGATCTTGAATACATTAAAAACATAAAAAAAATCTTATGAATAAGTAAATATTATAAAGATTTAGGTAAAACAGACAAAGCATCTGTATCAAACACAACACTTAGTGGTGAAATATAGAAAGCCTTTCTTCTGAGGATGGGAACAAGCCAAGGCTGCCTGCTGGTACCACTTTCTTTTTATTTCAATATTCAATATGGAGTACTAGCTACGTAGGAGAGCCAAACCATGTATATGCATTAGAAATTAAGGGACAGAACTCAATCTTTGGTGGCTTCCCTGATGTCTCAGATGATAAAGGATGTGCCTGCAATGCAGGAGACCTGAGTTTGATCCTTGGGTTGGGAAGATTCCCTGGAGAAGGAAATGGCTACCCACTCCAGTATTCTTGCCTGGAGAATCCCATGGACAGAGGAGCCCAGTAGGCTGCAGACCATAGACTGTCAGAGTCGGATATGACTGAATGACTAAGTACCTTAGCACTCAATATTTACCAATGGTATGATTAGGTGCATTGACAATACTGATGAGATAAATTATTGCAAATAGGAAATTTTATGAAAAGATCCTTGAATTTCAAAATTATTTTAGAAGAAAACTTAATTTTTAAAATAAATTTATTTTAATTGGAGGTTAATTGCTTTACAATATTGTATTGGTTTTGCCATACATCAACATGAATCCGCCAGAGGTAAAGACGTGTTCCCCATCCCCAACCCCACTCCCTCCACCCTCCAAACAAAATGTTAAAAAGATACTAACTTCAATAGCAACAGAAATATCAAGTATATATAAATAAATCTAATAAAGAGCTAGTGTTAATCACTCAGTTGTGTCCAACTCTTTGCAACCCCATGGAACCCGCCAGGTTCCTCTGTCCATGGAATTTTCCAGGCAAGAATACTGGAGTGGGTAGCCATTCCTTTCTCCAGGGGATCTTCTGGACTCAGGGATTGAACCCAGGTCTCCTGCATTGGAGGCAGATTTTGTACTGTCTGAGTGAATAAAAGGATGCAAAATTTCCTCAAAATGACAAACAAATTCTACTGAGACATTATAGAATATCTAAATGAATTGAAATATGTGTCACGTTCATGGATTAGAAAGCTCAATGTTATAAAGTTGTCTCTTCTCTTCCAGTCAGTTATAGATTCAATGCACTGTCAACCAAAAATCTCAAAAAAGTTCTGCTGCAGTTAAAAAAAAAAAATGAGTTCTGCTTTCCCACAAGCACTTATTGTGTGGGATTACACCACATTTTGTTCTCAACTGAAGAGATCCTTATATATTCCTTTTATTATTCAAAGCACTTGCTCTGTTTTTTCATGCTAATACCAAGATGCCACACAGTAGTGCCAGCTTTTCACAACTGGAGTGTGTGAATCCTTAAAATAAATAATGTTGGGTCTGATGTTTTAACTGGGTGTGTAAGAACATGGAACAGTTTAAGGTTACACAAAATTCACCAAAAAATGAGGGAAGAGAAAATGAATTCACAAAAATTCAATAAAAACATTTTTGTCTTCACAGATGACCACATCCTGGTACAGAAATGCATTCCTAATATTCAGGCATCAGGGGTCCTTCCACAAAAACCTGTAGTGTTTCTTGAAAATCTCTGCACATGGTAGATGAAGTACAGACATAAAACTGAACTTGGTCTTGTGCAAATGTTCTTAGTGGGTTCTTACGATTCAGTATTTATAATAAAGTCCTCAGAATGCCCACAATATTTTAAAGCAAAGAGATGTAAGTAGACAAAACCCCTTTCTGTTTTCTTAAAAATTCTAACCAATCCTTGTGGTTAAGAGGCTGCATATAATAAGCAAATTGTTCCTTTTCTACAGGAAATCCAACACAAGGCTAATTTGATCCTACCCTAGGTTACACTTTTCCAGAATGATGGCTCACATCTTTCTACCAACTCTTTTGTGGAAGTTTCTTGTGTTTGTTGCTGTTATTGTCTGTATCAGTTAAGAATGCACGCAAATAACAATATTTGACTAGAAATAGCCCAAACTCAGTTATTTATTGTTTTTCATTAATAAGAAGTCTGGAAATAGGTAATTGTTGTTCAGTTCAGTTCAGTTCAGTTGCTCAGTCATGTCCAACTCTTTGTGACCCCATGAATCGCAGCACGCCAGGCCTCTCTGTCCATCACCAACTCCCGGAGTTCACTCAGACTCATGTCCATCGAGTCGGTGATGCCATCCAGCCATCTCATCCTCTGTCATCCCCTTTTCCTCCTGCCCCCAATCCCTCCCAGCATCAGAGTCTTCCAATGAGTCAACTCTTTGCATGAGGTGGCCAAAGCACTAGAGTTTCAGCTTTAGCATCATTCCTTCCAAAGAACACCCAGGGCTGATCTCATTTAGAATGGACTGGTTGGATCTCCTTTTTAGTATTGCCTTAGTGGCAAATGATATTAGAACTCAGGTTTAGCATCTCTAAGATTTATTTGACCTCAGGTCTATCTAATGGCTGCAAGTAATCCAAATATCACATACTTATCCATAGACATTAAGAGACAGTATTGTAGATGGGTGGGCACGGGACATGGAGATCATGGAACAAGGGGCTTCTCTTTATAGGGCTTTCTGTTTTTCTGGAGGAAAATCCCTCCCCAAAGGCTTCCCAGTCCTTGCTCTTACATCTCATTGCATTTTACATCTCATTGTAGTTGAGTTACCTTTTCTGATATCAGAACAAAAACACAGTTGGGGTTAGTGTGAAGTGAGGTAATGAATGGAGTTGGCCATGTTGATTTTCTGTTTGTAATTTTTTTCCAAATTTTACTTTATTTAACAAATAATTAAAAACAGGATAATTTCAATTATAACAGGAGATACTTCATTCCCCAACACAGTAGGGAATATTTACTACATTTACATTTTTTTTTCCTCTCTGTTCCTTCTCATTTGCATACATATTGACTTTTTATGAAACAGTTTTCATAAATCAATGAAACAACTTTTAGACATGATTCCCTATTATCCTAAATATTCCAGTATATCTTTTCTAAAAACCAAACTAAATCTTTTACATAATCACATTATTACCCTCAAGATCAGAAAGTTTGAATTAACCATGTATGATCAATCACTCAGTCATATCCGACTCTTTGTAACCCCATGGACTATAGCCCACCAGGCTTCTCTGTCCATGACATTCTCCAGGAAAGAATACTGGAGTGGGTTGCCATGCCTTCCTCCAGGGAACTTTCTCAACCCAGGAATCAAATCCAGGTCTCCTGCACAGCAGATGGATTCTTTACCATCTCAGCTACCAGGGAAGCTCCTTATAATTAGATTTGGAACAGCAATATCACAGAAACAACACTATGGTCTCAGTATCCTAATAGGTGGCAGTATTGATTTGTCCCAGTATTGGCAAGGTAAGCTATGACCATATGGTTAAATTGTTGTCTGCTAGGATTCTACACTACAAAGTAATTATCTTCCTTTAGAAGTAGTATGTATTTTGTTAGGAAATACTTTGAGACCATGAAAATATCTTATTTCTCAATGATTTTTCATTTTAGTTTTTGTATCCATTGATGATTCTTACCTTAATCATTATAATTATAATGATTATTAAATGGTGATTTTATACATTTATTGTTTGGCATTCTACTATTAAGGAAGAGCTTTCTCTACTTTGCATTAATTCATTCTATCAGTAGAGACTTATGGATTCCTACTTTATTCAGTGGATTGAAATCCAATAGAATTATTTTGAGCTCAGTTTGTCCCAGATTTGGCCAATGGAAACCCCTCCAAACTGACTTCTATATCCCTCTGATGTGCCATTACTATTTCTTGGGGTTTCCCTGGTGGCTCAGATGGTAAAGAATCTGCCTGCAATGAGGGTTCAATCCCTGGCATGGGAAGATCCCCTGGAGAAGGGAATGGCAACCCACTCCAGTATTCTTGCCTGAAAAACTGCATGGACAGAGGAGCCTGATGAGTTATAGTACATAGGGTCGCAAAGAGTTGAACACGACTGAATAACTAACACTGTCTACTATGTACAAGTAATTTTTGTAGACCCAAACTCAGAGTCACCCATCTCTCCACGGAATCCTCATTTATTTTAGTGAGAATGACACTCATAAACCAACATCTGGTTTCTACATCACAACGTACTCATTGCTTCCTAGGTCTCACTGTTTTCAAGCCCTCATAGAAGACAGAGCTAAGACATACATATGCAAATGCCTATATGGGCTTCCTAGGTGGCACTCGTGGTAAAGAACCCACCTGCCAATGCCGGAAACATAATGAGGCGTGGGTTCCCTCCAGGGTCTGAAAGATGCCCTGGAGGAGGACATGGCAACCCACCCCAGTATTCTTCCCTGCAGAATTCCATGAACAGAAAAGCCTGGTGGGCTGCAGTCCATCGGATCACAAAGAGTTGGATATGACTGAAGTGACTTAGCACATATACCTATATATTTATTATTCACATTTACTTTTACTTGTTTATATATTGTTTACTGTTCAGTTGCTCAGTCATGTCCGACTCTTTGTGACCCCATGGATTGCAGCATGCCAGGAGTCCCTGTCCATCAACAACTCCTGGAGCTTGCTCAAATTCGTATCCATTGAGTTGGTGATGCTACACACACACACACACACACACACACACACACATATATATACTATCTATTGAAAGCTATGAGTTTCTAGTTTCTAGAGTACTAGCACCTCCAATTCTAATCTAAACTTTAGGGTGATTTAGCCTTCCCCCTTTTCCATATTTCTAATTCCCATCTCCAGCAGTAAGAATCATGGCTCCAATTATCTTTGATATATTAATTTATTTGCTCTAATCTCCTTTATGCAACCAGTCTCCCAGCAATACTGATTCTTGACCTTGACTATTGTATCACCTTCTGGCTTGTTCATGGCTTCACCATAGCCTTCTTGTTGACCTTCCCCTGTCCCAGTACATTGGCCACCATTTTTGCTTGGACTTTTGCTTGCTTCAATTCTGATTATACCAACTGCATTTGTACTCAGCCCCTGATTGAATTTTCTCTCATCACATGACTTTAAAATATTTTCATACTTTGCACCACAATTCATTTTTAGAACTACTTTGTCACAAATACACAGAAATAAACTGATTGACCCGTAGAAAAGAGTCACAAACCCATGTAAACCATGAAGGACACATAGACTAATGGGTAGAGAAATAAAAGCAATCACAAATTATCAACATGCTTGTTCAAAATCTTACTATTTCTTTCACCAATGAAACACTGTTAAACAGTATACCATGGACATTTCCCCAAACCTTCCATATTTAAAACCTACATCATTTTAGATGTGACTATAACGGGTGCCTACTTTTATTCAGGCGCTTGTCACCTACCTAAATGTCTGTTGGTTTTTCCAAATAGCTTTTGAGCTCTTTAAAGACAAGAATTGTCATTTATTTCCATACCCCAGATCTTAGCCTTGGGTCCAACAAACTGGTGTTTGATAAATATTTGCAGAATCACTGAGTTATCTAATGATTAAATAATGCTATTAGTCAAAATGAACAAATGCAACCACTGAATGAATGCTGTAAAATGTGTTTGCCTACTTTTTTTCTATTCAAGAACATTTTGATTATTTTCCTCTTTTTTATAGATCTTCAATACATTTCAACAAGCCTAAATAGAACATCTTCTCTGCATCAGGCTCTGTTTTTGTTACTGCTACTTGAACCTGTTTTCCTGTTAGCGATGACTCTTCAAATTCCCACAGTCTATACACTTGACTCAGAAATGGAGGTTTAATCTACTACTAAACCCTGGTTGGAATTGGACTCAGAAAGGCCAGTTTTTATAAGAAGCACAGAAAACCACCACGTTAATGACTTTTCCAGAGTTCTCCAAAATCTATTTAGCCTCATATCCTGATAATCCACAATTTTTTTTTTTTTAAACTTACAGGCACCAGAGAAAGCAGTTTTTGGTATTTATCTTTTTTCTTCCTCTTATAAACCAAGATCTCAGACATCACTTTTAACTGTTTTAAGTCGAGTTTAGCATTAAAATTTCACATATTCGTATCTATTTAAATTTGATTATCAGAGGCTTCTGTGTACCTATTTGAGGGAAAGAAAAATGTTATATAAAATAGAAATATTAAATAATAAAATAACTTTGAAGCTACTATATGTGACAGCATATTCCCACCTAGAAGAGAAAGATATTCCCAGCAAGAGATGATTCCGAGGGATTTCGGCTCTGCTTTTGGCCTGTGATCTGGAATAGGAACTCCAGGTCTCCCTATATCTGTCCTGCCCTATATGATGACCACTAGCCATACGTGAGCACTTGAAATGTGGATGGTCTGAATTGAGATGCCACAAGATACACACTAGGTTTTGTAGACTTGGTAAATGTAAATTATCTCTCTTACTATTAATTTTTAAAATCTGCCTTTTAAAATGATATTTTGGATATATGGATTTTAATAAAGTATGTTATCAGTTGCCACTTTTTTCCTGATCACTTTTATAAGGAAAGTCTTGAAAGCATTGCCTACTGTTGTTGCTTGCACTTACCTTGCAGTCTCTCCTCTGTAAGCTCCGATCAATTTTCATCTCAAAGATGCACCAAGACCTCAATTACCAAGGTTTTAAATGACCTCCATATTGCAAAATTCTATAATCATGATGCTTTTTAAATGAATTTGATCCCAGCACTATTTGGCACAATTGATGACTCCTTTCTTTCTGAAATCTTTTCTTGGCTTCAGTGACCTTATATGCTTCTGGTTTTTCCTCTCCCCTCAATGGGGTTTTTCTTTGATGATTCCTTTTCTTCCCTTTGACTTCTAAATATTGGAGGGACCCTAGGCTCAGTTCTGGGACTTCACCTCTCCTCAAAATTCACTCTCTCATTTACCCAATGCTTTAGTTTTAAACACCATTGGCATATAAAAAATCCAAAATATTTCCTCCAGCCCTGACTTACTTCCCAAATTCATAAAACAACTGCCAACACCATTTAGTATCTTTATCTGCTTGCCTAGTATACACTTCAAACTTAACTCTGTTCTCTCTCATTCTCTCTTGGCTTGTGCTTTTCGTACACCTACCAAGGTTCTCATTCTCAGTAGATGGCATCAGCATCTGCCACACTGCCAAAGCTTCATATCTAAGATCTGCCCTCTCTTTCTCTTAGATTCAATGTATCAGTGCATCTGATGGACTCAACCTCTGAAGCCCATCCTATCTTCCCAGGGTGTTCCCTGCTCCAAGCTACCATCTTCTATCACCTGAACTGTTTTTATAATCTACTGACTAGTTTTCCTATTTCTGCCCTTACTCCACTATAATCTACTCTAGGTATCGTGTGCAGAGTCATCCTTTACATTAAAAATTAGATCTAAAGCAGCAACATATTTTAACTTCCTACTTATCCCTATTCATTACCACATAATAGTTTCTTGCTCATTTGCCTTTAGTCTTTTGACTCTCTTTGGTAAAAGGCAGAATCTTATCTGTCTTATTCACCAGTATATTTCTAGTACCTAGAGCAGTAAGCATACTAAACATTGAAATATTTATTGACTGGATAAATATTTAATTGCTCCAGTTTATTCACTAGGACAGGGAAAAAAAACGGAAAAATCAGTGATGTTGGGGAAAGACCACAGGTTCATAATAAACTGAATGTTGCATTTCCAACTCTGTCTACTCTAGTGTATAGTTACCTTCCTTGGTCTACCTACTTGTTTTCACTGTGGACCAAATTTCTCCTAAACAGCTTTCTGTGATATTCAATACAGTAAACTTTTGGTCATGTGTAGTTACTGGGTACTTGAAATGTGAATAATGCAACTGAGTAGCTAAATACTTAATTTTATCTAATTAAATTGAAAAGCCACATTGACTAATGGCTGTCGTACTGGATGGAGCTGCTCTAGAGTGAAAGTTCCTCAAAGGCAGTTTTTATGCTTTAGTTCATCTCCATATCCTGAACACCAAGCAAGTGTCTGATGCAACACAGGTGCTCATTAAGACTGGTTAATACTCCTGAGTCAAAGGCAGGATAGTGAGAACTTGGGGCCTTGCAAAGTGATGTCTCTGTAGCAGAGAAGACTCCAGTAGTGTCTCTTCTTCAGTGTAACCATGGGAATAGTTTCAGAGGTTTTAGAGATGTACAGGTTTTAAACCTATAAAAAATACAGGTTTTAGAAATGTAGAAATTCAAGATGCTCTCCTGATTTGTACAAGCTGTGTGACCTCAGGCAAGCCACAGAACCACCTCTGAGCTTCTTTTTTCTTCACCTATGAAATAATAATATAAAAGAATGTAGCTTCTAACTCACTGGATTTTTATAAGAATCAGTCGAGGCCAAGAATAGGAAAACCTAGCTATAAAGTGTGAAGTGGTCTGTAAGTATATGGTTCTATTATGAGTCCCGCAGATTGGTCCTATTGGCAGATAAATACTAGGAGTCAGTTATCAAACATCACATCATCTAGACACTACTGGCTCTAGAAATGTTGGCATCTGCTCATTTTACTCCATGATGGAAAAAAGAATAAATAAATCATAAATGATTAATTTAGACTTCCCTCCACGCCTCCCGTTAACAGCTCAAAGTCCCCACCACACAGCAGGCTCAGTGATGAACTGGTGTGGTAGAACCTTCAAGACGGCGGCTAACCCTTCTCCAAGTACAACCAGCTGTGAAAACAAATTTAGCTCCACCAACATTGCAAAGGAGCAAAACTTTTTCATAGGTTAGAGATATAATGTTCACCCCATTCAGAGGAATCCAAACCGAATACCAATGGCTTTTGGGGGTAAGAGGATATTAAGCATAATAGACAGATTATCTGCTAGTTTACTGGAGGTGAAGGAAGAGGCATTTGTCATAGTTTTGCTAGAAAATGAGACTTTATCAAAGGGAGAGAGGGTGAAAGGCCACCAGTTCTATTGGTGCGATTATTATCTTTACATAGCTGGAGTGGCAAAAGAAATGATCCCAAACAGAGCAAAACAAAACAGACCTCACTGAAGCACTTCAAGATGAGCCCCAAGAAGCCATCACACCAGACCCACTGGCTTCATCTTAATTTATCATCCTGGGCCTTGTTGACAAGAGCTGATTGGGTTCTCTGTCTCTCCACACTGCAGCAGGTTTCATCTTAGCGAACCACTTGGTGGACACTGGGGATGGTTAACTTTTAGGAAACAATCACTGTAATACCAAAGATATTCCATTTTTGAGCATCTACTACAGCTCTGAAACTGCTTTCTATTTATTATCTCAATTGACAATCCACAAAATAAGTGTTACCTTTTCTGCTTTGCAAATGAAGCAACTAGGGCTTAAATAAATTGGCAGATCATAGATGTGTTGTTTTGACATGAATAAATATCAATACAGCAACAAATATCATATCAGAAGAAGCTATTTATATAAGCACCTTTCTTAGTGCCTCAAAAAATATACACTTAAGGGATTTGATTGTTGTTTTTTGTTGTTTAGTCGCTAAGTCATGTCCAACTCTTTGCAAAGCCATGAACTGTAGCCCACCAGGTTCCTCTGTCCATGAGATTTCCCAGGCAAGAATGATGGAGAGAGTTGCTGTTTCCTTCTCCAGGGGATATTCCCAATCCAGGGGTTCAAACCCAGGTCTCCTACATTGGCAGGTGGATTCTTCACCACTGAGCCACCAGGGAAGCCAAAGGATTTGATAGGATGCCTATTTGTTTTTTTCTAACAACATTTTGGCTCACATGTTTACATTCTGCATGTGTGTGGAAAGCTTAGAACTCTCAAGAAATACATCTATTCCAGATAGGTTTCTTTAGCACTGCCTTCACTGCCCATGTCAGCAGCCATAGCTGCCTCAGACGAAGAAACTAAGGCTACCTGCCTTAATCAGAGCCATTTCTCCATCCCAATTTCATTTTTCTCTCCTCTGCTTCAGTGGATTCTTCACCACTGAGCCACCTGGGAAGCCCATCAACAAGAACAACAAAGCTTATTTCTATGTTTAATAGTTTGTACCTCTTACTTTTCTGTCCCCTTATTGTCCCTCCCCACTCCCTTGTCCCTCTGATAACCACAAATTTGCTCTCTGTATCCATGAGTCTTCTTCTGACTCAGTTTAAGTAAACTGATTCAAATTAAGTACAGCTGCTTAAATGAACCCTGCTACAGAAGAAAAGCTAAAGGATGAGGTGGCCAGAGGAGGAAGAGGTTTTATCCAAATTTTGAATTATGCCCAGACTCTTTTACTATTCTCTCCCACATCCACGTTTAAGACCCCGACAAGGCACCAAGAATCCCAAGCTCTTCAAAAATTTTAAACAAAGACGTGCAATGAAATATTCACGAGTGTAATTCATTCTAACAATATTTAATAAGCACTTACTATATTCCAGGCCCTGCCTTAGCTGTTCAGGACATAGGCATGGTCCCCCAAATTTCCTTGTGCTTAAAAAGTAAGATAATATTCATCAGATATGGATCCTTCCCTCATGAAATTTGCTTGAGGGACTTCTCAGGCAGTCCAGTGGTTAAGACTCTGAGCTTCCATTGCAAGAGGGTTGCAAGTTCAGTCCCTGGTCAGGAAAATAAGATCTCACATGTCATGTGGCCAAAAAAAGAAATAAAAAGATATTTGATTGCATCCAATAGAGGAAGAGAAAGCTTGGGCACAAATAAAGCTACTGATAAAAGCCCCCGGAGTTTGTAGGAGAATGGAAGATTTGGGACAAAGATGGCTTGGGCAGTGGAAAGCACCATGCTTGAGGTAGAAAGAAGGACATGAGCAAAGGAAAAAAGAGCAGAAAATATTCAGCAAATAACACGGGAGCAGAGCTTCTGAAACTGATTCCTGGGTTCAGGGAACAGAACCCAAGCCACTTATTCCAACTTTCACCTCAATTTTGCATTTGATCTTTCCAGGTTAAAAGTACTGCTTTGAAAAGGGCAAAGGTATCAACATCGCAAATGTCATAAAGAAGAATTGTACTGGCTTCAGCAACCCATGGATCCCAGGCTGGTGCTGGGTATCTGGACCACATCATCTCAACCATAGGCACCTCTGTCTCTTGATCCATAGCACAAACAGGTTGGATAATATTCCACATTCTGCCAGCCCTAATAGGGCTTGATTCTGTCAATTCTCTGATACAAACCAACCAGAGAGAAGATATCTTTCTTCCTGGCTTTCCCTGCCTTTAGATTCCTTCTCACCCTAGTCTCTTTAGATTCTTACACAGTCTGTTTCCCAATCCTTGAACATCCACACTGATATTTAGCCCTGACACTCTAAGTAGTGAGTTTCTGCTTCCAAATGCTATTTGATACCTAGGATTCCTGGTGTAGAGAAAAATGTGTATTTCAATGGAAAACCAAATGCATTATCTACTTATAGCAAACCTTCCCAGACTCTCTGATTCTAGCTTATCCTAGTCTTCAAGCTCTTCTACAACTCTATTTAAAAAAGTGTTAGCCATTCAGCCATGTTTAACTCTTTGTGACCTTATGGACTGTAGCCAGCCAGGCTCCTCTGTGTATGGAATTCTCAGGGGGAGAATACTGGATTGGATAGCCATTCCCTTTTCCAGAGGATCTTCCTGACCCAGGAACTGAACCCAGGTCTCCTGCACTGAAGGTGGATCTTTACCAAATGAGTCACCAGGGAAGTCCAAATCAGTTGGTAGCTCTTAAAGGGAGGTTAAAAGTTTATGGTGTCATCTGTAGACTTCTGTGATGTCTTGGGTAGATGGCACAAATACTTACATTGACAATCATTCAGAAAACAGAGAATAAGGCCATCTTTGTTCCTTGTGGGGTTCTAGGTCTATGATCATCCCAACCCAGGGATTGAACCCATGTCTCTTATATTACCAGCAGATTCTTTACCACTGAGCCACCAGGGACACTGGAAGTACACAGAGTATAATAAATAATTATGTGTTCATTAATTCTTGAATAAATGACAGGTCTAGTCATTTTGGGTCTTTCTGAACTAAACAGGTACCCACCTTCTCCTCTCGGAACAAATCTGTTTTAACCTGTCTCTTCTGGAACTTGTCTAACATATCACCCCATATTGCCAATGGCTGCTCATTAGACTGCTACTAACAGGGGTCCTGGAAGACAGGAATTATATGTCATCCATCCATGTGTCATGGGCTTCCCTCATAGTTCAGTTGGTAAAGAATCTGCCTGCAATGCAGGAGACCTGGGTTTGATCCCTGGAGATGGAAGATCCCCTGGAAAGAGAAAAGGCAACCCACTCCAGTATTCTTGCCTGGAGAAGCCCATGGACAGAGGAGCCTGGCAGGCTACTACCAGGGGTCCTGGAAGACAGGAATTATATGTCATCCATCCATGTGTCATGGGCTTCCCTCATAGTTCAGTTGGTAAAGAATCTGCCTGCAATGCAGGAGACCTGGGTTTGATCCCTGGAGATGGAAGATCCCCTGGAAAGAGAAATGGCAACCCACTCCAGTATCCTTGCCTGGAGAAGCCCATGGACAGAGGAGCCTGGCAGACTACAGTCCATAGGATTGCAACAGTCAGAGACGACATAGTGACTGTACCATCCATTGTCATGTCTCTAATATTAAGCAAGGACCTCCCACACTGAATTCTTACAATTCCTAATGGCACACACGAAAAATGGCTATATTCAATACCTCACAATAACTTATAATGGAAAAGAATATGGTATATAAGGAATGGCAAACCACTTCAGTATTCTTGCTTTGAGAACCCCTTGAACAGTATGAAAAGGCAAAATGATAGGATACTGAAAGAGGAACTCCCCAGGTCAGTAGGTGCCCAAAATGCTACTGGAGATCAGTGGAAAAATAACTCTGGAAAGAATGAAGGGATGGAGCCAAAGCAAAAACAATACCCAGTTGTGGATGTGACTGGTGATAGAAGCAAGGTCCAATGCCGTAAAGAGCAATATTTCATAGGAACCTGGAATGTTAGGTCCATGAATCAAGGCAAATTGGAAGTGGTCAAACAGGAGATGGCAAGAGTGAACATCAACATTCTAGGAATCAGTGAAATAAAATGGACTGGAATGGGTGAATTTAACTCAGATGACCATTATTATATCTACTACCGTGGGCAGGAATCCCTTGGAAGAAATGGAGTAGCCATCATGGTCAACAGAAGAGTCCAAAATGCAGTACTTAGAAGCAATCTCAAAAACAACAGAATGATCTCTGTTCGTTTCCAAGGCAAATCATTCAATATCACAGTAATCCAAGCCTGTGCCCCAACCGGTAACGCTAAAGAAGCTGAAGTTGAATGGTTCTATGAAGACCTACAAGACCTTTTAGAACTAATACCCAAAAACAGGTGTCCTTTTCATTATAGGAGACTGGAATGCAAAAGTAGGAAGTTAAGAAACACCTGGGGTAAAAGGCAAATTTGGCCTTGGAATACGGAATGAAGCAGGGCAAAGACTAATAGAGTTTTGCCAAGAGAACGCACTGGTCATCGCAAACACCCTCTGCCAACAACACAACAGAAGTCTCGACACATGAACATCACCAGGTGGTCAGCACCGAAATCAGACTGATTATATTCTTTGCAGGCAAAGATGGAGAAGCTCTATACAGTCAGTAAAAATAAGACCGGGAGCTGACTATGGCTCAGATTATGAACTCCTTATTGCCAAATTCAGACTTAAATTGAAGAAAGTAGGGAAAACCACTAGACCATTCAGGTATGACCTAAATCAAATTCCTTATGATCATACAGTGGAAGTGAGAAATAGAGTTAAGGGCCTAGATCTGATAGATATAGTGCCTGATGAACTATCCCCATGGAAAAGAAATGCAAAAAAGCAAAATGGCTGTCTGGGGAAGCCTTACAAATAGCTGTGAAAATAATAAAAGCGAAAAGCAAAGGAGAAAAGAAAAGATATAAGCATCTGAATGCAGAGTTCCAAAGAATAGCAAGGAGAGATAAGAAAGCCTTCCTGAGCAATCATTGGAAAGAAATAGAGGAAAACAACAGAATGGGAAAGACTAGAGATCTCTTCAAGAAACTTAGAGATATCAAGGGAACATTTCATGCAAAGATGGGCTCGATAAAGGACAGAAATGGTATGGACCTAACAGAAGCAGAAGATATTAAGAAGAGGTGGCAAGAATACACAGAAGAACTGTACAAAAATGATCTTCATGACCAAGATAATCACGATGATGTGATCACTCACTTAGAGCCAGACATCCTGGAATGTGAAGTCAAGAGGGCCTTAGAAAGTATCACTACAAACAAAGCTAGTGGAGGTGATGGGATTCCAGTAAAGCTATATCAAATCCTGAAAGATGATGCTGTGAAAGTGCTGCACTCAATATGCCAGCAAATTTGGAAAACTCAGCAGTGGCCACAGGACTGGAAAAGGTCAGTTTTCACTCCAATCCCAAAGGCAATGCCAAAGAATGTTCAAATTATTGCACAATTACACTAATTTCACATGCTATCAAAGTAATGCTCAAAATTCTTCAAGCAAGGCTTCAACAGGATGTGAACTGAGAAGTTCCAGATGTTCAAGCTGGTTTTAGAAAAAGCAAAGGAACCAGAGACAAAATTGCCAACATCTGCTGGATCATTGAAAAAGCAAGAGAGTTCCAGAAAAACATCTATTTCTGCTTTATTGACTATGCCAAAGCCTTTGACTGTGTGGATCACAATAAACTGTGGAAAATTCTGAAAGAGATGGGAATACCAGACCACCTGACCTGCCTCTTGAAAAACCTATATGCAGGTCAGGAAGCAACAGTTAGAACTGGACATGGAACAACAGACTGGTTCCAAATAGGAAAAGGAGGACGTCAAGGCTGTATATTGTCACCCTGCTTATTTAACTTCTATGCAGAGTACATCATGAGAAATGCTGGACTGGAAGAAACACAAGCTGGAATCAAGATTGCCGGGAGAAATATCAATAACCTCAGATATGCAGATGACACCACACTTATGGCACAAAGTGAAGAGGAACTAAAAAGCCTCTTGATGAAAGTGAAAGAGGAGAGTGGAAAAGTTGGCTTAAAGCTCAACGTTCAGAAAATGAAGATCATGGCATCTGGTCTCATCACTTCATGGCAAATAGATGGGGAAACAGTGGAAACAGTGTCAGACTTTATTTTTTTGGAATCCAAAATCACTGCAGATGGTGACTGCAGCCATGAAATTAAAAGACACTTACTCCTTGGAAGGAAGTTATGACCAACCTAGACAGCATATTCAAAAGCAGAGATATTACTTTGCCAACAAAGGTCCGTCTAGTCAAGGCTATGGTTTTTCCAGTGGTCATGTATGGATGTGAGAGTTGGACTGTGAAGAAAGCTGAGCACCGAAGAAATGATGCTTTTGAACTGTGGTGTTGTAGAAGACTCTTGAGAGTCCTTTGGACTGCAAGGAGGACCAACCAGTCCATTCTAAAGGAGATCAGTCCTGGGTGTTCATTGGAAGGAATGATGCTAGAGCTGAAACTCCAGTACTTTGGCCACCTCACGCAAAGAGTTGACTCATTGGAAAAGACCCTGATGCTGGGAGGGATTGGGGGCAAGAGGAGAAGGGGACGGCAGAGGATGAGATGGCTAGATGGCATCACCAACTCGATGGACATCAGTTTGAGTGATCTCCAGGAGTTGTTGATGGACAGGGAGGCCTGGTGTGCTGCAGTTCATGGGGTCACAAAGAGTTGGACACAACTGAGTGACTGAACTGAACTGAACTGATATATATATATATATATCAGGAAGCACATCTGATTAATCTTTTGGCTCTAATGGTAAACAACCCGTCTGCCAATGTAGGAGACATACGAGACTTAGGTTCGATCCCTGGGTTGGGAAGTTCCCCTGTTAAAGGAAATGACAACCTACTCCAGTATCCATATCTGGGAAATTCCATGGACTGAGGAGCCTGGCAGTCTATAGTCCATGGTGTTGCAAAGAGTCAGACATGACTGGCCATGCAGTAATTATATATATATATATAATATATATATATATATATAATCCTGAAACTAACCCCTAAGACTACCATAACATTATAAATCAACTATACTTCAATTAAAAAATTGACATATAATAAAATGTGAAATTGGAAAAGACCCTGATGCTGGCAAAGATTGAGGGAAGGAGGAGAAGGGGATGACAGAGAATAGGATGGTTAGATGGCATCACCGACTCATTGGACATGAGTTTGGGTGGGCTCCGGGAGTTGGTAATGGACAGGGAGGCCTGGCGTGCTGCAGTTCATGGGGTCGCAAAGAGTGGGACACGACTGAGCTACTGAACTGAACTGAACTGAACTGAAAATGTGAAATTATTCAAACTGCTCTGGACTTGGGAGTAGCCATGAAGTTAAAAGATGCTTACTCCTAGAAGGAAATTTATAAGAAACCTGTTGCTGTTCAGTAACCAAATAGTGTCCATCCAACTCTTTGTGACCCCATGGACAGCAGCATGCCTGGCTTCCCTGTCCCTCACCAGCTTCCAGGGTTTACCCAAATTCACTTCCCTTGAATCAGTGGCATCACTTTGCTGACAAAGGTCCATATAGTCAAAACAATTGTTTTTCCAGTAGTCCTGTATGGACATAAGAGTTGGACCATAAAGAAAGCTGAGCACTAGAGAATTGATGCTTTCAAATTGTGGTGCTTTAAAAAAATTCTTGAGTGTCCCTTGGACTGAAAATTCAAACCAGTCAGTCCTAAAGGGAGTCAATCTTGAATATTCATTGGAAGGACTGATGCTAAATCTGAAGCTCCAATACTTTGGCCACCTGATGCAAAGAGCCAACTCATTGGAAAAGACCCCGATACTAGGAAAAATTGAAGGCAGAAGGAGAAGGGTGCAACAGAAGATGAGATGGTTGGATAGTATCACCAATTCAATAAACATGAGTCTGAGCAAACTCTGGGAGATAGTAGAGAACTGAGGAGCCTGGGGCACTGAATGCAGTCCATGGGGTTACAAGGAGTTGGACATGACTTAGTGACTAAACAACAAGGGAACTGAAATCAGTTTCCAAGCACATCCTTTCAAGTTTCCTGATGCAAATCTTCTCTAAGGTTTTGCCCAGTTTGGAGACAATCCACTGATCTGAGTACACATGTCCGGGCACTGCTGGGATGAGATCAAATGTTTCCTGTTGGAGCTGGGTCTCAACAGCCCTTGGAGGGCTCTCAGTGACCCCGAGAGCCGGTGTGAAAGTGGACCAGCAGCCAGATGGCTTCATGTTTCCACATTCCTTCAGCTTGTTTTCTTACTGTGGCAGATACCCGAGAGCATCCCAAATCCTCAAGAGAGATGGAATTTCATGAAAATCCTTGTTACTTTTGCAAAGCAGGAGATATGAACTCTTGAGTTCAATAAAGAAAAGTTTGAAACATATACCAAGGGTTTTCAAGTTATCTGCAATGATATTAAAAAAATATACAAATGCATGGTGTTTTTTTTTTTTTTTTTTTTCAACATTCAGTTCCACCTGGGGACAAAAGTGCCACACATACCCACCCCTGAAGATTAAGACAGGTCAGAGTTCACAGAGTTGTGGCCACACAAACAGATTATTCTGTTTCCTGAGACATCGTTTATGTTGCAGCTGCCTCCTTGGAAGAAGATCATGAATCACCTTGTTCTTCTTTCTTCCATCTGATCCGACACCACATAAACAAGCAGTGTTGAATGGGAAAGAAAGCATTTCAGGCGAATGATTTCAATACAGTTGGAATTGCTTAGCTTGTAAAACCAATTGTATGACCCATCAGCTTAGTCTGTAACAAGGTCTTATACTAGAAAGAAGCAGTCTTGGTCTTGGGGATAATCAGATTTGGATGAAAGAAAGAGACATGATTATTTAACACCATCAATTACATGACAGATGTTGTGGTTTATTCTTCCCCACTTGAGCTACCATTTCACCCAACCACCCGGAGAAGTGACAGTAGTGCAACTTTCCATAAATTATGAGAAGAAAAATATTCCCGAGATTATTTAATAAGGGACAAAGTCAGCATCTGAATCCTCATCTCTTTGACACTAAGAAATTAATTTATTGACTCAGTGAACATTTAGCTGTAATTTTCTATGTTAGTGATAAATAACTGAAGAAGAATGAATGAATTACCTTATTTGATCTTATTTTTATCTATTTTTGAATCAATGAAACTGAAATACAAAGTTGAATACATTACTTATTTATATAATTATCAAATGATGGAGTTTAGATCTTTTCTCTCTTACAAAGAAATTGAAGGATAAGAGAATTCAGGTTTTAAGATGTAAACTAATACGATGAGGATGAGGTGTCAATAAAATATAACAAAGCACCAAAGTTTGAAATAAGTTGGTTTGGGGCTAAAATAATAATAATAATGTTCCCTAAAGACTCAGCTAAGAAATCACAGACCACTTTGGTGTCAACAGACCCCATATTGACACATAAGATGAAAAGTAGAGATCAGGATGCTGAAATAGCCACCAAAATAAATAGAATACTTGGTTTGAATTAAATAGAGGTGATAAAGTTGGCAAACTTAAATCGTATGACACACCTTAAATGTGTGTGAAATCTTCTCTTAAGGGTGCTTCATGTAAAATTTAGCAGTTTAGCGGAATATTTTGGAACCGTAGCTCACAAGTAAAGACCCTGACTTACAGAACAGATATGCCTGGGATTATATTTGAACTCTGTCAAACACCACGTGTAGATCTAGAGAAACTCAGCCACCTCCCTAAACTCCAGGGAATGAGAATAAGAGTTACACCTACTTTTTTTAATGTTATGACAATTTAATGAGATAATCCTTCCAAAACACATAGTAAATATCTGATATGTAATATTCCCAGAATAAACATAGAAAATAGAATTATTAAATGAAAACAAGCTTTAAAAAAATATATTTATGCCATGACACAAAATGTTCTCATTTTACTAATATCATCACAACTATGGTTAGATGTCTTCTGATGTTGAAATGAGGTTTATAGCATCCTGCCTTCTTTGATCTATTTTTTCCGTTAGTCACCTAAATACTTTGCCTGCTGCTGCTGCTGCTGCTAAGTCGCTTCAGTCATGTCTGACTCTGTGCGACCCCATAGACGGCAGCCCAACAGGCTCCCCCGTCCCTGGGATTCTCCAGGCAAGAACATTGGAGTGGGTTGCCATTTCCTAGAATACCATTATTAATCAAAGAAGCTAGCAAAACTAAAAATATCCAATCATATAGACATCAATCACAGTTATAAATCAGGACTAGGGCATTTTTTAGAGGGAGATGGGTTAATATAACCAATAACAGAGCAGTGAAGCATTAGATGAAAGCACTGAATTAAGAATTAACATATTCTGTACTTAGTTTCTCAGTCATGTCTGACTCTTTGTGACCCCATAGACTGTAGCCCACCAGACTGTTAAGTCCATGGAACTCTCCAGGCAAGAATACCTGAATGGGTTGCCATGCCCTCCTCCAGGGGATCTTTCCAACCCAGGGATTGAACCCAGGTCTTCCACACTGCAGGTGAAGTCTTTACCATCTGAGCCACCAGGGAAGCCCAAGAATTAACATAATTTTGGTCAAATTTTTACTCAAGTTACATTGTCTCTCCGAATCTTTGATTCCTCATTTGGCACACAAGTGACTCAGGAAAAATTATAGGCATGGTGGCTTCTATCTCTCAAATGGAAGTTATTAACATTTTAATGTTGCTTTAGTAATATCATACAAGCATTAGTAACAATTATTATTATAAATAATTTGAGGTCTACTTCCTGAATTGCTGCTTCAGTCATTATATCCAATTACCTCATTATCTAAATTCACATGGATTATAATCCTGAAAGGCATGTACAAGCATGGCTTTGAAGAAACCAACGTGTCACCTCATGCATTCATAAAATAATCAAAAGTGCTGAGGCCATATGGTAAAACGTCCAAGTTTTGCTACCTCCCTTCTCCAGTCTCTCCTTTGACTTCCATTTCTATTCCACATTTTGGAGTATTTATTTACCTTGAGCTTAGACGAGACCCTGCAGTCCCCAAAGGGGAGAGAGATCCAGTTCTGAAGAGAGACTTGGGGGAAAACCATATTTCATGCCCATTGGCGTTCGGAAGGCGGTCGGACTATCAGTTGGGAAGTTTCTTGCAAAAAGTATAAACAGAGAGTTAGAGGGTGGCCGAGTATTTGACTTCCCCTCTGACTTGAAGCTCTCAGCACCTCCAGCTCACCATCTGCAAGAGAGATCATCAGAATGTAACAGCCCATTTATTCTGATGACCTTGTTTTACTCATGTAGAAATTGAGGCCCTGAATATGAAGTAATGTGCCCAAGGTCACAGAATGAGTTAGCGTTGTTCCCAATCAGAGACCACACTCTCAGCTATCCTTTTCCTTCTTTTAAGTCAAGCATGAGTCTGTGACAAGGAAGAATTTCAATAATCGTAAATAGCAGGGCAGTATTCAGTCACCTTGCCATGCTTTAGCCACACAATGAATTTTAGTTTGCTGGAGAGGAAGAGATTATGAGTTTTGCTTTCAAGAAAAGCTTAGCTGAGTCTCTTATTTTTTATTCAATAGCTATGTGATTTTTGTTTGTTTTTAGCTTATAAGCTTCCCTCCGTTTCCTTCCTTATGAAGCAAGGGTAATCATGGAATTGTTGCTGAATTAATGGAAACTGTAAGAAATCATAAGCAATAGAGCACAGTTCCTGACAGATGGTGGGGACTCTAAGGAAATCTTTTTCTCCTCCTATGACTCCGTGGAGGCTGTGATGTTCACACTTGTTCGTTGTTCAGTCACTAAGTCGTGTCTGACACTTTGTGACCCAATGAAGTACAGCACACCAGGCTTGCCTGTCCATTACTATCTCCCAGAGTTTGCACAAACTCATGTCCATTGAGCCAGTGACGCCATCCAGCCATCTCATCCTCTGTCACCTCCTTACCCTCCTGCCCTCAATCCGCCAACATTTAGGTGTTTTTCATAGAACACCCAGAGATATTTCATGCAAATGCTGTTTTTCAAATATTTCATTTTTCTGTCACATTTTAGAAAAATTCCTGCTAAATATGCTTTGCCAGGGAATAAAAAAAAGGAATTCTAGAAAAAAATAATTATGAGACTTCCAGATGAAACACACAAGTACGCCCACAAACACACACTGTACATACAATTTTACTTTCATTTCCTTCTCCCAAATCACTTCTCCTCAAAAAAAAAGGCACTAAAAGCCTAAGTATTTTTTTTTTACTCAAGAAAGGTGATTTATTATTATTTTTTTTTTTAACTGGTGTAATCTCCCTCACAAGCCCCTTCCTTCAATCCTCACTCCACTTAAACAATCTTCAAGACAGCTTGAATTTGTTTATTAATGATATTCAAATTATCCCTGGATTAAATGATTTGTTAAAATATTCAATGAATTCAGAATTCCTTTCTTTCTCATAGCTTGTTTATTGTTTAATATTGTTTCTTTTTGTTTGATCAATGCTCAACCTTTTGGATTCTTCTGCTTTCTCTATTTTTCTATTTTTAAAGGCATAAATTCATAAGACTGTGAGGAGAGAATACTGGAAGCTAGAAAGCAGATGCCTACGTTGTAATAACTAACTAAGCAGATCCACAAAAATAGGCTCTTAATAGTTGGCAGTGAAGGAAGCCAAGAAGCAACTTAATTTACATTACAGAACTCCCAAAAGCCTTAGAAACTGGCAGCATCATATACCTTTGAGAATGGGAGAGAAGGTTAGGCAAAATGCAAAAGGAACAATTAAAACCTTCTGAAAAGCCATCCAAGTACTAGATCTCTTTCCTCTGTTCAAACAGAATTCTGCACATCCTGACAGAAAAGGGAACTTACTCCCTAAAGAGTGTAAAACAAAGAGTCTCTGGGAAGACAAACGCCAAGCATCATTAGGCACAAAGATGGGGGTACCATAGTGAAAATAGGGAAATCAAGTAAAATGTTACATATCTAGTGTTGAGACATGGAGGCTTCCCTGCCTTCTCCCTGCTCTGAGTTTTGCATGATGGTAGTTGGGCTTATGTTCCAGAGAGTGAAGGATTGGGAACACGTGTACACCCGTGGCGGATTCATGTTGATGTATGGCAAAACCAATACAATATTATAAAGTAATTAGCCTCCAATTAAAATAAATAAATTTAAATTAAAAAAAAAGAGTCCTCTCTGGACAATTGGCCAAGTTCAAGAGAAATGACCTAGTACAAGAGTATTGGCTTCAGGGCTTGGACAACAAAAATAGCCAGCTACACCTTCCTAAGATGAAAGAATCCACTGACACACATGAAATTCTAATCAGATATTAGCGCCTATCCTTATAAACTGGAAATCAGCCAGATCTGACATTGAAAAAAATGTCTAATGTAAAAGTCAGAGACTAAAGAAAGATGAAAAAGAAATTAAAAGAAAGAGAAACCACACTTAGGGAAGTTAAAACTCTATCATTGGTATCTTCCAAGGCAGGAAAGAATATATGAAATCTACAAAACAAGAACAGGAAGCTACGAAACAGGAACTTCCAAAGAGCAAAATAAAAGTTCTTACAATTATGATAAATATGATCGAGGAGAAAATACAAGAGAAGAAATGAAGGGTAACAACAGAAAATAAAATTTAATAAGTCTCATAAAAAGCAGAACAGAATAAACAAAATAGAAAATGAATGAAACAAAAAAAAGCACCAAATCAAAGAGACTCAATATACAAATACTATGAATTCCAATCAAAGAGAGTAAAAAATTTGAAGCTAAAGGATGAATTAAAGAGATAATTCAGCAACTTTGCAAATCTGAAGCACATGAGTTTCTGTTCAAAGGGTTTAGTGTAGTGTATGAGAACAAACCTACACCAAGACACACCACGGAGAAGTTTCAGAATATTAGAGGGAAAGTACAAAATTCACAGGCTTCCAGACAAGGGACCAGGTATTACAGAAGTGGGGATATACTTTAGATACAGGATGAAGAATCCAGAAGGCCATACTTCTCAACACAACACTGGGAGGTAAAAGAAAATGGGGAAACACATTAACGATTCTAAGGGAAAATGATTTGTCCCCCGACTCTTAAACACAATCTGTATATATCTTATGGAGATACAAAAAAGCTATGTTCAGCAAGATCATAAAATTTGCAATCGTGTATTCTTTCCCAGAAATCACATGGCAGATTTGATTTGCTCTATCTGAAAAGGGATATAAACCATCAGAGAGGATACAACGAGACCAAAGACCCAAATAAGTGACCACAACACAAGAGAGAGTAGAAATCAGTCCCCAGAGTGAAAGGCAAGGAAGGGGTTGTCTGTGCAGCAAACCCCAGCAAGAGCTCAGGCCAGGGAAGGACAGTCAAGAAGTATTCCCAGGCAAGAAGATGACATTTTTAAGATTTCTGAGTTATTTGTGTGTGTTCAAAGGGGATTTACACAACTGGCAGGAGTCCAGAGTTGAATTTATAGTCCATCTGCCAATGCAGGAGACAGAAAAGAGACATGGGTTTGATTCCTGAGTCAGGAAGATCCCCTGGAGAAGGGCATAGCAACCCACTCCAGTATTCTTGCCTGGAAAATTCCATGGACAGAGGAGTCTGGGAGGCTGACTGAGTGACTGAACACACACATATGCACACATATCCACAAAGAAAATTAGCAAAAAAAAAAAAAAAACCCTAAAAAGACAAAAAGTAAAAAATCAACTTCGTGGGTAAATATTTTGCAGGAAAGTGAAGATGATCACATTGTATTGTATGGATCAACTAAGAAAAGTACATACATAAAAAAATAATAATCTAATCCTGGGTACTGAACTAAACAAAACTGCTTGATAAATATGTGGGGAAATAGCAATAGGAAATATGTGAAAGAGTAAGAGAAAAAAAAGAGAGAGACAGTGATGAGGTGGTGGATAAAAGAAGCAAATTTCCCTGTATTGGGAAGTCAGTGTATAATGTCTAAAACAGAAAAATCTAAAAGTATAATCGTGCCATTTGAAAATGGTTGTGGTTGTTTAGTCACTCAGTTAGGTCTGACTCTTTGTGACCCCATGGACTATAGCCTGCCAGGCTGCTATGTCCATGGGGATATCTAGGTAAGGATACTGGAGTGAGTTGCCATTTCCTTCTCCAGGGGATCTTCCCAACACAGGGATCGAATCAGTTCTCCTGCAAGTCTCCCTCATTGCAGGTGGATTCTTTACCTCTGAGCCATCAGGGGAGCCCAGTTGGAAAATATGGACACAAATAATTTACTTAAAAAGTTGCAAGCCATCGCCTTTAAGAAGACAGTGTCTAGGGTGGGACAGGACCTCTATTAGTAAGTCGTATAACTATTTGATCCTTTTCAAATACATGCATATATACTTTTCAAAAAATTATATTAAAACTTATTTTCCAAGCTTCCTCTCCAAGACTTTTGAAGTCTCTATTAACTGTCATATATCAGTTGTGTGTGAGTGGGTGCTCAGTTGCTTAGTCGTGTCTGACTCCCTGCGACCCCATGGAGCCTGCCAAGCTCTTCTGTCCATGGAATTCTCCAGGGAACAATAATGCCATTTCCTTCTCTAGGGGATGTTCCCGACCCGGGGACCGAACCCGCATCTCCTGCTTTAGCAGGCGGGCTCTTTACCACTGAGCCATCTAGGAAGCCCCAATATAGTCGTTACCTTTTGTCAATCGCCTTTCTTTGCAAGAACAAAGTATCCATCAAATCACTGAGTCTGATGGACTGTTTCATCTAGTTTCTTCCAATATTTATTAAATTGAAATCCTCAATACTAAAATTATGAAATGTTTCTTGACATACTACCTAAAATCATCTAATTTAGTTGTTCAACGGTGCATCCCACATCAAAAGCACTTTGAACAGAATCTCTCATGAAAGGCAAGTCACTGCTGTCCACTCACCACTAGAGGGAAATATTGGTCTTTTTACTAAACACTCACCGTCCAGTGAGGACCAGCTTCTTCAGGCAATGGATAGTCGTTATAAAGTCCTGGCTTGTGTCGTTTTTTCCCTTTCTAGAGTGTAAAATACCTGAGCGTGAAGCGACCTTGGTGTCCATTTAGTCTCTGACCTTTCCCTTTCTGCACTTAAAGATGAGACCCAGCGATGAATGGTGCTTTCTTAGGTTACGGAATAAGGATGTGAGAAAGATAGTTTCCTTATTTACTTCAACTAGACAAATCAGGAATTAAACAGAAGAGTAACTCGAAAGAATTTGCTTTTTAGTGCAAGATTCTTGAGCTGGAGTATGCTAATTTAAACTTTAACATCCGTTGAATGTTTACCATGTGCTGGGATTTCAGATTCTTTAATCTTCGTTCTTCATTCTTATCTTGTGAGGTAGGAACAATCATTATCCCCATTCTTTAGATGATGAAACTAAGGCACAGAGAGGTTGACTTACCTGCCCCAAATCACACAGGTAGTAGGTAGCCAATGCAAATTTATGATAACCATCATGTTTACTGATTATCCATGAAATACGTGGCATATATCAGTCAAGGTAGAACAAGCTACCTCTTCTCTCTGGGGAAAGTGGCCTCACTTCACTTTTTTGCTTCGATGAAATAATTTGTCCCATTGACCCCACAGATACGTGAAGATTCCAGCCTGGTAAGCAGAGCTGTTTCTGGGTCTGATTTCTTTTTGTTCCCAATGCCTGTCTCCGTTAGATGAGTGAATAAACACGATTCTAATTATGTCACAAACACATCAGTTGCAGAGAAAACATATTCATGACACATCTCATAATTCATTCCGTTTTAAGAAAACTCCACAAAAGCTATCATTGTCCTCTCGGTCTCTCTTAAGACCGTGGAGTTGATCCAACCAAATGCCTAATTCTTCCTCAGTCCTTCCCCCCATACCCCAGCCAGTCTGTAACACAGTTTTTCAGCCCATAAAACATAAGCATGTCACCGTGTACATGGGCAGGCTCCTAAGCCCACTGCATTGTATCATTTCATGAGCTGACGTGTCACCGCTTTACGAAACACCTGGAGTCTGTATCATTTATTGCTCGGGGCTGGCCAAGTCCTCATCCTCCATGTTCACAGAACTCTGGGCTGGTTTAGCTCACCATCCTTCAGAACACTGGGGCTGAGGGAGGGGGAGAGCCCCTGTGCAAAGATGGAAACCACATTCAAAGAGAAGGGTTTCCTAATGGAGTTTACAGCCAAGGCATTTCCTCCCAAGGACTGGACACCTCTCTGCACAGAAGGAAAGCATGTTCTGTGAAGAATCCCTATAGATTTTCAAACACCTTGCTGGAAGATTTGAAGTCAGTCACTGCATTTCTAGAAGTTTGGGAGGCTTGAAATATACCCTTATCTTGCCCCTCCACACTGTCCCCCACTCCAATCCATCTTCTACATTCTTTTTTTTTTTTACATGTTTTAAATTAATTTATTTTAGAAAAATAAAGTCTGACAATTGGTGCCTTAAGACAGGATATCATGAATTCAGCAAGTTATTAATACAGACTTTCAAAAACCTCTACAGATTAGTCCAAAGCAGAAAATTATTTTTCGCCCATTCTTGGATTCAGACACATCAGAAAATATATATATAAATATAAATAAAATGACAAACCTAATATCACCAATTAATTGATAGTTTTTAACATCCTACACTTGTTTGTTTGAACAATCTCTGTATAATAGGAATAGCTGAGTGATTTTCCCCTGCCCTACCTTCATATTGTATGAGGCAATAATGAAAATATTTAAATTACTTTTGCAAAATCAAAACATGGTCTTTATTGGTATACAGCTTTGTGAATTGTAACACATGTATAGATTCTTGTAGCCACCACTGCATTCAGGATGGAACAATTCCATCACCCCCGCCCCCCGCCCCCAAAAAAGATATTTCTTTATAGACACACCATGAGTTTCCTCTTCCCTGAACTTCCCTGATAGCTCAGTCGGTGAAGATTCCGCCTGTAATTCAGGAGATTCCAGTTCAATTCCTGGGTTGGGAAGATCTGCTGGAGAAGGGATAAGCTACCTACTCCAATATTCTGGCCTGGAGAATTTCATGGACTGTATAGTCCACGGGGTAGCAAGGAGTTGGACACAACTGAGCAACTCTCATTTTTTCTCCTCTTCCCTAACTTCTGGAAAACATGGGTTTGATCTCCACAACTATAATTTGTTTCTTTTGTGACTGTCATATAAATGCAATCCTAGACCACATCAACTTTGAGACAAAATTCTTTCAGTGTAATGCTTTTGAGATTCATTCAAATTGTTTTGTTTCTTCTACTGTTCTTTTTTTTTATTGCTGAAAACTATTCCATTTTATGGGTGTATCACAGTTTGCTTCTCCATTCACCCAGTGAAACATATTTGGCTTGTTTTCAGTTTGAGTCAATTATAAACAGAACTATAGACACTACTATGCAGGTTTTCTCTGTGTGTGAACATAAGGTTTTATGATACTAGCATAAATACCTAGAAATAGAATTGCTGTGTCATATGATAAGTGTGTGTTTAACTTTATAACAAATTTCCAAAATGTTTTCCAGAGTAGCTGAAACTTGTTGCATTCTCACTAACAAGACATGAGGATTCCAGTTGCTCTGTATCTTCACCATAGCTTGGTATTATCAGTACTTTTTAAAGCATCCTAATAGTTATGGACTGTTTTCTCATGATGGTCTCTTTATTTAAAATTTTGGCCACACCCTGTGGCATCTGAGATCTTGGCTCCCTGACCAAGGATCGAATCCACATCCCTTGCATTGGAAGGCAGAGTCTTAATCATGGGGCTACCAGGGAAGTCCCATCACATGATGGTGTGAATCCACCTTTCCCTCATGACTTATGATATTGAGCATCTCATAATATGCTTGTCTTCTGTATACTCCCTTTGGCTAAATGTCTATGCAAATATATCACCCATTTTTTAAAGTTTTTTTTAAAATTTTCTCATTGCTAAGTTTTGTAAACTTCTTATGTATATTTTATACAAGCCACTTGCCAGACATGTGATTTTTCAATACCTTCTCCTAATCTGTGACATGTATTTTCATTCTCTTAATGATATCTTCCAAAGAGTAATTTTAAAACATTTTTGGCAAAATTTATCTTTATAAAAAATTTTATGGATTATGCCTTGGGAGTAATATCTAATAACTCCTTGTTAACCCCAGGACACATATTTTCAAACATTTTTACTGTTTGATGTTTTATATTTAGATCTGTGATCTATTTTGAGTTAATTTTTATATAAAATATGAGATTTAAGTGAAGTTTATTATTTCACCTGTGGATGTTCAATTTTTTCCAAATCAATTTATTAAGAAGACTCTCCTTTCTAATTGCCTTTGCATCTTTGTCAAACATAATTGACTATGTGTGTGTGCTCAGTCGCTTAGTCGTGTCTGACTCTTTGGGACTCCATGGACTATAGTCCACCTGGCTCCTCTGTCCATGGGATTTTCCAAGCAAGAATACTGGAGTGCATTGCCATTTCCCCCTCCAGGGGATCTTTCCAATCCAGAGACCAAACTCATGTCTCCTGTGTCTCCTGCACTGTAGCTGGGTTCTTTACCACTGAGCCACCAGGAAAGCCCCAATGTGTGGTCTATTTGTAGACTCTCTTCTGTCCCTTTGGTTTATGTATCAATCCCCTTCAATATCACAAGATTATGATCAGTGTAGCTTTACAGTGAGTCTTAAAATCAGGTAGTATGACTACTCCAAATTTATTCTACCTTTTTAGCAATTCTAGTTTATTTGCCTTTCTATACCAATTTTAGAAAAATTAAATATGCGCTACTGCTCGATTTTATGTGTACGTTCTTTATAGGCTTAAGGAAACTCATTTCTATTCTTAGTTGGCTGAGAATTTCTATCATATCAAATGACGCTACACTTTGTCTTTTTTTATTGATATAAGGTTTTTTCTTTGTCTTCTTCTTCTTTAGATTTTAGTCTGGTAGATAACACTGATTGATTCCCAAATACTGAATCAGTCACCCAATCCCTGGAAAATTCAATGTGATCATCATGCATTATTTGTATATATTGCTAGATTTGACTTGTTAATATTTTGTAGATTTTCGCGTTCATGGACATGAAGGATTTGTATTGTACTTTTCTGTATTGTCTTTGTCTGGTTTGGGTATCAGAGTAATTGTTGTTGTTCAGTCACTCAGGTGTGTCCGACTCTCTGTGACCCTCTGGACTGCATCATGCCAGGCTTCCCTGTTCTTCACCATCTCCTAGAGTTTGCTCAAACTGATATAAATTGAGTTGATGATGCCATACAACCATCTCATCCTCTGTTGTCCCCTTCTCCTCCTGCCCTCAGTCTTTCCCAGCATAAGAGTCTTTTCCAATGAGATGGTGTTGGAATCAGGTGGCCAAAGTATTGGACCTTCAGCTTCAGCATCTGTCCTTCCAATGGAAATTCAGAGTAATACCTGCAGCATAAAATAAGAAGGGTTTTCTCCTCTATTTTATAGAAGAGATTATCTAGAACTGGTGTTATTTTTTCCTTAGGTGTTAGTTGGACTCGCTAGTTTGTCTGGACCTGTACATTTATTTTTGGCAACTTTTAAACTATAAATTTAATTTACAAAAGATAATGACACTATTTGAGCTATATATGTAATCTTTGGTGAGTTTTAGTGCGGGTGGTTTCAGAATTGATTTTCATAGAATTGTTAATACAACTATTTATTATTATTTTAATATTTGGGAGCTTTTCAATTATATTCATTCTTGATTAGTAAATTATGTTTTTCCTCTTTTGATCTTGAGAGAAATATATCAACTTTATTGATCTTTAAAAAAACTCCAATTTTTTGTCTGATTTTTTTCTAGTTTTTCTGTTTAAAATTTCATTGATTTCTTCCCTTATCTTTATTATATCCTTTCTTCTCCTTGTTTGGTTGCATTTTTTTTTTCTAGTTTCTTAAGGTGGGAACTTAAGATGACACCACCCTTATGGCAGAAAGTGAAGAGGAACTAAAGAGCCTATTGATGAAAGTGAAAGAGGGGAATGAAAAAGCTGGCTTAAAACTCAGCATTCAAACAATGAAGATCATAGTATACAGTCCTTCACTTCATGGCAAATAGATGGGAAAACAATGGAAACAGTGACAGACTTTTTATTTTCTTGGGTTCCAAAATCACTGCAAATGGTAACTGCAGCAGTGAAATTAAAAGATACTTGCTCCTTGGAAGAAAAGCTATGACAAACCTAATATGTCTCTGCATATTAAAAAACAGAGACATCACATTGCAGACAAAGATCCATCTAGTCAAGGCTATGGTTTTTCCAGTAGTCATGTATGAATGTGAGAGTTGGACCATAAAAAAAGCTGAACACGGAAGAATTGATGCTTTTGAACTGTGGTATTGGAGAAGACTCTTGAGAGTCCTTTGGACTGCCAGGAGATCAAACCAGTCAATTCTAAAGGAAATCAGTCCTGATTATTCATTGGAAGAATTGATGCTGAAGCTGCAGCTCCAATATTTTGGCCACGTGATGCAAAGAACTGACTCATTTTAAAAGATCTTGATGATGGAAAAGATTGAAGGCAGGAGGAGACAGGGACGATAGAGGATAAGATGGTTGGATGGCATCACCAACTCAATGGACATGAGTTTGAGTAAACTCCGGGAGTTGGTGATGGACAGGGAGGCCTGGCATGCTGCATTCCATGGGGTCGCAAAGAGTCTGACATGACTGAGATACTGAACTGAAAGTGGGAATGTAGATTATTGATTTGAGGTCTGCCTTCTTTCTTAATTTTTAAATAGTTAATGCTATGAATTTTTTTCTACGAGCTAGTTTAATGACATCCCATGATTTTTTATATATTTTATTTTCACTTTTACTCAGTTCAAAGTATTGCCTTAATTATTGTGGTATTTCTTTGACCATGAATTATGTAGATGTACAGTGTTTAATTTTCAAGTGTTCAAATTTTCTGCTATAATTTTGATACTACTTTCTAGTTTAATCTATTATGGAACAAATTTTGTATAATTGCAAACATTTTAAAGTTTCATTCTATTTTGTAATCCAAGACGTAATGATCTTGGTGAATGTTCTAGGTCCAGTTGAAAAGAATATGTGTTCTTCTCTTATTAACTGGAGAGTCTTATAAATGTAAAAAAAAAAAAAAAAAAACAGCTTATTGATGTGGTTGTTCATTTTTTCTATATCTTTGTTGACTTTGTGTCCTCTAATTCTGTTGATTAATGAATGCAGAGGTTGAATTATGCAAAGAAGAGGTTATGTATGTAAATATAATTTTGCACTTGTACACTTCTTTCAGTTCTGTCAAATTTTGTTTCCTAAAATTGGAAGCTCTACTGTGAAGACTTTTTTTTACGCATTCAAAATCTATATGTCTTCCTGATGAACTGGCTTTGTTTCCATTACATAATGTCTCACTTTATCCCTGGCAATGTTCTTTGCTCTGAAGTCTATTTTGTCTGATATTCAGTTCAGTTCAGTCGCTCAATCATGTCCAACTCTTTGCGAACGCATGGAATGCAGCACACCAGGCCTCCCTGTCCATCACCAACTCCCGGAGTTTACTCAAACTCATGTCCATTGAGTAGGTGATGCCATCCAACCATCTCATCCTCTGTCGTCCCCTTCTCCTGCCTTCAATCCTTCCCAGCATCAGGGTCTTTTAAAATGAGTCAGTTCTTCACATTAAGTGGCCAAAGGATTGGAGTTTCAGCTTCAGCATCAGTCCTTCCAATGAATATTCAGGTCTGATTTCCTTTAGAATGAACTGGTTGGATTTCCTGGCAGTGCAAGGGACTCTCAAGAGTCTTCTCCAACACCACAGTTCAAAAGCATCAATTCTTTGGTGCTCAGCTTTTTTTATGGTCCATCTCTCACATCCATACATGACTACTGGAAAAACCATAGCTTTGACTAGATGGACCTTTGTTGGCAAAGTAATATCTCTGCTTTTTAATATGCTGTCTAGGTTTGTCACAGCTTTTCTTCCAAGGAGGAAATGTCTTTTGATTTCACGGCTGCAGACACCATCTGCAGTGGTTCTGGAGACCAAGAAAATAAAGTCTGTCACTGTTTCCCCACCTATTTGCCATGAAGTGATGGGACCAGATGCCATGATCTTAGTTTTCTGAAATTTGAGTTTTAAGCCAACTTTTTCACTCTCCTCTTTCAGTTTCATCAAGAGAGTCTTTAGTTCCTCTTCACTTTCTGCCATAAGGTTGGTGTCATCTGCATAGCTGAAGTTATTGATATTTCTCTCGGAAATCTTGATTCCACCTTGTGCTTCCTCCAGCCCAGCTTTTCTCATGATGTACTCTGCATATAAGTTAAATAAACAGGGTGACAATATACAGCCGTGACATACTCCTTTTCCTATTTTGAACCAGTCTGTTGTTCCATGTCCAGTTCTAACTGTTGCTTCCTAACCTGCATACAGATTTCTCAGGAGGCGGGTCAGGTGGTCTGGTATTCCCATCTCTTGAAGAATCCTCCACAGTTTGTTGTGATCCACACAGTCAAAGGGTTCGGTGTAGTCAATAGTGCAGAAGTAGGTGTTTTTCTGAAACTCTCTTGCTTTTTCGATGATCTAATGGATGTTGGCAATTTGATCTCTGGTTCCTCTGATATTAATACAGCCAGATATTAACTCTAACATTTGATTAATGCTTGCATGGTATATCTTTTCTGCTTTTTCTACTTTTATCTTACAGTTATCCCTGTGTTTGAATTGAGTTTTATATAATCAGAACATAATTGTTGTGGTTTGTCAGAAAAACTTCCTCGAGTGATTATTTTAGAGTGGTTGTGATCATCTTACAACAAGCTCTCTTGGTTCTCTTTCACCTGAAGACGGCTTTATTTCACCTTCATTTCTGCAGGAATTTTTCACTTGACAGAGAATGCTGGGTTAATTGTTCTTTTCCTTCAGCCTTTTAAAAGTGTTGTTTCACTTCTTCTTGGTCTCCATGCTTTCTGATGACAAATGTATAGCTATTTAAATTACTTTCCTAAGTAATGCATCATTTTTCTTGGTCTTCAAGATTTTTCTTCTGTTTTTAGTTTCTAGAAGTTTGATTGCAATGTGTTTAAGTGTGGATTTCCTTTTGTGGTTGGTTGGTTGGTTTGTTTTTAGTTTATTTCTTGTTTGGCATTTGTTCAGCTTTTGAATCTCTACATTTCTGGCTTCTGCAAATTCAAGAGGTTTTTCTACCACTATTTCTTCAAATATTTCTTCTGCACACTCACATCTGCTTTTGAGACTTTTATTCCATAAATGTTAGATAATTTGATATTGTGCCACAGGTCCCTGAGAAACTTCATTTTAAAAAAATCTTTCTTCTCCATGTTCTTAAGACTAAATAATTTCTACTGATCAACTTCTGACTCTTTCCTCTACCATCTCAATTGTTCTTTCAAGCCCATTCTATATTTTTTCTCTCTCTTTAGTCACTAAGTCATGTCCGATTCTTGTGACCCCATGGACTGTAGCCTGCCAGGGCTTCTGTCCATGGGATTCTCCAGGCAAGAATACTGGAGCAGGCTGCCATTTCCTTCTCAAGGGGATCTTCCTGAGCCAGGAATTGAATCTGGGTCTCCTGCATTGCAGGCAGATTCTTTACCAACTGAGCTATGAGGGAAGCCCTAAAGTCACTCAGTCGTGTCTGACTCTGCGACTCCATGGACTCTACAGTCCATGGAATTCTCCAGGCCAGAATACTGGAGTGGGTAGCCTTTCCCTTCTCCAGGGGATCTTCCTGACCCAGGAATTGAACCGGGGTCTCCTGCATTGCAGGTGGATTCTTTACCAACTGAGCTATTTCACTTTGGTTAATATGTTTTTCTGTTTTAAATTTCTGTTTAGTTCTTTATTTCTTTGTTGAGTCTTTCAGTATTCCCACTAGTTTCAATGGTGTTCACCTTAACTTGTTGAAACATTTTCAAAATAGCTATTAGATACTTCGAACATCTACTTTAGCATTTTTGATTATCTGCTCCCCTGTGAGTTCATGACCTTGCTTCTTCCATATTGAGGAATGTTTTGATTTCATGCTGGATATTTTGAACATTATGAGATGCTAGATCTTATTTAAAACGTATGTAAATTTTGAAATATTTTTGTTTGGGTATATCTAGACATAGCATCCAGTGTGCCCAGGAGTTCACTCTTTCTGTAAGTACTTCCTCTGAAATCTTCTTAGAAAGCCCCATTTCCTAGAACTTCCCTTTTCAGTCCTCCAACCTGAAAGCTGAGGCTTTATTTACTCCATTCCCCTACAGTTCTTTATGGTAGCACAAACTTCTGAGACTGAGATGTGGAGGAAAGAAAGATAGAGAGAGAAAAGGTGGGGTCGGCGTGGAGGGCTAGGGGTTGCTTCTTCTCCCTCTTGGAAGCACAGGTTCTCTGACCAAAAAGGAAGATTCCACTTCTTCAGAATTTTGGTTGTCCACTTCAGTATTACAGAACTGATATTTTTAACAGAGTATTTATTCCATTCTTTCTGCTCATTAAGAAGTTAGTTTTCATATACCTATGGCTTATTCATGTTGCTACATGGCAGAAACTAACACATTTTGTAAACTGATTATTCTCCAATTAAAAATGATTTAAATAAAAATAATTTTTTTAAAAAAGCAGTTAGTTTTAACTACCTGAGCCAGAATTAGAGTGCTTCTTCTAGAGTTCTCTCTGTCCTCACCAGTCCAGTCCATACTTCCAAGATCTGGGCTGTATTTCATCCAGACTAGGAGACACTAGAGTGAAAAGAAATGGAAAACTCACCAATAGTTTGGTGATACTTTGAATCTGGTCTTCTTCCTCAACCATTCTGCAACTATTTATTTTCTAGAGTCTGCAAAATAAAGCTTCTTCATGCAGTCTGTCAGGTTTCATAACTGCATTCCATGAGATAGCATGCTTATTCCATTTTACCCATATCTGAAACTCCCAAATTGTTTCTAATTTAAAATTTTTTTCCTTTAACGTGTTTCAGAATGTCTATGTCTAGCCTTTGTTTATTTCCTCAGGCCTTATCTTTGCCAAACTTCAGTCAAATCAAACTGCTTGCTCTTTCCTACATTATTGCTACATTGCACAAACCCAGAAACTCTTAGAATAAAATGTTAATGGAATTTCCTGAAATTGTGAAATATAGAAGCCATGCAATTCAATCATCAGGTTTTGATACACACCCTCGCTCATCCATGTTTGTCTGGTTAACTCCTTAGACAAAATTTCAGGTCGTGTCAACTTGAGATGGACTTATGTCCTCATCTTCTGGGTACACACTAAATATTCTGGAATGGCTGCTTAAGAATATTTATCTAACTAGCTGTAACTTCTTTGAAGGACTGTGTCTTTTTTTAATCTGTGCATATCCAGTATCTAGAAGAAGTGGATGTTTCATAAATGTTCATTGAATAAACAAAAAAGAAAGGGATGTAAATTTATTGAGTGCTATAAATATTGCAGTTCAGGAAGCAACAGTTAGAACTGGACATGGAACAAAAGACTGGTTCCAAATAGGAAAAGGAGTACATCAAGGCTGTATATTGTCGCCCTGCTTATTTAACTTCTATGCAGAGTACATCATGAGAAACGCTGGGCTGGAAGAAGCACAAGCTGGAATCAAGATTGCCAGGAGAAATATCAATAACCTCAGATATGCAGATGACACCACTCTTATAGCAGAAAGTGAAGAGGAACTAAAAAGTCTCTTGATGAAACTGAAAGAAGAGAGTGAAAAAGTTGGCTTAAAGCTCAACATTCAGAAAACGAAGATCATGGCATCTGGTCCCATCACTTCATGGGAAATAGATGGGGAAACAGTGGAAACAGTGTCAGACTTTATTTTTTGGGGCTCCAAAATCACTGTAGATGGTGATTGCAGCCATGAAGTTAAAAGACACTTACTCCTTGGAAGGAAAGTTATGACCAACCTAGAGAGCATATTCAAATGCAGAGACATTACTTTGCCAACAAAGGTCCGTCTAGTCAAGGCTACGGTTTTTCCAGTGGTCATGTATGGATGTGAGAGTTGGACTATGAAGAAAGCTGAGTGCCAAATAATTGATGCTTTTGAATTGTGGTGTTGGAGAAGACTCTTGAGAGTCCCTTGGACTGCAAGGAGATCCAACCAGTCCATTCAGAAGGAGATCAGCCCTGGGTATTCTTTGGAAGGAATGATGCTAAAGCTGAAACTCCAGTACTTTGGCCACCTCATGAGAAGAGTTGACTCATTGGAAAAGACTCTGATGCTGGGAGGGATTGGGGACAGGAGGAGAAGGGGACGGCAGAGGATGAGATGGCTGGATGGCATCACCTACTCGATGGACGTGAGTTTGAGTGAACTCCAGGAGTTGGTGATAGACAGGGAGTCCTGGCGTGGTGCAGTTCATGGGGTCATAAAGAGTCGGACACGACTGAGCCACTGAACTGAACTGATAAATATTTTTATGTAATCTGCACAATCTTAAAATAACATAATTGTATTAGACATGTTTTGCAAATGACTATCCTTCACATTTCCTGCTTATAAACCTTGTTAAAGGTGAATTGCCTTAACCCACAACCTCCGCTGTCACTGACAATTGGATCTGCGTGGGCATTTGGGGCATTTGCTCAAGTTCTGCTTAATCAAAGGTGGACTAACATCCTATGGCAGGAAAGAAAAATATGAGCTAAGCCAATCATCATAAACTTTCAGGAATTTTGGAATTAGAAAATTGAGAAAGTGTAGCCAGCTGGAGCCAAAGGGGCACAGAAAGTTGGGACCAGGGTGACAGGAAGGGTTTTGTCCAACTGATACAAATAAATGTGGTTATAAGGAAGAGATAGTATATAAAATACACATATACATTCATATAGGGGTTTCCCTGGTGGATCAGATGGTAAAGAATCTGCCTGCAATATAGGAGACCTAGGTTTGATCCCTGGGTCAGGAAGATCCCCTGGTGAAGGAAGTGGCAACCCACTTCAATATTCTTGCCTGGAGAATTCCATGGACAGAGGAGCCTGGCAGACTACAGTCCATGGGGTCACAAAGGGTCAAACATGACTGAGTGACTAACAAAAACATACACACACCTTTTTCGGATCCTTTTCCAATATAGGCTATCACAATATACTGAATATACTGCAGTTTCCTGTGCTATGCTGTAACTCCTTACTGGTTATCTGTCTTACATATGTGCATGAGTGCATGCTAAGTAGCTTCAGTTGTGTCCTTTTAGTTCATAAACCTAGTAAACACCGCATACATATTCTGATTAATTTACTCAACAAAATTCGCCATTAAAAGACTATAATCCCACCTCACCTTTATTGATATATCCTGTTTTTCCTCCTGTTATTATAGATCAATTGCTCCTCTTCAAGCCCACACCCTCCATCCTCTTGCCCATGTGAAGACCTTCCTCTCAGGAAATTTTTAAATATTTGTCTGAGTATATGTCTGTTGCCCAGAACTTTCCCTGCGCCTCTGACAGCTTCCTATATTCTTAAGTATCTAACCCTTATGCTTTTGTTCGCACCCTCTCTCTCTCTGTTACACACACACACATACACACACACACCCCTATTTCTCTCCTAATATTCTCCTAACTAGCCAAAGTCACCCGCCTCCACCAATACGTTTAATGTGAAAACCTAGGCAGCATCTCTAATCCCTCTTTTCCACTCCCATCTGATATTTAATCTATCAGACTGTGCGTACTAAGTCACTTCAACCACGTTCAGCTCTTTGCAACCAAGTGGGCTGTAGCCCTCCATCCAAGGCATTCTCCAGGCAAGAATACTGCAGTCGGCTGCCATTTCTTACTCCAAGGGATCTTCCTGACCCAGGGATCAAACTCGTATTTCTTATGTCTCCTGTATTGACAGGCAGGTTCTTTACTACAAGTCCCACCTGGGAAGCCCAATCAATACCAACTGTATTTACAAAACATGTTCCATAGTAATCCCATCTCCCACAGCTACTAGTACCTCATAAAATCATGAGGTTTCAACAATAATTTTCCCTTATCAGAGTTACTGAAAAGGACTCCAAAGTGGTCTCTCTTGTGTCGACACTTACTCTTTTGCCACCGTGTTTTCCATTGAGCAGCTGGACAATACAATCTACTTAAAACATTTCAAAGGTGTCCTAATTTTCATAGGGTAAAACACAAAATCCAAAGTCCAAGTGGTGTAGGAGAACAATGTCAGGGAGAGGGGTCCAGAGGCCTTTTCCTCCAGCATCTGTATCCACCCCACCTCAAGGACCACAGCCTTGCCACAGTTTCTCAGATTCCTAAGACTCCACAGAACATACTGTGAAAAGCCTGCTTTTCAAAATACAATTAAAATGTAAAAATTGCTAAAATTAAAAATTATGGTAAAGAACAATATTATAAAATTCACAACATCAAGATGTAAAAGTGCATTGGAATAAATCTAACAAAATGCGCCTGAGATCTTTATAGAAAATGTTGGTTAAATTTATGCAAATAAAAATAATAGAACTTAAATGGGGAAAGATAACATGATTACAGGTTAAAAGATTAGATATAATGAAGGTGTCAGCTCCCCTTTTAAATGAAGCTGTTGTAAATGTAGGCACATGAAAATATCAACAGAAATTTCAACAAAACTTAAAAATCAACCCTAAAATTAATAGGAAAACATATAGTCAAGATAACCAAGACGATTTTTTAAAAGAAGATATAAAGAGGTAACTATCAAAATATAAGTGAAAGTGAAAGGTAGCTATCAAAATACAAGTGAAAGTCACTCAATCATGTCCAACTCTCTGCGACCCCATGGAATTCTCCTGGCCAGAATACTGGAGTGGGTAGCCGTTCCCTTCTCCTGGGGATCTTCCCAACCTAGGAATCGAACCCAGATCTCCCACATTGCAGGCGATTCTTTACAAGCTGAGTCACCAGGGAAGCCCAAACATACTGGAGTCGGTAGCTTATCCCTTCCCCAGTGAATCTTTCCAACCAAGGCCCAACCCAGGAATCGAACTGGTGTCTCCTGCATTGCAGGTAGATTCCTTACCAGCTGAGCTACCTGGGAAGCCCATCAAAATATAAAGAGTGAATGGCGTAAAAGACCAATATTTCACAGTCCAGTAACAGATATGTACCTATGTTATATATGTACATGTAAGTAACTGGATATATAACAGGCAACCAATCATTGGTATTTAACAGAGTGTTGAACAATGTTTGTTCACTTATCAACTGCTTGACTTATTGAATAAATGAACAGGGGGTGATCACAGTTCTGTTGATTGTGGCTCACCTGGACTGCTAACTGGAGCTCAGGACTAGCTGTGTCACTTTAGCATTCCTTTCTTAGAAGGAAGGGAACAAAATATCTAAATGAGAGTAGAGCAGCTGGAAATCACAGAGGGCAAAGCCTATCTAAAGAAACTGCATATATTTAAACATGAGGACAGGGAGAGCTGCTTCCAAACCCTTAAGGTAATTATTGAGTGGTTCCATGGAGACAATTGCATGGAAGTTGATTTTGTCTCGGGGGTAATGATAGCACTTTGTCATAACTGGAGGACACATGGAGTTATGGAAATAGCAGATAGGGTTTAGAGTTAGTCAGGTTCAACTTACCATGGTGTGACCTATGACCAGTCACTAAAGCTCCCTGGGACTTGATTCTCTTGTTATTAAATTCAGGATAGTCAGAGGCAGCAAAACATATAAGTAAGAAGTGTGGGTTCTGAATCCCACTGCCTGTTTTCAAATGCACTTTGCAGCTGTATGAACTTAAAACATTGAAAGTGTTAGTAGGTCAGTCGTGTCCAACACTTTGCGACCCCATGGACTGTAGCCCACCAGGCTCCTCTGTCCATGGAATCTTCCAGGCAAGAATACTGGAGAGGGTTGCCAGTCCTTTCTCCAAGGGATCTTCCCATCCAAGGATTGAACCCAGCTCTCCCGCACTGGCAGGTGGATCTTTACCATCTAAGCCACCAGGGAATCCCCTATAAACTTCTGTTTAACCTCTCTGAGTCTCAGTTTCACTATCTATGAAATGGAGAAATAAAAGTTCCTACCTCTTGGAGTGTCTGAAAAAATTAAATGACAATATATTTAAAGCACTTGAAAGTGGTCTGCGGTAAGCCTTGAGCATGATACCAATGGCAGCAGTCACAATGAGGGATCCGTAAAATGACACATATAAAGTTTGGGCACAGTGCCTAGAACATCTCAAGGGTCCTGTAAAGATCATTCCCCCTCTTTTCCTTAAGCTGTCTACAAAAGGAACAAATACCGCTCCAGGGGTGGTGAGTTTCCCATCAACAGAAGTGTTCAAGCAGAAGCTGGTTAACCACATCTCCAGAATGTTCCAGCGAAGCATTTGAAACTAGGTAGGGACTAGAACTGGGTGTCCCCGAGGTCCCCTTCGAATTAAAGATTCCATGATTAAATTGGAACCTTTAGGAAAGTCTGTCAAAGGGGAATTGTGGGTAACCAAAACTTTCCTGAAATTTCCAGCTCATTTTCCAGGATAAATGCAGCCCCCCATCTCCCAACACAGCACATCAAATATTAACACACATACACACACGCACACACATAAACACACGCATGTACACAGAGGCATCATTCAGATGTCGTAACATAAATCTTTTCACCACAATGACCGCGGTTGTCAGTGAAAGAAATACTCTTGTTCAGTCCAATGCACTTGGGTAGCCCAAATAAACAATAGTATAATACCCGGCATTTATGCAGCACCCTTTGGGGCAAGGGCTCACACTTTATACATATTTCTCGTTTATCATGGCCACATTCCTGGGAGACAGGCTGCCCCTTCGAGAGGCAAGGCGGCTGTGCTTTTGATTTCAAGCCCGGGCTGATGTAGACTCGTCGCTTTCTGCCTGTAAGAACATGCCGTACTTAAACGTCCTTCAGCCTTCTTGGGCCTGGCTAAGTGGCCCCTCATGACAGACTTCTGAAGCCCCTCTGGGAGTTCACCGTGCCTCTGCTCTCAGCTGTTTCTCGTCACCACTGGGGCTTCAACCCTTGAGGGCGCAGAACAGCCAAGACTCAGAGAGGCAGCTTTGTGATGCCTTCCAACAAGAGCGCCCCCTCGAGTGGGCCACGGTATATGCATCCAGCTTGGAGCAGCCTCCAGGAGTTTAGGAGGTCAACAGGAATCCCAGCCTGTGCCGCTTATTAACTAGGTGAACTTAGGGAAATTACTTAACCTCTCTTAGCTACTTGACCTAGAAAACAAGCCCCTTAAAGACATAATTTGCTAGGCTGCTATGACACTAACACAGCATATGGCATGTAAACTCCCTGGCATGTGGTGAGAACTAAATTAAAAGTATTTATTAACATTTTATAGGCATCATTTTGCTTACTTGGGTTACCAAGCTTACTGCCTTCTGCACATCCAGTGTTAGAGTCCCCACTCCTGTCAAATCCATGCACCTCAAAATGTGACTATATTTGGAGCTGGGGATCTTTAAAGAAGTAATGCAGTTCAAATGAGGTTATTGATGGAGGCCCCAATACAGTGTTACTGGTGTCCTTACAAGAAGAGATTAGAACAGATACACACAGAGAAAAGAGCATGTGAAGAAACAAGAATAAGATGGCCGTCTACAAGCCAAGGAGAGAGCCCCTAAGAGAAACCAAGCCTGTCAACACCTTCTCAGACTTGTAGCCTCCAGAACTGTGAGACAATAAATTTATGTTGTTTACACCACCCAGTCCACGGCAGCCCTAGAAGATTAATACTCCCAAGTTTGGGTTGACAGCCATAAATAACCCCCAAATCTCAGGTCATGAGATCCATCCTTTGAAAGATGGGGTCAATAATGTCCCGGGCTTCAGGAGAACACTTAAACCAACAGAAGCTATGATTGCTCACCAGAAGTTAGTTGGATAAGCCCCTTGGTAGAAAGAAAAATCAAACCATTTCTCTATCAGTGGGATGAGTCAGAAAGATCACCAAATTTAAATCAGAGGTCAGAGTATGAAATCCCATTTTTACCAGGGTTTAGCTGTGGAAACTTTGATAATCATTTATTTCTATGTGCTTCTCTATAACTTGGTGAATTCAGTTGTCTACTACAGCAGACCACCTTTAACAACCTGAACCAAAGCAATAAACCTTGAACCTTCAGTTCAAATGACTGATTTCATTCAGTTCGGTTTCATTCAGTCAGTTTCATTCAGACTGGTAAATTCATTACTGATTTATACAAATTGTGAATGGTCCTCAGATGTGTGGAACTCTGAGATTTTATTTGGAGTTATCCTTAAGCCTTCAATTCAGGGTTAGGTGAAAATACAAATTTGTCTTTTAATGAGTTTCACTACTTCTTTACAGAAGAAATGTCAGGAAATATAGTGAAGGGACCATTTGTCTTGGTATTTTCTACTCAGATCTCTTATTTGGGAATAGACAATAAATAATGTTTTAATGAATAGCCAAATTGCATCCTACATGTTTTGCATAGTTGGTGTAAAATAAATATTGATTGAATGTACATAATTCTTGAGCTGTATTTTCAGAAAAAAAAATTCGAGACAGGACAACGTGTTTGTTGAGAATGAATAGTCAACCTCAATAATCAGCACAAAAATTATTGCTACCCTCAAGTCATCCATCTATGGCAATTGATCCTAAAACTTCTCAAATTTTGTTCCTGTTCCACTTTACTTTAATAAATGTCCTTTCAGGACTTTCTTGGAAGTTCATCTTCAAGTGCAAGAGGTGTCGATTCAGTCCTTGGTCTAGGAACCAAGATCCCACATGCCTCATGTCCAGAAAACCAGAACATAAAGCAGAAGCGATGGTGTAACAAATTCTAACTTAAGGAATATATGAAAGTCCTCACCCTTTTTTTAAAAGACAAATTTCTAACATTTTATGTGTTGCTATTTTCTCAGTATAGTTAATTTCCTATCAAAATAATTTGCAACCTACCTTGTGAGTTTTGAGTGTTAATTAATGTGTTTTAAGTGCTATGGGTTTCTGAGGTGAAAGTCCCATAAAAATTTCATGCTGTTATTAATATTATGTCCTGATTCAATTAAAAAAGAATACCTTTGGACGACACTTTTGTGCCTTTGAGATTTGATCACAAATGCGAAGCAAGTCCTATCCCATATTTTTCCCAGTATGTTTAAGAATCCTACGGACCAGCATCGAGCTCTGGGTCTACATCCCAGCTCAGTTACTTGCCAATTAATATGACTCTGAGGTGTCACTTTAAATTTCTCAGGCTCAGTTTCCATTTTCTTAATTAGTAAGATGGAAACGTTAATAAAATTCACCCCAAGGACCACCGTGAAAATAAAATAATAGCTGGCAAGTACTCAAAGTGGGGTTTACATGACAGACTGAAATGTGTTACCCTCCTCTTTATTTAAAGCAGATCTTTTAAGCAAAATCCTAAGATTATTACTTATTAATAATTCTCTCCTTTAGATTCAAAAGTAATGACTAAGTGTGTGTGTATGTGTGTGTGCTCAGTCAAGTCAGACTCTTTGCAACCCTATTGGCTGTACTCCTCTAGGCTCTTCTGTCCATGTGATTTCCAAGGCAAAAATACCTGAACAGCTTGCCATTTCCTTCTCCAGAGAATCTTCCCCACCTAGGATTCGAATCCTCATCTTTCATTTTCTACACTGGCAGGAGGATTCTTTACCACTATGTCACCCGAGAAGCCCTTAATGACTATATGAAGTGAAAGTGAAAGTCACTCAGTTGTGTCCGACTCTTTGCGACCCCATGGATCATACAGTCCATGGAATTCTCCAGGCCAGAATACTGGAGTGGGTAGCCTTTCCCTTCTCCAGGGGATCTTCCCAACCCAGGGATTGAACCCAGGTCTCCCACATTGCAGGCAGATTCGTTACCAGATAAGCCACAGGGGAAATCCAATGACTATGTAATTAATCCACATATATTAATTAATCACTATATATTAATTACTCACTACAATGACTATGTAATTAATCCACATATATTAATTACTCACTACATACTGTAGGTAGTGGCTGCCCTCAGAAACTCCTAAATTAGCCAAGAAGGAAGCTTAACTATAGGGCAGTGACTTCAAAGGTGTGTCCACTGTTTTAGGCAATGGGGTCCAAGCAGCAAATACAAATAGAAACACATACACTAACCTTGCAAAGCTTACAGTTCAGTGGGGAAAACAAACATACACAGAATAGATAAGTGAATATGCTATCCGGGAAGCCCAAAGTGAATATACAGCATATTAACAGCGATCAGCACTAAGGTGGTAAAGAAAAAGAAAATAGAGTGCCAGGTGTGGGCTATGGATCGCAATTTTAGCTGAAGCAGCCAGAGGTGCCTGAGCAGCGAGATGGCATTTGTGAAATATGTTTGAAGGAATGAGATCTTTCGTCCTGTGTCACCTTCACAGAGACAGGTTATGACAAGTGGCAAGTGCCATAAGTCACTTCCAAGAGCATGGAGCCTGACGTAGGGCAGGAGTGGGGTGTTCCCTTCACAGTGTCCAGGTTACACCTACTCATTCGCAGTCAGAAAGCATCACGCCCTTTCCGAACGTGTTCTTTGTGCTCATCCAGTGACCAGTATCATTGAGAGCTACTAGTGATAAAGATCTCTGAAGTCTGTGCCCATTTCATGGCTGCAGGATCTGTACCTGAAATATTTGAAAACACACAATAGACGGCTCAGACAGTAAATAATCCGCCTGCAATGTGGGAGACGTGGGTTCAATCCCTGGGTCGGGAAGATCCCTTGGAGGAGGGCATGTCAACCCACTCCAGTACTCTTGCCTGGAGAATCTCCATGGACAGAGGAGCCTGGCGGGCTACAGTTCATGGGGTTGCAAGGAGACAGACACAACTGAGGGACTAAGCACAGCACAGAGTGATAATGTTGGAAACATCAGGTTAATCCTTTACACCATTGTAATCTTAATGTTTTCAAACCCATCTTCATAAAACTTGCTGAGGTTGGGAGCCTCGAGGGTTTCTGACGACCTTTCTAACATAGTCAATCTGTTGTGATGAAATGAGCCCAGAGTGCACTGCCAAAGAGCCTCAGAAAATAACCACTAGTTTTCTCCAGTTTTTCTCTGGAAAAATTTGTGTGGCTCAGACATCCCATCCCATATTAGACTCAACCCTGGATGATAAAACACAAGACGCGATAGGTCTCACTGTCCTCATTCCTTCGGCAGAATCCAGCTCTGCAGTCTGGTCTGCTGTCTCACCTGGGCTTGGAGGAGTTGTGAGAAAAAAAACGGTTATAAGAAATTTCCCCTTAGGGTTGGGTGGCCTGTACAAGCTGGGGTTTCTGTACAGCACGACTGTGGTTTCTGTTAGCTCTGAAGATTGCCAGAATGCTTGCAGGGATTAAAAACAGGAAATCCAATGATCCACATAAATGATATTTTCCTAATGGTAATATTCCGCACATTTCAAGGACACAAGTCCTAGAATTGTGCAGGGAAATGGACCCCTCCTGGTCTTCCTTTCATGTCAATAACTCCACTATGTGAGTCCTATGTCATTTTTTACACCCACTCAACTTGGGACATGTCAACTTATGCAATCTGGGTCTGAGAGTGTTGCCTTTACTGCTTGTCCCAAACTTGTGGGGTCATTCCATGTGTGTGTGTCTGTTGTGTATATCCAGCCACTCAGTCATGTCCAAATCGTTGTGACGCTATGGTCTATAGCCTACCAGGATCCTCCATCCATGAGTTTTTCTCAAAGAGTATACTGGAGTGGGTTGCCATTTCCTGTTCAAGGCGATCTTCCAGACCAGGGATTGAACCCTTGTCTCCTGCATCTCCTGCATTGCAGGTGGACTCTTTACCACTAAGCTACTGAAGAAGCCCCATTCCATATATGTATATGCTAAGGCATTTCAGTTGTGTCCAACTTTGTGTTACTCCGTGGACTGTAGCCCATCAGGCTCCTCTGTCCATGGGATTCTCCAGGCAAGAATACTGGACTGGGTTGCCATGCCTTCCTTTCAGATCACATCAGATCAGATCAGTCGCTCAGTCATGTCCGACTCTTTGCGACCCCATGAATCACAGCACGCCAGGCCTCCCTGTCCATCACCAACTCCCGGAGTTCACTCAGACTCATGTCCATTGAGTCAGTGATGCCATCCAGCCATCTCATCCTCTGTTGTCCCCCTCTCCTCTTGCCCCCAATCCCTCCCAGCATCAGAGTCTTTTCCAAGGAGTCAACTCTTCTCATAAGGTGGCCAAAGTACTGGAGTTTCAGCTTTAGCATCATTCCTTCCAAAGAAATCCCAGGGCTGATCTCCTTTCGAACGGACTGGTTGGAACTCTTCACATGAGGTGGCCAAAGTACTGGAGTTTCAGCTTCAGCATCAGCCCTTCCAATGAACACCCAGGACTGATCTCCTTTAGGATGGACTGGTTGGATCTCCTTTCAGTCCAAGGGACTCTAAAGAGTCTTCTCGAACACCACAGTTCAAAAGCATCAACTCTTCGGTGCTCAGCTTTCTTCACAGTCCAACTCTCACATCCAAGACTACACAACCACTAAAATTGTGTTTTTCAAGAATATACAACACCCCAAAATTACTTATAAATAACATTATATGAAAAAAGTCAATATATAAAATTATAAAAAATAGTAAGATTTCGAATTTTTGTCCTTGACCAGTGGTGTGTATGGGCATCCCTGGTGGCTCAGTGGTAAGGAATCTGCCTGCAATGTGGAAGACATAGGTTCCATCCATAGATCAGTGAGATCCCTTGGAAAAGGGAATGGCTACCCACTCCAGTATTCTTGCCTGGGAAATCCCACGGACAGAGGAACCTGGTGGGCCACAGGCCATGGGGTCACAAACAGGCAGACATGACTGAGTGACTAACATTTTCACTTGCAATGTGTGTCTATTCCAGTACTGAGAATATAACAGCAGATGTCTCTGGGTGGTGCTATTAATGATATTTCCAATATTCTTGAGTGGAAATGTTCTTTTTCACACAATAATAGCATCTGATTGTATCATAAGATGCTGTGTTATTTCACAGTGATATAAATCTGAGGTAGGTATACCACAGCCCATGGTACAAAAACAGCCAGTGGTCTGTTTCGTAAATAAAGTTTTATTTGGACATAGCCATGCACAACTACACTCATTTAATTTTTTTTTTAATTTATTTTTTTCTTTTCTTTTTTTTTAATTTTATTTTTAAACTTTACAATATTGTATTGGTTTTGCCAAATATTGAAATGATTATCAGAATCCTTTAAACTAAGCTGCAGCAGTGCATGAACCGAGAACTTACAGATGTATAAGCTGGATTTAGAAAAGGCTAAGGAACCAGAGATCAATTGCCAACATCTGCTGGATCATAGCAAAAGCAAGAGAATTCCAGAAAAGCATCTACTTCTGCTTCATTGACTACATAAAACCTTTTACTATGTGGATAACAACAAACTGTGGAAGATTCTTCAAGAAATGAGAATATCGATCACCTTACATGTCTCCTGAGAAGCCTGTATGCAGGTCAAGAAGCAACAGTTAGAACCGAATACGAAACAACACACTGAGTCAAATTTGGGAAAGGAGTACGTCAAGGCTGTATATTGTTACCTTGCTTATTTAACTTATATGCAGAGGGCATCATGAGGAATGCTAGGCTGGATTAAGCTCAAGCTGGAATCAAGACTGCCAGGAGAAATATCAATAACCTCAGATATGCAGATGACACCACTCTAATGGTAAAAAGCAAAGAGGAACTAAAGAGCCTCTTGATGAAGGTGAAAAAGGAGAGTGAAAAAGTTGGCTTAAAATTCAGCATTCAAAAAATGAAGATCATAGCATCTGGTCCCATCACTTCATGGCAAATTGACAGGGAAACAGTGACAGACTTTATTTTCTTGGGCTCCAAAATCACTGCATACAGTAACTGCAGCCATGACATTAAAAGATGTTTGCTCCTTAGAAGGAAAGCTATGACAAACCTAGACAGAATATCAAAAAAACTGGGAATGTTGGTGGTGCTAACATCTTCTAATAGATGGAGATCAACCATGCTGCTAAAGATCCTACAATGTTCAGGATGACTCTCCACAACAAAGAATTGTCCACCCAAGAATGTTAATAGTGCTGAGTCTGAGCTCTGATGTTGATAAATAGTAAAACCATTCTAATATTCCCATCAGATTATGAGATTTTATCAATCTATGCCTTTGAGATCCCTTCATGAGATGAACTTCTCATCTTTGTTGATGACAATGAACTTAGTCCTTTGCTCTCCTGTGCCTTTTAAAAGAATATTTTACTCATGCTTATTACCACTATTTGAACAGTGTTCTTCTTTCTGATTTTAGGAAATGAGATTATTTTAGGAATAGGAAATTTCTAGAAATAAAATGTTGCTACAACATTATACGTATTGTGCTTTTCCATACATTTTGAAAAGGTAGAGAAAAGAACTATTTAAAAATTTGAAGATTCATGTTGATGTATGGCAAAACCAATACAATATTGTAAAGTAATTAGCCTCCAATTAAAATAAATAAATTGATATTAAAAAATATTTACTTCTGAAAAAAAAAATTGAAGAGCCCTTCAAATATGTCTTGAGCCCCCATCTTGTTCTGAGGAAGTTAAAATATATATTTTGAAAGAACAGAGTAACCACTGATGTATCATTTCAAGTTACCTTTGAAAAGGCAATGTTGTTGTTCAGTCTCTAAATTGTGTCTGATTCTTTGCAACCCCATGGACACAGCAAGCTCTCCTGTCATTTACTGTCTCCCAGAGTTTGCTCAGACTCATGCCTATTGTGTCAGTAAAGCTATCTAACCATCTCATACTCTGCCGCCTCCTCTTTTTGCCTTCAATCTTTCCCAGCATCAGGGTCTTTTCCAATGAGTCAGCTCTTTGCATCAAGTGGCCAAAGTATTGCAGCTTTAGCATCAGTCCTTCCAATGAATATTCAGGGTTGATTTCCTTTAGGGTTTTGACTGGTTTTATCTCCTTGCAGTCCAAGGGACTCAAGAATCACCTGTCAGAACCACAATTTGGAAGCATTATTCAGTCTGTAAAACTCAATGATCTTAATTTAAGGTGGAAGAGGTGAATGTGATTCTAGGACTATGTGTGTTAATTCTGGAAGAAAATGATTGTCAGCTCTATTGGAGTCCAGTTATTTCTATTTATGATTCTTAAGGACTCTTCCACATTTCATATAATATGTGTTTAACCATTTCAAGTCTCAGTATCAATGAGCTGTCCAGTCTTCTAAGAGACTGAATGAATATATATTCCTGAAACAACTAAAAATTAAGTAAGCAACACTTTATTCGCCAACACCCACTACCCTGTGGTTTAATTAATCTTGAGAAACAAAGATGTCTCAAGGGAAGACTTACCAAACTCTAAGCCTTCAAGCTCCACCAATCTCTATGCCCAAGTTAAGCCCAAGTACAAAATTAACAATTTCTTCCTCTGTACGATAAAGGTTATAAAAACTATGCTGGTAAATTTGTACGGGAGTAATGAGTCATACAGATATAGATTGTTATGCTATGCTATGCTAAGTCATTTCAGTCGTGTCTGACTCTGTGTGATCCCATAGACGGCAGCCCACCAGGCTCCCCCATCCCTGGGATTCTCCAGGCAAGAACACTGGAGTGGGTTGCCATTTCCTTCTCCAATGCATGAAAGTGAAAAGTGAAAGTGAAGTCGCTCAGTCGTGTCCGATTCTTAGCAACCCCATGGACTGCAGCCTACCAGGCTCCTCTGTCCACGGGATTTTCTAGGCAAGAATTCTGGAGTGGGGTGCCATTGCCTTCTCCACAGATATAGATTAGATATAGATATAATTCTGTTCAGTATATCTGATCTGATCTGATCAGTCGCTCAGTCATGTCCGACTCTTTGCGACCCCATGAATCGAAGCACACCAGGACTCCCTGTCCATCACCAACTCCCGGAGTTCACTCAGACTCACGTCCATCGAGTCAGTGATGCCATCCAGCCATCTCATCCTCTGTCGTCCCCTTCTCCTCCTGCCCCCAATCCCTCCCAGCATCAGAGTGTTTTCCAATGAGTCAACTCTTCGCATGAGGTGGCCAAAGTACTAGAGCTTCAGCTTTAGCATCATTCCTTCCAAAGAAATCCCAGGGCTGATCTCCTTCAGAATGAACTGGTTGGATCTCCTTGTTCAGTATATAGTAACCTATAAATGATATATTAGCATTAGCTATCTTTTATTACTTTTCAACTTAATGTTTCAAATGATTCTGTGAGGGTACCTATTATTAGGTCTATATTTAAATAGAGACATTGAAACACTAAGAGATTAAACAAATTATTCAGAGTTTACACAACGGATAAGTGATGTTGCCAACACAACACTATTTTACTCCAAAAGACTGAAAAAGCAAAGGTACTGATGGTGTCAGAATAGTTCCAGCAGATCCATTAGATGGCAGTCCTTGACAAATTGCCAAAAGAGCCTTCAGGTACTTTCTTAACTCTTGTGTTTGACAGTTCGATCCTTTCCACACACACCTACCTCAGAGCCCCTGTCAAAGACAAAATGGCAGCCTGGGCCCACAGTGATCCCGATCCAGCATGGCAGTTCTTATGTTCTTAAAATCTGCCCTGAGTGGAAAATATTTCACTCTACGTGCCTTGCCCTCATTTCAAAGGCTTCTAAGGCCCTCATTTTCAGGTTACAAAAACAATCCTAAAAATCAACTTCTGCCAAATCGCAAGTAATTGAGCAAATTATGCTTCCTAATCACCCATCTTTCTTTGCATCTCAGCCGTCAAACCCTTCTCCTGACATGTTCCTGGGGCCCCCAGCTTTCCAGCCTCTTCTCTGGTGTCATTCTAATTGGCACTAATAGCTTCACTAAAATTCAGGCATCAAAAAGGTCCCACCAATCAGTTTATCCTTTGACCCTGAGCGCTGACTTCTCTGTCAGGTTCAGGCATTACTAATCCACCTACTGGTTAGTCTGGACAGCTTATTTTGTTTGCCCCTTTTCTTCTTCCACTAAGAACTAAAATGACGACCAGCTGCATCCATTAAAGTGTCCCTTCCCCTGGCTGACCCACAAACCTGGCATGTGGGGGAATGTCTGTGACTCCTCATGGACCTTTGCACGTTGTCTTCCGTAGAGTGACCTGCACAGTTTTGGGCATTCTCTGTAGTGCCCTTCCCCCACACAAGCCCTTTCTTCCTCACACCTGGAAGGTGAAAAGCCAGACTCCTTTGCTGAGCCCTCAATTTCATCACGTTTGTTTCTGTCCCACAGTGAAAGATCAGACAGGGGACAAGAGCGAGGTCACAGTCGGTACCGTCAGAAGTGGAAAATAAGGGCCTTCAAAGAAGATGAGGCTTAACAGGGTTTTCTGAACTCTGCTTGCTCAAAGCAATTCACCTAAAGCCATACCATAAACAAAACATACTCTTTGCTGGAAGAAGAGATGAATCAGATACCTGAAAGATGTTATGACTATCCCACTATCTCCTTTAGAGTAGTCAGCCCCCTCACATGTTGAGAAATGTCCTCATCTTATCCCTTCAAACTCAAAGCAGAGTTTCAGTTCCTTGCCAGAGGCACTGAAGTCTTCTCATTCATCTGTAGTATCACCATAAGCCCTAATATCCTCATAATGAAAAACATTATATAGCGTACAGTGTGCAGATTATTTTGTTCTAGGAATTCAATCCTGTCTAACTCTTTGCAACCCCAGGGACGATACAGTCCATGGAATTCTCCAGGCCAGAATACTGGAATGGGTAGCCTTTCACTTCTCCAGGGGATCTTCCCAACCCAGGGATCGAACCCAGGTCTCCCATTTAGCAAATGGATTCTTTACCAGCCGAGCCACAAGGGAAGCCCAAGAATACTGGAATGGGTAGTCTATCCCTTCTCCAGTGGATCTTCCTGACCCAGGAATCAAACCAGGGTCTTCTGCTTTGCAGGTGAATTCTTTACCAACTGAGCTATCAAGGAAACAAACCCCTATCAACCCTTTAATAACCCTTTGGGATAAATGGTGTTTTGACTTAAGACATAATAAAAAGAGCCACTATTGTAAAGACCATTGGAATCTCATGGACTAGAAAGACAATGAACTCCAGGTCTGAGCTGGAGCTCCTATGGCAGTGTTACTAATTTAACCAACATAATCATGGAAGCAATATTTCTACTGGCCCTTCAAAAAGGAAAAGCATTTTTGTCAGAAGAAATAGGAAAAGGTGTGAGAAATTATATTCAGAGAAAAGGAAGTTCCCAGACAACAACAGGGCAATGCCTACAGACTCTCCCTACCTAGCCTATTCCATCCTTAGAAAGAAAGAATTTCAGGAGGGTAGATGGTACTGGATTTTAGACTCAGAAGACTGGATTCTTAACCTAATTTCTCCACTATCTTTTACCAATTGCCAAACTGTTCTGGGTGGATTCTCTTCTCTGTCAAATGAGTATCAATATGGATGATTTGATCCTTGGTTAGGCTTCCCTGATAGCTCTGTTGGTAAAGAATCCACCTGCAATGCAGGAGACCCTGGTTTGATTCCTGGGCCGGAAAGATCCCCTGGAGAAGGGAAAGGCTACCTACTCCAATATTTTGGCCTGGAGAATTCCAAGGACTGTATAGTCTATGGGGTCACAAAGAGTCGGACAGGACTGAGCAACTTTCACTTTTAGGGAACTATGATCCCATTAACCATGTGGCAAAAAAAAAAAAAAAAAAACTAAAAAAAGAAAAAGAGGGAAAATAAAAAAGATCTACTCCAAACTGAGGTTCAGATAATTCCTGGTAGGCTGACATTTTTTTGTGGGCTCAGCTGTTGCCTTTCACCCTGAAATATTTCTGCTCAATAGGTAGAAAGGAGATGTAGAGACATTTAACTAGAGAGCTTGGTTAAAATTCAATCACACAGGAAGTAATGAATTAATCTGACTAGATCCCTCAAAATTCCAGGTATGACCCCTAAAGGCAAAGAACTTACAGGCCAGTAAGAGACATGAGGCACGCACAGGAGACACACACATACACACACATGCACAGATGGAAGAACTCACCTTAGAGGACAAAAATGACAGAGACGGGGTTGAGGCAAGAAGACCTATGAAGAGACTTTTGCTATAAACTTGAAAAGAGATGAAGTAATAGGAGTGATGAGGGAGTTGGGGAGAGTGATTTGAGAAATAATGAGAACTTAGAAGTCTGGGGGAAAAGAGCAATAAAAGGGAGAGCGAGGGAGGAATAATGGATGCCCCAAGTTCTGGTTTGGAAAATCAAGTGAATTCACAGAAATAAGGAGAGTCCCTTGGACTGCAAGGAGATCCAACCCGTCCATCCTAAAGGAAATCAGTCCGGAATATTCAATGGAAGGACTGATGTTGAAGCTGAAACTCCAATACTTTGGACACCTGAAGTGAAAAACTGACTCACTGGAAAAGACCCTGATGCTGGGAAAGATTTAAGGCAGGAGGAGAAGGGGATGACAGAGCATTGGATGGCATCACTGACTCAATAGACATGAGTTTGAGTAAACTCTGGGAGTTGGTGATGGACAGGAAGGCCTGGCATGCTGCAGTCCATGGGGTGGCAAAAAGTCGGACATGACTGAGTGACTGAACTGACTGAACTGAAGGCATAGTTGGAACCACATATTTGGCAGAGGTGGGGGAAACAGTGGTGCAAACAAAGATGATGAAGTCTACTTTGACATCTTAAGTGTAACACAGGTCTGAGCCCTCGTGATGGGGAAGTCAGATGCCTTAGCCTTGAGATCAAAAAAGGAATTGGGCTGATGATGGACATATGGAACACATCAACCAACACAGAGGAGTCTGTTGGCTTGAGCTCCACAAACCCAGTTCGTTGGCACTTTCTAGGAATTAGCTATCTGTTTTTGTGTACAGACTGGCTCCAAGGAATGGCTAACATGAGGGACTGTCAAACAAAGTGCTTTGCAAAATGAAAATATTTTAGGAAAACCAGCAGATCATCCCACTGATGACAGGGACAGTTGCATAAGCCTCCATGCTGGGGAGCCACTGTGCCAAGTCTGTGACTTTTTTCTACTTAAGTGTGAATCCTCTCAGACCTTCCTAGCCAAAGAACATCATCCTGCTTCACATTTACCAAAGGCTTTTAGCAAATATGAAAGAAACTGCCAAATTGGGCTGTGACAGCCTCAATGAATATGATAAATAGAGCCTTGCTTTCCCTTTCTCCCAACTGTTCTTTTCCACAAAAGGCTTAGCTTTATATAATAACAGAAATGGGACATTAAAAATTAGGGTGCTAATGCCTGTGCTTACCACGTTCCAGGGACTTAGCTAAGCACTTGACATGAATTACCTGATTTAATCCTCACAAAAACCAAATGAGGTTGACGTATCAGTTAGCTATTGCCACCGTAATGCGATGTAACAAGTCATCTCCAAACTCAGTGGCTTAAAACTGCAGTCACATATCATCCCAGATCAGAGGGTTGGCTCAGACACCTCTGTTGTTCCAGCCTGAGCTTCTCTGGGTATTTGCCCTTCTTACTGAGGATCTGGGGTCAGCTGGGTCATTTCTGCTGCCTATGTTCCACACTGCAGGTCAACAGAAAGGGGTACCTAGGAGGAATGCTATGCTTGAAACTGGCACCCCCTCCTTTCTACCCACACGCTATTGGCCAAAGTGGCATGCCCAAGATTCTGTCCACAGTGGCACAGAAAGAAAAGCGGAAGAATTGGGTCCTGTTGTTTAATCAACAACTTGCTACTTTTTATCCTTGTCATTTTACAGAAATATACTTCTCTATAGAGAGATGTTAAGCTTAGTGCTTCATCCTTTCATACTTACTTATTTTTTCCTTTTATTTAAAACTATAGAACTCCAGGTAAATGTTGCCAAACCAGAAATTCATGACCTTGTTCCTGTCTTAAAGGGTCCCACAGTGTACGCCGTGACAGAGACAAACTTGTAGGAGCATCATCACAGCAAAGAACAATGGTTTTGATAATAGAAAGCTTTGCAAGATGCTAGCAAAGGAGAGCGACGACTCATTCTGCTTAGAAGAGCTGGGAAGGCTCCTGAGTGTTCACCCGAGGAGATGATGGTGATGACATCAGAGCAGGATCTTTGAGGAAGAAGAAGCATTTTTACAAAAGAAGGGAGATGAGTAAGTTGTAAATAGACTACATGTTCTGTAACAAGTTGTTTAAGCAAATATAAGTCCATGAAAGAATTATAAGCAGAAGAATGACATTCTTGCTGGAATACAGAGTTTGAGTTGCAGAAAGAAAAGTGTAAGAAGGGGGACATCCAGAAAAATCATGATGAAGTGAGATCAGAATGAGGCCACCAATTGAGCACGGGGGCATGCACAAGTGTGGACATGCACACACACATGAATATATGCTGAGAGAGACACACATATGCACGTGCAGACACAGAGACATGCATATATGCACATACACACATGCATACCCACAGACGCACGTGCATAGACACACAGGCCCACACTCTCAGCATAGATATATTTAGAAGGAAAAGGGGGAAACGAAACAGCACACAAGCAATTTCAGCTACTTTCTCTTAATTGCTCACTTGATGGCCCTGTGTGATAAGATTTCACCCAGGATGTCACACTCAGTGAAATCCATGCTGTAACTTTAGCTACTTTTCCCCTTCTTTCAGAATCCTCCCTTACCCTCACCTCTGAATCCCCATTGGCACCTCAGTGGGTTATTGCCTCAAAGTGGCTGTGTCATAGGTCAAATAGACCTAGGATACTGTTAGGAAAATTAAAAAAAAAAAAAAAAAGTCTTGTTTAGGCTTTTGAGACAAAGCAGAGCAGGCCTCTGACCTTGCTTCCAACCTGCCTGGACACTGCCCTGGCTGGGAGTGACCGTGAGTGACTGCCTGCTGTGAGTGTAAGACTTGCAGCACCATAGATAAGATGGGGGAGAAATCTTGAGATTGCTGAGCTCCTAGAGGGGGCCTGGCCTATCGAGCCCCTGGTTTAACAAGACAAAACCAACAGCGTTAACAGGAAACCAGGCTTATAATTTGGTCACAGATGGATGATGATATCAGTTTGCATCCATCCTGGGATCATAAACAGGGAACCTTGAACTGCAATCTTTGAAGTCTCATCCATGGAGCGGACGCACTGCCTGAGACCCTTTCCCAACTGGGACCCAGATGTGCTGTGACATGGGACTTCTCAGCACTGTTTAAGTCTGAATGTTGGTCAAAACCCAATTTGGTGATGTGTTCTCTGCTCTATTTCTCTTTTCTTTTAATGTTAGCATGTTGAAAGTAAGCTAGATAATTCTCTAATAGATATCTGTATATAATAAGTAGCTTACTTTGTTAACAAATCTTTTGAACCTGAGACGAAAGTGAAAACTTTTGGCAAAACAGAGGCTGAAAGGTCCCTATGAGGTGTCCCAGCAGGATGCTGGGGCTCAGCCCTGGTGGATCTCAGGTCTCAGCTTCCTGAACTATACCACTGGACAGGGGTGAAATCCACAGTATCTAACTTCTCTGAGTATATCTGATGCCCCAGATGTAGCACTAAGCACTTTATATACATCATCTGAAGTGCATCACACAGTCTTAGAAAATGGTCAGGAAAAAAAAAATCCCCCAAATAACAGAAAGTCTAAAATGCCTATTTTTTCCTTAAAAAATAGCTACCATTTATCAGTTATCTAATTGGGCTTCCGTTGTGGCTCAACTGGTAAAGAATCCACCTGCGATGTGGGAGACCTGGGTTTGATCCCTGGGTTGGGAAGATCCCCTGGAGAAGGGAACGGCTGCCCACTCTAGTATTCTGACCTGAAGAATTCCATGGACTGGAGAGTCCATGGGGTCGCAAAGAGTCAGACATGACTTTCACTTTCAATAGCATCTGGTTCCAAAGCCCCTAAACTTCAACTAGGTCAGACCCATTCCTGAGACACATTTATCATGAGCCTCAGTGAGCTGATAAGCAGGCAGGCACGTTTAATAGAAAGTAGAAGGTTGCAGAGAGCATGGCTTTGAATTCCCACTCTATCATATCAATTCTGAGCAGCAATGAGCATATCCCATGGCTTTTCTGATCTTCAATTTCCTGATATCCAAAGTAGAGAAAATTAGAGCTATCCTTGAGGTTATCGTGATAACTAAATAAAGTGATATATGGAAAATGTCATCTGATTTCGCAAGCACAACTTGATTTGAGATTTGCATATACTGTTCTCTTTGAAAGAGTTCTCTTTGAAAGAACTTGGACAGGAGCAGAACAGGGAAGATGGAACTTCCACACAAAAATGTGGGACACGTGATGTCTAGCTCCAGCCTGAGCCCCACGGGAACTTTGGCATATAAATTGCACCAGAGAGTTTGTCCTGCCTTAAGATAAGACAGTGAGGCTTTTGAACTTCTGAACCCCAGGCAGTCAGAATCCCTTGGATGGTAAACAAGATGGCTTCAATCACTGAAAGGTGATCCCCCAGAGAAGGTTACAGATATGAACCATTAGCTGGAGCACCTACAGTAATTGGAAGATAAGCATACTTACCAAACTGGCTAAAGGGACCCTGGGTATCTGGCAGGGCTACAAATACATATGTTACAGCCCCCCACCTCACCCCCCACATCCTCCAAATTTGTTTAATTGCCGCATATCTGTATACAGCAGATACATCATGTTCTATGTATCTGCAGAATTTGGTTGGCCACAATATCTGGTGACCTGTTTCCTATGGTGAAATGGAAAGAAAGACAGTATAATATCATGGACGTGATACTGCAGTCCTGAAGATCAGTGTCTCTAGTTTCTGAAACTTGACCGCAAGGCTTGGTTTTTCTCTCTTACCTCCCCTGTAACCTCTGTGATCTGCTTCTTTTGCTGTTGTTCAGCTGCTAACTAATGTCCAACTGTTTTCCACCCCATGAACTGTAGCATGCCAGGCTTTCCTTTCCTTCACCATCTCCCAGAATTTGCTCAAATTCATGTCCATTGAGTCGGTGATGTCATCCAACCATCTCATCCTCTGTCGCCCCCTTCTCCTTTTGTCCTCAGTCTTTCTCAGCATCAGGGTCTTTTCCAATGAGTCAGCTCTTCACATCAGGTGGCCAAAGTATTGGAACTTCAGCTTTAGCACCAGCCTTTCCAATGAATATTTAGAGTTGATTTTCTTTTGGATTGGCTGGTTTGATCTCCTTGCAGTCCAAGAGACTCTCAAGAGTTTTCTCCAGCACCACAATTAGAAAGTATCAATTCTTTGGTGTTTAGCCTTCTTGATGGTCCAACTCTCACACCCATATGTGACTCCTGGAAAAACCATAGCTAGCTTTGACTATATGGATCCTTGTCATCAAAGTAATGTCTCTGGTTTTTAATTATGCTGTCTAGGTCATTGAGTGCTGGCAATTTAATCTCTGGTTCGTCTGCCTTTTTAAATCCAGCTTGTACATCTGGAAGTTTTCAGTTCACATGCTGTTGAAGCCTAGTTTCAAGGATTTTGAGCACTACCTTGCTAGCATGTGAAATGAGCACAGTTGTACAGTAGTTTGAATATTCTTTGGCATTGCCCTTCTTAGGGATTGGAATGAAAACTGATCTTTTCCAGTCCTGTGACCACTGCTGAGTTTTCCAAATTTGCTGGCATATTGAGTGCAGCACATTAACAGAATCATCTTTTAGGATTTTAAATAGCTCAGCTGGAATTCAATCATCTCCACTAGCTTGTTCATAGTAATGCTTCCTAAGGCCCATTTGACTTTGCACTTAATGATTGTTTGGCTCTAGGTGAGTGACCATCTAGGTGAGTCAAACCATCAGGGTTATTCCTCCTTCAGTGGACCATGTTTTGTCAGAACTCTCCTCCATGAGCCCTCCATCTTGAGTGGCCCTGCATGACATGGCTTATAGCTTCAATGAGTTACACAAGCCCCTTCAACATGGCAAGGTTGTGGTCCCATGAAGTGGTGATCTACTTAAACAGATTTTTATTTTCTCATCTAAAGAATGAGGGCATTAACAGTAGTGAATTGGATAATGGGCCCCAGAAATAAATATCCATCTGGAATTTGAAAATGTAACCTTATTTGGAATTAACACCCTTCAGATATAATTAAGAATCTCTGGACGAGATCATTCTGGATTATTGTGGCCCTAAATTCAGTGTTGACTATCCTTTAAGAGCTGGAAAAAAGAGAAGAGACAGAGACACAGAGGCTGTGTGAAGGCAGAGACAGGAATTGGAGTGCAAACACAAGCCAAGAATGCCAAGGATTGCTGACAGCAGTCCAAGCTAGGAGAGAGGCATGGGCTGGATTCACACTTTGAGATTGTGGCAGGAACCAACACTGATGATACCTTGATTTTGGACTTCTAGCCTCCACAACAGTGAAAGAACACATTTCCCCTGTTTTAAGCCACCCAGTTTGTGATAATTATATTACAAAACTGAACAATAACCATGTGAGAGTGTTCTGAGGATTGAGTGAATTAACACAAATAAATTATAAGAGGCAGAGGCTGGAACAGAGTGCAAACTTTTAAGGTGTTTGCTTTCAGTGTAACCATTAGATTGTATAAACACAAATGCACCCAGAGGTGGTATTGCTGACCATGTAAATCTACTGTACAACCAGAATAAAAGAATCACTTTGACAGCCCACACATCATCCCAGTTAGAAAAATGACACATGTAGACTAGAATTTTTGCAGGAATACTTTCAGTTTTATCGTCTCACAGTAGAACAAATGCTTTGCTCTTAGCAGCTTCTTGGTCCATTTAAGTCATTCAAATGGAATTCTAAGAAGTGTCCTCTGCTTAAATTCGACTCTCTGAATATAGATGCAAGGTTCTTGAGAGTCTGGGATGTCTCAATGGATTTTACTTGACATAGAGTCGGTTTAAGTACTGTGCCTTATCCTTTCCAAGAATGAAAGTCTGCATTTAAAATGCATAGGCAATGAAAGCAAAAATACATGTTAATAAGCCAGCACTTCCCTGATTCCATATTTTATACTTTTCATGATGGATTCTTCTAGATAAGAAGACACAGAAAAATTGGGATTTTTTTTTTAAGTTCAAGAGAAGAAAAGGTTTCTCTAGGACACCATTCCTGCTTTTTTTTTTTTTTTATGGACTAAACAGTGGTGGCCTTACCCAATTTCCAAAGTGCTGGAGATTATTTAGGTAAACTCAGTTATTGGCAGTAATGAAGGTCTCAATTCAAAACCCTCTTTTGGGTAAAGTGATTCAGAGTGAGAAGTGTTATGTTTGATTTCTTCTCACTGTGAAATCCAGATTTTGCACAGCTATAATATTCCCTTTTCAGGAAGGCTGGCAGGGCCAACATTTAAGTCTAGTTCAGCCATGCCTAATGCTATATCCTGTCATTTTAATGACCTCTCCCTTTTCTTCCTTTACCCACCTTTCTTCCCTTACACTTTGCCTTTTAAGATGAATTGAAGGATCATTCTTACCCTATGATTTAGAGTCTCTTAATTCTGTTTTTAGATGTGTTCAGAGGCAGTAGGACATTTTTATTTTATTTTAATTTGTGTTTACCAAACCTGTATCATGCACTCCATCAGGCAGTGGGCTCCTCTGGGCTCTTTCCAGAAAATTAAAAACATAAATTAAGTATAAATGGCCAAAGCCACAGAACAAGCAAGCCTTCTTAGTGTCCACAGAGAGGGGTTCTATTACCACTACTCGCTTTAGAGAAGAGGGAAGTTACCTGTAATTCTTGTTCTCTTGAAGGTGTGCATTTTATAATAGGTCCCCATTCACCACCCTGCCCTCCCCAAGGAGTTCTTAGCTGCTTGATTTTTTTGGCTGCAAAGAACTGGCAGTGAGGGGTTAGTACATTCTTACAACCCCTGGGGTAGATACATTGCAGTTCTAGTGAGAGCTTATACTCTTTTTAACTGTTTTTGGATTTGGATTTTGCCTTGAGCTGTATGTTAAAAGAAGTCCTTTCTAATGAGAATAATTTTGCACTTAGGGAAAAAATGCTTCCCAAAAGATGTCAGGCCTTTATTAACAGAAATCCTTCCCTTTAAAATTTTTTTTAAATAATTACAATAAGACATGTAGAGGACATGTGAACATTTTTTAAGACCCCAGGCTTCCTCAAGTTTCTTCTCTATTACTTTGAACTTGAACCATAGAGTCTAATATACATAGGGAAGCATCTCAGCTTCTCTCCCTTCCCAAGACTAAAAACTTATTGAAGCAAGAGTGCTAATTCATCTCAACCCACATGGCACCTCCTGTTGATGGATAGTGGCTGATGGTTGAGGAGGAGTCGAGTCCAGGTGCAGACTCAGCAGGAAGGAGTGCGGTGATTGATTAATGATGTCTGCCTGGGTGAAGGAGGAGGAAGTGGCAATACATGTGCCGTGTGCTTGCCATTTCTGGTAAGGACTACATCTTATTCATCTTTGTATCCCTGTGCCTAGCATGGTGCCTGGCACAGAGGAGTGCTCCGTAAATATTTGGTGTACTGAACTGAGCTAAACTTTCCACCCAACTCCCTCTTTCTCTGAGTCAGAAGGAATGGTGGTGGTAAGGACATTATCTGTGCTGAAAAGCAGTGATGGTGAGACATACCTCTAAGGGTAAAGTTCTTCTGGAACCAATAGGTCCAGGTACCTCAGAGTCTGTTCAAGTACTCTGCCATGAACCCAATGTCCATCTACTATATGAGACTTTCATGGCCATCAGATCTTTATTGTTGCCTTATTGCCTCCCCAAGGAATTAAATTATGGTCTCGATGTGCCTAGCTGCCAGGTGCTGTCCTGCTGGGACCCATCTCTCAGGATACCAACATGGCTTGGCCATGTGACATTAACCACTGCCAGCCAGGAGTTTTTCGCGTTTACGATTCTATCCGTTGGATTAGACCTTTGCACCCACTATCCCACATCAGAACTTGGAACAGCCTTTGGACCCTGTGCTTAAAACTAACTGCATGGTTGCACTGCAGAGGCACCCAATTTCTGAGCCCAGTCAACGGCATTTTGTTCTTCCTTTGAAACCATCCCCCATCATCCTCGAGCTTCCTTGACTTATTATTTCTTGGACCCGATAGTGACACATGCTCCATCATATTTGGCATAGCAATGAAGTGAATTGTGTACTTGAAGTTGAGAAATCCTGACTTAAGTCTATTTTTACCACTGTATTGAAAAAATAATTGATGCTTTTGAACTGTGGTGTTGGAGAAGACTCTTGAGAGTCCCTTGGACTGCAAGGAGATCCAACCAGTCCATTCTAAAGGAGATCAGCCCTGAGATTTCTTTGGAAGGAATGATGCTAAAGCTGAAACTCCAGTACTTTGGCCACCTCATGTGAAGAGTTGACTCATTGGAAAAGACTCTGATGCTGGGACGGATTGGGGGCAGGAGGAGAAGGGGACGACAGAGGATGAGATGGCTGGATGGCATCACTGACTCGATGGACATGAGTCTGAGTGAACTCCAGGAGTTGGTGATGGACAGGGAGGCCTGGCGTGCTGCGATTTATGGGGTCGCAAAGAGTCGGACACGACTGAGCGACTGATCTGATCTGATTGTATATGTTTAAGGTGTGCATCATGATGTTTGATTTTATATATATATATATAGTGAAAAGATTACTACAATAGTTTGTTAACATCGATGAGGTCATATAGATACAATGAAAAAGAAAGAAAAGAAAAAAAAATATCCTTGTGATGAGAAATGTTAAGATCTACTCTCACAACGACTTTCTTGTATATCATACAACAGTATTAACTAGTCATCATGTTGTACATTCCATCCCTAATGCTGTTGTTGTTCAGTCACCCAGTAGTGTCCAGCTCTGCAACCCCATGGGCAGTAGCATGCCAGGCTTCCCTGTCCCTCCTCATCTCCTGGAGTTTGTTCAAGTTCAGGTCCATTGCATCGGTGATGCCATCCAGCCATCTCATCCTCTGATGCCCTCCTCTGTCCTAGATATTCCCAACATCAGTGACTTTTCCAGTGAGACATCTCTTCACATCAGATGATCAAAATACTGGAGTTTCAGCTTCAGCATCAGTCCTTGAAGTGAATATTCAGGGTTGATCCATCCCTAATACCTTATCTTATAACTAGAAGTTTGTACAGTACCACCTTCTTCCAAATCCCCCTTCCCCTACTTCCTACTGACTTAAGTCTTATCTCTGTTATTTGGTATCTGTGTGACTCAAAGTCAGTTACTCACCTGATCTGTGACTTGTTTTTCTTTTCTAATTAAAAATAAATATGGATAACAAAAACACCTACTTCAAAGGGCTGCTGGGATGATTAGTAATAATGTATGCATTTTATCTAATATCTAATAAAAATCCAACAAATAATAGCATTTATTATTATCTCATCCTAGCATCTACATTGGATTAGAATTAAGGGAAGAGATGCACCCTCAAAAGGTGTGTAATAAAGTCAGATCCATAAGTTATCACAACAAAAAAGACAGAAACGTTATGAAACAGGTTTTTCACTCTCCTTTGGCTCCAAAATCACTGCAGATGGTGACTGTAGCCATGAAATTAAAAGATGCTTGCTCCTAAGAAGAACTATGACCAACCTAGACAGTATAATAAAAAGCAGAGACATTACTTCGCTGACAAAGGTCCATCTAGTCAAAGCTATGGTTTTTCCAGTAGTCATGCATGAATGTGAGAATTGGACTATAAAAAAAGCTGAAAGCCAAAGAGTTGATGCTTTTGAACTGTGGTGCTGGAGAAGACTCTTGAGAGTCCCTTGGACAGCAAGGAGATCCAACCAGTCCATCCTAAAGGAAATCAGTCCTGAATATTCACTGGAAGGACTGATGCTGAAGCTGAAACTCCAATGCTTTGGCCACTTGATGTGAAGAACTGACTCATTGGAAAAGAGTCAGTTGGGAAAGATTGAAGGCGGGAGGAGAAGGGGACGACAAGGGTGAGATGGCTGGATGGCATCACCGACTCAATGGACATGAGTTTGAGCAAGCTCCAGGAGTTGGTGATGGACAGGGAAGCCTGGCCTCCCGCAGTCCATGGGGTCCAAAGAGTCAGACACATCTGAGTGACTGAACCAAACTGAACTTATGAAGCAACAATGATTCAGCAAAGCAACTTCTTATTCTCCAGCAGAAAATCAGTTCTGGATAATTTACTAATAGAGGAAATTAAAGTAATTAAAAGAACATCTGAAGAATATTACACAGTCTTATTTTATAGCACTTTTTCTTCTTCCCATTATCTTACTTGATCCTCTCCAAAACACTGGTATTTTATAGATGAGGCTTTTGAAACTGACAGGTACTAATTAGCTTGCTCATGGTCAGATTCCCCTTAAAACTGTGGTCCGCAGTCTTGCTCCCAGGTCTTCTCTCCAGTCCTTGCTCCATCTCACCAGGTTGTCCCTGTACAGATATGTCTGAAGGGAAGATATGAAACAAAGTCTCCACCAGCTTGGTCGGGGAAAGCTTGGAAAGACAGAGTTTGCTACTCTCACGAAGGACTTTCTCTCCTGCAGCCCAAGATAGGAGAATGCTGGGCATGGGGCTCCACAGAACCTCCTGCCACAAATTCATCCCTTTCCACACAAAGCCCCAGGCCTCAGGCTGTCCTGAGATGGCCCTGACAATTGAGGGAGCTTGGTGTCATCACTTCATCAAGCCACAGCTAGGCCCAGAGTGTCTGCCTCTGCAAAAACACACCTGAACAAGCATCAAGAGGAGAGCCCATTTCCCCACCCCGGTGTGAAGTGTTTGATGGAAAAAAACAATAAATGTGTCTGCCGTGAGGAGGAAGCTTTAGCTGTAGCTGTTAGAGCAACACTGGCCTTTTTCAAAGGCACCAAGTGCCCAACACTTGGGTTTTTCAGCAACTCCTCAGAAATGCGTTTGAAGAGAGATGACTTCTGGGGAGCAGTCTGAAAGCAAGTCTCCTGTCTTCCCAGGAAGGAGAAATGAGTTACCAGCTCTTTTCCACAAGCTAATGACCTGTCCTCCCTCTAGGAGCTGCTAGAGAGAATATGATCTTTGCTTTGCCCCTTGCAATTGAAGGACAAAATATGTTGTTTGTCGTGTAACAAAAACCCACTCAAAATAACTATATTTCATCAGGGTTGGGAGATGGTTGGGATTATTGGAAAAAATAGCAACCATGTCTTATGGAAAATAAGGGAAGAGAACTGGGCCTCATGAGTTTCTGAGGTCAATAAAAGGGAAGTTTTTAGGGTCAAGACCACTAATCTCTCTGTCTCCCTCATTCTGACACCATATAATTTGTTGGTGGTGGTGGCTTACTTTTTAAAAATTTCTTTGTCTTGATCTACTCATTTCTCTTTTCCTATGGCTTATGCTGTACTCACTCAGTCATGTCCAGCTCTTTGTGACCCCATAGACTATAGCCTGCCAGGCTCCTCCATCCATGGAATTTTCTAGGAAAGATTTCTGGAGTGGCTTGCTATTTCCTATTTCAGGGAATCTTGCTGACCCAGGGATCAAACCCACATCTCTTGTGTTGCATTGGTAGGAAGATTCTTCATCACTGTGCCACCTGGGAATCCTTTGCATATGTCTTCATTCATTCAGTCGTGTCTGACTTTTGCAGCTCCATGGATTGCAGCACACCAGGCTCCTCTGTCCTCCACTATCTCCCAAAATCTGCTCAAATTCATATCTGTTGAGTCAGTGATGCTATCTAACCACCTCATCTTCTGTCACCCTCTTCTTTTGCCTTTAATCTTTCCCAGCATCAGAGTCTTTTCCAATGAGTCATTTCTTGCATATGGCCCTTGAATAAGCCTTATATATAATTATGAAGCAGGCACCCCTAACTACACATCCCACCAGGTAATATATTCCATAGAGTTTGATCAGAGCCATTGTGGTCCATGCAACAGTTCTGGATGAAAGAAGCTGAATTAGGTGTCCCCACCTATAGACAGAGGAAGTCAAAAAAGTGAATATGGCTATAGGAATCACCTGTGTGAATGAGAGGTGGACTGTTGTCAGAGCAGGGTCTGCTGCTGCTGCTGCTAAGTCGCTTCAGTCGTGTCTGACTCTGTGACCCCATAGACAGCAGCCCACCAGGCTCCCCCGTCCCTGGGATTCTCCAGGCAAGAACACTGGAGTGGGTTGCCATTTCCTTCTCCAATGCATGAGAGTGAAAAGTGAAAGTGAAGTCGTTCAGTAGTGTCCGACTCTTAGCAACCCCATGGACTGTAGCCCACCAGGCTCCTCCATCCATGGGACTCTCCAGACAAGAGTACTGGAGTGGGGTGCCATTGCTGGTAAACATCCTAAAGATATTCGTGTAAAGCATTATAAAAATTCAGAGCAGAAAGGGGCTTTCGGAATACATCAGATCTCAAAAACCCACAGAAAACTTGAAAAATGAGCTCCTCTTTCTCATAGTATGAGAAATATGAATCTCAAAGAGGTTAAATTGCTCAAGGTTACATTTGTGGAGCAAAACATCATGAAAATCCACCCCCACCTCCTTTGCAGAGAAGAATGTGACCCCCCATTCTCTTTGCAGAGAATCAGTGACCTGGATGGACTTACCAGCACCCAAACTCTAGCCATCAACCTTCAGGCCTAGAATTCTGATTTGCCAACACATAGAGAATCTATCTCTCTGGGTATGCACACACTGCTGAGCTCAGGGACATGAGATGCCTCTCTGCTCACCTCTAGGAAGATGTTCCACCATAATTCATTTCAGAATCCCAAAGTAACCTAGATGCATGTTGCCTCCTGGCAAGAAGATATTCATAGGAGAACCTTGTCAAGTGCATGGAATCAGAATGGGGTATTTCTCATATAATTCAAATATCTTAGCTTATATGGCAGTAGTACCCTGATGTGACTATCTATATAATTAGGATGGATCTGCTCCTAGGTCCTGGTAGGTTATCTTGGGATCTGAGTATCCTCTATTGAGTGTACCTCTTGTAAAGTTATCCTTAAGGCTTATCTCTGTGACTCTCCTTTTCCTTAGCTTCTGCACACATGCCTCTTTCTCATTGGAATATCTTTTTTTTTTTTTTTTGATAGATTAACCTGCTTAATCACTGCTTGAACCCAGTTGGAATCTATCTTCACAAAACAATGTTTTGTATCTCTCCTTTAACCCGTTTGTCATTCCACTTTACAACTTAGCTCTCTATCAGAGGGAAGTCCAATCTTGGGGTGTGCTTCATTCTTGCTGCTTGTACCTAGCACCGAGGCCCAGATCTACATATTTAAAATGCAACTGAAAATTAAAACCATTACAGAGGCTTTCCAAATGGGCAAATATTTGCCTCAATTATTCTATTTACAATTCCAAAAATATTTCTTCTGTTGAAGTCTGTGTACAAGAAGTGGCTCCAAAACCATTTTTAAGGGAGTTTTGACATCAATGAAACGTTATGCTGGCAGGGCAAGTGAAGTGCTTGATTAATAAAGAGTCTCACTGTTTTCAAACACATATTCCAAGCAGCCTCATTTGAAGAAAACCACAAACGGAGAATGCTTTGCTGCTCACAGTCACAAGGGGGTTGTGTATTTCATTCCCGCTTACACAGTCCGCTTACTTTGGAGCTTGGGTAGGAAAGAAACATGGCCAGCAGAAATAAGGCTACATTCAGTGACCCTACCCTTCCACCCATTGGCCTGATGGGAGAGCTTTTTTACCCCTCTTTGCTACTGTTTTCTTAGTTTTTAACCTTTTAATACTTAATAATTTTCTAAAAGACCATCTTGAGAGAAGAGAGGGGGCTACCTTAGGACCTCATTGTGCTAGCTGTTGGGAATTCTGAGATTCGTAATTTCAGAATTTCCAGGCAGCAGTGTTGGCATGCTATACAGAAACGTAATTGAGCATGTTCATGTTAATTACTTTGAAGTGCTTTCCTCTTTTCCAGTGCTTTGCAAAAATACAGCAACTTAAATTGGGTCATTATTTCACATGTCTAAGATTCTACTCAGCTACTTAAGGCAGCCATGGAAATAGAGCCTGAAGAATTAATTAAAAATGGGTTTCTTTACTTCCTCATATAAGGAAGGAAAGCTAAGTAAAAAATAAATAGCTTAAATGAAAGACTATATCAGCAATGTAATTACTAAAAGAGGGACACCAAATATCAGTTTTAAATCCTCATTTCATTCTACTAATGAATATTGTGTGTGTGTGTGTGTATGTGTGCACTCACTCAGTCGTGTCTGACTCTTTGTGACCCCATGGACTATAGCACACCAGGGTCCTCTGTTCATGGGATTTTTCAGGGAAGACTACTGGAGTGGGTTGCCATTTCCTTCTCCTTGGTTCCCAACCCAGGGATCAAACCCACGTCTCCTGATCTGGTAGGCAGATGCTTTACCACTGGGCCACCAACTAATATATTTTGGGTGCCACCAATTGGTGCTATTTATTCACCTGTGTATTTCATTTAATTCTATCAGAAATCCTACCAAAGAGAATCATGCCTATGAGGCACAGAGAGAGGTTAAGTTACTTCTCTGAAGTCACATATCTAGTTAATGGTGACCAGATCTACGGACACAGATCGAAATTCTTCCACCAATGCCCCTACAGTTCAGTGATAAATAGTCCACTTATCTGGCTACTAATACTTATGTTTGCCTACACTTTAATTCCTACTAAAACATTTGCAGGAATAATCAGTGCCCTTAAAGAGAATGTAAGTGTATGTGTACATGCATTTGTATTTAGCTTTTGCTTTTGTGTTCTCCTCAATCAGAGGTTGATGCAAGGTGAAACAGAGAAAAGTAAAACAAATTTTATTAATTAGTCTGTTCAACTATCTGTATAATTTACCTACTGTCTCCCAGACAACATGCTGCGGTGTTAGCAATCCAGAAATGGATAAGAGGAGCCTAGTTACAGATTCACAAGCAAGAGAGAAAAATGAACTAAGGTCGTTCAGTTCACTTTTTCATGATATTACCCCAGTTCATGGACTTCAGGAGACAAAAACAGTCAATCCTAAGGGAAATACACCCTGAATATTCATTGGAAGGACTGATGCTGAAGCACCAATACTTTGGTTACCTAATACAAAGAGCCAACTCATTGGAAAAGGCCTTGATGCCTGGAAAGAGAGAAGGCAAAAGGAAAATGGAGGGATAGAGAATGAAATGGTTAGATAGCATTACCGACTCAATGCACTTTAATTTGAGCAAACTCCAGGAAAGGGTTAAAGACAGGGAAACCCAGCATGCTGCAGTCCATGGGGTCACAAAGAATCATACACGACTGAGCAACTGAACAGAACAGAACCCCTGTTCAAGATTTTATCACCTTATATTTGGTAATGACAGTAAAATCTACTGTTGCCCTACCTTCATTCTCTCCCATTCTAATCAATTAAGCTGTGCAGATTGTTTTTATTCCTGTGATACCACATTTATCTATTGCTCTATAACAAAACTACTTCTAAACTTAATGGCTTGAAACCACAGCCATTTTATTTGTATATAGTATCTTTCTGAGCCAGGAATTCAAGCAGAACTCAGCAAGAAGGCTCATCTCTGCTCTGTGTTGCCTGGGGCTTTAGCTAGGATGGTTCAAATGGCTTGGGACTGGCTGGGAAATCTGGGTTCTCCCTTTTCAAGATGTTACCTCAAGTGAGTTTACTGTGACTGGAAGATTCAAGACAGCTGCCCTTATATCTATAGTTAGGGAGCTGGATGTTGGGAGAAATGCCTTGCTTCTTGTTCTCCTAGTCTTTTTTTCTCCAGCAGGATAGTCTGGATCACTTTTCGTAGCATGTGGTTCTCCCTTCATGCAAAGCTGAAAAATACAAGTACTCCCAAGACCTATGCTTATTTTCCACCACACTATATTGATTAGCACAAATCCCAAAGGCAGGTGGATTCAAGTGGTGGGGATGTGGACTCTACCTTTTCATGGGAGGAATAGCATGCATACTTATGAAGGGGACAAATTACTGATGACCATCTTTTTAGCTAACCTATTGCACGTCATCTCTGCCTATTCATTGGTTCTTAAACACCTTTGCCAGTCATTCAAGAAATTTGGAGATAGGGCTTAACTTTTTTGTCATACATTACTCATGAATTACTTTAGCACAGTCAAATTCTCAACTAATCACTTTATAAGGATTTCCCTACTGCTTTATCTATTCCCTTCATTCTCTCATCCCATTTGTATATGAATCTCTTTACCTCTTACCTGTCTATCATCTATCTACCTATCTCTCTACTCTTCTGTCTGGGCAGACTCCTCTCTCCTACTCTTTGTTCTTGAAATTAATCATTCCCCATTTCACTGATGGATCTCTGAACCAGATCTGGCCACCCAGAGTATACCTGTTTCTCTGGCCATAGCACTGATTCAAGAATGGTAACATGACTAAGGCAGATCCAATTTTGTGCAACAATTTGGAAAAGGTCTGATTGCAACCTCCAAGATTACACAGAGAAAGAACCAAGAAAGTCTGGAGCTTACAGAGTCATCTTTAATGCCCCAAGGCGACAGACTACCTGAGAAGAGAATAAAGTAGAGACAAGAGGGAAAGAAAGAGGAGAGCATTTTCCTCAGATCGTCTTAACCCTTGAATAACTTCCAGCCACATGAGCCAATCCACCTTCTTTGACTAATTTAGTAAGCTTGTGTTGTTTTTAATCAAAAGCATCATCACTGACATCCTTTCTGTGTGTTCATCTCTCTATCTCACAGAACCACAGGACACTGAAATATTCCTGTAGAAACCCCTCAGCATCCAGGACCTTGGTTCTTGATCACCTCCCATTAAATTCATCACACACAGTCAGTTCTGTTTCCTCGGCTTCTGATCTCTTTATCTCATCTAATACTGATATTCACCTCCCTATTTCTTGACTCTACTCTTTGTGTTTCTCCTTTACTATCACGTTGTCTCTTTGCCAACTTTTCTGATTCCAAACAGTCTATCAGATCTAGCGCACCTGTTCTATACACTAGAACCTTCTAGCTTTAACCCAATCACCTTCCTCTACCTGCCTTTTCATCCTTGATTTTCCCGCCCTCAACCAAATTCTGGAGTTTTCTCATTTCTGTCCTTTCTCAGGACTCATTTTACTTTGTCATTTCAATCTAGGAGTCTTATTGAAATCTGACAAATGCTTTAAATAAATATCTTTTTAAAATACATTTTTCTAAAGTGAGCCAGTTCATCCCTTGTCACTTGTGAAGAATCTTACCTGGCTCAGCTATGTTTCCAATGAATTAAACTAGAATCCTGGACTCCTGTCCCTTTTTTTAACTCATACAATTAATCAGTTATCATATTCTCTGGGGTTTACTTATACGGTATTCTTAGTCTTCACTTCCTTGTCTCTCTCCTTTTTCCTATTGCCTTATTTCAAGTCATCATTATCTCCTTCAGAAACCATTACCAAGGCTTCTTAAACTGTGTCCTTACCTGTAGTCTCTTCCCATATAACCCATTCCATCAACAGCTGTTAGATTATTATTGTGCTACAAATACCTTCTCAATGATGTGACCATTCTGTCCTTTATTCTTAAATGGTTCCACTTTTCAAGCACAATGAAGTGCAAAACCCCAAAGTCAACCTGATAATGCCAGGCCTACACATTTAATCTCAACTCTCCCTTCTTTGTTTTCTGATATTTTACTTCAGTTCAGTTCAGTCGCTTAGTCATGTCTGACGCTTTGCGAACCCATGAAGAACCACAGCAGGCCAGGCCTCCCTATTCATCACCAACTCCTGGGGTTTACCCAAACTCATGTCCATTGAGTTGGTGATGCCATCCAACCATCTCATCCTCTGTCATTCCCTTCTCCTCCCGTCTTCGATCTTTCCCAGCATCAGGGTTTTTTCAAATGAATCAGTTCTTCACACAAGGTGGCCAAAGTATTGGAGTTTCAGCTTTAACATCAGTCCTTCCAATGAACACTCAGAACTGATTTCCTTCCTGATTTCCTGATATTTTTACTTAACTCAAATGAAATCATGTGCTGTTCTGTTCAAGATAATATGCATTGTCGCCCTTCAACTTACCCAAAATGCCTTTTTCTCTTCTCATCTCTTACAATCATCAGGCAGCCAGATCTAACTTTTATTTGGGAGCCAACCATAATCACCACTTCCTTCTGAAAGCTGAGCTTCCCTGGTGGCTCAGCTGGTAAAGAATCCACCTGCAATGAGGGTGACCTGGGTTATCTCCCTGGGTTGGGAAGCCTGGAGGAGAGAAAGGGTACCCATTCCAGTATTCTTGCCTGGAGAGGTCCATGGACTGTATAGTCCATGGGGTCACAAAGAGTTGGACATGACTGAGCAACTTGTACTTCTGAAAGCTACCCAGAGAATCTGCTACTTCTGGAAACCCTGCACTTCACCTCTGTCTGTCTTGGTACATTTGACACATTCTATCTGTGTTTTTGTTACATATGAGCATGTTTAACCTTTCATTCTAGATGTAAGCAAGCCATGTGCCCTGTTTTTCAGGACATCTAAGATAGGAAAAGTGGATGGTTAAGCAAAAATGGAAGGCTAGAGCCAGACCAAGATATTTCCAAATTCAGCCCATTAAACTTGGGAAGATAGATAGGGTGTGGTCACTGAGAATATTTCTGAGAAGCCCCTGTATGTATGAAGACGTCTTTGAGCTTCTAACTCCTTCTGTGAATTGTGTGGTCACAGCCCAGTGACCGATGTGGTCAGCTGAAAGCCCGCCCACGGCCACACATGTATAACGAACTGCCAAGGATGAATGATAGCAGTGCCCCTGTTGAAAGATGCTAAATGCAAAATGCTCATCATTCTTTAGACTTACACATCTAAGCCTTCTGTATTTACTCAGGGGAGGACATATCTCAAACCTCTAAAAGGCCCTAATACCAATGATCATAGAGAGTAGATTAGCTAGAGGAGAACTCAGGCTTTAGAATTGGACAAATACCAATGTCATTCCTGGTCCAGTACGTATGAGTGATATGACTTATCAGTCTTTTTCTTTAACCGTGAAATGGATTATGATGATGTGCCATTCTGAGGATCAAATGAGATCATGCTTGTCTGATGTCTACCACGGAGCTTAGCAATTTTATTGTTATTGTCAATGGTTGTCTTACTACTATGTATGCATTTATCTCAACTTAATTTAAAAAAAAATACTGCAAACACTGAAAAAGTTGTATCCCCTACAGGTGGGTACTGATGTTAAAGTAGGCTAAATAATTGTCCCAAAGGCATCAAGTTCTAATTCCTGGAACTTCTAAATGTTACCTTAACTGGAAAAAGCATATTTGCAGATGTGATTAACTAAATATCTTTGATAGAGTATCCTGAATTATTTGGGTGGACTCTAAACATGATCACAAATGTCTTTACAAGGGAGAAACAGAGAGATGTGACATACAGAAGAGGAAAAGGCCACATGATCATAAAAGCAGAAATTGAAGAGATGCAGCCACAGGGCAAGGAATGATGGATCCACCAGGAAATGAAAGAGACAAAAAACAAATTACCCAAGGAGAGAATGCTCTTCCAGTGGCACCTTCATGTGGGTTCGGTGCTGTGGATTTCATACTTCTGACACCCAGAACTGCAAGGGAATACATTTCTGTTGTTGTAAGCTATCAAGTCTGTTGCAATTTGTTATAGCAGCCACACACACAAAGACTAATACAGATTTTGACCAAAAAAAGTGGGGCACTACTGTAACAAATATCTATTAATGTGGAAATAGGTACGTTGATGATGGACAGGGAGGCCTGGTGTGCTGCAGTCCATGGGGTTGCAGAGAGTCGGACACGACTTAGCGACTGAACTGAACTGAATGGGGCTTTCCCTGGTGGCCCACTGTTAAAGAACTGGCCTGCAATGCAGAAGACATAAGAGATGTGGGTTCCATCCTTAGGTCAGGAAGAGCCCCTGGAGGAGGGCATGGCAAACCACTACAGTAGTCTTGCTGGGAAATTGCATGGACAGAGGAGGCTGGTGGGCTCCAGTCCATGGGGTCACATGGAGTCAGGCACAACTGAAGTGACTGAGCATGCACGCATGCGGGCAGATGCTGTAACAAGCTTGAGATGTCTGACAGAAGTGGCCTAGTTTTCCTAAAACATATGATTGGTTGAAATATGAAAATTAAAACCATTATAAAAATACAATGAGGATTGTGTTATTGGAAACTGAACAAAGGCACTCCTTGTTACATGGGGCAAAAAAAAAAAAAAAAAAAACCTCAATGATATTATGTTCTACTGCTGTGTGGAAAGCAGGACTTATAATTGATAAATGAAGAGTCTGGGTGTTCAGCTAAGGAGATTTCCAGCAATATGTTGAAGGTCTTGTCTAATTTCTTCCTGGTGTTTACAATGGAATAGAAGAGAAAAAAGACTAGTTGGGGGAGAAACTTATAAGCCAAAAAAAGAGAGAGAGAGAGAGAGACCAGGATGTGAAAATTTGTGACATCGTCAGCCTATTCACACTACAAAATATGTCAGAAAAACATGTTCTGAAGAGAAAGATAGCTCACAGTAGGATGATACACTGAAGAGAGAAGCTATAATGATGCAGAGGAACGCCATAAAAGAAGGACTGAGACTGAAGAATTAAATCACATGATTTAACCTTGGATGGAACTTTTTAAGTTAAAAGATGTACATGAATTAGTAAATTTGTCAGTGGTAAGGACAGCACAGTGAATCATTTCACATCTGATGATCTGTTTTCTTTTTGTGAAATGAGGGGGAAGGGGTGGGGGAAACATGTTCGGCTAAAACAAAAAGATAGGTGGCCATGTAGAAAACTCCAGAAACGAGATCAAAGTTATTAGCTATATTGAAATAATGGTGATAGTGAAGATGACAAATATAAAAAGACCAATACATGCCAATAACTGCAACTAATAATTTGTTGTGCGTTTACCCATCCACCAGACACAAAATTGAGAATTTTAGGAGTTACTATTACACAACTACCTCATTAGCCCTAGGAAGTGGATTCCGTTATTTACTTTAATTTGTATTATATTTTATATCATAAATACAGATTACATATGTCATATGTACTATCATATATTATATGCAACATATTAAAAGTAAACATATAGTTTTACGTTGTTATATATACTTAATATAACATTATTTTTATTTTGATATTATTTTTTTATGGATGAGCAAACAGGCTCTGAGAATTTAGGTGCATCCCTGTAGACGGCAGTCCATGGAATCAAATCATGAGCTGTCTATTTCAAAGTCTGGTTTCTTAACCATTATATCATATTGCATCATCAGCTTAAAACACTTTCTCAAAAAGTCCTCTCAGAAGTCTGTGTAACTTTCTGCTAAAACTCCTTATCTTCTCAAATCAACACCAAAAAGTGCTCTTCATGCCACCAATGAGATCCTCCATTGCCAACTCCAGTAGTCATGTCCAAGTCCTTATCCTTCTTGACATTCAGCGTTCTCTTTTCCATGCACCTCTGAACTCCACTGCCTGCAATGACACTATACTTCCTTTTGGTAGAGCCAGGCATTCCACTTCTTGACAAGTCTTTGGGTTGCACTGAAAGGAGTACTGGCTCAGAAGCCTCCAGAGCTGATCCTCATCCTCATCCCATCACTGAGTCACTGAATGGCCTTGAGTACTCTTCTCCTCTCCTCCATGTCATCATTTTCTCCCTTCCAAATCAGGAAGATAACCCACAGAGTCTAAATCAGCTCCCACCATCTATAATTCCAAGTTCATAGAAAGGACATTGAGAAGGAAAAATCTTGGCTGTCTGGCTTAGGGAATAAAATTATGAAGATATCATTTTACAAAAGGAAAAAGTGAATTTCAATAGCATCATGCCTGTCTCCGCCTAGAATTGGCTGCCTCTCCAGCTTTGGGTTCCCTTTTGGACACTATAACTGATCCGAGGACATAGGCTAATTGACACTGTTGAGAGAAGAGAAACATGAATAGTCCCAGACTTGGAGAGCAAGACCTTCGTGGGGAGGTTAATAGAACTGGAACAGCTCAGGCTTAAAGAAGGGCCTCTGAAGGCAGCCATCATTCTTCCGACACATCCATAAAAAGATACTGTGAGAAGGGCAGGGATCAATCTTCTTCTTAGTCAACAAGGCCAGAAGGAGAATTAACAAGCTGCAAGCTGCAATGAGGAATATTGAAGATAAATATCAGGGAAAATGTTAGACCCCTGGGAGCTGTCAAGCAATAGAACAGACTGCAAGAGAAGCCATGAAGTCACTCTAATTGGGATGTTCAAGACAGAGTACAGATAGATATCTGTCATATGGGAAGGAATTCCAGGGGGGAATGTGAGGGACTGGACTCAAAAATAAATCTCAACGACATCAGAGTAACCAAACCTAAACTTTAATAGCACCATCTAAGATTTGCTGTGAAGGTGGAGTAGGCCAAGAGTAGTGGTGGTAGAGTAGAGATAAACACAGAGCCAGGATAGTGTAACTGTTGTGTTTTTCAGTAGTCATGTATGAATATTGGTGTTCGACCATAAAGTAGGCTGAACACTGAAGAATTGATGCTTTCAAATTGTGGTGCTGAAGAAGACTCCTGAGAGTCCCTTGGACTACAGGGAGATCAAACCAGTCAATCTTAAAGGAAATCAACCCTGAATATTCATCAGAAGGACTTATGCTGAAGCTGAAGCTCCAATACTCTGGCTACCTGATGGGAAGAGCTGACTCTTTGGAAAAGACCCTGATGCTGGGAAAGATTGAGGGCATAAGGAGAAGAAGGCAACAGAGGACGAGATGATTGGATGGCATCCCCCATTCAATGGACATGGGTTTGAGTGAAATAGTGAGTTTGAGGAGATAGTGAAAGACAGAGGAACCTGGTGTGCTGAAGTCCTTGGAGTCACAAAAGTTGGACATGACTTAGTAACTGAGCAACCAGTTGTGTCCATCCCTTTTGTGAACCCATGGATTGTAGCCCACCAGGCTCCTCCATCCATGGGATTTTCCAGGCAAGAATACTGGAGTGCTTGCCATTTCCTTCAGAGGATCTTCCTGACCTAGGGATTGAACCAGCATCTCCTATATTGGCAGGTGGGTTCTGTACCATGAGGGCCACCTGGAAAGTCCTTAATGAGGCTACATGTGGGAAGGCAGAATAATTTTCAGAACTGCTCATGAGTTAGGGAGTATCAGGAAACAGAACCTAGAAGAGGAGCTTGGTAATATCCCAAAAGTAAGGACTGCTGCCTGGAGCAGATGTTGCTGGTCCTTTATAGCATATCCCTCAGCCCACTGCTGAGTTCACCCACAGCGATAAACAGTTCTGTGCAAGCCTACGTGCATAGTGCACCAAAGCTCCACTTCTAATACCAATCTTGCCACTTTCTGCATTAGAAAAAGGGTCTTTGCTGAAGCTCTGGTATCAGTAAACTTGTAAAAAAAGTGCTGCCCAGAAAAGCAGATTTGTTGATGCCCTGAGGTAACCCTCAAACAACACAGGATAAAGACCAAAGGATAAATTGCCCCAGCTGTCTGTCCTTTGGGTAGAAATTCTGGGATGTACTGATTGTTCAGAGGTTCCTGTAGAATTAAGCACCCCCTGCCTACAGCAGAAACACCCATTTTATTAGACATTCTTCCTGCTCTCAGTCTCCCCACAGCCTCTTTCCAGCTCCCTGAGATCACCTCCCAAATAAACTATCTGTCCTCAAATCCCTGGACCAAATTCTGCTTTTAGGGGACCCAAACAAAGACAGTGTCTGCAAGGGACAAAAATTCAAAAGATTAGAAACTAGAGGGAGACTTCAACAGAGAAGTTTTCTCTAGTAGGCCATTCCATAATAAATAGAAGTATGTGTCCTCAATCTTTCAGTTCTGTTCAGTTCAGTTTATTTTTTTTTAATTTTATTTTATTTTTAAACTTTACAAATTGTATTAGTTTTGCCAAATATCAAAATGAATCCGCCACAGGTATACATGTGTTCCCCATCCTGAACCCTCCTCCCTCCCCATACCATCCCTCTGGGTCGTCCCAGTTCAGTTCAGTTTAGTCACTCAATTATGTCTGACTCTTTGTGACCCCATGAACAGCAGCAGGTCAGGCCTCCCTGTCCATCACCAACTGCCAGAATTTACTCAAACTCATGCCCATTGAATTAGTGATGCCATCCAACCATCTCATCCTCTGTCGTCCCCTTCCCCTCCCATCTTCAATCTTTCCCAGCATCAGGGTGTTTTCAAATGAGTCAGTGCTTCACATCCGGTGGCCAAAGTATTGGAGTTTCAGCTTCAGCATCAGTCCTTCCAGTGAATATTCAGGACTGATTTCCTTTCGGATGGGCTGGTTGGATCTCCTCGCAGACAAAGGGACTCTCAAGAGTCTCCACCAACAACACAGTTCAAAACCATCAATAGTTTCAAATGTATGTTGCCATCTGTTTTGTTTTTGTTTTTTTTTTTTTAATTAAGCATTGTTCCTTCTGATAAGCCTCTATCCTCTAACAGAGGTAAAAGCAAAGATTTAACACTTCTAAGTTCCTTCCATCCTTTTCTCATCCCACATCTCTCAAGGATCACATTCAATCCTGGCCCTTAAATAAACATTTTTCTAGTCCAATCTACTTAACCATCACCCTTCAAAGATATACAGATTATTTTGAACTCAGAAGTAGTTCTCATTCCTTTCTGCTGTATATGTATATTTGTATTATTTTCATAAGAAATAGGAATGGTGGGCAGAGACACCCCTAGCAGACTATAGCTTTCATTTTAAAGGCTAGACTTATGTGTTATGGTTGCTCCTTGCTGTGAAGGAGGTAGGAAATTTAATATTCTCTTCTTCTAGAATGGAGACAATAGTGGAGGTCATTTTCTCACCCTCCTTTCACCTAGGTAGCGCTGGTACTGATAGACACCATTTTTGCATTCCCCCTACCCTGTGGGGGGATGCACTTGCCTGGCCCCCTTGCTTCTCCATGATCTCATAGCCAGTATGCTTGTCCCAGTCCCAGGCTCCACTGAGATCCTGCTGAAGTGGGCGAGTTTGCCAGACCCACACACCCTCCTGTGGCTCCACGGTAGTCAGTGAGTTTGCCCAGCCCACACATTCTCAGATGGGGCTCCCCTTGTGGCTAGTGAACTTGACCTCCTCATGTATTTCTCCCTGGTCCTGTCTGCCCTGGGCTCCTGCACAACCCTACTAAAGCCAGCAATTACATGCAGTCCACACCAGGGGATATCCCTCACGATCCTGGCTCTGGAGGCCACAGAAGCTTGTGTTTCTGGGTCACAAAGGACTGAAACAATCAGAGAGACAGTTTTTAGGCTACCACCCCCAGGACATAGCACAGAGAGCAGACTGACACACACCCCATTCTTCTCCTGTAAAAGAGCCTATTTACTTGTCCTGGAGCTTCAGCCTGAGGGACAGGTTTTAGGTTTACCACACATCTAGAGGCCACAAAGACATTCTCAGGGAACGTAGGCCGACTTTGCACTCTACTTCAGCCTCACTAAGTCCACCAGTACTTCCCAAAAAAGAAGCTTATACACTTGTCTGGAGCCCAGATTTTTGCAACTGTTGCCAAGAGGACACCTCCAAACTGCCTGGTCTGGAGACCAGACAGGGCCTCCCTGGTGGCTCAGATGGCAAAGAATCTGCCTGCAATGCAGGAGAACTAGGCTTGATCCCTGGGTCGGGAAGATCTCCTGAAGAAGGGAATGGCTACCCACTCCAGTATTCATGCCTGGAGAATTTAATGGACAGAGGAGTCTGGTGGGCTACAGTCCATGGGGCTGCAGAAAGTCAAATATGACTGAGAAATTAACACCTAACACACTTTGAGACCAGAAGGGGTTACAACAATAATCTCACAGAATGCATGCATTTGCATATTTTAAAAGCTGCTACCTGAAGATCTGGCTTCCAATCAGCCTGAAACTTGGTGCTCACTGAGATCTCTCCCTTTGGAAAATCATCAGGGCTTGGCACAAAAACTGGGACCTGTCAAGAATAAAAGAAGCTGCTTATATGATCACAAAGATGGGAGAGACAACCAAGAGTTTGGGCAAGACTGAATAATAAGTTTCATCACCACTCTTTCAAGACTGGAAAAGGTAGCTGTTTCACTTAATATTCAGAAACAAACAAACAAACAAACAAAAACAAGCTAATAGTGGAAATGGAAGAATATGTTCCAAATGAAAGAACAAGATAAAACCCCAAGGGTTAGCCTTAATGAAATGGAGATAAGAATTTACCTGATAAAGAGCTCAAAACAATGATCATAAAGATGTTCACTCAACTTGGAAGAAGAATGGACGGACAGAGTGAGAATTTCAACAAATAAGCAAATTAAAAATAAAAAATCAAAGAAAAGTCACAGAGCTTAAGAATATAATAACTGAACTTAAAACTATCTATCAGGGTTCAGCATCAGACTAGATGAAGCAGAAAAACAGATCAGTAACCTGGAAGACAGAGCAATGAAATTCACCCAAATAGACCAGCAAATAAATAATTCAGTTCAGTTCAGTTCAGTCACTCAGTCGTGTCCGACTCTTTGCAACCCCATGAATCGCAGTACGCCAGGCCTCCCTGTCCACCACCAACTCCAGGAGTTCACCCAGACTCAAGTCCATCGAGTCAGTGATGCCATCCAGCCATCTCATCCTCTGTCGTCCCCTTCTCCTCTTGCCCCCAATCCCTCCCAGCATCAGAGTCTTTTCCAATGAGTCAACTCTTCGCATGAGGTGGCCAAAGTACTGGAGTTTCAATTTTAGCATCATTCCTTCCAAAGAAATGCCAGGGCTGATCTCCTTCAGAATGGACTGGTTGGATCTCTTTGCAGTCCAAGGGACTCTCAAGAGTCTTCTCCAACACCACAGTTCAAAAGCATCAATTCTTCGGTGTTCAGCCTTCTTCACAGTCCAACTCTCACATCTATACATGACCACAGGAAAAACCATAGCCTTAACTAGACGAACCTTTGTTGGCAAAGTAATGTCTCTGCTTTTCAATATGCTATCTAGGTTGGTAAAAGCTATTTTTAAAATTAATTTTAAAAGTAGAGATAACTTAAGGGATATATGGGACAATATTAGCATGTTAAAATTTGCATTATAGGGGTCTCAGAAGAAGAAGAGAGAGAAAGGGCAGAAAACTTATTTGAAGGTATGCCGGCTTAAAACTACCCTAAGTAAGTAAGGGAAGAGACAGACATCCAGGTTCAGAAATCAAAGAGAGTTCCAATTAAGATAAATCCAAAGAGATCCACACCAAGATACATTACAATTAAAATGTCAGAAGTTAAAGATAAAGAGAGACTCTTAAAAGCAGCAAGAAAATATCAACTAGTTTCATATAGAGGAACCTCCATAAGATTGCAGCAATTAAGCCAAAAAAAAAAAGACATCCAAATTGGAAATAAAGAATTAAAACCATCACCATTTTCAGATGACATAGAACTATATAAAGAAAACCCTAAATATTCTGCCATAAATTCAATAAAGCTGTAGGATACAAAATTAGTATACAGAAATCCATTGCATTTCTACACACAGATAACAAAATCTCAGAAACAGAAATTAAGAAAACAGTATCATTTAAAATTGCACCAAAGAGAATATAACAGGTAGGAATCAATTTAATCAAGGAGATGAAAGACCGGTACACTGAAAACTGTAAGATATTCATGGAAGAAATTGAAGAAGGCACAAAATAATAGAAAGACCTTCCATACACATGGATTGGAAGAAAAAAAATCATTAAAATTTCCATATACCCAAAGCAATCTACAGATTTAATGCAATCTTCATCAAAATTCTAATTGCATTTTTCACAAAACTAGAACAAATAATTCTAAACTAAATGAAACCATTACCTTCTCCAAAATGAAACCACAAAAAGACTCAATTATCCAAACCAATCTTGAGAAACATGAACAAAGCTACCAGGAGGTATCTCTCTGATTTTAAGCTTTTTGCAAAACTCTAGTAATAAAAACAGTATGATAGTGGCATAAAAATAGACACGAAGATCAATGAAACAGATTAGAGATCCCAGAAATAAACCCACACATATATGGTCAATTCATTTACTATTAAGAAAATGAAAATACAATAAGGAAATGATAATTTCTTCAATTAATGATATTGGAAATCTTGACAGATGCATGCGGCAGATGCATCCATTATTGTATACCATATACAAAAATCAACTCCAAATGTATTAAATACTTGATTATAGGTTCTGAGATCATAAAACTAGAAAAAAGGATTGAAGATAAGCTTCTTGACTTCCATCTAAACATGGAATTTTGGGATCTAACCTCAAAGCAATGGCAACAAAAGAAAAACTAAACAAGTGGGATTAAATCTAACCAAAAAAATTCCTCACAGAGAAAAAGATCTTCAACAAAATAAAAAGCTACCTAGTAAATGGGACAAAATATTGTAAATCATAAATTTGATAAGGGATTAATATCTATATATATATGTATAAAGAACCCAACTCAATATCAAAAAAAATCTGTATTCAAAAATGGGCAAAGGATTTAGACACTTTCTCAAGGAAGACATACAGATGTGCAACAGGCACATGACAAGATATTCAACACCACTAATTAGCAAGTGCATATCAAAACCACAATTAGATATTACCTCATACCTATGAGAATGACTATTATCAAGAAGAGAAAATCTAACAAGTGCTGGGAAAGATGTGGAGAAAAGAGAAACACACTGTTAGTGGGAATGTAAATTTGTGCTGCCACTACAGAAAACAAAACACAGTTTCCTCAAGAAGTTAAAAGTAGAACTTCCATATGATCTAGCTATTCCACTTTGGGGTATTTATTTGGAGAAAATTAAAACACTGATTTGAAAATATATGTGCAACCCTGTATTTACTGCAGCATTATTTACACTAGCCACAATATGTAAACAACCTAAATATCCATTAATAGATGAATGGATATGAAGACATGAAAGTGAAAAGTGAAAGTCACTCAGTCGTGTCCGACTCTTTGCGACCTCATGGACTATACATCCCATGGAATTCTTCTGGCCAAAATACTGGAGTGGGTAGCCTTTCTCTTCTCCAGGGGATCTGTAGTATATATAAATTGTCAATGAAATACTGCTGCTGCTAAGTCGCTTCAGTCGTGTCGAACTCTGTGCGACCCCATAGACGGCAGCCCGTCCCTGAGGCTCCCCGGTCCCTGAGATTCTCCAAGCAAGAACACTGGAGTGGGTTGCCATTTCCTCCTCCAGTGCATGAAAGTGAAAAGTGAAAGTGAAGTTGCTCAGTCGTGCCTGACTCTTAGCGACCCCATGGACTGCAACCTACCAGTTTCCTCCACCCATGGGATTTTCCAGGCAAGAGTACTGGAGTGGGTTGCCATTGCCTTTTCCGACAATGGAATACTACTCAGCCATAAAAATAATAATATTTTGCCATTTGTGACACATGGATGGACCTCAATGGCATTATACTAAGTGAAATAAGTCAGACAGAGGAAGACAAATACCATGTGATTTCACTTATATGTCAAATATTAAAAACAGTAAATAAACCAGAAAAACCCATAGAACAGACTGGTGGTTACCAGAGGGGACAGTGGTTGGTGTGAGCAAATGGATTAAGGGGGTCATTTGTATAGTGATGAATGGTAGCTAGACTTGTTATGATGATCACTTAATAGTGTGTATAAAGATCAGACTGTTATGTTGTACAGCTAAATTAGTATAGTGTTATGTCTCCAATAATTTGACCACCTCATGCGAAGAGTTGACTCACAGGAAAAGCCCCTGATGCTGGGAGGGATTGGGAGCAGGAGGAGAAGGGGATGACAGAGGATGAGATGGCTGGATGGCATCACCAACTCGATGGACATGAGTTTGGGTAAACTCTGGGAGTTGGTGATAGACAGGGAGGCCTGGCGGGCTGTGATTCATGGGGTCTCAAAGAGTTGGACACGACTGAGCAACTGAAATGAACTGAACTGAACTGATGTTGTACATGAAAATTAATATAATGTTATATACCAGTTATACATCAAATTTTAAAAAGAGCATTCTGTTGGTTATATAGTGGAAGGACTGTTGGAGATGGATACTAGTTACCAGGATCCTGCAGTTGGTTGGGACAGAGAAAGAAGTGGCTTTCTTTAAACCTGGAGATCCAGGCATGATAAGTGAAAGTGAAAGTTGCTCAGTTGTGTTCAACTCTTTGTGACCCCATGGACTACACAATCCATGGAATTCTCCAGGCCAGAATACTGAAATGGATAGCCTTTCCCTTCTCCAGGGGATCTTCTCAACCCAGGAATCAAACCCAGGTCTCTCACATTGCAGGCAGATTCTTCACCAGGTGAGCTACCAGGGATGCTAACGAGTGATCAACTCCAAACCATTTTTTGGAGCTACTCTGCCTTCCCTCATAGCTCAGTTGGTAAAGAATCCACCAGCAATGCAGGAGACCTGGGTTCAATTCCTGGTTTGGGAAGATCCCCTGGAAGAGGAAATGACAACCCACTCCCGTATTCTTGCCTGGGAAATCCTATGGACAGAGGAGCCTGGAGGGCTACAGTGCATGGAGTCCCAAGAGTCGGACATGACTGAACTGAACTAGCTTCTAAACCACCACCATATGGTACTGTAGCTCTACTGGATAAGATCTATTGCTGGAAAAGATTGAAGGCAGAGGAGAAGGGGATGACAGAGGATGAGATGGTTGAATGGCATTACTGAGTCAATGGACACAAGTTTGAGAAAACTCTGGGGGATGGTGAAAGACAGGGAAGCCTGGTGTGACGCAGTCCATGGGGTTACAAGGAGTCAGACACAACTGAGCAACTAAACATAACAACAAAATGCTACTGAATTGAATATAAAATAGAAGGAAAATAGAAAAATAATGGTAGTTAATCTTTTCAGCTGAATTAATTGGAAGCGTGTTTGTTTTTTAAGATGGAGAAGACTGTAGTATGGATTAGTTGGGAAGAGGAGTCTCTTTTGCTCTTTGAGTTACCCACTAGTTAATGGAGTATAGATATCAAGTAGGCAGTCTGGTATTTAAAGAAAAGTCTCAAGCCCATGGAGCAACATGGGCTTCCTTTATAAGATCTTCCACGATGCCTTCACCTCCAAAGTCTGATTTTTAAGTGCACCGCTTTGGGTTTTGGACTCTTTTAGAATTTTCAGCATAGCTCTTATCCAGCTCTGCTATGATTCTCTTTATCTGCCTTCCTCACCTGTCTATAAACGTGTTGAGCTCAGTGACTACAATTTTTTTATATTTGCAGCCCCATCACAAGATCCAGTATAGGACAAGGGTTTCACGTGTATTTTTTGATGGTAAAAATATATATTCTTTTTAATAAATGAGGATCCATGTCAAGTAGAAAAAGCATAAATTACTATAATATAATCATTGTCTCATCATGTGTATTTTATAGATGTTAAATGTGAAGTGTCAGGGACTCATAGCCCACCTTTTAATTTTAAATATATTATTCTTGCCTCTATATCTTGCAGAATCAGATACATAATAATACAAAATTGACTAAATTGACTTGTTCCCATGCTATTTAAAAAGAAATATCTCATTTATTAGATTTTAGAGATGTATGAGATATAGCAATGAGATGCTCATCCCTGATTATCAAAGCCACCTGGTTACAGACATTATTATGTAACTTTTATTAATATTTAATTAGATTGGACTATTGAAGAAAAACAAGCTTCTCTGGTGGCTCAAACAGTCAAGAATCTGCCTGCAATTTGGGAGACCCTGGTTCGATCCCTGGGTTGGGAAGATCCTCTGGAGAAGAAAATGGCAACCCACTTCAGTATACTTGCCTGGAGAATCCCATGGACAGAGAAACCTGGTGGTCTCTGGTCCACGGGATTGCAAAGAGTCGGACATGACTGAGCGAGTAACCACAAATACACACATTGAAGAAAAATATGTCTACCCTGAGGAATATTACCAATGACAGTTCATATATATTTCCATTTCAATTACCATTTTTATTCTTTTAATGTTTCAGAACAAAAAGACCAACATCTTGCACTAAGAATTTGTGCATCATTTAAAATTGAAGTTGGACTTTGGGTCATAAATTTGATATACATTTCCCCATAGCTTTTCTGAAATAGAAAATAAAAATCTCCTATTGAAAATCTTATGAGATATATTATTTAATTCAGGGAACTGTGTCCAACATGGAGTCATATGTTCAGATAATAAATATTTTAAACTTGCAAGTTAGGTGTTTAGTTTGCTTTCCTTTTTAATTAATATGTTCTCTTAAAATTTTACTAATTATGAATGTGCTATGATTATGACCAATAAATTCGGTTATTTGCTTGGGATTTTCAAAGTTGAAACTTTACAATCATCAACATCAATCTGAAGCCTGTTCCAGTTACACTCATTTACAATGATTAATTAACCTTGTAGAAAAGTTGACACCACCACTGGGAATAAATTTTTGTTACTTTTTAACCATGCTTTCTTTTGTATTTAACTACTTAATGTGTATATCTCCTGAGGCCATAATTTAATACTTGGTGATTTCAGATAGATTTAATTGGTGGAAAATCTTATATATTATTGCTAATGTAAGAAGGGGGCTTAGGGAAAGCTAAATTGAATTTATAAATTATCATGCCATGGTCTAGAGTTTGCATTTTTTTCAAGTTATTTTCCCTCAAAATAAACTAGGTTAATTCCATGAAAGAAAAGTGTTCTTGTTCTCCGTACCTAGAACAATGCCTGCCACATAACATGCATAATAAATTCACATAAATTCATTTTCAAATGATTGATCCAATCATTTAGTTATAAGCTATCATTACAATTGTGATAATCTTGTTTCTCTTGAAGTTAGCATCAGTTGATAATTGTTGTAGCATCAGTTGTTCAGTGGCTAAGTCATGTCTCACTCTTTGCGACCCTGTGTATTGAGCATGCCAGACTTCCCTGTCCTTCACTATCTCCTGGAGTTTGCTCAAACTCACATCCATTGAGTGGGTGATGCCATCCAACCATGTCATCTTCTGCTGCCCCCGTCTTCTCCTGCCCTCAATCTTTCCCAGCATCAGGGTCTTTTCCAATGAGTCAGTTCTTCACACCAGGTGGCCAGAGTATCAGAGCTTCAGCTTCAGCATCAGTCCTTCCAATGAATATTCAGGGATAATTTCCTTTAGGATTGACTGACTTGATCTCCTTTCAGTCCAAAGGACTCTCAAGAGTCTTCTCTAACACCACAGTTCAAAACCATCAATTCTTCAGCACTCAGCTTTCTTTGTGATCCAGCTCTCACATCCATGCATTGCAGTGAGATAATAATGGTCAGTTAAATTTATATAACACTTTAAAATCCTCAATGTAACTTTCAATTCTCAAAGTGCTTTCATTCATGTGAGACTCACAGCAACCTCATAGCAAAAAAAGCATCCATGCCTTAATTGCACAGTGACGCAAACCAAGACTCCAACAAAATGGAGGATTTGGATTCAGCACATATCAGAATTCAAATCCATGTTCTTTTGATTGTGGCATACTTAGGGGCCAGAGGACATCATGACATTGGCTTCCAGAAGGAGTTCATGATCCGCTCACAGGATTAACGAAACCTCATTGTGTCTTGTGGATGTCTTTTGAAGGAGAGAGTATTCATATTCTGAAAGAAGTAAAGCTTTAGCAGAATCTTGAAGAATTAACAAAACAGGGTAGTGGGAATGGGGAGGAAGAGAGTTCCAGGCTCAGTCAATAACCTGTATCCCTTTTTCCACAGTTCTCTATCTTTTCATCCTTTTTTTTTTTTTTTTTCAAGTAGCTCTTATCACTCACCTGATATTACAATATATACTCATGTGCTTGTTGACAACCTCACCAACTAGGATGCAAAAAGTCAAGTCAAGTTTAGCATACTTCCCTGGCGACTCAGTTGGTAGAGACTCTGCCCACAATGCAGGAGACTGTCTGCAATACAGGCGATTCAGGTTAGATCCCTGGGCCAGAAAGACCCCTTGCAGAAGGAAACGGCAATCCACTCCAGTGTTCTGGGAAATCCCATGGACAGAGGAGCCTGGTGGGCTACAGTCCGTGGGGTCACAGAAGACTTGAACACGACTTAATGACTAAATCACCATTTAACATTTATGTAACATATTCACCACTGCCTCCCCAATTCTGAGAGAGATTCTGACACATTCTGGGCACTTCATACATATCTGTAGGTTGAATGAACGCTGAAGGAACCACATGTACAGTTAACAGGGTACATGACATAGCAGTGGTCCTTTTGGAAAACTGCAAGTCATTTTGTTTCCTTAATAGGTTGAACTGTGTGAAATGCTGATACTGGTCTCCTTTTGATGGATTTACATGAAGACTCCGTACAGTTCAACTTGATATAATGCGGAGGAGATCAGGAAGACAAGAGCCCTGGAGGTTGGAAACAATAGAATTGACCAAGTTTGGGATGGACTTAGCATGTTAAGGTAGTTGAATAGGTCTAATTGGTAGTCAATGATAAGCTTTAAGTAGAGAATTAACATGATCAGTAAATCCCTCTGATGAAATGTAGCAATGGATTCAAAGGGAGAATAATGAAAGCCAAAAGACAGCATAGAAGCCACTTTGCCTTCAGCATAGAAGGCAAAAAATAGTGAAGTCTAGAACCTGCTGGTTGGTAGAGGCCCTGACTCAGCCCCACGCAGCAGTGGTTTTCTCTGCAGCCTCTCCTGAATTCCTTCTGTATCACTGAACCTCTATAGTCTCCTGAGTAGATACCAGTGTTCCTTTTTTCACCTTCTTCCCAAGCATGGAAGAACTCAATATATATTCCTTTTCTCATAGCTCAGACAGGTTGGATTTACATAAAACTTGAAAGATACATGAAATGGAAAGGAATAAACGAAATACAGACAGTTGTATTTCTATCCCTAGGAGTGTATTTTGCAACTAGTTGGTTCAGTATACTTCACCAGGACAATGCAATGTGTGAAGTCTAAGTATTCTTTAGTTAAGGTTCAGTTCAGTTGAGTTCAGTCACTCACTCGTGTCCGACTCTTTGTGACCCCATGAATTGCAACATGCCAGGCCCCCCTGTCCATCACCAACTCCCAGGGTTCAGTCAAACTCACGTCCATCGAGTCAGTGATGCCATCCAGCCATCTCATCCTCTGTTGTCCCCTTCTCCTCTTGCCCCCAATCCCTCCCAGCATCAGAGTCTTTTCCAATGAGTCAACTCTTCACATGAGGTGGCCAAAGTACTGAAGTTTTAGCTTTAGCATCATTCCTTCCAAAGAACACCCAGGGCTGATCTCCTTTAGAATGGACTGGTTAGATCTCCTTGCAGTCCAAGGGACTCTCAAGTGTCTTCTACAACACCACAGTTCAAAAGCATCAATTCTCTGGCGCTTAAGGTTAGTCATGCTTATTTTAAACTTTCCATGCTACAATTGTTAGTGCTTTGTTCCTTATAGCTTTCACATTTGTACTTTGTGTCTTCTGAATGTTGTAAGAATCATATGATGTAGACAAAGGAAAGGTCAATATGTGCATTTAGCAGATAAAGAAATTGGGACTCAGACATTAGATCAAAAGAGCAATGATGTAAAGTAGGACCACTGACCCTAGAGTCACAAAACACATTTTGAGCACTTGTTCACTGTCACTGTGTTTATGGAAGTGCTACCCAAAGTAGGACCTGCAAATATTTAACTTATATGCAATGGAAGTAGACTTGTGGAAACTTTTATAGCAATCAGTGGAATTATTGTCTATTGAAGTTAATTTAAAAAATCAAGTTTGTATTTTGTAAGCTTTTCTTATTTAATTTGCTTTACTAGTAATTCATATTTATTTGAGTATGCAAAACATTGGTCCATGACAAATTAAAACCTTTAAATGTAAATCCTTTACTATAGCTCATTTGAGAAATACTGGGCTCCAGATGATTAGGCAATTACTTCAGCACTCTGGATTTTAGTTTCTTCACATTTAAAAATTGAAAACATCTCACTCCATGCACCCATTATTTTCCTGATTTCTTGGATCATCTTTATGATCATTACTAAACTCTGCCTCTAGGAGCCAAGACATGGAAACAACCTACATGTTCACTGGCTGATGAGTCAATAAAGAAGATGTGGTGCATATATACAGTGGAATATTATTTAACCAGATAAAGAATGGAAGATTCCCATTTGCAGCAACATGGGTGGGTCTGGAAATTACCATCCTAAGTGAAAAAAGCCAGATAGAGAAAGACAAATATATGATATTGCTTCTATGTGCAATCTAAAAAAATGATCCAAATGAACTTAATATATGAAACAGAAATAGATCCACAGACATAGAAAACAAACTTGTGGTTCAAATAGGTAAGGGAGAGGGTAAGAGGGATAAATTATGAGTTTGTGATTAACATATACACACTGCTGTTGCTGCTGCTGCTAAGTCGCTTCAGTCGTGTCGGATTCTGTGTGATCCCAGAAATGGCAGCCCACCAGGCTCCCCTATCCCTGGGGTTCTCCAGGCAAGAATGCTGGAGTGGGTTGCCATTTCCTTCTCCAATGCATGAAAGTGAAAAGTGAAAGTGAAGCCGCTCAGTTGTGTCGGACTCTTACCAACCCCATGGACTGCAGCCTACCAGGCACCTCCATCCATGGGATTTTCCAGGCAAGAGTACTGGAGTGGGTTGCCATTGCCTTCTCCAATATACACAGTACTATATATAAAATAGATAACCAACAAGAACCTACTGTATAGCACAGGGAACTCTACTTGATACTCTGTAATGATCTATATGGGAAAAAAGTCTAAAAAAGAGCAGATATATGTTTATGTATGGGTTTCCCTGGTAGCTCAAATGGTAAAGAATTTGCCTGCAATGTGGGTGAACCAGGTTCGATCCCTGGTTTGGGAAGATCTCTTGGAGAAGGGAATGCCTACCCACTCCATTATTATTGCCTAGAGAATTCCATGGACAGAGGAGCCTGGTGGGCTACAGTTTATGGGGTCACGGATACAACTGAGCCACTAACACTTTTAATTTTCACATGTATATGTATAGCTGTATATATAACTGAACCTCTTTTCTGTACACCTGAAACTAACATAACATTTTAAATCAACAATACTCCAATAAAATAACTGAAAACAATACATCTTCCACCATGCAGTGCTGCTGAAATAATTTAAAAAATAACTAACGTTTGCATTTGTCCTAAGAGTAGTGATTTTAAAATATGCTCAGTAGTAAACTTCAGAAGTTGGCAGAAGGGACTTGGCAAGTGATTTCAGCACCACAGTCTCCTTAACTTTTCACAGCCTCTTCAAGTCAAGCCAGTTTGCTTTCACTTTTTTAAAGTATTGATTTGGGCTTTAAGATTGCAATTAGGGGAAAGTGTCCATTAAAAAAAAAAAAAATCACCTTTTCTCCAGAGCATACAGAATTGTTTTGTATCCATTATTTCAATCTTCACGAAAACCAAAACCAGGTAATGTTGGGTTTTATTATTTTGTGAAAGTGAAAGTCGCTCAGTCGTGTTGGACTCTTTGCAGTCTCTGTCTGGAATTCTCCAGGCAAGAATAGTGGAGTGGGCTGCCATTCATTTCTCTAGGGGATCCTCCCAACCCAGGGACCGAACCCAGGTCTCTTGCATTGCAGGCAGACTCTTTACTGTCTGAGCTATCAAGGGAGCCTTTATCATCTTATAGATCAAAGAAAGGACTTGCACAGTGGTCTGGATCTCAGCTGGTAAGTGATAGAGCCCGACATCAGCCCAAACCTTAGACTCCATGCCCAGGCCTCTTCCTGGCCGTCTGGCAAATATAAAAAGGGCCTACAGTTGCTGGTGTACTTTCTCTTCCTTTCTACTTCTACCTTTCCTTGGAAAGTCTTGGTTCATGAAAAGAACTTTCAAAAAATAAGTTCAGATTACCAAAAGTACATATTGTGCTCCCAGGTATCACGTTCAGTCCCTCAGTCATGTCCGACTCTTTGCGACCTCATGAACTGGAGCCCACTGGGCTCCTCTGTCCATGGAATTTTCCAGGTAAGAACACTGGAGTGGGTTGCCATTTCCTACTCCAGGGGATCTTCCCAATCCAGGAATGGAACCGAAGTCTCTTGTGTCTCCTGCACTCAGGAGGATTCTTTGCCACTAGCACCACCTGGGAAGCCCTGTACTGAGGAAAATCAGATTTGTATTTCCTAAGCAACAAGTACAGACACACCTCCCTATTGAATTTCCACTCTGTGTGTGTGTGTGTGTGTGTGTGTGTGTGTGTGTGTGTGTGTGTGGTGTGATGGGGTGAATTATGTCCTCCAAAAATTTGTATGTTCACGCCCTAATTTATAGGACCCCCTAAAGTACCGTAGTTGAAGAGAAGGTCTTTAGTGAGATAATTGAATTAAATGGGATCATTAAGCTAGGCCTTAATCCAACATGACTGATTATCTTTATCAGAAGAGGAAATTAGGACATAGACACCAAAAGAGGGAAAATTATGTAAGGACACAGAGAAAAAACACCCTTCTAAAAACAAGGATGTGTGTTAGTCACTCAGTCCTGTCCGACTCTTCATGACCCCATGGGGTCTAGTCCTCCAGGCTTCTCTGTCCATGAGATTTTCTAGGCAAGAATACTGGAGTGGGTTGCCATTTCCTTCTCCAGAGGATCTTACCAACTTAGGGACTGAATCTGGGTCTCCTGCACTGCAACCAGTTCCATTACTATCTGAGCCACCAGGGAAGCCCTACAACCAAGGACAGGTGCCTAGCAAATTTTTCTTCCCACAGAAGGAACTAACCCTGCCAACACTTTGATCTTAGACTTCTAGCCTCCAGAACTGTGAGAATATAAAATTTTGTTGCTAAGCCCCCTAGTCTGTGATACTTTATGTTAGCCATCTTGAAACAATGTAGTGAGTGTATGATATTTGTAATAGCAGTGTATGGAATCACTTAAGTTATTTTTTATGTGTCAGGTAATAGAAACACATCATATTATTCTCAGTCCCATATTTACAAGAAATAGTTTGTTTACATTCCACAGCAAATGAGTCACAATTTTGAGCTGCTTCTTCATTTTTTTTTTTTTCTTTCCAAATACTGCTTTTTCAGAGGAGTGCTGAAGCTCATAAACAAGTATTTTGTTAACAGAAACTAATTTTTTTTTTGAGGCTAGTGAGCCAAATGTCTCTAGAGGCAGTGTGCCTGCCACCCTGTGAGACCATTAGACATTTTCTTCCCTGGATCTTAGTATTTCATCTATACAATAGAGGGCAATAGGGGTGCTCTCTAAAGCAATGTGTTATGGCTGCAAGAACATTGAACTTAGAGGAAAAGATTTTGAATCCAAGTCCTGACTCTGTCACTGGCTATGTGATGTCGTGCCACTGCTTTACTGTCCCTGAGCTTTTATTTACTCCTGAAATCACAATAGAAAGAAAGTGAAGTCTCTCACTCATGTCTGACTCTTTGCGACCCCATGGACTATAGCCTACCAGGCTCCTCCCTCCATGGGATTCTCCAGGCAAGAGTACTGGAGTGGGTTGCCATAATAAATCACAATAAAACATGGTAAGATAATTCATGTGAAAATACCAGGTATATTGAAGAGTCCAAAGAAAAGTTTGCTTTATAATCATTTTAGCTCTGAAATGATAGTCGTGTAGTCATTTTGATTTGATCAGAAAACATCTCAAAAGACACTTTGAAGTAACTACTGAAGGACAATTAAGAGCCCATTTATGTAGGAAAAAAATCACTTCAGTAACCCTGCATTTTTATTTCTTACCAAGAAATTTTAAAAGGTAAGAGCAATGTCTTCTGGACATCATCATGGCATGCCAGAACCTGATGTCGATTGGTGTTAAAATCATTCATCATCTCCTCTAATATCCCTCTTGCTGGCTGGGATATCTTGAATAGATCAGAAGTGATTTTACTAGAAACAAGTAGTTCCTAATTCTTGGCCAATAACAATCCACTCTTAAGAAGGAGTTTAAAGGGCTGCTTTGGTTGATTGTAATGTAAACTCAAAAATTCTCCCCAAATGTTCTGCTACTAGAGATAAAGGCAGATGCCTTTGATTTCAGATGAGTCATATTGAAGGTACTACAGATTCTCAAAGAAATGGTAAGATCCAAATGGATTCTTAATACTCACAGCCAAACCTTTGGGACTGTCTGATAGAGACTAAAGGGTGTACCTGTGGAAACCAGGGTTCTCCAAAATAGACTGGTCCCTGGAGCAGAGATGGATATAGAGTTAGCAACTCAGAAGAAGTAAGAAGTAATAGGATAATCCACTTATTCACTCAACAAATACATTTAAAGCATCTGTTAGATACCCAACACTGTGCTCCTAAGAAGGAGAAAAGTTATTTAGCTCTACTGCCCTTCCTAAATTCAAAATCTATTGATGACCCAGTGTGCAATCTGCTAGAAATAAAGACAAACATAATAAGGGTTCTTTCCTTCAGGAAGAGGCAAGTCACTTTTTACAAACATAAGGGTCAATAGAAAAGTAAATGTCAAGCTACTATTTTATTAATAGAGATCGATAACTCATGACAGAGTCTGTTAGGAGCCTACAGCTGAAGTGCACAGCTAAGGTCAGATCTCCTGAGCTCCCAGTATCCATGAGATCTAAATCTTGGGTTTTTACCACCTTTGACCTACAGAAAGGGGAAAAGTATCTTTGAAAGTTCCAGAGTTCATTTACTCAGTTCCAGAAAAGCAGAGAAAGAGAGAGTGAAAGTTAGACAGACACAGAAACACAGTAAAAGAGAATGGCAGAGAAATCTGAGAGGTCACTGAGGAAGCTAAAAGAGTTTTCACTAATTTGACCAATCAGATTAATGACTTATCCTCCTTTATCTGAAAACTGAAGGAGAGAAACAGTGATCGAAAGGCAAATCAAGGCTTTTCCCTTTCTTAGGTGTTAGAGGAAAGAGAATGAGGGGCAGAGAAATGAATTAGAAAGCTATTGCAATTAGCCAGGTATGAAGGTCTCCAAAAAATATTCACACTGTAAATAATGAGGGTATATCTGTGAGAAATAACATGAGAAAAAGAAAAAAAAACACTATAAATATGGAGCTTCTGAACAGCAGCAGTAAAGCCTCAAAAAGATGTCATGATTTTAAATCCTCGTCAACTGAGCCAATGACTAATAATCTATTCAACATTTTTAAGCATTACTATGTACATTCATTACAGCAGACATTGATTGACAGGTACAGACAGAATCCCTACATGCAGAAAACAAACAAAAAAAACTGTACACTTTCTACATCCATAAAAGCACAACTGAAATACAACATGGCAATTTCCATAAGGAATGCACATGCCAGGAACCAGCAAATGAAGAAGGAACAATTTGTTTTAATCTAGGATGTGAAGGAAGTCTCCACAAAGAGGGAGCATGTGAGCTGAGTCTTTGAAGCAAGAGAAGGAGCTACCTGAGCAAGTGATTAAGCTAAGGTAGAGACATTGACTTAGCCAAAGGAGAGAAAGCGTGGCAGATCCTACTGTATCCTGAGAACCATTTATTTATGTCTACTGAGTTCCTACTGTAGTTTAAGATGCAAGAGTGTGTAACAGAGAAAACTCTCCAATGTTAGGAAGATTTCATTGTGGTTATGGAAGAGGACACTTACTCCGTGGAAGGAAAATTATGACCAACCTAGATAGCATATTGAAAAGCAGAGACATTACTTTGCCAACAAAGGTCCTTCTAGTCAAGGCTATGGTTTTTCCAGTGGTCATGTATGGATGTGAAAGCTGGACTGTGAAGAAAGCTGAGCGCTGAAGAATTGATGCTTTTGAACTGTGGTGTTGGAGAAGACTCTTGAGAGTCCCTTGGACTGCAAGGAGATCCAACCAGTCCATTCTAAAGGAGATCAGCCCTGGGATTTCTTTGGGAGGAATGATGCTAAAGCTGAAACTCCAGTACTTTGGCCACCTCATGTGAAGAGTTGACTCATTGGAAAAGACTCTGATGCTGGGAGGGATTGGGGGCAGGAGGAGAAGGGGATGACAGAGGATAAGATGGCTGGATGGCATCACTGACTCGATGGACGTGAGTCTGAGTGAACTCCAGGAGTTGGTGATGGACAGGGAGGCCTGGCGTGCTGTGATTCATGGGGTCGCAAAGAGTCAGACACGACTGAGTAACTGAACTGAACTGAACTGATAGTGTTAGCTGATGAAGACTTTCAGTGGGTTGAAGTCACAACATGAGACTCTTACAGAAGCTGTCTAGTTTCATCAGTCTGGAGGGCTGTGTGGCAGAGGCTCAGTCCTGGGTCTCTAGCTAGCTGCCTCTGTTCACACTGTAGCTCTGTCACCTACCTAGCCGTGGAAACTTGGGAGATAGTGGCCATCACTGCACTCTGTACTTCATCTTCTCATTTATCTTATCTCATTTATTTGAGGAGAAGGCAATGGCACCGCACTCCAGTACTCTTGCCTGGAAAATCCCATGAACAGAGGAGCCTGGTGGGCTGCCGTCTATGGGGTCACACAGAGTCGGACACAACTGAAGCAACTTAGCAGCAGCAGCATGGAAGAGGAGGAGCACACACAACAAAGTAAAGTAAATGGTCATACAAGTAAATGATCAAGATATTTTTATTTTCTTCATCAATAAAATGAGCAGGTGGCATAGTTCCAGGAGGCAAGGGTCAGGGAAAGTACCCTTAGAGTATGACAGCTCAGAAAGACAGGCATGGAGTGGTGAGAGAAAGAACATTCCAGACAAACAGTAACAGGAGCAAATGCCCAGAGCTGAAATTAACCTGGAAGATTCAAGAAATAGTTGGCAGCCTCAGAGGGCTAAAGCTTGTGAGTAGAGGGAAGCATAGAAGGAGAGATGATGAAAGAAATAGAAGTGGCCAGACCACGTAAGACCTAGGGCAGTTTGACGTGGTGGGAGCCTAGAGAAGGTGGGAGAAGCTGGAGCAGGAACCAGCAGGGCAGCACAGCAAGGACCAGTGGTGACCGCTGTGGAGTTAGGACTTTCACCCCTTGCCCTAGTCTACTTGGGCTGTTGTAACCTAACAGAATAGACTGGGTGACTTAAGAGCAATGCAAGTGTTTTTTCACAGTTCTGGAGGCTGGAAAGTCTAAGATCAAGATGTCAGAGGATTCAGTGTTGGGCTAAGACCAGCTTCCTCACAGACGGCCGTCTTCTCACTGTGTCCTCACTGAGATCCTCAGGGATCTTCCTGGGGTCTCTTTTAGAAGGGCACTAATCTCGTTCGTGAGGGTTCTGTTGTCATGACACCATCACCTGCCAAAACTCCCCACCTCTAAACACGATCACCTTGGGGATTAGAATTCCATATATAAATTTAAGGGGGACATAAGCATTCAGCCCATGGTACTCACTTTAATTGGAAACTAGTCAAGAGGGAGTTGGTGATGGACTGAGAAGCCTGGTGTGCTGCAGTCTATAGGGTCACAAAGAGTGGGACACGACTGAGCTACTGAACTGAACTGAACTGGAAGACGAATTAGATGGGGAGAAAGTTCTAACTTCAGTTTTGTTGATCAGTACTCTCACCCAAGTGCTTCCCAGATGGCACTAGTGGTAAAGAATTCGCCTGCCAGAGCAGGAGACATAAGAGACATCAGTTCAATCCCTGGGCTGGGAAGATCCCCTGGGGGAGGGCATGGTAACCCAGTCCAGTATTCTTGTCTGGAGAATCCCATGGACCGAGGAGCCTGACAGGCTAAATCCATGGGGGTGCAAAGAGTCAGACACAAGCGACTGAGCACACATGCCTGAATGCACTCTCACCAAAATATTATCCAGCCTTTCATCAAATTAAAAATCATCTATGAGAGATGTTCATAACAGACAAGATTTGGGATTAAGTATCAATAAACTGTCTATGTGAGCCTGGAATCCAAGCCCAACAATCATCCAGAAAGAGGCAAATTCACAGGTTTTCTTTTCCTCCTTTCACAAGCCCCTTGGACACAGAATGTCCTCTGTGAACCAGCCAGGAGAAAGAAATCCGGCTTTACAGTGCATGTAATCTGGAAAGCAAGGAAAGAAACATTTAAGCTGTTATTCAAACAAGTTTCATTCCAATTACTACTTTCCTCTATGTCAAAATCAATTATTCTCACTTTTGACACAGCCAATGTTTGCCAAGGTGATTCGGGGATCTGCCTCCATATTTTTTTCCTGATTTTTTTTAAGGGGGGTTGTTTTTGGTTGTGGCTTGTTCTATAATGTTGTTGTTGATTTTCCCACTGCAGTCAGCACCACAGAGTTGCTTTTACATGGCCATAAAATAAAATGAATGTACACAGGAAAGGGAGCCTTGCTCCAAGTCAAGTACTGGACAGCTCAGCTTAATATGCACTCAGTTTCACAAGCAGAGACCTGTTTATTCTCATGGCTTAAAGACGAAGTGACCATTCACTTTGTGGCCCTCCCCACTCCCCGATGCCAGCACTGGGTCCCTGCTAGGCAAGGATGACAATTCAGGTCATTTTTGCTTTGTGATCCTTGGAGAAATGCTAGTCCCCAGGCAACTTTGATGGTCTAAATGCAGCAGTTCACTGAGTTAATCACACCACAGTGGGGCGTCTGTCGCCGCCTTCATGAAGCTATCAGCTGAGGCTGTTGAGTCTTCTTGACATAGAAAAAAGGGAAGTGAAAAGAGAAGGCTGAAGTATTTCCTAATCTGTGGGTTATTAGGTTCAGTTTGACCAATGTTCCTGCAGTCTAGTCGGATCCCTTTTTGTTCCATGGTTGTCAATCGCTTTGCATTGGTTTTTGCCTTGTCTTCTAAAAGTCAGGTATGAATTTCAAAATAATGGTCAACCTGCATGTTTTCAATGATCAAATTTTTGAAAAATTAATTTAACTGTAGTTTCAAGTGAAAGTGAATAAAAGTGAAAGTCGCTCAGTTGTGTCCAGCTCTTTGTGACCCCACAGACTGTGGCCTGCCAGGCCCCTCTGTCCATGGGATTCTCTAGGTAAGATTACTGGAGTGGGTTGCCATTTCCTTCTCCAGAGGATCTTCCTGACCCAGGAATGGAACCCAAGTCTCCCACATCTCCCACATCCCACCCAATCTTCCCACAGGAAGATTCTCTACCATCTGAGCCACCAGGGAAACCCTATTAAATCATATATTCTTTCGTATCCACACCCTGATGGACCTGAAGAAATCAAATTTAAAATTCAGTGAGGTGGCAGTGGGGAAGATGTGGGACGGGTCAAGGAAACCTCTAGTTGTTTTTATGTTACAGTCAAATTGAATGAATTTCTGTCCTCTGTTTATTTCCTGCTTTTGATCATATTCAAGTCTTTGTTCATCGTATTCTCACACACTTGTCTTAGTTCTAGCTGCTATAACAAATTATCATAGACTGTCTTAAGCAACAAACATTTCTTTCTCACAGTTTTGTAGCTTGGGAAGTTTAAGATCAAGGTATCAGCAAATTCAATGTCTGATGAGAGCCTACTTCCTGGCTTGCAGCTCTGTGCACATGTGCTCAGTCACCCAGTCATGTCTGACTCTTTGTGGCACTATGGACTGTAGCCTTCCAGGCTTCTCTGCCCATGGAAATTTCCAGGCAAGAATACTGGAGTGGGGCATCATTTCCTACTCTAGGGGATCTTCCTGACTCAGAGATTGAACCCTCATGTCTTGTGTCTCCTGCATTGACATGTGTATTCTTCACCTGGGCTTGAGGTTGGCCGTCTTCAATTAGGTCCGTGACTCTTGACTTAATTATCTCCCTAGGCCCCATCTCCATTTGTCACATTGACAATTAGAGCTTTAATATATGAATTTTGGAGGGTCATAAACATTCAGTTGATAGCATTCTGTTCTTGGCCTCTCAAAATCTTTGTTCTTCTCAAGTGCAAAACACTCACTTCATCCTTAATTTCATGAGTTAAGTCTCCCAAAGTCTCAACTCATTCTAGCATCTAGAAGTCTGAAATTCAAAGTCTCATCTAGATTCTAAGGATGTAAATCAGACATGGGTGAGACTCAAGGTATGATTAATCCGGAGGCAAAATTCTTCTCTAGCTGTAGACCCGTGCAAACAAACAAGTCATGTGCTTTCAAAATTCAATGATGGGCAAGCATAGGATAGACATTCTCATTTCAAAAAGGGAGAAATTGGATAAAAGGAAGCATGATGGGTCTCAAGGAAGTCCAAAACCTAGCAAGGCAAACTCCATGAGATATTAAGTCTTGAGAATCTTCTTTGGTTCAATGCTCTTCCTTTCAGACCCACTGGGGTGGAGGTTCTACATCTGCGGCTCTGCCAAGTATAGACCTCTCCTTCATGGTTCCACGTGACCCTGCCCAAAAGCTTTGGGTAGAGGTGGTCTAGCCTGTTGGAACCAAGATAATGCCCAACCTTTTGAAAATGAGAGGTAGCCCTGATGGTCATTGAATTGCCTTTGGGGGTCATTATCCTTTGTCCTGAAGAATAGCTCTGTTGTCTTTCCTGTCAGATTGGGAAAGTTCAGCAGCTTTCTTCCATTCCCTCCTGCCTCCATCCCCTTCTGTTTAACTTGACAGTATCCCTCTTGTGATAACTGATTAGGTGCCCAGTTCATACCCGCACTAGTGTCTTTATCAAATGGCTAGTGCACCCTATCCTTAGTGTTCTCATCCTAATACGCTTTCTCATTTTTTATGATATAGACAAGCTGGTAATTTTAAACTCTTTAAGTTCTGCTTCCTTTTTTGCTGAACAATTCCATCTTCAATACATTTCTTTTTTCAAATTTTTCTATTAGAAGTCATGTGCCCACACTAAGGAGCTTCAGTCATGTCTGATTCTTTGCAACACTATGGGCTGTAGCCCACCATCCTCCTCTGTCCATGGAGTTCTCCAGGCAAGACCACTGGAGTCATTTGCTATGCCCTCCTCCAGGGGATCTTCCTGACTCAGGGATCAAACCCGGGTCTCCTGCAGCTCCTGCATTGCAGGCAAATTCTTTACCACTGAGCCACTGGGGAAACCCTATTAGAAGCCAATAGAAACCAAATCACTTCGTTGACATTTTGTTTAGAAAGCTCTTTAGTTAAATATCCAATTTTACCACTTGCTAGATTTATCTTTTACAATGCATTAGAAAACCAACCCAGTTTAGCCAAGGTATTTTCCATTTTATAGCAAAGATCACCTTTTGTCCTTGTCCAATGATTGTTTATCAATTCCATCTGAGACTTCACCAGAATAGCCTTTACCCACCGTGTGTCTACCAATATTCTGTTCATAATAATTTATGCATTTTCTGAGTAAATAGAAACTTTCTCTACAGTTCTCTTTTCTTTCTGAATCCTCACCAGAATCACCTTTGTAGCAATCTTGGCTTTCTCTAGCATGCATCCCAAAACTCTTCCAGCCTTTACCTATTACCCAGATCCAAAGCTATTTCCACATTTTAATACTTTTGTTGCAGCAGCAGCCCATTCTCCATATGAAATTACTATCTTAGGTCAAGCTACTATAACAAATACCATAGACTAGATGACTTAAAGAATGGGCATTTATTTCTCACAGTTCTGAAGGCTGGAAAGTCCAAGATCACGGTGCCAGCAGATTCAGTGTCTGATGAGAGATCTCTCCTTGCTTTTCAGATGGTCACTTCCTTTCTGAGTTCTCACATAGCTGAGAGAGATCATCTCTATGGTGTCTCCTTATAAAGGAACTGATTCCATTCATGAGGGCTCCACCCTCATGATCTAATTACTTCTTAAAGTTTTCACTTCTAAATATCATCACACTGGGGTTTAAGGCTTGAGCATGTGAATTTGGAGGGAATACATACAGCCTGTAGCAGAAGAATTTAAAAGGGTTGCCTAATGTACACAGTTAAGATTTACTGTTCTCCAAAGAACTTTCTAGACACACACACACACATATGCACCCCCCCAACACACACACACACACACACACACACATATATATATATATATATGTATATATATATATATATATGTTGAGGTCAGGAGGAGAAGGGGGATGACAGAGGATGAAAACATTGGATGGCATCATCGACTCAATGTGAGTTTGAGTAAAGTCCAGGAGACAGTGAAGGACTGGGAAGCCTAGATTGCTGCAGTCCATGGGGTCACAAAGAGTTGGGCATAACTGAACAACAAATAAATACATATACAGATGTATTTTTCTTTGTATTGATTTTAATTAAATGTCATCATTGATATTATACATTATTGTGGTTTTGGCAAACTTGGAGATTCATGAAAAGTTGAGTATTTATCCCATGTTGACATCAAGATTTTCACTCCATTTAATGTTATTTTCTAAAATTCTTTGCTCTCAGATTTGTTTGTACATCCATGAGTTGATTGTATTTGAAACATACACCAGAAATATCATTGCTATGCTCCACGTTTAATATTTTTTAATTCTTTTGGAAGAATATCTGAGACTCACAGTTAGTCAAGGAGGGAAGAAATGGAGATCTTTTTTTTTAACTGTTTTATACACAAAGAAAGTAAGTCATTTAGAGACAGAGTGATCTAGGATCTTTTTTTTCAAAATCTTTTTGATATGGATCATTTTTAAACTTTATTAGATTTGTTACAATATTGTTTCTGCTCTATATTTTGTTTTTTTGGTCATCAGTCATGTGGGATCTTAGTTCCCTAACCAGGAATCACACACACACACACACCCTGCATTGAAAGGCGAAGTTTTAACCACTGGACCACTAGGGAAGTCCCTGATTTGGGGCCTTTGAAGCAGTGATGGTGAATGTCTTGCTTATTTCTCATCCCTCAATCTCTTACATAGTATATAATAACTGCCTACCCATTGCTTAATGGATGATTAAATTTCAATCAACCAGTTAATTAATTGTAGAAGATATACTATTCCTTACTGTTAGCTGCCGGGGTCCATCCCGGGCTGATCCAGGGTATTCGAAGTACAGACGGCGTAGGCGAGGATCAGGAAACAACTGCTTAATTAAACGTTAATTAAGGATATAAAGAGTAATAGAATGAGGATAGCTCAGTGAGGAAATTCAGTGGAGAAAAGCGGCTGAAATAAGGATAGCTCAGTGAGGAAATTCAGTGGAGAAAAGAGGCTGAAATTATTCAGCCAGAAGGTGAGAGCAAGAACGACATGGGGAGACCAAGTTTCAGTGAACAAGGCCCACACTTTATTTTCCAAAGTAGTTTTTATACCTTAATTTGTGCATAGAGGATAATGGGGGAAGGGGTAGCATCACGCAAGGACAGCAGTTCCTGATCCTAATCGAAGCCAGGCTTTCAAACTTATCATATGCAAAAGTTTAGGTGATTTACATCATCTTCTGGCCAGGAGGCCTGTTAACATTTTAAGAAACTTATTTTTCTCTAAAGGTGATTGGTCAGGATCCACCCTCCAAAAGCATTAGATAAAATTGCATTCCTATAGGGCAAAGGTGTGGTGGGCTCAATCAAGAAAAGAATTAACTCAAGGGTCCAAGGTTACAAACATTGAGGCTACTACTTACATTTCTATACACCGGTTATATCAATCAATACACTGCCAAGGACACAGTAGGTAAGGGATATGGAGACTTAGCAGCAAACATTGGCCCAACAAGTGAAAAACCCTTCACCAATACAATTTCTAATCAATCTTTTAACTACTCAAAGGAATCTGTGTTTAGACAGTTTAGAACATCTCCTGCCTTTCACAGTTGGGAGGCTCTGAACAATCACATGTGGCCTGAAAAACCTATTCAGGCAGGCTAGAGGATTTCCAAAGGAGTTTGTAGGTTGAAACACTGTCACACCCAGGAATTATTAACTGGAGTTGTAAGCTAACTCTTTTTTCAGAGAGAGGTAGTGGGGGACAGCCCCCGTAAAGTCGGAGGTGTAGGTGAAAGCACAAAGCAGAAAGTAGGCAGACTCTGGTTTGGGGGTAGATGCTCGAGAATTTCCAGGGGGACTCCTGAGGCTCGATCCTGCCTTTTCATATGCCAAGCCTCCTTCCTCATGACCTTTGCCACAGGCGGAGTTCCTCAGGCTGGCTCCTGGAAGTGATAGTACTTCCAGTTGAGCTATTCCAGATCCTGAAAGATTATGCTGTGAAGGTGCTGCACTCAATATGCAATATGCCGGCTCCCGGCAGTTAGCACTGCTCCTACATTTTTGGTCTCCAAAATCTCCAAATGTACAACCCTATGCTAAGTGCACATAGGCTCACAGGAACATCCAATAATGCATTGTTTTTGTCACAAACAAACACTTCATGTGGCTTACCTGGTGGCTCAGTGGTAAAGAATCTGCCTGCCAATACAGGACATGCAGGAGACATGAGTTCAATTTCTGGGTTGAGAAGATCCTCTGGAGAAGGAGATGGCAACCCACTCCAGTATTCTTGCCTGGGAAATCCCATGGAAAGAGGAGCCTGGTGGGCTACAGTTCATAGGGTAACAAAGAGTCGAACATGACTTAGCAACTGAACAACAACAAACAACAACAAAACATTCCATAAATATCATCATTTAAAGATTTTGACAATTTTTTTTAAAGGATCAGAATCATTATCATTAGGAAAAGAAGACTTTTCCTTGAGGTTCTTAAAATTGTTGTATGGCTTTAAAGTGTTCATAAGATACCTATGGGAGGCAGGTGAAGGGTACACACAACGTTTTGGTGATGGCAGCCCTAGAAGTTCTTATTCTGATCTCTGCTTCCTTATCTGGGTTCTTATTGCTGTCAAGGCACCTAATCTGAACTAGTATGATGCCTACTAAGAGCAAGCTTCATGGTCTGGAAAATTTCTCTGCAAGCACCACCACTGGCAACATATGAGATACCCAGGGAGAAACCCAGAAGCTAAATGCAGTCTGGTCCCAAGTAAGAGACCAACCTCTACCCCCAGAGGTGTTTATTTTTCTTTTAATCAATTAGTGAGGCAACACAGACATACAGAAATGCCGAGAGCCCTCTCCCAAAGCGCCAGCGGAGTGAGCTTAGAGAAGCCAGGAGGATCCCCTGGTGAGTCCCGGCAAAGCTTGAGACAGCCCTGGGCTTTCTCAGCTCTGAGCTCAAAACAACAACTCACCCAAAGGCCTTCCCAGTGAACTCTGTCCCATTGATATTGGACATTACAGGAAAAGATAATAATCAGTCTTTCTGGCCCCTATGGTCTGTAAAGGATGGATATGCCTGTGAGCTGCTGTCTATTCAAGGGTGCAAGGTTGCAATAAATGGATTTAATGTTAGACTCACGGAATCAAAGGTAGAATAGAGTGAGCCATTTCTGTGTTCCCTTCCACTGATGGTTTTCTGCTGCTGCTAAGTCGCTTTAGTCGTGTCTGACTCTGTGCGACCCCATAGACGGCAGCCCACCAGGCTCCCCTGTCCCTGGGATTCTCCAGGCAAGAACACTGGAGTGGGTTGCCATTTCCTTCTCCAATGCATGAAAGTAAAAAGTGAAAGGGAAGTCGCTCAGTCATGTCCAACTCTTAGCGACCCCATGGACTCCAGCCTACCAGGCTCCTCCATCCATGGGATTTTCCAGGCAAGAGTACTGGAGTGGGGTGCCATTGCCTTCTCCAATGGATGGTTTTCTATCCACCATTAAAAGATTCCTGGGGATCTCACTCCTTTATAAGGCGTGACACTTCACTTCTTCAAAAATCTTAATTGCTATTCGTATCTGCTAAAATATAACACAAAGTCACCTCACATAGTCCATTGTTTTGCCCTGTGGAGGTAAAACAGATGGGAACTCGATCCTTAATTTCATACGATCTCTTCAAATATTTCAAGATAGGAGTCCTATATCCATAACCCAACTTCTTTCTTCAGTCCTCTCCAGCATGGTTCTCACCCTCACCAAAACTGCTCAGTGTCGCCAGTAATGAACTTTCAAATGATGAACAGATTTTAGTTCTTGTGCTGTTGAACCCCCTGGATGTATTTGAGAGGCATAATTACTCCCTCCTTGAAATATCTCTCTTGACACAATTTTCCATCCCCAGTTTTCCACCCACCATGGCACAGTCACCCCCTTTGCATTGGTCTTCCCTGTTTCAAATATCTGTTAAGTGTTCACATTCCTCTGGGTTCTAGCCTTAACTCTGCTTCCTTCTCAGTTTCTGAATTTGTCCTCCAGAAATGCATCCATGCCTCCACTCTCATCTAAACATTGATGATACCCAAACTTCATTCGGTCTTTGAGCATCACATGGCCATATTCAGCATCATATAAAAACACTTCACAGGGGTCTCAAACTTGGTGCAAAACTGAAATAGCTGCTTTCCTGGCAAAAATGACTTCCTCCTGTTCTGTGTTCTTGCTCTCCTCCTCCTGGGTTTCCCAACATAATAATTGCTCTACCATCTAACTCCTCAATGACATGGTTAAAAAAAAAGAAAACAAGAAGTTATACTGGCCTAAGTCATTTGTCCACAATTTTTCATCAAATAAGGAAGGAAAAGAGTTTAGATCCAAGGCTCCCATTTTAAATCAAATGGCTTTTCTTCTTACATTTAGTTTTGTACATTTCCTCAGGTAAATGTATGCAAATATAACTTTTCAGTGACTTTTGGAGAATACTTACTATTACGTGTTGAGACTAATTTCAGTAACAGATATGATATTTTCATTCCATTCCATTTAATATCATCTTCATATAAATATAGAGCTTTGATCCATACTATAATTGGTTGTGAAGTCTATTTCTGTCAAGGAAAGGTGAGGCAACAAGGCAAAGTTCACAGCTGAGGCCAGGCACACTTTGACAACAGTTAGCTTAAACAAGGAGAACTTTGACACTTGCAATAAGGGGAAACCTTTTCATGAATCGCTGCTTTATTGAACCTTGCCCAGCAGATGCAGTTTAAGTGGAAAGGGAATTTCTGCTGCTGTTTATAGGACTGTAGGGGTCAGATGTCAACCAGGGCCTTCTTAAAATGGACTGGAATAACTTGCCTCTTCGATGTCAGTCTCCATATTTTCACTTATGACAACTATTTAGGAATTCAATAACTCTGCTAAGGAAGGCATGATGCCTTTTACAGCCTGAAAGCCTGAGGGGTTGCCATGGATTTGAACTTCAGAGTTTCCACAGCATTTCTAAATATTTGCAGAGAACCATTTCCTGCCTTGAGAATGACAAAAGTCTAACTTGGAGACCGAACATTTTAGTACCGGTCAATTATTTCAGAAGAGTTGTACTTTGTTGAAATCCACACTCAAATATGCTACAACAACATTTTGGGCTTGGCAAGCTCGCCCAATCTAGGAAGTTCAAAATAAAGGCTGAATACTTCGACTTTAGAGCTCTCAGCAATGTCGGATAGCACAGTGGGGCTGTTACATAGGAGGCCATTCTCTAGAAGCAAGTGGTGAAAATTGGGCATGAAATCCTCTATTCAGGAGAATACAACCTGGTATTATCCTAAAATGGACATGATTAGGTGAATGCATTCAGATAGAATAACATTTCCTCCCCAATCCAGCTCTTAACCTTCAACCACCTCTCAAATGATTTCATTATTCAGATTTATGAAATTTAACTTATTTGCCATCTTTTGCTGCCAAAAGCATGCAAACTGTTGCTAAGATCTGCTAAACATTCCAAGAACGAATTGTCCAGTGTCTCGCTTTTGCTTGAAATATCAAAGACATTCACTCTGCAGAAAGGAAATAGTAGGTATCACTTGTAATTTTCCTGGGTCATATTCCAAATGAAGTTCTTTGTACATCTTATCTCTTAATTTTCATGACTACTCTGAGAGGCAAAACATTTCTACAATAAGTATTATACTCTGTGAGAGTCTAAAAAAGACTCAAGATAAAGATGTCATTAAATTTATTCTCTGCAGGAGAAATTTAAAGCTCAGAGTATTTAGATAACTCTCTCAAGGGCAAGCAGCTAAGGAGTAGCAGAAGGGTTGGGCATTTTATTTCAAGAGACCCAACTCCAAAGCTCATGCAGCATCTACTACACCATCAATAGGATTGTAATCATTAGCCAAATGACAAGGAATTTGAGAGCAGAGGGGCAGAGGCTGATCAAGGGAGAAGCAAGAAGCAGCTACCAGATGGAGAATGCCAAATCAGGAGAGAGAAAAGCCTCTTTTTCATACATACCCCAAAGCAAGTACTGTTGGCATTTTGGATGGGATAGTTCTTCATCGGGCAGAACTGCCCTCATATTGCTGGATGTTTCCTATCACACTCCTCATACACTTAATGCCAGTAATATCCCCTGTCAGTCACAAAGAAAACTACCCTCTGTATTTCCAAAGGTGCCCTAAGTGAGAAGCGCTGCTGGCAGTTGAGAACATAGCTTAGAGGAAGGGGAAAGATAATCCTAATGATTACAGATGCCATTATTCTCATTTTACAGATGAGAAAACTCTAAGTTCAAGTTTATACTTTTGGAATGGAACCTGTCAGTGAACAACACGAAATGTTTCTCTGTTAACCCAATGATACCATTGTCTGAATCAGTTTGATGTTTCTCTTCTTGCCCAGACTATCATTTCTTTTACTTAAAGAGTTGCTTTGTAGACACACATGTAAATCATTCACTTTCTAGAATAGGATGTGAGTCTTCTACATTATTCAGATCATTATTCCCATGATAGGTGCTCAAATAATCAGCCAAAGTTGATTTTCTATTTAATTGACTAAAGACAAGATTCTAACAAAAGCAAAACAACCCTTGGTGCATTTCTGTTTGGGAGTTTGAACAGGAAAGACTTCATGAAGTAGGTGGTGATCTGATGAATATTAATTTTATATTCAACATTAAATTAAGATTACATTTAACGCTTTATTTGAGAGGGGACTGATAGATAGGAAAGGGCATTGTGATGGAGAACAAAGCAAAGTCTTTGACATTGGAAAGCACTCAAGACCTGATTGCACTTAGATGGACCAAAGGGTTATTTCCTAGTAGGAGAGTGCTTAAGGTTTCTGCAGAGTCCACGGGTCATGTGGAGCAATTGTGGACATACATTATCACCAGCTTGGCCTTGCCTTTTTCCATTTTTGCCCTCATACATGAGTGGCACAAAAGGACCATGCCTCAGCAGCAAAGCCATGGTTTTTCCAGTAGTCATGTATAGATGTGAGACTTGGACCATAAAGAAGGCTGGGTGCCAGAGAATGAGTGCGTTCAAATCGTGGTGCTAGAGAAGACTCTTGAGGGGCCCTTGGACTGCAAAGAAATCAAATCAGTCAATCCTAAAAGAAATCAGCCCTGAATATTCATTGGAAGGACTGATGCTGAAGCTGAAGCTCTAATGCTTTGGCCACCTGATGTGAAGAGCTGACTCACTGGAAAAGACCCTGATGCTGGGAAAAATTGAAGCCAAGAGGAAAAGAAATGGCAGAGGATGAGATGGTTAGATAACATCACTGACTCATGGATATGAGTTTGAGCAAACTCCAGGAGATGGTGAAGGACAAGGAAGCTTGGCATGCTGCAGTCCATAGGGTCACAAAGAGATGACTGAATAACAACAGCTTCAAAGCCTCCATTATAGCACATGTTTTTAGTGAGCACTCAAGAAAGCATCAGTTCCCAGTAAATATATCACAAAGACACTAACTCAAAATGTAAAGCCTAAAATGTGAGCCAGATTAAATTAAGCTGTGTCCTCACAGCTTCTCTAGGGCATTTAGTGAGTGCTCAGTCACTAAGTCATAGTTGACCTTTGCAACTCCATGCAGTCCACTAGGCTTCTGTCCATGGGATTCTGCCAGCAAGAATACTGGAATGGGTTGTCATTCCCTTCTCCAGGGGATCATTCCATCCCAGGGATCAAACCCATGTCTCCCACACTGCAAGCAGATTCTTTACCACTGAGCTAGCTGGGAAGCCCATAGGACATTTAGTATAAACTGCAAACCATATTAGCTGTCTTCCAAGTTTAACCTGGTCCTGAATTATCACCTAAGCTCTGAGCCAAGACCCCTCCCTGCATCCCTTCTCCAACAAAGTCCTTTTTTTTCATTCCCTTCTTGATTGACTGGCCTATATTCACCATCAGTCTTCTCTGCCCTGCTTTTGCCCAGCTATGTATGGCAACTCCCAGTATCCTCTGCCTTCTGACTTTCTATTTGGTACAGCCATTGTGGGTGACCAAGAAGAAAATCCGAGGATATGTGGAGAGAGTGGTGGGAGCATTTATTCCCTCCTGCCCCCTCCCTGACTTGCTCATGTGTGTCTAGCAGTGGTTGCATCCCTCCTGGATCATGGGTCCCATGAGCATTTCTTCCTCTAGAACTTGCTCACACTGGCTCTTTAACACTGCTTCCTCCCCTGGCTCCTTCGGCTAGAAGGGTAATAATGGCTATCCACCATTCCCAGTCTCTGTATGCCTTAAGTTCCTTGCCGGTTCCCTTAATTCAGCTAACACCTGGGTAAATGGCTCCCCCTTTGTTAAAGTGTCCAAAGTTGAACCATCTGAGGAAAATTCACTTTTCTGTAAGAACTCTAACCAATGTGTCCTCCCTCCTTTGTTATTGATCAGGCCCATCTGAAATCAGCAAGTTCCTCTTAATTCCTGGCATCTTCACAAAATATTCATACCATCTTGCCTAGAAACCTAGCTGACTCTTTCCAAGTTCACTTTAACTACAAACTTTTCAAATGGCTTTCCAAGTGGCTCAGAAGGTAAAGAATCTGTCTGCAATGCTGGACCCAGTTTCAACCCCTGGGTCGGGAAGGTCCCCTGGAGGAGGAAATGGCATCCTCTCCAGTATTCTTGCCTGGAGAACTCCATGGACAGAGGAGCCTGATATGTTACAGTCCATGGGGACCCAATGCATCAGACATGACTTAGTGACTTTCACTTTTCAAGTGGAGGATATTTTATCTCACATTTCACATGGCTTAGAATCAGGAATAACTCGTTACAACTGCCAAGCCATTATCTATCTACATACACACCAGAACAAAGGAACCTCTAAGCTCTAAAGAGTCATGCACCTTATTTTATCACCATCCTTACCAATTTGTTGTTGTCATCTACTGGTCTCCAAGTTACTTCTTGTCATTTATTTAAGCCTTTAGCTGCTAGGGCTTCCTTGCTGGTAAAGACTCTGTCTGCAATGCAGGAGACCCAGGTTTGATCTCTAGGTCGTGAAGATCCCCTGGAGAAGGGACTGCCTATCCACTCAAGTATTCTTGCTTAGAAAATCCCATGGACAGAGGAGCCTGGCAGGCTACAGTCGATGAGGTTGCAAAGAGTTGGACATGACTGAGCAACTAACACACTTAACTGCTAATTCAATCTTCTTCCTGTGAAATGAAGATATCTCCTGACATTAATACACAAGAAATGTCACATCCATCAGAGATTTCTGGCCTCCAAATGTAAATGAGAGCTCTCCAAACTGGGATCCAGGGATGCTGCCACCCCCCATGGTGATTGCTGAGGAGCTGGGGAAATGCAAGAAGCAAGGCGAACAAGGAAACAGGATTGATCCCAGATAGCTGAGGAGCCTATGCAAGGAATGCACTCAGTGAGCCTGGAGGCTTGCATCTTCCCACACACAGAATGCTGAATTCCTTAACTTGATACCAGACCTTTGATGCTCAGACTGCCTGCTCCCTTTGTTGCAAACTTGTATTTAGCCTGACTTAGCCTCCTGCCTCTTTGGAGCAGTTATCTCAGAGCCACTGGAATGCTGTCTCCTGGACTCAGAGTCCTTAGCATTCCCACCAAATAAAATAACTCTCTACTTTCAGGTTGTGACTACAGTTTTTAGTCGGCATTTCCCAGCTTTACTCTTGTCATCCTTTTAAATAACCTTAGCATCATTCTCTCATCCAACAAACATTCACCAAGCACCTACTGACACCCGAGTTCTGGCTGTCAGGGATACAGTGGTGAGTAAGACAGGAAAAAAAGCTTCTTTCGGATGTGTTAGTGTGAGTATGGAAGAGGGAGTCTACATGGATTAATTATTCAAATATGAATCTAGCCAGTATCACAGATGACTATGTGAACAGGATCCCTAAAATTGCATAATACAATGGTCCTATAAACCTCTCCTTCCCTCACTTTTCTAATCTCCAGTGGCATTTTTTTTTTGTCCCACTTGACTTTACTTCCTACATTTTCATCACTAGAATCTGCACTGCTTTTAAGATCGCAAATTTAAATATTTGATTCCCATCTTCTATTTTGAGCATCACTTGATCCAGTGACCCTCTGATAAGTTGCTCAACTTCACTAGACCTTGAATCTATTGATCTCAGAATTTTCTCACTATCCCTTAACTTTTTCCTTTCTTCAGGGTTAGGACAGACATCCATAGGAGAATGCAATGGCATTGCTAATGCACCAGATCTTGAGTTGGATGGTGAACTAATGGATATTCACTTAATTATTACATTTCATAATTATGCACATGTATGCATTTATATGTATTTCATATACTTTTCATATATATCCTATCATTTTCCTTATTTTTATACTGCCAGTGTTCTCAGACTGAAAATCAGGAAATACTAACTCTTTAAAGTAGGTCTTTTCTATCCCAGACAGCTCGCCATCCTCTAAAACTTGAATATTATAAAGATGAATTTTTTTATCATCTATTATCATTAGTTTTTTTCAAATTACATGCCACTGAATGTTAAGCCTGGCATGCTGCCATCCATGGGGTCACAAAAAGTCAGACACGACTGAGCAACTGAACTGATCTCTCAGTAGTTAGTACATGATTATTCTACGCCTCTCTGTCCTCATCTAAAAACCAAAGAGCTGATATCATATACTTTGGGGCTTTTGTGAAGATTGTTGCTATTGTTGTTTTATTTAGTCGCTCAGTTGTATCTGACTCTTTGTGACTCCACAGACTGTAGCGTGCCAGGCCCCTCTGTCTATGGGGATTTCCAGCCAAAACTACTGGAGTGGATTGCCATTTCCTTCTTCAAGGAATCTTCCCAACTCAGGGATTGAACCCTTGCCTCCTTCAAGTCTCCTCCATTGCAGGCAGATCCTTTGCCACTGAGCCACTGGGAGATTAAATCAAGTAATCTAAGGGAAGCATTTAGCAGTGTCTGGCATAGATACACATTCAAAATATTATCTTATCAAATATAAATAATGATATTCTTATACCAAAATTAATTCAGAGAAAGCATAGCATGGGATTGTCATGTACAGTGTGGACAAGGCAGAGCTTTTTCTTAGTGTGTCCCTTGTGTGAGAAGGAGTACCAGCGTACATGGTCGAGGGATTGACATTTCAGGTAAATTACCCAAAAGGCATTAACAGGATTTTGTTGCATGACCATGAACTTTGACAAAGAATGTCCAAAATACAAGGAGAGAAAGCACCAGAAGGAAATAATTTTGTGATCATAATTAAAATTTAAACAGAAATAAATTATATGTCATTAATGAAGTTCTTTCTCTGCCTCCAAAAACCTAGGCATTAGCTTCATCTCACTGTGTCTTTACTTCCAAGTCTATACAACAGCTTAAAAAAATAGGCTCTGCAATCAAAGTTCCAAAGATTCTGTCTGGGATCCACTGCTAACCAACTGTATGACTTGATTTAGTAAGTCTCTGTTTTGTTTTTTTAATAAAACAAGCATAGCAACACATAGAGTGGCAGAGAAGATTACATGACATGATGTTTATAAAAGGCTTTGCCCAATAACAGACATTCAAGTACTCAATAAATGTTTTGGCTGTCACCATTTTTTTTTTTTACATCCATCATGGCAGCGATTTGAAACCTGGGGGCCACTTCTAAACTGTCTTTATAACTCTAGGTTACAACTTATCCAATGCAGAGTGCATTTGTTGACTTGCATTCTTGTTGATCACAGAGGACTCTATTAAGTCTCTAGTGTTCATGTGAACCTTATTAAGAAAACCCTTTGGAGTTCACTGGTGCTGTGCTCTTAGTAAAACATGGCTTCCTTGGTAGTAAGAGGGGAAAAGTCTATATTTTTAAAGGTTTCATGGACTGCCAAGAACTGTTATAAAACAATATTTTGATGAGTTATACAGTAAATGAATCAGAAACATATGAGCTTAATTTCCCTGAAAATACATGTGGCTTTAAAAATGAAAGGAAAAGGATCTTGGCACACTTTGGCATGCCAAACCCAAAATGTTAGAAAAATATTTTAAGATATTAAGATGCACAAATCCTAAATGCAGCTCAATTGGCTCATCCTTCAACGGCCTTGTCCCAGTGTACCTGTTGAGTCTGATCTGCCATAGTTATAGCCAGAAGAGGAAAAAAAAAAAGAAGGAAAAATAAAAAAGCATACTGGTATAAGACAGAGAGCCAGAAGTTCCAAATCTAGGCCTGGCTCTACCACTGGCTAGCTGTGGGACTCTAGATTAATCACTTAGCCTTCCTAGACTTTGGCTCAGGAGAACAGTCCATGGTCCGCAGACCTCACAGAATTGTTGGGAGCTGTTTAAATGGGATTTCAGGAAACAGTGTTAAATCCAGGATAATAGGGACCAGACCAAAACGTTAAATAGTGTCCTCAGGATGGGACAAGTGTCCAGAGAGGCCCAGGTCTATGCATCAGAGTAAAACAGGCTTGCATAAGATGAGCACATGGCCAGTTGCAGAGAAATCTTCAGCAAATGTAAGCCAGGATTCTGTGGGGCCTTATCTGAACTATCCTGGCTCACCTGTATCATTGTTCCATCAAATCTCCTGCCATCTACCACACCTGCAGAGTAAAACCCACCATCCAGGTGACTGGACATCTCAGACGGACAGTCTCCAAAAGCAACTGGACCCTCTTTTCAACTCTCCTATTTCCCTGCTCTTTTCTGTCATGCTAACTCCAAACTCATCAATGAATTCATACCCTTCTACTAAAATCACTATCTTTTTATTTGCAGTTAATTGGGGGCCAAAAAACATTAGCTAACAAACATATTCTCATCCTTTCCTTATGCCTATTTTTGCCTATGAAAAAAAAAAGAAAAAAGTGAAAGGGCTCCCCAGGTGGCTCAGATGGTAAAGAATCTGCCTGCAATGCAAGAGACCTGGGTTTGATCCCTGGGTCATGAAGATCCCCTGGAGAAGGGAATGGTTACCCCCTCTAGTATTCTTTCCTGGAGAATTCCATGGATAGAGGAGCCTGGGAGGCTGCCGTCCATGGGGTCACAGAGAGTCAGACATGACTGAGCAAACCTATATTTAGTTACCTATTGCGGTGTAACAAATTACTCCAAAATTAAGTAACATAAAAAAAAAACGTGTGTTATATCATGGCGTTTCAGAGTGTCAGGAATCGATGAATCTGTCTTAGCTGGGTGGTACTAGCTCAGTGTCTGTCAGGATGTTTCAGCCAAGCTGTCAGCTGGGACTGCAGTCAGGTGCCTTGTGTGGCGGGTCGGGGATCCACTTGCATCTCCATCACAGCGTGGTTGTAAGTCTCAGTACTTGGGTCAGTGTTCATGTTCGTCACTCAGTCGTGTCTGACCCTTTGCAACCCTATGGACTGTACAGCTCACCAGGCTCCTCTGTCCATGGGATTCTCCATGCAGTAATACTGGAGTGGGTTGCCATTTCATTCTCCAACTTGGGCAGAAGCCTCTGTTTTTTGCTGCACTGGTTTCTCAAGTGCTCTCAGCACATGGCATCTGGCTTTCCTCAAAACAAGTAATCAGAGAGAGAGGGCAACCTAAGACAGAAGAGACAGAAGCCATCGTCTTATAAAAACTCATCACAGAAGTGGCATACTATCAGTGCCTCCATATGCCGCCCCACTCAACCTTGGTGTAACATGGAGGGGGACAGTGCTGGGGTGACATATAGGAGGTGAGGATCACTGCGTGTGGCGTCCACACCATCAGGCAAGTTTTCTAGAGAGCATTTTGTGCTATGTTAACAGTTAAAAGTGGAGAAGGCAATGGCACCCCACTCCACGGGAAATCCCATGGACGGAGGAGCCGGGTAGGCTGCAGTCGATGGGATTGCTACGAGTCGGACACGACTGAGCGACTTCATTTTCATTTTTCACTTTCATGCATTGGAGAAGGAAATGGCAACCCACTCCAGTGTTCTTGCCTGGAGAATCCCAGGGACAGGGGTGCCTGGTGGGCTGCCATGTATGGGGTCGCACAAAGTCGGGCACAACTAAAGTGACTTAGCAGCAGCAGCAGCAGCAGCAACAGTTAAAAGAGGAAGACATTTTGGTTCAGCAAACTCATTTCTAGAATTAATTCCTATGATGCTTGTCACAGAAGTGGTAAAGTATACAAAGATGCTTCTTGTGGCTAAATGCTTATCAATGTGGGATTAATTAAATAAATAGTATGGTACACATATATTCAATATTATGCAGCCACTAAAATTATGCTTTTGGAAACATTATTTCCATAACTCAGTTTTTATATAAAATTTTTAGTGTTGTCCCATTTGGATAATGTAGTATAAACCCATGTGTGTAGACACATACATACATCTATATACAGATATAGATGTTAAATAAAATATTAGCAGTAGTAAGTGGAGAATGATGAGATAAAGTGTTATTATTATTGTCTATAATTTGTTTTTAATTATTATAATATATAATACATCTATTTGATATTGTAAAGCCATATAGGTTTGGGGGTTTTGTATCTCACCTTGGTAAATGATTCAGTATCCATGAGCCTCTTTTGGCCCCAAGTTCAATGCTCAGAGAAAGAAGCTCCCAATGCCCTCTTTCTGAGTGTAGCTCTTTGGATCATAACCAGTTGGTGGGGGAAAAAATGTTTGTAGTGTAAACAGAAGGAAACTTAAGTCTTAAATTGATTGAACAATTTGACCAAAGTCAAGCTATTAGTAAGAAATTTCATCAAGATTCGTATTCTGATTTATTTTATTCTAGAACTCACTTTAAAATGACCCAGTATTGTTCTGAAAACAATTGCTCAAGTCTTGACTCTGCTACATCTCCTGTGGACATAGAGAGCAACATAAGTAATCTCTCAGAACTCCACTTTTATTCTCTGTGGAACTGAGCTGACAATGCCCAGTTTGCAAAATCACAGTGTTAGTTAGTCATGTCTGACTCTTTGCCATCCCATAGATGCTAGCCCTCCAGGCTCCTCTGTCTCTGGAATTCTCCAGGCAAGAATACTGGAGTGGGTAGTCATTCCCTTCTCAAGGGGATCTTCCCAGCCCAGGGACTGAACCTGAGTCTCCTGCATTGCAGGTAAATTCTTTACCATCTGAGCTACCAGGGAAGAAAAGACAATACTACCCAATAGCACGGCCCAGAATAGATGCTTAATAAATGTTTTTAGATGAATAGATGAATGAATGTAAGGATAACAAATGTTAGTTAAATGGAGTGTGTTTTGCCAATATGCTAGTGCAATGAGTTTTCCAGTTATGAAACATCATTTAAGGAAATTATTCAGGATAAGATATGGACTGTGTACACTTTACTCACCACTAAGTGGCCCTTTTCTCTGCTCAGTTTGATCTTCCTTGACAATGTTCATTCCTTCTCAAACACATATCATAAACTCTTTAAAAAACTTCCTCTGCTTGACATAATAATGACATAATAATAACTATGTAAGGAGCTAAAACTAACTTCTAAAATTCTATTAGAAGTATTATAATGATTTAATAATTGAAATATAATACTAAACAATAAGGATGATTTAACATTGAGTCTAAGTATTATAATGACAAAATACCTAGAAAGATACCTAAACCTAAGCTAAAATACCTGGAAAAAATAGAAAAAAATTAAAGCAAAACTACAACTCAAACGCTGATGTTTTTCATCAGCTGATTGAAATTGACACATATTAAGCAGATAACTAAGAATCAGAATTATCCTTCTTTTTATGCCAGTATCTGTCAATTACATGAACGCAGCATAAATAAATGTAAGGTGGATCTTCACCAGCTCAAAAAATGACAAAATGTAATTTTTAATTCAATAATTGCCTCTAAAGTTTTATTTTTTTAAATAATGAAAATCTCTTTGAACAGGAACACGAAGCAAGAAACAAGAAAATGAATTAAAATTCCTTAGCATTTAAACTTCCCTCCATGAAAAATTTCCACAGTCCTGATAGGGATGAGCTGGAACTTTGCGGTAGAAACCGCTGCTGTGGGTTTATCTGCACCAACGATGGTTAAAATTCAGGACCTTTATGACCTGTTCAGTGGTAGGTTTACATTGAAACTGTTATAAATTATTACAGAGGTGAAGCCAAGCCAAAGTCCAACATAAATATATCTGCAGACACACTGGCTACTATATATTCTAAACACTGTCGGTAAATGAATAAACAGAACTTTCTAAATCATTTAAGAAAATATATTTTTTCATAAATCAAAAATTTTTATTTTTTAGTTTGAGCCTCTCCATTTAAAAAAAAAAAAAAAAGACTGATTGTATCTAATTTTTGGAATCTGTAAATCCCCGACAGTTCCTTTCCTGTGATAATGGCCAGAACTTCACACTTTTCTGAGTGGTGTGTGAGCGTTTCTCAGTTTGGATACTTGACTAATCTCTACCTGTTGAAACTGTTCCACTGCATAACACAAATTAAATATTTAAGCCTCACGGTTTCTACGGACTGGCTCTGCATCTGTATAAAAGGACAAAAAAATAGTATGACAGTCTGATTTTCCTAGGGTTTTGGGGGAAGGAGCAAGACTTCTGGCTTGCCCATGGGGTGAATCAGAGCCAACCAGAGTAGACCAAATTTTGTGGTCTGGTTTTGTTTGCCTAGCCATATAACTCTGGGCTTTACGTCTGCACATTGTTGACCAAAACATTAATTGTGGCAAAATAGTTTGTGTCTGTCCCGAAGAGTAAAACCAGACTAACCCACAGGTAGTGACCATGAATTAGTTAAACAAGGGGAAAAAAGCCCCAAACCTCTGAAGCTGAAGTCATTGGGAGGTCTGGTGTGGAAGACAGTTTCAGTAGAAATGAGGCTTTGGGGGAGTGGGGGCTGCCTGTGAAAACAGTAGACATGGGAAGTCAAAGTTTTTCTGGCTAATATTTCTCTTTGTGCTCCAGTGTATTAATCAGTATAATTGTCTTTCTCTGTCATGTGAATTTTCTTATCTATTAAACAGAGCCAACTTGTGACAATCTGCAGTCCACTTTTCCTAAGAGGGATTTGCCTTTACTTTTCCCTTTAGTAACAGGGAGTATCTATAACATTTTGATATAATCAGTGAATACCGGGTCTAGGGGAGAAAACTAAACCCCACATGCCAAACTAGATATCACAGGACATGAAAGATTCTTAAGGAGAATAAGGAAAGAGATCTTTTAAGACAAACACATCTGAGTTCAAGATGAAGGACTCCAGTGTAAGGAGGAAGATGAACGGTAATTTTCCCCCTTTCTATTTTAAGCATTACTCAGCATGTCCACTTTGTTGTTGTTGCTGTTTTATTGGCATATAGCTGATTTACAATGTTATGTTAGTTTCAGCTACACAGCAAAGTGAATCAGTTATATCCACTCTTTTTTAGATCCTTTCTCCATATGGGTCACTACAGAGTGTTGAGTAGAGTCCCCTGTGCTATACAGTAGGTCCTTATTGTTGTTGTTCAGGCCTTAAGCCATCTCCAACTCTTTGTCACCCAATGGACTGCAGCATACCAGGCTTCCCTGTCCTTCCCTATCTTCTGGAGTTTGCTCAAACTCATGGCCCTTATTAGCTACCTGTTTTATTTATGGCAATGTGTGTATGTCAGTCCCAATCTCCAAATGTATCCCTAGATCCTCTTAGCCCCTGGAAATCTTACATTTGTTTTCTACATCTGTAACTCTATTTTGTAGATAAATTCATTGTAGCCTTGTTTTAGATTCCACACATAAGTGATATCATGTGATATTTATATTTCTCTATTTGACTTATTCCATTCAATATAACCATCTCTAGGTCCATTCAAGTTGCTGCAAATGGCATCATGTTGTCTTTTTTTAGGGCTGAGTGATATTCCATTATATATATCAGATCGTCTTTATCCACCCTCTGTTGGACATTTAGGTTGCTTCTATGTCCTGGCAATTGTAAATAGTGCTACAGTGAACATCAGGTTGTATATATCTTTTTGAATTATGTTTTTTTTCCCCCAGATGTGGGATTGCTGGATCATATGCTAACTCTATCTTTAGTTTTTTTAAGGACTCTCCATACTGTTCTCCACAGTGGTTGTACCAATCTACGTTCCTACCAACAGTGTAGGAGGGCTCCCTTACCTCCATACCCTGTCCAGCCTTTATTGTTTGTACACTTTCTAATCATAACCATTCTGACTGGTGTGAGATGAGAATGTCCACTTTGAAACTAGCCTGGGAACAGAAGATGCCCTAGGCGCACTGTCTTAATCCCATGTTATCTAGGTACAAATCAGGACATCACTGCACTTGTTTAAGTTTCTGTGAGCAAGAGAAGGTTTTGCTATAAAAAAGGAAACAAACAAACAAACAAACAAACAGTTCTATGCTTCTCTCTCAATTTGGCCCACCCTCTGCTTCCTCCACTGCGTCCCCAGGTCTGTTTTCTATGTCTGTTTCCATTGCTGCCCTGCTAATAGGTTCATCAGTAGCATCTTTCTAGATTCCATGTGCATGTGTGTTAATATACAAGATTTGTCTTTCTCTTTCCAACTTACTTTGTGTTCTTTTTTATAGCTCAGTAATATCCCATTGGGAATTTGCTATGTGACACAGGGAGCTCAACCCAGTGCTCTGTGACAACCTAGAGAGGTAGGATTGGGTGGGAGATGAGAGGAGGTTCAGGAGGGAGGGGACATATGTATACCTGTGGCTGATGCATGTTGATGTATGGCAGAAACCAACACAATACTGTAAAGCAATTATCCTCCAATTAAAAAAAAAAAGAATAAAGAATAAAAGCAGTTCTATCACCCCAACAGGTGAAAATATTTACTGGAACCCTTAGCAGTGGTGACATCTGCTAATGGTGGGTTATGAAGGGCTCTTGACTGATGGGAATAAATTCTCATATCTCTAAATGCCATCCACTGTAATGTGCCAAAGAGGCCTCGGGTTTGGGGTATTTTGTTTTTGTTTAGCAGAGAGTTTGTAAGTTATAGGGAAACTATTTTTCCCTGTGTTTACATTAGAAATTAATGTTTATCTCTTTACAAGCTAGTTTCATTAATTACCAGGGTCACTGTAATGAAGTACCACAACCTGAGCCACTTACAACAACAAAATCTGTTCCACACCTCTCTTCTAGCTTCTGGTGATGACCAGCAATCCTTGGCATTAATACAGCCAAAGCACTCCAGTCTCTGCCTGTATCCTCACATGGCTGTCTTCTCTCTGTGTGGCTCTCTCCTCTTTTTATAAGAACACCAATCATCCTGAAGGCAGTTTACCCCCCTCCAAAGTGATCGCCTCTTAACTAATTATAGCTGTAATGACTACTTCCTTGTAAAATTACATTCTGTGGAACTAGGGCTGAGTACTTCAATGTACTTTTATTTTTATTTTTTGAAGGATAAAGATGCAATTCAACTTACTGCACTAACCTATTCGTATGTCATGCTTCCTTCAATCTATATAAAATACTTTAGCCTTCAATGCTGTAACCAGCAATTCTCATAGTGTGGCCTCACATTCTATAGGACTCTTTCAAAGGACCCATAAATAAAAACCATTTTCATAATAGTATTAAGAGTTACTTGTTTACCTTACTCTTATTTTTTCATGACTATACAGTGGAAAGTTCCAGATTCTTTCTGATATGTGTGCTGTCATCCATTATTCTGATAGCTAGTAGAATGTGCATTTGTATATTATCATGTCTTTCTAGAATTTTCTAATGTTGTAGTTTTAGAGAATGAATATATGTGCATTTTCAGAGATTAACTCCATATTTCTATTGCACTTTTATAAGTTTTCTTTTGATATACTTGTTACAACCTCCAAAATTCAGTTTTGACCAAAAATCATTTGCTTGAAATTCTTAAGTTTCCCTAGAATTTACATAAAAACAGCAAGAAATAAATATACTTTACTGTTCTTACTCACACTTCTTTTTGGCTTATACAGAGAAATTAGAAGACTTTCTTTCTCAATCCACATCTGCACCATCCACGTCTACACATGCAAAAAAAAAACGAAAAAACTGACATTTCAGAGAATTTTCTGACTCTTGCAAGAGAAGAATCTACAACAAAAATTCTGGAGAAAATGTAATATGAGGAGAATATGTAGAAAACTATAAATAAAAATATAAGATAGTGACAAAAAGCATTTTACTTGATTATGTCTTTTGCAACACAGCATTTGTTCTTTACTAGTATTATCATGCCATTTAAATTGAGATGCTATTCTGACATTAAGCACCCAGAGTTTGACAAAAATAAATTGAATAGTTTAAATCAAGGGACAGTGAGCCTTTAGACCAATAAATGTTTGCTACAGCTTTTCAACCTAAAATGAAAAAGTCACTGAAACATCTTATAGGTCATGCATTACATTGGCTAAAGAGAGTCACTCAATAACTAAGAGCTTGTGGGTTGACATTACTGAGTTCCTGCTAATAAATAGCTTGCAAAAGAAATCATAGACTGCCACTCTCTAGTAATGCAGTAACTTGACAAGTCAAAGATGTAGCTGCAAACCTGAAGACTGAATTAATATGCCAGTTGAAGAATTGAACTTGTTATTTTTCACCATTGTACATTTGCAGGAAACTTTTCACAGTGCAGGGAGGAAAAAAAGCCAGTTTTACTTAAGAATGACCTTTACAAAACACTAAAAGTTATTAGTTTTAATAAATCTCAACTCTAGATTACAAACCATGTTTTAATATTTTGTGTGGTGAAATGAAAAGTATCCATAAATTGTTTCTGATACTTGTCTCTAAGACAAACATAGGTGCAATTTTTTGAATTGCAAGCTGAACTATTTTTTTTTCTTCTACTTCTTCATGAAACGTTATGTTTATTCAAACTTGGCTGTTTGACAAACATTGTCTTGAAAGTTAATGAAATGAGGCCACCAGACTCCCCTGGACTGCAAGGAGATCAAACCAGCCAGTCCTAAAGGAAATCAACTCTGAATATTCATTGGAAGGACTGATGCTAAAGCTAAAGCTCCAATATTTTGGACTCCTAATGTGAAGAGCCTAACATAAAGACCTTGATGCTGGGAAAGACAGAAGGCAGGAGGAGGAGGGGGAAACAGACAATGAGATGGTTAGGTAGTATCACCGACTAAATAAACATGAATTTAAGAAAACTCCAGGAGATAGTGAAGGATAGAGGAGCTTGGTGTGCTGCAGTTTGTGGGGCCGCAAAGAGTTGGACCCAATGAGACATGACTGAGCGACTGAACAGCAAAAGTCAAGTAAAACATACAGCAGTGTTTGTTTCTAATGATAAAATTCATGCTTGAGTGAAAATTAGACTTTTGGGAACCTTGTATCCTTCATCATGATACTGGCATCTTCTCAATCCTTAGACTTTTCTGATAAGACTAGTGGTGATATTAACAATTGCAAATCTTAGTGTTAATTTAGAGCTGAATAATTCAAAGACCTAATCTTTTTTTCAAAGGACCATTATGCAATGTTTCAAAATCATGCATGGGTATAATATATATTCAGAGATCAAGACAAATCAATGGATTTTAGTGTAATAGAAAACCAAACTTTATCCTTATGATTTCAGATTACACATTGCAACTGACCTTTTAGAAACTACCACTTGGCAATTTTATTGTGTGTCCAAGAAGAATATCCACAATGATTTGAAACGCTGACTACAATGTTCTCATTTTTCAACTATATACCAGTGTGAGGTTGAATTTTCTACATATATTTCAACCAAAATAATGTGTTACATTGGATGAAAGAAGAATCAAATAGAAGAGAAGCTACCTTTTATCAAGTCACACGTTAAAACGGTCTGCAAAAATGCAAAACAATGACAGCCTTCTCTGTCATAAATAGTCTTTGTTTTCAAATATAGAGACTTTCATAAAAAGCATACATGTTACTATTTCACAGTTTATCATTATTTTTAAATGAATTAATAAATATTTTATTTTAATGTATATATAGTAAATACAGGCAATTAACATAAGTAATATCTCTTTGCCCTCAGTATTTGCAATTCTTAAAGAAATCCTGAGATCAAAAAATTTGATCACTATTGATTTAGGCAACCATTGATAATCTTTCTTTGCTCTTGGAATCCAGCCTGCTTTAATTGCTTCCTATTTTTATTTCTAAAGCATAACTCTAAGCTCCTGCCAGTCTATTCCATTTGTGGGAGAATCACTCTCTTCCTTTCCAAAATGCTTGATTAGTGGGAAAGCGGAGATGAGGAAAGGAAAGAGATGTGAAAAGAGGAGAGGGGAGGAGAAGGAAGAGAGATGATTGTCCTCCCCTTCCTTGCTGTTGTTCTTCAGCCTTACTTTTTGTGACTCCATGGGCTGCTGCACACCAGGCCTCCCTGTCCTTCACTATCTCCCAGAGTCTGCTCAAATTTATATCCATTGAGTTTGTGATGCTATCCAACCGTCTTATCCTCCATCCATCGCTCCCTTCTCCTTTTATCTTCAATCTTTCCCAGAATCAGGGTCTTTTCCAATGAGTTGTCTCTTCATATCAAGTGCCCAAAGTATTGGAGCTTCAGCTTCAGCATCAGTCCTTCCAATGACTATTCAGGGTTGATTTCCTTTAGGATTGACTGGTTTGATCTCCTTGCAATCCACAGAACTCTCAAGAGTCTTCTCCAACACTACAATTCAAAGGAATCAGTTCTTTGGTGCTCAGCTTTCTTTATGGTCCAACTCTCACATCCATATATGACTAATGTGAAAACCATAGTTTTGACTATACAGACCTTTGTCACCAATGTGATGTCTCTGCTTTTTTTTTTTTAACATCAAAATTTTATTTTTTAATATAAATTTATTTATTTTAATTGGAGGTTAATTACTTTACAATATTGGTTTTGCCATACAGGAGGGGGACCACGTGTATACCTGTGGCGGATGTCTCTGCTTTTTAATACTATCATAGCTTTCCATCTTTTTTCCTTTCCCCCCCTTGCTTCTCCTCTGCAATTTGGAAAAAAAAAATGATTAATACCTAGGGAAGCAAGGAGCTTCCAGGACTCAGACCCAGCACTGAAGCAACATCTGTTCTCACCTATTGATACTGTGCTCTACTTTCTGTTAAGTAATTTTAATCATTCTGGTACATATGATTGTTGGGTGGATAAGTAATACAGCATATTTAAGGGTCTAGCACACTGTCTTGTGCATAAATATGATCAGTGAGTGTCAGATATTATTATGACTATGATTTCCTAACCCTAGTCCTCACCTGTATTTCTTGACCTGTCTCAAGTGATGGCTATATTTTGTCGTATCTTTTCAAAGTAAAGTATCATCAGTCTTGAATTATGCAATGAGGGCAGAAAACAACCCCAGAATATTCCAAAACAATGTTTTCTTTGGGATGCAACACAACACTTTTCAAAGGAGCCTGAACAAAGTGTTCAGAGCACATGCATACCTTCCAAGCATTGGCTTTGCGTGCCTTTTGCCAGTTGCAAAAGGAAAAAGAGCGAATTTGCAAAAATACCCCCGAGAGACTTCTTGGTATTTGAGCCCGGCTCAAGGTAGAAAATATGAAAAGCCCTGTGTGAAAACCTGTCTTTGGTTAAAGACTTCTGGCCAGCAAAGACTGACCCCAGTACTCTTCACAAAGCAAACAAGCCTCTGAAAACCTGGCCACTCACTCCCGAAGCAACTCAAATTCCAACACTGGGAATTTGCTTATTACTAATACAATTTCCTTCATGAGGAGATGTTGGACACAGAGAATATCCCAACTAGGGCATTTCAGATCCCCAATCCTTCCTATTTTACTTAAGCTGTAGGTGTATTTACACAGAAGTCTGGGCAGCATTAAACCACAGCTCGTCAGAGAGGTCCTGGAAGCTCAGGACTAACTCATCCTTCCCCACTTGAAAGGCATCTCTTGGTCCAAGAATTAGCCAAAGGAGTTTCCGGTTCATTTGGAATCCAGGTCTCTAGTACAACATGGCTTTTTGCTTTTTTTGTTTTTTTTTTTCCCTACCTGTTCAACCAACAAGCAGGCTAAGACATTAAGTATTTTTCCATGGTTCTCCACAAATGCAAAATGCTGCCTCTGCTCACATATAAATGAGACCTTACAGTTTACAAAGTACTCTCTTCCCTGTTTCCTCATTCATCTTCACAGAAGCCCTGAAAGTGAGGTAGACGGAGATGCCAGTTGTTCTGGGGAAAATAAAAACAATCATATTCAGAGTCAGAAGAACTGAGTGCTATAAACTAGCTGTGAGATTGTATACAAGTTACAATTTTTATCATCTGAGAGACAAGGATTCTAAAATGATAGAGACTCAGACAAGACAGAGTTCTAGTTATCTCTTATATAGCACAATCCAGAAGCAAGCCTTTTCATACTGTTTTTGCTTGAGGGTAGGGAGAGAAGGCGGGTGACAGAGGATGAGATGGTTGGATGGCATTACAACTCAGGGAGATAGTGAAGGAGGGAAGCCTAGCATGCTGCAGTCCATGGGGATGCAAAGAGTCAGATACGACTGAGTGACTGAACAACAAGAAACCAGCACCCCAAGGAGGATACGGTTATGCCTTACTTTTTATTGATCCACCATTCTCATCCTGTGTCTTCTACTTCATGACTTCAGATAGCTGCTGGGGCCTCATCCATCCTGTCCACTTTGCAGCCATCAGAGAGGGAGAGATAATAAAGAAGAAAGCAAGCAGGCTACTTAGGAAAGCTGTACTCAGCCATAACAAGGAATGAATTTGAGTCAGTTAACTGAGGTGGATGAACCTAGAGCCTGTTATACAGAGTGAGGTAAGTCAGAAAAATATATATATATTGCATATTAACACATATATATGGAATCTAGAAAAATGATACTTATGAACCTATTTGCAGAGAAGGAATAGAGACACAGATGTAGAGAACAAACTTGTGGACATGCTGGGGGAAGGAGAAGGTTGGATGGGTCGAGGCAGTAACATTGAATCTTATATATTGCAGTGTGTATACTGGATGCTAGTGGGAAGTTACTATATAACATGGGAAGCTCAGCGTGGCACTCTGTGATGACCTAGAAGAGTGAGACAGGGTTATGGGGGTAGGAATGAAGCTCAAGAGGGAGGGGACATACAGATACTTACAGCTGACTCACAGTGTTGTATGGCAGAAGCCAATACAGCCATTGTAAAGAAATTATGCTCCAATTAAAAAAAAAAAACTTAAAAAAAAAAAGAGAGAGAGAGAACATACACACACACACACACACACACACACACAAAAGGAAGATAAGCTTTCCTTCATGCTGCTAGTGATCCACTTACATTCCATTGGCTAGAACTTGATCATGTGGCCACAACTGACTTCAAGGGAGGCTGGGAAATGTAGTCTTATTTCAGGTACTGTGACCAGTGAAAAGTCACAAGTTGTACTGCTAAAGAACAGTAGCAAAATGGATTTTAAGGGAAAGCCAGCAGACTTTGCTACAACCTCAACCAAGACCCATGGAATCTCGGCAACCTGTTTCTTCAGAGAAATACATAAACCTTATTTCACAGTCTGGTCCTTGAGCAGGGCTGAAACACTTAACTGGGCACAGATCACCAGCTTTGGGGCAGATGATGCCTGGGTCAGGGACTATTTTTTTAATGTGTGAGCTTCCAAAACACAAAATATGGATTAAACAAGGACTCGGGCAGGAAAGTGAGTGTCTCAATGCCAAGTACTGAGTTAGGAGAAGACGCAGTTTTGGATGGGTTGGAGATGGAAATTAAAGTGAGAATTAAAGAGGTGAAATTAAACTGAAAATGATGTGATGAAGTGGGAAGGATATGGGTAGACCTACATGACTGCCTGGAACTATAGCTACTTAGCAGCATTGGGTATTTGTTTATCTTGAGCATTTGTTTAAAGGGATATGTTTCTGGAAGAATCAATCCAATTTAAAAGTCTGGGGTCAGTGCGGCTGATGTACTCTGCCATGCAGCAGAAACTAACACAACATTGCAAAGCAATAGTACTTCAATAAAAATTATTTTGATTATTAATGGCTTATCCAAAAGCACATTTTATTCCTTGGGGAAAAAAATAAAAGTATAGGATCCATGCAAGTAAAAAGAACCATATGAGAATGTTGGCAAAAAACTTTGTGAACTACATATTGCCACTCAAATGTAAGTAACAGTAGTAGCATGAGTAATACCATCTTACTATTTTTGTGTGCTTTTAAGAGAAGACAGTACTTAAAAATCTCAAGTGTCTAAAATAAATGTTCCTGATGATGAAAATTAGAAGGCACTACAGTCTGGTGACCAAACTAGCTTAGCCCTTTCATGGAGAACACAGTACTCAGCTGCCCTTACAACTCAAGACTGGAGCTAAGGAGACTTGGTCTCCTGATCTAATTCTACTGTTTACAACTTTTATGTCTTTTGGAAGTCAGCTAGCCAACCTGGTCTCAGTGTGCCTGACTGTAAAATGAAGTGATATGTGTTCATCCAAGAGATAAACTTCCAGTTTAGATTCTGGATACACAGAAATAAATAATAACAGAAAAATTTCTACATGTCACATGCTTTGCTAGAAGCTGATAAGCCATAATGTATCTGTGCGTGTGTGCTCAGCTGTGTCTGACTGTTTGTGATCACATAGACTATAGCCCATCAGATTCCTCTGTCCATGGAATTTCACAGGAAAGACTACTGGAGTGGTTTCCATTTCCTACTCCAAGGGATTGTCCCAACCCAGGGATCGAACCTGTGTTTCTCACATCTCCTGTGTTGGCAGATGGATTCTTTACCACTAACACCACCTGGGAAACCCCATAATGTGTGACCCAAATATAAAGCAGTGTAAGGCTGTGATTGGACACCCCAGGTGGCACCAGATTCAGGAGACATAAGAGATGTGGATTCGATCCCTGGGTCAGGAAGATTCCCTGGAGAAGGGCATGGCAACCCACTCCAGTGTTCTTGCCTGGAGAACCCCAGGGACAGTGGAGCCTGGTGGGCTACCGACTATGGGGTCGCACAGTCAGACACGACTGAAGCGACTTAGCAGCAGCAGCAGCATGATTAAGAATGTAAGTATGTCTTTTGCTGTCTCGCATACAGGGTTGTCGTTACCATCTTTCTAAATTCCATATATATGCGTTAGTATACTGTATTGGTGTTTTTCTTTCTGGCTTACTTCACTCTGTATAATAGGCTCCAGTTTCATCCACCTCATTAGAACTGATTCAAATGTATTCTTTTTAATGGCTGAGCAATACTCCATTGTGTATATGTACCACAGCTTTCTTATCCATTCATCTGCTCACAGATGTATAGGACAGTCTTTTGGACTCTGTGGGAGAGGGAGGAGGGGGGTGATTTGGGAGAATGGCATTAAAACATGTATAATATCATATAAAAAATGAAAAAGAAAAGAATGTAAGTATGGATACAGACTACCTAGATTCTTGGCTTTGATATTTGCTGTGTTCATGATTCTGGTCAAGTAACTTACCCTCTCTGTGCTGTAGTTTTTTCATCTGCAAAAGGAAGATGATAAGACTGTTGATGCATTTAAAGTGCTTCTGGAATAGTTCCTGCATGTACCAAGTGTTCAACATTCTTGAGAGTGTTGTGGTTGTCCCAACAAAACAATTGTCTAGTTCTTACCCTTCGCTTCACATTCCAGATCCTTTGATAGATACCTTTTGGGGCAACTAGTATACAGTAAGCAGTAGACAGGATTTGTGTAACTACTGCCTATATCTCACAAATAGCCTTGGAATTGCTCTTCTTATTGTTACTGGAAGAAACTGATGACTTATCCAAAGTGACAATATTGTCAAGTAGTAGTTTGGGGATCTGAGTGGGGGAATTTTTATTTTGGGGGGCTCCAAAATCACTGTGGACAGTGACTGAAGCCATGAAATTAAATGACATTTGCTCCTTGGAAGAAAAGCAATGACGAACTTAGCACGTTAAAAAGCAGAGATGTTACTTTGTCTGTAAAGGTCCGTATTGTCAAAGCTGTAATTTTTCCAGTAGTCATGTACAAATATGAGAGCTGGATGATAAAAGAGGCTGAACTTCGAAGAACTGATGCCTTTGAACTGTGGTTCTGGAAAAGATGCATGAGAGTCCCTGGGACTGCAAGATCAAACCAGCCAATCCTAAAGGATATCAACCCTAAATAGTCATTGGAAGGACTGATGCTAAAGCTGAAGCTCCAATACTTTGACCACCTGATGCAAAGAGCTGACTCAATGGGAAAAACCTTGATGCTGTGCAAGATTGAAGGCAGGGGGATATCATGGGATGAGATGGTTGGATGGCATCACAGACTCAGTGTACATGAGTTTGAGCAAGCTCCTGGAGATGGCGAAGAAAAGAGGAGCCTGGGATGCTTCAGTCTATAGGGTCACAAAGACTGAGACACGGCTAAATAACTGGACAAAACAGTCCTGGGATCTGAATGAGGCCACTTTGGCTCCAACACTGTGTTTTTTCAACCCCAGTCTATTTGATTTTTGTATCCTGACCTGATCTTTGAGGATTAGTTGCTTATTCCACCTCTCTTGTTAGAAGGAGAATTCCATGGAAAGGAAGGCTGCCTGGTTCATCCGTAGGTGGTACCTACAGGGTAAAGGCCAGGTTCTTAAGCATAATATTCAAGGCCCCTAGGTTCTGATCCTTGCCTACCTCTCCAATCTTACTTCTCACTCTCGTCTACTGCTCGGACATTGCTACACTCCTTTCCCCTTATTGAATTCTTCACTGCTCTTCAAAGGAGTCTACCCCCTCCCACAACCATGTCTCTGACTTTCCCGCCTATTCTGCTTTCTGAGCCCCCCTCTCCTCTTCTCCTGCTATGTGATAACTCAGGGTTTTACTTTGACTCACCTCAGAAAAAGAATAGCATCACTTACAGAGGGCAAGTCCAGTAAATAAAGAAGGCTTCCCTGAAATCTTTTCCAATCAGATCTTTATTTGTAGCACCTCTCTAGCTTTTTAGAATGGGGATGTGTGTGTGTGCTCTGTAGCTAGTTATGTCTGACTCTTTGCGACCCCATGATCTGGCTTCTCTACCCATGAAATTTTCCCCACAAGAATACTGGAGTGAGTTGCTGTTTCCTCCTCCAGAGGATCTTCCAGACCCAGGCATCAAACCCACATCTCTTGCATCTGCTACATTAGCAGACAAATTCTTTACCACTAGTGCCACCCGGGAAGCCCATAGAAGTAGGATAGGATACGCATTTAGTTCCTTTCCTACAAGATAAAAGCCTTCCCTCAACTTTCCAGCTGGAGTCTCATTCTTCTAATGTTTATTGACTTCACATTCTGTGCCAAACTCACTTAGAACTGACCCTCTGATGGCACAGTGTACCCTGACCACATTCCTAAATATGTACAATTATTCCTGCTCCCCTTAAGCAGTCTTGGTATTTGTCAAGTTTTGAATTTGGAATCAGAGCTATAGATATGATTGAATATCACAATTTGAAGCATACGGAATAAATGCAGCCAAAGACTGTTTGTACACCCTCACTCCTAGTTTGAGTTCAGCTTTTTCCAATTGCTCTTGGAAGCATAAATTCAGCTGCATTGAATCTCTTGGGGTTGAGCTGTATACGTGTGCACATAACTATTATGTTCTAGTTTATGACGCGTTCACTCCAAATAACCACACGTACCTGACCTCATGCCTGCTCTGGGAAACTGGGGCAACCAGGCTCAGAATACTTGCGTTACATGTCCTGGAAATGAAACAGATGAGAGCAGGCAGTTTCATCAGTCCTTTTACAAAAGATGACTCTTTAAACTCCTAAATAGCAACAATTTTAAAGATCCCACATTAGAGTAATACCTTATCAGAGTTGTGGAAAGGATTTTGCAAAGGAGAGCTAGTATTTAATTTAAGAAATATTTGCACCAGCTAGACATATATATAGGCTCTCAGTAAAATATAAACTTTGCTGGTGTTGCAGAAAGAGCACAAGGATGACTTTAGACCTGAGATAAATTCTAGTTCTGTTATATTCTCTGTAGTTTTGAACAAATATCTTAACCTGCACCAAACCTGTTATTTCTGCTATAAAATGAGAATAGTAATAATTTTGAATGCCTGGAGGAGATGGAGTCATTAAAAGACATTGTCTATGCTACTTTTCTTGGAAACCAAAGCCTTACTGATGACTGAAGATGTATATGGGCTTCCCTGGTGGCTCGGAGGGTAAAGCATCTGCCTACAATGCAGGAGAAGAGGGTTCAATCCCTGGGTCAGCAAGATCCCCTGGAGAAGGGAATGGCAGCCCACTCCAGTACTCTTGCCTGGAAAATCCCATGGACTGAGAAGTCTGGTAGGCTACAGTCCATGGGGTTGCAAAGAGTCGGACACGATTGAGCAACTTCACTTCATGATAGAGAGAATAATGCCTGTCCTGTGTCTGGCAGACAATCCAGCAGAAGTTGGGTAGGATCTCAACTCCAGGGTCTAGGACCCTATTCTGAAATATGAAATATTTCAGAGAAACTAATCCAAATGCACAGAAAATAGAGGTAGACAACAGAAAGCCACTGTAACTAAAAAACTGAACTGTATCTTGAAAGTCAGTTGGAAAATTGCATAGTAAATTTATCTGAAAAGGTAAGGAAGTCCTTTTTGGTAGTTACTTCAAAACTTCAACTGAATTATGGGTAGGTACTAGAGAAAGCAACTGTGCTTTTGTTCAGTCTCGTCTGACTCTGCAATCCCATGGACTGTAGACTGCCAGGCTCCTCTGTCTCTGGGATTCTCCAGGCAAGAATACTGGAGTGGGTTGCTATGCCCTCCTCCAGGGGATCTTCCCAACCCAGGGATTGAAACTGGGTCTCCTGCACTGCATGCAGATTCAGAGAAAGTAGAGGTCTCTTCAAAAGAAATAGAAAGTGTGAGTGTGTGTATATGTGTGTTCAGGGAGGTGGACAGGTAGTTCTGAAAAGGAAAGGGTAGACAATGGGGAGAGGGATGGTAGAGAGAGAAATGACTAGAATGGTGTTTAAGAAGATAAGGATTTCTACAGTTCAACTTGAAGTTACTTGCACTGAGCTGAACTGCCGTAATCTCAACTATGTGCATTGCACCTTTCTTGTGGTTATAGAGTATACAGGTTGAGTTTTTATTTTCCTGGGTCAATGGAAGATAAAGATAAAAGAACAGCCACAAGACACGAATTGAAGAAAGATAGCAAAAAGGTGGCCCCAGGAATGTACTTGCACTGCCTTTCTCCACCATGAAGAATTCTCAGATGTAATATGAAGAGTATTAAACTCTCCATAAAGCACAGTGTAGGGGATTGAGACGATCTCATGTACAACTTAAGGGGTGGGTAAAGATGCAACATTTTCAATAATTAGAAAAATGTACCCAGTAATGAGGTCACTTGAAATCTTCATGATGAGTGGATGCTTTCTCTGTCATCACTCTCCTAAGAAATCTAAGTCTTAATCAGAAATTTGCTTAGATGAGTGGGAAGTCAAACTATAGGAATATAATGACCTTGAGGAAAGTTCTCTAAGATAACTTCTGGATGTTCATAGAATAGATATATTGTTGTTTAGTCACTAGGTCATGTCCGATTCTTTTGTGACCCCATGGACTGTAGCCTGACAGGCTACATGGAATTTCCCAGGCTAGAATATTGGAATGGGTTGTCATTTCCTTCTCCAGGGGATCTTCTCAACCCAGGGATGGAAATTATGTCTCCTCCATTGCAGACAGATTATTTTACTGCTGAGCCACCAGGGAGGCCCAAAAATAGGCATGAATCTGGCAAATGAAGAGTGGCCTAGCCAACTTCTATTGACCAAGATGCCCTGTCCTCCAGGCAGCCAGTGCTGGAATATATTGGCTGCATCTTTATGAGCTTCCTTCTCTTGCATGTACTATTCTGATTAACCTCAGTTGGCATTTTCCCCTCTATTCCTTTTATTAATATCATTGTCTATGACTCAATCTTATCAAGCCAGTGTAGCCCAGACTGTGCTAAAGCAGTCAGCTTAAAGGACCCCTTTCAATCCCTACTGCAGATTAGAATAACTTCTTGAGTCATTTCAGCTCTGTTATTTTAGGCTGCTTCTTTTAAGACTAATTTCCTTCACTATGTGCTGAGTTTGTAGTTTAGCCTGAGAAGGGTGACCGTATTTTTTCTTGTTCCCAAATCTTCCTATAGCTCAGAATATGGAAAACTAGTGTAATGAACTTGGCACCTTGTGGATGTTCAATAAATATTAATCCTCTCTTTTTGCTTTGTGGGGGAAAAAAAAACATGGCATCTATTAATGAATAAGGATTTAATAAGTGCTGGAAGAGAGTAGTGAGTTAATAACAGAAGCTGCCATATAAAATATATTGGAAAAGTAAGTTAAGAACTGTTAGGTGTTTTAAGTAGAAGACTAATAATATGTATTGCAGGTTGGTTCCAGTGGTATTGTGGAGACTGAATGACAACTGTAATATATCTGAGGAAAAAAAATATTTGTTTTCTAAAGTTGTTTGGAAATTAACATGAGTTAGTATGAGCCCAAGGAAACAAAGAATTGTTAAAACTGCTCATGTTACTAATATAATTCATTCCTATCATATGTTCTTTTCTGTACTTCTGTCTCCTCTACTTGGAATGTGTGAAATCCTTGAAGACAGGTTCTCTTTCTAACTAATCTTCTATCCCTAATAGGTACCAGTGCTGACTACACAATTGTATTTAGTAGATGCTTTTGGAATACATGTTTAATACACAACTGAAATTTCCACTTAAGAAAGTACCTTGTCAATGGAATAACTGTATCCACTTTATTCTATTACTATGTAAGCATTCAACGCTCTTGCTGCATTGCTCTCCAGGGGCTAATATTTCTCCTCTGAATTTGGTTGAGCCTTTTGTAAAGGAATGAGGAACTAAGGTTTGGAAGTTGAGATGGGGCAGGGAATTTTTTTCTTTTTTTAAGTTTGATAGTTTTAGTTTATGTTATTTTTGAGGACTCTTCAGGACTTAAATACTGAAATATTTGCTCCTTATCGAAATAAACCTTCCAAAATGAGAGGAAGCAACAAAATATGCAAAGATGTTTGGCTGATATAGAATTCTAACAGATTCACAGAATCTCTACTTAATTATCATATTTGCTGATGCTACCCAAACTTCCATGTCCCAAAGAGGGGCGTAAGTTATGGGATGGTTCTAAGCCTTTAGCAAAGGAAGGAAAATAGAAAACAAATACTGGAGTCCTGGATGGGGAAGGATGGTAGGAAAATGACTGTGTACTGTGTCTACTTTAAGCCTGGTGTTATGGTCAGATGGTTTTCTATGGCTTGCTTCAATCCTATAAGTGAAAGTGAAAGTGAAGTTGCTCAGTCCTGTCCGACTCTTTGCGACCTACTGTAGAGTCTGGACTGTAACCTACCAAGCTCCTCTCTGTCCATGGGATTTTCCAGGCAATAGTACTGGAGTGGATTGCCATTTCCTTCGGGGGATCTTCCCAACCCAGGGATCAGACCTGGGTCTCCCGCATTGTAGACAGACGCTTTACCGTCTGAGCCACCAGGGAAGTCCTTCAATCCTATAAGGAAGACATTATTCTGATTCCCATTCTGGAGATATGGGGACTGATGCATTCACAGTCACACAGCTAGTTAGTGGCTGGGGAGCCTATGCAATTTCTATGGAGCACTTGATCCAAGTATACATTTCTAGGCCTCCAACCTGGAGCTCTTGACTAGGTTTAGGGTACAGGTTAAACATTTAAACAACTACACTAGATAGGTTTTATGACCAATTAAGGTTTGAATCTGCTACACCAATCAACCTTCTCAGATATAGTCAATGCATCAAAATATCCTAGTATCAAAATATCCTAAGACAGACAAGGAGCAAAAAGACTAAATATCTCCACCACAGTCTTCCTACTCTCTCTTCCATCCAGTTCATTTTATGAACAATAGAAATATACTCATGCTATGTCAACTTAGCTGAAAGTCCTTCTTTAAGTAGATTAACTCCAGCAAGACTTCCTTATCCAAAAATTCTGAAGTCCACTCTGGAGAGCATTTATGTTGATCAATCCCATTCTAGAAACTTTAGACAAAAAAAATAATTTTTTAAGTGAATCAAATGACTGTCCACATTAATGTGGTTTGAAGGGACCTGAAAGTTTTCTTTCCTAATTCTTCCTTTCTGTCTATGGTTTTTTGTGTCTCTGTATCAGTTTTCACATTTCTGTTTCTCTGAAGTTTGTGTGGGTAATCTATAGATCTACCTCTTACCACTAAGCTTTGAAGTGCTTATTAGTTTCATTTATTAAGGTGAGGTTCCTAGGAACCTCTCTATAAATAGATTACTCAACTCTTCAGCCAGTGTTTGCAAAACATTTCTCTTGAAGTTCTCCTAATGACAGAGGAAATTTCCTGTACCCCTGCTTACTGTAGAAACAAAACCATAGGATCCTATAAAAAGAATGAAATTCATTTAAAGTTTTCTAGTTTACATTAAAATTTTATGTGGACTTGGTTTTCTAATGAAAAATATATCCATATTTGCTTTAATACAAAATTCTATTTTCTGAATACCTTTAAATAAAATTGAATCTCCATTTTTATTATATATATATGCATTTTTTTCTTATTTAAAGGTTTTGCCATCCCAAGATATGGATGAAGATACACAGCATTCACCCACCACCATGCGTGAACACCAAAGCCTAATAAACTTACTAGATCAGTTAACTTTCCAAGGCAATATGACCCAAGATAGGATTTCTTTAAATAGGAAATAGGCAAGTCTCGAGTGAAAAAAGTTCCAGAGTTTGTGTGCACCCTCATGCTGAACATTAAATAAAAGAGATATCTAATCTCTTGATCTGTCTATTGGAGCAGAGGTATCACTTAAGTTCAGATTCTCCTTTCCAATCTCTCTCTCTCTCAATTTCAGACTGAGTTGTTGTTCATTCTCTAAATTGTGTCTGACTCTTTGTGACCCCATGGACTGCAGCATCCCAGGCTTCCCTGTCCTTCACTATTTCCCAGAGATTGCTCAAATCATGTCCATTGAGTTGGTGATGCCATCCAACCATCTCACCCTCTGTCACACCCCTCCTCCTCCTGCCCTCAATTTTCCTTCAGACTGAGTAGTCAAGCCTTAAGTATTTTCCAGGTTACAAGCTACTTCCACAAATACTGTCACAATTGATCTTCATAATAGAAGTAACAAAACAAATTGCTACCTACACTGAACAGAGAAAAAAATTAGAAACAGAGAGATTGCAAGATTTTCCCAGAAACATAGATATTTCTTGTCTCTCTACATCCTCCCATATTTCTTCTGTATCCAGCAATACCTTGGATATTTTCATAAGTATATCTTGTATTCAGTAAGCTATGGATAAACTGTTTTTGCTTCCAGGAGGCGCTAGTGGTAAACAACCTGTCTGTCAATGCAGACTTAAGAGACATGGGTTCCATCCTTGAGTGGGGAAGATACCCTGAAGGAGGCCATGGCAACCCACTCCAGTATACTTGCCTGGAGAATCCCATGGACAGAAGAGCCTTTCGGGCTACAGTCCATAGAGTCACAAAGAGTCAGCCATGACTGAAGAAACTTAGCACACGTGCACCCACATTGATTTTATTATTCCAATTTAATACAATTGTGAGTGCAGTGCTTAGAATCACTGCTCAATTTTTCTATCTTTATCAGTCTGGTATGGTATTATTTGGGCTTCCCTGGTGGCTCAGCTGGTAAAGAATCCACCTGCAATGTGGGAGACTTGGGTTCGATCCCTAGGTTGAGAAGATCCCCTGGAGAAGGGAAAGGCTACCCACTCCAGTATTCTGGCCTGCAGAATTCCATGGACTGTACAGTCCTTGGGCTTGCAAAGAGTCAGACATGACTGAGCGACTTTCACTTCACTATGGTGTTATATACAAAAACTCACGCTGTACTGTGAAAATGTTCTTGATAATTTGACTAAAATTATACCTCCCCACAAACCAGCTTTCAGAGTATAAGTATGGAACTGTGCACTGCCCAACTGAAAAACTCCTGCTAAGTTATCACTGAAAAATCGAGACTATATTTTTATGTTCCTAAGGACTAGACTGAAGTCAATATTTGTAAATATTAGCTACCACATTTTTTCTTCTGAGTAGTCCAATCTGATAACAAGGAAACCAAATTGGATTGGGATCTGTGTAAAATAAAACTCTCCATTTACGTGAAATGTGCTTTTTAGCCAGAATGGATGAGGGTATAAAAAAAGACACAATTCAGCTCAAAGACGCCTAGACTCTTTATCGTCCATCAGTCAAGGCGAAAAGCACAGTGAAACTCCAGTGAGACTGGATTTAACATAAACTTCCTGAGCTGAATTCCATTATTGCTAAAGTAACTAGAAGGAAACCATTTAAATATTTTCCAGAATGCCTATATTGGAGTTTATTCAGCTTTTAACTAATAGAATTTTGAGAAGTGTTCATCCTCTAAGTGTCAAGCATTGCTTAAGTTTTACATCTAGAAAGAACATTAAAGAGTGTTATTTCAAACTTCCTCCTGATGAAAGACATACTAATAAATTGAACCATAGTCTTCTTCAAATGTCTGGTAATGGACATCATTGCTTCCCGAGAAACTTCATGCCATTGTTGATCATAAAGTTATGTTGGTAGATAAAAGCCAAAGTGAAGTGAAGTAACTATGAGGGCATACTGCAGCCCCCAACCAGAGAAAAGAGACAGTTGATACATTTCTCATCTACCTCTTATAGTACAGGTGTGATAGATCATTATGAGAGCAGGTAATAGTTCAAGCATCTGCTAGAAATCTCATTCAGTTAAAAGAAAAACATGCAATAAGTTCTTAACCCACCCACTGATAATTTTCACCATCAGAATATAGAAGAAAAAATACTGTGTGGATATTATTCTTAAGAAGTAATTGCTGGTTATGTGGAAAAGACTTAAACTTGAAAAAAGGATTATTATATTATATTGAATTTCATATAGTTGATAAAATCAACGTGGTACAGAACTGGGCATGAGGCAAATATCAAAAAGCCCCAAAAAAGTGTAATTTAAAGATATTAATTCACCTGTTCTGTAACTTTTTCCCTATTTGATATTTATTGAGCACTTACTGTATGCCAGGCTCTGTGAGGTGCCAGAGAATAAAGATGATAATATAGTCTCTGACCAAGGGAGTTTGCAATAGAGTTGACAAGTCAAGGGTTCAGGTCTCTGATAAGTTTAGTAGAGAAAACTCTTCTCTACTGATATTACTCTTCTGCTGTATGCATTGCAGTGTTAGGGCAAGGAGTGCTTTTCTTACATATATACAACAACATGAATATAATTACTGTAATCAAACTTCTAAATAGAAGATGATTGAAAAGCACAAACATCAGTTACTTAGTTCAGTTCAGTTCAGTCACCCAGTCGTGTCCAACTCTTTGCGAGCCCATGAACCGCAGCATGCCAGGCCACCCTGTCCATCACCAACTCCCAGAGTCCACCCAAACCCATGTCCATCGAGTCAGTGATGCCATCCAACCATCTCATCCTCTGTCATCCCCTTCTCCTCCTGCCCTCAATATTTCCCAGCATCAGGGTCTTTTCAAATGAGTCAGCTTTTCTCATCAGATAGCCAAAGAATTGGAGTTTCAGCTTCAACATCAGTCCTTCCAATGAACACCCAGGACTGATCTCCTTTAGGATGGACTGGTTGGATCTCCTTGCAGTCCAAAGACTCTCAAGAGTCTTCTTCAACACCACAGTTCAAAAGTATCAATTCTTCGACACTCAGCTTTCTTTATAGTCCAACTCTCACATCTGTACATGACTACTGGAAAAACCATAGCCTTGACTAGATGGACCTTTGTTGGCAAAGTAATGTCTCTGCTTTATAATATGCTGTTTAGGTTGGTCATAACTTTCCTTCCAAGGAGTAAGTGTCTTTTAATTTCATGGCTGCAATCACCATCTGCAGTGACTTTGGAGCCCAAAAAAATAAAGTCTGACACTGTTTCTACTGTTTCCACATCTATTTGCCATGAAGTGATGGGACCGGATGCCATGATCTTCGTTTTCTGAATGTTGAGCTTTAAGCCAGCTTTTTCACTCTCCACTTTCACTTTCATCAAGAGGCTTTTTAGTTCCTCTTCACTTTCTGCCATAAGGGTGGTGTCATCTGCATATCTGAGGTTATTGATATTTCTCTGGGCAATCTTGATTCCAGCTTGTGCTTCCTCAAGCCAAGCATTTCTCATTTCTCTTATATGCATACTCTGCATATAAGTTAAATAAGCAGGGTGACAATATACAGCCTTGATGTACTCCTTATCCTATTTGGAACCAGTCTGTTGTTCCATGTCCAGTTCTAACTGTTGCTTCCTGACCTGCATAGAGGTTTCTCAAGAGGCAAGTCAGGTGGTCTGGTACGCCCATCTCTTTCAGAATTTTCCACAGTTTATTGTGATTCACAGAGTCAAAGGCTTTGGCATAGTCAATAAAGCAGAAATAGATGTTTTTCTGGAACTCTCTTGCTTTTTCGATGATCCAGTGGATGTTGGCAATTTGATCTCTGGTTCCTCTGCCTTTTCTAAAACCAGCTTGAACATCTGGAAGTTCACGGTTCATGTATTGCTGAAGCCTGGCTTTGAGAATTTTAAGCATTACTTTACTAGCATGTGAGATGAGTGCAATTGTGTGGTAGTTTAACCTGGGTTCGATCCCTGGGTTGGGAAGATCCACTGGAGAAGTAAATGGCAATCCATTCCAGTACTATTGCCTGGAAAATCCCATGGACAGAGCAGCCTGGTAGGCTACAGTCCATGGGGTAGCAAAGAGTCAGACATGATTGAGCGACTTCACTTCACTTCACTTCTTGAGCATTCTTTGGCATTGCCTTTCTTTGGGATTGGAATGAAAACTGACCTTTTCCAGTCCTGTGGCCACTGCTGAGTTTTCCAAATTTGTTGGCATATTGAGTGCAGCACTTTCACAGAGTCATCTTCCAGGATGTGAAATAGCTCAACTGGAATTCCATCACCTCCACTAGCTTTGTTAGTAGTGATGCTTCCTAAGGCCCACTTGACTTCACATTCCAGGATGTCTGGCTCTAGGTGAGTGATCACACCTTCGTGATTATCTTGGTCGTGAAGATATTTTTTGTACAGTTCTTCTGTGTATTCTTGCCACCTCCTCTTAACATCTTCTGCTGCTGTTAGGTCCATACCATTTCTGTCCTTTATTGAGCTCATCTTTGCATGAAATGTTCCCTTGGTATCACTAATTTTCTTGAAGAGATCTCTAGTCTTTCCCATTCTATTGTTTTCCTCTACTTTGAACTGATTGCTGAGGAAAGCTTTCTTATCTCTCCTTGCTATTCTTTGGAATGCTGCATTCAAATGGGTATATCTTTCCTTTTCTCCTTTGCTTTTCTCTCCCCTTCTATTCACAGCTATTTATAAGGCCTCCTCAGACAGCCATTTTGCTTTTTTGCATTTCTTTTTCTTGGGGATGGTCTTGATCCCTGTCTCCTCTACAATGTCATGAACCTCTGTCCATAGTTCATCAGGCACTCTGTCTATCAGACCTAGTTCCTTAAAACTATTTCTCACTTCCACTGTATAGTCATAAGGGATTTGATTTAGGTCATAACTGAATGGTCTAGTGGTTTTCTACACTTTCTTCAATTTCAGTCTGTATTTGGCAATAAGGAGTTCATGATCCCAGCCACAGTGATCTCCTGGTCTTGCTTTTGCTGACTGTATAGAGCTTCTCCATCTTTGGCTGCAAAGAATATAATCAATCTAATTTTGGTGTTGACCATTTGGTGATGTCCATGTGTAGAGTCTTCTCTTGTGTTGTTGGAAGAGGGTGTTTGCTATGATCAGTGCATTCTCTTGGCAGAACTCTATTAGCTTTTGCCCTGCTTCATTCCGTACTCCAAGGCCAAATTTGCCTGTTACTCCAGGTTTTTCTTGACTTCCTACTTTTGCATTCCAGTCCCCTATAATGAAAAGGATATCTTTTTTTTTTTTTTTTTTTGGTGTTAGTTCTAGAAGATCTTGTAGGTCTTCATAGAACCATTCAACTTCAGCTTCTTCAGTTTTACTGGTCTGGGCATAGACTTGGATTACCATGATATTGAATGGTTTGCCTTGGAAATGAACGCAGATCATTCTGTCATTTTTGAGATTACAGGTGGTGAGAACAGTAACTAAGTTTTAGTTTTAGAACCTTCAAGCCCAGCTTTCTACATAGTGGACTTTTCATCAGAGTTAACTTACTTTTCTATGCTTTCCTGCCATAATGTGCTGGGGCTCTTTCCTTTCCAGTTGATCTATTTATTTTCAGACATCTGCTCTTCCCTTGAGTAATATGCCTCCCTCCCTAGAATGCCCGAAAAAGCCTATTCATCCTTCATGTCCAATTCCAATCTCTCTGCTACTGGGGAAATTTACTCTAATCCTCCTTGTGAGAATGACACACTCCTTTCATTTTACTTTCATAGATTTCTTTTACTCATGATTGGAGCCCAGGTGAAGTGAAATGAAAGTCACTCAGTTGTGTCCAACTCTTTGCGACCCCATGGACTGTAGCCTGCCAGGTTCCTCTGTTTTTGGAATTCTCTGGGCAAGAATATAAAGTCAGTTGCCATTTCCTTCTCCAGGGGCTCTTCCTGACCCAGGGATCGAACCTGGATCTCCTGCACTGCAGGCAGATTCTTCACCATCTGAGCTACCAAGGAAGCCTTATTTTATATGACTCTCACCAGCTCATATCATTCACTCTAAGCTTGGTCATCACCCTTAGATGTAAGCCCTGATTCTGGGCAACAAGTTCTTTGAACCTCCTTACAGTTCTAAGTCAGTAGTTGCTAAATAGCTATGGGCGACTGCCGGGGTCCAGCTCCGGCTGATCCAGGGTATTCGAAGGGGAGACGGTGTCGGTGACTATTTAAATATTCATCAAAGATATAAAGAGTAATAGAATGAGGATAGCTCAGTAGGAAAATTCAGTGGAGAAAAGAGGCTGAGTAGCTTGGTTTACACGGGAGACCAATAAAACTTCAAGACAAGAAGCTTGCACCACTTACATAGGCTGCAGGCATCCTTCCGTTCTCCCGAAGGAGAGGAGACACTGAGGCCTCCCCGGTCAGATCTTAGAAGCCCAGGCATAATTAGTAAGCATGGTGGGTTCTGCGCTCCAGATGGAGACTCAGCCAGAGTGAAAGAGAGAGCGACATGGGGAGACCAGTCTTTCGAGGAACTGATCCCAATTCTTTATTTTCCAGAGTCTGTTTTTATACGCTGAGATGTTATACAAAAGTCACGTGGGGACAGCAGTCCTGACTTTTATTAAAGTCAGGTGCTTCATACAAATGTATACAGAGGTCTTAGGGGTGTTACATCATCTTCTGGCCAGGGGGGCCTGCTGACAATTTATGACCCTCTCCTTGTGACAGTGGTCAGTCAACCAGAACACTTTTTTCTCCAAGGGTGACTATTCTTAAAACAGACGCCACCCAAATAAAGTTACATTCCCATAGGGTGAGGGTGTAGTGGGTTTTAGTTAAGGAAAGAATTTACTTAGCCTAAGGTCTAATGTGATTTATATCAAAGGTTAATACTTATTTCTTCTATATATTCATTAATGTGTGTAAGGGCAGGGGATGTGGAGTCTTAGCAACAAACATTGGCTCAACAAATGAAAAACCCTTCACCAATACAATTTCTAATCAGCCCACTATACTTATACTAATGGTTTTCTAACTTTTCTAAGGAACCTGTTTTTAGAAGGTTTAAAGCATCTCATGCCTCTCACGGTTGGGAGGCTGTGAGCAACCACATGTGGCCGGACAAGCCTGTCAGGTAGGCTAGAGAACCTTCAGAGGAGTTTATAGGTTGAAACACTCCTATCATGCCCAGGAATTATTATTAACTAGAGCTCTAAGTTAACTCCTTCTCCGAAAGAGGTGGTGGGGGACAGCCCCCCGTAAAGTCAGAGGTGTAGGGTAGAGCACAAAGTAGTAAAGTAGGCAGGCTCTGGTTATGGGGGTAGATGCTCGAGAATTTCCAGGGGGACTCCTGAGGCTCGATCCCGCCTTTGCGTATGTCGAGTCTCCTTCCTCATGACCTTTGCCATGGGCGGAGTGCCTCACGCCGGCCTCCAACAGGTGATGACAGAGGATGAGATGGCTGGATGGCATCACTGACTCAATGGACGTGAGTCTCAGTGAACTCTGGGAGTTGGTGATGGACAGGGAGGCCTGGCGTGCTGCAATTCATGGGGTCGCAAAGAGTCAGACACAACTAAGTGACTGATCTGATCTGATCTGATCTGAACTCTATCATTCGTTTGAGGGTTTATTCCAACCTTCATTTGAAATCAGCACAGTTTTAAAGCACCTCCAATCAGCATTCACAACTGAAGCGACTTAGCAGCAGCAGCAGCAATCAGCATTCAAAGGATGAGCAGGAGTGGGAAGGAGAAAGATGAGGGAATTAATTCATACTTTTTTAAATGCCTAACATTATTAGTCATAATTGCACGTGGTATTTTACATTCAGTATCCAATTTCACCAAAAGAAAAATCCCACTGAGCTATGTATTATGTCAATTTTATGGCTAGGGAAACTAAAGCCGAGTGGATTATACCACATGCCTGCAATCACATACTAGTAAGGACCTGAGTATGGGTTATACCCTTCTAAATTCTTAGTAAAACATCATTTTGTAAGACTAAGGACAGTTCATGTTCCACAGCTTAAAAACTGCATTCTGAGTTCTGCTTCTTACTGCATCCTTTATATGATTTCATCAATGGGGACACTGTCGCTCTGTGTGATTGAAGTTAATACAACAAAGCCTTCAACTCACATTCTAAAAGCATATATGTCTTTTTTTGAGATATTCAACACTTTATTATAAAATAAACTTTGTGATATTTTACCCAACTGTAAGCTAATGTAAGTGTTCGGAACATGTTTAAGATAGGCTAGGCTCAGATAATATGTTCTGTAGGTTAGGCTATTAAATGCATTTTCTGTTTCTATTGGGATATAGTTGCTTTACAATGTTGTGTTAGTTTCTGCCATACAATGAATTGAATCAGCTGATAAAAAAGGATGCCCCCTTCCATAAAAAGCATAAATGTCCAATTTTGGAGACACAAAGGTAAATGAGACATGGTTCCTTCCTTCAAGGAGTTTAAGTCTAGTGAAGGAAATAAAATGTTAACACAGAGAACAGAAAACAGCAAAATGGATTTGAGAGACATTTCAACCAGATGCTGTTGTTCATGAAGCCATCACTAAGCACCTCATGCTTGGACTCTTGCATTCTATTCCATCAACTCCATACCTGGTCACAATGGCAATTTCTCAGCCCTTAAACACCTCCTACAGCTTTTCTTCCCGGTCATAACATACCTTGTTTTCCCTACAAGCTCTAATTCTTCTGTCCACATCACTCTTTCCTGTCCCATGAAAGTGAAAGTGAAGTCGCTCAGTTGTGTCTGACTCTTTGTGACCCTGGGGACTGTAGCCTGCCAGGCTTCTCTATCCATGGGATATTCTAGGCAAGAATACTGGAATGGGTTGCCGTTTCCTTCTCCAGGGAATCCTCCCGACCCAGGGAACAAACCCTGTTCTCCCACACTGCAGGCAGTCTCTTTACCATCTGAGCCACCAGGAAAGCCCAAAACCCCTTGCTTGTCTAACTCTGATTCGTCTTTCAGTTAAGTTCTCAACCTGGGACTGTTCCAGTCTACAATAGGTAATATGGTGGTTGAACTATATTACTTTGGGTGAGGGATGGTGAAGCCAGATGCAGATCAAGAGACAGAAACCAGAAAGGTTTTCACAATTTTGTTGTTCATAACTCCCTGGAGAAAGGACAGTACACCATGTAGGGCCACACGGGGAAGCACCAAGGTCAGTCGTGAGGCAGAGGGTGAAGGGGAAGCTGTGGGAAGAGCTTCCACAATAGAGGTATCCATGGGAAGGAATGGGCAAGGCAGGGTAGGCAGACTTAGAATTGGCTAGTTTGAACAATTTCAGCAAGTTCTGGGCATAAGGGTTGCCCCTGGTTGTTTGGTACTCAGTCTTGGAGAGATTATGGCAGGTTTACCGTGACTCAATGTGTGATAGCCATGCAAGAGAGGTGGTTGAAGGTGTGGACCTCATCAGCTGGTCAGGAAGAGGAATTAGCTGGCCACTTATCCAAGTCTCAAACTAAGTCAAAATAGTATTTATTAAAACTTCATTTCAGTGCTTCATCTCAGACACCTTAGACAACTATCTTAAAGTGTTATAATCGCTTTTGAGATTTTTGTCTCTCCTACTTTAAACTAGCTCTAGAAGGGCAGGAACAACCTTAGTACTTAGCGTTTAAGAGATGCATGACAAATGTTTTGAATGGAAAGTAATGGCACTTAACTTTTGTTTTGAAGAATGAAAAGGAGTTCTTTAGGAGAAGGTGAGTTGGGTGTAAAACCTAGACAAAGGGAAAGTGAAATGAAAGTCGCTCAGTCATGTCCAGCTCTTTGCGACCCCATGGACTGTAGCCTGCCAGGTTCCTCTGTCCATGGAATTCTCTGGGCAAGAATACTGGAGTAGGTAGCCTTTCCCTTCTCCAGGGGATCTTCCCAACCCAGGGATCAAACCCAGGTCTCTCACATTGCAGGCGGATTCTTTACCAGATGAGCCACAAGGGAAGCCCAAGAATACAGAAGTGGGTAACCTATTCTTTCTCCTGTGAATCTTCCCAACCCAGAAATTAAACTGGACAAAGAGAAGAGTAGGCCAAAAACTTTGCAATGTGCTGAAAATTGTTAGTTTGGGAATGACAGATTGTTTTAGGCTTTTTAAGCTAGCATTCTGGAAGAAATAGCAAGCCACAGTGAGACTAGAAAAGATAACTTGAGGTTTGAATAAGAAAACCTTTGTGTGTTAGGCGAAGAAATTTGGATTTTATCCTACATACAACAGGGAGTCCTTAAGTCCCAGACCAAGAAGATGGCCAGATTTGTAAGCACAATAGGTGGCTATTCAATATGAGGAGAGAAATAGGAATGACCAAATGTGTCCTACCATAAAAATGCCCAGTGCTCAGCTGGCACAGTTTTAAGTATAAATGCTGTTACTTATAGCCAGCTTCCACATGAATTTCAGGGCAGGGTCCATGATGAGACAAATGTCTTGTGTTGATGAATCCCAAAACAAACTACAGAGAAATCCTCAGCTCTCATACCAATAGACTCCGTATTTCCCCAATCTAGCATGAGTAGATGAAAGAGAAGCCTATGGAAATACAGATAGTGCATATTTCTAAGTAAATGTAATGCCTAATGTATAGCTGCTAAAGTCATAAGAGATCTGGTCTCTAGGAAATTTATATTTACCTAATGACTATCCAACTATCTTTAAGTAACTGTTTAATAACTACCCTGCTCTCTTATTAAGGGAAAACCATACATGGTGAGATATTATACTGTGGTTTATTATTTTTCTTCAGACACAGACATGACACCATAACATTAAGAAGTCATGTCTCTGGCCATATTCAAATAAATAAAATACACTAAAAGCTATAATCTGTGAAGGATCGAGGGTTTCCGGAAGAAAATGAAAATGTAGATGCAGACAGCTGATTTGCTGAGTTCCTTCAGGAACCCTTTGCAGCCTGCTTCATGTGAGACACAAAAGGCTTTTGTGACGCATATGCTGTGCATCACAAACGGAGAGCCCAGGCCAAAGAAAATATACAGTTACCAGAAGAATAAACCCAGGATGAAAAGCACAGAGGTAGCATCAATAGACGTCTAATACGCCATTGGCCCCATCTGGTTAGAATCACATCATCAAAATTGGAGCTGGAGTAGACCTTCCAGGTCATCCCATCCATCCCCTTGCCAACACAACAATCATCTTTTTGAGGACCAGGTCCAGTTCAATTTCACATGTCTCTAGAGACAAGAATTCCACAGATTCTGTGGGCAAGATATTTACCATATTTAAAGAGGTAAATGTAGTCATGGTCAAGATTTCAGCCAGTAAAATAATTGCATTCAGTCTTTGAAACAAAAGGGATTGACTTTTTAAAGTAGAAATTCTTCCAGTGGAAGACAAAGGCCTTGGTGCCTGGAAAATCACAATTGAGATGGAAATAAGAATTGCTGTCAGCTGTGCAAAGATTTAGGGGGCTTCGCAGGTGACCCAGTGGTAAAAAAAAAAAAAAAAAAAATCTGCCTACCAATGCAGGAGTTGCACAAGATGTAGATTTGATCCCTGGATCAGGAAGATCCCCTGGAGGAGGGCATGGCAACCCACTCCAGTATTCTTGCCTGAAGAATCCCACGGACAGAGGATCCCATCAGGTTACATTCCACAGGGCTGCAAAGAGTTGGGTGTGACTTAGCAAGTGAGCAACTGAGAAATGTGTCAAGGGACTTTCTCATATTAGCCCAAGGAAATTCTAGACAATGTTCAAACTCTTCTGTGTACAAATGGGCTTGGAACAGTTGTGATCAGGAACCAGCTAAGATGTTGGAAAAAGAGGTGATCTGGAAATCAGAGTTCTAGGTTCTCATCACAGATGACAGAGGATATCTTCTCTTTATGGGAGACAGTGGGAGAAGTGAGGACAATTTCATATTAAGAGCTCTCCTATGCTGAAGAGCCAAGACCTGGAGTCAGAATGCATGCCAAATTTGTAAGGGTCTGAAGATAGGATCAGAAATAAAGCCAATGGAGTCAAGAGTTTCGAAGTAGGGAGAGAAGATTTAATATAAAATATGACTTTGAGATTATAATACTAAGTGAAGTAAATCAGATAGAGAGTGACAAATATCATATGGCGTCACTTATGTGCAGAATCTTAAAAAAAAAAAAGATACAAATGAACTTATTTACAAAACAGAAGTGGACTCATAGACTTAAAGAATGAACTTATGGTTATTGAGGGAAAGGATTAGGGAAAGGATAGATTGAGAGTTTGGGACTGACTAACATGTACACACTGCTATATTTTAAAGTAGATAACCAGCAAGGACCTACTGTAAAATAATTTTTTTAGAAATAAAAACAAATTTTTTTTTGTTTTAATTTGGGGTCAAAAGGAATGATGGGCTACTAAATGATTACCTTGAAGAGTCACTTTTAGGTTATTTTTAAATAGAACTTTTGCTCAAGAAAGTTTTATATATTATGTATGGTGCATATATAATGTATAGAAACACCAGCTTTTCTGAGTGAAACATGAGATGGGATTAGTTGAACAGGGAATTCTGAAACCCTCATTCCCAAACTCATCCATTGCTATGGAGGACCTTGCCTCCCTCTGTGGAACCCATGACATTGATTTAAAATACTGATTCTTCAACTCCAGAATTAATAGTTTTATGTTGAGTGTTCTATGGTAGGGCATGTCAAAATGGAGGAGATACAGTTCTTGATTCCTACCCACAGAACTCAGGACTTATTCAATATTCTGTTAACATACTTCACACACAAAAAAATGTAGCTGAGGAGTCTTCACAAGTCCCACAATCATATCTATCTCAGAAGAGCATGAGATACGTTAACCTGTTGAACACTGTCTGTGACTTGCCTTTACATATCCGCAAAGAAGGAGAGCCCAGTCTAAAGGGTTCAGGACAGGGAATGTAGCCCATCTTGACAGATAGAACAGAAGACCGAATGGTGTACAGAGTTGAGAAAAGAGTTGAGAAAATCACCAAATTAGAAAACCAGAGAGGAGTTAGAAAAATAAAAGCAGTCAATAGCAGGATCACCTGGGATAAAACCTGGGTACCAATGCTATATCTAATGTTACTGTTTTCTTAAAGGAAACACACAAACTGCTCTTCTTTCTTGCTCACAGAAGTATGACTTTGGATAATACAGCCTCCTCGACCCAATCTTGTACTCACCTATACTGGTCATTGTTATTCCATTTACCTTACCAATAATTGATTTAGGAAAGGCATATGATGCTGTTGTGGGCTTTGAGGAGGTCTGATGGGAGCTTCTGTTTGTGTCCCTACAGTGATGTAACTGGAATAAAGTAGTTCCTCTTCTTTTCCTAGGTATGTCTTTTCCTAGATGGCTGAACAGTTGGAACTGTAACAGTGATCTTATGATTGTGAGGGGTCATACTGGTTATAATGTTGACCCAGACAGCTTGAGTCCTTGATGTCATGACTGAATCACTAAAATATCCAATCTTGCAACTGTCCTACCTTAGGATTTCTCTTGAGAGCAAATTTTTGCTTTTTTCTTACTGCTTAGCTTCTCTGAGTCAGGGGATTCTGTTAGTGGCAAACTAAGCATCTCAACTGATAACAGAGAACGCAGCTTTATAACTGGCAATTGTTATCCCCTTAGGTAATCTTCGTGTACACATTATTTGGTATCTATCACTGAACTGAAACTTTTCTTAAAGCAGCAAATATTCTTTCCATAGAGAAAGACCAAGAAATATGATATGATGAGAGAGAAATGGGCTAATTTTGTGAGATGAAGGCAAACTTTGGTCACAGAGTTTAAGAGACAGTTCAAATACTTATGCATATTGAACTGCCATAGACCAAGTAGAAGAAAGAAAAATCTTTGGAGAAACCAAGGAAAATAAATCAGTACTTCCTGTGAGCTCCTTGAAGGCAGCACCATGTTTTGTCTATTGTTTGGGTAGCTAATATTCAGCAACATTCCTGGCACATGGTGGGTGTTCTATACATGCAGAATTAAGTAACAGAAGGAGATTAGAGGTCTAATAATTGATATTTACTCTGAGTTTCATCCAAGCACCTCCCAGGCTTGAGAGGCTGGGCTGGCACCAGGATCTAAGTCCAAACACTAGAACTAGTTATGCATTAGCTGTAAATGTGCCATAATCATGAGAATTTTGTGGCAGAGATTTTTGACTCTTCATTAAAATTAAAATTCATGTTTAATTTCCCAGAACAACAGTGAGAATCACAACTGAATACATAGTGCATAAGGGCATAAGCATCTCAGCTCACAAAGGTTTGACATAGCGTACCTCCAATGATCTTTCCAATAGTCCTAGACCCATGCTAGGTTATAATTTCCAGAATCTCTGGCATGATTAGGTCATGTGAGTAAGTTCTAGTCAGTAGAATGTGGCAGGTGCCATTTCTGGGCATAGCTTTTAAGAAGCAAAAGTGTTGTCTCCATATTCTCCTTTCAGTGTCCTACAAGATGGTAAGGATAGCAATGAAACTTCTGGCCACAGCCAGAAGCTGGAAAATGCCTGAGTCTATGAATTTCTGTTGTCAATGAATAATCACCAATCAGAAACAATCTCTTATTAACACTGACCTCTTACATAGTCTGCCAAATTCTTTATTACCATAGTTTAGCCCACTTTAAATAATGCAGCTTGGTCACATCTATTTGGCTTGTGAGCACACCAGCCTTGTCAAAATCTTGGAATGATATAGAGAATCATGTTTTTAAAAACCTGCCATGAAAATGGATGTGTTTCAAAATTCATAATGCTTTGACATACACTAGCTGGTATGATTCTCCCCACAAGCCCACAAAATAAGCAGGGTAGATATTGTCATTTCAGAGGCAAGAAATCAATGATCAAGGAGACTAACAAATTATCTAAATCTATTGAACACACCAACTTAATTCTAAAGCATTAATCTTTTGATTTCAAATTCTTTGCTTTCCCCATCAGAACTATGCTAACTGTCTGCCTCTGTCTGAAATATCTTCTTAATGGATGGCTTTATTGTAGAAATTGTCCCAAAGGATTAGAGATTCAACTCATTGAATTCTAAATATACATTCTAAATATGGAAGGATTTATCATTCTAGAGGATTTAGCAACGAAATTGATTCTACCATAGATAATTTTTCTTTGGAGAGTCTCTCAGTGCCTCAGACTTCCATGGAGGTTATTGAGCTCATTCTTTTTCCCCAAAACAAAAGTTTATCTAACACATCCCTGAGAATTTGTTAGTAAGTCTCTACTTTATCACCTCTAATGATGGAGCACTCACTACTTCCAAAACTTTCTCAGGCTGTTGGTAGGACAACCAACTCATTCTGATTTCCATAGAACTTTTTTTCAATTTTATAACTGAAAGTTCCAAGTCCTGGAAAGCCCTCAGATCAGATCAGATCAGATCAGTCACTCAGTCGTGTCTGACTCTTTGCGACCCCATGAATCGCAGCACGCCAGGTCTCCCTGTCCATTACCAACTCCCAGAGTTCACCCAGACTCACGTCCATCGAGTCAGTAATGCAATCCAGCCATATCATCCTCTGTCGTCCCCTTCTCCTCCTACCCCCAATCACTCCCAGCATCACGGTCTTTTCCAATGAGTCAACTCTTTGCATGAGGTGGCCAAAATACTGGAGTTTCAGCTTTAGCATCATTCCTTCCAAAGAAATCCCAGGGCTAATCTCTTTCAGAATGGACTGGTTGGATCTCCTTGCAGTCCAAGGGACTCTCAAGAGTCTTCTCCAACTCCACAGTTCAAAAGCATCAATTCTTCAGTGCTCAGCCTTCTTCACAGTCCAACTCTCACATCCATACATGACCACTGGAAAAACCATAGCCTTGACGAGACAAACCTTTGTTGGCAAAGTAACATCTCTGCTTTTGAATATGCTATCTAGGTTGGTCATAACTTTCCTTCCAAGGAGTAAGCGTCTTTTAATTTCATGGCTGCAGTCACCATCTGCAGTGATTTTGGAGCCCAGAAAAATAAAGTCTGACACTGTTTACACTGTTTCTCCATATATTTCCCATGAAGTGGTGGGACCGGATGCCATGATCTTCGTTTTCTGAATGTCGAGCTTTAAGCCAGCTTTTTCACTCTCCACTTTCACTTTCATCAAGAGGCTTTTGAGTTCCTCTTCACTTTCTGCCATAAGGGTGGTGTCATCTGCATATCTGAGGTTATTGATATTTCTCCTGGCAATCTTGATTCCAGTTTGTGTTTCTTCCAGTCCAGCGTTTCTCATGATGTACTCTGCATAGAAGTTAAATAAACAGGGTGACAATATACAGCCTTGACGAACTCCTTTTCCTATTTGGAACCAGTGTGGTGTTCCATGTCCAGTTCTAACTGTTGCTTCCTGACCTGCATACAAATTTCTCAAGAGGCAGATCAGGTGGTCTGGTATTCCCATCTCTTTCAGAATTTTTCACAGTTTATTGTGATCCACACAGTCAAAGGCTTTGGCATAATCAATAAAGCAGAAATAGATGTTTTTCTGGAGCTCTCTTGCTTTTTCAATGATCCAGCGGATGTTGGCAATTTGATCTCTGGTTCCTCTGCCTTTTCTAAAACCAGCTTGAACATCAGGAAGTTCATGGTTCACATATTGCTGAATAGAGTGGCCATCATGGTCAACAAAAGAGTCCAAAATGCAGTACTTGGATGCAATCTCAAAAATGACAGAATGTTACCTGTTCATTTCCAAGGCAAACCATTCAATGTCACAGTAATCCAAGTCTATGCCCCAACCAGTAATGCTGAAGAAGCTGAAGTTGAATGGTCCTATGAAGACCTACAAGACCTTTTAGAACTAACACCCCAAAAAGATGTCCTTTTCATTATAGGGGACTGGAATGAAAAAGTAGGTAGTCAAGAAACACCTGGAGTAACAGGCAAATTTGGCCTTGGAATACGGAATGAAGCAGGGCAAAGACTAATAGAGTTTTGCCAAGAAAATGCACTGGTCATAACAAACACCCTCTTCCAACAACACAAGGGAAGACTCTATACATGGACATCACCAGATGGTCAACACAGAAATCAGATTGATTATATTCTTTGCAGCCAAAGATGGAGCTCTATATAGTCAGCAAAAACAAGACCAGAAGCTGACTGTGGCTCAGACCATGAACTCCTTATTGCCAAATTCAGACTTAAATTGAAGAAAGTAGGGAAAACCACTAGACCATTCAGGTATGACCTAAATCAAATCCCTTATGATTAAACAGTGGAAGTGAGAAATAGATTTAAGGGCCTAGATCTGATAGATAGAGTTCCTGATGAACTATGGAATGAGGTTCATGACATTGTATAGGAGACAGGGATCAAGACCATTCCCATAGAAAAGAAATGCAAAAAAGCAAAATGGCTGTCTGGGGAGGCCTTGCAAATAGCTGTGAAAAGAAGAGAAGTGAAAAGCAAAGGAGAAAAGGAAAGATATAAACATCTGAATGCAGAGTTCCAAAAAATAGCAAGAAGAGATAAGAAAGCCTTCTTCAGCGATCAATGCAAAGAAATAGAGGAAAACAGCCAAATGGGAAAGACTAGGGATCTCTTCAAGAAAATCAGAGATACCAAAGGAACATTTCATGCAAAGATGAGCTCGATAAAGGACAGAAATGGTATGGACCTAACAGAAGCAGAAGATATTAAGAAGAGATGGCAAGAATACACAGAAGAACTGTACAAAAAAGATCTTCATGACCCAGATAATCACAATGGTGTGATCACTGACCTAGAGCCAGACATCCTGGAATGTGAAGTCAAATGGGCCTTAGAAAGCATCACTATGAACAAAGCTAGTGGAGGTGATGGAATTCCAGTTGAGCTATTCCAAATCCTGAAAGATGATGCTGTGAAAGTGCTGCACTCAATATGCCAGCAAATTTGGAAAACTCAGCAGTGGCCACAGGACTGGAAAAGGTCAGTTTTCATTCCAATCCCAAAGAAAGGCAATGCCAAAGAATGCTCAAACTACCACACAATTGTGCTCATCTCACACGCTAGTAAAGTAATGCTCAAAATTCTCCAAGCCCTCAGTCCTGACCAAATTGGAGACCTGTGACCCTAATATCGTTGAACAATGGAAATTATTAAAAACCTTCTTTTAATTGAAACAAACCTTGCTTTGCTCTAACTTCTACCAAGTTTTCTTGTTTGGCCCACTTCAGCAACAATTATTCAACTGCAATTTGTTTTGTACTGATCCATGAGAGCCCTGGTTCTCTATAGCTGCCAAAGATTTCATAAAAATGCATTTTCAGCATTGTTCTACCATAAACCACGAGATCAACAGATCTAAACCTCTGTCTTTGGATTTGATAGACAGGTTATGAAGACACACTAGCAATAATCCATACCCCCTAAGTCAATTATTCTCCTTATTAGCCTATAGTGTAAGCCTTTTGGAGAATCTTGTTCTCCAGGTTCCCCAAGTTGAGTTTTGATAAAATTATTGGTCATAAAAATAAATGTACTCCTATTATCATCTATCATGGGTAAACATAATTAATTTAATAAAAATAACTGATTCTGCACCAGAAAATAGTTAATTTCTCATTGCATGCTCTTGAGAAAAAAAAATAATTATCTTCTAAGTTTTCGCCATTGAGATTAATGTGCCTCTGAGAGTTGAACTCTTTTTTCTTTATTTTTTTTAATTTAATATGAGTGCACCACTTGCTCTATGGGGAAAGGAATAGTCTGTATATTATTGGGTGCTGAGGGACCACCAAAACCAGGAAATTCGTGTTTTATGAGATTTCCCCAAATCGAAGCAACAGGGTTATGGTCAACATCATCCCTTCACACCCACTCGGTTCTTTCAGAAGGTGCTTCGGGGGCAAAAGAAACGTTTTGCAGAGAAAAGCACGTCTAATTCATTGCTTTCTTTTCTGCTGAAAGTCAAGACAAGGCTCTGAACAGCTCCTCAGACCTCTGCTCCAAACCAGGCAGGTCTCTCTACGCTGTTTTGACTTTCTTGCCACTTATGATATCTGTTAGTTGGTAGTATTCTACTACCTACAACCTACTTTTTAGATGTATATTTTCTGTATGTAGCCAAAAATTTTAACGGTGAGTGAAATCATGATTACCATCAGGAATCTGAGTATTTTGAGAAGCGAATGTTTTAGATTGATAGTACTTTGGAAAGGTTAATAACAGTCTTATAAATGGAATAAAATTTTCAAGATTAAACTTTTTTTCAATTATAGGGGCTTAGAATAAAATGGGGCTTTAGGGATCAGGTAGCGCAATCATGCCCATTTTACAGATGAGAAAGAATATTGAAGTTCAGGACCACAGATCATCGCTGTAATGATCAATTGCAGATTTTTGAAGACAACTAGACTGACTGCAGATGGTGACTGCAGCCATGAAATTAAAAGACACTTACTCCTTGGAAGGAAAGTTATGACCAATCTAGATAGCATATTCAAAAGCAGAGACGTCACTTTGCCAACAAAGGTTCGTCTAGTCAAGGCTTTGGTTTTTCCTGTGGTCATGTATGGATGTGAGTTGGACTGTGAAGAAGGCTGAGCACCGAAGAATTGATGCTTTTGAACTGTGGTGTTGGAGAAGACTCTTGAGAGTCCCTTGGACTTCAAGGAGATCCAACCAGTCCATTCTGAAGGAGATTAGCCCTGGGATTTCTTTGGAAGGAATGATGCTAAAGCTGAAACTCCAGTACTTTGGCCACCTCATGCGAAGAGTTGACTCATTGGAAAAGACTCTGATGCTGGGAGGGATTGGGGTCAGGAGGAGAAGGGGATGACTGAGGATGAGATGGCTGGATGGCATCACTGACTCGATGGACGTGAGTCTGGGTGAACTCCGGGAGTTGGTGATGGACAGGGAGGCCTGGCGTGCTGCGATTCATGGGGTCACAAAGAGTCGGACACGACTGAGCGACTGAACTGAACTGAACTGAGAGTGACTTCTCACTTCAACTCAGTAAGTTAAACAGTTATTCTTTACCTTTAGGGACTATGAAGCCTTTGAGAACTGGATTATTATGGAACCTAGTTAAAAAAAAAAAAAAGTACATACACTCAACATTTCTTGTGTAATTTCAGATTTGTATTCCTTATGAAGTCCATCTTTGGGTCCAATTGGGCCACTCTCTTTGCCCACGGGGTAGCTTTCAAAGGGATAATTTGGATAATTCCTGTATGGACTCTGTATTTTATGGAAAATCAAATTTGAATTATTTGAAATTTAATACTTTTTAAAGATAAATCGGTTTGTTGCTATTTTACATTCATATTACAGTTTTAAGCCAGTTCTTTATGAAGAAATTACTTCTTATGAATAAATCATTTGGATATTAGAATCAAAATCAGAAATTTATCACAAGGATTAGTGGATCGGACCTGGGCAATGTCACTCGAATACCCTAGAATATCTAGTGTTAGTCACTGAGTCGTGTCCAACTCTTTGTGACCCCATGGACAGTAGCCCACCAGGCTCCTCTGTCCATGGAATTCTCCAGGCAAAAATACTGGAGCAGATTGCTCTCTCCTTCTCCAGGGGATTTTCCTGACCCAGGGATCTAACCTGGGTCTCCTGCACTGCAGCCAGATTCTTTACTGTCTGAGCCACCAGGGAAGCTCCAGAATATCTGGATCTGATTCTAAATCTAACCTTGATTCAAAAGCCTACATGAATTTAGGAAATATCGGAAAACTTTTCCTTTCACTATACTCAATTATTTCATGAGCTATGTAATCTAACAATATTGTATTTTTAACAATGATAAATAACTGATAGTGTCTGTGTGTGTGCACGCACTCAGTTGTGTCCGACTCTGCAACTCCATGGACTGTAGCCTACCAGGCTCCTCTGTCCATGAAATTTTCCAGGCAAGAATACTGGATTCCTACTCCAGCGAATCTTCCCAACCCAGGGATCAAACCCATGTCTCTTTGTCTCCTGCATTGGCAGATAGCTTCTTTACCACTGAACAACCTGAGAAGCCCAACCGATATCAGTAACCAATATTTATTGTATTCTAACTGTATACCATGTGTGTGCTGATGAATTTAGGTGTTTTATCTCTTCATAACAGTATAATGTGTGTGTTTAACTATATACATTTTTATAGTTAGAGGGAATTGAATCCCACAGAGGCCTAAACATTTCTCAAGGTCATCCGCTATGGCAGTGATTCTCTTCGTAGGATAATTACTCCCTTTCCCACTCTATCTCAAGCAATGTTGCACACTTGAAACTAACATTGTAAATAACATTTACATTACATAACATTGTAAATCAACTCTATTTCAATGAAAAAGGAAGCTTTTTTTAAAGTGCTATAATAGAAATAAGATTGTGGGCACTCATTTGCTCTCAAGTTCAGAGATGCCCAGAAGAAGCTGATTCTGGGCAAGCTCCTCCTATTCTCCCCACCAGGGATGCTCCAACTCAGAAGAAACAAAGGAATTCAGACTCTAAAAATAAGGGTCTAAAAGAATTGAATTTGACCCAGCCACCAGGTAATTAAAAGGTACATACGGACAGATACAAAATACAAGGATATTAGCTCTCTCACAATGCTCCAGTGTGTTTCTTAGGTGACAGTCTTTGAAAGCAAGGCCTGGCTTGATAGAACATTGACAGTGAACTCTGTCTTCCTGTTTTTTTAATTTTTGGTCCTGACTGTACATCATTATAACCCCTGGAGCTTGTCTGTAATGCACATGCCAAGTCCCGCATGCTGCTAGGTCACTTCAGTTGTGTCTGACTCTGTGTGACCCCATAGACGGCAGCCCACCAGGCTCCCCCGTCCCTGGGATCCTTCAGGCAAGAATACTGGAGTGGGTTGCCATTTCCTTCCTCCATACCAGGCCAATAAATTGGAATCTCTGGAGATTGAGTCCATGGGGATGGATATTGAAGAAGCCCTTCAGGTGATTCTGCAGTAAAGCCTCATATGGAAACCACCATCCTAGAGTCTTATAGGATTGGGGTAAGAGCAGAGAATAAGACCTTTCATTTCTGATTTAGACCTCTCAATAAGCAGAGGTAACTCTGATTTGCACTCATACATGGAATGGCAGATCCTTTCATTGACTATAGGAATACAAATCTGTCAGTCTACCTGGATAGTGTAATACATCTTCCCACCCTTCAATGTGTCCCATCTCCAGGAAGAGCGCTGCCTTTTCTTCTCTCTTCACTTCTACATCCATTCACACATGAAATTCTGTCAATCTCGCTTTTCTTCATAGTTTTCGATCTTTCTCATTCTCCTCCTCATTCTATTAACCCTGCCTTAGTCCAAACCTTCTTCCCTCCTTGTTTTCTAATTTTGGAAATCTGTTTTACTTACTTACTTGAATAAAAAAGAAAAGATTAAATATTAGGGTGGAAAAAGGAAAGAGAAAGTTGAGAGCTAACCTACACAGCAACAACTACATATAAACTTTGTGCTGGGGTCCTCAAACATTACCCAGTTTTTATCCTTCCAACAACCTCATGAGTTCACCTCATGAGGGCTACTCTATAAAGGAGAAGGTGAGATGACCACTGATGATTTCCAGGGTCACACAGCTGATAAACGGCAAGGCACTTTCTTATTTCCCTTACAGCCAAAAGCATTTCAACTAGCTTCACAATTATTGCCAGTTTGTCCTCCTAATGGCCGTTCTACATTCCAACAGCTTTACACAAATCTCTTTTCATTGTTTTCTTTGCCTGAATGGACACAGGGACCAACTGTTCCCTGTCACTCATCTATTACATTTTCATACACTTGAAGCCTGAGAACTTCTTCTAACTTTCTAATTAGTCAATCACTCTTTCATGCAGTGAACTCAATTTCCATTGATGGAGCAGCCACAGCATGCTGGCAGTATCTTTGGCATTGGTGGAGAAAGGTCAAGAGAGAGGGAGATGACAAGTTCACTGCCACTGGAGCTCTTGAGTCTACTAGAAGCTTGACAAATGACAGCCAGGCAAACCAGTTAAGTGCATTCTCTAAAGCCAAGTCTTAGAATAAATAGGAAAGCTGTGTGTGAAATAAGGCAATAGTTCAACAGCCCTCTTACTCAGCTGGGCAACCTCTTAGAGAAATAAACAGCATCCTTTTAGCCATCCAGACAGGCTCATGGCTGAACCAATTTATCTGTATCATCTACAAACAATATTTAACTTAATCTAAGGCAGAACAGGAGCACAAATATTGAGGTCTTGGGTCTGTGACCATTTCTCCAGCACTGCAACGTTTATGAGAACATTCAAGACCAAAAAGGAATGTGTGAGTCTACAGCAGACATCCCCATGCTTGCTGGATGCCAGGTTCTCACTTATCCATACAATATGCACTTCAGAAGACCAATGTTATCCAGCTGTCCTTCAGGAGGGTGTCAAGTCAAGAGCTTGTGGTTCTGGGCTTAGCTGTGCTTCTCATTAGTTATGTGATGTTAGAAAAGCCACATTGCCATTCACTCTCGGTTTGGTCCAAAGTCCAAAAAGAGAGTTGGATGAGATTTCTCTAAAGAGCTCTTCCAGCTTCCCAACCTGAGAGTTTCATTTGAACGAGGAGTTCTAGGAGAAAAAATGCAGTCAAGGTTTCTTACCTGGAAAGTTACAGAAGTGGTCTGAGTGAAAAAAAGGTTTTCACTCTCCCTTAATGGCTGTCACCTGTGACTGTGACTGGGTTACCCACTAATTCCAAGTAGGACTTTATAGTTGCTTTGTTTTGTTGCTCTGTTGCTCAGTCATGTCCGACTCTTTGCAACCCCATGGGCTGCAGCAGGTCAGACTTCCCGGTTCTTCACTATCTCCCAGAGTCTGCTCAAAGTCATGTCCATTGAGTCAATGATGTCTGTTGCTTTGTGTTCCTCTTAATGCAATGTGCTTGTTGTGTGTACCTTACCATTAACCTGTCTGGTGGGTATTCCTCTTATGCTTGCACACCGACATTCCCAGGTATCATACTTTGTATCAGAACATGGGAATCAGGTGACACTATGCCAAAACAGGAGCCATCGAGGCTACCTCGATGGCCAGGGGAAATTTCATGATAGAGGCCAAATTAGGAAGCGACTGGGTTTCCCTGGTAGCTCAGCTGTTACAGAATCTGCCTGCAATGCAGAAGACCCTGGCTCAATTCCTGGGTCCTCTGGTGAAGGGATAGGCTACCCACTCCAGTGTTCTTGGGCTTCCCTGGTGGTAAAGAATCAGCCTGCAATGCAGGAGACCTGGATGAATCCATGGGTTGGGAGATGCCCTGAAGGAGGGCATGGTAACCCACTCCAGTATTCTTGCCTGGAGAATCCTCGTGGACAGAGGAGCCTGCTGGGCCCCAGTCCATGGGGTCACAAAGAGTCAGACATGACTGAGTGACTCAGCACAACACAAGGAAGCAAATAGAATGACTTCACCAAATAAGATTGGGTCTTTATGAGCATAGAAGCTATCTGTTGTTTCTGCCTGCCTTCATAGCCCCATCCTCCAGTGACCCCAACTTGATTTCTTTTTCAGCAACAATCTCTCCTTCATGCCCCGTACATACGGTTTTGAGGGGACATGGGAGACAGATGTCAATCAACCATATGGTCTACTCCCTGAATATAGTAACCATCTCAGCAATTGGTGTATGACTTACCTGAGGCTGATACAAATAAGATCAAGGTTAGAGATAGAATTTTTCTCTTAAGACAACCCACAGCAAGGTTGATGGAAGCCTGGGGCTGTCATGAGCTATCACATGAAATGTAGGGGGAAAAAGCCCAAACAAAGGAATGTAGAGCTCTGAGAGGAAGAAAATGAATGCTGATAACACTGGATGAGTCCTTTGATACAGCTATGCCTGAAAATACTTTTTCATTTATGCAAGCCAGTGAATCCCTTTACTGCTTAAGCCAGCTTCCATTGGTGTTTTACTGCATGGCCAGAAGATCAGTTCAATTCAGTTCAGTTCAGTTGCTCAGTTGTGTCCAACTTTTTGCGACCCCATGAACTGCAGCAGGCCAGGCCTCCCTGTTCATCACCAACTCCCAGAGTTTACTCAAACTCATGTCCATTGAGTCAGTGATACCATCCAACCATCTCATTCTCTGGCATCCCCTTCTCCTCCTGCCCTCAATTTTTCCCAGCATCAGGGTTTTTTCACATGAGTTAGTTCTTCACATCAGGTGGCCAAAGTATTGGAGTTTCAGCTTCAACATCAGTCCTTCCAATAAATATTCAGGACTGATTTCCTTTAGGATGTACTGGTTGGATCTCCTTGCAGTCCAAGGTACTCTCAAGAGTCTTCTCCAGCACCACAGTATAAAAGCATCAATTCTTTGGTGCTCAGCTTACTATATATATATATATATATATATATATATATATATATATATATATTTTAACCTCTTAGCTCATACCTCCCTGTCTTCAATATTCAGAAATAGTAAAACATTATATAAATAACCCCACTTTAGAAAAAAAGAAATTTAAGATCTTTTGCCCTTTATGGATCACAGCCTTATTGTGGTGAAGGGGCTTATGTAACTCAATGAAGCTATGAGCCATGCCCCATAGCAGGGTCACCCAAGATGTACAAGTCATAGAGGGTGGCAGAGGATGAGATGATTAGATAGCATCACTAACACAACGGACATGAATTGGAGCAAACTCCAGGAAAAGAGTTTCCCTCATAGCTCAGTAAAGAATCCACCTTCATTACAGACCCTGGTTCAATTCCTGGGTCAGGAAGATCCACTGGAGAAGGGATAGGCTACCCACTCTAGTATTCTTGGTCTTTCCTGTGCCTCAGCTGGTGAAGAATCCATCTGCAATGCAGGAGACTTGGGTTTGATTCCTGGGTTGGGAAGATCCCCTGAAGAAGGGAAAGGCTCCAGTATTCTGACCTGGAGAATTCCATGGACTGTATAGTCCATGGGGTAGCAAAGAGTAGGACACAACTGAGCGACTTTCACTTCACTTTCAGGAGACAGTGAAGCACAGAGGAGTCTGGCATGCTCCCTGGCATGTGTCCATGGGATTACAAAGAGTCAGAGATGACTGAACAATAACAACAAAGGTCATATAGCCAGTAAGAAGCAGGATCAAGACCGAAGTCATAGTCCTTTGACCCTGAGCTCAGAGCTCTAACTTCTCAGCCATGTAGCCCACAGGCCTCATGCCCAGAATACGTGTCATCTCTCAGAGTCCCCACTGATATTCCCTGAGTCATGTGTGTTACAGACTCTTGGAGTGATAAAGCTTGAAAAATCACTGGAAATCCCAACCTCTGACTTCCCAAAGCTTCCACTAATATTGTAGCTTAAAATGTAAGATGAAAAGTAAGAGCCATCATGGTTAGAATGCACCGATCTGGGGATGTGTGACAACAAGCCAGTAAAGTCTTGCTGAGCTGCAGTTTAATTACCTGTAATATGAGTCTTAGGGCTGCCTACCTCTTCTGCTTGTAAAGAGAATTAAATGGGCATATGTTGTAAAGCAGTTAGTGTAATGCCTATCACATAGAAACCTCTCTGTGAATGGCATAAATATCAAATTACTTATTGTTGTAAGTACTGTTATAAACCCAGATTCTGGCTCACCAGTGCTTTCTCCACTCCTTGCTAGCCTTGTATGCTAGAAGCTTTATAATACACATATGCCACTGGGGCTAGAGAGTGTCTCTTTTGTCTTTATACCCCCACAAATCAATGTATATTTCACTTTTCTAATTATTATTTTTATTTTACAATATCATATTGGCCTCTGCCATACATCATCGTGAATAAGCTACAGGTATACACATGTCCCCCCTCCCTCCCGAATCCCCCTCCCATCCCCCACCCCATCCCACCACTCTAGGTTTTCACAGAGCACCCTGTGTCACACAGCAAATTCCCACTCCCTATCTATTTTACATATGATAATGTACATGTTTCTATACTCTTCTCTCAATTTTGTCCCACCCTCTCCATCCCCCACTGTGTCCACAAGTCTGCTGCCCAGCAAATAGGGTCATCAGTACCATGTTTCTAGATTTCATATATATGCATTAATGTACCATATTTCTAACTTACTTTATTTGGTATAAAAGGCTCATTTCATCCACCTCATTAGGACTGACTTGAATGTGTTATTATTTATAGCTAAGTAATATTCCCCTGTATATATGTACCACAATTTCCGTATCCATTCATCTGTCGATGGATATCTGGATTGCTCCCATATCCTGGCTATTGTAAACAGTGCTGCAGTGAACAGTGGGATGCATGTGTCTCTTGCAATTATGGTTTTCTCAGGGTATATGCCCAATAGTTGGAGAAGGAAATAGCAACCCACTCCAGTATTCTTGCCTGGAAAATCCCACAGATGGAGAAGCCAGGTGGGCTACAGTCCATGTGGTGGCAAAGAGTCGGACACGACTGAGTGACTAACACACACATGCCCAATAGTGGGATATGCTGGAGAGGATGTGGAGAAAAGAGAACCCTTTTGCACTATTGGTGGGAATGTAAATTGATACAGCCACTATGGAGAACAGTATGGATATTCCTCAATGCATATTTCTTGAATGCCATGATTAATAAATGACTGTCATGCAAAGGCATTCATTTGATGTATTATCAGGGATAATACATCAAAGAACCTTTGAGTTCTTATCTGGGTTCCTTTACCCTCCCAGCAGAAGGGACTCCAAAATTTGTTGAAGGTGAGAAAGACTGAATCATACATTCCTATTCCTTCAAGGGATGTTTCTTTTTATGTTTCTTTTTTTTTTTTCTCCTTCTGCTTATCCTTTATTCTTTCACACACCTGTTTCAGACCCAGCTGAGAATCAGTGGTGGAGGTTCAGGGTGTAAGTCCCATTAGGGAAGATTTAGGCTTTATCCTTTGCTTGTATTCTCCACTTGTGATTTGAATTCAATTTGCTTTGGGAAGCATGCTACAAGGCAAAGAGGTTTTTTTTTTTTTTTTTTTTCCTTGAACAGTGAAAGAAGCCTATTAGAAATGTGAAATCATAATTTCTGGAGGTTTGGGGACTTTAAAAAAAATGTGGACAGCTGTTGGCTAAAGAACTGAGAAATATTTAAGTCCGGAAAATATCCTAGGTAATGGAGCCAGAGAGCCTAAATCAGTGGTAAATACTGCTAAGCCATCATTACACACTAATAGTTATTAGTCATCTCTCTGTCTTTAATGGAAAGCTTAAGGGTCTGAAGTCCAAAGCTTAGACTCCATTCTCTCTAACAAATCAAAAACCCCATCCCCTCCAATAACAGAAATCTGCCAAGAGAACATTAAAGGTCAAGCTAAACCCACAAAAGCAAAGCAATGCTGATTTCAAAGACGCTGAATGGAAAATACAATTAAAAGTCACCAGTTCATTCTGAGTAGGAGCAGAGATTGAGACTGGATTTAAGGTCAGGAGCCCAAGGGGCAATGGCAAAGAGAAGCAGGAACCCCAAGCCAAACCATAAGCAAAGTGGCCTGGAAACTCTCAAACTTGGCGGAGCCTCTCCCTTCCCGACCCCCTCTTGGGTGCGTGGGTCACAGTGCTGTTGGAACATTGAGTTGCCCCCACGGGACTCGTATTGGGAACTGAATGTAAAGACCTGGCCTTCTTCTGACAGACCCGTGCTACGGACCTGGCTGTCTCCCAGCTCCACGGTGATTTTCCTGTGTTGCCTTACACGAGTCACTCATTTTGCCCTACCCTGCCCTCTCTTTACCTAATTACAAAATAATCTCTAATAATGAGGCCAAGATCACAAATAAACCTGAACTTTGTGGTTTCAGGGATGCCAAGAAGGCACCCCTGGGAATTTAGGTCCAGTTTTATACACTCACATCTTCCCATTATACTTTTTCACTAGTGCCTGAACTATTAATATCACCACTGACAACTCTGTTTAATCTAAACATATTTTTGAGTGCCTACTTCGTGGCACACATTGTACTAGGCACAAAATAAGCATGGGTCCTAAGCACAGTCTAGTTGGAAGAAATAAACTGAATTAGACAGATAAACCAGAGAAGGCAATGGCACCCCACTGCAGTACTCTTGCTTGGAAAATCCCATGGATGGAGGAGCCTGTTAGGCTGCAATCCATGGGGTCGCTAAGAGTCAGATACGACTGAGCGACTTCACTTTCACTTTCCACTTTCATGCATTGGAGAAGGAAATGGCAACCCACTCCAGTGTTCTTGCCTGGAGAATCCCAGGGATGAGGGAGCCTGGTGGGCTGCTGTCTATGGGGTCGCACAGAGCTGGACACCACTGAAGTGACTTAGCATAGCATAGACAGATAAACACACACATACACACATACATACAAACAGCAAGTCCCCTGCAAATTTATTGAACAAATTACTCTGGAAAAGCTGAGCATGTCTGAGTCATTTTATTTTATTATTATTTTTTTTTTTTGGCTATACTGGGTCTTCCTTGGTGCCTGTGGGCTTTCTCTAGTTGCACCAAGTAGGGGCTACTCTTCCCTGAGGCACACAGGCTTCTCACTGAGAGCTTCAGTAGTTACAACATGCAGGCTCAGTAGTCTCAGTGCACAGGCATAGTTGCTTCGAGGCATGTGGGATCTTCACAGACCAGGGATGGAATCTGTGTGTCCGACACTGGCAAGGGCATTTTTATCCACTGTACTGCAAAAGAAGTCCAGAAGTCCGAATCTTCATTAAAGTCATTGGTCAAGCCACTGAGAAGGTGATTTTTAAGCTGAGACTTAATATGTATTGTGAAGCTCTAGGAATGTGCTGTTCTAGTTAGTTAGTTCAGTTGCTCGGTCATGTCCAACTCTTTGCAACCCCATGGACTGTAGCACGCCAGGCCTCCCTGTCCATCACCAACTCCCAGAGTTTATTCAAACTCATGTCTAGGTAGGAGACAACTGGCACATGTTAACCTCTAAGGAGGAAAGTAGCTTATTCTGTTTTGGAATTGAAAAGGAAAGGAGGTCTTTGTGGATAGAACACAGTGTGTGAAATAGAAAGGAGCTGTAACAGGGTAAGCAGTAGCCAAGAAGAGGTAAAATGAAGCTTGGTGGGCCACTGTGGGGCACCTGCATATTGGTGTGTCCATAATATAAAGCCATAAGCTGCCTAAACAAGAGATGGCATCATTAATCTCAGTATTAAAACTACTCTGGTGAGGAATCCACCTTACTATGCAGGGACATGGGTCTGATCCTTGGTCAGGGAACAAGATCCTACATGCAGCAGAGGAACTAAGCCCACTTGCCACAGCTAGAGATTCCATGCACCACAATGAAAAGTCCCTCGTGACACAGCAGAGACCCTGCATGCTGCAACTAAGACCCAAAGCAGCCAAACAACAACAACAACAAACCTACACTGACTTCATTGAGGTGGATGGAATGGTAGAAGGCACAAGAAGATACAGGGAAACCAGATAACAAGTTTGGCTTCCCTCCCTAGATTGTAAGCTCTGAAGAGTTTCATACAGTAATATTGCTCTGTTTCTTAGAAAGAGAGTTGGGCCATGAAGTTAGTGAATTAGCTTATTGGAATAAAAGCAGAGCCTTACTTAGGGTCGATAAGAAAAGCCCTGTATGGCACTTAAGAGGAATTCCATCAATAAATATATATGGAATCCATGAAGAAATGAATAAAGATTTCTGTACTCCAGAAAAGAATATTATAGTAGGTCGGATAGAGCAGTGGACGTGGAGAGTGAGAAGTTGGCAAATTTGAGATATACTTGGAAGCCAAAAATAAATAAATAAGACATGAATAGAATAGATGTGAAGGTGGAGAGAGAAGCACAAACAAAGATCAACATCCTGATCTATGGCTTAAGCAACAAATTATGTGACAAAGGCATTTTTTGGGACAGGAAGAAGATAAAACCTCCATGAAGACAGACAGGTTAGATCATCGGCCCATGCCATCGGCCCAGTTCCTCTGCTGCATGTAGGACTGAATAAGCCCAGTCACCCAGATCGGTGTACATGATAGTAAAAGTATATTGTTACTAAGTTTTGGTGAGGTTTTTTGCATGGCATTACTGAGGCCATTGCTGAGTGAGGCAGAAAGCATGAGATTCAAGGGCAAATTATGAATTCGATTTTGAAATGCCAAACTTGAGAGAGCTGTGAAATAGCCAAATAGGGATAATCAGGGAAGAAACTGAATACACAGTTCCATAAAGGTACAGATGAAGTCAAAGATAAACCTTTTGGCATCACCAACATACCTGCACCCCAGTGTTCACTGCAGCATTATTTACAATAGCCAGAATATGGAAGCAACCTAAATGTCCATCAATAGAGGAATGTATGAAGAAGGTGTGGTACATAGATACAATGGAATAGTATTCAGTCCTAAAAAGGTACCAAATAATGCCATTTGTAGAGACACGATGAACCTATAGTGTGTCATACAGAAAGGGGTGAGAAAGGGAAAAGCAAGAATCATATATTAATGCATATATGTGCAATCTAGAAAAAAGGTAGAGATGATCCTATTTGCAATGCAGAAATAGAGACACAGATATAGAGAACAAATGTATGGATACCCCATGAGAATTGACTGTGTAGCACAGGGAACTCTACTTCATGCTCTGTGATGACCTAAATGGGAAGGAAGCCCAAAAGGGTGGAGATATATATATGCATGGCTGATTCATTTTGCTGTACTAACACAACATTGTAGAAACTAACACAACATGTGAAGCAGCTATCAGTTCAGTTCAGTCGCTCAGTCATGTCTGACTCTTTGCGACCCCATAAATCGCAGCACACCAGGACTCCCTGTCCATCACCAACTCCCGGAGTTCACTCAAACTCACGTCCATCAAATCGGTGATGCTATCCAGCCATCTCATCCTCTGTCCTCCCCTTCTCCTCCTGTCCCCAATCCCTCCCAGCATCAGAGTCTTTTCCAATGAGTCAACTCTTCACATGAGGTGGCCAAAGTACTGGAGTTTCAGCTTTAGCATCATTCCTTCCAAAGAAATCCCAGGGCTGATCTCCTTCAGAATGGACTGGTTGGATCTCCTTGCAATCCAAGGGACTCTCAAGAGTCTTCTCCAACACCACAGGTCAAAAGCATCAATTCTTCGGCGCTCAGTTTTCTTCACAGTCCAACTCTCACATCCATACATGACCACTGGAAAAACCATAGCCTTGACTAGACGGACCTTTGTTGGCAAAGCAATGTCTCTGCTTTTCAATATGCTATCTAGGTTGGTCATAACTTTTCTTCCAAGGAGTAAGCATCTTTTAATTCCATGGCTGCAGTCACCATCTGCAGTGATTTTGGAGCCCCCAAAAATAAAGTCTGACACTGTTTCCACTGTTTCCCCATCTATTTCCCATGAAGTGATGGGACCAGATGCCATGATCTTCGTTTTCTGAATGTTGAGTTTTAAGCCAACTTTTTCACTCTCCTCTTTCACCTTCATCAAGAGGTTTTTTAGTTCCTCTTCACTAAAGCAGCTATACCCCAATACAAATTAATTTTTTAAAAAACAATATTGAATTTGTAACAAAGGGTATGGGTGAGACCATCCAGAGGGACAGCACAGAAAGACAGGTAATAACATCCATTTCCCAACCACAGAGTCCTTCAACATTTTGAGGTCAGGAGGAGCCTTCAAAGAAGAAAGAAATGGGACCAAATGATGATAAGAAAACAGGAGGGCAAGGGAACACAGCATTTAAAGGAGCAAATATTTTTTCAAAGAAGTCAAGAATGGTCAACACTGCCCAACATTAATATGAGGCTTCATTTGTTTCCTATTTCTGCTCGAACTTACTCCACTTAGTGGCTTAAGATAATTAAAAAATTATCTTACAGTTTGAGAGATCAAAAATCTGCAATGAGTCTGACTGAGTCACAGTTAAAGTGTCAGCAAAAATACATTTTTTCTGGAAGTACAGGGTAGAATCAGTTTCCTTGCCTTTCTCAGCTTGCATCCTCAAATCTCTGACCTTTCTTCCCCTCTCTTTTACTTAGGGGAGTCCTTATGATTACATTAGGCCCAAGTTGATAAAAATCAAGATCATTTCTCCATCTGATTAGCAACCTCAGACCCATCTGCGACCTTAATGTTCTCTTTGCCCCTTACAACATAACATATTTCCAGAGACCAGGAATTAGGAAACAGGCATCTTTGGGAGACCATTATTCTGTATAACACAGGCACCAAATAGTGCTTTGCTTCTCAAGAAGATGGATAGATATTTCTGGGAAAGTGTAGTGTTTTTAGTGTGTTAGTTAGTTCCCCCCAATATTAAGAGACCATCTCCCTTGTATACAGAATCATATGAGACATTTGAGGAATCAGAAAAAAAGAACTAACCACAAAAGAAATCCTCTTCAGTTACTTTTTTTTTAGCCACTCAGCATGTAGGACCTTAGTTTCCCCACTAGGGATCGAATTCATGCCTTCTGCACTGGACGTGTTAAGTCTTAACCACTGGACCACTGGAGAAGTCTGGTTACTTGTTTTAAATAACTGAGAATTTCCAGCCATGTGAGGAATAAGACAGCATAGAAGAGGAGGATTGATATGGACAAAAAGGACATCAGAATAAACAAAGGTTATCCACAGAACATTAGAACTTTTAAAATGATTCCAATCCATATTCCCAGAGATATTTGAAAAAGGATCACATCAATAAGATAACCAGAGCTTGATAAAAGGGATTCCCTGATGGCTCAGTGGTAAAGAATCTGCCTGCAATGCAGGAGATGCAAAAGACATGGATTCGATCCCTTGGTCGGGGAGATCCCCTGGAGAAGGACATGGCAACCCACTCCAGTATTCTTGCCTGGGAAACCCCATGGACAGAAGAGTCTGCTGGGCTAGAGTTCATGGGGCTGTAAAGAGTCAGACATGACTTAGCAAGTAAACAACAAACTTGATATAAGAGGATTGGTCAGGAGATAAGAGAAATGCAAATTTTTAATGTGATGGCTCAAATTTTTAAAAAAAATTGAATTCTGAGGAAAATATGCAAGAACAAAAACAGAAGCAAAGAAAAAATAGAAGATAAAAGTAAAATAATATAAAATAAAAGTTGATCTTAGAGATTAACTCAGAAGGGTCATCTTCCTTCTGAAAGAGTTCTAGAAGAGAAGCAATAATATAAAGGAGAATTTTTTAAAAAGTACTACGAGGCAGCAGAGCAATGGCTTTCAAGTTTTAAGAAAAAATGGTATTTTGGACTCAGAACTCAATACCTAGTCAAAATACTAAGTATGAGAGAAAAATAAAAATAATTTCTGGACGTAAAAGGAATCAGAACATTTGTCTTCTTGTGGAAGAAAATCTTTACTATGCATGCCAACAAAACAGAAGAGCATGCTATCAGAGGCGCCTGTTAGACGAACACACAAGTGATGGAAGAGGTTGTGCTCTCCACCTCTTCCTAGGCAAACAGTGGAGCCATTTCCTAGTGTTTCTTCATCTAGATAAGCCATGTAACTGTTCTTGTCAATGATCAGAAGTCACATGTGCCACTTCTGGTCCACGATTAGAAGCACATGTGCCTCCTAAGAAATCTGTATGCAGTTCAAGAAGTAACAGTTAGAACTGGACATGGGACAACAGACTAGTTCCAAATTGGGAAAGGAGTACGTCACGACTGTATATTGTCACTCTGCTTATTTAACTTATATGCAGAGTACACCATCCGAAATGCCAGGGCTGGATGAAGCACAAGCTGGAATCAAGATTGCCAGGAGAAATATCAGTAACCTCAGATATGCAGATGACACCACCCTTATGGCAGAAAGCAAGAGGAACTCTTGATGAAAGCAAAAGAGGAGAGTGAAAAAACTGGCTTAAAACTCAACATTCAAAAAACAAAGATCATGGCATCCAGTCCCATCGCTTCATGGCAAATAGATGGGGAAACAGTGGAAACAGTGAGGGACTTTATTTTCTTGGCTCCGAAATAGCTGCAGATGGTGACTGCAGCCATGAAGTTAAAAGATGCTTGCTCCTTGGAAGAAGAGCTATGACAAACCTGGACAGTGTGTTAGAAAGCAGAGACATCACTTTGCCAACAAGGTCCATATAGTCCATAAGCTATGGTCTTTCCATTAGTCATGTATGGACGTGAGAGTTGGACCATAAGAAAGGCTGAGTGCCAAAGAATTGATGCTTTCAAACTGTGGTGTTGGACTGCAAGGAAACCAAACCAATCAATCCTAAAGGAAATCAACCCTGAATATTCGTTGGAAGGACTGATGCTGAAGCTGAAGCTCCAATACTTTGGCCACCTGATGTGAAGAACTGACTCACTGGAAAATACTTTGACTCTGGGAAAGATTGAGGGCAGGAGGAGAAACGGATGACAGAGGATGAGATGGCTGAATGGCATCATGGACTCAATGGACCTGAGTTTGAACAAACTCCAAGGGACAATGAAAGATGGAAACTTAGCATGCTGCAGTCCATGGGGTCACAAAGAGTCGGACACAACTTGGTGATTAAGCAACAACAACAGTGATAGAAGAAATAAAACCGTAAGCAGTTCTACTAAGGAGTTGGACTCTGAAAGGAATGGGAAGTGGCGTTAATGTTTACTTACTACTGACTTTCAATTGTTCAGAGAATGTGCATATACTACTTTTATGATGCCATCAACCAAAACTGAGAGAAGAGGAGACAAAACAGGTGTGTGTGAGGAGAGGGTGGATAAAGATTTCAGTTTAAACTTGTTGAGTCATTTATTTGAAATCTGTGGATCAAACACAAGCATTTACCGTAAGCTCTCTGATAGTGGGATTATAGAAATACACTTAATACACAATGGAGGGCTTCAGTGTACTCACTTTGAAATTTGCATTTTTCTTTGGGAAGGAATTTTGTTTTCAAAGTTTTTTTTTGTTCTCGAATGTATCCACTTCTTTGACTTAGAGTCATTAGGCTTAAAAAAACCAAGAAACCAGCAATTTTTCCATTACTTATCATAAAAATCTTATTTTAATTCATGTTTTCCTGTGTCTTCTCAAGTACTTATGTTGTTTAAATAGGTTATAAAAACAATGGAATTCTTGGATTGGTAAATTTCCTACTGTGTCTTAAACACATTTCACAAACTTGGTTTGTCTTTCAATTAATAGGCTCCTTCCTAAGCCTTTACTTCATAAACAGCACAGCATGCAATAATTCGTTGATCTTATCCAAGGAAAATTGCACAACAGAAAGATGGAAATACAGGCCCCACCTTGGCAGAGACAGAGTGCTTGAATTACAGGAGTATATTTCGTGGTGATTAAAGGGCTGATAATACAAGCCACAAAAGTGGAATAAAATTACCTAGGCAGAGAGCAGAGGGAAATGAGATGAGAGTTAAGAACAAAAAACCAGAAGATGCTCACACATGAAGACACAGAATTAAGGAGAATAAAGCATAAACATTAAGGTGTTGTTTGATGGAATAAGTGCAAAGTCACTGTTTTCAATTACTCAAAGGCAGAGACTCTCACTGAATTTTTTTTATAAAAAATTATTTTATATCAGAGTATAGTTTAACACTTCCCTTGTAACTCACCTGGTAAAGAATCTGCCTGAAATATATGAGATGCTGGTTTAATTCCTGGGTTGGGAAGACCCCTGGAGAATGGATGGTGGTTCAGATGGTAAAGAATCCACCTGCAATGCAGAAGACCTGGGTTCAACTGTTGGGTTGGGAAGATCCCCTGGAGGAGGACATGTCAACCCACTCCAGTATTCTTGCCTGGAGAATCCCCACAGGCAGAGGAGCCTAGTGGACTGCAGTCCATGGGGTTGCAAAGGGCCGGACATGACTGGGACATGACTGAGCGACTAAGCACAGCACATAGTTTAACAATGTTGGGTTTGTTTCAAATATACAGCCCAGTGACTCAGTTATAGATATACATATATCCCTTTTCTAAGTCTTTTTCCACTTAGGTTATTACAGAGTATTAAGCAGAGTTTCCTGTGCTATTCAGTAGACCCTTGTTGGCTATCTATTTTAAATATAGCAGTGCATACATGACTGACTTTTTAAAAATAATTTTATTTACTTGTGGCCATGCTGGGTCTTCACTGTTGCATGTGGGCTTCCTCTAGCTGTGGCCAGTAGGGGCTACTCTGTAGTTGTAGTGTGCAGGATTCTCATTGCAGTGGCTTCACTTTTTGTAGAACAGGGGTTCCAGGGTACACAAGCTTCAGTAACTGGGGCTCCCAGGCTCTAGAGAACAGGGTCAGTAGGTTGAGGTGCAAGGGCTTAGTTTCCCCGAAGCATGTGGGATCTTCCAAGGGCAGGGATCAAATCTGAGTCCCCTGTTTTGGCAGATGGATTCTTAACCACTGGACCACCAGTGAAGTCCCATGACTGACTCTCTGTGATCCCAATAGTCACTAGACTAACAGCTATTAAATGAGATAAGAGGTGAAGAATGCAGAACGGATGAAGATGTAGAGAAAACTAGATGCAAGATAAGCTAGTAGATCCAAGATAAAAATAACTCTACTGAATGAAACTTTATTAGGTAGGACTTTCCCTGGTGCCTCTGACAGTAAAGAACCTGTCTGCAATGCAGGAGATCCAGATTTGATCCTTGGGTTGGGAAGATCCCCTGGAGAAGGGAATGGCCACCCACTCCAGTATTCTTGCCTGGAGAATTACGTGGACAGAAGAGAGCCTGGCTGGCTATAATCCTTGGGATCACAAAGAGTCAGACATTACTGAGCAACAAACACACTTTGTCCCCTCAGCACCAGGCAACTTAGAGTTCTTTCTTTATAGTAAATGCTTAACAGAGGTAAGAGGGACTGAAAAAATGAAATTCAGTCTGGGATGAGCATGAAGGGGAGGAGATAAAAGGGTTGATGGAATGGGGGGTTATGAACTAAGAATAATTTAGGAACATAACATTTGTATTTCTGTTGCTGGCCTCAAACCCCAAAATCACAATTATTTGCAATATATAAAATAGTACAAGCAACCAAGTTGGCTCCAACGTGAGGACCCAATATGGATATTCCCCAAGCATTCTTAGTTTCTAGGGTCACACCGTCTTTTAAGGTATTCCATGGCATGTTAAAGTCTGTCTCAGACAGTACAATCTGTAGGCAGAAATTGCCTGAGGTTCACTAATGTCTTAAGAAAATGATCTTGCAATATGATGTTAAGCAGAAATAACAAACAGATCTGTTCTTTAGTTTAAGTGAAGGGACTTAGCAGAAACATGAAGTCATTGTTTTCCTTAGGTCATTCAACTGGACAGGATGAATAATTAGTATGAATACAACCATTTCACCTCTTAGGTGCTAAAGCCAATTTAAGAGTATGCAGGCAAGGGACTTCCCTGGTGCTCCAATGGCTAAGACTCCATGCTCCCAACACAGGGAGCCTGGATTTGATTCCTGGCCAGGGAACTAGAGCCCACATGTGTCAACTAAAGATCATGGCATGCTGCAAGCCAGCACAGCCAAAGTGTAGCTAAGACCCAGCACAGCCAAATAAATAAATAAGCATATTTTTTAAAAGAGTATGCAGGCAAAAGCTGCTTTCGTTTCCCTTAACTCTCTAAATGCATGAGTGTGGGTGAGACTACACTAATATCAGAAAAGCAGCAGGACAATAGGGTCTGCATTAACTACAAAACTTCTTGGTGTGTTTCCTTTCAGGAGAAACAGGCTGATTTCTGACCAGAGGTAGGGGCCAGGAGAAACCGCTACAGTTCAGAATTGATCAATCTCATGAAGATAAAGGTACTTTCCTTCAGGTATAGGCCATTCCCATCCAGATAAAATTTTCATAATATTCATCCTTCTGTGAGCTCCCTTGAGTTCTTGAGACCTGCATTTATCTATATTTTGAGACACACACACAGAGGGATCACTCTTACATCTTCCTCACTCTTGCAAACCTCAATTATTCAATTCTTTTCATGGGAGAATGGATATTCAAGTAGACAGTGTTTCAGCACTCATCTCTGGGGTCCACGTATGTAGCTAAAACAGGATTAAGAAAAAGCATAAAAATAGGGAAAGATCAGCACTGAATAGACCATGAGAAGGACACCTGTCTACAGTACAAGCTAGAACAAGAAAGAAGAGCCTTGCTTCATTTGACCTCAGTTGGAACCAAGCATGACAGGTAACTCAAATTTGTCACTGTGGTTATGTCTGACTCTTTGTGACTCTATGGACTATAGCCCACCAGGCTCCTCTGTCCATGGAATCCTCCTGGCAAGAATACTGGAGTGGGTTACCAAGCCCTCCTCCAGGAGATCTTCCTGACCCAGGGATCAAACCTGCATCTCTTCCGTCTCCTGCATTGACAGGCAGGTATTTTACCACTAGTACTACCTGGGAAGACTGTTACCATTCTACACACCCTCACAAATGACTATGTAAGCATCATGAGTGTTGATTTGGGTGTTTCAGTACATTTTAGCAAGTAGATCAGTTTGCAAACGTGCAATCCATGATGAATGAAGATCAGTTGTCATTGCAAAAATTAAAACCTCTCTAAAAGCAGAGACATTACTTTGCCAACAAAGGTTCATCTAGTCAAGGCTATGGTTTTTCCTGTGGTCATGTATGGATGTGAGAGTTGGACTGTGAAGAAGGCTGAGCACCGAAGAATTGATGCTTTTGAATTGTGGTGTTGGAGGACTCTTGAGAGTCCCTTGGACTGCAAGGAGATCCAACCAGTCCATTCTGAAGGAGATCGGCCCTGGCATTTCTTTGGAAGGAATGATGCTAAAGCTGAAACTCCAGTACTTTGGCCACCTCATGCGAAGAGTTGACTCATTGGAAAAGACTCTGATGCTGGGAGGGATTGGGGGCAAGAGGAGAAGGGGACGACAGAGGATGAGATGGCTGGATGGCATCACTGACTCAATGGACGTGAGTCTGGGTGAACTCCGGGAGTTGGTGATGGACAGGGAGGCCTGGTGTGCTGCAGTTCATGGGGTCGCAAAGAGTCGGACACGACTGAGCGACTGATCTGATCTGATATGATCTGAATAGCTATTATTGAATCACTGCAGGCAAGTCACCATTCTAAACTCTAGGTATTTGTTGTTGTTATTCAGTCACTAAGTTGTATCCAACTCTTTGCAACCCTATGGGCTGAAGCACGCCAGGCCTCCCTGTCCATCACCAACTCCCAGAGCTTACTCAAACTCATGTCCATTGAGTCGGTGATGCCATCCAACCATCTCATCCTCTGTCGTCCCCTTCTCCTGCCTTCACTCTTTCCCAGCATCAGGGTCTTTTCCAATGAGTCAGTTCTTTGCATCAGGTGGCCAAAGTTTTGGAGACTTAGCTTCAGCATCAGTCCTCAGGTACTCCTCGTAGGAATCCACTGAGACTGGAATGATTCCTGTCCCATATCCTAGACAAGAAAACCATAGACCCAGAGCCTGAGCCCCTTCCCGCTGAGAAGTGGGACCAGCATTCAAGCACCAGCCGTATGACTCAGAACCCAGGCTCTCAACCACCTCCCTTGATGCAGAACAAGTCCACAGGTCTTTTGCTCAGCCTGGCCCACCCATCGGTTTGCTTTCCTAAGTAAAATAATCATATTCCTGAGGTTGAATTAATTTGAACACTCCCTGAGGGGACAGAGTGAGGCTAGAATCAGTTTTTTGTTTTAAATGGCAATTATTTCTTTCTTCTTGCCAAATACAGACGACAGCTACTACGTGCAAGGCCCTGCCACCCAGGGTGGGGGTGGGGGGTTTACCAAGCCTGTGAGTAACCAGCAGCTGCGAAAGTGATGAAAGCTGCTGACTCTGGGACCCCCCAGCCCACATGTACACTATTGAAGAAATTCAATTCACATTTAACGAAGTGCGTTTTCCAGCTAACGTGTGAGGATCTCTGGACCTTGGTCGTCATGTCAGTCCAGTGATAGAAAGGGGGGCATGAAGCCTGATGGCGAGGTGGTGGTACGCCTGCCCAGGCTGACTGTGTTCTCTGCACCATCTTCCCTCTGTCCCATCTTCCTTCCCCAACCCCCACAGCTCTGGATGTAGGACAGACACATTCATTCTGTATCTCAAGAGAAGAACCAAATTGTCAGGGAAATTGTGACACCACTGATAAAGAACAAAAATTGAGACCAAAAAAAAAGTCTGACCGTGTATTTGTGAACATGGAATGAACCATTTGAAATGTGTTTTCAAGGCTATTTAAAGACGCGAAGGGATTTTTGCATTTTGTCTTCACAGCCCTGCAGGAAAGGTTTCCCTATCTCCAATTTGCGGAGGCTTGGAGAGGGTCAGTTATTTCCCTCCCATCACGTGACTGATAAGCAAGAGAGACAGAACTGGAATCACATTTTCTGGATCCTCATCCAACGCTCTTCCTTCTGCCTTAGGACCAGTCCAAGAAAGAAGCAGTGCATCCCAGACACATGGCTCAGCACAAGCAAAGGCATACAGGCTGATCCATCGCCACTGCTCAGCAGCTGATTGTTCTTCCTTTCCTTGGCAGATATTTGTTGACTCCTGCCAAGCGTCAGGGGTATAATACCATGGCAACATATACATGGCTTCTGATGGCACAAGAAACACCCAGAGTAAGCTGCTCACAGTGAAATGAGAGGGCACAGGGCATATGCAAGGTTTAGGTGAGCAAGTAACAGGCAGCCCTCACCCTGCCAGGGATCCCAGGGAATGTTCCCTGGGAAAGGGACATTGTGACTGATATGAGGAAAGCGTGGCAAGAGACAGCTGATGGAGGAGAAGATACAGGTACAAGAGCCCAAAGGGAGGACAGATTTTGGAAAATATGAGAAGCTAAGAATCCAGGTAAGTGAAAGAGACAGAAAAAAGAGAGGATGGGGGAACACGAGATGAGACTGGAATGACAGGGTGTTCCATCACAAGGACCCAAAGGTCTCAACTCAGTGGACCAGCCACCCGGCCTCTCAGCTGTCAGGGGTGCCTGGTAGGGGAGGAAGGCAGGCCCATTAAGCTGTTTAATCTCTCCCCACCCGGGTCATTTCCTCCAGCTACAAATGAATCACACAGTTTCCTTCTCCCCATCCACATGGCCTGGGTACCAAGGCTTGGAGCAGGGGCCTGGTTTCCAGGTGCAGTCTCACTAGTGCTGTATAAAGGGGGATTATTCCCCTTCCTGCAGCTCCACTCCTAGAGCAGGCTGGCCCCAGCAGGGTCAGCTTTCCTCACGGCCAGATCACATTACGAGCTAATATCTAATTTGTAAGTTCTGTGTCACACCTCGGTTTCACAGACCATGGCTTTCAAAGGAACATTCACTTCTTCCTTCTTCAAAATTAGCTGAGTGCCCTACGTCCAGAGAAGGAGCTGGGATCGTACAACTGGTCAAATAAACTGGAGAGGCTGGAACAGCTATCCGACCCCTGGGGTGTAACTTCATCTCTTAGTTAACAATCTGTAAAATGGGGTCTTAATTCTTTCTGCCATTACACTGCTGCCTTGAGTCCAAAACAAAGTGGAACATTTAATGGACTGGAATTCGCATTCTAATACCAGCACTCCCACTAATCATCTCTCCTGTCTTCAGTTTCCCCATCTGTAACATAAACCGAGGGAAATCATTAGGTTCTAAGGTCTCCTTTACGTATAACATTCTCTGCTTTGCTGTGTGATTAGTGACTAGAAGATTATTCTGAGCATTCTCAGAACCCAAGAATCAATATTACTGTATTACATTGCTACACTTTTTTTAAGTGTCAGAACTACTAAGACGTTTTAGAGATGGAGCAGAGGTTAGGTAAGAGGAGACGACGTTTTGGGAGAGTAGCATGGTCGCTACATCCTTCCATCCATCATTCGATCCCTAGGAAGGGTTAATGCATCTTGACATCCTGAAGGGTGACTTTTCTTAGAGACGTAGATTTAAGAGAAGACCTAATTGTCTGAAAATAATTGGTTTCATTAACCCATTTTCTTTTGAGAATTTCAACAAAAAAGTGCTCATCTTCTGGTAGTCCCCAAAGGATTAAAAAATAAATAAAAGAGGGATAATCATCCTAGAACTGATCTTAACCAACACTGCTGGAGGCAACTCACACCCTGGGAAGTGACCCAACTGGAGGAGCAAGTACAAAGAGCTGCCTCTAGGGCAGGTGGAGACAAATGGGGAATCATTTCTCCTCTAGGGCATCATTTCTCCTCTAGGGCAGGTGCAGGATCAAGTTTCCTTAGACAGCATGTAGCTTATGCAGGAGTATGCCCACACTCATCACCTTGACTGACTGTCACAGAAGAGAAAACCTCAATTATGACAGCAAAGCTGTCCAGACTTGAGCCTCCAATGTATCCATGCTTAGTCGCTCAGTCATGTCTGACTCTGCAACCCCGTGGACTGTAGCCTGCCAGGTTCCTCTGCCCATGAAATTTTCCCAGCGAGAATACTGGAGAGGGTTGCCATTGCCTCCTCCAGGGGATCTTCCTGACCCAGGGATCGAACCCACGTCTCCTGTGTCTCCTGCACTGCAGGCAGATTCCTTACCACTGAGCTTCCAGGGAAGCTGGACTCCTCGAAAAGGCAGATGGGCACATGGGACCTCTGCTGGTACCAAGGCTCTAGATCCTGGTCGAGTTCAGGCAGAGGAGAGGAATCTGCTCTATCACCATAACTTTTCAACTTTAAAGTTAGTCACAACATGAAAGTTGAAAGTTATGCTTTATTCGATGAGAATTTTGAGGACTTCAGCCCAGGAGACAGCATCTTAAGTAACCCTGAGAGAACTGCTCCTGGCGATTACCAACTAGAGATGCAACTCAGTGGAAGGGGTTTAACTCTTGGTAGCTCTTTTATGATAATTATTGACTCCTAGTCTGCAACAATCTCAAAATAAAATTAAATTTATTCAGTTATATTTTTTCTATTAAAATCTAATTTACTCTTCTGAAATGTTAAATATGCTTCTGGAATCTTGTCTAAATAACTTTTAACTTGGCTTTTCTTTGGTTTGGGTCTGCAACTAGAGGCTAGACTATCAATATTCTGTATTCCTTCCTCCTGTTTGTGAACTCCTACAGCAGAGGTATTGGAATTAAAAATAATAACTTATGAGAGAAACGTAAACATCCTTTGGGAGTTGAGTCACAGAAACACTAAGTGATATTTATAGTATAAATTTTGCTGGTGCTGCTGCTAAGTCACTTCAGTCATGTCCAACTCTGTACGACTCCATAGACAGCAGCCCACCAGGCTCCTCTGTCCCTGGGATTCTCCAGGCAAGAATACTGCAGTGGGTTGCCATTCCCTTCTCCAAATATATATTTTACATACTTTATAGTTGTTAGCATTCAGTAGGGGTACATTAAAATGTAAATGCATTTAAAAAAAAGGATTTTTAAAAATCTAGCATTAATAAATTCTATCAGACAAGAAGCTCTGTCACTTTTATTTATAACTATATACTGAGTATTTTTCAGGGCACACTCAGATATTTGTGGAAAATACAGATGGATGGATGATGATGGATGAAATAGGACGTGTAAATGCTGGTATGTGCCAGATACACTCATAGAATGAAGGAATATTAAAATATAATAATAAGAAGAAGACAAAACCTTTACTCCTAGTCCTGGTCATATATTAAAATTCTAGAATTATGCTGCTCTGATTTATGGTAGATTATGACATATATCTTTAAGACAAATGTGCCTTCAACTAGAACAGAAGCATCACTTTGACCAAACCATTTTTGATAGACTGTTCTTCATGTAACTATCTCAGAGCTTATAACCTTGGTATTATCATCACTTTGGGGTACTGTATCTCCTTGCATAGTATGTGTCTGACTTTCTTGTGACCCCATGGACTGTAGCCCTGCAGGCTCCTCTGTCCATGGAATTTTCCAGGCAAGGATACTGGAGTGGGTTGGCATTTCCTACTCCATAGACATGCCTTATTGTTTTAAATGACAGAATATTCTCCCTTGTTTTTTGCATCAGTTCAGTTCAATGACACAGTCCTGTCTGACTCTGTGATCCTGTGGACTGCAGCACGCCAGGCTTCCTCTTCCATCCCAGAGCTTGCTCAAACTCATGTCCATCGAGTTGGTGATGCCATCCAACCATCTTGTCCTCTGTCATCCTCTTCTCCTCCTGCCTGCAATCTTTCCCAACATCATGGTCTTTTCTAATGAGTCAGTTCTTCTCATCAGGTGGCCAAAGTATTGGAGCTTTAGCTTCATCATCACTCCTTCCAATGAATATTCAGGACTGATTTCCTTTAGGATGACTGATTTGATCTCTTAGCAGTCCAAGGGACCCTCAAGAGTCTTCTCCAACACCACAGTTCAAAAGCATTAAATCTTTGTTTTTTGAATACGCATGTATTAAGTGCAGTTCTATATTTTGAAGAATCCCTTCATTGTTTAATTTTCTGTGGAGCACACAGTGAAGACAGGAGGAGTATATAGCCTCTTACATAGTTAAATGCTACCAGAGAAGCTGAAAGAAAAAAGATACTGGGCATTTCCAAAGCATCTATTCTGAAAGTGCATCAGGTTGACATTGATTAAAATACCACAAATTGCAAAATGTATGAAAGAAGGTGAACTTGGACCAGCAAAAATATTTTGGTCCCTCAAGTGAGGACAGTTTTGGATGCCATGATTTTCATGTATTCTAGACCTAGCTGAAGGTTATCCTAATTTGAACAAAGCATCATATTTTCACACTAAAAACTGGACTTTACGTAGATCATTCAGAACTACCAGGAGTGGTATTTCTGTAATATAGGTGGTCTTTTCTTAATTACAATGCTGGGCTCTCCAGGGCCATGTGTTTTAGAAACTACCTTTCTTAAATTGCTTTTTTCTGTATCAATGAAAGAAACAAACTTTGTTAAATATTTGTTGTTGCTGTTTTTGTTGATGTTCAGTCACTAAGTTGTGTCCAACTCTTTGCAACCCCATGAACTAAAGCACACCAGACTCCTCTGTTTTTCACTATCTCCTAAAGTTTGCTCAAATTCTTATCTATTGAGTTGGGCTAAATATTTAGACTCTATATATGTGTGTATATTATAGATATATAGGTATCCTTCAAACAAAGCAAAACATGGGATTACCTGCTTCTTAGAGTATAAATATACCTGCCCCCTTCATCTTTTTTTCATTTCTTTATTGAGATATTAGGCACATATTGTAAAACTTATTCTTTTAAAGTACACAGTTCAGGGATAGTATATTCACAGAGTTGTACAACTAGCAAATCTTTCAAACACTGTCATCACTCCTCAAAGAAACTTCATACCTATTGGCACTCATTCCCCACCTCCCACTTGATATTGCAAGCCCCTGGAAACCATAAATACACTTTTTGTCTCTATCAGTTCAATTCAGTTCAGTTGCTCAGCTGTGTCTGACTCTTTGTGACCCCATTGACTGCAGCACGCCAGGTCTCCCTGTCCATCACCAACTCCTGAAATTTACTCAAACTCATGTCCATTGAGTCAGTGACGCCATTCAACCATCTCATCCTCTATCAACCCCTTCTCCTCCCACCTTCAATTTTTCCCAGCATCAGGGTCTTTTCCAGTGTGTTGGCTCTTCTAGTCAATTCTAGAAATTGACTAGAAAACAAAACCAGTCAATTCTAAAACTCAGTCCTGAATATTCATTGGAAAGACTGATGCTGAAGCTGAAACTCCAATACTTTGGTCATCTAATGTGAGAAACTGACTCATTGAAAAAGATCCTGATGCTGGGGAAGATTGAAGGCAGGAGGAGAAGGGGACTACAGAGGATGAGATGGTTGGATGGCATCACCGACTCAATGGACATGAGTATGAGCAAGCTCCAGGGGTTGGTGATGGACAGGGAAGCCTGACATGCTGCAGTACATGAGGTCACAAAGAGTTGACATGAGTGAGCAACTGAACTGAACTGAAGAGACTCTAAACTTTACAATACAGAGAATGAGCATAGAGGTCACTAATATCCCATTGTGACTTTAATCCCCCAAATGGCACAATAGTCACATTTAACATATGATGGTTAACATTAATTGAAAACCTTTGTTGTAGTTTTTCAGTCTCTAAGTCATGTCTGACTCCTTGTGAATCCATGGACTGCAACACTCATCCTCCACTATCTCTCGGAGTTTGCTCAAATTCATGTCCGTTGAGTCAGTGATGCTATCTAACCATCTCACCCTCTGCCACCCCCTTCTCCTCTTGACCTCAATCTTTCCCAGCATCAGGGTCTTTTCCAGTGGGTTGACTCTTCGCATCAGGTGGTCAAAGTACTAAAGCTTCAGCTTCAACATCAGTCCTTCCAATGAATATTCATGGTTGATTTCCTGTAGGATTGACTGGTTTGATCTCCTTGCTGTCCAAAGGACTCTCAGGAATCTTCTCCAACACCACAGTTCAAAAGCATCAATTCTTCGGCTCTCAGCTTCTTTTATGGTCCAACTCTCACATCCATACCTGACTACTGAAAAGACCATAGCTTTGACTAGATGGACAGTTATTGTACTGAGAACCTACTATGTGCCAAAAACTGTTCTAAGCATTTAATTCCCATTAACTAAATAAGCATTCCCCCCAAAGGGACGGAGTTCTCATTTCATCCCTATGAAGTAAATAGTAATCTCCATTTTAGAGAAGAGAAACTCAGGCACAGAGAGTTTAAGCATCTTTTTCAACCCTGCACAAGTTGCTAAGAGACAAACCCAAGAGTCTAAATTTGATCATGTGTTCTCAGGTACGTGGATCTTTTCACTAGGAGGACCTTGAACGTGGAAGGTGAGAGCCATCTATGCAGCCAGCCTACCTGGACTCAAAGTCTGCTTCTGTAAGAGGTACAAGCTGGGCAACAAGAGGTAAATTGCTTAACTTCTCTGTGTCTCATCTATAACTGGTGGTGGATATCGCACCTACCTTAAGGAGTCACTGTGAGGAGTAAACACAACCCTATTTACAGCATTTAGCACCCTGTGTCTCCCACAGCAAATGGTCAACAAGTGCTCCCAAGCTGGAAGTGGTTTCTTTTGAAATAGGTTCTGCATTTGAAATATATTCAAAAGTAAAAGAAAATTAATTTTAATACCTATGCTCAGTCACATTGCCTGATACATGCTTATGAACCCATGTTTAGTCCTCAACAGATTTCCATGCACTTTTTTTTACTCCTTCATTCACTCATTTGCTCACTGTCTTATGGCTCCAGCAAAATGATTTGAACCTCCAGCATGAGCTGAATCCTGTATCACAAGTTCTCATATCTAATGCTTATTTTAAAAAATGCAAATTGTATTGTCTCCCTTTTTCTGTTGAAGAAGTGGAGACTCAGAGACACTGATGACAGTGTCAGAAGGTGGAATCCCAGAGAACAAGGATTCCTTCTCCCACCCAGGAAACATTTACTTTTCTCCATCAGATTTTAGAATGAGCATGAACAGAGCAAACACAACGGACCACAAGGTCTTCTTCCACCAGTTAAAAGGTACTGACCTTCAATAAGTCAGTTCAGTTGCTCAGTCATGTCTGACTCTTTGCGACCCCGTGGACTGCAGCACGCCAGGCCTCTCTGTCCATCACCAACTCCCGGAGTTTACTCAAACTCGTGTCCATAGGGTCGGTGATGCCATCCAACCATCTCATCCTCTGTCGTCCCCTCTCCTCCTGCCTTCAATAGACTCAGTCTCAGTGTCTTCATTTATAGAATAGTAATGGCAATATCTGCCTTTCATAGTTGCTGCGTAACTAACTTGCTGTAATGGCACGCCGGGGGGGTCCAACAAATGGTTAGCTTTGTTGTTATCATTTGTATTTGTTCATGATTTCTTTGTAAAACTTAGCCTGCTCTTTCTAATGGAACACTAATATGCACCTTGTGTAGAATGCATTAGGGAAAACTTTTCATCTAAGTTTTTTTTAATATAAATGATGAAAAGGTAGCCTGAAATATTTTACACATCTGTTACAAAACCTCTGGGAGTTGTCTGGAAGAAAAGACTTGAATCCAAAGCAGGTGGCTGGGCAGGACATATTGGTCTGTGTGAAAGGTTGGACTTTCCTCAAAAGCTCACACTCTAAGGGAAAACTCCCAGGGAACTGTGAGAAAACAGTAATTAATGACTACAAACGCTGCTTCCAGTCCTCGTGATAAAGTTTCTGCACAGAGCCATAAAGAGATCAGTTCCACATTTCATATTCTCTTGCTAACCTCAAAGCATCATTAACCAACAAGAGTGAAGTCCTACTAAATCAAGGAACCAGCCGTGAGTTAAATGCACTAGGCATTTTGTGTGCTTTATCTCACTTTTATCCATACAACAAATGCCATGGGTTGAATTATCTGCTCCAGATCTAAATTCATATGTTGAAGACTTAACACTCAATGATCTTGTTTGGGTATAAGGTCTTTGCAGATATAATTAGTTAAGATGATGTCATCAGAGTCTGCCCTAACCCAATCTGACTATGTCTTTCAAAACAAAGTGAAATTTGGACACAGACCTGCACACAGGGAAAATATCATGTAAAGATGAAGGCAGAGATTGGGGTGATGACTCTACAAGCCAAAGAACACCAAAGGTTGCCAGTAAACCACCAGAAGCGAGAAGAAACGAATGGAACAGATTTTTCCTCAGAGCTGTCAGAAGAAAGCAACCCAGCCAACAGTTTGATCTTGGACTTCCAGCTTCTAGAAGTATGAGACAATAAATTTCTTTTGTCTAACCCAACCAGTTTATTGTACTTTGTTATGGCAGCCCTGGCAGTGCAGCAACAATCCACAGAGGGAAGTACTAATTTTCCCACTTTTTGAAAGCTTATGCTTAGGATATTTGTTTGTCAAATATCCCAAGGAACCAGAGTGAGTGATTGACAAAGCTGGTTGGAGAGCCTTATTCAAAGTCCATTCTGCTGGGCATTATGGGTTCCGTTTTATATCTTCCTTCTAATCTTTATGAGGAGAAAGGGCACCCCTTGGTATAATGTTGTGGCAGAGCAACACTTTCTCAGAATCCAGGTATATTTTGTAAAATACTCATTCACACCCATAAAGACTATTTGACCTACCCTAGTGAGAAACATCACACGCATGCATGCTGAGTCGCTTCAGTTGTGTCTGACTCCTTGCGACCCTATGGACTGTAGCCTGCCAGACTTTTCTGTCCACGGGATTCTCCAGGCAAGAATACTGGAGTGGGTTGCCATGCCCTCCTTCAGGGAATCTTCCTGACCCAGGGATCGAACTTGGGTCTCTTAAGTCTCCTGCATGGCAGGTAGGTTCTTTTACTACTAGTGGCACCTGACAACGCTTCAATAATAATAATAAACATTTAAAAGTACTTCATAGCACTCATTGGGGTTGGCTTAAGTTTTTGTAGAACTCCTGCAAGGACATGTTTTAATCCCAAAAAAAGGAACACAAAGAGGCTGTGGGATTTGCCAAAGCTAGGCAATGAGCATGTGGACAAGCCAGCACTAGAACCAAAGATTCCACATCCACCAGGTTGTCCTCCTACCATAAACACAAGCTTTACTTGCTTCTTTTGCACCCGATATGTTTACTTCTTACCTGGTAAGCAAGAGTACTGGGTAGCCAGGGTACCCTATTGGCAAAGAGCATGGCCATGGGTGTTGGACAGATGAGTTCAATTTTCAGTTATGTTCAGAAAGATCCTTAATCAGATGAACTGTAAAATGGACTGCTGTGAAGATTAATAAAATCAGCTGTAAAAGGTGTTCCACAGAGAATCCCACAGAAGAAGTCACATTGCACTTTTCAAAAGAATGCCTAGTGTAATCCCAGCCTCATCATTTATTCAGGGTTCTCTCTTGAGCTCTCTTCAACCTCCTTTACTTATGTGTTAACTCATATGTACTAAGCTTGCTGTGTTGCATGGATGCAATAACACTTTTGTGTTTTAACTTCTATGTGTACACAAACAATTAGTTATAAAGGGTCTGAAGAGCTGTTTTAAATGTGCAGAATAGAGAAGATATTAAATATTTGCTTAATGACTGAAAACTGCTATACCCCACCCCATCCCGAGACTTAACCTGTCATGGTAAACATAAAATGATAGGTTTCAACTAAACAGTATCTACCTTGGTGAGAAAAAGGAAGAGAGAGTTCATTTACTCTGAAAAACTAGAAACCATAACCACTACTTTGACTAATGAGAGAGCATCTCATGTCTTAGTTTTAATTTTAGCTAAGATCCAAAAGTTTCTTTGCAAAAACCCTCTGGGCACTTTCTTTTAAGTTAACTGTGAAATTAATTTTAAATCCTCTCATCCCCTATTTCAATATTACTACAAATAAAACATGTTTTAAACCACATTCCTGTGCAAATACTTTTTAGAAACACATATATGGATTTGTCTCTGAGGAATTCTAATAAATGTGCTGAAATTATGTCTAATCTGGACTTGATATCTGATAACTGGAGATGCTAGGAAGACATATCTCATAGTTTTACTTTGGAAACTAACCTCAAATGATACACTGAGTGTTCAAAGTCAATACCTATTAATGCTTGTACATATGGTATTAATTCCACATTAATTCTGTCAAAAGTGATATCATAGTTAGAAGTTCCAAATGATGACATCACTAAAACAACTTGGTTTTCATGAGTGTGGGACCAGTCAGTGCCAAAATCCAGTTCAATCTATTCATCTGTCTATTCTGACAAGTTCAGTTTAATTAGTTCATGGCCTCATAATGAACAAGAGACTGGCGTTCTGTCCAATTGCCAGAGCCGTTTCTATTCTCTTCAACTTAAGTGCCAAACGCTTACACGGCTTTGCCCAATTTATACCTTTGCCTATAATTACTGGTCCCCAAGGTGTGATTGTCCTTTTTCATAAGAGTTTGTGCAGCTGCCAACATGAAGTTGTAAATAAATTGTAATACCGTTGCTATGAGGTGTAAAAATCCCACAGCTCATATCCAGAGCCTTGTATAATAAACTCAAGTAAACATTCCATTTCCTGCAAGTGATTGTGGTCTGTGACTAGATTTAGAAAACAGGGCACTAAGTCATCTTTCTTTAATGAGTCGTTGAAAACAAAGTCGTATCCCATGAAACCAAAACCTGTCCTTGACAAAAACAAATAGCTTATTTGTAAAAGACCCTCCAAAAGGGGCAAATTTTTCTGTAGCTCATGATCCGAGTTCCATTTTTCCAGTTGCAAAGTGCTTAAACAATAGTAACTCCACTCACCCAACTACCAGTGAAATGCAGGAGACTGTTTTTTTAAAAGAGATACAATATGTTACAGGACAAAAGAAAACAGAATACAGAGGGACCCAGGTTTATGGTTTATCCTTCTACTTATTAGCTGGTGACCTGGGTCTTCTAAAACCTGAGCCTCAGTGTTTCTGACTGTGACTTAGGGGAAAAGATGGCTACAACACGATGTTGATGTTGGTGTCACGAAATGCAATAAACACAAAGCACCTAGCAACAGTTCAGTAAGTGACACAGGAATGGTCATCTCCTCCTCCATTTTCTTTGGAGTAGATGAAATACTCTGCATTTCCTGGTTTCCACTGGACCATCTCTTAGCTCTGGGAGTTGGTGATGGACAAAGAAGCCTGGCGTGCTACAGTCCATGGGGTCTCAAAGAGTCGGACACAACTGAGTGACTGAACAGGAACTGAATAGCACTGATCTTTTAGCTTACCGAGAGGAATGTGCCAGAGCTTAGGGCCAGGCCATATTTTTTCCAGCATCACTGTTATTAAAATCCCTAATAATGCTTTCCTTTAAAATTGCTTCATCTGTGAAAGGTGATCAAGACTGCCAAAATGAAACCCTATGAATTCTAGTAATTTCCAAAATTTGTTAAAACTATTGGAATTTTCTCATTTTGTCTTTTGAATCAAAAAATGTTTATTGCTTACTTTTCTTGGTTAATTATAGTAGAATTTAAGAAAGTTAACCACTTCACATCAGAATTTTATCCTATGGAAATCAGAGAGACTATGTGTTCGACTTAAACATTAAAACCATTTTATTTACGTTTGGACTAATTAGGAACATTAATAATTGCTAGTTAAGATCATTGTGCACCCAGTAACAGCCCAGGTCTTATAGTGGAAATTGAATTAAGATTAGCAGTTCATTCCTGTACATGGCAAAGACCGTTAATGCTTCCTAATATACATGGCTGGAAGGACCATGTGTATTTCCCAGCCTCCCTTGTAGTTAGTTTTCGTTTGGGATCATTTGACTAGTTTTGGCCAACAGACCATAGTTGGAAGCAATGTGTATTCCTTTTGTTTAAAGCAAGTTGAGACTAAATGAGCCTCCTCCATCTGTCTCTTCTGCAGCTACAGAGACCCAGGAAAATATGTACCAGAAGACACTGTCCAAGATGAAGTAGAACAAGATCACAGAATCTTGCACCAGTGAGAAATTAAACATTGTAATACTAATATCAAGTGTGTGATGGTGATTGTCTTTTGCATTAATTATCCTGTAAGCTTTTTACTAGATCACAGTTTATCTTGCTTTGTGTTCTAGAGAGGTTATGATTGATTTGTCAGCTTTAACCCGTCCCTGGGTATCCTTGGGATCACATTCAGTCTTCCCTTAAAGAATATATGTTCCCAAGTTACTATATGATCCTTCAACACCACTCCTGGGAATATGTCCAGGGAAAACTAATTCAAAAAGAGACATGCACTGAAATGTTCATAGCCACACTATTTACATAGTTGAGACATGGAAGAAACTTAAATGTCCACCAATAGATGAAAGGATGTGGTACATGTATGCTATGCTATGCTAAGTCGCTTCAGTCGTGTCTGACTCTGTGTGACCCCATAGACGGCAGCCCACCAGGCTCCCCCATCCCTGGGATTTTCCAGGCAAGCATACTTGAGTGGGTTGCCATTTCCTTCTCCAAGGTACATATATACTCAGCCATAAAATAAAATGAGATAATACTATCTGCAGCAACATGAATGGACCTAGAGATTGTCATACTAAGTAAAGTCAGACAGAGAAAGACAAATATCATGTTATTATATCGTATCACTTATATGTGGAATCTGAAATAAATGATACAAATGAACTTCTTTCCAAAACAGAAAGGGATTCACAGACACAGAAAACAAATTTATGGTTACCAAAGGGGATAATGGTGATGGAGAGCTAAATTAGGAGTTTGGAGTTAACATATAGAAACTCGTTTGCTCACTCATGTGTGCTCAGTCACTTGGTCATATTCAACTCTTTGCAACTCCATGGACTGTAGCCCCCGAGGTGTTTCTGTCCAAGGGATTTTCCTCCTCCAGGGGATTTTCCTGACCCAGGGATCAAACCAATGTCTCTTGTGTCTCCTGTATTGGCAGGCGGACTTTTTTACCACTAGTGCTACCTGGGAATAGAAACTACTATATATAAAATAAGTAAGCAGCAAGGACTTACTGTGTAACACAGGGAATTCTACTCAATAGCTTGCAATAACCTATAATGGAAATGATCTGAAAAAGAATATATACATATATATCTGAAAAAGAGTATCTATCTATCTATCTATAGATAGATAGGTTATATAGATATATAAATATGAATCATTTTTTCAGATATCTGAATTACTTTGGTCTACACCTGAAACTAACACAATATTGTAAGTTAACCATACATCAATTTTTTTAAATGTAATGGTGCAACATGAAAAAAAAAAGGTACTTTAAAACTGTACTTTAAAAAAAGTATACCTTTGCATTAAGCTGTGCTTGGTTTTCAAGGCATGTTTCCTATTTACAGTTGCCACGGGAAATTCACCAGACAAGGCATCATTGTGGTGAACGCAGCCTTCTCAAGTGGGTACCACTTTCACTTCTTCTTGATCCTACCATGTCTGCTGGGCACCATGTCCCATGGTGCCAGTGTTCATATTAGTTTCCTGTAGCTGCCCTAACAAATCACCATGACCTTGTTGGTTTTAAAGAACAGAAATGTATTCTATCACAATTTCAGACAGCAGAAGTGAGAATGAAGCGGCAGCATGCTCTGGTGCCTCTAGAGGTGGATTCATTCTTGCCTCTTCTAGGTTCCCACGGGGCTAACATTCCTTGGCTTTCTTGCCTCGCACTCTACTTCATCTTCACTCATCTTTCTCCTCCATATGTGTTTTCTCTTTTGTGTATTTCTTATAAGGAAACTTGCCATTGGACAGAGGGCCCATCCAAATCAGCCAGGATGATCTCTTTATCTCAAGATCCTTAATTTAGCTACATCTATATCTTTTTTTTCCAAATAAGATAACTGTCACAGATTCCAGGAATTGAGATTTGAACATCTCTTTTTGGAAACCATTTTTAGGTCTACTAAAATGTCTTTTGTGCTAAGGTAAGCAACACTGACCATCCCTCCTCATCTACACTGCCTTCTAATTGCTGTTGTTGTTCAGTTGCTCAGTCATGTCCAAATCTTTGTGACCCCATGGACTGCAGCATGCCCCGCTTCCCTGTCCTTCTGCCTTCCTCCTGCCTTCACTCTTTCCCAACATCAGGGTCTTTCCCAATGAGTTGGCTCTTCACATCAGGTGGCCAAACTATTGGAGCTTCAGCTTGGTATCAGCCCTTCCAATGAATATTCAGGGTTGATTTCTTTTAGGCTTTGACTTGCTTGATCTCCTTGCAGTCCAAGGGACTCTCAAAAGTCTTCTCCGCACCACAATTTTAAAGTATTAATTTTTTGGCACTCAGCCTTTGTTAAGGTCCAACTCTCACATCCATACATATACTGGAAAAACCATAGCTTTGACTATGCAGACCTTTAATCCGTTCATCTTAGGTGACCCTGCATGGCATGGCTCACAGCTTCATTGAGTTATACAAGCCCCTTTGTCATGAAAAGGCTATGATCCATGAAGGGATGCCTTCTAAGAGCAGGTTCTAAATCAGAGTTGCCTTGCTCCTCCTTGTCTTAGAGTTTTCATTACAGAAGGATAAAATATTGTTTTAGCTTTTCACTAGCACCTCCCACTTCCCTAAGACTCAGGCATAGACCATAGGCACACTGACCAACAGGACTTCCTTAGACATTGATTGTCGAGGTCCTGTCAAATCAACATTTTCTTTGGAAAGGACATTTCCTACCCTGAAAGATACTTAGGTCTGACCTGGGCAGCCATACTTAGAAGTTCACTAGTTCTTCATCAGGGTTTGATTTCCAGGACTACTCAAAATACAGACTCAAACCTGGACCCCAGGGATAGTTAGTTATTTTGTTTCTCTCAGTCCATGACACTCTGAAATCCTTGTAAACTCAATTACACATCACTCTTCTCTTAGCTCAGTGTAGATGTTTTGTTGTCATTGTTCAGTCTCCAAGACATGTCCGACTCTTTGTAACCCCACAGACTGCAGCACACCCAGCCTTCCAGTCCCTCACCATCTCCCAGAGTTCGTCCAAGTTCACGTCCATTGAACTGGTGATGCATAGATGCTTTGCTTAGTCACTCAGTAGTGTCTGACTGCTCTTGCAATCTCATGAACTGTAGCCCGCCAGGGTCCTCTGTCCATGAGGATTTCTCCAGGTAAGAATACTGGAGTGGTTGTCATGCCCTCTTCCAGGGGATCTTCCCAGACCAGAGATTGAACCCATGTCTCCTGCATTGCAGGTGAATTCTTTACCAGCTGAGCTACCAGGGAAGCCAGTAGATGCTTTACTGGCTTTAGTTAAAGTGAACTGAACTGACAAGCTAAGAATGCAACATTTCAAAATCACATATTGAATTACCAATATCCCCATCTTGAATAATTAGTACTTGAATAGCTAGTACTGAAATTAAATATATCAGAACAGAAATGGACCTTCAGTCATGTCACAAGCCTCTCATGTTTATAGATGAGAAAATTGAGATCCCAATACAATGAGTCACTAAGATCACTCAGCTATTTAATGGTGAGTAACAATTACCAGTTATATATGGGAGGTTTCCAAGACCTCTTATAACCACCGAGATTAAAAAACTTCAGCAGTAAGAAACCTTGAGTTTGAACCCAAATCCTGACACTTACTAACTGTTGGAAGTGGCTCCAAGGAAGTCATATGGCTTTTCTCAGCTTGAACTTCTTCCTCTGCAACATGGAAATGGGTACCATCCTTCTGATAATCTGTGCAGCTCAAGTAACACAGCAAGGGTAAAAGAATGTCTTGCCAACTGTCCACAACTAGAATGAGGTCCTCAACAATAGAGAGCATGTAGTATCCTTAGTTGCCACTCTGGCACATGGCTCCATGGCTGAAACTGGAGCAATGTTTAGGGAACGCTGAGCCAGTGGTCAAGGGAAGCAACCAGTTAATGAAAGTGCTTGAAAGTAGAAAGTGGTGTCACCTGCAAACACAATGAGATTGCATGGGAACAGAGACTACAAGCGTTGGCTCTGGAAGCTGACTGCCAAGATTCAAATCCAAACACCAGCACTTACCAGCTGTGCCACTTAGAGAAAAATCACTTAACGTCTCTGTGGTTCAGTTTCTCATTTGTAAAGGGAGAAGAGTCCTGGCACTCACCACATGGAGTTTAGGTGAGAACCAAATGATACAAGGCCTGGCATGGAGTGACTGCCCAGACGTATTTCATTGTAAGTTCATGTTTATATCCTTTCTTGGAAGGTATTCTAATCCAGCTTCTCTTTGTTTGTGTTTTCAACCCAATTTTGGCACTGTGCCAAAATTATCATGAGTTTCCACATGCCTTATCTCATTTTGACTTCTTTTAAAAAGTGAAGATCATAGAAATCTTTGTATTAACATACAAATATTCAAGGCAACAAAAGGCACACAGATAGCGGAGGACAATACATCAAGATTACATCATACTGCATCAAAGCAGTTCTCTGATACCTTAGGGAAGCACAGCTTTGAAAGAAGATGACAGAGCATTAGGCATATTACAAATGAGATTTCCATAAGCTCACCCAGAAGTGATGTGATTTAACCTGTGGTTCTCACTTGGTCTCCTGGCATTCCTTTAGAAATCCCATTGTCTGTCTAATCTGTTCTGAGCATCAGTAATCCTATAATTTTACTGGCAACAAATGACTACATGCTTATAACCCAAAGCTACTGCTGGGACTAAAGACAGTGATCCGCCCTCCCTACCTGCTCTTGCTTGGCACTTTCCCTGGGGTGCACTGCACCCAACTCTGCATCCTTCTAACAGATTTTACCTTCAAAACTCAATGCAAGTGCCCTTGTCACTTCAAAATATGTTCTCCTTGCTATTCCTCTACACGTTTAGCTACAAGATCCAGCGAGGAAGGACCTGAGTCAGATGCTTATTTATACCTGAGTGACGTAGCACAGTGTGCTGTAAGTACTCAGAAGTGTTTTTTTTGAATGAGACAAAAATCCATGACAAAGAATTTTAGTTAGCGTCAATGGTTTAAATTAACAAGCAGAAGTCCCAAATACTTTTATGAAAATGTATAAAATAAAAGCTTGAAATATAAAAAACATCTCATTTCCCTGATGATTGAGGAAAGATCAATTGTTATTTGACATTATCAATCTAGCTGTGGAATACTGATGGTCTGTGGAAACATTGGTTGAGACTAACTGAAGTATACTGTTCAAAACCACATTGAGACTGTTCTATACATCAGTGTCTCTTTTGCTGTTTCGTACACAGGGTTATTGTTACCATCTTTCTAAATTCCATATATATGCGTTAGTATACTGTATTGGTGTTTTTCCTTCTGGCTTACTTCACTCTGTATAATAGGCTCCAGTTTCATCCACCTCATTAGGACTGATTCAAATGTATTCTTTTTAATGGCTGAGTAATACTCCATTGTGTATATGTACCATAGCTTTCTTATCCATTCATCTGCTGATGGACATCTAGGTTGCTTCCATGTCCTGGCTATTATAAACAGTGCTGCGATGAACATTGGGGTACACGTGTCTCTTTCCCTTCTGGTTTCCTCAGTGTGTATGCCCAGCAGTGTTATTGCTGGATCATAAGGCAGAGGGAGAGGGTGGGAAGATTTGGGAGAATGGCATTGAAACATGTAAAATATCATGTATGAAACGAGATGCCAGTCCAGGTTCGATGCACGATACTGGATGCTTGGGGCTAAGGCACTGGGACGACCCAGAGGGGTGGTATGGGGAGGGAGGAGGGAGGAGGGTTCAGGATGGGGAACACATGTATACCTGTGGTGGATTCATTTTGATATTTGGCAAAACTAATACAATTATGTAAAGTTTAAAAATAAAATAAAATTAAAAAAAAAAAAAACACATTGAACAGTCATGTGATGTAGCAGCCTGGATGGGAGGGGAGTTTGGGGGAGAATGGATACATGTGTGTGTGTGGCTGAGTCCTTCGGCTATTCACCGGAAACTATCACAACATTGTTAATTGGCTATACCCAAATACAAAATAAAAATAACAAATTAAAAGGTATAAAGTGGAAAAAAAAATAGCACATAGATCAGATAAAAGGTGAAGTGTGATCACCTTGACAAAAACTAACATTTCCTGGCGACTCAGATGGTAAAGAAGCTGCCCTCAATGCAGGAGACACAGGTTCGATCCCTGGGTTGGGAAGATCCTCTGGAGAAGGGAAAGACTACCCACTCCAGTTTTCTGGATTGGAGAATCCCATAGACAGAGAAGCCTGGCAGGCTACAGTCCATGGGGTTAAAAGAGTTGGACAGGACTGAGCTAATAACACTTTATTCTTATTACCACAACTTGCACTCAACCCCCACTGTAACAAGGCATAAAACTGAGAAAATAATTAACTCCTACATACTGAGGCTTCCTATGTTTTAATGGCTATAAATCCATTCTTTCTAAACATCACAGAAGACTTGCAACTTAGACATTATCATTATTATTTAAAAATTTTAAAAACTGATGTTAATAAATGTTTTATGAACTACCCAGAGACAAAGAGCTAACCAGTCAAGAAGCTATAATTTAAATCCATGCATGGGATGCAAAGCCCATGAGCTTTCTCCACTACCTAGTTTGCAATAAGTAAGAGAGTAGAAAACTAACATAGAATTTGAAATTAGCAAATACTTGAAAATATCTTTACAGATAACCAGAGTTAAATATTCTATAAAATATGTTTTACAGTAAGTCCATTATACAGATGTAAAACCCAGGTCTAGAAAGGATAAGAAGCTAGTTCAAAGTCATATTACCCTCAGTTGTTCACATGTGTACAGTTGATTTACAATATTGTGTTTATTCCAGGTGTACGGAAAACTGATTCATTTATATATTTTTCTCAGTCTGTTTTCCATTATAGATTATTACAGAGTATACAGTTCTTCTGTTATACAGTAACTTATTTTTTTTCTATTTTATGTATAATGATTTATAACTGTTAACCCCAGACTCCTAATTTTCCCTCTCCACCATGCCTTTACCCCTTTGGTAACCAGAATAGAGTAAGCTTAACACTTTCATTCAATAACTAACTCACCAAGAATTTCTGAGCAGGTTTTTTTTTTTTTCTGTCACTGGAAACACAGGTATAAACAAGAATATTCAATAACTAACTCGCCAAGAATTTTTGAGCAGGTATTTCTTTTTCTGTCACTAGAAGCACAGGTCTAAACAAGAAATGACTCCAGCCTCAAGGAATTTTGCAATCTATTAAAGTAGACAGGCAAAGAAATATATAATGATAATACCATGTAATTCATACTCATAACAGGGCATTCCTTTGTATATTTCCCTAGGTTGTCATTATCAACTTTTAGTTTTCTGTTCTACCATTCCCCACATCAAAAAGCTCCTGAGAATACCTAAAATATTGGAAATATAGATCCACTGCAAGGTTAGTTTCATACATTTAATTAACCTCACACTATTAGAATAAAGCTTTCTGTTTTTATCTGTCCTCTTTCCCCGCTTCTTGGTAGCTGCCGCTTTCCAAAAGCCATATCACTCTCATAAAAGCTAATAGCTAAAGACCTTAGTAGACATGTCTACAAAAAAAGACATATGGATGGCTACTAGACACATGAAAAGATGCTCAACATCACTGATTATTAAAGAAAAGAAAAGCAAAACCACAATGAGGCACCACCTCACACCAGTCAGGATCAGATCAGATCAGATCAGTCGCTCAGTCGTGTCCGACTCTTTGAGACCCCATGAATCGCAGCACGCCAGGTCTCCCTGTCCATCACCAACTCCCAGAGTTCACTCAGACTCACGTCCATCGAGTCAGTGATGCCATCCAGCCATCTCATCCTCTGTCATCCCCTTCTCCTCTGTCCTCAATCCCTCCCAGCATCAGAGTCTTTTCCAATGACTCAATTCTTCGCATGAGGTGGCCAAAGTACTGGAGTTTCAGCTTTAGCATCATTCCCTCCAAAGAAATCCCAGGGCTGATCTCCTTCAGAATGGACTGGTTGGATCTCCTTGCAGTCCAAGGGACTCTCAAGAGTCTTCTCCAACACCACAGTTCAAAAGCATCAATTTTTCGGCGCTCAGCCTTCTTCACAGTCCAACTCTCACATCCATACATGATCACAGGAAAAACCATAGCCTTGACTAAACGGACCTTTGTTGGCAAAGTAACGTCTCTGCTTTTGAATATGCTATCTAGGTTGGTCATAACTTTCCTTCCAAGGAGTAAGTGTCTTTTAATTTCATGGCTGCAGACACCATCTGCAGTGATTTTGGAGCCCAGAAAAATAAAGTCTGATACTGTTTCCACTGTTTCCCCATCTATTTCCCATGAAGTGATGGGACTGGATTCCATGATCTTTGTTTTCTGAATGTTGAGCTTTAAGCCAACTTTTTCACTCTCCTCTTTCACTTTCATCAAGAGGCTTTTTAGTTCCTCTTCACTTTCTACCATAAGGGTGGTATCATCTGCATATCTGAGGTTATTGATATTTCTCCCGCCAATCTTGATTCCAGCTTGTGTTTCTTCCAGTCCAGCATTTCTCATGATGTACTCTGCGTATAAGTTAAATAAACAGGGTGACAGTATACAGCCTTGACGAACTCCTTTTCCTATTTGGAACCAGTGTGTTGTTCCATATCCAGTTCTAACTGTTGCTTCCTGACCTGCATACAAATTTCTCAAGAGGCAGATCAGGTGGTCTGGTATTCCCATCTCTTTCAGAATTTTCCACAGTTTATTGTGATCCACACAGTCAAAGGCTTTGGCATAGTCAATAAAGCAGAAATAGATGTTTTTTCTGGAACTCTCTTGCTTTTTCCATGATCCAGCGGATGTTGGCAATTTGATCTCTGGTTCCTCTGCCTTTTCTAAAACCAGCTTGAACATCAGGAAGTTCACAGTTCACATATTGCTGAAGCCTGGCTTGGAGAATTTTAAGCATTACTTTACTAGCGTGTGAGATGAGTGCAATTGTGCGGTAGTTTGAGCATTCTTTGGCATTGCTTTTCTTTGGGATTGGAATGAAAACTGACCTTTTCCAGTCCTGTGGCCACTGCTGAGTTTTCCAAATTTGCTGGCATATTGAGTGCAACACTTTCACAGCATCATCTTTCAGGATTTGGAATAGCTCAACTGGAATTCCATCATCTCCACTAGCTTTGTTCATAGTGATCCTTTCTAAGGCCCATTTGACTTCACATTCCAGGATGTCTGGCTCTAGGTCAGTGATCACACCATCATGATTATCTGGGTCATGAAGATCTTTTTTGTACAGTTCTTCTGTGTATTCTTGCCATCTCTTCTTAATATCTTCTGCTTCTGTTAGGTCCATGCCGTTTCTGCCCTTTATTGTGTCCATCTTTGCATGAAATGTTCCTTTGGTATCTCTGATTTTCTTGAAGAGATCCCTAGTCTTTCCCATTCCGTTGTTTTCCTCTATTTCTTTGCATTGATCACTGAAGAAGGCTTTCTTATCTCTTCTTGCTAATCTTTGGAACTCTGCATTCAGATGTTTATATCTTTCCTTTTCTCCTTTGCTTTTCACTTCTCTTCTTTTCATAGCTATTTGTAAGACCTCCCAGACAACCATTTTGCTTTTTTGCATTTCTTTTCCATGGGGATGGTCTTGATCCCTAAAAGTCTACAAATAATAAATGCTGGAGACAGTATGGAGAAAAGGAAACACCTCCTGCACTGTTGGTGGGAATATAAGTTGGTACAGACACTATGGAAAACAATGTGGAGGTTCCTCAGAAAACTGAAAATAGAATTACCACATGATTCAGCAATCCCACTCCTGGGAATATACCCAAAGAAAACTATAGTTGAAGAAAGATATATGCACCTCTATGTTCATAGAAGCACTGTTCACAAGAGTCAAAACATGCTAACAACCTAAATATCCATCAACAGATGAATGGATAAGGAAGATGTAGTACACATATATGATGGAATACGACTTGGACATAAAACAGAATAAAATAATGCTGTTTGCAGCAATGTGGATGCAACTAGAGATTATCAAAGTGAACTAAGTCAGAAAGGGAAAGGCAAATGCCATATTATATCACTTAGGTAAGAGACTTTTCCCAATATAGATGACTGAACTGAGAAGTAGGAGTTCATATTTTTTGCAAAATCCTATTGTGACTAAGGGCTTCCCTTGTGGCTCAGCTGGTAAAGAATCTGCCTACAATGTAGGAGGCCTGGGTTCGATCCCTGGGTTGGGAAGATCCCCTGGAGAAGGGAAAGGCTACCCACTCCAGTATTCTGGCCTAGAGAATTCCATGGACTATACAGTCCTTGGGTCCTGAGCATGAAAAAGAGGCTGACATGAGATGAAGCCCACAGCCCTGTAGGCATCTTCTTTATTCGAAGGATGAGGGGGAAAGATTGGAGGATTTCAGCCCTGAGAGTGGACTGCAGGTGAGCAACAGTGAATGCAGGTGCATCACTTGGGAGCTTCCTGTCAGCTAGGCCTGAAGGTGCTAAGGAATGGCACAGATGAACGTATCTACAAAATACAAGCTGATTCACAGGCAGAGAGAACAGCTTTATGGTTGCCAAAGGTGGGGCGAAGCAAGGACTGGGGGACTGGGGGGGTAGATGCAAACTATTGCATTTAGAATGGATAAACAACAAGATCCTAATGTATAGCACAGGAATGTCAATATCCTGTGATTACATCATAATGAAAAAATATTTTTAAATGTATTATTTTATTAAAAAAAAAAAAAAAAACTTCTGGCTATTCCTGACTGACAGAAACCAAGAAAGAGAAACTTTTCCAGGACTTTTGATCTTGGGACCAGAAACATCAAGATATGTTCTCTGCTGGGCAAATGATATAAGATGCAAATCCCAGGGCCCAGTTTTGGGAGAGAGCCAGGCCACATCTAGAGTCGCATATGTCTAAATGCCTAATGACCATCACCTCTTAGATGTCTCAAAGCTACCACAGCTCAATATGTCCAAAGCCAGATTCGTACCCTTCGCCCAAAATCTGGTTGTTTGTCAGAGTTCACTGTTGCAATGAGTATCATACCAAGCCACTTAATCATGCAAGCTGGAAATAAGATTTATCGGAGTTTCCTTCCTTCCCACCCCACTTCAAGTCCCACTATCACTCGCCCTTATTATAATCACTCCTAAACAGTTCTTCATTCTGTCCACTTTTCTCCTTACTTAACACCCTCGAGTCTAGGTGACAAAAAGTTCCCAAGTGATGCACCTGCATTCACTGTTGCTCACCTACAGTCCACTCTCAGAGGTAAAATTCTCCAGTCTTTCCCCTCATCCTTCAAATAAAGCAAACATCCTGCGGGGCTGTGGGCTTCATCCCGTGTCAGCCCACGTCATGCTCAAGAGCATCTGCCTTAGTCACACTAGGACTTTGCAAAAAATATGAGCTCCTATTTCTCAGTTCAGTCATCCACATCAGGAAAAATATCTCTTTCCTAAATGACCAGGTCATATCCTTCACTGTCAGCTCTTCTGTACCACTCAGAAAGCCAGAACAATCTGAATTCTCTTGAGGAATCCTCTACAGTTGCAAAAGTCCATTTACTTGTGTGAGTATCAGAATAAAGTTAATCTGCTCCCCCTGAATCCTTGACCTAAGGACCAGGTGGTAGGGATCGTGTTTGGTTTCTTTCTTCATTGTGTCCCTAAAACCCTACCACAGTGACCCATACAATGCATTCAAAATATCTGCTCTGTCAATGAATGCAAGTGTATTATATTTAACCCTTATTCTGTGTAATTGGTTCTGATGATGGTAGAAAATTGCAATTATTTCAAAAAGATTGAAAACAAAAATAAATATTATATTGGCAATTCCCTTAACTTTCTTTAAAAATATCAGGCATTTTTAAATCACAGGTGAGCTAAGTGCTAAATCCAAATGACCCACCTTGAGATTCATAGACAAAACAAGCGGTTATGGGGAGGGAGGAGGGAGGAGGGTTCAGGATGGGGAACACATGTATACCTGTGGCGGATTCATTTTGATATTTGGCAAAACTAATACAATTATGTAAAGTTTAAAAATAAAATAAAATTAGGAAAAAAAAAAAAAAGAAATACACACACACACACAAAAAACAAATGATTCCTTGTAACAAACTGATTGGCAAGGGAAAAAATGTCCCTACACTCATTTTAAAGGGCTTCTGTTTATATTTCTGGGATTGAGCTGTAGGAGTTGCTTGTATATTTCTGAGATTAATTCTTTGTCAGTTGCTTCAATTGCTATTATTTTCTCCCATTCTGGAGGCTGTCTTTTCACCTTGCTTATCGTTTCCTTTGTTGTGCAAAAGCTTTTAAGTTTAATTAGGTCCCATTTGTTTATTTTTTATTTTATTTCCAATATCCTGGGAGGTGGGTCATAGAGGATCCTGCTGTGATTTATGTCAGAGAGAGTTTTGCCTATATTTTTCTCTAAGAGTTTTATAGTTTCTGGTCTTAGGTTTAGATCTTTAATCCATTTTTAGTTTATTTTTGTGTATGGTGTTAGAAAGTTTTCTAGTTTCATTCTTTTACAAGTGGTTGACCAGTTTTCCCAGCATCACTTGTTAAAGAGATTATTTTTTCTCCATTGTATATTCTTGCCTCCTTTGTCGAAGATAAGGTGTCCATAGGTGTGTGGGTTTATCTCTGGGCTTTCTATTTTGTTTCATTGATCTATATTTCTGTCTTTGTGCTAGTACCATACTGTCTTGATGACTGTGGCTTTGTAGTAGAGCCTGAAGTCAGGCAGGTTGATTCCTCCAGTTCCATTCTTCTTTCTCAAGATTCGACCCAATCAAAAAATGGGTAAAAGAACTAAATAGACATTTCTCCAAAGAAGACATACAGATGGCTAACAAACACGTGAAAAGATGCTCAACATCACTCATTATCAGAGAAATGCAAATCAAAACCACAATGAGGTACCTTTTCATGCCAGTCAGAATGGCTGCTATCCAAAAGTCTACAAGCAATAAATGATGGAGAAGGTGTGCAGAAAAGGGAACCCTCTTACACTGTTGGTGGGAATGCAAATTGGTACAGCCACTACAGAGAACAGTGTGGAGATTCCTTAAAAAACTGGAAATAGAACTGCCTTATGATCCAGCAATCCCACTACTGGGCATACACACTGAGGAAACCAGAATTGAAAGAGACACGTGTACCCCAATGTTCATTGCAGCACTGTTTATAATAGCCAGGACATGAAAGCAACCTAGATGTCCATCAGCAGATGAATGGATAAGAAAGCTGTGGTACATATACACAATGGAGTATACAGTTCAGTTTAGTTCAGTCACTCAGTCGTGTCCAACTCTTTGTGACACCGTGAACCACAGCACTCTAGGCCTCCCTGTCCATCACCAACTCCCGGAGTTCACTTAGACTCACGTCCATCAAGTCAGTGATGCCATCCAGCCATCTCATCCTCTGTCATCCCCTTCTCCTCCTGCCCCCAATCCCTCCCAGCATCAGAGTCTTTTCCAATGAGTCAACTCTTCGCATGAGGTGGCCAAAGTACTGGAGTTTCAGCTTCAGCATCATTCCCTCCAAAGAAATCCCAGGGCTGATCTCCTTCAGAATGGACTGGTTGGATCTCCTTGCAGTTCAGGGGACTCTCAAGAGTCTTCTCCAACACCACAGTTCAAAAGCATCAATTCTTCGGCACTCAGCCTTCTTCACAGTCCAACTCTCACATCCATACATGATCACAGGAAAAACCATAGCCTTGACTAGACGGACCTTTGTTGGCAAAGTAATGTCTCTGCTTTTGAATATGCTATCTAGGTTGGTCATAACTTTCCTTCCAAGGAGTAAGCATTTTTTAATTTCATGGCTGCAGTCACCATCTGCAGTGATTTTAGAGCCCCCAAAAATAAAATCTGACACTGTTTCCACTGTTTCCCCATCTATTTCCAATCAAGTGATTGGATCAGATGCCATGATCTTAGTTTTCTGAATATTGAGCTTTAAGCCAACTTTTTCACTCTCCACTTTCACTTTCATCAAGAGGTTTTTTAGTTCCTCTTCACTTTCTGCCATCAGGGTGGTGTCATCTGCATATCTGAGGTTATTGATATTTCTCCTGGCAATCTTGATTCCAGCTTGTGTTTCTTCCAGTCCAGCATTTCTCATGATGTACTCTGCATGTAAGTTCAATAAGCAGGGTGATAATATACGGCCTTATTCAGCCATTAAAAAGAATACATTTGAATCAGTTCTAATAAGGTGGATGAAACTTGAGCCTATTATACAGAGTGAAGTAATCCAGAAAGAAAAACACCAATACAGTATTCTAACACATATATATGGAATTTAGAAAGATGGTTACAATAACCCTATATGCGAGACAGCAAAAGAGACACAGATATATAGAACTTTTGCACTCTGTGGGAGAGGCTGAGGGTGGGATGATTTGGGAGAATGGCATTGAAACATATATATTATCATATGTGAAATGAATTGCCAGTCCAGGTTCAATGCATGAGACAGGGTGCTCGGGGCTGGTGCACTGGGATGACCCAGAGGGATGGAATAGGGAGGGAGGTGGGAGGAGGGTTCAGGACGGGGAACACATGTAAACCCATGGTTAATTCATATCAATGTATGGCAAAACCGCTACAATATTGTAAAGTAATTAGCCTCCAATTAAAATACATAAATTTATATTTTAAAAAGGGGGCGGGGGGTGTTCCGTGGTGGCTCAGTGGTAAAGAATCTGCCTGCAATGTAGGAGCTCAGGAGATTCAGGTTTGATGCCTGGATTGGGAAGATCCCCTGGAGGAGGGCATGACAACCCACTCCAGTATTCCTGCCTAGAGAAACCCGTGGACAGAGGAGCCTGGCAGCTACAGCCCTTAGGGCTGCAAAGAGTTGGACATGACTGAAGTGACTTCAATCTGTCGACTAAAAAATTATAGTCACAACCTGAAAGTAGTTATTTTATTTGGCGAGAATGTTTAGGACTCCAAGCTGGGGAGACAGCATCTCAGTAGCTCTGAGAAAACTGCTCCAAGAAAGCAGAAGGGAAAATCAGGCTACATACAAGCTTGCAACAAAGGGAGCAGGCAGTCTGAACATCAAAGATCAGGTATCAAGTTAAGGAATTTAGCATTCTATGTATGGGGAGATTCGAGCCTCTGGGCTCACTGAATTCATTCCTTTCGTACACATGTCAGCTATCTGGGGCCAACCCTGTTTCCTTGTCCACCGTGTTTCTCAAATTCCTCCAGCTCCTCAGCAATTACCAGGGAGGGTAGCAGCATCTGCTGGATCATAGTTTGGGAGCCTTCATTCACATTTGGAGGCCAGGAATCGCTGATGGCTGTGACATTTCTTATTTATTAATATGGCAGGAGATAGTTCATTTCACAGTATGAACTATCATTTTAAAGTGTCTATGAATGCTTCCTAACACTACATCTGATTCAGGTTGTTGTTGAGTCGCTAAGTCATTTATTCTTGCCACCATTTCCTTGGGCTCCAAAATTACTGTGGACAGTGACTGCAGCCATGAAATTAAAAGACGTTTGCTCTTTGGAAGAATAGCTATGACAAACCCAGGCAGTGTGTTTGAAAGCAGAGACATCACTTTGCTGACAAAGGTCTGTATAGTCAAAGTTACGGTTTTTCCAGTTGTTATGTATGGGAGAGTTGGGCCATAAGGAAGGCTAAGTGCCAAAGAAATGATGCTTTCAAACTGTGGTGTTGGAGAAGATTCTTGAGAGTCCCTTGGACAGCAAGGAGATCAAACCAGTCAATCTTAAATCAACCCTGAATATTCACTGGAAGAACTTATGCTGAAGCTGAAGCTCCAATACTTTGGTCACCTGATGTGAAGAGCTGACTCTGGAAAAGACCTTGATGCTGGGAAAGATTGAGGGCAAGAGAAGGGGGCGACAGAGGATGAGTTGGTTGGATGACATCACTGACTCAAAGGACATGAGTTTGAGCAAACTCAGGGAGATAGTGATGGACAGAGAAGCCTGACATACTTCAGTCCATGGGGTCTAAACTATGTTTTAAATAGTAGGTCTTATAATAACACAAAAAAGTATGAAAAATAATCATGTGTCCGCCAGAAAATGGTCATAAATACTACACTCTCACCTCAATATTGAAAATGAAAGTGGCTGGGGCAAAGTGTGCCAGAGATGTGGGTACTTTGCCAGATCTTCCCTTCAGTTTCATGGGGAAGTTGGCTCGTGAACCATGGCAAAGATCATTGCTGATACTCCCCCAAATAATAAGCACCATTATCTGATAGTAGTGAATAGCTTCTTCCAGTTGGCTACAAGTGTTTCCTTTTCTAAACAGCTCAAAACCTAATACACAGTCTGTAGATTTTTGGAGCAGTTCTTGAAGCCTAAGAGGACGTTGTGTGGGACAGCTGAGACGCACGACAGTGAAAAGTTCCAGTCTCCTTTCCGCTGGAAGAGGGCATACCTAATGCTGTTTTGAATGGCCTTGTTTTTTAGGAAATGGTCCTGTCATTCAGGTTGAAGGACGCGGTTGCGTGACTAATTATGTTTTCATTGCAAACTGCTCCACCATCCATTATGCAAAAGCCTTAATGAGCTATTTCTAGAGAGGGCATACCACATTACAGTCTTTTCTAAGAAAACATTCAATGAATAATTTTAGTGCAAGAATGCCAGCTCTGATACCATCTTCTGTAGTGGGCCCTCTCTTTGATAAAAATGATCTCTCCTGCTTTTTAAGTGTTATCAGGATTCATCCATTGCTCTTCTATTCATACATTTAGGTTAAAAGAAAAAAAAAAGATTATCTTATTCATTAGTTCAGTTCAGTAGCTCAGTTGTGTCCAATTCTTTGTGATCCCATGGACTGCAGCATGCCAGGCTTCCCTGTCCATTACCGACTCCCGGAGCTTGCTCAAACTCATGTCCATTGAGTTGGTGATACCATCCAACAATCTCATCCTCTGTCATCCCCTTCTCCTTTTGCCTTCAGTCTTTCCCAACATCAGGGTCTTTTCCAATGAGTCAGTTCTTCACATCAGATAGCCAAAATATTGGAGTTTCAGCTTCAGCATCAGTCCTTCCGATGAATATTCAGGACTGATCTCCTTTTGGATGGACTAGTTGGATCTCCCTGCAGTCCAAGGGACTCGCAAAGGTCTTCTCCAACACCACAGTTCAAAAGCATCAATTCTTCTGTGCTCAGCTTTCTTTATAGTCCAACTCTCACATCCATACATGATTACTGGAAAACCATAGCTTTGACTAGATGGACCTTTGTTGGCAAAGCAATGTCTCTGCTTTTTAATATGCTGTCTAAGCTGGTCATAACTTTCCTTCCAAGGAGCAAGCTTTTTTTAATTTCATGACTGAAGTCACCATCTGCAGTGATTTTGGAGCCCAAGAAAATAAATTCTTTCACTGTTTCCACTGTTTCCCCATCTATTTGCCATGAAGTGATGGGACCGGATGCCATAATCTTCGTTTTTTGAATGTTGAATTTTAAGCCAGCTTTTTCCCTCTGCTCTTTCACTTTCATCAAGAGGTTCTTTAGTTCCTCTTCACTTTCTGCCATAAGGGTGGTGTCATCTGCATTTCTGAGGTTATTGATATTTCTCCCAGCAATCTTGATTCCAGCTTGTGTTTCATCCAGCCTGGCATTTTGCATGGTATGCTCTGCAGATTAGTTAAATAAGCAGGGTGACAATATACAACCTTGACATACTTCTTCCCCAACTTGGAACCAGTCTGTTTCTCCATGTCTGGTTCTAACTGTTACTTCTTGACCTGCATATAAGTTTCTCAAGAGGCAGGTAAAGTGGTCTGGTATTCCCATGTCTTGAAGAATTTCCCACTATTTGTTGTGATCTACACAGTCAAAGGCTTTGCCATAATCAATAAAGCAAAAGTAGATGTTTTTCTGGAATTCTCTTGTCTTATTCATACATTTTCATAAAAACACCCGAGGAGTGAACATAAGTCACTTGATGTGGTGTGACAAGGCTTTATTCATTATATATTAAGTGGAAATGTGAATATTATCCCACCACAGACAAAATAGATACAGGATTATTGATTCACAATTTCTAAAGCTGGTTCCAGGTACTATTGATAGTGACATGAATCAGCAGACTCTTCTGTAACTTTTTACACTCTAAATAGCTACTGTAGACTTGGATACCATTTTTGCTTTTTAAACAGCTTCTTGAGGTATATTTTACATATCATAAAATCTCCTCTCTGCAGGTATAAAAGTAAATAATCTCTAGTTAATTTACTGAGTGATACAACCATCACCATAAATCAATTTTAGAAAATCACCAGTCTCCTGATAAGATGCTTTGTGCCATTTACAGTCATCTCCTTTCCTACCCCTTTCACCAGACAACTACTGACCTACTTTATTTCTCTATAACTTTTCCTTTTCTGGACACTTCATGTACATGGAATCATAATATGTGACCTCTTGTGCCTGGCTTCTTTCACTTAGTATAATATTCTTGAGGTTCATACATAACATAGCATGCATCAGTGGCTTATTCCTTCTCATTCCATTGTATGGATACCTGTATTTTGTCTATGTATTTTCCAGTTGATGGGCTTTGGGTTGTGTGTACTCACTCATGTTCAGTTCTTTGCAGTCCCATAGACTATAGCCTGCGAGGCTCCTCTGCCCATGGAATTTCCCAGGCAAGAATACTGGAGTGTGTTGCCATTTCATACTCTAAGGGATCGTCCCAACGCAGGGATGGGAAGTCTCCTAAGTCTCCTTCATTGGCAAGCAAGGATTTTTCTTTTTTTAACACTGAGCCACATGGGAGTCCTAGTGGGCTTTAAGTTGCTTCTTTTTTTGGAGTCATCTTGAATGAAGATGTTGTGGATATTTGCATACAAATCTGTGAGCACACACTTCTTTGGGGTAGATACCTAGCAGTGAAATTTCTGGTCTGTTCAGTCTTATTTCACACAAATTCATTGGCGATATACATTTATATAAGTAACTTGTGCCCTATGGAAGGATATAAAATGAATGAAACTTATTCTCTTCTGGGGGAAATAAGACATGCACATAAGAAATATATAAAGTAGTGATCTAGAGAGGGGGATTTTGGAGGTAGGAGAGATTGGGTTCAGTAGAGAAACCCATGGACAGAGGAGTTTGATGGGCTACAGTCCATGGGGTTGCAAAGGTTTGGACACAACTTAGTGACTAACACTTTCATTTACAGTTATTACAAAATATTGTCCACATTCCTGTTATACAATATGTCCCTGAGCCCGTCTTACACCCAACAATTTGTACCTTCCACTTCCCCACCCCTATGTTGTCCCTTCTCCCAACTGCTTACCACTGATTTGTTCTGTATTCTCCCATGGCTCCAGTGGTAAAGAATCTGCCTGCAGCGCAGGAGACTCAGGAGATGCAGGTTCAATCCCTGGATTGGGAATATTCCCTGGAGGAAGAAATGGCCACCCACTCCAGTATTCTTGCCTGGAAAACCCCATGGACAGAGAAGCCTGGTGGGCTACAGTATATAGGGTCACAAAGAGTAGGATGTGGTTGAGCAAGGATGCATGATCCGTGAGTTAAGACAATAACTTGTTAGTCTTAGCTCAGGTTTAGTGACATTTCCAGTGCCCATCCCTATATAGCTCTCTTGTCTGTCATGTGCCAGCAATTGCTTTACTTTGTTGATATCACCATCATCATGTTGGACTCCTCTCTTCGTGTAAGCCCCAGAGGGCAGAAATTGCATTTTATTCATCCATGTATCTCAATATCCAAGAGCAAAGCCTAGCCCAAAATAGTTGTTTAGTTGCTGAGTAAAGTGATCTTCACTGAACATTTATTGAAAAACAAAAATGTTTAGCTGAAATGATAGAGAATCACATTAGATTCTATTGAATAACCTGGGGTAATTCAAAAACACTTATACAAAGTACCTTGGTTCTAAAAAGTCCAGAAAATGTCACAGCTGTGACTGTTCCCAACAGACCCATCCTCCCACTATTCTACCCAAAGAATGTTAAAGGTAGGTGGTAATCTCTCCGGGAAAATTAATTTAGAAATAGAGTGCAAACCATTTTGTTTATTTTTTCATTTATATTTTATATTGGAGTATAGTTGATTAACAATATTGTGTTAGTTTCAGATGTACAACGAAGTGATTCGGTTAAACATATACATGTATCTATTCTTTTTCAGATTCTTTTCCCACTTAGGTTACTACAAAACATTGAGCAGAGGTCCCTGTGCTATACAAAGCATGCCTGCTCAGTCACTTCAGTCTTGTCCGACTCTGTGCAACCCTGTAGACTGCAGCCTTCCAGGCTCCTCTGTCCATGGGATTCTCCAGGTAAGAATACTGGAGTGGGTTGCCATTTCCTCTTCCAGAGGATTTTCCCAACCCAGAGATCGAATCCGGGTCTCTTGTATCTCCTGCATTGGCAAAGGGTTGTTTATCACTAGAGCCACCTGGCAGCCCATGCAATACAGTGGGTCCATGTGTATATGTCAATCCCAAACTCCCAATTTATTCCTCCCTCAACATTTCCCCTTTGGGAATTATAAGTTTGTTTTCTTTTTCTTCCCCCCCATAAATTTGTTTTCTAAGTCTGTGAGTCTGTTTCAGTTTTGTAAATAAGTTCATCTGTATCATTTTTTTTCAGATTTTGCAAATAAGTGATATCGTATGATATTTGTCTTTGTCTGACTTCCCTCACTTCCTATGATAATCTCCATATCCATCCATGTTGCTGCAAGTGACGTTATTTCATGAGCTCTCCCAGTTCAAGTCTGCAGACTGCAGGATTCCCCAAGGACGTGTGGGCCTGGATGCCACTTTGTTAGGGAATCAGCCCTTCAGGTTGTGTGTTCTCCTGCAGGGCCACACGCCTGGTGGGATGAGCAAGTCACACGGCAAGGGTCCAGCAAGCACGGAACACCGACACTGAGCACAGAACCCCTGCCCCACGAGGCATCACAGACTACCATCCAGTGGTGACACCAGCAGTCCTCTCTGACCCAGAATGCGTGCTCATTCATTCGGTCGTGTTTGATTCTTTGTGACCCCATGGACTGTAGCTTACCAGGCTCTTCTGTCCACGGGATTTCCTCCTCCAGGGGATCTTCCCGACCCAGGGTTCAAACCCGGGTCTCCTGCGTCTCCTGCATTGTCAGGTGGATTCTATCACTGAGTCACCTGGGAAGTCCAGAGAGAAAGGATGCTTATTCATTTAAGAGGAACACAAAGAGGGCCTGTTGAAGGGAAAAAAAGATGAAGGAACTAACATTTCTTGGCAGTTCTTTGATAGTAAGAAACAAATAAATGATGCATCATTAAAGAAAAGAAAACATGCAGATACAGGGAGTAGCTCATCGAATTGAAAGGAAAGCCAAGGAAAAGAGCTTCACAGCAAGCAGGATTCAGGGTGGTTTCTGGAGATCCAGAAAGGGCATACAAGTGACTCGAAGGCACATTCATCTGCAGGAAGAACTCCAAGTGTTCTCCATTTTATTGTTCCCCCTTAACACCTAATTCCAGAGAGAGAACCTCTGATTGGTCTCAGTTTGGTCATATGGGCACCTTTTGGTGAGGAGAGGCAGGTCACTCTGATGGACAGTCTCATCACGGGGATATCCAGAGTATAGTGGGAGTGCCATTCCCAGAAAAAGGTTGTAGGTGTTGAACAGCAGGAGTAAGAGCTGACCCTTACACTTGTTCTCCTTGGGGCCTTCCCAGGTGGTGCTAGTGGAAAGAACCCGGCTGCCAATACAGGAGATGAAGGACAGGTGGGCTTGATCCCTGGAGGAGGGCATGGCAATGCACTCCAGTGTTCTTGCCTGGAGAATCCAGTGGACAGAGGAACCTGGTAGGCGCCGAAGAGTTGGACATGACTGAAGAGACATAGCTTGCATGCAGCAGCTTTAGGCAGTACCAGGGAAAGAAAGACTGAGTCTCAGCAAGCAGCAAGGGGTTTGAACAGAGAACTCGCCTGTGTTTAAAACCTGAGAGCGTCACTATTACAATTTTCCCTATATTGGTAAAATCTAGGCTCTTTCCACTATAAGCAAATTGAGCCGGGCCTTCAGAGGTGGCTGAGGTTCCAAATGGCAGAGATATAAAGGAGAAGAAAGTGGGAAATGACCGAGCCATTTGCTATGGCATGCATTTGATATTTGCAGCATTCACTTCAACTAGAGAAGCGGAGATCCTTTGTAAATGTTACAGCAATAAAAAAAAAAAAAAAAGCACGCTTGGAGTTTCCTCTGAGACTCACAAACATTCTACTAAAGGGAAAGCAATCCAAGGCAACATTTGTTTAAATTAAAAATAACAATAAAAGGGAAAACTTGACATCTATTCCCGGCCAAAAGGTTGAGCATTAAATAACATTTAAATTTGGCTTTGATTTAAAAAAAAAATGTATGTTGTTTTGGATAGCTATATTTAAGCAATTTTTGCAAGCCTCAGAGGGAACTAAAAATGCCTTAATTGCTTCCTCGTTTTTACATACTCTATTATATGGAATTTCAGCAGCATCTGTCACCAAATTACCAGTATTACAAAAACATTGTATATTTTATACGTGGAATAACCTCAAATACCTGAAAATACCTCCAAGTGTTTGAGGAGCCAATTGAGCTTTTTTTATTATTATTAAAAAAATATATTTAATTTCTGGTTATGCCTGGGTGTCTGGGACACACTTAAGGAATTCGTTGTTGTTGTTGTTGTTTTTCATTTTTTTTTATTCAAAATACTGACTTTCCCAATGAATTCCTCCCTAACTGAATACTCATGAGGCATATAGCTATCATCTTCTAAAAAACAAGAAAAGTTTACTTTCTTGATGTTTTAAAATATGAAACCTTGTATGAAGGATTCAAAGACAATGCAAATAGTGGATGAAAATTAACATTTCGGAAACACCCCCCAGGTACCAGGCAGGTAAGGAGGCACTTTCCATTTCAATACCTCAGTGATCCAAACCTCAGCTTTTAGAAAGAGCATTGTTATTACTCATCTCATCAAGGAATAGCATCCTTTGGAGGTGAGGGGACAGAAGATGAAAGCAAATTGCTCAAAGCCATGTAACAGTCAAGTGATGGAACTGTGTTTTAATCCCACAAGGTAAGACATAAAGTCCTCCCCTTTTAAAACAGAACACACACTTTGGCAGGAGTCTCCACTCCTTTGGCCTCGAGTTTCCACTCTTTTCCCATCTTCCAATAGTCTGTAAAATGAAAACAGAACTACTGGCCCCTGGTGCTTTGCCTCTTGGTGTGAATCCTAGCTTTTCCTCAGTCACTCAGTGACTCCACACCTGTCAGCCCCAGGGTTCACTCAGCTCCCTCACCCAATCTGTTATAGGATTGCCACCTTCCCAGCAATGTGGCAATCCGGGAGCTCTGAGGCAAAGAGGGTGGCAGAGGATGAGGTGATTAGATAGCATCACGGACTCAATAAATAAGAATTTGACAAACTGGGAGATAAGTGCAGGACAGGGGAGCCTGGCATGCCGCAGTCCATGAGGTCTCAAAGAGGCAGACACCACTTAGCAATAAAACAACTCTTCTATAAACCCTAAACTTGTTGTCAAGTTTTGGCAGTGTCATCTACATACCTTGGGTGACACAGAGAGCTCAAATCTGATGCTCTGTGACAACCGAGAAGGGTAGGATGGGCCAGGAGGCGGGAGGGAGGTTCAAGACAGAAGGGACATATGCAAACCTATACTCCAAGCTGATCCATGTTGATATGTATGGCAGAAACCAACACAATACTGTAAAGCAATTATCCTCCAATACATAAATCAAAATATAAACAAATAAATAAATCCAAATAAATAAATGCTTTTGAAAATATAAAAAAAATTAACATATTAAATCAATGAACTGTATGGTATGTGAACTGTATATCTCAATAGAGCTGCTATTTACAGAAAAATGTATACCAGAGAAATAAAAACATGTTAATATAAAATAAATAAATAAATAAAAAATAGATTAAAAAAAAACAAACCTGCCCAGTCCTCTTTCCTCAATACATGAGACTCACGTTTCATTCTCTGTCATCTGTCAACTTCCGGCCTCCAGCAGGAGGCTCTGAGCATTGTGAGGCCTGGGCTGAGTCTTCTTGGTCACTGTGTCCCCACACCGAGCACAGAGGATGTGATGTAGGATCTGAGCTCAGTAGATGCTGGCTCAATGAGAGAACAAATGAAGGAATAAACACATCACATACGCTAGCAGATGGGTAAATGCTCTGAAGTGAGAACAAAGCATCACAAACAGCATTATTGACTCTGGCCTTTGAAAGTCTTTTTTACGTATGCTGCTTCTCTGTTTCTGGCTGTTCTCTTTCCTCCAATCAGCAACATCTATTCACTGTCCCCTGAGTTCACCCTTCCCTACTTCCCTGATATGTTGGTTCTCTCATTGTCCCTCGGGTATATCCTAACTACAATTAGATAGATACCATATGCACCACAGACCCTCACAGCCTGGCCCCAGCTCTCCTTTGTCAACAATTTTACCCAGTGAACCCCAAAGTCAAGGTAAAATGCAGTTACTGTTAGTTTTTTTTTTTTTTAATCCTTTGTGTGGTCAATGCCTATCAATTTCTCAAAGGCCAGTTCATGGTCAACTTCACTGCAAAGAACTTTCTGATCTGCCTCTTCTTGCTGATTTCTTCTATTAGAATTCCTAGTTCATTCAGTTGATGTACGGATCCGGGTCTCGTCAGAGAAAAGTAAGCCATGCCTGAGAGCACAACAGACAATTTAACATAAAGAATTACTAAGCATGTTGTTGGAAGGTCCAGGAGAGTGAATAGAACACAGTGAGACTGTGCCGAGGTTAACAACGCCAGAGCACTACCCACGCTGGCCCAGAGGGGTGAGTGGTGGACGTTGTATCACCAGGACTCAGAATCGACAATCCACCCTGAGACTTCCCACAGGGGCTGGAACAAGTGGGAAGCCTTGAATCCTGCCAGCAGAGAGGAGAGCAGACGGACAGACTGCCTTTCTCACTTTCCCCGCTGTCCACTTTCCTGAAAGGATCGGCATTGGCCTGTTGATTAGGGAGGCTGACCACAAAGTTTGCAGAGGTCACTCCCTGTGATACAGAGCAGATGACGAGGAGGGTGTAGAATGACTCCAAACGCAACTAGCAGAAAATACCGCATATCGTACAGTTGTGTATTTGTCGTTATGTTTACGTATGGACAGTGAGTCTCCTCCAGGCAGACACCGTGCCCTACACATCTGTGTGTCTTCAACACGAAGGGCAGTGTCTTCACCTGGATCCTTGGGAATAAGGGAAAAGGAGGAGGAAAAGGAAGTGATGGGGAGAAGAAGACTACAGCAGTTATGAATGAATAAAGAATTATTCATTCTTTCTAATAATGCAAAGAATTTTTCAGTCTGTCAGAGGAAGTGCAATCTACTGCTGTTAAAACTTTAAAACTTCACTAATGGCTTACTAACTGCTTTCTCTCCTCTCACTTACCCTTTACTGTTATGTTTCTATGTCCCTCTTTTCTTTTTTTTTTTTTAATTATTCCTTCCATTCAAGCAAAACTGGCATTGCATTTATTTTTAAATCAGATGATAGATACATACATACATAGATGCACAGATGTAGAGATATGTTTTTTGATTACACGGTATTCATTTTGATTCCATTGTACTATTTTGTTATTTATGTAATGGAAATCCTGAGTGGACTAGCTCAAACCCCTAACGGTATTCCATGGAAGGATGTAAAGTATCTGATGGAATGCCAGCACTGGGAACTATTTCAATGGGAAGAGAGGATAGTTAGGTCTGGTGCTTAGCAGAGGGCTGGACACTGTTCTGCCTCATCACCACTTCTCCACGTGCATCTTCTTCATCTTTCTCTCTTACTCCCCAGACAGTGGGACCCACAGTGAGTTGTTTCTTTTCCTGAGTTGCTTCTTTTCCTGCTCTCATTTTCAGGCACCCAGAAAGATACTAAGCTCAGTTTCATTTCTACAGTTCCTGAAGAAGCATCCTGAATGGCCTTCTGTTTTCATACCCATAGTCACTCAGATGCTCAAAGCATGCTTGATTGCCAATCCATCCCAGTGATTGGCTAATTGCTAAGATTTTTGGACCTTTTCTGTACAAGGTTTCCATCTATTTCCTCCTGCTCCTCCTTCTTCTGATACTTCTTTTTTTTTTTTTTTTTTTCATTTTAAGAGGAATTAACCTCAGAAATGCTCATTGTATCTTAGTTCCTTCTGCAAAAATGTACTTCAAAACACACCACTAGATTCATTACTAAAGTTGTTACTTCTCTCCTTTTCCTTTTTAAAATTACATGCAAATTAGTTTATAGAAATCAATGAAGAACTTACTATGTACAAGGCATCATGATTAGTACTTTGTGGTGATTTTTCTCTGGGTATCTCAGAGTATTTACATACTAACTTGAGACAATGAAAATATATGTGAGGAAGCTTCTGCCTCTTCAGGGCTTGCGTTTCTAGTCAAAGGAGAAATACAAGAAAATAGTCACAGAAGAAACATTTCCTAGCACAGAGAATTAACACTATGGGTCTTGGTTTTTAAAATCACCTGTCAACATCGTCTTTAATCCCTGCAACAACAGTATGCTTACTTTTATGCCATTTCCTAATCATAAACATTACCCTGTGCTCTATCCAACACCCATTTCTGAAGAGCCCATGTTATACCTGAGACAATGTGAGGCTCTTAGGAAACAAAATGAGTAGAAAAATGAGAGACTGTGATGAATTTCTCAAGAGACCTGGACCCTAGCATCCCAAGGATGGAGGGGCCGATCCTGCCTCCTCAAATGACTGCATGTGTCTTAAAGGTAAATGGGCGTCCACTGAGTACCAAAGGAGCTGAAGCTATTACGGGCAGAGAAGGAGCAAAAGGACCCAACAATTACACCACTCCGGCTCACAGACATTCTGCTCCTCCTGGGGTGGATTTTATATTTTCTCTGCGTTCCTGTATGTGGATTGCACACAGCACCCACCCCATGGATGTTGAGTTTGGTCATGTCATTTTCAAGCTGATCTGATGCACACCCTGTAGGTACAGAAGATTTACACTCCATTGCATGCATTTCTGCAGGCTCTCTGACACTCACTTCTCTCTGCCATGAAGACACCAGGTCCCCAGGAAGAACTGCTCCTTCATCCTTCTTCCTGGATGGCAGTCCACCCACAGTCACCAGCATATTTGAGATTGCCTTCAAGATTGGGGGCCAGAGGTGTTTGCTATTGTTGTTAATGCAGCAAAACTGAATCACACAAATCTTTCTTCCTCTATTACCTCTATCTCATAGAAAAATACTTTGTAGTTCTAAAACTTCTGTACAGTAACATGCACTAAGCATAATACTAAGAGCTGTTGCTTTTATAATTCTTTTTTTTTATTTAAAGCTAAGCCAATGTTTGTGTATTAATCAATTTGATTCTGCTGGTTTCTAAAAGAAGAAATTTAGCAGAGGGCTGGATACTGTTCCTACCTCGTCTCCACTTCTCCAGGTGCTGCTTTCTTTCCTCCCACTTACACTTTACTGTTATGTTTCTATGTCCCTTTCCTTTTTTAAACATTTCTTCCAGAAGAAATATTCCAAGGCCCAACAACTCTTTCTTAAAGAGGTCTGCTGATTCTTCTGCTCCATGACAGTCCCATTGTTTTTATAAGTGTTGCTGAAAAATTAAAAGATAGTAAATAGAGACCATGTGGTTTGGGGAGAATACAAAGAAAAAGAACTGAGTCATGAGTCTAGTCAGTTCTGACACTAAAAATAAGCCACACTCCCACTCTGGTTGAAGTTTCCTTGTTATAAAATGAAGAGGACAAAGGGCAAATCTTCGAGGTCCTTCCTTTTATAAAATTACTTTGTTTTAATTTACCTAAACATTAAAAAAAAATATGAATTCTCAGATTCAGAGGATCCTTTTGCACCAGGTTCATCATATAACTCCCAGCGTCCAGCCCAGTACCAAGCATGGAATAGATCATTTTTTTAATGAATCAATGAATGAGTAATGACAATTATGAAACATATACACTGAACATTACTCTGTTCCAGGTAGAGTGCTAGCCATGAAGATCACAGAGTGGAAGGAGATACAGTCCCAAACATGCAGAAGGCAGAGATACACTAAAAACTGTTGCTGCTGCTAAGTCGCTTCAGTGGTGTGACCCTGTGTGACCCCATAGATGGCAGCCCACCAGGCTCCCCCATCCCTGGGATTCTCCAGGCAAGAACACTGGAGTGGGTTGCCATTTCCTTCTCCAATGCATGAAAGTGAAAAGTGAAAGTGAAGTCACTCAGTCGTGTCCAACTCTTCGCGACCCCATGGACTGCAGCCCACCAGGCTCCTCCATCCATGGGATTTTCCAGGCAAGAGTACTGGAGTGGGGTGCGATCGCCTTCTCCGACACTAAAAACTATCTGCAGTAAATTACAGTGAACACAGCGACAGGCACAAGGCGATACACACATCCACAGAGTAGACAGCTGGCGTCCAGAAAGGCTTTCTACTTCTCAAAATGCTTGCCCCTCTATTAAGAGTGTTTTCAGAGTCATATTTGAGAAGGTGCTATTTAGGGATTACAAAATATCAGTCAGGTGAAACGTGTCTTCTTAAGCACCATATAAAACTGCTTCAGGAAACTTAAGAGGAGCAGGAGGATAATAAAACCCATGCTTCCATAAATTGGGAATAATGGAGAAAACAGAGCTCTTCAAACAACTGCTCAGGAGACATCCCAAGAGATAGAAATTTAAGCCGAGAGAAGATTTTTTTTTTCCTAGTCTGGGTGTGAGTCTTGATCACCGTGTACTAAATAAGAAGTAGGTAACACTATATTTATAAACTATGTATGCAGTTCTTTTCAAGAGGGCTATGGAAGGGTCTCCTTCCAGCTGAGAAATTTCGAATCAAGAGATGAACTCCTGTTTGCCAGTGGTTTCAACTACCGTTATTTGACCACTTCTCTATTTAGAACTCCTCCAAACTTATATAGCATATTACATCTAATTAATTGAGTGTTTATGCCTTAAAGAGTTATTTGCTTGTGACTATAGTGAAATTTCCAGGATTTATGACAGGAACATTTGAGAACAGCAACATGTGTTTCCCTCCGATTTGTATAGCTTCATTCATTATAATTTTTCCTGATGTTTTGCCTACCATATTATTAACTTCCCCAAAGCAATGAAATACCAGCTTGTCTTCTCACAGCAGAGAAATGAGAGGAATAATTATGAACGTGGAAATCCCAGTGAAAACATGCTTCTATTGAAAGAAGCTAGTAGTCCAAGAAGGAGTTCCCTGGATTTATGAAGACCATTTAAAAAAAAAAAAAGCAAACATGCAGGAAAACAGATGCATTTTTTCATCCAGCATTTGGACAGTCTATATGCAGGGAAAAGAAATCTTTTATATAATAAACAGATAAACACACACACATAAAAATATCAGTGGACAATAATTTATATTTTGCCATAAGTTGTAGAGTCGGAATAAATCATCCAAGTTTCAAGTGTATGCCATGCATAAATATTTAATCACCGTGAAGTGTTCTTTTCAGAATGTAAGAGTCTGTAACCATAGTGTTTGATCTGTAACTGACTCTGGGGGCAGTGCTAAGATGCATTTCTCACGACCCGGGGCTACTTGAGAGGTTACGGAGATGGAGGAGTGGGGAGGACAGTGCGAAATAGACTCTGATGCCTGTCCCTGCAAAGATGTGGGGCAGTCTGGGAAAACAATTCCAGCCTGGGCTGTAGATCAGTGGTTCTTTTACAAAGAGCTGGGGGGTGACAGGACCACCACAGTCATTTGTGTTTATTGTTCAACCAGGTGTCAGGGGCCATCCAGGACCAAGGACGACCACATGAAGAAGCCAGAGGATGGGCGTGGGCTGGGGCAAGGACAGAGAGGACCTGGGACAAGAGAGAAGCAGCTCCCTCTCCCTCCTGTTGGAGATGATGTTTGTGTTATGACATTCTGCCGCCTCCATTGTTGTTTCTCACAACATCATGGGCCGCTTGGCACCCTGACCATCCGGGTGGCCGCTCATAAAAGGAAAAAAAGAAACCCTGGATTTACTCTCTTCCTTCAGAAACGTTCCCTTGCCTTTCTATTCCGTGTGGCCATGTTTTCCTTGCCAACCCTGATATTTCTCTTTCATTTACATGACCCTTCCACTGGTCACTAATTCCAAAGGTGTATTCGTGAAGAGGAGGTTAGCTTGGAAAATAACTCCCAAACTGAATGCCTCCTCCCAGAATCTGTGCCTCAAAGCTGCTCCACAACTTGAAGTTATTTCTATCTGTGTAAATGTGGGAGAAGGGGATAGTTCCCAAAGAAAACGTCACCCAAGTGATGAGGTTGGGATAATGTATATTGTTTAGTAAATGTATTGATGATATGACATTCATTGTGAAACTTTGTTAAGTCTCAAAAGAAAGTTTTGGGGTTTCAGGGATGCCTGGTTTTCAGTGTTTTATCTTTCAATCCCTAACATTTATAATCATTTTCATTATAAATAAGACCTCTGTAGAAATGACCCAAATTCACCTTTTAAAACCACCTCATTCTTAGAACCAATGCCATCTCTGATGAGTGAGCCCACACGAATAATAAAAACTAACAATTCAGAGGAGACAGAATGGACCACCAGTTGACCACAGTACAATACTCATGAGATCTATAGGAAGAATGGCAATTGTCATCAAGAAACAAAACCATTTCTATTCTAAACTTGATTATTCTCTGATTTTGTAGCAGCTGTAAGGCCCACACTGCAGGTTATTCCCAAAAGAACTTAAGATTTTTTATATTAACTAATCAACTTTGCATACTCTAAAAGCCTAGCTGCATTGATAATCATTACATTTTAGACAATGAAGTAGGTTTTCTGAAGTCAAGCTTTATTATAAGATTGAGAGTTGAATTGGGATAACTTGTCTTGAAACTTCTATGCAAGAATTAATCCAGTAATTATGCTGGAGATCACTTAATATCATGGTCACATTTCTTAAAACACAAGGATCTAGTAAATTTGCTAATATTTAGAATATAATAAAAACATAATTGTGGTACATAGTTTCTATGACAAATCTAGACAGTGTGTTAAAAAGCAGAGACATCACCTTGCTAACAAAGCTATGGTTTTTCCAGCAGTCATGTGTGGATGTGAGGGTCGGACCATAAAGAAGGCTGAGCTCTGAAAAACAGATGCTTTTGAATTGTGATGCTGGAGAAGACTTGAGAGTCCCTTGGACTGCAAGGAGATCAAACAGTCAATCCTAAAGGAAAGCAACCCTGAGTATTCATTCGAAAGACTGATGCTAGAACTGAAGTTCCAGTTGGCCACCTGATATGAAGAGCTGACTCATTGGAAAAGACCCTGATGCTGGGAAAGAATGAAGGCAAAAGAAGAGGGGATGGATTAGATAGCTTCACCAACTCAGTGGACATGAATTTGAGCAAACTCTGAGAGACAGTAGAGGACAGAGAAGTCTGGTGTGCTGCAATTCATGGGGTCGCAAAGAATCAGACACAACTGAACGACAAGTAAGAAGCCTATAAAGTGATCCTAGTGAACCCTGCCTCCTGATATTTATCCCCTTGTGTTATCCTTTGTTTATAGGCTTGCTTCTATATAGCAGCATACAGCAACTCTCTCCCTTTCTCTCTCTTCTAACTTTTCTCCTCTCTCTCCCAGGGTACTCTAGGGGCTGTAACCTTCTGTGTTGTGAGTGGCCCTCTGGATAAAGCTGTGTAACAAGGAACTGCTGTCTACATCAAGGAGGCAGGTGAGTGAGCTTAGAAACAAATCCTCCAATCTTCTCTCAGCCCAGCCTTGAGATGTCTGCAGCCCTGGCCAATCTCTAGATTGCAGCCTGTGAGAAACTCTGAGTCAGAGAAGCTTTACCCAAATTCATTCACCCACATAATCCCTGCAGTAATAAATGTTCTTTGAAGCTGCTAAATTTGGGGATTGTTTGTTTAATTATAAATAATAATTATTTATTTATTCTTCCCAACTTCAAGGCAGTGTCTCTAACTCACTGCTGAGGTCTACTCTAAAACTTTGGCTGTTGAAATAAGATCATTGATTAAAAAAAAACAAAAAAAACAAATAAAACACAGATGAATAGATAAAGAAGATGCAATATATACATTCAATGGAATACTGTTATCATTGTTCAGTCACTCACTTGTCTCCAATTCTTTGTAATCCCAAGGACTGCAACATGCCAGGCTTCCCTGTCTCCCGGAGTTTGCTCAAACTCGTGTCCATTGAGTTGGTGATGCCATGCAACCATCTTGTCCTCTGTCGCCCCCTTCTCCTCCTGCCTTCGACCTTTCCCAGCATCAGGATCTTTTCCAATGAGTCAGCTCTTCACATCAGATAACTAAAGTATTGGAGGTTCAGCATTAGTCCTTCCAAAGAATAATCAGGATTGATTTCCTTTAGAATTGACTGGTTTGATCTCCTTACAGTCCAAGGGACTCTCAAGAGCCTTCTCCAGCACCTTCTCCAGTTCGAAAGCATCAGCTGTTGGGCACTCAGCTTTCTTTATGGTTCAACACTTACATCCATACATGAATACTGGAAAAACCATAGCTTTAACTATAAGGACCTCTGTCGGCAAAGTAATGTCTCTGCTTTTTAATATGCTGTCTAGGTTTGTCATACATTTTCTTCCAAGGAGCAAAGTCTTTTAATTTCTTGGCTGCCATCACCATCTGCAGCTATTTTGGAGCCCAAGAATATAAAGCCTGTCACTGTTTCCATTATTTCCCCAACTATTCAGCATGAAGTAATGGGACCAGATGCCATGATCTTTGTTTTTTGAATGGTGGGTTTTATGTTAGCTTTTTCACTCTCCTGTTTCATCTTTATCAAGAGGCTCTAAAATAATGCCATTTGCAGTCATATGAATGGACCTAGAGATTATATCATAAGTGAATTAAGTCAGACAGACCAAGACGAATATCACATGATATCACTTATGTAAAATATGATACAAATCAACTTGTTTACAAAATAAAAATAGACTCACAGACATAGAAAACAAACCTTGTTACCAAAGAGGAAAGAAGTAGAGGGAGGGGTAAATCAGGAGTTTGGGATTAAAATATACACATTACTATATATGGAGGAGATAACCAACAAGGATCTACTGTATAACACAGGAAACTGTATTCAGTATCTTCTAATAACCTGTAATGGAAAATAATCTAAAAAATTCATATATATATATATAAAATCATATACATATAAACATATATTTATACATGTAATTGATCACTTTGCTATGCACCTGGAACTAACACAATATTGTAAAGCAACTATATTTGAATAATTTTTTTAAATGAGACCCCAAGATCACAGCTTGTCTTACTACGAACCTAAAAATATATATGTAAAAAATCATACGTATATATGTATAAAATTGAATCACTTTGCTGTACAGCTTTGCTGTACAGTAACACAGCATTGTAAATCAACTACATTTAAATAAAAATTTAAAAAATTTGAAAACCCAAGATCACAAATTATCTTACCATGGCTTATTAGCAAAATCTTCTCCAAAATTAATGTGAAACATGAAATCTCCGTATTCCTTATGCAGCTCTTATCCTGTAGCACACTGCATATTAAATTGACTTATTTATCATGTGTATTATTTATTTTCTTTCTCTCCCATTATATATGCTCTACCAAGTCACAGATCTCATCTTTTTTTCTTTTAACCCATATATTCCAAGGACTAAAACCAGTGCTAAGTTCATATCAATCACCCAATAAATGCTTCATATTTGGAGGATTTTGACCTGGTTTGATGTCAAATTCACAGTCTCCAGCCACAAGCCATAAACTATGTTGTTCCCCGTTCATACCTTCCACCTTTCTAAAACTGCAGTCTCCCCATGGCCATGCATTCCACCGGGAATGCCCTGTACCTTAGGTTGCATTCCGCAGAAACACACTGTGAGACAAGTATTTGTGTGTGAGCGATTTATGAAGGATGTGTGCCCAGGAGAAACCAGCAAGAGTGCGCAAGGGTGTGATTTCAGGCAGAGTCCCAGAGAGGGTAGATTCAGCTCTTCCCACTGGGGAACCCTTAAGTGTAAATTATGCCTCCAACTCTGACCCAGTCCTAGGCAAAAGAGTTGAGCTTTCATACTCCCATGCTAATTAGTCATCAACTAGGGCGGCCCCAGGGACATAAACTCCCAGGTACTTGTAGCTGTCTGCAAGTTTGGGGAAAGCCAAGGGCAGGCCTCCAACCAAGAGACTCAGGTACAGTCTTTAGAGGCAGAGGAGCTCAGACACTTGGAGAAGAGAGCAAAGAGACAGTTATGGGACGCAGGGATATCTGAGCAGAGCCCCCAGAGTGCCTCCTACACCCATATTTTCCCCAGTTTACTTTACTAAAATCTTACTCATCCACCAAATATTTCTTTCTTTATGTATCTTAGTGGCTTCTCTGGTAGCTCAGCTGGTAAAGAATCCGCTTGCAATTCAGGAGACCCCGGTTCGCTTCCTGGGTTGGGAAGATGCCCTGGAGAAGGGATAGGCTACCCACTCCAGTATTCCTGGGCTTCCCTGGTGACTCAGATGGTAAAGAATCCACCTGCAATGTGGGAGACCTGGATTTGGTCTCTGGGTTGCTAAGCTTCTCTGGAGGAGGGCATGGAAACCCAGTCCAGTATTCTTGCCTGAAGAATACCCATGGACAGAGGAACCTGGAGGCCTACAGTCCATGGGGTCACAAAGAGTTGGGCATGATTGAGCGACTAAGCACAGCACAGCACATGTATCTTAGGGCTATACTAGAGCCACACATAGTGCTCTATTATTTTTCATTAACTTTCCCTCCCCTTTCCTAGACCATAAAATCCATAATGACAGAGATGGTCTGCTCTAGATACGTGTGTTTCTACACTGTGTTGTGAATAGTAGCCATGCCATTGACTTCCCTGGTGGCTCAGAGAGTAAAGCATCTGCCTGCAATGTGGGAGACCTGGGTTCAATCCCTGGGTCAGATCCAAGATCCCCTGGAGAAGGAAATGGCAACCCACTCCAGTAGTCTTGCCTGGAAAATACCATGGATGGAGAAGCCTAGTAGGCTACAGTCCATGGAGTGGCAGAGTCGGACACGACTGAGCAACTTCACTTTCTTTCTTTCTTACACTATGTTGTGAATAGTAGCAGTGTCATTGAATATCTCAAAGCTGTGAATTTCAGAAAGTGAGGAGCAGTTTTTTGTTGCTTTTTTTTAATGACCTTGTATCCAGCAACTATTACAGTATCTGGTACATAGCAGGCAACAAGATCATGTTTGCAGTGTGTGTGTGGGTGTGTGTGTGTGTTAGTCGCTCAGTCATGTCTGACTCTTTGCAACCCCATGGACTGTAGCCAGTGTGGCTTCTCTGCCCATAGAATTCCCCAGGCAAGAGGAGCCTGGACAATTAAGAATAAATACAAATATTCGTTACAGGTTACAAAGTGCTCTCCTAGCTCTTAGGCCACCAATCTCTCACAGAAACAGTTGTGTACACTAGGTATGACTATCTCATTTTTCATAAAGAAAGCCTTGGTGAATGGATTTCCCAGTGACTTGCTGACATTTTAAATAGTCACTGTGTGATGCCTCAGAACTAAATCTCACTTCAAGTTCAATTTGTTTCCTCTTAGCATCTCCAGCTCAATGGACACAAATATAAACAAACTCCAGGAGACAGCGAAAGACAGGGGAGCCTGGCATGCTGCAGTCCGTGGGGTTGCAAAGAGTCGAACATGACTGAGCAACTGAACAACAGCAAAGCCATACTGATTGATTAATTGATTGATTGATAGGCTGACTGATTGATTGATCAATTAGGATAGGAACACATTTGGAGACTGAGGTCAGTAAACAGACACAAGATGGCCCATTCATTTAACAAAGCTATAGCAAGGTGATTTACTCAAATAAAAGTCATAAAAGGAATATTTATTAAGCATACAAAAGGCAATCAATAAATGCTTGACCTTATTGAATTGAATTACATAAAATGGAATGGTAATGCTTGGCTTGAACTAAAATAGATGGAGACAATTTAAATCAAAGTGAGTTTTATGGGGTCTATTACCTCCTAGTTCCCCATGTTTTGTCTAAAATGGGAGCTGAGAGAAGTCAGAAAGAAAGTTGTCAGCAGGTCGGTGACTATAAATTACAGGCTTTCATTCAGTAAAATGTGTCAAGTAACCCATAAACAGGTCAGACCCCCAGAACCCTGCATTGTAAACTCATCTTAAACCGTATGAGTCTGCAATTTTCTGGGCACTGTTCTTTTTACCCAAACTCTTTGTCACAGTTCTTCCCATCTCCAAGAAATCTACCATTTTCCTCACCATTCTGTCTTTAGCTATTATGGGGGCAAGCATTCAGCCTAGTTTATGCTCAGCTGAGGACAGATGGGTAGCAACTCAGCACAGCTGTTGTCAGCACCTTCCTTGAATCCCTTCTCTAGGACGTGCCCTCAGGGACATGCTGCAGTCTCTGGTGACACTGTGAGTCACTTAGAGCCTGGCCCGTGCATGACAGATGAGACAGGAAATGAGTCTGTGATCTGGGAGCAGCTATCAGCCAATGACAAGAGTTGTTGCAGCACTTTTTGCAATAGCCACGGCATGGAAGCAACACAGATGTCCATCAACAGATGAATGGATACAAGAAGCTGTGGTACACATGTACAATGAAATATTACTCAGTTATAAAAAAGAATGCATTTGAGTCAATCCTAATGAGGTGGATGAACCTAAAGCCTATTATACAGAGTGAAGCAAGTCAGAAAGAGAAAGACAAATGTTGCATATTAATGCATGCATATGGAATCTAGAAAGATAGTGCTGATGAACCTACCTGCAAGAACAGACTTGTGGACACAGTGAGGGAAGGAGAGGGTGGGATGAATTGGAGAGTAGCATGGAAAAATAAAAATTACCATATTTAAAATGGATAGCAGGTGGGAATTTGCTGTATGACACAGGGATCTCAGTCCAGAGCTCCGTGACCACCTAGGGATGGTGGTGGGGAGATGCGAGGGGGTTTCAGGAGAGAGGCGACAGATACCTATAGCTGATTCATGATGCTGTATGGCAGAAACCAACACAATACCATAAAGCAACTATCCTCGAAGTTTAAAAAAATAAAAGAATGGAAGATAACAGCTCTAACTTCCTTATCCTTCTGGTAGAACAACTCTGGAGGAAATGTTGAATATACCTCAGAATTCCCCAAAGTGCTTGAGCTTTGGTTGCCATTAGCAATCACATTTTCAATAACAAATCTCTCTTGGTTTCCTTTTCCCTGCATCCTCTCCATTCCCACCCTAGTGCTCCCCAGAATCATCTTCAAAATAAACTGCTTCCAGGAGAAACCAAAGGGAATTGAGACTGCTTCTAGGAGGCTCCAAACTTGGGTTCTATTACTCCATTTGGGACATTTATGGTTTTAAAGCAAAAAAGCCCAACTGACAGCCGGAAGGGATACCAGTAATAGGGGAATTTTAATAAGTAAGATAGCCCTGCTGCTGCTGCTGCTAAATCGCTTCAGTCGTGTGCGACCCCAGAGAGGGCAGCCCACCAGGCTACCCCGTCCTTGGGATTCTCCAAGCAAGAACACTGGAGTGGGTTGCCATTTCCTTCTCCAGTTCATGAAAGTGAAAAGTGAAAGTGAAGTCACTCAGTCGTATCCAACTCCTAGTGACCCCATGGACTGCAGCCTACCAGGCTCCTCCGCCCATGGGATTTGCCAGGCAAGAGTACTGGGGTGGGTTGCTATTGCCTTCTCTGAAGATAGCGCTAAAAGGGAATAAATTGCAACGTGGAGCCTTCCCGGCAGCATCCTTGGTGGGGTCACGCGGTGTGTCGACATGACAGGCAGGCTGGCCTGGTAGAAAGAACGCTGGACCAGGTGTCGGAAACCTGAATTCTCATGTTGTCATTGCCACCCCTCCCTGTCCAGCCTTGTTATTCTCTCTGATCTTTAGCTTTTCTCTTTTGGAAATTTATAAGATTGGATTACTTGGTCCCTAGGGCCCTGCAATTCCCATGAATCCATGGAAGGGGATGAAGTGCATGGCACCTCTTGAAAGGTAAGTTCCACGAGTCATTAATAAACAAGCACACTGTTCACCCAGCACGGGCTCTAAGAGGGACTGTTTAATTAGGCACGCGAGACATTCCAATCTGTCTAGACAGGCTTCTCTTTTTCCCCAAGATGCCTTCGGCCAGGCTCGCTCTGACTGTGACAAGGTGTCCTTTGGCTGCCGACAGTGATTTTGTTGGGTGATAATTCTAATGCCATAGAGTCAGCGGTGGAACTTTCTTTAGTTTTAATGCTGTTTGCCTTTCCAAGGCGAGCTAACTGGGGGCAGTTACCCCAAAAAGAGTCACAAGAGGCTGTCTGTGGACAGGAGTCAACAAGAAGTAGCTGCTGGTAAAGCCCTCATGCCTACCTGTCCTTCATCACAAGTGAGGGTTTTTTCTTTTTTTTTTGTTAGTTTCTGCCCCCTTTCCCTCCATCCCTGCCCTTGGGGAATAAAATGTCTTAACATTAAAAGGGAAATTCCAAGTCATTTAATCAACAGTCCCTTTCTCCCACCAAACACAGCAATCCTCCCCAGGATCTCTGGCAAAAGTCTTTGAGAAGAGAAAGGGACTGCTGGAAGTCTAGATTCTTTCACACCCAAATTTGAGTTGTGTGACAACACAGGCAAACAGATGACAAATTCCTTTATCTTCCACCTGAAATGGGCTTTAAATCTGTGTGGACAATATTATCAGAACTCATCTGATCTGATGAGGAAGTAGAGGAAATCACTGTCAGTAGTTGAAAAGAATTCTCAAAGTGCAACCAGCTGATCAGACAAGCACAACTCACTGAGTGTGATCAAAACAATTTGATTTTTTTTTTATCTTGTCTCTTAGGGCCTTTTTCAAATTTATTCAAAGGAGGAAGATGAAACATTGTCTGGAACCATAACTTTCTTTAGGTATTAAGAATTTGATATGTATATTTTAAAATAAGGTTTTTAAATATATTTTAAAGGAATATATACTTATTCTAGAAAAATTGATAAACATAGATATAAATAAAGCAAAATCTTACCAGCTGGAGACAGCCACTGTCCAGTGTCAGTGGATTTATTACCATTTTCCCCCATCAATTTAGACCTGTGCTGTCCAATATGGTAGGAACTTATTTTTATTGTTTATTCGCTGAGTCTTGTCTGACTCTTTTACGGAGAAGGCAATGGCACCCCACTCCAGTACTCTTGCCTGGAAAATCCCATGGATGGAGGAGCCTGGTGGGCTGCAATCCATGGGGTCGCTAAGAGTCAGACAGGACTTCACTTTCACTTTTCACTTTCATGCATTGGAGAAGGAAATGGCAACCCACTCCAGTGTTCTTGCCTAGAGAATCCCAGGAAAAGGGGAGCCTGGTGGGCTGCCATCTTTGGGGTCGCACAGAGTCAGACATGACTGAAGCGACTTAGCAGCAGCAGCAGTCTGACTCTTTGCCACTCCATGGGATGCAACATGCCAGGCTCCCCTATCCTTCACTATCTCTGGGAATTTGCTCAAATTCAAGTCCACTGAGTCGGTGATGCAATCTAACCATCTCATCCTCTGCCGCCCCCTTCTCCTTTTGCCTTCAATCTTTCCCAGATCAGGGGAGTCACTAGACACATGTAACCTAGCCTCCCTGAGTTCTATCACCTGTTTCTACTCTAGAAAGACATCCAGGTGTTGTTTGGATTTCCCCCTTCCTGGTGCTGGGCTTCCCTGGTGACTCAGATAGTAAAAAACCTGAAGGCAATGCAGGAGACCTGGGTTCATTCTCTGGGTTTCAAAGATCCCCTGGAGAAGGCAACCCACTCCAGTATTCTTGCCTGGAAAATTCCATGGACATAGGAGCCTGGCAGACTACAGTCCATGGGTTGCAAAGTTGGAAATGACTGAGCGACTAATCTCATTTTTCTGGTCCTGCAATCTGGAAATCATTTTTAGGCAGAAAACTGTAGCAATTTTAGGGCTCACCTCATTTGCTCCCCTTTTCTCAGGAACCACGGTCTTGTTACTGCCTGTTATCTGATGTCTGAAAGCAGTCGTGGAATCTTAACTTTTTACTTCCCCCTTGTAGTTCTTCTGCCTTATTGTGTCACAAAACACAAAGAAAGAAAGAAAGTATTCCCTGGTGGCTCAGATGGTAAAGCCTCTACCTGCAATGCGGGAGGCCCAGGTTCCATCCTTTGGTTGGGAAGATTCCCTGGAGAAGGAAATGGCAACCCACTCCAGGACTCTTGTCTAGAAAATTCCGTGGATGTAGAAGCCTGGTGGGCTACAGTCCATGGGGTCTCAAAGAGTCGCACAATCTCAGTACAATTACTGAAGGTGTCTGCCCAAGGTACTATTTCCACATCATTCTTCATTCAAGGTTTGACAGTCTCTTACCCCATCTCCACCTAAGGCGAGATACAGCAGCTGCCCGTAGTGAAGGATATATTTGGCTTCTATTCTCTTTATCATCTATGTCCTCCCCCACTCACTGGCTGATGCTCTACACCTCATAAAAGTCAAAGAGAATGGGCTGCCAAGGAGAAGAGGAGGAGGAAGGACAGTTTTGCGGTGTGAATGTTGTGTTCTCTGGACCTGGCAGTTGCCCAGGAGTAATTTTTTCCGTGAATGGCTTGAAAGCTGTTGGGAAGCTTCTCTGCTAGACCCTCCAACAACAACTTCTCTGACATTATAATGCCTCTCCTTCAGTTGGCTGCTCCCCCTCCACCCTAGATTTCTTGGGACTGAAGGTCACATCCACGGTGGCATTTGAGCCTAAATGCACACCCAGGCAGTCCTCTTGACAAGACATGAAATAGCTCCAGGCTGGCCTGGCTCTATCACCATCTGGTCCACAGAACAGGCTCTTGTAATTCTTCCTCCATTGATTACTTCACACATCCTATACTTCATTCTGGCTTGTCACAGGTTGTTATAGTTTTTTTCTTTATTTTTTTTTTGAAGGGATCTCTTGGTACTTTATTAGTATTTTATTTTATTTTTTGCCATGTCATATGACTTGCAGGATCTTAGTTCCCAGACCAGTGATCAAACACACACCCCCTGCCATAGAAATGCTGCGTCTTAACGTCTGGACCTCCAGGGAAGTCCTGCTACAGCTTTTCTGACAGTATGTAGAAAAACAACTATCTCTATTTCATTGGCTACCTCAAAGCCTTTGACTGCATGGATTATAATAAACTATGGAAAGCTCTTAAAGAGATGGGAATACTAGATCATCTTACCTGTCTCCTGAGAAACCTGTATTCGGGTCAAGAAGCAACAGACAGAACCCTGTATGGAATAACTGATTGATTCGAGATTTTCAGTGAAAGGAGTACAACAGGGATATCTTCTGTCACACTGTTTGTTTAAACTATATGCTGACCACATCATGAGAAATGCCGGGCTGGATGAGTTACAAGCTAGAGTCAAGATAGGCAGGAGAAACATCAACAACCTCAAAAATGTGGATGATACCTCTCTAATGGTAGAAAGTAAAGAGGAATTAAAGAGTCTCTTGATGAAGGTGAAAAAGGAGAGTGAAAGAGCCAGCTTAAAACTAAAAATTAAAAAAAAAAAAAAAAACTAAGATCATGGCATCCAGCCCCATTACTTCACGGCAAATAAGAGGGGAAAATGTGGAAGTAGTGACAGATTTCCTCTTTTGGGCTCTAAAATCACTGCAGATGGTGACTGCAGCCATGAAATCAGATGTTTGCTTCTTGGCAGGAAAGCTGTGACAAACCCAGACACTGTGTTGAAAAGCAAGAGCCATTATTCTGCCAACAAAGGTCCATATAGTCAAGGCTATGGTCTTCCCAGTGATGATAAAAGGTTGTGAGAGCTGGACCATAAAGAAGGCAGAATGCCAAATAATTGATGCCTTCAAACTGTGGTGCTAAAAAGAGTCCTAAGAGTTCCTTGGTCAGCAAGGAGATAAAACCAGTCAATCTTGAGGGAAATCAACCCTGAATACTCATTGGAAGGACTGATGCTGAAGCTGAAACTCCAGTATTTTGATCATTTGATGTGAAGGGCTGACTCATTGGAAAAATCCTTGATGCTGGGACAGATTGAGGGCAGAAGGAGAAGAGGCATCAGAGGATGAGATGGCTGGATGGCATCATCAATGCAATGAATGAACTTGGGCAAACTTCAGGAGATGGTGAGGGACAGGGAAACCTGATGTGCTGCATGCAGTCCATGGCATTGTGAAGAGTCAGACACGACTGAATGACTGAACAATAACAAGTATGTCTCTGTTCTTTGTGTCTACCAACTTCAGGGAACATGACTGAAGCTTTATGACTGGTCCCATTGAAGCCCTTCAAGCATGAGAAAGATGTACACCCTCAATTCCTCCCTCTCAGCAGGGGAAAGGATTGGAATTCACATTCAGGAGAAATTCTCCACAAAGAACACACACACACACATCATTTTTTATTTTCCTTTTTCTTAAATCATATTCTCAAAGTAGATGAAAGACTTAAAAAAAATAAAAGTTTAAAATCAGTGATCTAAGTTTCTATGACTTAAGCTAGGAAAAAGGAAGAAACTAAATCTGAATTCAGTAGAAAAATGAAAGAAAATAAATATCAATATAATAGAAACCAATAAGATAGAAAATAAACAAGTACAGGGAAATCAATAAAACCAAATGATAACTCTTCTGAAAAGATCAGTAATAGTGATCAATTTCTTCTTAAACTAATCAAAAAATAAAAAGAGAGAAAACACAAATTATGAGTATCTGGAATGAAAGAGGGAATAACACCATTGATGCTATAGATTTAGGGGAAAATAGAAAGTCTAAGTAATCTAATACTTATCAGTGAAATGGAATTAGTAAAAAAAAAAAAAAAATATGGAGGCTCCAGAGCCAGGTGTCATTAATGGATTCTATCAAATAAGTATGTAAAAAATAAAACCAATCTTGCACACTTATTTTGTGAGCCCATAATAACCATGATCCCAAATCCACTCAAAGACATTAAAAGAAAACTGATTTGTTTACAGAGCAGAGTTGAGCTCCCTGTGTTATACAGCAACTTCCCACTAGCTATGGATTTTACACATGGTGGTGTATATCTTTCAATGCATCTCTCTCAATTCATTCCATCCTCTCCTTCCCCTACTGTGTCCAGAGGTCTGTTCTCTTTGGCTGCATCTCTATTCTTCTCTGTAACAACCTAGAGGGGAGGGATGGAGTGAGGGGTGGGAGTGAGATTCAAGAGGGAGGGACATAAGTATACTTAAGGCTGATTCATGTTGTGGTATGGCAGAAATCAACACAGCATTGTAAAGCAATTATTCTCCAATTAAAAAAATTTTAAAGAGAAAACTAATGACCAATATTACACAATATAGATAGAAAACATATTTTTAAAATATTAGCCACTCAAATCATAAAATATATTAAAAAGACAATGCATCATGTTTAAGAGAAGTTCATGTGAGAAGCAGAGAAGGCAATGGCACCCCACTCCAGTACTCTTGCCTGGAAAATCCCATGGATGGATGAGCCTGGTAGGCTGCAGTCCATGGGGTCGCGAAGAGTCGGACACGACTGAGTGACTTCACTTTCACTTTTCACTTTCATGCATTGGAGAAGGAAATGGCAACCCACTCCAGTGTTCTTGCCTGGAGAATCCAAGGGACAGGGAAGCCTGGTGGGCTGCCATCTATGGGGTCACACAGAGTCGGACACAACTGAAGCAACTTAGCAGCAGCATTTGAGAAGTACAAAATTGGTTTAAAAATCTGATTTACATAAATCTTTTCCCCGAGAGTGGGAATAAGGCAATCATATAATATCACTTATATAAAAATTTCAAAATTAAGTTTTGAAAAAATACACAGAGCAATGAGGTAAGGATGTTTTTCAATATTGTGCTGAAATAATTAGATATGGGGAAGAATATGTAAACCTTTCCTCATGCCATATACAAAAAAATAATTAAAAATAAACAATAGACCCAAAGGTAAAAGGAAAACTACAAAGTATAGAAGACTATCTTCATAGCATTGGTGTAGGCTAGATTTTGGGGCAGAACTCTAAAAGTAGTAGTCATAAGAGGGGGTTAAAAAAAGATAAAAAGATAAATTCAACTTCATCAAAAGATCCAATTAAAAATTAATTACACAAGTCGTGTAATGGGAGAATATACTTGCAGTATTAACTGATCAAAGGATTATATCTATAATATATAAAGAACATCTCAGCTCAGTTCAGTTCTGTCTCTCAGTCGGACCTCTCTCTTTGCAACCCCATGGACTGCAGCACACCAAGCTTCCCTGTCCATCTTCAATTCCCAGAGCTTGCTCAAACTCATGTCCATCAAGTCAGTGATGCCATCCAACCATCTCATCCTCTGTCATCCCCTTTTCCTACTGCCTTCAATCTTTCCCAGTGTCAGGGTCTTTTCCAATAAGTCAGTTCTTTGCATCAGGTGGCCAAAGTATTGGAGTTTTAGCTTCAGGATCATTCCTTCCAATGAATATTCAGGACTGATTTCCTTTAAGATTACCTAATTTGACCTCCATGCTGTCCAGAGACTCTCAAGAGTCTTCTCCAACACCACAGTTCAAAAGCATCAGTTCTTCAGTGCTCAGCTTTCTTAATGGTCCAACTCTCTAAAGAACATCTAAAACTCAAAAATAAAAAGTCAAGAAACCTATATAGAAATGACAGGGTGAGTGGGAAGTATAACATAGAGGGAGATAAATAAATGGCCTAGAAGAACATGACAAAGTGCTCAGCATCATTAGTCATCAGAGAAATGGAAATTAAAACCACAGGGAGACACCACTACACACCTACTAAAATGGCTAAAATTGTGAAGACTGAGCACACCAAGTGTTGGTGAGGAGCAACTGGACCTCTCATACAGTGTGCTGAGTGTGTAAAATGGTAAATTTTGGAAAATGGCTTGTCAGTATCTTAAACAATTAAATGAGTTCAATCCATGAGTTCACTTCCTTGTATTTATCTAAAGGAAATGAAAACTTACATTCTACATCACAAAAATATTTGCCCAAGAATATTCAGAGCTTTTGTTTTTAAATGAATGTCAAAATTTAAAAAAAAGTCCCATAAGAAAAATTAAAAATTTTCATAACATTCATTGAATAAACACATTTCAAAAAATTTTATATTAGAATACTACTCAGTAATAAAAGAAACAAATTATTAATACATGCAATAACATAAAACAAATCTCAATACATTGTGCTGAGTGAAATAAAAGCAAGTACAAAAGGCTATATGAAGTTTTTGACAAAGTGAAACCAACAGTGAAAGAAATCAAAGCAACGGCTGGTTTCAGGGAGAAGGATGAGCAGCAACTGGCTAGAATTCGGCATGAAGAAACTTTCTAGAGGATGCAAGTGTTATGTGTCTTTTAAGAGTGAGAGTTATACATATTCTATGTATTTGTCAAAACTGACTAAACTGTACACTTGAAATCTTTGTATTTCTTTGAGTATAAGCTATACCTCAAGAGCTTTCCTGGTGGCTCAGACAGTAAAGAATCTGCCTGCAAAGCAGGAGGCCCGAGTTTGATCCCTGGGTCAAGAAGATACCCTGGAGAAGGGAATGGCAACTGACTCCAGTATTCTTTCCAAGAGAACCTTGAGAGAGTAGCAGGCAGGAAGGCTAGGGGTCTCCAAGCAGAGGAAATAGGCTGCAAGTGTCAGACGTTTTTTTTCTCTCTCTCTTAAGCGGAGGGGGAAACAAACTACAAGTGCCAGATTTTTTTTCCCTTCTCTGTACAAATTTAAAAGGTCTCTCTTAAAATTCTGTGTTGCCATGAGGACACCTGGTTCCACCTGAACTTAACTTTTCTCAAACTTTGAGATAACCAATGCGTTTTTCTTATGGAAATGTTTTTCTTAAGCTATGTTAATGTACTATGCATTTACCATTCAGGTATGACCTAAATCAGATTCCTTATGATTATACAGTGAGAGTGAGAAATAGATTTAAGGGCCTAGATCTGATAGATAGAGTGCCTGATGAACTATGGATGGAGGTTCGGGACATAGTACAGGAGACAGGGATCAAGACCATCGTCGTGGAAAAGAAATGAAAAAAGCAAAATGGCTGTCTGGGGAGCCCTTACAAACAGCTGTGAAAAGAAGAGAAGTGAAAAGCAAAGGAGAAAAGGAAAGATATAAGCATCTGAATGCAGAGTTCCAAAGAATAGCAAGGAGAGATAAGCAAGACTTCCTCAGCAATCAATGCAAAGAAATAGAGGAAAACAACAGAATGGGAAAGACTAGAGATCTCTTCAAGAAAATTAGAGATACCAAGGGAACATTTCATGCAAAGATGGGCTCGATAAAGGACAGAAATGGTATGGACCTAACAGAAGCAGAAGATATTAAGAGGAGGTGGCAAGAATACACAGAAGAACTATACAGAAAAGAGCTTCACGACCCAGATAATCATGATGGTGTGATCACTCACCTAGAGCCAGACATCCTGGAATGTGAAGTCAGGTGGGCCTTGGAAAGCATCACTACAAACAAAGCTAGTGGAGGTGATGGCATTCCAGTTGAGCTATTCCAAATCCTGGAAGATGATGCTGTGAAAGTGCTGCACTCAATCTGCCAGCAAATTTGGAAAACACAGCAGTGGCTACAGGACTGGAAAAGGTGAGTTTTCATTCCAATCCCTAAGAAAGGCAATGCCAAAGAATGCTCAAACTATTGCACAATTGCACTCATCTCACACGCTAGTAAGGTAATGCTCAGAATTCTCCAAGCCAGGCTTCAGCAATATGTGAACCTGTGAACTTCCTGATCTTCAAGCTGGTTTTAGAAAAGGCAGAGGAACCAGAGATCAAATTGCCAACATCTGCTGGATCATGGAAAAAGCAAGAGAGTTCCAGAAAAAACATCTATTTCTGCTTTATTGACTATGCCAAAGCCTTTGACTGTGTGGATTACAATAAACTGTGGAAAATTCTGAAAGAGATGGGAATACCAGACCACCTGACCTACCTTTTGAGAAATCTGTATGCAGGTTAGGAAGCAACAGTTAGAACTGGACATGGAACAACAGACTGGTTCCAAATAGGAAAAGGAGTACGTCAAGGCTGTATATTGTCACCCTGCTTATTTAACTTATATGCAGAGTACATCATGAGAAACGCTGGACTGGATGAAGCACAAGCTGGAATCAAGACTGCTGGGAGAAATATCACTAACCTCAGATATGCAGATGATACCACCCTTATGGCAGAAAGTGAAGAGGAACTCAAAAGCCTCTTGATGAAAGTGAAAGAGGAGAGTGAAAAAGTTGGCTTAAACCTCAACATTCAGAAAACAAAGATCATGGCATCTAGTCCCATCACTTCATGGGAAATAGATGGGGACACAGTGGAAACAGTGTCAGACTTTATTTTTCTGGGCTCCCAAATCACTGCAGATGGTGATTGCAGCCATGAAAGTAAAAGATGCTTACTCCTTGGAAGGAAAGTTATGACCAACCTAGATAGCATATTCAAAAGCAGAGACATTACTTTGCCAACAAAGGTTCGTCTAGTCAAGGCTCTGGTTTTTCCAGTAGTCATGTATGGATGTGAGAGTTGGACTGTGAAGAAAGCTGAGCACTGAAGAATTGATGCTTTTGAACTGAGGTGTTGGAGAAGACTCTTGAGAGTCCCTTGGACTGCAAGGAGATCCAACCAATCCATTCTGAATGAGAGCAGCCCTGGGTGTTCTTTGGAAGGAATGATGCTAAAGCTGAAACTCCAGTACTTTGGCCACTGAAGAGTTGACTCATTGGAAAAGACTCTGATGCTGGGAGGGATTGGGGACAGGAGGAGAAGGGGATGACAGAGAATGAGATGGCTGAATGGCATCACCAACTCGATGGACATGAGTGTGAGTGAACTCCGGGAGTTGGTGATGGACAGGGAGGCCTGGGGTGCTACAATTCATGTGGTTGCTAAGAGTCGGACACGACTGAGCGACTGATCTGAACTGAACTGAACTGATACATGGTAGGGCTTCCCAGGTGTTGCAGTGGTAAAGGAATCCACCTGCCAATGCAGGAGACTCACGTGACTCAGGAGACATGGGATCAATCCCAGAGTCAGGAAGATCCCCTGGAATAGGAAATGGCAACCCATTCCAGTGTTCTTGCTGGGATAATCCCATGCACAGAGGAGCTTGGTGGGCTACAGTCCACGGAGTTGCAAAGAGACAGACACGATTGAGGTGCACACACATACATGGTGCGTCTGTATCCTCGGTTCTGTATCTGCAGATTCAACCAACAGGGGAAGGAAATTACATACTCAGAGTCACAGAGTTGAACTCCAGAGCCCATGTTCTTATCTATTCTGCCACACAGCCACTCACAGAGAAGTAGCGGAATTGAATGGAACATTAATTCCGCTGGGGAGAGCAGGGGGACAGGATTGGCAGTGGGAAGAGACAGGTTCCTAGAGGCCAAATTAAATGGACCTTGTTCCAAGAAGAGGATCACAGAAGTGATTCAAGCCCAGAAAATGTGTAGCCTCAGGAATGAGCAAATAGCACAGCACCTGGTATATATAAAGTGTTTAATAGTGAATCAATAAATATTAATAGATAAATGGATTCCTTAAATTGAATACTATCTGGGGTGACAAATAATGTGCAACCTCTAAACTAAGAGAAATGACTTTCTTGCATCAAAGGGCTCTGTGCCCCTGTAAACTTAAGAAGAAAGAGAAGATGATGTTTAGAAGACAATGGCTAGTGTTTATTGAGCCACTGGAGCATCATGTAAGTGAATAATGGGAATTATCTCATTTATTCCACAACAACTTAACGACATGGGGGCTGTTATTATATCCATTTTACAGATGAGAAAGCTAAGGCTCCCAGAGTTATGAAACATGGCCAGTAATCAGGTTATCCAAGAATTGGGAGAGCCAACATTCAAACCCAAGACCTTTTAATTTAGCTAAGTCCTTCCTACATCAGTTTGGATTGGTCAAGAAGCTAAAGTGGACAAAGACTGCAAAAGGGGAAGAGAAGTTGCCTAGCTAACACATTTACATAGAACTGAGAAAAGGAAAGGCAGAGGAATGGAGTTTGCAGGCTAGCAGGAACCTAATAACAAAAAATGAAATTACTGAGATGCCAACAAAAATCCTTTTCAAATTCTCCCTTCGCAAAGGCAATTCCACTTGTACTTTGATCTTTGACCTGGACCCATACAATTAATTCCACATCATATTTCTACATATGGCTCTCCAAGGAGAATCGAGTTTACACTTCCCCCGGATTCAAACCATAACAGTACTTAATTAGGTGATAATTTATGTAGTACTTAGCATGAACTTTTGGCACTTGCTGGAGAAGGCTGTACAAGTGCACACATGTTATCACCTGACTACATCAAGTAATGGGGCCCGGGCATTGGTGAGGTGTCTTGGGCTTTACAAGGTATCAAATGACTTTTATAACCCTGTAGTACCTGGTTTTCTAGTAGGCAGAACTGTCTCTAGTGTGTATTAATATACTGAATATTATGCCCACATGCACTTAAAACACTGATTCCAAGCCCTTCAAAACAACGAGGAGCCTAGAAAATTGGAGAAACAGATGTTAGGTGAAGAGTGGGCCTTCTCAGGATCTATCATTCAGCCTGAAGAAAATGGTGCAACAGCAGAAGGGAATTGTTCAGACCTACTTCAGGGAAAATAAACCCATCATTCCCTGCTGGCAGACATGGTATGTGCTGATAACGAGTTTCTGAACACTTGGCTCCAACCCTCATACTCCAGCCTTGTCAATGAGCCTGACCCAGAAATGGTTCTTTTCTAGGCATCCCATGAGGGCTGAGAAGATCACAATTATATGACCTTCCCCCCACCACCAAATGTTGGAGATGCTCATCTAAATAACACATGTTTGTAGAGAGAAGGGAAATCCTGAAAGGTGTTGAGTACCTGGATACTTTAGTGAGTGTGTTTGCTTGAGTTCAAGCCCCTGGCAGGATAGAGTCAAGAAGACCATCTTCCAGTAGTCCCCATGTACACATGTGCTAAGTCACTTCAGTCATGTCCAACTCTTTACGACCCCATGGATGGTAGCCCACCAGGCTCCCGTGTCCCTGGGATTCTCCAAGCAGGGATACTGGAGTAGTCATTATACTCACAAGCAAAAGAAGAAAGAAACATGAAGGAACATTATTTTGGCTCCTAGATACTGCATTGTGTCTGTCATCTGTCTAAAGTAGAATCAGGTCACAGAAAGTAGTCACAGACTTGGCCCTCTTTTGTTAATTCTGAGAAGAAACAAGATGGAAAGAACACAGAACAAGACCTGTATTCCATTATGAGTGCCACTAGGTCACTCCAGGCCCATGGTCCTTTGGGGACTAGACAAAGTAGTTGGTATCTGAGAACCTAAGATGGAAGGAAATCCACAGAGATGACTCATACCATAAGTCACGATCCCCACACACTACTGACAGCTGTTCCCAGCAACTTCAGATTGCTGCTTAAGTCTGTTCCCTTTCTGAGCCAGATCATCTGGCACATCACCCTTAGGCCCATCTAGCTCAGGCCTTGCTCCAGTTTTATGGGTTGAAACTTTGACTTGCTTCCTGCAGCTCTGACTCTCCATGGGCCCTAAGGAATGCAACCTGAGTGCTGTTCCAGGCTCCCCCCACTCCTGCCAGGCTCTCTGAGACCACCATGTCCTTGCACTGGCTCCTCAACTCATCTGGCTCTCTGCTTGGGGAACACCCTCCAGAAGCAGAGCTGTGGTCGAAAGGAAAGCAAATAGAAGCTGAGAAAAATTCCACTACAAGATTAAAGTTAAAAATGAACCTCCTTCCCCCCTCCTGGTGTATTTCCATCAAAAATAGAGGCAACATGTTTCTAGATATTACCCCTACACAAATACTAGTGAGTCTGAAATCATGTTGAAATCAAGTCTACCATAGTTTCACAAACTGTGTGTTTCTTCTCTTTCCAATAATTGTTTTAACATTGAAAGTAACTAAGACATTTTTCTGGGTGCTGTGAGGAAAACAAAGATGAGTAATGTGGCCTGTCTTTAGGGAATTTACAGCCCAGCTCAAGAATAAAGATACTAGTACTTTGGCTCCAGCAAATCTAGATGACTGGGATTTCTGGGCTGGAAGATTCTCAGAGATTATCCAGGCAAAGATCCGAAACTGCCTCTGCTTGAGCATCTCCAGTGACAGGACTCAGGACATTTAAAAAAAATTTTTGAAATACACTTGATTTACAATGTTGTGTTAGTTTCTGCAGTATGGCAAAGTGTCAGTTATATGTGTACATATATCCACTCTTTTTTAGATTCTTTTCTCATATAGGTCATTTCAGAGTACTCTGTGCTCTACAGTAAGTCATTAGTGACCTATTTTATAGTGTGTATATGTCAATCCCAGTCTCCCAGTTTATCCCTTTCCCCTTTACCCTGACAACCATAAGATTATTTTCTACATCTGTAACTCTATTTCCATTTCATAAATAAGTTCATTTTTGCTAGCTTTTTAGATTCTACATATCAGTGAATAATATGGAGAAAAGTATGGAAGTTCCTTAAAAAACTAAAAATAGAGCTACTATATCATCCAACAAACCCATTCTTGAGCATATACCCAGAGGAAATCATAATTTGAAAAGATACATGCACCTCAGTGTTCATTACAGCACTGCTTACAATAGCCAAGATATAGAAGCAACCTAAATGTTCATCAACAGAGAGGTAGATAAAGAAGATGTGGTACATATGTGCAATGGAATATTACACAGCCATCAAAAGAACAAAATAATGTCATTTGCAGCAACATAGATGGATCAAGAGATTGTCATACAGAGTGAAGTAAATCATGACATGTTAGTTCAAATTGTTTATTCTTTGAACAGTTATAAATGTATTTTTAAATAAAATTGAAACATATACTTTGGGGCTTCTGTAAACAGGTTTACCCTGAATCTGTAAATAAAATCTAAGTATTCTCTATGAGTCACGTTGAGCATCCATATTTAAAGCCATTTGTCACCTGTATCCCTGAAACATTCTTCTCTTTTTCAGACATGATTTAATTCTTTGAATCATTTTTATACCATATAGTTTTATGTCTCTTCATAATTATTCTGCTAACTTTTCTCTTAATTCTTTTGAAATGGACTATCCTTTTAGGAATATGAAAAAAAAAAGTCAATATATGAGATGTGGTTTAACTAAAGAAGAGAGGAACTGATTCACGTCTCTTTTTTTCCTAAGTACTATATTTTGGTGAAACGTTTTGAGAGCCACATCATACATATGGAGCTTACAGTAACTTAAATCCCTAAGTGTGCCCAAGTGATGACATGATTCATTTATCACTATGATTGGTTTGGAGAAGCCAACCGCTCACCACAGAATGATTTGTCAGGAGTCCACTGCTCGAGCCTGTCTAACTAATCCTGAATCCCCATTCTGCCATCTAACCTTCCAGCCTAGCCATTTCCTCCATCCAGGCCTCAGGAATCTACATGTTTAGCAGATTTGCTACAGCTTATTTAAATGTTAATGAAGACAGGTCTCAGGACAAAGCTCTACAACACAATGCAAGAACATTCCTTCTGTTCTGGAAAAATCTTTCCAGGATCCACCTTCTTATACCACCCGCAGCTCTATCACCCTCCTCCACGCTCTCATCACATTTCAACAGGATTAGCGCAAAACCAAAATCTAACCCTCCTGCCTGCCTCTGCACTTGCTTCTCTCATCGTCTACACACAACGCTCCAGCCAGAGAGATTCTTAGCACTGAACCAGAGCAGCTCTCTTCTTTTCTCAGTCCTCTAAGAGCCTCCCTTCTCAATCTCAATAAGAGTCGAAGCCCTCTCAACAGCTGGCAAAGTGCACCGTTCAAGCCTCTTCCACTTCACCTACTGCCGTGCTCACCTTCAAGCAGGCAGCTCAACCCTGCTGGATGCTGTGCTGATCCCCAAGACACACCAGACATGCTCTGTCCTCAGGGACTTCACGCTTGCTCGTCCTTCTGGTCTTTCTATCGGCTTCCCTGTGGCTCACTCCTTCACTACGTTATCATTTCAGGGCCATGTGTGTGTGCTAAGTCACTTCAGTCATCTCGGATGCTTTGTGACCTTATGGACTGTAGACCAGCAGCCTCCTTTGTCCATGGGATTCTCCAGGCAAGAATACCGGAGTGGGTTGCCATGCCATCCTCCAGAGGATCTTCCCGATGTAGTGATCGAATGTGTGTCTCTTAGGTCCTCTGCACTGGCAAACTGGTTCCTTACACTACTGCCACCTTGGAAACCTGCTCATTATGGACCACCTTGGCCAATCAATATAAAGGTACACTCTCCACGCACACTTCACCCCCTGCCCTGCTTCTCTTCTTTCCACAGCCCATGTCAATATCACCTGCTGACGTAAAATCAAGTACACATTAATTTGTCATTTTAGCCAAGTTATTGACTGTCTTGACTAGAATGTAGAACACTGACATATGCTGCTTACATCATGATACCTCTCCCGTGCCCCATGGTACCTGACCCAAGGTAAGAATTCAACACACATTTGTTCAGTGAATGAATGACTCACTACTATTGAGAGGACCTAGTAGCTTCTTTGTATTGATAGGTTTCCTTAAGCATTTGTTGGGTTGTGTGGAGCATCCCTGGGTTATGTGGATTTGATCAGAAGTGAGTATTAAATAAATTTTTAATTCTTGAAACAGCGGCTGACTCTTACACAAACTTTCATTTTTGCTTTCAATTTTTCCTTTTCTTATTTTGATGAAGCTATCACTGGTTTTGTGTAACCATGGAAAATAGAACTATGACTTGTGTCGTAAGAGGCTGATGTTATGTGATTTTTCCAATGGCCTAATATGTTTCTGGGCTTCCCTGGTGGTTCAGATGGTAAAGAATTGGCCTGCAATGCAGGACACCCAGGTTCCATCTCTGGGTTGGGAAGATCCCCTGGAGAAGGGAATGGCAAACCAGTATTCTTGCCTGCAGAATTCCATGGACAGAGAAGCCTGGTGCGCTATTATAGTTCATGGGGTTACAAAGAGCCAGACACAATTGAGCCACCTTCACTTTCAATATGTTTCTAATAACTCAGTTTTTTATTCTCCAGGAAAATGATAGAAGAGCCTCTCTCCCTCCTCGCCCCATCCCTCCCTTCCTTTCTCTCCTTCCCTCTCTCTCTCTCTCTCTCTCACACACAGCACTCTAGACATGCCAAGTGGCTCTTCTGAATGTGGAATCATACACTCCCTAACAATTTCCCTGCATAGCTTCATTGGCATCTGATTCTAGACTGTAGCTCCATCTTGGATGAGAGGATAACAGGAAACATCCGAAGCTGATGTTCCATTTCAGAACACCCAGTTTCAACACAGTCCAGTGATCCCATTAAACAGGAAGGCGAGATGAATGCAGTGTGATCTCTTTTGTAAAACAATTTTGCTTCTCAGAAAGATGATGTGGGTTCTCGATAGCAGATACATCTGGTTCCCATCCTATTTTACCATCTGTTAATTTTTTAAAGGCTGGACAAGACCCTGCATCTCTTGGAGTCTCATGTATCCCATCTTTAAAGTGAGGTTAATGTTAATTATTTGTACTGAGTTCTGTGATAGATGGTAGTGATGAATAAAAAAAAAAAAAAATCCTCGTACTTTCTCCCATAGGGTCCAAGTCTGAAGCAGGGATGGCAAGACAGGGTTTAGATATACAGAATGCTAACTGTTCCAACTGCAGGGTTTAGAAGGAGTTACAGAGATCAGAAGGAGGGGAACACCTGGGTCTGGGTGAGGACAGAATCAGCAGTGGAAGAGACTGAGAGAGGCTTTTCAGAAAAGGATGTGAACAGAGTTATGATTTGGAGAGTTCATTCTGGCCCTCAAGTGAAGGATACACCTAAAGTCATGGAGAAGGGGAGTCTCAGAGCATTTTCTCAGACTCCCAGTTGCATCTCTATCCCTAAGCCACACAGGTGGCCCTCTTCTCATTAGCTCTCCCAGCCTGGCTGAGACGACCACCTCCCACCCTCAGCCTCAACCCACGAAAGCTGCAGACACAGCCAGCCATTATGGGCTATCGCCTACGCCCCCAAATCCCACCCACAGATTTAGAGGCTTTCTTTCTCTCAATGGCCTTATTAGCCAGGCAAGACCTTGGAGAAGGTAAAGGAAAGGCCTCAGGCTAAACATGTCCTGTGCTTTCACTGAAATTTCATTTATGCATCAATTAAATCATAGACCTAGAACCCCACAAGGAACAAAGATGGCCTTATATTCCCTGTTTTCTTAATGATTATCAATGTAAGTCTTTGTGCCATCTACCCACTAGATCTCAGAAGCCTGACAATGTCGCCATAACCTTTTAACCTGCCTTTAAGAGCTAGCAACTGATTTAGGAGTCCCTGGTGGTTCAATCAGTATAAAGAATATGCCTGCAATTCAGGAGATGCGGATTTGATCCCTGGGTTGGGAAGATCCCCTGGAGAAGGGAATGGCTATCCATCCCAGTATTCTGCCTGGGAAATCCCATGGAAGAGCTTGGCAGGTCTCGTGTATCACAAGAGTCAGCCAGAACTTAGTGGCTAAACCACCACTAACTGATTTAGGACGGTGCTTCCAGGAGGTGCTAGTCATAAAGAACTGCCTGCCAATGCAGGAGACATAGAAGACAAGGGTTTGATCCTTTGGTTGGGAAAGTCTCTTGGAGAAGGGCACAGCAATCCACTCCAGTATTCTTGGCTGGAGAATCCATGGACAGGGGAGCGTGGCGGGCTACAGTGCATAGAGTCACAAAGAGTCAGACACGACTGAGCAACTTAGCAGGCGCAGATTTAAGACAGGAGTTATAAGTTGGAGATGCATGATCAGGCATCTCAGGTTCAAGTCTCAGGTCCACCACTTTCTAGCTAGACAAGACAAGACAGGTACTTCAGACTTCCTGAACCTCATTATCATCAAATGAAATCAGAGGGCAGTGATGGTATCCATCTGGTTCCAATTGTATGTCATGCTGCACAGCGCCTGCAACACAGAAAGCACTTAGTGCATATTAGCTGATGTTATTCTTTATTTTACTATTTACTAATTTTTCATTTATGTTGTTATTTATTAATATCATGTTTAATAGCTTCTTTATAAAGATGGAATATACCCCCTATCATGGACACTGTGCTGGGTTTGAGAAATATAATGAGACACAAGTCACTGCCCTTCCCTACAAGAAATTCAGAGTCCAGATGGGTTAAGTATGAGCAAGGATGAGGAACAGGAACAGATAATATTCCCAGTAGGATTTGTCAGTAGATTTGTCAAAAAGACTATTTACAGAGGTATGATCAGGTCCAAAGAAACCACCTGGGGTGCTGAAGTACCCAGAGACTAGCAACAGCAAGAAGAGTAACCACACATGGGCTTGAAAGGGCAAGAGAGGGAAGTGTGATGCTGGAGGGAGCCTAGCTGAACCTGGAGTCCTTGAAAAGGGGTTATCTGGCGCTGCCAGAAGCATCCTGAATCAGACGGTGAGGGAAGGAGGTAAACGCATCACCTCCAGCTTTTCCATCTCTCCTGTCTCCTCTCTGTTATGTCCACTGGCTGGACTCAACCAGAGACAGAAAGCAAAAAGCCAGGGTGGAGCAGTTCTCAGAGCTGCTTTTCTGGGGCAGGGCAGTGGGAAAGAAAGAGAGCATACACAGGTAAAGGGGGTGGAAGATGACTGGCACAAGAAACATGCTGCAGTCATTTTGCTGCCCATTCCTGCTTGTACTGATTGCTTCGCATAAATCATCTCTTACAATCAAAACAAAACCGACAGTAAGGGGTGTATTTTCCCCTACACTTCTCAGAAGAAGAAGCTGATACTTAGGAGATCGAGTGGCTTTTACAAAATCTGTACGGTCTAGTCTTGTCTTGCTATTTGACACGTGGTAGGTACCCTTCCCATTGGGCTACAAGGCCCCTTTCATATATTAAGCAAATATTTATTGAGTTCTGTAGCAGAGACAGTCATATTCAGCAAATAACAAATCTTCTCCCTATTTTTTCATCCTCCTTGCACAGTTAGATGTAGTCATGAGGTTGATCATGTCCACTAAATCATGAGTGGAAGTTCCATGTATCAGTTCCGGGTCAGGACCATGAAAAGATGATGCATAAATCTAGAGTCTCTTTCTTCCACTGATATAGCACTGAGGGGATTAGGAATTCTAGATCATACAGCTAGGAAATGCACAAGCCACCTTCAGCCTGGGTCCCTAAGTAACTGTGTGGAGAAGGGCCTCCTGCTGTTACTCATGGTACATTAGCAAAAGTAAGAAGTAAACTATTATATTAAGTGGCTGAATTTGGTTTGTTACTTAGAATACCCTAGTCTCTCCTGATTAATACATGTGCTAATTTTATGACAACATTTTTCTTCATGCAGAAAGTGCAGTGGTAAAAAATGGTTCCATTATCCTTGGAGTTTCAGTCAATGCCATGCGAAAATTTCCTACAACAATTGGTGGATAAGGGAGGAATTATTCTGCAAGGAGTGAAAAGAATAATTATAAGATCGTTTGGCTGTCTTGAGAAACAAGTGGAATTTTGTTAGTAGACAAAAGGGGCAGAGGTGACTTGCCTGGAAGAGAAGGGGTATTGCAAGTGCATGGAGATTTGGAATGTCCTGCCATTGGATAGAATCTGAAAGTATTATATTTCTTACACGACTGAGTCTAGATTATACAGTGGGGTCCAAGGGGGAAATGGATAAAATAGAAGGAAAACCCACAATAGAATAAAATGAAGCTATTAAAGAGCTGACTCCATTTTAACAGAAGAGGAGAACTAAAGACCTATATGTTATCACATAGAAACCCAGAAAATGAAAGTGGGATTTGAGTGTGTTGAACTACACAACTTGGGTCAAGGGTTTGCATTAGCAGTAGCAGTAATGGTGGCAGTGGTAGCAACTTTTCTTCTCGAAGAAGCAACAGAAACTGAGCCCTGATTGTATGTCTGCATGTCACAAATGACTTATGTGCATTATTATTATTTTTCACTTAGCAAGTTATGTTTCAAGCACAATGTTAAAAAACATTGTGATTCCATTTTCACAAAAACCTTAAAAGATAAGACTGCCTGGGACCAGTTCTGCCACTTTCTAACTATGTGGCCTTATAATATTATGTGCGACCACATAATAATAATGTATGTGTGTGTTAGTTGCTAAGCTGTGTCCTTAGGACTGCGACTCTATAGACTGAGAGGAGCCTGGCAGGCTACAATCCTCGGGGTCACAAAGAGTCAGACATTATGTGAAACTAACACACACACATTATTATTATTATTCATCTTTTGCAGATAAAAGAAACCAAGAAAGAGGGCAGTAACGTACCCTAGGTCACACAGCTAGAAAGCAGCAGAACTGGTCCCAGGCAGTTTAACTTCAGACTTCATGCTGTCTTGAGGATGTTTCACTAAATCCTCACCACCAGTGTGCTATAGTCATGTTATAATAGTTGTTATTATTCTCCCATTTTACATATGAGCAAGTGGGTTCAAAGAGCCATGCCTTTGTTAGCATCCTATAGCTAGCATCCTATAGCTAGTTTATGTCAGAACCCAGCCACAAGACAGGCCTACAGATTCCAAGGCCTATGCCCTTATATACCCCTCCAAGTGGGTTTTTGAGCTTGTGGAGTTTTGACCAAGTCATATGAGTCCATGTGTGCCTAAACCTACTTCCAAAACCCCTTCCTTACTGAGGAGAGAATTTCAGTTCATGAAAATTCATGAATCAACAAATAGCCATTGAATATCTACTATGCATAAAATATAAATGAGAAGAATATCAGACCAAGGAATAAACAGTCCCTGACTTGATCTCACGCTCAGCTGGAAGCAAGGCACACGCTCTAACAATGTAAAGCAAACCCAATAGAAATGGAGCAGAGGGAAAGAGATGACGAAGATTCACAGAAACTTCAGAAAGGGTTCCAGGATGACAGCATGGAGAATGCATAGGGTGGTGGTTTGCTGTTGTTGTAGTTCAGTCGCTAAGTCATGTCCAACTCTTTGCAACCCCATGGACTGCAACATTCCAGGGTCCTCTGTCCTCCACCATCTCCTAGAGTTTGCTCAGATTCATGTCCGTTGAGTCGGTGATGCTATCTAACCATCTCATACTCTACCATCTCCTTCTCCTTTTGCCTGCAATCTTTCCCAGCATCAGGGTCTTTTGCAATGAGCCAGGTAGTGGTCAATGGGATGTATTTCAATGGATGGAAAAGAGACCATGGGGTCACTCAGGCTCTGAACCTAGGGCAGAAGGGGAAAAGGCCAGGCTTGGTTGAAGCTCTTAGTGGACACCACAGAATTCCAAGTAATGGTCCTCTGCTCTGTGATAAGTGAGCCTATTCAGGAGATAGAGCCCTGGTCCAAAGGGATTAAACATCAATGTGATGTCACCAGCCCCTTAGAAACACAACCTCCATGAAGAATCTCTACAGCTTCTCTTCAGTTATTCTGCCATCAGTGAGTCAGTAACACAGAGACCTTAAGGAGCAAGAGAGAAGCAGTCAAACATAGGAGGAAAGGCATTAGTGGAAGATAGTGAGCAAAGAGAGAGAGCTTAGCAGCAAGACAAAACCTAGATTATATCTGCTCATGATCAACCCAACTAAAATTTAACCTCCTTAAAAGAAAATTGTGCTTGAAATGCAAGTTAGTGTGATTGAATCGCTCCATTACCATCAGGACTGTTTTCATTTTTAAGCACGTGTGTGGTCGACTCCACATTGAAGAACTATTCACAGCCAGAGAAAACACCCCAAAATCGTTTTCCAGGGCATCTGTGCCCTTGTGGAGGCTGCCACGATGTTTTAATTGAGTTGGATTGAATTGCTACGGAGGGAGCAGAAGCAGTGCATTTTCAAGGACTAATAATTCTGTAATTTTGGAGGCGGGGCATACATTTCTTGGCACAAATAGGCAAAAGGCATCTGCATTACTCTACAGCAGGCATTCTCATTTGGAACAAGACCAGGACTGTCAAAAGTGCGTGCTATTTCTTCCTGACTCCCTCAGAGGACCCTGGTGGAAATGTGTCTAGAGGGGTTCTGTTGGTGGAAGGCATCCAGGGAGGTTGTCCAGATTGGGGAGCCTGTGCGAGAAGCCACGTCCAGCATCATCGAGTCCTTGGTTACACACTCAGCTTCTCGTTGGTATCTGCACACTTCACTCCTGGGTCACTGGCTTCTGCTGAATCCACCCAGTTCTCCAGGAGCTGACCACGTGAAAGGGTCGATACAGGAAGGACTGAAGAACAATGGGCTTTAGTCAGGCACACAAAGGCTCATAGAGACCTTTGTCAGGAGATCCCAACACAGCGTCTAATGGCAGAAAGCGAGCTGGGCTGTCAGGAGAAAAGAATTCTCTCTTGGCTTCTGCCTTCCTGGATCACAGTCCTGGAGTAAGTCATTTCACCTTTCTTGCACCTCGGTTTCCTCCTCTGTGTAATGTCAAAGGACATTCACATTTCGGAAATCCTGTCCAATGAGTCCTCTATGGGTATTCAGGTGTCCCCACAATAAGACCACAATTTAGACCACTTACGCCATCTAGCACTGTATGGATGGTCCTCTCACCCCAATCCCATATCTTTATTTGTTTCTCTGACTCTTTCTGCTGCAAACTCCCACTGGATTTTCTAACTTTCCTTCTGTCTCCCTAAAGCTAACTTTCTCCTCACGTCTCCTGCTGACCCGGCACCAGTAACAGAGGACCATAAAGGAGGGGGAAACCCCACCAAGCCCAGAGGTGCTTATATATTGTCACATCCGCAGCACCCAGGAACAAACTTGACACACAGCACTTAGGAATTCATGTGGAAATCTACTCTAGGGAGTGTTTTTCACACATGTCAGGGCCTGGACATGCTTGAAGATCTAATGAAAGCCATGAAGAGGCTTCTTTCCATAAAGATACCCAAGCAAAATTGGTGAGGCCAGCCAGGCGTGCCCAAATCATGACGTCCAGAAAGAACAGCTATTATAGGATCCAAACCATTCTCATCACCAGAAATCCAAAGACTTATAACTCCAAGTCAATACAAAAGCGAGATAAGGTGGGGTCTACATCATGAACACCTGCTATTTTTCTGTCCAACTTCCCTTGTGACTCAGTTGATAAAGAATCCGCCTGCAATGCTGAAGACCTGTGTTCTATCCCTGGGTTGGGAAGATCCCCTGGAGAAGGGAAAGGCTACCCATTCCGGTATTCTGGCCTGGACAATTCCTTGGACTGTATAGTCCACGGGGTCGCAAAGAGTCAGACACGACTGAGTGACTTTGACTCACTCCCTTTCTTTGGGACATTGTCCTTCCCCTGCTCCGTACGATCCTCATGGGGCTATCAATCACGTGATTTCACCTTCCCAGCTGTGAAGAAGTATAGCCATGACTGGCCAAGACTGGGAATAATGATGAGTCTGGGGGGACCCAAGTTGGGCCAATTAGAGTAATTTTAGGGGATTGATACAGATGATGGGAAAGAGAGAGATGCATTCTATTCTCTGGAATTGCTATTAGTTGCAATGTTATAAGCTTAGACCTCTCAGAAATGATCTCTGCTACCTTGGGGGAGAGAGTGAATCTAAACATGAGGTTAAAATAGGAGAAAAGCAAAGCCAAAACGTAGAGGGACAGAATCTCCCTGATCTAATTCGCATCCCTCACTGATGCGATGATTTCTCAGGTTTGTATCTTGTTTCCTACCATTATTACCATCACATCATCATCACCACTATTACTATGACTATTATTTTCTCAAGCTAATTTAAGTGTTTTCTGTCACTTTTCAGCTGAAAGAGCCCTGCCTGATTTGAATGCTGACACACATTTGGCAGAGAACTCTGGTCTAGATGAGCTGGGATCCTAATAAGATAAGTGCAAAGAAACTAAAGCAAGGAAAAAACAAGCAGAAGTTTGGTTTGACAAAATGACCCAACCAGAAGGGGAAGGGGGCTCTGATTCGGAGGGACCAGCTCTCAGACTCCTCCTCTGCCCAGCAGGTGGGCTGGAGAGAGACTGTGCAGAGGGGAGCCCAGAAGCCATGGTGGAGGCTGCAGGTCTAACCCCATAGTAAAATCAATTGCCACCCACTGGTAGATACTGGATTTGGGACTTTGCAAGCACTCAGTCCATCCCTCCCCCATCCCTTCCCCTTGGCAACCACAAGTCTGTTCTCTGTATCTGTCAATCTGTTTCTGTTTCATGTGTGTATGTGACTCTTTGCGACACTATGGACTATAGACTGCCAGGCTCCTCTGTCCATGGGATTCCCCAGGCAAGAATACCGGAGTGGATTGCCATGCCCTCCTCCAGGGGATCCTCCTGACCCAGGGATCAAACCCACGTCTCTTATGTTTCCTGCATTGGCAAGTGGGTTCTTTATCACTGGCACCACCTGGGAAGCCCTTCTGTTTCATTTATAAGTTCATTCATATCATAATTTAAATTCCAGATATATGTGATTTAATCATGAAACTTGCCATGAAAATTTATATATATAAATCATATATGTACATAGTGAAAGTGAAAGTGAAGTCGCTCAGTCGTGTCTGACTCTTAGCGACCCCATGGACTGCAGCCTACCAGGCTCCTCCGTCCATGGGATTTTCCAGGCATATATGTATAAATATATGCATTTATATATATGCATAAATATATGCATTTATATATTTATATAAATATATGCATATATACGGAGAAGGCAATGGCACTCCACTCCAGTACTCTTGCCTAGAAAATCCCATGGATGGAGGAGCCTGGTGGGCTGCAGTCCATGTGGTCGCTAAGAGTCGGACACGACTGAACGACTTCACTTTCACTTTTCACTTTCATGCATTGGAGGAGGAAATGGCAACCCACTCCAGAATTCTTGCCTGGAGAATCCCAGGGATGGGGGAGCCTGGTGGGCTGCTATCTATGGGGTCACACAGAGTTGGACATGACTGAAGCGACTTAGCAGCAGCAGCATGCATATATATCATATATAGTGATGTATATATATATATATATATATGTATTATACATATCAGTTCAGTTCAGTTGCTCAGTCATGTCTGACTCTTTGTGACCTCATGAATTGCAGCACACCAGGCCTCCCTATCCATCACCAACTCCTGGAGTTCACCCAAACTTATGTCCATTGAGTCGGTGATGCCATCCAGCCATCTCATGCTCTATCGTCCCCTTCTCCTCCTGCCCCCAATTCCTCCCAGCATCAGAGTCTTTTCCAATGAGTCAACTCTTCACATAAGGTGGCCAAAGTATTGGAGTTCCAGCTTTAGCATCAGTCCTTCCAAAGAAATCCTAGGGCTGATCTCCTTTAGAATGGACTGGTTGGTCTCCCTACAGTCCAAGGGACTCTCAAGAGTCTTCTCCAACACCACAGTTCAAAAGCATCAATTTTTCAGTGCTCAGCTTTCTTCACAGTCCAACTCTTACATCCATACATGACCACTAGAAAAACCATAGCCTTGACTAGATGGACCTTTGTTGGCAAAGTAATGTCTCTGCTTTTCCATATGCTATCTAGGTTGGTCATAACTTTCCTTCCAAGGAGTAAGCGTCTTTTAATTTCATGGCTGCAGTCACCATCTGCTATGATTTTGGAGCCCAAAAAAATAAAGTCTGACACTGTTTCCACTGTATCCCCATCTATTTCCCATGAAGTGATGGGACGAGATGTCATGATCTTCGTTTTCTGAATGTTGAGCTTTAAGCCAACTTTTCACTCTCCACTTTCACTTTCATCAAGAGGCTTTTGAGTTCCTCTTCACTTTCTACCCTGAGAAGGCAATGGCACCCCACTCCAGTACTCTTGCCTGGAAAATCCCATGAACGGAGGAGCCTGGAAGGCTGCAGTCCATGGGGTCGATGAGGGTCAGACACAACTGAGCGACTTCACTTTCACTTTCACTTTCTACCATAAGGGTGGTGTCATCTGCATATCTGAGGTTATTGATATTTCTCCTGGCAATCTTGATTCCAGCTTGTGCTTCTTCCAGTCCAGCATTTCTCATGATGTACTCTGCATATAAGTTAAATAAGCAGGGTGACAGTATACAGCCTTAACATACTCTTTTTCCTATTTGGAACCAGTCTGTTGTTCCATGTCCAGTTCTAACTGTTGCTTCCTGACCTGCATGCAGGTTTCTCAAGAGGCAGGTCAGGTGGTCTGGTATTCCCATCTCTTTCAGAATTTTCCACAGTTTACTGTGATCCACACAGTCAAAGGCTTTGGCATAGTCAATAAAGCAGAAATAGATGTTTTTCTGGAACTCTTTTGCTTTTTCCATGATCCAGTGGATGTTGGCAATTTGATCTCTGATTCCTCTGCCTTTTCTAAAACCAGCTAGAACATCTGGAAGTTCACGGTTCACGTATTGCTGAGGCCTGGCTTGGAGAATTTTGAGCATTACTTTACTAGCGTGTGTGATGAGTGCAATTGTGCAGTAGTTTGAGCATTCTTTTGCATTGCCTTTCTTTGGGATTGGAATGAAAACTCACCTTTTCCAGTCCTGTGGCCACTGCTGAGCTTTCCAAATTTGCTGGCATATTGAGTACGGCACTTTCACAACATCATCTTCCAGGATTTGAAATAGCTCAACTGGAATGTTGTCACCTCCACTAGCTTTGTTTGTAGTGATGCTTTCTAAGGCCCACTTGACTTCACATTCCAGGATGTCTGGCTCCAGGTCAGTGATCACACCATCGTGATTATCTGGGTCATGAAGATCTTTTTTGTGCAGTTCTTCTGTATATTCTTGCCATCTCTTCTTAATATCTTCTGCTTCTGTTAGGTCCATACCATTTCTGTCCTTTATTGAGCCCATCTTTGCATGAAATGTTCCCTTGGTATCTCTAATTTTCTTGAAGAGATCTCTAGTCTTTCCCATTCTGTTGTTTTACTCTATTTCTTTGCATTATAAATATACATATATATATATCATGTGCATATATAATGCAATATATGTGTGTTTTGCTTAGTCTCTCAGTTGTGTCCAACTCTTGGCAAGCCCACAGACTGTAGCCCACCAGATTTCTCTTCGGTCCATGGAATTCTCCAGGCAAGAATACTGGAGTGGGTTGCCATTCCCTTTTCCAATGCAATATAGAAATCATAATAAATATATATTTATATGCAATATCATATATATCATATGTGACAGGTAGGTAGGTAGGTAGATTGATAGATGATAGATCAAACACAATGGAATTAGAGAGGTTTGAAAAAGCTGAAGTGGCAGAACTGTGGTTCCAGGATGAGAACTTGATGGAGAGCCAACACTCTTCATTTCCCTTAAGCCTTGAGGAGGAGTTAGCCAGTTGAAGATGACTGGCAGGAGCTGAGGCAAAATGCGTTTTCAAATCGACCCCTGAACAGACTCAGTTGGAAAGTTTCTTGGACCAAAGAGTGGGTAGAGACACAGCTGGGCTGGTAGTGACCTGCAGAACTGCCTCCCTACAACCCACTCTGTCACCCCAGGCCACGCACAGTCAGAGACAGCAGAAACATTGTGCTGTCCTCAGAAAGCTTGTAACCTACTCTGTTTGGTCATCAAGCCCAAATACTCTTTTCTTTTACAAATGTGGTCTTGAATAATTTTCTAATAGAGGGGGCAGTTTGCCACTAACTCTATAACTCTACATACTGTTCAACACTCTCACAAATTATAAATATCTGGAGGGCTAGAGTCCTGGGTCAGCCCACCTTGGTGTTTCCACAGGGCGCTGCAGTGCTTGGGAGGCATTCAATAAATACTCTTTCGAGAGTAAATACCACACAACAAGGGGCTAGTTTTTTTTTTTTTTTTTCCCCTTCTATTGTAAAACATAAGGCAGGAGAAAAGCATTTATTATACTAAATTATTTGTAGCAGTGAATTTCTCTTTAAAGAAATCAGCAAACTCCTATTACTCTAGGCCTATGGCCAGGTCTTTAAAACCTTTGGGTTATAGTAATTTTTTAACCATATTTTCTATAATAAGATTTGACCTTAATGTGTTCTTTTGCCACAATTCAAGTCAACCTATTATAGGGTTAGAAGGAACCAGTGGAAAGGAACTTTAGAAATTGAGACCATATACTCTAATACTGAATTCCTAGGACATGTTAATACATGCTACACGCAGACAAGGGTGGAGATGGGATAACCCTAGAGACAAATCTACTACTTACTCTCTTGGTGATTCACAGAGTTCCTTAATATGTGAGAGACTTTGAGAAGTCCTAAAGAAACTTATTTAACTTTTCTCACTCGGCATTTGAGCACAAAATCAACGAACCCAGAGATGAATCAACTTCTGCAGGCAGAGCACCAGTTCATGAAACTGATCTGATACAGTCCCCTCTTTGGAGTGACAGAGAAACTGGAGACAATGTGGGAGAGCCAGAGCAACATGCAGCCTTTGGAACTAAATGACCTGATGCTGGATTCCAGCTCTGTCACCAAGGAGCTACCTCCCATAGAATACAGGCAAATTAAAAAGAGTCCTCTTTCAGCAAGAATATTTTGAGCACCTACTAAGTGCCAGGAACTGTTCTGATTACTTGGGATACATCAGTAGGCATAAAAGGACCAAAATCTCTATTTAAAAAAATAGGGAAACAAATGTCTACATGTTAGAGTTAAAACAAGTATTATCTGGGACGATAGTTGTGTTGTTTTTTTTGTTTGTTTGTTTTCAATTTGGAAAAGCAAATGAAACTTTAAGAAAGATCTAGAAGATACTGACTCTCTCCACATTGGGCTATTCTCCTGACCTTCAATACTGAATTTTCAGCTAACTTCTAAACATCTCCACCTGAAGTTCCTCAAGGCTGCATTATGACTCCCAAGTGTGAAGCCAGTTCTGTTGTCCACCATGTGAATGAAACAACACCACGATGAAACCATTTGCTCCAGCATACTCAGTCACTCTGCATTATTCCTCTTTCACCCTTGGCTTGCACCAATGGTAAGGAAAAAGAGAATTAAAATCTGTGGCATGTGCGCCACTTTGGAAAACAGCTTGGCAGTTCCTCAAAATAATAGACACAGAGCTAATGCATATGGAAATATATGAAGATCAACTAAATGTGAAAATCAAAGGCTGTTCATTCAGAACTTGGTATACCAACAGAGTCAGCTTCCATCACTCGTGTTCTGGCGGACTCAGAGGAAGGCAAAGAAGTGTGAAAGCTTCGTAGGAGAAAAGACTGCACTGACTGCAAGTTGTTGGCCTGGGGAAGCTGCAGGCAGAATAACTAAAAGCCTAGCATCCTCTAAGAGTGGTTTGGGGGGGGGCACATAATATGGCTTTCTCTGGTTGGTCCTGCATGGTAAGCCAGGACAAAAGTTAGGAAAGTTGTTAGCTGTTAATCAAGTCCTGATTAATAACTGGGTTGATTATTACAGAAGCTATTATTTAAGCTCCCGGATTATTGCTGAAGAGAACCATCTTAGAGCAGGCTGGCTTGCTGAGCTGTTTTTAATAGTTGAGAAGATTGATTTCCTGGACATATTTCTTCAGCTTATGGGTCCAGGTTCTGTTTTTATGGATGCTCTAGTCACTTTCTATTTGTATACTGTCTCTCACATATGGCTCTGCAATTCCATCCCTAGGTATTTACCCCAAGAGAAATTAAACCGCAAGTCCATAGGAAAAAAGAAAATTGTATGTAGATATTTATAGTAGCATCATTCACAAAAGCCAAAGAGAAAAAAAGAAAAGCAATTTGAATGCTGTCAACTGATGAATGGGTAAACAAATTGTGGTATATCCATTAAATTGAATATTATACCTTAAAGAAAAGGATTGAGTAATTGATACATCTGCAACTTGGCTGAACTTTAGACTTGACAACATGCCAAGTGAAAGAAGCTACATATTATATGATTTCACCTATATTAAATGTTTAGAGGAGTCCAGAGAAATGGAAAATAAATTATTGGATGCCAGGAGCTTGGAGAGAGAGGACTGGGGAGTGAACGTTAAAGACATGGGGTTTCTGTAGAGTGTGATGAAGTTGCTCTGAAATTAGATAATAATGATGCATAGCTCTGTGGATAGAGTGAAAACCACTAAACTGTACACCTTAAAAAGGTGAATTTTATGGTATATGATTATATCTCAACAAAACTGTTATTTCAAAAAAATCTGTCATGTATATACACTCTACAGTTCCCAAAGGTCTTTCATCAATTTTGTCAAGTATGTATTAGGTAAAGTATTTCAAATTCATTAATCCTAGTGACCTATGTGGGAAAAGAAACTAAAAAAGAGTGAATATATGTGTGTGTATAACTGATTCACTTTGCTGTACAGCAGAAATTAACATAACATTGTAAATCAACTATACTGTAATAAAATATTTTAAAAATTCAAGCCCATGGCCTTCCTTACACTTTCCTTAAAAGCAGACTCATTTGAGGAATGATTAGCTGGATTCTAAAAGCTGTTGCCAGAAGAAATATCAATAACCTCAGATATGCAGATGACACCACCCTTATGGCAGAAAGTGAAGAGGAACTAAAAAGCCTCTTGATGAGAGTGAAAGAGAAGAGTGAAAAAGTTGGCTTAAAGCTCAACATTCAGAAAACGAAGATCATGACATCCAGTCCCATCACTTCATGGGAAATAGATGGGGAAACAGTGTCAGACTTTATTTTTGGGGGCTCCAAAATCACTGCAGATGGTGACTGCAGCCATGAAATTAAAAGACGCTTACTCCTTGGAAGGAAAGTTATGACCAACCTAGATAGAATATTCAAAAGCAGAAACATTATTTTGCCAACAAAGGTCCGTCTAGTCAAGGCTATGGTTTTTCCAGTGGTCATGTATGGATGTAAGAGTTGGACTGTGAAAAAAGCTGAGCACTGAAGAATTGATGCTTTTGAACTGTGGTATTGGAGAAGACTCTTGAGAGTCCCTTGGACTGCAAGGAGATCCAACCAGTCCATTCTAAAGGAGATCAGTCCTGGGTGTTCTTTGGAAGGACTGATGCTAAAGCTGAAACTCCAATACTTTGGCCACCTCATGTGAAGAGTTGACTCATTGGAAAAGACTCTGATGCTGGGAGGGATTGGGGGCAGGAGGAGAAGGGGACAACAGAGGATGAGATGGCTGGATGGCATCACCGACTCGATGGACATGAGTTAGGGTGAACTCCAGGAGTTGGTGATGGACAGGGAGGCCTGGCGTGCTGCAATTCATGGGGTCATAAAGAGTAGGACACGACTGAGTGACTGAACTGAACTGAAAAGCGGTTTAATTTTTTGCTCACAGTCCTAAAACTCACTCATATGTTCAGGATAAAGAAATAAAGGGCAGAAAGTCTTCTTAAACAGTAACACAGAAATTTGAGGAAAGAGTTTAGTTACAAACTGTAATTATTTACCAAAAATGAGGGTAAATCCTGAAATTTTCTAAATAATGGGTCTATTAGTGATGCAGAGGTAAAAGGATGCGTTCAAAGGCAATGCCAACAATATCCAAATCTGAGATCAGTGTTAAAAGCACTCATGTGCAAAATTGCCATAAACTTCAAATTAATTCCACACCATTAATTTCCGAGTACTCGGAGCCACAGTGGCTTTAAGAGACAGACTTTCATTGGCAGCTGAGCCAGCTGGACTCAATTACCTGTTTCATTTTTAATTTTTTTAAGCCACCAATATTTTCCTTCAGAAAAAGGGAGCGAAATTTTTGATCAGTTATCTTAGGAAGCTTTTTTCCTCTAGGAAGATGACCTTCTGGCTTTTCTCTCCATGGCAGTACTGGTCCAGTGGGTGGAAAAGGCAGGGGAATGCAGCCATCTTTCCAGAAGCTATGCCAATCAGAGTCACGGGCACGGACTGTGAAGAGCACCAGTAAAATTAAAGTACACATCTCTCTCCTTCCAGGAGCATATGGACAAAGCTATATATGGGAGAAGAATGAAAATATATGACAGCAAAACTGGACAGAATATCTTCAGTGTTCTAAACAATCATAAAGTCACTTTGTTGTAAGGCATTTAACATATTATACCTATTATAATTATTACTTACAGAATTATAAATAATTAGAATGATTATTCTAATAACATTACGCTACACTAGTTGGGCACTTACTACATGCCAAGCACCATTCTAAGCACTTGCTACATGTTAATTCATTTAGCTTGTGTTGGTAGATATGTTATTACTCTCACTGTGTAGATAAGGAAATGAAGGCACAGTGGGTTTATACAACCGGCCAGAGTCACGGGATTAGGAAGTATTTTCCCAGTATCTTTAGAAGTTGCCAAAACTTATTTCCATTTGCTTTGCTTGAAACATTAATTTATGAACACGTTAATTACATTGGGGTTTTGGTTCAAAAGGCAAGCCTTTTGCAACTTATAAGTGGTTTCTCTAATTAATGGTGTTTAATCAGGAATATATGAAAAAATAAGGAATGTCTGAAGCTCTAGAACAAAATCTAGTCATATTGTTTAGGAAATCATATATCTACTATGGTGCCTACATTCATTTATCTTTTCTTTTATCTTTTATCTTATCTTTTCAGTACACAATTATTGAACCCCCATAACATACTGGCAGGAAATGCCATGATGAAAATGACAGTCTCCTGGGGGTGATGAATTGAACTTTTGATTAGATAGTCTCAAAACTTAAAAAAAAAAAAAAAAAAAACTAACTACATATACATTGACAAAGGATTTTAATATATTATGTGTTTATTGTGCATTAAGTAATTTTAAATGAAGGGGACTCCAAATATTTCTTAGCTATTTGCTTCCTATAAGCAGAACACATTGCAAATTTTAGAATGAAGGATACATGTTAAGGGTTGGACTAACTCTTTGTGTTGACCTGGTCTAAGCACATTTCAATTCATTTCATTCTCGCAACAACCCAATGAACAAGGTCTTATAATCATCTTCATTTCACAAGAGAAGAAACTGAGGCACAGAGAAGTTAAGTAACTTGCCCAAAGTCACACAGCCAGCAAAAATAGAGTTAGCACTATGTCCAGTTTAGTGAGATGAAATGTGTTGCCATATACTGTCACACAAATTGGTCCAAGATGCAGAAAAGATGTCCTAACCTCTCCTGAAAGCAGTCAGGGAGGGCTTCCCAGAGGAAGCAATATCCTTTAGATGCTTGTAAAAGTGACCCTCGGAGGAAAAACAGATGAAGGTGAAATCAATCCATGATACTCACAAGTTCAGGACTTGTGGCCAGCCAATCAAGTGACTCTTCATAGTCTCACCTTAATTAGAGAAAATTGGGGGTGAAACTGTAATCTGTCGTCTCACATGACATTTTTATCGCCTGCTTAACATTTCAAATGAAACATTTTATTGCATTTGATGTTAGTTAAACACTTAACGTGTACTCTTCACGGTTACAATTCTCAATGTGTTCTGACTATATTAAGCAAATATTTAAGAAACATTTGGGCTGTTTTTCCATTTTTAAGTATTTAATCTGTAATAAACATATAGCATGTTAAAAATACATTTCATGTATGGTATGTGTTAAGTGTTAAGAATATATTTTTGAACTGCCTTATTTAAGCCTGTCAGACTTTCCATTACAACCCCTTAATTTAAGGACTTTTTCAACCAGCCATAAAAATCTCTTCATGCTGATATTTTGAGTAAAATATCTCTCCTTCCAGAGGCCTTTTTTAGTTTTTGGTGGTTTGTTTTTTAATATTAATGCATCAAAAATTTTTCAATTTTAAAATTAGGCATCTTTTTTTCATAGGATTTTAGTGCAATCTTTTCTGTGCTTTTTAAATGATCCACATATTAGAGGCATCTCTTTAAAAAGTCATAGACCTTACCCCAAAATTTAGGAGAGAAGTGGAAAGTGGTTGAGATGAATATTATCTATGTATTAGCAGTCTGTTTCAAAATTCAGAGTTAAGGATATGAAATAAGGTTGTAAATGCTTTCCACACCCCAGTCCCAGAAATCTTCATAAGCATTTAATGATGTATCTACTTTAGTTTAGCATATCAGAGTTAAATGAGTAAATTTCACATCCTTTCTTTTAAACCTGCCCTGCAAGATACTAGAAGTTATGAAGACTTTGTCATAATTACCCCTATCGTACAGAAAGGCAAGTTAAGTTGGGGTGAGGTTGAGTGATTTGTCCAAATCACATAACCAGTTATTCTTGAAGCTGGAATTTGAACTCAGATTCCTTTGTTTATTCTGCATTACTTTGGCCCACATGTTACAAGAGATGGAGTCCACTGTGACTTCATGTTTTCATCTGATTATTTTTTTTTAGTGCATTAAAAATTTCTTCACTAAGTAAAATTCAGCTCACCGGTACAACTAAATAAGTAAATATTTTCCAGCATTACTTTCCATTTTTGGAGTCAAGATCATACAAAGAAACAAACTCAAGAGAATTTTCTCCCCTTTATTCAAGTCATTTAGCCCATGACCTAAAGTTGGAGGTATTCTTCACAGCACAGAGTAACATCTTTTCTAACTGTACCTACAGGTGGTCTTAAAAGTTTATGTGTCCCTCTTACCCACTTACATCAGAGATTCTTTGAAAGCTAGGGCTTGTCATGAGATGCTGGGCTGGATGAAGCACAAGCTGAAATCAAGACTGTTGGGAGAAATATCAATAGCCTCAGATATGCATATGACACCACCCTTATCTCAGAAAGCGAAGAAGAACTAAAGAGCCTCTTGATGAAAGTGAAAGAGGAGAGTGAAAAAGTTGGTACAAAACTCAACATTCAGAAGACGAAGATCATGGCATCTGGTTCCCTCGCTCCATGGCAAATAGATGGGGAAACAACGGAAAGAGTAATAGACTTTATTTTCTTGGCTCCAAAATCACTGCAGATGGTGACTGCAGCCATGAAATTAGAAGATGCTTGCTCCTTGGAAGAAAAGCTATGACCAACCTAGACAGCATATTAAAAAGCAGAGATATTACTTTGCCGACAAAGGTCCATCTAGTCAAAGCTATGGTTTTTCCAGTAGTCATGTATGGATGTGAGAAGTGGACCATAAAGAAAGCTGAGCGCTGAAGAATTGATGGTTTTGAACTGTGATGTTGGAGAAGACTCTCCAGAGTCCGTTGGACTGCAAGGAGATCAAACCAGTCAATTATAAAGGAAATCAGTCTTAAATATTCATTGGAAGGACTGATTTCTGAAGCTGAATCTCCGATATTTTGGCCATCTGATGGGAAGAACTGATTCATTGGAAAAGACCCTGGTGCAGGGAAAGATTGAAGGCAGGAGGAAAAGAGGACAACAGAGGATGAGATGGTCAGATGGCATCATCAACTCAACGGACATGCGTGTAAGCAAGCTCTGGGAGATAGTGATGGACAGGGAAGCCTGGCGTGCTGCAGTCCATGGGGTCGCAAAGAGGAGGACCCAACTGAGGGACTGATTTGAACTGAACTGAGGGCTTGTCATATTTGTCTTTGTGACTTTCTCTCTCTCATCTGTACCTGTCCATTACCTAGCTCACTGCCTGGCATGTTACAAGGGTTCATTAAATGTTCACCAATGGAAATATTAAAATAGAACTTCACAGAAAGAACTGAACATTCCTGCTATTTGATGAGATGTTTATTTTCTTGAGATGAGCCAGCACAATTATCTATACTAGCATTTCTCAAAGTGCATTCCTTGCTTCGCCAGCTTCACAAGACTCTATGTGATAAAGAAGATCCTATGAACAGAAAAATTTGGGAAATCCTCCCTCCACAGATAAGAAATGTCCTGGGAGCTCCCTGAATATGATCGCCCTGGCGTCCTGATATACCTCTGGGGCAGGTTGACCTTGAGGAGTCAATAGTCTCAGATGTCACCAGGGTCCCCCACGTGCTGCAGGAGGAACCCAGGTCTACCCACCTCCGTGATTGTGTGCAAAAGTCTACCTCATTTTGGAAGCATGCCTCCTTGACCCTCACACTAGTTGGAGCCCCTCAACTTTCAGCAGTCATTAAGGTGATATTTTGACCCTCATATGACATATTCCTTACTTTTCAGTTCTCCATGTATTTGGAACCTAAATGGAGATGAAAGTGCTATTTATTTTTGGTACCCAACAGAGAAAAAAATACCTAACATCCTCTGCTGTCAATTACTTTTCCTTCAAACCCATCTTCCTTCCAAGTGTACCAAAAATATCCTCAGGCCTTCAGAGTAATTATATTTATGATCATTCATTTTTTCATTAGTCTAGAGCAAATATTGTGGGAAGTCAAAAAAGACGATGTTCCAAAGTCAACCTCAAGTTTGGAATCGCAAGAAAGAACCACAGATGAAAATGGAATTGGAATCAACTGAACCCTGGATACTCTCTCTAATGAGTGCTCTGTACAGGAACCACTTATTATACTGTCTCAATATACAGTCTTAAGAAGTTAGGTGGGCTGGACCTAAAATCATACCTAGGAGACTTTAGCCGCAGAGGAAAGGAATGCTTCAGGACCCAAGAAGAGAAACCAAAATTCAACAGAGACATCAACAACAGTGTGGAATGTTTGAATGTCAATTTCTAATTCAGACATAATGTCAAATAGTAAAAATGTCCTGACTTCATTCATTGGTTCAACAAATATTTACTGAGTGCCTGTTATATGCCAAGCACTGCTGGAAGCATGAAAAATGTAGCAGCGAGTCAAAGACCAAAACCCTTGCCTTCATGAAGCTTACCACCTAATGGAAAGAAATGGATGATTAAAATGAAAATAGTAAGATATGTAGAATGTTAGGAAGCTTACAACTATAAGAAAAATAAAGAAGATATGAGAGATAGCAAACATAGGAGTATTCTATAAGGAATGAAATTATAATTTTAAATAGATGAGTAGGGAAATCCCAATTGAACATATGACATTAGAGAACAAATATATGGACAACCAAGAGGGAAGGAAAGAGGAGGTAGGATGAATCGGGCAATTGGGATTGACATGCACACTATTAATATGATGTATAAGATAGATAACTAATGAGAACCTACTGTAAAGCAAAGGGACCTCTACTCAGTGCTCTGTGGTGACCTAAATGGGAAGGAAATCCAAAAAGGGAGGGGGGAGATATATGTATACGTATAGCTGATTCACTGCTATACAGTAGAAATTAACACAAATTGTAAAGCAATTATTCTCCAGTAAAAATTGATAAAACAGCAATATCTTGAAAGATATGAAGGTAAGAATTAAAAAGCATTCTCGGCAAAGGAGCCAGAAAGTACAGATGTCATGAAGAGTATACTTGGCATGTTTGGCATATAGAGGGTGTCTGCCATAACAAAATACCACGGACTGAGTGCCTTAAACAGTAGGAATTTATTTCCTCATACTTCTGGAGGCTAGAAGTTCAAGATCAAGGTGCCAGCAGATTTAATTTCTGGAGAGAGTTTTCTTCTGGCTTGCAGACAGTGGCTTCTCACTATGTCCACACATGGCAGGCTCTCTGGTGTCTCTTCTGGAAATGGCACTAATTCCATCACAAGGGACCTCATCTAAAGCTAGTTACCGTACAAAGACTCCCCTTCCAAATACCATTACATTGAGGGGTTGAGGCTTCAACACATAACTCTTGGGGAGCACAATTCGGCCCATAGCAGGAAACTAGTACAGTTGGAGTTGGTGAGACCAGTCATTAAAATCACCCCCTTGAAGTCACCCTCAATCCTTACCCCTCTCACTATATTTTGTACTCATCTGGCGAAACCTCAACTCAGGTTCTGTCCAGCTCTTCTCTTTCTCAGTGGCTGGATAAAACCACAGAATCATGTCCTCTGAACTCACTTTAGCTCCTAGCTCCAGTCCCCTAGGGATCACGGTACATTTTCCCATCATCCACTTTCTGCCCTCCAATGTTTCCTATCTTCTCCTTTCTCCCCCAAACCCCAATACCTTCCCCCTTCCTCACTCTCTGGCATCCTACTTCATGGAAAACATAAGAGCAGTCAAAAGAGAATTTGTGCACATTCCTGCCTCCCACCACATCTACCCAATCCCAGCATTCTCCATTAAGGATAAACAGCCTCCAGCCAGCTTCTGATCCTTCTGAGTCTATCTCATCCTTCTAGGATCCTCTAGCAAGCTGGCTTAAAACTCAACATTCAGCCATGTATGGATGTGAGAGTTGGACCATAAAGAAAGCTGAACGCAGAAGAATTGATGCTTTTGAGCTGTGGTGTTGGAGAAGATTCTTGACAGTTCCTTGGACTGCAAGGAGATCCAACCAGTCGATCATCAAGGAAATCCAATGAATGTTCATTGGAAAGACTGATGCTGAGGCTGAAGCTCCAATACTTTGGCCACCTGATGTGAAGAACTGACTCCTTAGAAAAGACCCTGATGCTGGGAAAGATTGAAGGAAGGAGGAAAAGGGGACGACAGAGGATAAGATGGTTGGATGGCATCACCAACTCAATGGACATGAGTTTGAGCAAGCTCTGGGAGTTGGTGATGAACAGGGAGGCCTGGCGTGCTGCAGTCCACAGGGTGGCCAAGAGTTAGACATGACTGAGCGACTAAACTGAACTGAACTGAGCAAGGACATCACGCTAGCAAGTCTCCTCCTCTCTCCCACATCATCAAAGTCTTGTCTTTATTGGTTCATTCCCATCGACTTCAAATTCCTCCACAGGCTTCCTTTTTCTAACTGAAAGAAAACCAGCCTTGAATTTACCTTCTTTCTTTTCATGCTTTGACCTCAGTTCTCTGCTCATCTTTAGAGCAAAACCCTTTAAAGAGGTGTCTGTGCTCACTGTTTCTAGGTTCTCTACTTCTGCTATCTTTTTTTAAATTTTATTTTTAATTGGAGGATAATTACTTTACAATATTGTGATGGTTTATGGAGAGCAATATGGAGATTCTCTTAAAAACTAGGAATAAAACTGTCATATGATCTAGCAACCCCACTACTGCCTATATACCCTCAGGAAATAATCATTGAAAAAGATGTGCATACCTCAGTACTTATTCTGTTATCTTTTTTATGACCATTCATGTTATCTCCTATTTATAATTTATAATAATTTATAAATCACACACAGAAAAATTCACTTTTGGGGGGAGTGCCTTTCTGTGAGTTCAACATATGGGGATAACTGTGTAACTATTACCATGCTGCTGCTAAGTTGCTTCAGTCGTGTCCGACTCTGTGCGATCCCATAGACGGCAGCCCACCAGGCTCCGCCGTCCCTGGGATTCTCCAGGCAAGAACACTGGAGTGGGTTGCCATTTCCTGCTCCAATGCATGAAAGTGAAAAGTGAAAGTGGAGTCGCTCAGTCGTGTCCGATTCCTAGCGACCCCATGGACTGCAGCCCAGCAGGCTTCTCCGTCCATGGGATTTTCCAGGCAAGAGTACTGGAGTGGGGTGCCATTGCCTTATAATAGCTCCATCACCCCCAAAAAATTCCCTCATTCCCCTTTTCAGTCATCTCTCCCCCCTGCCCCTAGGCTAGCAACCAATGATCTGTCTCTATAGACATACCTTTTCTAGAATGTCATATAAATAGAATTGGAGCATTTGTACTCTTTTGAGTATGTCTTCATAGTCTTTCCTGGAGGAGGAAATGGCAACCCACTCCAGCATTCTAGCCTAGAGAATCCCATGGACAGAGGAGCCTGGTGGGCTACAGTCCCTGGGGTTTCAAAAAGTCAAACATGACTGAGTGACATACTTTCATAATCTTTACTTCAGTCCACCTTCACCCCCAACCCTCTCTCCAAATAAATATACCCTGTTGAAGTGTCATCGAGCTTCGCTGGTGGCTCAGACGGTAAAGCGTCTGCCTGCAATGCCAGAGACCTGGGTTTGATCACTGGGTTGGGAAATAAATGTCAACCTACTCCAGTATTCTTGCCTGGAAAATCCCATGGATGGAGGAGCTTGGTAGGCTACAGTCCACGTGGTTGCAAAGAGTCGGACATGACTGAACAACTTCTTAGCAAAGTGTCAGCTGTTCTCCTGATTGTTAGATCTTATGCTGAAATCTCAGTCCTTGGCTTTCTTGACCCATCTACACCATTGGGCACTTCCATCTTCTGAAGCCATCTTCCTTCCCTGTCTCCCATATTCCTGTGATTTCCTCCTCCCTCACCAACTGCAGCTCCCTGGTCTCATTTGCTGTCTCTTTTTACTTATTTATATTGGAGTATATGTGCTTGACAGTATCATGTTAGTTTCTGCTGTACAGAAAAGTGAATCGGCCATACATATACACATATCTCCTTCTTTTTTAGATTCCCTTCCCATTTAGATCACCACAAGCACTGAGTCGAGTTCCCTGTGCTACACAGTAGGTCATCATCAGTTATCTATTTTATACATAGTAGTATACAGATGTCAATCCCAACCTCCCAGTTCATCCCATCTCCCTTCCCCGCTTGGTAACCATGTTTGTTTTCTACCTCTATGACTCTATTTCTGCTTTGCAAATAGGTACATTTGTACCATTTTTTTAGATTCCACATATAATCAATATTATACAATATTTGTCTTTCTCTTTCTAAATTACTTCACTCTATATGAAAATTTCTAGGTCCATTCATTTTTATGCAAACATATTTTTTTTTTCTGTATATACATACACACACACACACACACACACACACACAAACACACATACCCCATCTTCTTCATTTATTCCTCTGCTGATGGACATTTAGGTTTTTTCCGTGTCCTGGCTATTGTAAACAGTGCTGCAATGAACAGTGGGATGCATGCATCCTTTCAAATTATAGTTCTCTCCTGATACACACCCAGGAGTGAGATTGCTGGATAATACAATAGCTTTATTTTTCCTGTATCCTCTGTATCTCCCCAACTTCTTCACCAAGGCTCATTCAAAGTTGCTTTTCTCTACTCTACTTCCATACAGATTCATAGCTTTATGTAAACTTGATGAAATCAAAATTTATGTCTCTAGTTTAGGCTAATTCCCTTAACTCTAGACTACTTATCCAACCATCCTCTCAACACATATCCTAATCTATCTAGCTGACCATCTTCCCACCCATCTAACTATGTTTGAGACCCAGCACTGCATAATTGAGGCCCTATGGTACCTCCATGTCCATGCTCCCCTCTTCCTTTTACAGCCCTTTCCATCTCACTTGATGTCAACTCCATTCTTTCAGTGTACAAGCCTTGGATCCATCCTTAACTCCTCGCTTTTGTTCACACACATGAAGGTGTGTGATTAGAGACTGCTGGCTGAGTAAATACTGAGCTGCCTTTGCCTGAAATGTAATGTGTCAATATCACTACTCACTACTCATTTAAAAAATGAGATTTTTTATCAAGAGCTTTTACAGTGTTATTTGTACACTGAATATTCACACTGTAAAGTGAGACTTACTGTAAGGTGTTTGAGAAGACTCAGACAGCAAGGAGATCCAACCAGTCCATCCTAAAGGAAATCAGTCCTGAATATTCATTGGAAGGACTGATGCTGAAGCTGAAACTCCAATACTTTGGCCACTTGATGTGAAAACTGACTCATTGGAAAAGACTCTGATGCTGGGAAAGATTAAAGAGAAGGGGATGACAGAGGATGAGATGGTTGGATGGCATCACCAGCTCAACGGACATGAGTTTGAGTAAACTCCAGGAGTTGGTGATGGATAGGGAAGCCTGGTGTGCTGCAGTCCATGGGGTCATAAAGAGTCAGACATGACTGCGCAGCTGAACTGAACTGAACTGAAGGTGAGACTGAATATCTGGAATCTGATCCCTTCTCATCACCTTCTCCACTGATGCCATTGTCTCTCACCTGGATTGTTGCAGTGGTCTCTGAATCAGTCTCTACCTTCTCTTCTCAACATTGTAACTACATCATGTCCATCTCTGCTCAAAACCATCTAGAGACCCCGGGTCACTCAATACCTGTCAAAGCCCTTGGTGAGCTGCCGTGCCTACAGGACCTACTCCCTTCATTCCTGTGACTCACTCTGACTCTGTCCTCCTTGCTCAGACCACCTGGCCCCACTCGTAGCCTCCTGGCCTCCTTGTCGCCTCTGCACAGGAGGCATATGCACAGGCACCACAGACCATTTGCACATGCTGTTCATTCCTGCTGATAGCCTCATTTCCCAGATGTTTCCCACCTTCTTCTAGTCTTTTTAAAAATAATATCCTGTTAAGTGAAGACATCTGCTATGGTCTGAATCTTTGTGTCCCTCTAAAATGTATATGCTGCAATCTTAACCATGTGATAGTATTGAAGGCAGGAGGGACCTTTGGGAGGAGCTTAGATCATGAGAGTGGGGCCTCATGAATAGAATCAGGGCTTCTGAAAAAGCCCTGGGGGATATAAGAAGTCTTTGACCCAGAAGAAGACCCTCACCCTTTCCTGCCAGCACCTTGATCTTGAACATCCAGTCTCCAGCAGTATGAGAAACAAGTTGCCCTTATTTAAAAGTGACCCAGTTTCTAGTATTTTGTTATAGCAGCCCAAACAGACTAAGATAATGTTACTAATTATCCCATGTACAATTTTGGCTATGCTTCACCATTAATTGGAGTAGGAAATGAAAACCCCCTCCAGTATTCTTGCCTGGAAAATTACATAGACAGAGGAGCCTGGTGTGCTACAGATCATGGAGTCACAAAGAGTCGGACATGACTGAACATGTACACACATGTACCCTTAATACTCCCTATCTTCCTTCTCTGGTTTATTTTTCTCCATCTTATTTCTTATTTTCTAAGCTTCCCTGGTGGCTCATATGGTAAATAATCTGCCTGCAATGAAGGAGACCTGGTTTCAGTCCCCAGGTCTGGAAGATCCTCTGGAGAAGGAAATGGCAACTCACTCCAATATTCTTGGAGAATACTTGGAGAATTCCATGGAGAGAGAAAGAGCCTGGCAGACTACAATCCATGGGGTCACAAAGAGTTGGACACAAATAAGCAACTAACATACACACAATATCATGTATTGTTGTTGTTCAGTCACCCAGTCGTCTCCAACTCTTCGCAACCCCATGGACTGCAGTACGTCAGGCCTCCCTGTTCCTCTTCATCTCCAGAAGTTTGCCCAAGTTCATGTTCATTGCATTGGTGATGCTATCCAGCCATTTCATCCTCTGATGCCCTCTTCTCTTTCTGCCTTCGATCTTTCCCAACATCAAGGACTTTCCCAATGAGTCAGCTGTTCAAGTCAGATGATCAAAATACTAGAGCTTCAGCTTCATCATCAGTCCTTCCAACAAGTATTCAGGGTTGATTTCCCTTAAGATTGACTGGTTTGATTTCTTTCCTGTCCAGGGGACTTTCAGGAGTCTTCTCTAGCATCACAGTTTGAAGGCATAATTTTTTTGGCATCTGCCTTCTCTAGGGTCCAGCTCTCACAACCATATGTGACCACTGGGAAGACTGTAGCCTTGACTATATGGGCCTTTGTCAGTAGAGTCTGTTTATTAGTTTATCTTCCTGCCTCTCTCTTCCAACTAGGTCATGAGTGCCTTGGCTTTTGTCTGTTTTATTCCCTGCTGTTTCATCAGAATCAAACAGGGACCTCCTCCATGTACAGCCCTGCAGTGCACTGCACCAGTGAGAAATTCATTGGCTGGACTTTCCAAGACCTTGACACTGACCTCTGGGGGAATCTTTCTCTTGCTCACATTGTGAGAATGGATGTGTCTCCCTTAGCTCAGGACCCTTCTTTGACCCCATCCACATTTCCCAGCAGTTAGTCTATATGCTTCCACTTAAGCTTGCATTTTTTCCCCCTCTGTTTTACCTTCTTTTATGGTTTTCAGTAGGTTTTGAGGAAAAGACTAGACATAGAAATGCTCTCTTTATCTACCTAATTTTACAGAGAGTCATATCTCTGTTTTAAAGGCACGTAAATGAATCTTCTGTATGACCCTTAAGAAGAAAATAGATAAATTCCCGTATACAGTGCTGATTACAATATAATATAGTGAATTTTCAAAACTTTGTTGTCTAAGATCACCTGGAAGACTTGCTAAAGCACAGATATCAAATCATGCCTATAGCTTTTCCTGCCTGTAGAATGATGCCCTTGGACTATATGGCCTCATTGCAATTATAAGTACAGATGTATATTTCCATGTGCTCTTTCAGACTCTTTTGTCTTTCACTAAATACAAGATTTTTTAAAGAAGTATTTATGCTACAAGTATAGTCAATTAATGAACATAATACAGGTATCATGTAGGTGAACTTGAACCCTTTGGGGTAAATGCTGAGTTTTAGTGCCACTCTCTCAGAGCTTTTCTGCTTCTCCCACCTCTCCATATAGATGGATGACTAGGAACCTTTGTAAAACTATGAAAGCAAGAGAGAGGTGTCTGGGCTCTGTGTTGCCACCCTTCGTTGACTAACCTCTGGTTTAAGGGGAGTTCAGACTTTCTGGTTTAAGGTTATTTGAAATTCTGACCCCTGGCTTCTGCCTTCAGAGCTTCTGCAGGGGGAAATTCCTGCTGCAACCACTCCAGTATTCTTGCCTGGAAAATCCCATGGACGGAGGAGCCTGGTAGGCTGCAGTCTATGGGGTCACAAAGAGTTGGACACTGAGCGACTTCACTTTCACTTTTCTCTGGAGTGACTGCCCTGGGAAGCTCTGCCACCCTCCCCTAGTGGCATGCTCCCCATCTCTGTCCTTGTTGCCAAGCTGGAGCCTCTGGCCCCACTGCCTTATCTACTCTGCTGGGTTATCTGGGCTCTTCCATCCTACAGCTCCTACAGAGCCCCATGCCCATGCCTACAAGAACCTCTAGTCTCTCTCACTTCCTCCCACCTTCCCCATCTTGCAGAGGGTCACCGTGGAACTTCCAGAATTCCTCCGTGTCACCTGAAGTCAAATGTGCCACCTCACATCCCCCTCGGCCCTCAGCCAAGTCCCACTGTTGCTTGACTGCAGTCACTTTTTGTGCATGTTGGACACTTAAACAGTCTCCTTCCAGAAGTTGAAATGGAAATTGAAACAAGCCCTCTGCCTATTGAGCTTCTCCCTCAGTCTATCAGTGATTCATCCAGCGTGTTCACCTTCACCGATATGAGTGGAGATTCAGAGACTGCACACTCTGGTCTGCTTTCAACAAGCCCCAGGGAGTATCTTCATCCTCACCTCTTGCTTCTCCTCCCCACACCAGCATTATTTTTTCTCCTCCTTTTAAACAAACTTGGGGCTTCCCTGCGCAATGCAAGAAATACAAGGGACACAGATTCAATCCCTGGGTTGAGAGGATTCCCTTGAGGAGGACATGGCAACCTACTCTGGTGTTCTTGTCTGGAGAATCCCATGGACAGAGAAGACTGGTGGGCTACAGTCCACAGGGTAGCAAAGAGTCGGAGACCGCTGAGTGCACACGTTGAAACAAGCTTACATATTCTGCCCTGTCTTCTCTACATGATGGCTAAGAGCAAATATAGCTCAGACACTCAGCCTTGTTTTTTTATATGTCAATGGAAGTTTGGGGAATTTATAGTAAAGGAAAGAAAAAATCTCTCTCCATGAAAGGTAGGCTGTCAAGACTATTATCTCTCTGTGCACTTTAAAAAAATCTAGTATGAAACTCAAAATTGAGCAATGAATTCTTTGTTCTAGTTGGTAGCCACAATCTCCCCAAAGCAATGAATGGCATTGATTCATTGAGCGGAGGGAATTGCTAGGCAACATAGTTTATGGGGAAGGAAAAATACCTTGTTGTAATATTTTTTGAAAATATTATCCCTGCTAGAGGCATAGGAAAGTATACCTGAAAAGAAGAAACAGCGAAATCCCAGTGAGGGAGCAATAGAAAGTTTTAACTGTGGCTAATGCCAGTGGGGAGGCCACAGAAGATAAAGAAAACATAAACCCAGGAGGAGGTGAATGCAATGGATGAAAACTCTGAAAAGTGGAATTCAGAATGGAATTTGTTCTCCTCTTGCCAAAAAAAAAACTCAGAAACCAGAAATCCCAGAAAATCTCCTCCAATACAGTGCTGAAAGAACATATGATACTTTGTGGAAGCAATAGGCAGGAGGTACTATCAATATGAAAAGCATCTCCCTAAGGAAACTGGAATGCCTGCGCAATGAGTACAACTATAGAGACTCAGTCATTAAGAACCCCCAAAAATCAGAAAGAAACTTGGCAAAATGGAAACCTCTGAGGCCAAATGACACCCTGTAACTCTTATTTGACTATGCAGCTTATGAATGTTTGCATACATGCAATGGAAAAAGGAAGTTGAGGGTATTTCATCGTCATATCTAGTCTATATATTCAAGGCTAATTCTGTATTTTCTCAGCTGATGTTTAATCCTTTAACATGTGTGCTTTCCAGTGCCTTTGGGGCATAGCAGGTCTTCTCAGGGGAGCCAGCAGGCCTGTTTCTTGGAACTCTATAGGTGTGAAGGTAGCATGATGCATTCAAAAGCAGGATTTTAACCTTATCCATCTTTGGACCCAACTTGGTGCCAGTGAAATGGCAGATACTCAGTAAATGCTCCCATGAAGAAATCACATCATTGGCAAGTCTGTGTAATAAATAGCCTACCACATGTTAAAAGAATAAATTCACAGGATCTGGGCATTTAAAAGAAACTTTAGGATTCACCCAGAGAATCCAGGGACTTCATTTTAGAGATGAGAAAACTGAGGCCCAGAGAAATTAGAAGACTTATTCAAGACCTCCCTGGAAAGTAGTTATAGAATCAGGGCTGGAACCCAACTTCTTGAGTCCTGTTTTTAAGCTCTTTCACCTCATTGTTTTGCAATGTAGATTTTACTATGATTTAGGTATGGTGAGACCAACAAATATGGAAACAACTGCCATTGTAAAGATAGTCTGAGGCCATCAAGGATCTGAAGAAGAGGGGGCATGCCATAGCATAGGAGGCCTCCGGGGGAGCACCAGGTTTGGTCAGGAGACAGAGACAGAGAAACACATGAAACAGCCTGTGCTGTGATTTCCATAGAAATGAACAGATGAGGCAGAGTAAGCAGGTTTAGGATTGGCCTGGTCACAGGTGCTGTCCTTAGTTGTCTGGACCTGGCTCTGGAGTGAGTAGGCAGGTAGATAACGGACCAGAGTATGAGATCCTATAGAGGAGGTGACTGGGGATACATGCTCTAGATGGGTCAATTTGCATATGAAAAATGCCCTCCCAAGTGAGTTGCTTCCTATATCTGGGAATGTTAACCCTGGGAGGCACAGTCCCTTCAGGGTCCAAGCCCCAGTGTCAAAGCATCAAACTACAGAAAGAAAAAGACCCATTTCATATAGTCTCCAAACTGAGATCGTATGCCTTCACTGCATTAAAAAGTTTAACTTGGATTTGGGGGATTTATCTACCATCTCTTCAATACTGTACAATGAGTTAATTAGAAAAGGGGGTGTCCACACGAAGTTCTTAAGGATTCTCGGTCCTCAGAGTTATGAAAAATGGCTTTTGGATCATAATCTAGACAATCTTTTCTGATTATTTATCTAAAACTAAAAGCAGGAAATGATTCATTTGATTTCTGCCAATCCTGGAGTGTTGCCACTTTGGACTCAGGAAGAGCCGGCTTCCCTTGGCAGTCCTCACTTGTAGGATGATGAATGAAGTTCTATGTTTGGTGCGAGCTAAAATTTTATAGGGTCTAAAAAAGCAATTTATACATGCTTCAGGAGGTGGCTATATTTTTTCTTTTTTAGATAGCTCTTAGTCACAGCAGGGCACTCAATATACATATATCACGTCTAGAGATCGTTTTACAGGCAGAATGCAGCCTTGCCTTGTGTGTTGACAAACATGTTCCCAGCTTCCACAACCCTTATGTATGTACAGAATCCAGCGAATACATATTAGTTGAATTCTGAATGTTCCCAGGTATTTGCACATGTCAAGAACCCATGACCCTAAATGGGATATTGTGAGAAAGAGAAATAGTCAGCCTAACAAAACATTTTCTTGGTTCCAAGAGTCAGTGCTGTCATTCACAAACAAGCAAAGCCAATTCTCTTTCCTTGGAAATCTCAGGCATGGGTCTTGCATGTTGCCAATAAGTCATCTAAGTTGTCAAGGGTCAACGCTAACTCAAAGAACAGTGGCCATGGGCCAAACCAACCACTTATTATAAGTGATGAACACTCTGAGCACTTGCAGCCCACAAGCCTCCTCCATACTGCATTTTTGCTGGGAGTTTTTTGGTTTATTTTCTCTCTTTTATGTATATAAAATGTCTTGAGATATCTGATCACTGGTCTCCTTACTCAGTCAAGCTTTAAGATAGTCTCTAAATTATCTTCTTGGTTTCTATCATGGCAGTGGTTTTCTCATCCCTTTGCGGTTCTGAAGGCATGTCATCACAAAGCACGGCAAGAGAAGTCTGAAGATGAAGAGTTGAGGACAGGTTCTGCCACACACTGGGTGAGGGGCCTCAAGCAAGTTGCTTCACCTCACATTCTTCATCTGTAACTTCAGGAACATAATCTTTATCCCCTTTTAGAAGGATTATGTAATAAAATGAGACAAGGCTTATGATTACTTTTACTAAAAATACAGCCTATAAAATATGTATTTAGAGAAGTATTTGAATTTGCTGCTAAAAGGTCATCAAATGCATGTCATTTTCCTTCTGGGCTCTCAGCCATACTGCATTGCATAGACTTTCTTGGACTTAGCAGTGACCATTAATACTAACTCATTACTTAAGATAACTAACTTATAACTAAGTTCTAGACAATGAGAAAGGTCATGGCTACTTCCATGTCCTCTGGTAAGAAGTTCCCTTGAAGATCTTCCAGTACTTTTTCTTCAAGTCAACACTCCTGGAAGCCCTGGATCAAAGATGGCAGAGCCACAAGATGGCAGGAGCCTCTGAATCATCACTGGGAGGAGAGACACCCTCCAGTCAGAAACACCTTCCAGTCAGAAGCACTCATTTGAACTTTACATTAAACAAAAAAAAAAAAATTATTGTGCCAACCTATTGAAGATTTCTCTGTTACATCATATAACCTACATTAATTAATATGTAATAGTTTTTTTTTAATCCATGTACAAAAAATATTTTAAAGTATAGTCAGAAAGAAATGTTTTCAGTGTGTGTAGGGACTACAAGTCTATTTTCTTTTTCTTAATCATCTCCTTACTTTGGATTTTTCTTTTTTTTAATCTAAATTTATTTATTTTAATTGGAGGCTAATTACTTTACAATACTGTATTGGTTTTGCCATACTTTGGATTTCTCAAATCTTCTCTAAGGAATGTACATGCATAATCCGTTGCTCAGTTGTGTCTGACTCTTTGCAACCCCACAGACAGCAGCCTTCCAGGTTCCTCTGCCCGTGGGATTCTCCAGGTAAAAATATTGGACTGTGTTGCCATTTACTCCTCCAAGGGATCTTCCCAACCCAGGGATCAAACCCGTGTGTCCTTCATCTCCTGCATTGACAGGCAGATTCTTTACCACTGAGCCACCCGGGAAGCCCCTCTAAGGAATGTATGTTGATTTTATAATTTAAGAAATTACTTAAAGGAACAGAAACTTTTTAAAACGTGGGATGCCCTAAGGATAAAAGAAAATAACCCTTCTAATCTGGTCATCATCTGGGCAGATGTGTCCTCGTTTCACTTTTAATTAACAAATACAGTTGTATATCCACCCTATGACAAGCATTGTTGCTAGCTGCTGAGACACTAAGATTAATAAAATATCATCCCAATGGACCACACAAAATCTACAGTATATCAAGAATCATAAACCACAGTGATAAAACCAGGTCCTCTGGGCACACGCGGAAAAGGGACTGAACCCAAACCAATGCAATCTAGGTATCACTTTCTAGGGAGAGGGATGCCTGCACTAAGCTATAAACAGAATAAGGCAGAAAAACACATTTAAGCAGCACAGGAGTGACAGGCACAGGAGTGAGAAACAGCATGGCGCGTGCCGAGCCGCTAGCCGTGTGCTGTACGTGCTTCGCTGGTGGCTCAGTCGTGGCCGACTCTTTGTGACCCTATGGACGGTAGCCCGCCAAGCTCCACTGTCCATGGGGATTCTCCAGGCAAGAATACTGGTGTGGGCTGCAGTTAGCTACAGCTCCAGTCTAAAATTCCAGCCAAACATTTAGACCCACGAGTTTTATTTGTTTTTGTTTCTGCAGTGCTTAATACAATGCCTGGTATATAGTGAGTGTACAGTTAATATTTGTCAAATAAATAACTGAAAGTGGGCATTTCTGCCAAGTGGTTATCCAGGCTCTTGCTAACACATCCCTTATAATAATGGCCATTTTGTGAGGCATTCCACTCCATCACTAAGCAGCTCTGGCCACCAAAGAGTCCTCCTTGTATTAAGCCAACTAAAAACCCAGTTGTACTAGAGAGCATATTTATATATGAGAACAGGTCAGCAGCTGAAAGATGGTCTTAAACGATGAGGAATAAAGGGGTTAGACATGGGGAGAAGAGTGCTGGACAAGCAGCTTTACTTCCACTTGGCTCTTTTAAAAGTGATGACTATATTGCTTTATATGTGCAGGTCCACAGACGGTTGAACTTGTGTGTGCACATACACCCATGCATGCTTTGTTGTTTATTCGCTAAGTCGTATCCAGCTCTTTCACAACCCCATGAACAGTAGCCTGCCAGGTTCCTTCTGTGCATGGGATTCTCCAGGCAAGGATATTAGAGTGGGTTGCCATCTCCTCCAGGGGATCTTCCCAACTCAGAAATCGAACCTCCATCTCCTGTGTTGGTGGGCAGATTCTTTGCCTTTGAACCACCACCCTTATGCATGCCAAAGACTTTACAAATATCTAGTGTCCTTGATCCCATTTGTTCTTATCATGGTTCACTAAGCTCTGCTACAGTTAGAAAATCTCTGTTTTACAGAAAAGAAAACCAAGATTAAGACCTTGATTGACTCAGTTGAGTGATACAAGCCAGGAAAGCTGTGCTTTCCCACAGAATTGCTTGTGGAGAGAGCTTTGTCCTGTGAGAATACCTTTGTTCATTGCTCCGTGGGTAACTCTGGATGGATGCTGCTGCACTACACAGACTGCCTGCTCAGGAGCCAAAGTGAGCAAGCTGTGGCCTCTGTGGCTGTAAAACTAGTCTGGATTTCCCAGGCAAGAGTGGGAGTGGGTTGCCATTTCCTACTCCAGGGGATTTTCCTGACCCAGGGATTGAACCCACATCTCTTGCGTCTTCTGCGTTGGCAAGTGGATTCTTTACCACTTAGCCACCTGGAAAGCCCAATGTAGGCTCTTAAAGCAGCTCAAATTTGATTGCCCAAGGGTCTGACACTTCCAAGGACCAGAATCAGGACTGGATGATCAAGTGACTTGAGTTGTGAGAGCAGGCGGCGGTGGGGGCAGGGAGCCATGGGCTCCAGCTCCTGTATTCCCTGTCTTCCTGGAGCCGTGGTCCCTCTGATCACCTTTCCTGCTGCCCCTCTAATGTGTCTGTCCATGTGGCATAAAATCTCACCCCGTTTCACAGTCCTGCAGTACCTGCTGGTTGAGAAAACGTAATCAGAATTAGGATACATGGTGTTGCCAAGACATTCTGAAGAAGCAATTGCGCTACAATCCCTAAGCCATGCCTTCCAAACTGAGAGTAGAGGCACAGCGTGTCTGAGAATGCACAGCCCAGCAATCACAAAACTATAAAAGTGGATCAGATCATAATCAAAATAAACTCTCATACTTGCAAAGTGTGCTTAAGTTCCTTGCTGTTGTTCAGTCACTCAGTCATGTCCGACTCTTTGTGACCACATGGATTGCAGCACACCAGGCTTCCCTTCACTATTTTCTGGAGTTTGCTCAAACCCATGTCCATTGAGTCGGTGATGCCATCCAACCATCTCATACTCTGTTGCTTCCTTCTCCTCCTGCCTTCAATCTTTCCCAGCATCAGGGTCTTTTTCAATGCTTTGGCTCTTCTCATCAGATGGCCAAAGTACTGGGGCTTCAGCTTCAGCAACAGTACTTTCAGTGAAACATTTGAGTTCCTAATGGTTTCTACATCTACTGTTAATACGTTCTTTAGACACAGGGTAAGAAGAGCGAGTATCATTCTAGCCATTATATAAATGAATAAACTGAGACTGGGGAAATTAAATGATGTGCATTTTTTTAATCACTATCACTTTACTTTTACAAGTTATGGCTTGAATGGTAATCTCTAAAAACAGATAGATTGAAGACCGAACTCCCAATTTTTCAGAATGTGAAAAACTTTATTGGGAAATAAGGTTGTTTACAGATGTAATTTAAAGTAAGCTGAAGTCATACTGGGTTTACCAGGTGGTGCTAATGGTAAAGAATCCATCTGCCAATGCAGGAGATGTAAGAGACATGGGTTCGACCCCTGGGTCAGGAGGACCCCCTGGAGTAGGGCATGGAAGCCCACTCCAATATTCTTGCCTAGAAAATCCCATGGACAGAGGAGCCTGGTCTGCTACAGTCCACAGGGTTGCAAAGTGTATAAATGAGATCATACTAAGTTAGAGTGGGTGTCTGATCTAATAGACTGGAATCCACATAAAATAACACCATGTAAAGACAGAGGGATATGCAGAGAGAAGATGGCCATGTGAGGACAGAGATTGGAGTGATGCTCTCACATCCAGTGAATGCCTGGGGCCACAGAAGCTGGAAAAGCAAGGTATGATCTCACTCTAGAGGCTTCAGGGGGTGCACGGCCCTGCCATCATCTTGCTATCAGACCTCTGGTCTCCAGAACACAGGAGAAGGAGCCAGAAGAGAGATGTCCATGGACACCAAGAGGAGACATTCTCAACATTGTCAAATAGCTTATCTTTGGTCAAAGAAACTGAAAACCTGATCTTTGCTCTCAATGAGAGCAAAGGAGTTTTTTGTTAGTTTGCTTGTTTGGATTTATTTTTAACTTTAATACTTCTAATCCTTTTTTTTTTAATTGGAGGATCCGTGTTTTCCAATGCTGTGTTGGTTTCTGCCATACAACAACGTGAATCAGGAATAATTATACATATGTCCCCTCTCTCTTGAGCTTCCCTCCCACCACCCCCATCCCACCCCTCCAGGCCGTCACAAGCACCAGGTCTTAAGCTTCCTTGTTATACAGCAACAGCGCTGAGGTTTCTGTCTTTAAATTCTAAATAGCTTTATCTTTGGTTTTCTGTTTTGCAAGTAGAGCATATACTGGGGGGAAACAAGCTGTCCCGCATCCCTGGGATGGATTCTCAGCTGCCCACAGGGGTCCCAAGTGACTCCTGGATTCTGCCTGTCCATCCCACAAGGCAGGGATGGGGCTGGGTTGACAGGGAAAGCCCTGTTCACCACCATCACCCTCTTGTCCCAGCAGAGGCCTGCCCCAAAGAATCTTGGGCAGGGCAAGGTGGTGGCCAACTCTGACCCAGGCTGGCAGCACCAGAACTTTCTCAGTGGATGATGCCATGAAGGACTCTCAACCACTGCCAGCCCAGGTGCTGAGTGTGCTCCATTGTGGAGGCTTCAGCTACTCGGGAGTCACCTCTCCATTGGGACCAAAGCAGTGGGCCAGAGGACAGACGGACTTCCCTACCTGGGATTTTCATTTTTCCTGGAGCCCAGCACAGTCTGTCACCAGTGAAGGAATTAGCTTTGGTCAGGAGAAAGAATAACAGGTACAAAGCCAGGACAAAGCCTGTAGTTGTGGGGGTGGGGTTGAGTGGAAGCAGGACCCTGAAATTGGGTAGGGAAATTTTTTTTTTATTGAAGTATAGTTGAGATACAATATTATATGTTACATGTATGCAATGTAGTAATTACAATTTTTAATTATTTTAAAATAATTATAAATGGTTACACCCCATTCATAATTATTTTAAAATATTTGCTATAGTCCGCATGTTGCTCAGTATATCCCTTGAGTTTATTTTATACTTAACAGCTTGCACATCTTTGTCTTCTACTCCTATGTCTACCTTTCTTCTTCCCACTGGTAACCACCAGTTTGCTTCCTACGTCTGTGACTCTGCTTTGTTTTGTTACATTCAGGAGTTCGTCTCATTTTTTATATTCCACATATAAGTGATATCCTACAGTGTCTTTCTCTGACTTATTTCACTTAGCCTAATACCATCCATATTTCTGCAAATGGCAAATTTCATTCCTTTTTAATACTGAGTGGGCTTCCCGGGTGGCTCAGACAGTATGGAATCTTCCTGCCATGCAGGAGACCTGGGTTCGATCCCTGGGTTGGGAAGATCCCCTGGAGGAAAGCATGGCAACCCCCTCCAGTATTCTTGCCTGGAGAATCCCCACGGACAGAAGAGCCTGGCAGGCTACAGTCCATGGGGTTGCAAAGAGTCGGACACAACTGAGCAACCGAGCACGACACAGTATTCCACTGTATATCTACATCACATCTTCTTTATATATTTATCAACCGATGGACACTTAAGTTGCTTCCATACCTTGGCAAAGGTAAGTAATGCTGCTATGCACATTGGGATGCATGTATCTTTTCTAATTAGTGTTTTGGGGAGTTTTCTGAATATATGCCTAGGGGTAGAATTCCTGGGTTTTATGATAGTTCTATTTTTAGTATTTTAAGAAAGCTCTGTACTGTTGTCCCTAGTGCCTTCCCCGATTTACATGCCCAGCAACAGCGTATAAGCATTCCCTTTTCTCCACATCCTAGCCAGAATGTGTTTTTGGTGTTCTTTTTGATGATAAGCCATTCTGACAGGTGTGAGGTGACATCTCAGTGTGGTTTTGATTTACAGGTTGGGGTGGGGTCTTGAGGTGAGAGGTCAGAGGGATGCGGATGAAGCTACTACATCTAACCCAGTTGTGACTCCTAGGATAAATACAGGAAGGAATGCATGAAAAGACTACTTCCGGAAAACATCTCTTATGCTGTCTCTTTTATTGCACTACCCAGGGGCTTTCCAGCCAGCATCACATTCTTAACAATGTCAGAAACTTACTTTCTGCATTTAAAGGGATCGTGGTTTTTTCCCCCCCTCTGAATGTTTCAAAGAATATTTGAAAACGAATCCTAGTGCACCTAGGGTTTCCCTCCCTCATATATCAGATGCTCCATAAATACCCCATGGTTTTGCTGACAGATTGATTGATCCTGGATTTCCATGGGCTGAGCTCCCTTTCATATCTCCCATGGCAAGTGCCTGACCCACAGTCCCAGGAGGTGGGGGATAGAGGCTTGGCTCCTGCCTGCTCAGAGAGAGGAGGAGAAAGATGACGTAGCTCAGAATCCGGGTTCTGCAGCCAAGTCCTCCTAATCCCCTGCCCCCTCCTCCTTGCCCAGCGGACCCCTCTATGAGATCACTAAACTGCCTTATGTCAGCACTGCCTGACTTATGATTCCCTCTGCGGTAATTTGCAGGAGTGGAGGACATTCATGGACACAGGGGGATTCTCACTTCAAATAAAGCATATCTTCTCTCAATTAGACATGGAAAGAAAGGGGAGCATACGTGTGAAGGGACTTGATGGCAGGGACTCAAGTCTGAAGGGACCAGTCCCCAGCTTGGGGTAGGGGGTGCGGGGCAGTGAGTCATGCATGCTGAGCTCAGGAGCTGAACAGACTCCAGACTCTCCCCGCCTCCCGGAGCTGCCCCTTCATCTTAATTAAAGTTGCCTATATCCCCACATGGATGGAGTGAAGGGGCCACTCGCTGGAGATGGCCAGGGGGGGTGTGCGGAGGCAAACGACAATCCAATTACAGAAACTTTGGGCTTGAAATGGGAGCTGGACTCGGGCTCAGAAGCCCTCCTGCCGCTGGCACCTGCCTTTTCCCTTCTCCGTCTTTCCCTTGCTCCCTCGTGCCAAAGAATTAAGTCTTTGCTAAGGCAGGCTTGGCAGTGGGGAGGCCCTGACATGAAGTCACGTTCGACAACCTTCCCAGGGCGCTCCTGGTGTGAGGGTTGCCTCATGAAGGAACCTTCGATGATAAGTTAATCCTATTGACAGACAGCCAGGAAATTGGTCAGACCTACAACAGTTCTTGGCTTTCTGGTGGCTCAGCGGTGAAGAATCTGCCTGCCAATGCAGGAGACGTGGCTTCCACCCCTGGGTCTGGAAGATGCCCTAGAGAAGGAAATGGCAACCCACTCCAGTATTCTTGCCTGGGAAATTTCATGGGCATAGGAATCTGGTGGGCCACAGTCTCTGGAGTCACAAAAGAGTTGGACACAACTTAGCACCTGAACAACAGTTCTTAGGCTCACTGCCCTGGAAGGGCTGTCCTGGCTGTATTCTGTCATAAAGGGGGAACTCACAGAGACCAAAGAGACCTTAGAAGAAGTGCTTTGCTTTGTTTCAGAAAATTGAAGCACAGAGAGGTTGTGTGACTTGCCAAAGTCACACAGCAAGTAACTAACTGTGTCCAATTTTGGATACATCTGATTCCAAAAGCAGGCTTTTTTCTTTTTTTTTTTTGGACTTTATTTATTTATTTTTTATTTTATTTTTTAACTTTACAACACACTCAGGCTTTTTTCAATAGACCTGAGTCTCAGCTGCCTGCTTAAAGATGTTTCAGGGATTCCAAAAACAATCAAGTGTTCACCACCAAAAAGTAGAAGATTTTATATTAAATTTTTTAAATATACTTTTTAACTTTAGTCACAAATAGTGCACCTTTTATATCTATTTCTTAAACTGAGATCCCTTACCAGATTTCTTTTCAAAGTTTGATTATATTACACTGAACCCTGGACATCCAGTATGATTGATGAAAATGAAGCGAACTATTATTTTAGAATCACTAGACTGACTTAGCATTGGCCAAGAAAACAGCAAAATGTGAGTGTATGATTGGTCAAAGAACAAGAACTGGGAATGTGCCCCACCCAGAAGTGGAGGGGGTGGTGTGACCCCCCAGGCATTCCTAACCCCCCCCCACCCCCGCACCCAGCTCCGAGGTCTCATAACCTTAGAAAGAGGAGAGTCCCTTTGCCCAAGATCATACTCCTTTCTCAGAAGCAGCTCCCATCCAGTCACTAGTCTATGCAAGGGGCAACTCTGGAGACATCCCAACTCCAGGGCAGTTGGAGGACTAGCAGAGACCTTTGCTGCAACTGCATCTCAGCCCAATTCCTCCTTCTGTTCAACTCCCTCTCCCCCATTTTTTGAGAAACTACCTGCATGCAAACCTTGGTGTCTCAGAGTATTTCCAGAGAACTTGACTTATGACAGGTGGGTATAGCTGCATCACTCAGAACTACAAGATCTGCCATTAAAGAATTTTCTTAAGTAGAAAGAAGATTTTAAATATGATATGCAGTGATTTATAACAGTAAAAAATGTAGTCAAGTAGATTGCTTAATATACATCTCCCTGTATATGTAAATATATTTATTATCAGTCTCCATTTTTGTTTAAATTACATATGCTATGTCCTTCAAATATGTGTGCAAATAGTATTTTAGTGCTTTTTAAGCTTACAAGGATATTTTTAATAGACACAACCATCATTTACTGGATTGTGTCTTATTAAGATCAAAATTACACTGGAGAAAATACTGCTTTTTGTACTCCTATTAGCACCACGTGGCACCAACATGATGCCATGAGTGAAATAAGTTCTATTTCAATGCAAATAACCCACATCCCCAGTAAGGATTCAACACTAAGAAAGGAAAAGAGATGGAGGAGATGGTAGCCCTTCTGTTTCTTATATGGACAAGAGATAGCTAGAGTAAATGTGACAACTTTTACTAAAATTGAGTGGTGTATAATGAGTGCCCTACTTCTCTGCATGTTTGAGCTGTTTTATAATTAAAATATGTAATTTTTAAGAATATTTATATAGTTCAAGCTGGATCCAAGCATAGGATCCATACCCACAAAACAGATATCTGATGCTTGATCCTGCCACTGACACAATGCCCACCATCTGGGCCACTTGTCACTACCTCTTGCTGTCCTAGAGTTGTCCAGTTTATGAAATGTGTGGAATCACAGACTGGATATACGTAAGAGTCCCTGTGAAAGAGATTGCGCTTCCCCTCCTGTCTCTGGCCTGCCATTTTTCCCCTTTCTTCATCAGAACAGAAACCCTGGTAGTTACTGGAGACAAGGCTGTCTGGATTAGACATGTTTTCCACCACTCCTCGTGGCCAAGTGTGGCCAGGTGACCAGCCTTTGGCCTCTGGGACATGTGTAGCTGCCCACAAGTGTTTCCAACATGAAGAGACAGCCCCTTCTGTATCCTTCCTCTTTCCCATTGGTTGGAATTAGGAAATGGTGGCTGTTGCTGATGTCCATCTTGGACAATAAGGAAGCCTCCTGAGGATTGTGAAGCCGCAAAACAGACACCAGCACCAGTCCTGGTTCCAAGTGATGGTGGTGCAGGAGCCTGGACCCAATCATCGTTTACTTAAATAAGAAAAGCTTGGCTAACAGCAATATGTTCTCATCAACAGTTAAATCAATCCACTTCTGAATTTGTCTGAATTCATAGTACAGGGAAGACGATAATGGTTAAGTATAAAGTATTATAAAAGGTTAGTCCAAAATGATTGACATTTTTCAAAGCAAATTTTATTTCAGTTTTTCTTGTTCTTATAAAAATGTCTAGCTTCAAAAATAAAGTTGTGAAACTAAGAGGCATTCAAAAGAATTACAAAATACATGGTCTATCTTCATAAAATCATCATCCTTAGGAAATATGAGGTCATCTATGTCGAAGAACCTAGTTACATAAAAACAATCACTAAAAACCTACCATCATTTCCAGATTGGGCCACACTTAACTTGTTTCTGCGAGGTGACACAGTTTTAATTTTAAAACCTCCAAAGAGGCAGGAATACAAATACACACTAAGTAAGGCACTTAATCATCATAAAGTATACTTCCTTCATGGATTGCAATGGAACAGAATTGGAAGAGGTTATCACACTGTCACATGAATGATGATTTGTTTGCATCTGGGTATATGGAATGTGGAAATGTAGAAATTAATACAACTGCTTGTATCATTATCTTGATTCATGACTTCTTTTTACTTCACAGACTAATTTTTCATTCCAAATCATAAAATTCTTGAGAATATAGCCAGATAAGGTTTTGTATATCATGAATGTTTAGGAAATACTTTTAGATTACTTATAAAGTCTCTAGTTATATTGTAGAGTTCCATATTTGATAAGTAAACCTGGGATTTTTTTTTTTTGTAAATGTCTATCTCAAAGAATAGAGCAATTTAATCAGGTGATTCAAATAAAAAATTATTTATTTGAGTCAGGAGAAAGATGGTGACTCTTGAATTTTAGCAACACCACACTACTTCGTAATTTCTCCTCACCTCCCCGTCGCATTTGGCCAGAGGGTAAGAAAAGAAGCAAGAGCTAGCTTTCAAGTGGGGTTTGCAGAGTGAACAAACATTTAGGATTACTTCATCTGAAAACTTCACTAAAAGAACATGAAAGAAATGTTTTAAGGCATAAGACACAAGGACAAAGAGACCTGGAAAGGAAATAATAGCCAGAAAATTTAAAGAGCTAGGAAACAGAAGGATGAGTAATAATTGACCTAGAAGATGGCGTAGAGATGAAAGCTAGTCAGCTTCCACCAGGGTACGTCTGTAAGAATCAATAGCATCCTCAGGACCCCGTGGAAGTGAGCATAAGTGTGGAGGTGACATGGGCACATAGACTGAAAATCTTTAAAGCTATTGGATCTCCATAGCCTCTCCACTATCCCAACTCTGGAAATAAATACAGGTTTATTCTCTAGAAAATATAAGACAGAAGTTATGTGGACCAGGGGACAAGATTCAAATAGCTGAGGAAAGAAGAGAAGTAAAAAGCAAGGGAGAAAGGGAAAGGTACACCCAACTAAATGGAGAGTTCCAGAGAATAGCAAAGACAGAGAAGGCCTTCTTCAAGAAACAATGCAAAGAAATAGAGGAAAATAACAAAAGGGGAAAGACTAGAGATCTCTTCAAGAAAACTGGAAATATCAAAGGAACATTTCAATCCAAAGATGGGCACAATAAAGGACAGAAATAGTAAAGACCTAACAGAAGCAGAAGAGATCTAGAAGAGATGGCAAGAATACACAAAAGAACACGAAGAACTGTACAAAAAAGATCTTAATGACCTGGATAACTTCAATGGTGTGGTCACTCACCCAGAGCCAGACATTCTGGAGTGTGAAGTCAAGTGGGCCTTCAGAAACACTGCTGCCAATAAAGCTAGTGGAGGTGCTGGAATTTCAGCGGAGCTATTTAAAATCCTAAAAGATGACGCTATTAAAGTGCTACACTCAATATGTCAGGAAATTTGAAAAAGGCAACAGTGGCCAAAGGACTGGAAAACATCAGTCCTCATCCCAATTCCCAAGAAGGGCAGGGCTAAAGGATACTCAACCCACCAGACAAATTCAGTCATCTCTCATGCTAGTAAGGTTATGTTTAAAATCCTTCAATCTAGGTTTCAGCCTTATATAAACCGAGAACTTCTGGATGTTCAAGCTAGGTTTAGAAAAGGCAGAGGAACCAGAGATCAAATTGCCAACTTTCGCTGAATCATAGAGAAAACAAAGGAATTCCAGAGAAACATCTACCTCTGTTTCATTGACTATGCTAAAGCCTTTGACTGTGTGGATCATAACAAACTGTAGAAAACTCTTTTAAAGAGATGGGAATACCAGATTCTCTTACCTGTCTCCTAAGAAACTTGTAATGCTGGTCAAGAAGCAACAGTTAGAACTTTAATTGGAACAACTGACTGGTTCAAAACTGAGAAAGGAGGACAACAAGGCTATTTATTGTCACCCTGTTCATTTAACTTATACACAGAGGACGTCATGCAAAATGCTGGGTTGGATGAGTTACAAGCAGTAATCAAGATTTTTGGGAGAAATATAAACAATCTCAGATATGCAGATGATACCAATTTAATGGCAGAAAGTGAAGAGGAACTAAAACGCCTCTTGATGAAAGTGAAAGAGGACAGTGAAAAAGCTGCTTAAAACTCAAGATTAAAGAAAAAAAATACTAAGATTATTGCATCCAGTCCCATCACTTCATGGCAAATAGAAGGGGAAAATGTGGAAGCAGTAACAGATCTCTTCTTGAACTCTAAAATCACTGTGGATGGTGACTGCAACCATGAAATTAGAAGATGATTACTTCTTGGCATTGTATTAAAAAGCAAAGACCTCTCTTTGCTGACAAATGTCCATCTAGTCAAAGCTATGGCTTTTCCAGTAGTCATGTATGGATGTGAGAGTTAGACCATAAAGAAGGCAGAGCACCAAAGACTTGATGCTTTTGAACTGTGATGCTGGAGAAGACTCTTGAGAGTCCTTTGGATTGCAAGGAGACCAAACCAGTCAATCCTAAAGAAAATCAACTCTGAATACTCATTGGAAGAATTGATGCTGAAGCTCCAATCCTTTGGCCACCCGAAGGAAAGAGCCGACTCATTGGAAAAGCCCCTGATGCTGGGAAAGATTGAGAGCAGGAAGAGAAGAGGGTGATAGAGGATGAAATGGTTGAATGGCATCACTCATCCAATAGACATGAACTTGGGCAAATGCCAGGAGATGATGAGGGACAGGGATGACTGGCATGCTGCAGTCCATGGGCTCACAAAGTGTCGGACACAATTTGGGACTGAACAACAACAAAATGATGCAAATTTTAAGTGTAGTGACCTTATAATCTTATAAGATTATAAGAAAATATACATTTTAATCATTCTCTTGGGCCTTCAGGTCTGTAGATGTCAGGCCTTTATCTTTCAGGCAACACACTAAAAGATTATTCTCCAGGAAGTCAGGCCAGCCCAGGAAAAACTACCTCAAGATATTCATGTCAGAGATTCTCCCTATAGAAAGCCTAGTTATGGCATTTGATAATAATGACCAGTGTGAAAAACCCATCCTCATACCTTATACCAATCCAAAAATTAATCAGGTATCAGACTTCTCAAGCAGCATTCTTGAAGCTAGAAGATAATGAAAAAAATATCTTTAAATTACTCAGGGAAAATGATTTCCAACTGTCATGGCGAATTTATGTGTCAATTGGACTGGACTATGGAGTGTCCAGATAATTGAGTCAAACAGCTTCCTGAGTGCTTCTGCGATGAAGTTTTAAAATGAAATTAACATATACATTGGTAAACTGAGTAGATTGCTCTTCTTGATTGGGTGGGCCTTATCCAATTAGTTGAAGGTCTGGATAGATCAAAATGGCTGCCTTCCCCTGAGTAAGAGAGAATTCTTCCTGCTTGATAGCCTTTGAATTAGGACATTGATTATTTTGTTGCCTTTAGACTCATATTAAAACATAGGCTCTTCCTGAGTTTTGAACTTGTTGACCTTCAGATAAGAACTACATCAATGGCTTCTCAGGCCTTTGAACTTAGAGTGGAACTAAACCATTGGTTTTTCTGGGTCTTCAACTTGCCAACTCATTTGGCAGATCAAGGAACTTGCCAACCTGCATAATTGCATGAGCCTGTTTCTTATAATAAGTAAGTGTTAGTCGCTCAGTCATGCCCAACTCTTTGCGACCCCATGGACTGCAGCCCACCAGGCTCCTCTGTCCATGAGATTTTCCGGGCAAGGATACTGGAGTGGGTTGCCATTCCTTCCCCAGGGCATCTTCCAAACCCAGGGATCAAACCCAGGTCTCCTGCACTGCAGGCAGATTCTTTACCAACTGAGCTACAAGGGAAGTCCAGCTACAAGGAAATTTCTTACAATAAACCTATGTATTTTTCTATCTCTCTCTCTATGTACACATTCTATAAATTTTCTCTCTCTAGAAAACTAAAACACAAAAACTTAGGCAGTGAAATGTTAATTCAATGTTAACAGAGAATAATGACCTGCTAGATCTCCCCAAAAGTTACCTCCTTTTCTCCATTTTTCAAAAACATAGAAAAACAGGACTTCCACCAAGGACAGCAGGCCAAAAATGTGGAAGTCATGAATACAGGAAACAGAGACCCCAAAGCAAGAGAGAAGGGTATTCCAGGGCTGATGGTTACTAGAAAGCAACTAGTCTACTAGAGTAAAACAAAAGGTCCTAACAAAGATGTCTTTGAGGGGATAAAAATCTAATGCTACCTTTGTTTTATTGTTGAAAGGAGATTCAATAAATTGGGAGTGAGATTGAGGAACATTTAGTAATAAGCATATTTTTAAAACCAATCAACCAATCAAACGGATAAAATTCTTCAATAGAAGGAAAGTATAATACACCAAATGGCCCAACTATCATAGATATTGAATTTTTAATTAAAATTGTGGTGTCATTATAGATTGTAAAATTGCCAACTTTCAAACACTTCTGACCAAGAACAGTGGCAACTTCATTGAGTTCAGCCTAATGCAATGGAAAGTTGTGGGTGGAAAATGGTGAGAGTGTACATACTGACCTAGAGGCGGCATGGAAGAGCGCTGTGTCCTGTCTTCCCCTGTAGGAAATCAATCAGTAAGACCTGAAGCTGACAATTCCAGAAACAGTGGAGTAAGTACGTTATCTATATATGGTGGTGGTTAGTTACTAAATTGTGTCCAACTCTTATGAACCCATGGACTATAGCCCAGCACTCTCCTCTGTCCATGGCATTCCCAAGCAAGAATACCAGAGTGAGTTGCCATCTCCAGGGGATCTTCCGAATCCAGAGATCGAACCTGTGTCTCCTGCATTGCAAGCAAATTCTTACTGCTGAGGCACTAGGGAAATCCTGTGCTGTCTAGATAAATAGAGGCAAATATTGAAAGGAACACAAAAAGGGGGAGATGTCCTTCAGGAGTGAGGTCTAGTGGACATGCAGTGGGTGAACTACACTATTCTTATCCTAGTGAGCTATGTGCATTTTCAAACTGCATTGCTGTGTGCATGTGTGTGCTCAGTCATGTCTGACTCTTCGCAACCCCATGGACTGTAGCCTGCCAGGCTCCTCTTCCATGGGATTTCCCAGGCAAGAATATGGAGTAAGTTGCCATTTCCTAATCCAGGGGATCTTCCTGAGCAAGGGATCAAACCCACATCTCTTGAGTCTCCTGCGCTGGCAGGTGGATTCTTTTCTACTGCACCACATGGAATTGCAATCAAAATAAAAATTTAGTTTAATGCCAACAAAATAACTAAAACCTGGAATCAGGAGAGAATAAGACCCTTGCTTCTAATGCCATAACAAAGTACCTAGAGTTCTTACTCTTGGTAGATCCAAGCAGAGTTAAAGTCAACAGATCTTAGCTTAGCTAGAGAATCAGCTAGATGAATTCACATCCATTTCTTCTCGTGACCATTTGTTGAACACTCAAAAAAAAAAAAATCTTACTTATAGTGGGCACATGTTTATATATCCAAGCAGAACTTTCACCAAGAAGTGTAAATAGTTTGTGATGGTTGAAGGAAACATTCATAGTTAACAATTAAGTCAAAATGAAAACCTGCACTAGACTAAACAATGGTGGAGAATGCTAAAGGAGCAGAGAAAACAAATCATAATGCTACAAAAGCGTATTTTCCTTTATATTTTTTTAAATTGGTTGTCCTACTTAAATATATCATTTGTACTAATGCTTTAATGCTTGTGCTTATTTCCCTCAATGAGCTTTTTGTTTTCTTTAAGTAAAAAGCATAGTTGAGTGTGGAAGTAAGTCTTATTTATTTCCCCATTGACTAAGATTCTGATATTCCCCTGGGTTCATGTTCAGTTCAGTTAATCAGCTCAGTTGCTCAATCGTGTCCGACTCTTTGAGACCCCATGAATCACAGCACGCCAGGCCTCCCTGTCCATCACCAACTCCCGGAGTTCACCCAGACTCACGTCCATCGAGTCAGTGATGCCATCCAGCCATCTCATCCTCTGTCGTCCCCTTCTCCTCCTGCCCCCAATCCCTCCCAGCATCAGAGTCTTTTCCAATGAGTCAACTCTTCGCATGAGGTGGCCAAAGTACTGGAGTTTCAGCTTTAGCATCATTCCTTCCAAAGAAATCCCAGGGCTGATTTCCTTCAGAATGGACTGGTTGGATGTCCTTGCAGTCAGAATAATAACTAGTGTTAACAATATTGTTCTGTTACAAAACAATTAACTAGTGTTAATAACAATAACAATGACTGTCTGAGATAGAGTTTACCCTATTACATGCAAAATATTTGGTAAAAAATGTTTCATCCTGAATGGTCTAAATGTACTAGCAAACACAAACCTATGAAGCATGGAAAATGCTAGCAACACAAACGTGCCTTGGTAAATGCAATGTGATGGTTAACTGATTTAAAAGAAACCGTCTCATTTTGAGGAGAACATTTTCAGTGGAACGGAGAAAGCTGGAGAGAGGCTGTATAAAGGATACATAGGTTATGAGGAGTTATCAAACCCAAGTGCAGACAACTCTTTAAGAAATTTTATCATAATGAGATAAGTAAAAGAAGATAGTAGCAGCATGATATGGGTCAGGAAAGTGTGTTTTGTTTGTTTTTATTTTAAGGTGACTTTTCATTTGGATGCATTTGAAAGCTCATAAAAATCTGTTTTCATTTTAAGATGAATTTTTTTAATGCTTTTGAAAGCTCATAAAGATAATCCAAAAGGAAAAGAGTGATTCAACATATACTGGAAATTAAAAAAAGAGAGGGGGGGAAATAGAAAAGAGGGAAAGAGAGCAAGAGGGGTATGATGGTGGAATTAGGAGCATTTGCTCCAGAGGCTGGTAGTTTCAGATGAGGAAACTGAGGCTGAGAAAGAACAGAGAGCATCAGAACCATGACTCAGAATCCAGTCTGTCTGAGTTCAAGTGGACCATGCTCATGAATCTCATGTCTTTGGAGCTCATGTGTAACAGTTTCCCAGAACTGGGATTCAGCTCTTTGGGGAGTAAGGAAAACTTTGAAAAAGATACTTGCACCATTTGTCAATTACCCATCTAAACAACTCCTAAAAATCAGTGTGGATAAGAGAGGAGTTGGGCCAGAACTGGGGCTTCCCTGGTAGCTCAGCTGGTAAAGAATCTTTCTGAAATGCAGGAGACCCTGGTTCCATTCCTGGGTCGGAAAGATCCCGTGGAGATCGTGGGTGGGGAGGATCCCCCAGAAAAGGGATAGGCTACCTACTCCAAATTTCTTGGGCTTCCCTAATGGCTCAGATAGTAAAGAATCTGCCTCCAGCATGGGAGACCTGGATTCAGTCCCTGGGTTGAGAAGATCCCCTAGAGGAGGGTGTGGCAACCCACTCCAGTATTCTTGCCTGGAGAATCCCCATGGACAGAGGAAGCTGGCAGGCTACAGTCCATTGGATCTCACAGATTCGGACACAACTGACTAAGCACAGCACAGCAGGTCAGAACCGACCATCAATGCACACAAAATAATTTAAAGATAAGACAAGTGTGTAGGGAAATGCTCCTGCAAGCCCTTCCAGCATCTCACATCTTCACAGTGAGAATGCACACATCTACTTAATGTAGGGGAGCCCCTGGTATTGGTTACATTGTTACAACAAAGGGGAAGTCAGCGCAGACAAAAACTATTAATGCATCCGGCAGACCCATTTACTTCTGCATTTCTGAGCTGTTCCTTGGCCCCTGCTAAGGTGCCCCTGAGACATCTCAAACAACACAATGAAAGGTGAAACTACACACAGCAGATTTGTTAAATCAGGCTAGTACATTCAGAAGGAAATATCACTCCCAACTAGCACTGCCATTAGCAAACAATATAATATTTATTAAGCACTCTACTGCCTGGAATACCCTCTTGTAACCAGTAAAGATTAGGAGTTAAAGGCCATAGGAAATGTGAATTTTCCTTTTATAAATGCAGACAGGGAGTTCTTTATAGTCTTGGATAAGCTGAAGCTGAGCATGCTCTCTTAGAGGGCGATCATTTTCCACATCACCTCAACACTCAGTCATCCAAATTCCAAGGACTCTTGGGTGATGTCATTCTGCTCCTCATACACCTCAGGTCTTCCTCCAAATCTAAGTACCATCCTCTTTCAGGAAGTGAAAACAGAAGGAAGAAAGTGAAGGTGAGGTTCTTCGCAGATCTGAATGTAGAAGGTTCTATTCCCAGTACCTTGAGAGAGAGCGGTTAGCCCTGCCTGGAGTTTGGGAGGTGCCCAATAAATGCTTGTTGAGGTCATGAACAAATGACTGGATGAAACAATGGATGGAGAGAGTACCATCGAGAATGGAGCGGTGATGAATAGAAAGGCAAGATAACTGAAATAAAAATCAGGAGACCCAGTTCTAGCCACATCAATTCGATAAAATCAAGATACTTGCATTTAATTTCTTATTGAAGTCTAACTATAAAGCAAGCCCGATGTATGTAGCACAGACATGTAACAGATACGTGTAGCCACATACGGAGCACATTTCACTCCCCAGTAGCCTTAAACCAATGACTGGTAACAGATGATATAAAAATGCTCCAGCTCCTTTATCCTTCACATCCCTCAAGTGGAGTAAATCTGAAGTGACACATCTACTTATATATTAATATTTCTAGCCAACATCCACCTAGATGTCCAGAGTCTTCTCTTGAGCTTCCAATTATATGTCCACAATGCTATGGACACTTTCACTTGGATGTCTCCCAAGCAATTTAAGCTCAAACTCCAAAGTTAAACCCATTATCTTCTCCTCTCTCTTAATATTTTCTAATTACTGGATGCACCATTCACTCATGGCAAATAGATGGGGAAAAATGGAAACGGCGACAGACTTTATTTTCTTGGGCTCCAAAATTACTGCAGATGGTGACTGCAGCCATGAAATTAAAAGATGCCTGCTCCTTGGAAGAAAAGCTATGACCAACCTAGACAGCATATTAAAACGTAGAGATGTTACTTTACCAACAAAGGTCCATCTAGTCAAAGGTATGATTTTTCCAATAGTCGTGTATGGATGTGAGAGTTGGGCCATAAAGGAAGCTCAGCATAAGAATTGATGCTTTTGAACTGTGGTGTTGTTGGAGAAGACTTTTGAGAGTCCCTTGGACTGCAAGGAGATCAAACCAGTCAATCCCAAGGAAAATCAATTCTGAATATTCATTGGAAGGATTGATACTGAAGCTTCAATATTTTGGCCACTTAATGTAAAGAGCTGACTCATTGGAAAAGACCCTGATGCTGGGAAAGATTGAGGGCAGAAGGAGAAGGGGACGACAGAGGATGAGATGGATGGCATCACCAACTCGATGGACATGAGTTTGAGCAAGCTCCAGGAGTTGTTGATGGACAGGGAAGCCTGATGTGCTGCAGTCCATGGGGTCACAAAGAGTCAGACACAACTGAGTGACTGAACTGAACTGAACCATTCACTCACTCACCCAAGTCAAAAATCAGGATTCATTGTTAATGTTTCCTTTTCACTCACCTGTGCTCATTCATTTCATACTTGAAATGCTCCAGATTTTACCTCTAACACCTTCTCTAAATCAGTCCCTTCTTCTCTATATTCACTACCAGAGACCTGAGTTTGTCTTCCTTGGATTACTGCTGCTGCTGCTAAGTCATGTCCGACTCTGTGCAACCCCATTGATGGCAGCCCACTAGGCTCCCCCGTCCCTGGGATTCTCCAGGCAAGAATACTGGAGTGGGTTGCCATTGCCTTCTCCAATGCATGAAAGTGAAAAATGAAAGTGAAGTCACTCAGTCCTGTCCAACTCTTCTCGACCCCATGAACTGCAGCCTACCAGGCTCCTCCGTCCATGGGATTTTCCAGGCAAGAGTACTGGAGTGGGGTGCCATTGCCTTCTGGATTACTTCAGCACATTCCAAAGTTCTTTACCTGCTTGCTGTGTTTCCCATTTCTACCACCCTCCACCCTTCCTTTGCATTGTATCTCTAACTGCCTCAGTGGTTCCTCCCTCCACACAAGGTAAATTCCCTGCCCACTCTGCCATTTTTCAGGCTCTCTGTGCATTTGCTTACTAACCTCATCACTATCTTCTTGACAAGTTACACTCTAGTAAATACTAAATGGCTTGTTTCTCTATGCACTGGATTTTTTACTTAAATATTTTGTTTTCTTTGCTGGAACTTCCCCATCCTTCTTTACCTGAATATGTCTTTAGGATTCAGAGCATCCATTTTTCCCCTGGAGTTCCCAGATGGCTTGAAAGTGAAAGGCACTCAGTTGTGTCTGACTCTTTGCGACCCCATGGACTATACAGTCCATGGAATTCTCCAGGCCAGGATACTGGAGTGGGCAGCCTTTCCCTCCTCCAGGGGATCTTTCCAACTCAGGGATCAAACCATGGACTATACAGTCCATGGAATTCTCCAGGCCAGAATACTGGAGTGGGTAGCCTTTCCCTCCTCCAGGGGATCTTTCCAACTCAGGGATCAAACCCAGGTCTCCTTCATTGCAGGCAGATTCTTTACCAGCTGAGCCACCAGAGAAACCCAAGAATACTGGAGTGGGTAGCCTATCCCTTTTGCAGTGGATCTTCGCAACCCAGGAGTTGAACCGGGGTCTCCTGCATTGCAGGCAGATTCTTTACCAGTTGAGCTACCAGAGAAGCCCAGGTGGTTTAATCCTAGAGAATCTGCCTGCCAAGGCAAGAGACATAGGTTCAATCCTTGGGTTGGGAAGATGCCCTAGAGAGGGAAATGGCAACTCGCTCCAGTATTTTTGACTGAGAAATCCCATGCACAGAGAAGCCTGGAGGGCTATAGTCTATAGGGTTTCAAAAACGTTGGACACTGCTGCTGCTGCTGCTAAGTCGCTTCAGTCATATCCGACTCTGTGCGACCCCATAGACGGCAGCCCACCAGGCTCCCCCATCTCTGTGATTCTCCATGCAAGAATACACTACTTAGCAGCTAAAACAAAACAAAGACCCTCTTAACCTGGTACCCAAGGCTTACTAGGTTGCCTCTGCTCTCAGCACTCATAACATTGTATTGAAATTATCTGTTTCCTCAATCTCATCATAAACCTTTCAAGGCTAGAGACCATGATGTGTTTATTTTAATATTCACAGCAACGATCCCTGCGCCCAGCACATCATAAAGTGGAGTTTCAAGAAGCCATTTTGGTAGCAAGGTGGTGTGTTTAAGGGCAGGAAACTGTCTTGGAGATGGCATTTTATCTTACTTGCTTTCCATTTTATGACTGTGATCACAATGTGTAATTTTGTATTTCTCCTTTTAACTTCTGCCTCCCTGTGGCAAGTAAATTCCATGTCTACACAGACTATCCAGTGCCCAGCACAATGCCTGCAATGATCACCAGGGTGGGCATTGGGAGTAAAGAAAAAGGTATCTAAAATAACTGACATTTCTATCTTGGATGGCAGTGGGCCATAAGAGCATTCATGACCGCCTGCCATGTATTTTAAGATGCTCAAAAATAATAAAATGGATGGATTGATATCAAGAAAGTAAGAAGTGTATGAACAGAGATGTGAAATGGATGCTTGGGGCTGGTACACTGGGACGACCCAGAGGGATGGTACGGGGAGGGAGGAGGGTTCAGGATGGGGAACACGTGTATACCTGTGGCGGATTCATGTTGATGTATGGCAAAACCAATACAATATTGTAAAGTTAAAAAATAAAATAAATAAATAAAATGAAAAAGCAAGCGGAGCAAATTGTTCATGATAGAATTTATCTACCACACATATTTTGGTAATCTCTATACAATTCTTTGAACTCTTCAATATGTCCACAAATTTTCATAATAGATGCTGGAGATAAAAGAGCATTCATGACAAATATTTGACTGTGCCCAAATGGAAATGAATAGTGATAAGGAAAGACACCAGGAATGATTTATTTTCTGCTTTAGTACTAGAATCATTGTCCACTCCTGCTTCACTCCCTCTCAACCCCAGCTGCCACTTCACTAGGGATGGCCAATGAACCATGTGTTTCTACTCGCCAGTGGTGACACCACCTTTCTCTGCTTCAGATCCAAACGCTCAGTGAACCAAGTCAGTCTATTTCTAATCACGTCGGTAATCCAGAGTTTACTGTATGTGCAAAGCAGGGCAAAACGCTTGTGCCTGTTGAATCTTCTTGTTGTTCTTGAGACAGGAAGTTGAACTTCCCCACGTGCAAATGAAACTAGAAACCTCTTTCCCCATCCCTAAAAGGACTGGTTTAAAAAAAAAAAAAAAAAGGCTTTCAAATGGAAGACCTCTTTTTCAAATACACAAAATTCTTTTCTTCTTTCTTATACTTAGCAACAGCATCCAACTTTCTCCCAAAAAAAGCACTGAAAAGCTACCTGGGAAAACTTCACGATGGCTCATTAGGAGAAAAATCACATCAATTGTCAAAAGAAGTTGTTATGTTTTGTTTTCCAATCTTCTCGATAGTTTGGATTTTTAAGAGTTTTCTTCCAAAAGCACAGCCTAAGTCAATGTACCTATTCTCCAGGCTCCGAAACATGGGGCTTCTCTTAACTTTGCAAAGAGAAGGCAGTTGTTTGCCTGGCCCAAGGTGTACACTGACTCTTTCATGCAAATACATCTTTCTACTCCTGTGGCCAAGTACCTTTCTGTTATTGCCGCATGTTTGTTCAAGTGGTGAGGAAATATTAAATATCACACGTTCTCAGCAGAGACCGGACAGTAATTGTCAACAGATGGCAGCAGTAGGGGAATGAGAGAGCAAGAGTCCTCTCAGCAGGAGGACTTGTGCTGATCCCCAGGCAACTCATTGGTCACAGACCTGGGTGGAAACAATAAAGGCAACTACCAACCCCTCTCTCCACTTTCTACATTATCTTAACCTTTCCTAGGCATCCATCCTAAGTGACTATCCAAGGCCCCCTCAGAAGAGGCAGAAGATTTAACTGTGTGCTGGGATCACTTAAAAATCCTCCGGAGAAGGGAAGCACCATCAGGAGGATTTTGAGCGTTTCAGAAAATGCACAGAACACGACTTGCGAACAGATACAAGTCAGTTCCACAAGGCCCTGTTGAAAGGCTGCTGTTTTCCACATGCGCCTAGACAAGCAATTAGGAACTTAGAGATAAAAAGATATAAACCTGGTCCTTGAGAAATTAATATGTGATGAGTACATATTACTTATAGTACAATATGCTACTTATATTACAATATGCTAATTGCATCTATTGCAATATATGAACGAGATGTAGTGTCACTATGCATGTTAATCACTCAGTCATGTCCAACTCTTTGCGACTCCATGGACTATATAGCTCGCCAAGCTCCTCTGTCCATGGGATTTTCCAGGCAAGAATACTGGAGTGGGTTGCCATTTCCTTCTCCAGGGAACCCTTCCAAACCAGGGATTGAACCCAGGTCTACCGCATTGCAGGTAGATTCTTTACTGTCTGAGCCACCTGTAGTTTCATTAAGTAAAAACAGTTTTTACCTTATTTAGCTGTATGAAATTCCATCAGTTAATTTGAACATTTATTTGTATGAAGTTTGTATTTTTAGGTCTTTAATACAGTATTTCTGCCGTTCATTTGTAACTCCTTGCATTACTGATGAAACTGTAAAACTCACTAAATTGCTGTGTAATAACCATTCTATTATTGCCTTTATAGATGTATATTAAGGTAAATAAAACTGACTAGGTGTTTCTAGGGTAAGGCTGGGTCCTTATGAGGGGGAAAAAAATGCAATTAACTCTGTCTAGAATAGAGACTGTAAGGGGTATTGGATCTATGTCAAGAAAGGTTTCAAGGAGAGGTGACATCCAGGCTTATAAATAAGGATACATTTATTCTACAAATGTGACAGGTGATGGGCATTCAGCACTGAAAAAGACAGACAGCATCTCTGACCTAATGCAACTTCTATCTACAGGAAATGAGGAGACTACAATAGGAATTTTCACAGCCAACTAGAAGGAAGGTCATTCCTAAAGAGGGCAGAGGGATTACTAATGCAAAGACCCTGTCATGAAAGAGTCAGGCACAAGGAAGATGGGAGAGGTGCTTGTTAAGTAAACCTAGCTTCCCTTCCTTTACTTATGCATTGATTAACCCAATCTTTATACCAAGGCACTGGCTCTGGAAGTAGTGTTGAACAACCCTGGTGAAATCTCAGCCTTTAAGGAGTTTACTGACCATAAGAACAGTGGACGTTGAGGACCAGGACACATTCCATAGGAACCAAGGCCCCTTCAAGAAGTTAGTTGATTCAATCATGAAAAGACCAATTCTGATATTTCTCTTTTAGGGAACCGCCACCTAGACAAATAGATGAAGGAGAGTGACAGAGATGACGAATTGTACAGAAATCCCCCATGGCTTAAAACCACTGCCAGGGAAGAGTGAAACAAGGAGACACTTCCCACATGGTCGTCCCATCCAGATCTGCGTGTAAAATATTTAAACCAACAGAAAATATGGAAAATAACGATACCTTTGTACACATAACCCAGATTGAACACAGCTTAAACTATGCCTCATTTGCTATCATAAAGAAAGAAAATATTACAGAGTTGAAAGCCATGTTTGTACTCCTTTTTTTAATCCTATTATACCCTATCTGATTCCAGATACAATGACCATCCTGATGTTGATCTTGGTTCGGCCTGTCCAAGTTTAACAAATTTTACACATATAGGAAATAAATTTATTTGTTTTAAGATAGCCTTGTGTCACATAATTTGTAAAATTTAAAATATTATTATAATATATATTTCATTCTATAATACAAGTGGACTTTTAAATTTAAAATTCAACTTTCAGGATTTTTCCGTGCTATTCAAGACAATGTCACCTATATTTTTTATGTTTTCTTTTGTCATTTGTACTAGGGTCCTCCAGAGAAACTGAATGAATAAAATAGGTATCAGTTCAGTTCAGTTCAATTCAGTTGCTCAGTCATGTCTGATTCTTTCTGACCCCATGAATCGCAGCATGCCAGGCCTCCCTGTCCATCACCAACTCCCGGAGTTCACTCAGACTCACATCCATCAAGTCGGTGATGCCATCCAGCCATCTCATCCTCTGTCATCCCCTTCTCCTCCTGCCCCCAATCCCTCCCAGCATCAGAGTCTTTTCCAATGAGTCAACTCTTCACATGAGGTGGCCAAAGTACTGGAGTTTCAGCTTCAGCATCATTCCCTCCAAAGAAATCCCAGGGCTGATCTTCAGAAAGGACTGGTTGGATCTCCTTGCAGTCCAAGGAACTCTCAAGAGTCTTCTCCAACACCACAGTTCAAAAGCATCAATTCTTCGGCTCTCAGCCTTCTTCACAGTCCAACTCTCACATCCATACATGACCACTGGAAAAACCATAGCCTTGACTAGATGGACCTTTGTTGGCAAAGTAATGTCTCTGCTTTTGAATATGTTATCTAGGTTGGTCATAAAATAGTTATATGAAGAGATTTATTCTTATAGAGATATAAGAATAAGGAAATAGAATCATGTGGTGTTTTATTTTATGCATCAGTTTGTCTGGGCTAAGGGATGCCCAGTTCACTGATAAGGCATTATTTCTCAGTGTCTGTGAGGATGTTTCCTGAAGCAAATTAGCATTTGAGTTGGCAAACTGAATAAAGCCGATGGTCCTCCCCAACGTGGGCGGGCATCATCCAATCCATTGAGAGTCTGAATACAACAAAACAGTGAAGGAAGTACAAACACAATCTTCCTTCTTGAACTGAGACATCCATCACCTCCTGTTCTCAGGTAATCATATTCCTGGCTCTTGGGTGCTTGGACTCAGATTGAGACTTTCACCATCAGTCCCTCAATTTTCAGGCCTCAGACTGGGTCTGAATTACACCACCACCCTTCCTGGGTCTCCAGCTGATGTCAGATCATGGGACTTCTTGGTTTCCATAATCATGTGAGCTGATCTCTATAAGAATAAATCTCTTCACATACCTATTTTATGACCAACCTAGATAGCATATTCAAAAGCAAAGACAGTACTTTGCCAACAAAGGTCCGTCTAGTCAAGGCTATGGTTTTTCCAGTGGTCATGTATGGATGTAAGAGTTGGACTGTGAAGAAAGCTAAGAGCTGAAGAATTGATGCTTTTGAACTGTGGTGTTGGCGAAGACTCTTGAGAGTTCCTTGGACTGCAAGGAGATCCAACCAGTCCATCCTAAAGGAGATCAGTCCTGGGTGTTCTTTGGAAGGAATGATGCTAAAGCTGAAACTCCAGTACTTTGGCCACCTCATGCGAAGAGTTGACTCATTGGAAAAGACTCTGATGCTAGGAGGGATTGGGGGCAGGAGGAGAAGGGGACGACAGAGGATGAGATGGCTGGATGGCATCACCGACACAATGGACGTGAGTTTGAGTGAACTCAGGGGGTTGGTGATGGACAGGGAGGCCTGGAGTGCTGCACTTCATTGGGGTCATTGGATTTCCATCCAATCATCTCATCCTCTTTCACCCCTTTCTCCTCTTGTCCTCAATCTTTTTCAGCATCAGAGTCTTTTCCAATGAGTCAGTTCTTCACATCAAGTGGTCAAAATATTGGAGCTTCAGCATCAATCCTTCCAATGAATATTCAGGGTTGATTTCCTTTAGGATTGACTGATTTGATCTTGCTGTCCAGGGGACTCTCAAGAGTCTTCTCCAGCACCACAGTTCAAAAGCATCAATTCTTTGGTGCTCGTCCTTTTTTATGGTCCAGCTCATATATCAATAGGGACTTTCGTCAGCAAACCAATGTCTCTGCCTTTTAATATGCTGTCTAGGTTTGTCAAAGCTTTTCTTCCAAGGAGGAAGTGTCTCTTAATTTGATGGCTGCAGTCCCCATCTGCAATGATTTTGGAGCCCAGAAATAAAATCTGTCACTGTTTCCATTTATTTCCTCATCTATTTGCTATGAAGTGATGGAACCAGATGCCATAATCTTAGTAATGTGAATGTTGAGTTTTAAGCCAGCTTTTTCATTCTCCTCTTTGACCTTCATCAAGAGGCTCTTTGGGGTTTCCCTTGTAGCTCAGATTGTAAAGCACCTTTCTGCAATGCAGGAGACCCAGGTTCAATCCCTGGGTTGGGAAGATCCCCTGGAGAAGGAATGGCAACCCACTCCAGTATTCTTGCCTGGAGAATTTCATGGACAGAGGAGCCTGGCGGGCTACAGTCCATGGGGTCACAGAGAGTTGAACACAACTGAGCAAACAACACAGAAGAGGCTCCATAGTTCCTGCTCACTTTCTACCATTAAAGTGGTATCATCTACCTATCTGAGGTTGTTGACATCCTTTATTGGTTCTCCTAGTAAAAACTGTGGATAGTAAAATTCATGGAAGGTAAACTCTCTTAACCTTTATTTGCAATGTTTTTTAAGCTTCCCTCTTAAATGACAGTTTGTGTGGATGCATGCTAAGTCACTTCCGTTGTGTCTGACTCTGTGTGACCCTATGAACTGTAGTCCACTAGCCTCCTCTGTCCATGGGATTCTCTAGGTAAGAATACTGCAGTGGGTTCCCATGCCCTTTTCCAGGTGATCTTCCCTATGCAGGGATGGAACCAGCACCTTTTACAACTCCTGCATAGACAGGTGGGTTCTTTTTTTTTTTTTTTTTTTTTAATTTTATTTTTCACTAGCTTCACCTAGGAAGCCACAAATGACAGCTTACTTGAGTCTAAAATTATAAAATGACAGTTTTTTTCTCTCCTCCACCTAAAGATATTGTTCCATAGCCTCTAGCCTCTATTCTGATGAGGAGAAATCACTGCTAAAGTATTTGTTGTTAATTTACCTGTTCTCTGTTAGATTTAAGATTGGTCACTTCATAATATTTTTATTAACAAATGGTTGGTTTACCATACTATGGTAGCTCAGGTATATAACATAGTGATTCAATATTTTCATAGATTCTTTTCCATTTAGATTCATTTTTATTTATCCTGCTCCGTTCAGTCTGCCCTCTGATCCTCTCTCTCAGTGCCTACCATCTTACTTGGGTTTCTCTTACATTGGACATGAGGTCTCTCTTCATGGCTGCTCCAGCAAAGCGCAGCCTCTGCTCCTTACCCCAGATGCAGGGTAGCTCCTCTCGGCCACTGCCCCTGCCCTCGGATGTGAGGTAGCTCTTCTCATCCGCTGCCCCTGCCTTCGGGCACAGGGTAGCTCCCCTTGGCCACGCTTTTGCGCCATCTTAGCCACCGTGCTCCTGTGCCATCACACACAGACCACAGCCTTGTCTAACTCAATGAAATTAAGCCATGCCCGTGGGGCCACCCAAGACGGCTGGGTCATGGTGGAGAGGTCTGACAAAATGTGGTCCACTGGACAAGGGAATGGCAAACCACTTTAATATTCTTGCCTTGAGAATCCCATGAACAGTATGAAAAGGCAAAAAAATAAGACACTGAAAGATCAACTCCCCAGGTCAGTAGGTGCCCAATATGCTACTGGAAATCAGTGGAGAAATAACTCCAGAAAGAATGAAGGGATGGAGCCAAAGGAAAAACAACACCCAGTTGTGAATGGGACTGGTGTTGAAAGCAGGGTTAAATGATGTAAAGAGCAATATTGCATAGGAATCTGGAATGTTAGGTCCATGAATCAAGGAAAATTGGAAGTGGTCAAACAGGAGATGACAAGAGTGAACATTGACATTCTAGGAATCAGTGAACTAAGATGGACTGGAATGGGTGAATTTAACTCAGATAACCATCATATCTACTACTATGGGCAGGAATCCTTTACAAGAAACGGTGTAGCCATCATAGTCAAAAAACAGAGTCCAAAATGCAGTACTTGGATGCAATCTCAAAAATGACAGAATGATCTCTGTTCATTTCCAAGGCAAACCATTCAATATCATGGTAATCCAAGTTTATGCCCAGACCAGTAACTCTGAAGACGCTGAAGTTGAACAGTTCTATGAAGACCTACAAGACCTTCTTAGAACTAATACCCAAAAAAGATGTCCTTTTCATTATAGGGGACTGGAATGCAAAAGTCGGAGAAGGCAATGGCACCCCACTCCAGTACTCTTGCCTGGAAACTCCCATGGATGGGGGAGCCTGGTGGGCTACAGTCCATGGGGTCGCTAAGAGTCGGACACGACTGAGTGACTTCACTTTCACTTTTCACTTTCGTGCATTGGAGAAGGAAATGGCAACCCACTCCAGTGTTCTTGCTTGGAGAATCCCAGGGACGGGGGAGCCTGGTGGGCTGCCATCTCTGGGGTCACACAGAGTCGGACATGACTGAAGTGACTTAGCAGCAGCAGGAATGCAAAAGTAGGAAGTCAAGAAACACCTGGAGTAACAGGCAAATTTGGCCTTGGAGTATGGAACGAAGCAGGGCAAAGGCTAATAGAGTTCTGCCAAGAGAACGCACTGGTCATAGCAAACACCCTCTTCCAACAACACAAGAGAAGACTCTACACATGGACATCACCAGATGGTTGACACCAAAATCAGATTGATTATACTCTTTGCAGCCAAAGATTGAGAAGCTCTATACAATCAGCAAAAACAAGACTGGGAGCTGACTGTGGCTTGGATCATGAACTCCTTACTGCCAAAATCAGACTGAAATTGAAGAAAGTGGAGAAAACTACTAGATCATTCAGGTATGACCTAAATCAAATCCCTTATGACTACTCAATGGAAGTGAGAAATAGATTTAAGGGACTACATCTGATAGACAGAGTGCCTGATGAACTATGGATGGAGGTTCGTGACATTGTACAGGAGACAGGGGTCAAGACCATCCCCATGGAAAAGAAATGCAAAAAAGCAAAATGGCTTTCTGGGGAGGCCTTACAAATAGCTGTGAAAAGAAGGGAAATGAAAAGCAAAGGATAAAAGGAAAGATATACCCATTTGAATACAGAGTTCCAAAGAATAGCAAGGAGAGATAAGAAAGCCTTCCTCAGCAATCAATGCAAAGAAATAGAGGAAAACAACAGAATGGGAAAGACTAGAGATCTCTTCAAGAAAATTAGAGATACCAAGGAAATATTTCATGCAAAGATGGGCTCAATAAAGGACAGAAATTGTAGGGACCTAACAGAAGCAGAAGATATTAAGAAGAGGTGGCAAGAATACACAGAAGAACTGTACAGAAAAGAGCTTCACGACCAAGATAATCACGATGGTATACCAAGATAATCACGATGGTATGATCACTCACCTAGAGCCAGACATCTTGGAATGTGAAGTCAAGTGGGCCTTAGAAAGCATCACTACAAACAAAGCTGGTGGAGGTGATGGAATTCCAGTTAAGCTATTTCAAATCCTGAAAGATGATGCTGTGAAAGTGCTGCACTCAATATGCCAGCAAATTGGAAAACTCAGCAGTGGCCACGGGACTGGAAAAGGTCAGTTTTCATTCCAATCCCTAAGAAAGGCAATGCCAAAGAATGCTCAAACTACCACACAATTGCACTCATCTCACACGCTAGTAAAGTAATGCTCAAAATTCTCCAAGCCAGGCTTCAGCAATACGTGAACCCTGAACTTCCTGATGTTCAAGCTGGTTTTAGAAAAGGCAGAGGAACCAGAGATCAAATTGCCAACATCTGCTGGATCATCGAAAAAGCAAGAGAGCTCCAGAAAAACATCTATTTCTGCTTTATTGACTATGCCAAAGCCTTTGACTGTGTGGATCACAATAAACTGTGGAAAATTCTGAAAGAGATGGGAATACCAGACCACCTGACCTGCCTCTTGAGAAACCTATATGCAGGTCAGGAAGCAACGGTTAGAACTGGACATGGAACAACAGACTGGTTCCAAATAGGAAAAGGAGTATGTCAAGGCTGTATATTGTCACCCTGCTTATTTAACTTCTATGCAGAGTACATCATGAGAAATGCTGGGCTGGGGAAGCACAAGCTGGAATCAAGATTGCCAGGAGAAATATCAATAACCTCAGATATGCAGATGACACCACCCTTATGGCAGAAAGTGAAGAGGAACTAAAAAGCCTCTTGATGAAGGTGAAAGTGGAGAGTGGCTTACAGCTTAATATTCAGAAAATGAAGATCATGGCATCTGGTCCCATCGTTTCAGGAAATAGATGGGGCAACAGTGGAAACAGTGTCAGACTTTATTTTTCTGGGCTCCAAAATCACTGCAGATGGTGATTGCAGCCATGAAATTAAAAGACACTTACTTCTTGGAAGGAAAGTTATGACCAACCTAGACAGAATATTAAAAAGCAGAGACATTGCCAAAAAAGGTACATCTAGTCAAGGCTATGGTTTTTCCTGTGGTCATGTATGGATGTGAGAGTTGGACTATAAAGAAAGCTGAGCGCCGAAGAATTGATGCTTTTGAATTGTGGTGTTGGAGAAGACTCTTGAGAGTACCTTGGACTGCAAGGAGATCCAACCAGTCCATCCTAAAGGAGATCATTCCTGGGTGTTCATTGGAAGGACTGATGTTGAAGCTAAAACCCCAGTACTTTGGCCACCTGATATGAAGAGCTGACTCATTGGAAAAGACTCTGATGCTGGGAAAGATTGAGGGCAGGAAGAGAAGAGGAATACAGAAGATGAGATGGTTGGGTGGCATCACGGACTTGATGGACATGGGTTTGGGTGGACTCTGGGAGTTGGTGATTGACAGGGAAGCCTGGCATGCTGCAGTTCATGGGGTCACAGAGTTGGACACAACTGAGCAACTGAACTGAACTGAACTGTTCAGTTCTCCCATCTTTTCCTCATCTCTTAGAAATTCACAGCCGTTATTCAAAAATCTCTTCTCTACCATTTCTATAATTTTTATTTCTTTATATCTTCTTCTATATTTAGAAATGTACTTAGTACTAATAATACTAATCTTCCAATTTATTCATTGTTTTTCAGCCTTGTCCAGTCTGGAGTTTATTCCTCCTACTGAGTGTTTTATTTCAATGATTGTATTCTTAATTTTCAGTTTATTTTTTGAAATGTTTAAACATACACATGGTCATGGTCCTGTAATAGACTGGTTTTGTTATATATATATTCCTTTATGTATTCCTGATCATCCCTCACATATTTTTTGTAGGTCTTTTTCAGACTGTTTTATTAATTCTATTTTATGTGCCATGACACATCAAATCATGAATTTTATTGACCACCTTTTAATGTTTTCATGTGATTTATACTTTTGGTTTGTGGACACATTTTGAATGGAAGTTTTTTTTTTCTCTCTCTCTCTGAGGTGGAGGTGAATATGCTTGTCTTTATGTACTCTTCCATGTCTGTCCTTTTCTGCCCTCACCTGGCCCCTGGAACTCCTGGCCAGAACTAGCTTGTATTAAGATCAAGGAGTTCTCACCCTCAGAGGTGCTCATAGATGTAAACACTGAACCAAGAGATTCTCCTGTCCTGTAACTGAAAGGTACACAGCTTCACATAAACTAAAAAGCAGCAACTTTTCACACCAGCGGGGAGATCCACATTCCAGGACTTCTTAGAAACAGTGATCCTAGCACTATTAGGGCAGTTTAGTCCTAATTAAACCATAGAGTCCAAACTTCATGCCCCCCCCCCACCTCCTTGGGAATCTAGAGTCTATGAGGTTTCCACCACAAAGGTCAATCCCATATGTCGTTTCATTTTCTGACTCACAGAGAAGTGTATCCTGTTTTTGAACTACTGTGGAGGGTTTTTTTACCCTTTAATTATGTTTTACCTATCATTTCTGTATCTGGGAAGCAGTAGAATTGAGTGGCCTCAAAGCATAAACTTCGAGTCTCTTTCTGACTTGTTACCCATCATTCGAAAATCAGATGTTGGCTCAGTTTCACCTCCCTGTCGTGGTCCGCGGCTATTCCTCTGCTTGAAATACACAGATATGCTTCTGTCATACTAGTTCTAGAAGGTTCCACTTATGCCTCTTCTTTTTCAACATTTTTTCCATGATAAAATCTACCATTTCTCCCAACCCCATTTTTTGCTCCTCACCTCATAGACTGTGTACTTCTTGAGAGTAGAAGTTGAGTTGACTTCATCTTACATCTTTTTTTGAAATTTCATTATGAGTGCTTGGTCAATATTTATTGAATGAACAATTAATGAATGCATAATTTGTTTGAGGTTCAGAAGACCCAAATACACAAGGTCTTATTTTGACTTCCCTAAAATCTACCAGCCAGCCTAAAAATAAAAAGTGAAACTAAAACAATCTTTCTCTTCAAGACACTCCAAACTCCTAAACCTATACTCAGATGCCCCAAAAATATGTAGAAATTTTGCAGTCTTCCAGTTCTATGAAACCCGAAGCAGTTTGTTCTCTTTGCCATTCTGAAAGATAAATAGGATTTGTGGAGAAATTATGCAAACTTTCCCTGGAAAATAAAAAGATTTCTAAAAAACCCACAGGCAAACTTCTGAAAAGCCAAAATCAACTAGCTTCATTTTACATGCTGAAGTTTCTACACCTCACTATAAAATAATGTGCATGATTAAAATCTCCCTAAAATTTAAGAAAATCAAAGTAGCACACTTCACCAAAGAATCTTAATATATCCATATATGTGTGTATAGACATTTACTTATATATGTGTATATGTCTACATGCATGTGAAGAAGACTAGCGTCTTTGCAACTGAATTAATAAATGGATAAATGAGAGAATTCAGGCAGTAGTTATTTTTTAGATAACTGACACTTATACTTGAAAACAATTTATAGTTCTCCCCAACACAACTTGTTCCCAAAACTCCATGAATTTGTAATACTCTCCATGGAATGGCCTTCCCTATCTTGATTAACTGGATGCGTCTCAGCTTAAATCCCACCTCCTCTGGGCAGCCTCTGACTCCTGATCTAGCCTTCTTGCCCTTTTCACACCTCTGTCAGGACAAGTATGAGGATTATATCTTCCTATGTCTTTCCTCCATCAAACTGTGGCTCATCTAAACATGAAGTCAAGTGTTTTCATCTCTGAATCTCAGTGTAGCCCTGTGTTTGACGCATGATAGGTATGCATTACATTTCAGATGAGTGAATGCAAGAACAAAACCCATGAGTAGAATTACTCTGAAATCTACTTCCATCAAAGAATGAAACAAATAACAGCTTCTGCTTTATCAAAAGAGGTCTCTGCTACACATAGTCTAAAAGGGCTTCTGCAAAAGGATTGCTAACTTTCAGTATGAACAGTGATCCTTCTAAAATTTAAAAAAAGTCACCCCTCCCCTTAAAAAAATCTCAGCCATTTTACACCAGCAAATAAACACTCAAATGATATGTTTTTCTATTAAAAACTCATGGGCCTTAAATTTCTTTTTAATCACAGGCTTTAGTATTATTACACGTGTTCCATTAACAGGCATATCCAATGAATTCCCTTTCATAAACACTAGCAAGTTCAGTGCAAACCAGCCAGGTGATTAATTTATAATTCCTGACACATTAGGGAGGTGGGTTGGAGGTAAGAAGTAGCCAGAAGCCCTAGGATGGATGGCCTTTTATGCCAACACCATGGACACACACAGAGACGGGCCGTGCAAACAACTGAGCACACGCACACATACACACATGCATGTACACGCCACCCATGAACACTCACTGTGCTGAGCTGGCCCTGGATCCAAATGGGACAAACCAGTGCCTGAAGGCAAATAGCTGAGCCTAAACTGTTGCAGGTTCCTTTTCACATAAAAATAATAATATGAATAAAAATCATTGGAGTTTGGCCAGAGGCTAATGCAGCACAATTTCTAAATTCAGCATCCTCCTTCCCACCACCCCCCCAACCCTCCCCACTTGCTCCAACACCTCCTTCTTGCCTTTCTAGGCAGATTAAGAAGTCTAGCTTGAATAAGAAGTCGTTCAGTATCTGCTTCAGTCCCTGATGCCCAATGCATTACGCTCTCTCCCTAAACCTCAAGGACAGAGATTCACTGTGTAAGAAGGAAAAGAGACTTCGGATTTGAAATCAGTAGCCACTAACTTGCTGTGTGGTTTTAGGAGAGTCAATCCCCTCTCTGAACTACTATGACTACTACTAAGTCGCTTCAGTCGTGTTCGACTCTGTGCAACCCCAAAAATGGCAGCCCACCAGGCTCCGCCGTCCTTGGGATTCTCCAGGCAAGAACACTGGAGTGGGTTGCCATTTCCACCTCCATATTACATCCATGCTGCTGCTGCTGCTAAGTCGCTTCAGTCGTGTCCGACTCTGTGCGACCCCAGAGACGGCAGCCCACCAGGCTTCCCCGTCCCTGGGATTCTCCAGGCAAGAACACTGGAGTGGGTTGCCGTTTCCTTCTCCAATGCATGAAAGGGAAAAGGGAAAGTAAAGTCGCTCAGTCGTGTCCAACTCCTAGCGACCCCATGGACTGCAGCCCACCAGGCTCCTCTGTCCATGGGATTTGCCAGGCAAGAGTACTGGAGTGGGGTGCCATTGCCTTCTCCAGCCCCTCTCTGAAGGACATACATAAATTTCCACATGAGTAAATGAGAAGGTTGGCTATGGAGATTCCTTTCCTTTCTAAGTTTTTTATTTTATGTAGAAATTTAGAGTATGGATGCTGGAGCCAGACTGATGGGGTTCAAATCCCAGTCTTTTATTTGATTTTAAATAATGATGATGAAGATGATAAAGATAGACATGGATAAATAGATACTGCCTCATAGAGCTAGAGTGAGTTGAATGACATATTTATATTAAGTATTTAAAAGAAAGGCCTGGCCCACTGTAAGCCCCATATAAAGGTTAGTTGCTATTACACTATAAACATTAAAAAATGATTTCTGAAGGTCATACTGTTAAGTCTGTCTTGTATTTATGTTTCAGAAGAAGGGCATGATAAACCAAAGCAAAAAGATTAACATATACTTCTGGAGCAACGACAGGACAGTTGTTCCACCTAATCCTTAAAACCCATGAGTCTTAGACCTCGCAAATCAATTAGGCATGCTGAGCATTCTGCTGGTGTTTCTGGGAGGGTAAGGACGAGAACAGGAGCGCAGCCTTCAGGAATTAAGGGCACTGGCAAAGCGGAGGACTCACACGGAGCCCTGGCCACGTGGCTTCTGGCAGCGTCTGCGCCTCTTCATCTCTCAATTTCATGGTCCCTCCCAAAAACTCACCCATAAAAAGCCCAGAAAATAAATGAATATGGAAACTGAATGGCTTGGTGGTCAGTCTGGATCAAGTCGCACCATGGCATCCTGGGATGATGGAAGCATGAAGCTCCAAGACCTTCCCTGGAGCACGGAAAGGGGATGGAAATGATATTCCAACCTCCTGAGTTATCGATACAGAAACCTTCACAGAATCTAAGTCCAGGACAGAAAAACAAACAGTTCAAAATATTCAATCTTCCAGTATCCTGGTTCCTAAGGAGATTTCCTCCTAAATGAGTCACTGGAAACTGCTCTTTTAAAAGCAGGTATTTATTTTTCTTTTATAAAAGTCTGAATATATTGCTTAGTAATAATAACAAGGGAAAAAATAACAGTGATGTAAACCAAGGCTAGAGGATTGGACAGCAGGATAATTATCCTTGATCTCTGTTCTCAGCTAGAGCCCAATGACAGACCTCTCTCTTTCCTTATCCCCTTCTCTAAAAGAGCACTCCTCTGGGAGTCCCCAGAGTGAGACTGTCATCTCCAGAACATCCAGTGAAGAGTTGCATGTCCCTGAGAAATGTCTTAGCCTCTCTGGGCCTAGTATGCAACCAACAAGAACATTAGGTCCGTCTCAGCCCTTGTGGTCAATGGTTTTAGGCTGCTATTCACTAGTTGGCACCCTCCATTGGTCAAAGATGCCTTCTGTGAGATGCTTAACACCCTGCACATGCAGGCTTGCATGTGCCTTCATCAGAAGTGGAATGGTCCATCAGGTGTCTCATGAAGAAGAGCTGTGGCTCAGTCACAGTGGAAGAAGAAGGATGCTACCCGGGCACAAGACGTGTCTGTTACACAAGCTCTTATGAGACTACAGCTCCCCCAGGGTACTGCACACACAGCAAACCCTAACATAAATGATGGATTCTAGTGAATAATAGCATATCAGTATTGGCTCATCAATCGTAACACATGTGTCACACCAATATAAGACATTAAAAATAGAGGAAACTGGGGGACTTCCCTGGAGGTGCAGTGGTTAAGAGTCTGCCTTCCAATGTTGGGGACATGGGTTTGATCCCTGGTTGGTGAACTAAACCCGCAGGCTACAACTAGAGAGAAGCCTGTGCACTACAATGAGAGATCTTGTATGCCATAACTAAGACCCAATGCAGCCAAATAAATAAATAAACGTTTTTTTTTAAATATAGAGAGAGGAAAGTGTATACAAGGGAAGAAGGGACGGATTGGAACTCTCTGTACTTTATGGCCCAGGTTTCCACCCCCCCTCCACTGGGGATATTGTTCATTTTTAGCCACTGCAAGAAGGTGAGCATGAGGGGCACTGCTACAGGCCCCCAACCAGGGGGGTGAAGAGGTGTAAGGGGAACTTCCCAAGGATTGTTCTTAGTCACTCAGTTGTGTGCGACTCTTTGAGACGCCATGGACTGTGGCCTACCAGGCTCCTCTGTCCATGGGCACTCTCCAAGCAAGAATACTGGAGCGGGTTGCCATGCCCTCCTCCAGGGAATCTTCCCAACCCAGGGATCAAACCCAGGTCTCCCGCATTGCAGATGGATTCTTTATCGTCTAAGTCACCAGGGAAGCCCTCCAGGGATTTGGCAAGTGGAAATAGTGGAGGGAAGGCGGCAAGAGGTTACGAGGGGTATGCTCAGGGCTCTATCTCTGGCAGCTGCTGTGTTGGCTGGGGAGTTGTGGGTAGGGGTCGGTGTGGTGGTTGACATGGATAAAAGGTCTGCTGGTGGTAAAGGCTTTGAAAATAAGAGAAACGGGGGAAATGCTACTGAACACATGGAGACTGAAACCTCCGAGTCCAAGGTTGGTGGGAATCCACATCCAGGGAGAGAACCCCAAAAGGCCAAGGGAGGGGCATGGGGCCTTGGGGAAGGGGAGAGGAGCTGAGGGAAGGCCTTCCAGCAGTTGTATACCAGCACTCCTGCCCAGCAAGCTCGTGGCTGCCCAGTCTCTTAGACTGCAGCTCAGCAGGCCTGGGGGGGTATTGGTTGCAAGCAAGGTACTGGTGGTGTGTCCTCTCCCTGGTTGCAGACTGCTCACTTCTTCCTCTCTGTATCACACAGCAGAGAAAGGGCAAACTAGACCTCTGGCTCCTTTCTATTAAGGACAGTAATCCCATTCATGACAGTCCCACCCTGAGAACCTTATTACCTCCCAAAGGCTCCACTTCCTATAATAGCATCAAATTGGGAGTAAGATTTCAACATATGAATGTTTTGGGGCACACAAACATTGAGCCCATTCTTGCCCACAGAGCTTATTTTTTTTTATGACACTCATAGTTATCTGATACAGTATTATTATACTTAGGTTTATGTTTATTAATGATCAGTGAGATCTTCACTTCATTCCTGACACAGGCACCCACTTTGAGGATAGAGGTGTTTGTAACTTTTGTTCATGGGTATAATCCCCAGTCATGCCTCTTACAGGACAGACACATGATAAGTACTTTTGGAATCAATGATAAGTGAATAAGTAGTGTGAGTAGCCTCTTCAGCAAGCTATTTGGAGAGCAGAGAGCCCAGTGAAAATGGGGAATGACCCTTATGAAGGAAAAGATGGGGAAGGTTTAAATTGGTGACTGCTTTTCTGCAAAAGCTAATCAAGTTCCTCACCCCACTCTCCATACACATGAAATCAGAAAGAAATTGATCTAAATTAACTGAAGCCAACTGAGCAGCCCAAGTCAATGGCAAGAGGTACAAATTATCAAAAGATACCAACCTGAGCAAATTTTAGCCACAGCCGCAGTTGAAGATCTGACAGCAACCTTGAGATTGTGGTTCCAAGAAGAGTGACTGCTACCCGCCCTGGGTTCCCTGGAAGCAGTGAGCATTGGGAAAGGACCTCGAGACAATCTCACAGTCGTGCTGATGAAGAGAGGAAGCTAGGGTAAGATGTGACGAGTGTAGGGCTACTATGCTAATCGCAGTGCTCGCAGTGCTGAATGTGGATTCACACACGTAATCGTCACAGCATCCCTGGGAGACAGAAGGACTGTCATCCTCACTGTAGCAGAGACAGTGTCAGATGTTCATTTCACATCTGCATGTCCCCACCACCCAGCAAAGCCACTTGTCTCAACACCATTCTCCTTGATTTAAAAAAAAAGTGACCCTCAGCCTGGATTCTGGCTAATGGAATGTAGGCCAAAGGGATGCCCCACTTGGGTGGGCCTCCCCTTCAATTTTCCACACTCTCCTTCCTCAGATAGTAACATGAAAAAGACAGACAGTGTGAGTGTGTCAAGCCACTAAGAGTTCCTGTTACAGCATGTGTGTGCAAGCTCAGTCGCTAGGTCATGCTTGACTCTTTGGAAACCCATTTACTGTAGCCTGCCAGTCTTCTCCATCCATGGAATTTCCCAGGCAAGAATACTAGAGTGAGTTGCCATTTCCTCCTCCAGGGCATTTTCCTGATCCAGGGATCAAACCCAAGTCCCCTGCATTGGCAGGCAGATTCTTTACCCCCGGCCCCACCTGGGGAATTCTCCTGTGACAGGAACTGGCATTAATTATCCTGGCTAATGTGACCATGTTACAGATAAGAAAATTGGAGCAGAGTTACAGGGACTTGATCTAATAGGTATCGGAGCTGGCGTTGGAACTCAGGCAGTCAGCCTGAGCCCATGAGCTTAATCCCCTATGAGTCTGGGTTCTGGGGAGACCAAGGTCCCTTCATTCAGCCATGTCCACTGATACAAGGGAAGCCACCAAGCCTACATCAGGAAATGTCTCACACTTTCAAGAACTATGAGTTGGCAGAGCAAACAGGTTTTACAGAAGGAGGTCGCTCAGGAATTCTGTGTCTACACATAAGTTACATACTTAGTTTTGATGCAGATTGGTATATAGCATTTTCTGTTCATTAAATTCCTCAATATAACTATATGGTAAGAATGCACGTCTTGTATTTCATACAGTCCCAGGAGTGCTAGGAAAGGGGATTATGCCACCCAGCAACATTGCATGAAACTAATTAACTGGAAGAATTTACAAATGCTTACAACATTATGGTACTACGTGACTACATGTGCAGGAAAAGAAGTCGGTAGGAATGGACAAGAAGGGCCTATGAAAGATGGAAGGCTGCATGAGTTCATACCCTGTGCAAGCCCTTAGGGAGAAATATCTGTATAATTATTTCATTCCATCATTCACAGAACTAGAACAGACAATCTTAAAATTTGTATAGAGACACAAAAGACACAACACTGTGCAAGTGGCATTATTTTTCCTACTGTATAGGTGAGGAAACTGTGGATCAGGGTGGCAAATAAATTTCTGTGTGCCTACATGCTTAGCTGCTTCAGTCGTGTCCAACTCTGAAACCCTATGAACTGTAGCCTGCCGGGCTCCTCTGTTCATGGGATTTCAAAGGCAAGAATACTGGAGTGGGTTGCCATGCCCTCCTCTGGGAGATCTTCCTGACCCAGGGATCAAACCTATATCTCTTACATCTCCTGCATTGGCAGGCAGGTTCTTTACCACTGGTGCCACCCGGGAAACCCAAATAACTAAGACACCTCAATTCACATCGGGGAGGGGAGAAGATGAAAACCAAAACCAGCTCAAAAGGGAAAGGTAGGGAAGGGATAAGGAGAAGGCGATGGCACCCCACTCCAGTACTCTTGCCTGGAAAATCCCATGGACGGAGGAGCCTGGTAGGCTGCAGTCCACGGGGTCGAGAAGAGTCGGACACAACTGAGCGACTTCTCTGTCACTTTTCACTTTCATGCATTGGAGAAGGAAATGGCAACCCACTCCAGTGTTCTTGCCTGGAGAATCCCAGGGACGGGGGAACCTGGTGGGCTGCCGTCTATGGGGTCGCACAGAGTCGGACACGACTGAAGCAACTTAGCAGTAGCAGCAGCAAGGAAGGGATAAATTAGAAGTGTGGGACTAACAGATACACACCACTGTATAGAAAAGAGATAAAATACCAGGATTTACGGTATAGCATGGGGAACTATGTTCAATATTCTGTAGTAACCTATAAGGACAAAGAATCTGCTGTCTTTTCACTGGATGAGTTTGCTGTACACCTGAAACTAACACAGTATTGTGAATCAACTATAGTTCAATTTTAAAAAAGGCAGATCTGCATAGCCCAAGCTTTTTCACTAAAATCCTTAACCCTCAAATAAGAAGACTGTTTTTAGCTGAAACATGCAGTGATAGAAAAAAAAAAATAACGTGAAATATATTGGGGCACCTACCTCTCTCATAGAGAAGTTATATTCTGATAAAACCAATTCTAGTAAATCTTTATAAAGCAAATTCCATTTTCCTATTGACTCTCAGAGTTAGAAAATGAAGTAAATTCTTGTTTGGAACAAGGAGAAAGTACAGTAACAGATGACATTCACTGAGTATTCAGTAGGTGCTAAATGCATTATATGCAGCTTTTTCACATTTACAACAAAATCTGTGGGATACTATTATTATTAAGAATAAATTATATTTATCCCATGTTTAGAGGTTAAGAAACTGGGAATATCAAAGGATAACTTACTTGCCAACAGACACAAAGCTGACCTTAGCCAGAATTTAAACACAGGTAGTGTGAGGATAAGAATAATAGCATCAGTGATGCTTATTTAAAGATTACTACTAGCCAAGAACCATACTAAGCATGTTTCATATATTAAAGTGTTCAATCCTCAGAATAACTCTACTATTATCCCATTTTATGAGTGAGCAAAGTGAGGCATAGAGAAATTATTAAAAAGTAAGATTAAGGAATCTGTACAAGTCTACACAGTTTGGTAGAACCAGAATTCAGATGCAAGCGGTGTGGCTCCAATGCATGCACTTATAACTGCCACACTCAAGTGTCCTCTCTTAGCTAGAGGTCAGAACTGCACAATGTGTCTCTGCTGTATTTAAAGGCAGCATGATTCCTCACCCTCCACCCGTAGTCACCTGCCTTCAGTCTCTGACTCTGAACTGCTAAAGACTGAAAGTATGTGTATCTCCCCACAAATTCCTGTGTTGAAGCCGTAACCCCCAATGTAATGACACTAAGGCCTTTATAAGAAAAGACACCAAAGAGCTTGGGCTGTTTCTGTCTCTCTCTCTCTCTGCCTCTCCCTCTCTCTCTCTCCACTATGGTCATGTGAGGACACAGCGTGAAGACAGATGTCTATAAGCCAGGAATAAGGCTCTCATCAAAAGCTGACTCAACCAGCATTAGGATCTTGGACTTTCCAGCCTCCAGAACTGTGAGAAAGAAATGGTTGTTGTTTAAGCCGTTTAGTCTATGGCATCCTGTTCTGGCAGCCCGACTGGTACTTCTCCTGCACCTGACACTTTCAGTTTCATCAGAATTGCGTTTCTCAGCATCCTAGGACTTGGTTCCCTCTCCCTTTTACTTGACTATTCCAGGGCCATGAGAATGACACAGGTTTGATGCGCTATTGAGACTGAAGCTACTGGTTCCCCAGAGGCTGTCTCTGTCCTGCAGAGACACCTGAGCAGGAACGTGACCCACATCCAAGGATTTACCATGGATAAAACTAAAGGCATTCCTTGCTTCTTCCTTGTATCGGTTATCTACTGCTGCATAATGCATATACAACAGCTTAAAACAATAAAATTTATCATCTCATAGGTTCTACTGATCTAGAATCTGAGCACAGCTTAGCTGGTCTTTTAGCTCAGGGTCTCACAGATATTGGCCAGGGCAGCCAGAGTCATTTTGGCTCAAGATAAGGGTAGGGGTGGTGAGGGTCTACAGAGAGAATCTGCTTCCAAAGTCACTGGCAGACATCAGTTCCTTGACACGTGGGTTTATTCTCAATGCACAGCTCACTTCTCCCAGGCTAAGAGCTTTAAAAAGAGAGACATGGAACAGGTACCCAAGATGAAAGCTATAGTCTGGTTGTAACTGGAGATGACATCCCATCATGTCTATTATATTCCACTCATCAGTAAGTAGTGAGTCACCAGGTCTGGCCCAGCCTGAAGGAGAGAGAATTACACAAGTGTGAATATCTGGAAGCTGGGTTCACTGGGGGCCACTCTAGAAGCTGCCTACTGCCTTCCTTCCATTGAAATTTCCTTGAAATTAAAGTTCTGTACAATCATATGACAGTTTATTATAGCAGATGATGATAAGTTGTCTATTAGATGAAAATCTTAACTCAAGTAACAGGCACCCAAATGGAAACAGGCCTAAACAATGTGGAAATGTGATCTCTCCAATAATTGCCAACTGCAGGGTTTCACAGATGGTGCTAGTGGTAAGGAACCCACTTACCAATGCAGGAGACATATGTCTGATCCCTGGGTTGGGAAGATCTCCTAGAGAAGGAAATGGTAACCTACTCTAGTATTTTTGCCTGGGAAATCCCATGAGCAGAAGAGCCTAGTGGGCTACAGGCCATGGGACTACAGAGAGTCAGACATGACTGAGCAGCTAAGCATGCTGAACTACCAAACTCTTCTTTGCAAAACATGGGCAAGCTTTGGCATTGGGTGATTTAGTCACCCAGCCTATGAGCGGGACACTCAGAAACCTCCTCTCTCTCCTCTCTGCTATCCCCTACATTCACTACACACCAGGGCTAGTTTCCCTCTTAGTTGTTAAGGCCGCTGCCAGCGGCACCTGGCACAGCACGTTCCCTTGGAATACAAGCATGGAATATGCACAAGGTGGCCATTTAAAACACTTTCAGGGGAGGGGGGTAATAAACAAATAAATACGTAAAACACTTTCAGCATGAACAGGGCCACTAGTTAATAAACAGTACACTAGGCATAAGGCAGGACTTCCCTGAGGAATATCAGGCCACCCTAAATGTAAGTTTTCCTCTTCAAAATGATAGGGTCAACAGATCACTGAGGCACCTGTGCACTGGTAACATTCTTCAGGAGGATGCAAATGTTATTCATGCATCCATTTACCCAATGCCTACTTATTGAATGTTTTCTCTATCCTAGAACTGTGACCACTGAGGATACACCAGTGCACAAAACCCTGACAAAAGTTCCTGACACATGGAGCTTATATTCCAGTTATGATCACAGAAAATCCACCAGATAAGGCTGCTGGTTGAAATCAAAATTTAAATTAAAAGATGTTTGATTCTTGGAAGAAAAGCTATGACAAACCTAGACAGTGTATTAAAATACAGAGACATTACTTTGCTGACAAATTTCCATCTAGTCAAAGCTTTTGCAGTAGTCATGTAGGGATGTCAGAGTTGAACCATAAAGAAGACTGAGCACCAAAGAAATGATGCTTTCAAACTGTGGTGTTAAAGAAGACTCTTGAGAGTCTCTTAGACAGCAAGGAGATCAAACCAGTCAATCCTAAAGGAAATCAACCTTGAATGTTCATTGGAAGGGGCTGTTGCTGAAGCTGAAACTTCAATACTTTGGCCACCTGATGAGAACTGACTCCTTAGAAAAGACCCTGATGCTGGGAAAGATTGAAGGCAGGAGTAGAAGGAGGTGACAGAAGATGAGATGGTTGGATTGCATCACCTACTCAAGGGACATGAGTTTGAGCAAGCTCCAGGAGATAGTGAACAACAGGGAAGCCTGGAGTGCTGCAGTCCATGGGGTTGCAAAGAGTCAGAAACGACTGGGAGACTGAACAACAACAAACCTGCTGGAGGGACTTCCCTAGTGGTCCAGTGGCTAAGAATCCTCCTTCCAATACAGGGGGTATGGGTTCAATCCTTGGTCAGGGAACTAAGATCCCACATGCCACGGGGTAACTAAGCCCACATCCCTTAACTAGAGAGCCTGCATATTGCAACTACTGAGCCCATGTGCTCTGGAGCCCACGAGTCACCTCTAGAGAAGCCCGAATGCCACAACTAAGAGCTGACACAGTCAAAAATTAATTAATTTCTTAGAAAGCTGCTGGAGGATCATGAGTGTCTTTAAAGAAAGCAAAGAATGGGATTGGAGAGTGCAGGGGTAAAGAGGCCATGTAAAGAGACTTATTTTACTTTGAAAGAAACAGGAGTCATTGGAGGGTTTAAAGCAGAGACGTTCCATGCTCTGACTTGCGTTTTAATGTGATTCCATGTGGCTGCCATATTGAGACTAGAATAGGAACAAATGGGTTGAGGAAATATGAGAAGTTAGTTAAGAGGTTGTGTGATGATGCAAGAATGAGTTGACGGTGGATACAGGAAGAAATGGTCAAATCTTGATATGGCTTGGAAGTAGAGCCTACAGAACTGGTTAATGAATTATTTGAGAGGAGAGAGAGAGCTGTAAACTGTGGTTTCAAAGTATACTTGGTTTCTTAAACTGAAGTTATGGAGTTTCTACCAATTACAGTGGAAAAACCAATGAAGGAGCAGGTTTGGAAGAGGATGAGAGTAGAGGAAGGAGACTAGGGGGCTTATTTTAGATGTGTTGTGTTGAGATGCCTGCTAGGCAACCACATGAAGATGTATTAATAACTAGCCATTGGAGGCATGAGTCTGTGGTTCAAGGGGGAGGTCTGGTCTATAGATATAAACCTGGAAATCATCAGCCAGCTGATAACCAGGGGAATGGTGCCATCCCGGGGACTCAATGTTGGTGTCTGCTGTAGACAGCTGGGTGATCATAGCCAGGTCAGGTCAGCCTTGGTGAGAAGTCTATGTGGCTGAGCCTGTGTATACCTCCACTCATGCCATCATGGACACTTTTTTTTTTTTTTCATGAACCCATTGAGAGTTGTAGAAATTTCACTGTGGTAGAAGGCCCCTGAATTTTGATTGGATTTATCTCTCACCCTGTGATAAGTGAACATCTTACCAATAAGTCTAGGCTGTTTGCCGCTTCCTGCTCACTAGATCAGATCAGCACAACGGCATCAATGTAATGCGCTACTGTGATATCTTTTGGAAGGGCAAGGTGATCCAGATCCCCGAAAACTGAATTATGACACAGGACTGGAGTGTCAATATGCCCCCAAAACAGCAATGGTGTGCTGCTGGACTTGCCAGCAGAAAGCAAACTGCTGTTGGTGGTCTGTATTAACAGGTATCAAAAAGTAAAAATGCATTCACCAGATCAATAACTACATACCAGACACCAGGGAATGTGTTAATTTGCTCAAGCAAAGAAACCACATCTGGTACAGCAGCTGCAATTGGACTCCCCACCTGGGTCAGCTTACCATAATCCACTCATTCTCCAAGATCCATCTGTTCTCTGTGCAGGCCAAAGAGATGAGTGGAATGGGGATTTGGTAGAAATTATGATGCCTACATCTTTCTAATCTTTGATGGTAGCACTAATCTCCATAATACCTCCAGGAATTTGGTCTTGTTTTTGGTTTAGTATTTTCCTAGAAAGAAAGTGAAGTCGCTCAGTCGTGTCCAACTCTTTGCGACCCCGTGGACTGTAGCCTACCAGGCTCCTCAGTCCATGGGATTTTCCAGACAAGAATCCTGGAGTGGGTTGCCATTTCCTTCTCCAGGGGATCTTCCCTGACCCAGGGATTGAACCCAGGTCTCCCGCATTGTAGGCAGATGCTTTACCATCTGAGCTACCAGGGAAGCCTGTATTTCCTATGTACAGACAATTCTAATGGCTTCCACACCCCACTGTAATAGCCCTCATTCCACAGGTCAGGAAATCAGTGTGAAGATTCTTCAAGCTGCTGAGTGTATCTATTCTAATTATGCATTCAGAACAGGGGAAATAACAAAGGATAGGTTCATGACTCACTATGAGATGGACCTGAGCTGAAATTCCATGCATCCCCTGATCCTTGTAACCCCTTACTTTGACAGATGGACCACAGTGACAGTCCAAAGTCACTGTCCAGTAGTACTTGAAGGTCCCAGGTATTTGGTTTTTTTCCCAAGGCAGTTACCCTGGCAAAAGATCATGGGTCCATTTCAGGAAGGGAGGAAGAAAGATGATAAGTGTATGTTTTTATCAGTGTACTGGGTTTCTTTCACAAGAGGAACCAGCCTCTCTTTCATTCAATGGGTTCTAGGTCTGCAAACTGGCTCAAGTATGGAAACTGACAAACTTTGTTTTAGGATTCAAGTTAAACTTTTGTTCATCCCACTTAGAACTGTTTTGCTAATACAGATCAAGTAAGAAATTGGTAAGCTTCCTACCTATTTCACTTCTAGTGACACTATGATCAACTAGCCAACGCCATAAATCTCTATGTGTCAGTATATTCTGAGTGCTGTTTTGACTCTGTTGTCCATTATAGTAACCACACCCACCTTGCCTTTGGTGGTTTAACACTGACCCTTGGCCCTTTCACCCCAAGATCCAATTACAGTTGACCATTGAACAACACAGGTTTGAATTAGATGGATTCACTTACATGAGGGTTTTTTTCAATAAATAGAGTACTATGCAATTTGTGGTTGGTTGACTCCATGGATGAGGAACTGTAGGTACAGAGGGCCAACTATGGGTCTTAAGCATCTATGGCTTTTGGTATCCTCAGTGGTCCTGCAAAGAATCCCCAGGATACCGAGGACAACTGTATTCCCTCTGCATTTAGTTTTCCAATTCAGTGACTGCAGGTCCCACAGTGAAGTCTGGTCCACAGAAAAGAGCAATCAAAGTTCTTCAAGGATACCATGCCCTTTCCCATTCATTTTCAAAGTACTTGGTCAAAGGTATGTATTCTGGACCCTCAAAGTGTGGGTGCTGTTGTTCAGCCACTAAGGCATGTCCAGCTCTTTGCAACACCATGGACTTCAGCATACCAGGCTTCCCTGTCCTTCACTATCTCCCGAAGTTTTCTCAAACTCATGTCCATTGAGTCCATTATGCCATCCTACCATCTCAACCTATGTCATTCCCTTCTCCTCCTGCCTTCAATCTTTCCCAGCATCAGGGTCTTTTCCAGTAGGTTCATTCTTCACATCAGGTGGCCAAAGTATTGGAATTTCAGCTTCAGTATCAGTTCTTCCAATGAATATTCAAGGTTGATTTCCTTTAGGATGGACTAGTTTGATCTCCTTGCAGTCCAAGGGGCTCTCAAGAGTCTTCTCCAGCACCACAATTTGAAAGCATCAATTCTTCGGTGCTCAGCCTTCTTTATGGCCCAGCTCTCATATCTGTACATGATTACTGGAAAAAACATAGTTTTGACTAGACAGCACTTTGTTGCCAAAGTGATATCTCTGCTTTATAATATCCTCCCTAGGTTTGTCATAGCTTTTCTTCCAAGGAGCAAATGTCTTTTCATTTCATGGAGGCAATCAGCATCCTCAGTGATTTTGGAGTCCAAGAAAATAAAGTCTGTCACTCTTTCCATTGTTTTCCCATCTATTTGCCATGAAGTGATGGGACTGGATGCCACAGTCTTTTTCTGAATGTTGAATTTTAAGCCAGCTTTTTCACTGTCCTTTTTCATCCTTCAAGAGGCTCTTTAGTTCCTCTTCACTTTCCACCATTAGGATGCTGTCATCTGCGTATCTGAGGTTATTGATATTTCTGCTGGCAATCTTGATTCCAGCTTGAGATTTATCAGGCCCGGAATGTCACATGATGTACTCTGCATGTAAGTTAAATAAGTAGGGTGACAATATACACCCTTGATGTACTCCTTGTCCAATTTGGAACCAGTCCATTGTTCCATGTCTGGTTCTAAATGTTCTTCTTGACCTGCATACAGGTTTCACAGGAGGCAGATAAGGTGGTCTAGTATTCCCATCTCTTGAAGAATTTTCCACAGTTTGTTGTGATCCACACAGTCAGTGTGGATGAGAAGGTCTTAAATGACAAATCCTCTTTAACATGCCAGTCTCCCTAAGCCTTTGAATTCCTTCAGTTCAGTTCAGTTCAGTCGCTCAGTCATGTCCGATTCTTTGCGACCCCATGAATTGCAGCATGCCAGGCCTCCCTGTCCACCACCAACTCCCAGAGTTCACTCAAACTCATGTCTATCGAGTCAGTGATGCCATCCAGCCATCTCATCCTCTGTCATCCTCTTCTCCTCCTGCCCCCAATCCTTCCCAGCATCAGAGTCTTTTCCAATGAGTCAACTCTTCGCATGAGGTGGCCAAGGTACTGGAGTTTCAGCTTTAGCATAATTCCTTCCAAAGAACACCCAGGGCTGATCTCCTTCGGAATGGACTGGTTGGATATCCTTGTAGTCCAAGGGACTCTCAAGAGTCTTCTCCAACACCACAGTTCAAAAGCATCAATTCTTTAGCACTCGGCTTTCTTCATAGTCCAACTCTCACATCCATATATGACCACTGGAAAAACCATAGCCTTGACTAGATGGACCTTTGTTGGCAAAGTAATGTCTCTGCTTTTGAATATGCTATCTAGGTTGGTCATAACTTTCCTTCCAAGGAATAAGCATCTTTTATTTATTTTATTTTTTTGCTTTTCTATCCATTTTATTTTATTTTTAATATAAATTTATTTATTTTAATTGGAGGTTAATTACTTTACAATATTGTAATGGTTTTGCCACACATCAACATGAATCCACCAGGTATACACATTTTTAATTTCATGGCTGCAGTCACCATCTGCAGTAATTTTGGAGCCCAAAAAAATAAAGTCTGACACTGTTTCCACTGTTTCCCCATCTATTTCCCATGAAGTGATGGGACCAGATGCCATGATCTTCATTTTCTGAATGTTGAGCTTTAAGCTCAACATTTTTCGCTCTCCTCTTTCACTTTCATCAAGAGGCTTTTGAGTTCCTCTTCACTTTCTGCCATAAGGGTGGTGTCATCTGCATATCTGAGGTTGTTTATATTTCTCTGGGCAATCTTGATTCCAGCTTGTGCTTCTTCCAGCCCAGCGTTTCTCATGATGTACTCTGCATAGAAGTTAAATAAGCAGAGTGACAGTATACAGCCTTGACATACTCCTTTTCCTATTTGGAACCAGTCTGTTGTTCCATGTTCAGTTCTAACTGTTGCTTCCTGACCTGCATATAGGTTTCTCAAGAGGCAGGTCAGGTGGTCTGGTATTCCCATCTCTTTCAGAATTTTTAACAGTTTATTGTGATCCACACAGTCAAAGGTTTTGGCATGGTCAAGAAAGCAGAAATAGATGTTTTTCTGGAACTCTCTAGCTTTTTCCATGATCTAGCAGATGTTGGCAATTTGATCTCTGGTTCCTCTGCCTGTTCTAAAACCAGCTTGAACATCTGGAAGTTCAGGGTTCACGTATTGCTGAAGCCTGGCTTGGAGAATTTTGAGCATTACTTTACTAGCGTGTGAGATGAGTGCAATTGTGTAGTAGTTTGAGCGTTCTTTGGCATTACCTTTCTTTGGGATTGGGACGAAAACTTAACATACATTAAATCAAGGCAGGTACAGCCATTTCTATTTTCCCCACCATGGGCCATCTTTTTAAGTCCATGTTTCAGTCAACCAATCAAACTAACTACTCAAGCATGTCCTAACTTCCTGAGCTACAATAATAAGTATGGAATCTCTGCTTTGGAAGCCCATATCAATAAGTTCAGCCTGATCCATCTTTGTGAACCTCACACCATTATTCCACACCTTTAATATCCATTCCTACACTGTTATCTATATTTGTTGTTGATGATGTTTAGTTGCTAAGTCATGTCCAACACTTTTGAAACCTCATCATTCAGAAAACATAGATCATGGCATCCGGTCCCATCACTTTATGGCAAATAGTTGGGGAAGCAATGGAGACAATGACAGACTTTATTTGGGGGAGCTACAAAATCACTGCAGATGGTGGCTGCAGCCATGAAATTAAAAGACACTTGCTCCTTGGAAAAAGAGCTATGACCAACATAGGTAGCATATTAAAAACAGAGACATTATTTTGCCAAAAAGGGTCCATCTAGTCAAAGCTATGGTTTTTCCAGTAGTCATGTATGGATGTGAGAGTAGGACTATAGAGAAAGTTGAGTGCTGAAGAATTGATGCTTTTGAACTGGTGGACATGAGTTTGAGCAAGCTCCAGGAGTTGGTGATGGACAGGGAAGCCTGGCATGCAGGAGTCCATAGGGTCTCAAGAGTCAGACATGACTGAGCAACTGAACCAAATGGAAATTGACTTTAACCCACCAGGCTCCTCTGTCAATTGGATTTTCCAGGCAAAAATACTGGAGTGGGTTGCCATGACCTCCTTCAGGGGATCTTCCCAACCCAGGGACTGAACCTAAGTCTCTTATGTCTCCTGCAGCGACAGGAGGGTTCTTTACCACTAATGCCATCTGGAGAGCCCTTGAATCCCTGAGTTCATCCTATTTCTTTCACCACTTTGTCCAGTAATATTAGAAACAATCAGCCAACTTTATAATAATTGTTAGTCTTCCCAAAATGCTTGAAAATATAATATGCACAGTTACCCATCTTTTCTTCTTGTAAGTAGTTGATTAAGAGCATCCACTGGTGACATTTTTTGTATCTCTACTGCCAGATCTTGACATGAACAATTAGTGCTGTCTTTACTACTGGAGACAGAGTCATTAGGATCTTTCAGTCTAATCAGATTAGAGTGCAATTCCAAAAATCCCAAAGCCAATTCATAAAATTCATGCTTAATATTCTGTTCTTTGAATCACTCTTGACAACAAATCTGTATTAACCAGAGATCTTCAGAGATTTATTATAAAGGAATTGGCTCACATGATTACAGAGTCTGGAAATCTAGATTCAAGAGAGATAAGGTATAGCTTCAGTCCAACTCCAAAAGTTTGGAAGGCAGGGTAGCCAGTGGTGTTAGTTCTAGTCCAAGTCCAAGTTCAAGGACTGGAGAAAAATGATATCCCAACTCAAAGACAGTCAGATACAGAGAGAAAATTCTTTCTAATTCAAAATTTTTATTCAATTTAGTCCTTCAGTGGATTGAATAAGACCCATCCACACTGAGGAGGGCAGTCTATTTTACTAAACCTACCAATTCAAATGCTAATCTCATTCATATACACCCTCACAGACACATCTAGTTTGTTAACCAATTATCTGGATACCTAGTGGCCCAATGGAGAGGAGGAGACTTAAAATCAACCATCACAATACCTGATACATTATAGAATGTCAGAAAATGAACAAATTTAGTGACAGTGTCTCCTTGCACTTATATTCAATACCCACTCACTAGACTCTCTGGTTTCCAATGTCACCACTCCAGGGTTTCAAATTTCCTTCCTTTCCTTTCAAGTTTTTCTTCAAATTTTCTTGAGTACCCACTAGGCACTATTGTAACTGATTGGAAACAATGTAACTACTGTATAACAATACCTACCAATTCAGTGAGTGTTTTATATGTCACATACTGTATTTAAAAGTTCACTAATGTATTGTCTCAATTATTGTCATAATTACAGCAATAAAATAATTAGCCTTCATTGAACATCTACTTCTGTTTCATTGACTACACTGAAGCCTTTAACTGTGTGGCTCACAACAAACTTTGGAAAATTCTTCAAGAGATGGGAATACCAGACCATCTTACCTGCCTCCTGAGAAACTGTATGCAGGTGAAGAAGCAACAGTTAGAACCAGACATGGAAAAATGGACTGGTTCCAAATTGGAAAAAGAGTACATCAAGGCTGTATATTGTCACCCTGCTTATTTAACTTATATGCAGAGTATATCATGTGAAATGCCAGGCTGGATGAAGCTCAAGCTGGAATCAAGATTGCTGGGAGAAGTATCAATAACCTCAGATATGCAGATGTCAGCACCCTAATGGCAGAAAATGAAGAGGAACTAAAAAAAACCTCTTGATGAAAGCAAAAGAAGAAAGTGAAAACGCTGGCTTAAAACTCAACATTCAAAAAATGAGGATCATGGCATCTGGTCCCATCACTTTGTCAGGGGAGTGTGGAATTTCCTCAGTTCTGTGTCGTCACAACAAAAATTTGAATTGACGGATGTTAAAGCCCTCAACATGTCTCAGCTCTCAGACAGACCGTGTCTCAGCTCTCGGACAAACCGTTTTACAGCTTTGTGTTACAGCTCAGTTTTATTTAGAAAATAAAGGAAAATACATCCTCAAGGCGTGAGAGCATGCCGACCCAAGAAACGCAAAGAGAAGAGAGAAAGAGAAAGAGCGTGTGCAAGCGAGAGACCAACCCCTGGCCTTTTGGCTCCTCTTTTTACATGTTTTTCCTCCCCCGGGCCTGCCCTATGTAAATTGGGCTAGCCAGGAGTGCTGTTTGTCCTCACCCTGGTCCTCGGACCTTTCTTTGTTCTATTTTCTCGGGCTTTTCCCTTCCTTGTCTTTTAGCCACTGCCCTACTGGACTCCTTTTTCCTGTTCTAACTATCTAACAACTTCATGGCAAATAGATGGGGAAACAATGGAAAAAGTGACAGACTTTATTTTCTTGGACTCCAAAATCACTGTGGATGGTGACTGCAGAGCCATGAAATTAAAAGATGCTTGCTCCTTGGAAGAAAAACTATGACAAACCTAGACAGCATATTAAAAAGCAGAGACATCATTTTGCTGACAAAGGTCCATCTAGTCAAGCTTTGGGTTTTCCAGTAGTCATGTATGGATATGAGAGTTGAGCTATAACGAAGACTGAGCACCAAAGAATTGATGTTGTTGAATTGTGGTGTTGGAAAAGATTCTTGAGAGACCCTTGTACTTGAAGATCACACTGGTCAATCCTAAAGGAAATCAGTCCCGAATATTCATTGGAAGGACTGATACTGAAGCTGAAGCACCAATCCTTTGGCCAGCTTCTGGGAAGAGCTGACTCATTAGAAAAGACCCTGATCCTGGGAGAGATTGAAGGCAGGAGAAGGGGATGACAGAAGATAAGATGGTTGGATGGCATCACCAACTCAATGGACATGAGTTTGAGCAAGCTCAGGGAGATGGTGAAGAACAGGGAAGCCTGGTGTGCTGCAGTCGCTGGGGTCTCAAAGAGTCAGAGACAACTGAGAGACTGAATAACAACAACAGCAACATGTAGGGAAATTGAATCTCAAGCCTGTGAATAGGACAGGTAATACTTTGAACCACAAGAGTTAAGCTCAGAGCTGGAATGGTAACCTCTCTATCACAGTGTCTTCTCACAGGTCTAGGTTCTGTTTGCTGAGATTCACCAGGTTATGGAAAAGTAAAAGTGAGTGCAGGGAGAGAGGCACAGCTTATGACCTTGGGGTTGTATTATCAAACCAAGAGTTTTAATGTAGAAGTGAAGGTCTAGATTGAAGAGTATTAAAAATAGAGCTTATTCTCTGCATAGAGAGAGAAGGTAGGAGGTGACTGCTCTCGTAAGAGGAGATGTTCAGGCCCAGATGATGGGGGGAGGAAAGGTAGAATCCAAGAAGATCCTGAAGAACAAACAATGGCATTTTCTTGAAAGATAAAATGAGCAGAAGCAGCTAAGCCTCCGTGGACAGCTTCCTATCACCAGCATTGCTTTCTAAGCTTTTGATACCTACTCGTCTCCTTCATATAACAGGTTTTCATGCCCATCTGTGGTCTTTGCATTTAACATTACCTCCATTTTGTAGATGAAATAACATGGATTCTTAGAGTAATTACAAAATTGTCTGAGATTGAATGAATGATGAATTAACTACAAGAAAAAAGAATATCAAATCTCGTAAGTTGCTATTCTGAATAGTGTGGTGTGAAATTTGCCTTTCAACAACCAAACATGATGCTTCTTATTGTGAAATGAAAATATCTCCTACCATATTAATAAACAAATGTCCCAGCAATCAGTGATTTCCATCCTCCAAATGCGAATGAGGGTTCCCCAAACTATAATCCAGCAGATGCTGCCACCTCCCTTGGTAATTGCTGAGGAGCTGGGGGAATGCAAGAAGCAAGGTGAAGAAGGAAACAGCATTGGCCCCAGATAGATAGCTGAGGAGCATATGAAAGGCATGTTCATCTTCCCATACACAGAATGCTAGATTCCTTAGCCTGATACCTGTTCTTTGATGTTCAGACTCCTTGCTCCCTTTGTTGTATATATAAACTTGTACATAGCCTGACTCCCCCTCCTGCCTCCATGGAGCAGTTTGCTCAGAACTACTCAGATGCTGTCTCCTGGGCTCAGAGTTGTAAACATTCCCACCAAATAAAACAATGCTCTACTTTCAGCTTGTGGCTACGTTATATAGTTGACATTATTACCTGGCAATTTGGAGAAGCAGAGTCCATCAGTACTGACTTGCAGTCTTTGATTACTGAGCCCTGCACAGCAGCAAGCCGAATGATGGTGGCCAAGGGTGGAGACCAGCAGTAGAATCTTGGAGGGGCCTGCAGGACCTGCAGGTGCTTGATGGCTTGGGCATCAGAACAGGAATTAGAAGGGGTAGGACAGTGTTGATTACAAACCAGGAAAGAATTGTAATGTGATGCCCTAAGAAGATCAGCTTAGGAGTCAGTCAGAACTGGGTCCAAATCCAGACTCCTCCTTTAGCCATGTCCTAGACTTTTCATGAGTCTCAGCATCCTCACCTGTAACAAGTGTCCCCTTCATAGGATTACTGTGAGGACTATCCATCCCCTGTGTAACATGTCAAGCACACAGTGTTGCTCCTAAGTAAATCTAATTGCTGTCTACTTCACCACAGCCACTTTTATAGGTGTCTTAGCCCGTGGAGCTGCTGTAACAGAGTACCCTAGATCGGCATGCTTATGAACAACAGAAGATTATTTCTCACAGTTCTGGAAGTAAACATCCAAGATCCTGCAGCCAGCGGATTCAGTGTTTGGTGAGAGCAACCTTCCTCCTTATTGCAGATTGTCAGCTTCTCTTTTTACTGAGTCTGCATACAGTGGAGAGCAGAGCAAGAAAGCAAGCTCTCTGATGACTCTGCATGCATGCGTGCTAAGTTGCTTCAGTCGTGTCCTACTCTGTGCAACCCCATGGACTGTAGCCCGCCAGACTCTTCTGTCCATGGGATTCTCCAGGCAAAAATAGTGGAGTGGCTTGCCATGCCCTTGTCCAGGAGATCTTCCTGACCCAGGGATAAAACCCAAGTCACCTGTGTCTCTGACATTGCAGGCTGATTCTTTACCACAAAGCACTGGGAAAGCCCCCAGTGACTCTTACAAGGGTACTGATCCCATCCTGGGGACTCCACTCTCATGATGTCTTCTAACCCTAATCACCTCCCAAAGGCCACACCTCACAATACCATTGCATTGAGGAGGTAGCTCTTCAACATGAATTTGAAGGGATAAAACATTCAGTCCATTACAAAGGGAAAACTGGAGAGGTCAGAATTTCAGCAATAGTCAGACCTTCATGGGCACCTGTGTGTGAGTATGTGCAAATGTGCAGTACTGCCCAATAGGGAATATCCGCCTCCAGTATCTGAGTGGGCCTTAAGCCCAGCAGCCTGGGAAGGGACAGGACAGGGATTATTATGACAATTTCAAGAAAGAGTAGATAGAGGCTGGCGTAGGTAGAGGAAGCTGCCCAAAATCTCCCAGACACAGGGTGATAGTTCTGATATATGACTCCTCCCGTTTTCTCAGCACAGACTAATCGACAAGGCAAGGCAGCCTCAGTGACATAACCTGGAAAGTGGAGAGAAGAAGTAGAAATAAATAAATTAGTTCAACATGCTTTATCACATATTTACTGTAGCACAGGAAACAACCCCAGGTTCCCCATCAGAACCCCATCAGAACACAGTGATGAACAGGATAGACAGTGACCATGCCCACCTGGAGCTTACCCTCAAGTGGGAATGCATGTAAACTGCTTGGACCTTGAGCATATAATTAACTTCCAGTATATGTTACCTATTAAAGGAAGGCCAAGTAGTCAACAAAAGCACAATTGTCTCCTCTCATATTCCCTCTACCATCTTGATTTCTTCCTCCTATTAAGGACCTAGAATCACTTTAGATTTGTGCTTAGGGCAATGAGAAGACTATAAAGTAATGGTAGAGGCTAATACAGCCAGAGTATGTTGTTGTTGTTTGGTCATTCAGTCATATCAACTCTTTACGACCCCGTGGCCTGCAGCATGCCAGGCTTCCTTGTCTTTCATTATTTTCCAGAGTTTGCCCAAACTCAGGTCCACTAAGTTGGTGATGTTATCTAATCATCTTATCCTCTGCCACCCGCTTCTCCTTTTGCATATGAATATCTTTTTCAACTTTGCATTTGAGTATATTGTGGAGCCATGCAAGAAGGCAGGTGGATTTTGTCCCAAAATACCCCAAACTCCCTGAAGGGTTTCAGCAAAGCATTTTTGAAGGCAAGATGAGGCAGGAGCAAGGTTGATTTTTGCAGACTTCTTGGTACAGGAGTCCTTTGTCCACATAAGTCAGATCAAGACGTTTCTATAAACCTCCAACAAAGCAAATGCCATTCTCTGTGCTGTGACTTCTTATTTCTCTGTGAATGGAAACATGCTATACCCACAAAGGTCTGAGCCTTGTGAAAAAGTCTGTCCTGTATATTTCAGGCTCTAGCAGATAGCTTAATTCTAAACAAGAGCAACAGAATACAAAGGAAGCTGAAGGTTCAATACTATAGCCACCTGATGCAAAAAGCCAACTCACTAGAAAAGATCCTGATGCTGAGAAAGATTGAAGGCAGAAGGAGAAGGGGAAGACAGAGGATGAGATGGTTGGATGGCATCACCGACTCAATGGACATGAGTTTGAGCGAGCTTCAGGAGATGCAGAAGGGCAGGGAGGCCTGGCATGCTGCAGTCCATGGGGTCCCAAAAAGTCGGACACACCTTAGTGACTGAATAACAACAAAGTCAAAGAAACAGATCTAATAAGGAGTCAGATTTGTTCTTTACTGTTGCAAGAGAAGTTAAGTGGCTGGCCTCAAGTCACAGAGCAAATAAGTGGCTACCTACTCAGGCAAGTTTAACTCAGAAGCTCTGGGTCCTTTTCACCTTGGCCTCCTTCTTCAGAACTAGTCAAAACTACAGCCCCAAATGTAAGTCCGTGTTTGTTTGTTTTGGAGATTTGCATAGATAATCCCATTTCTGTAGAGGCCACCCCTGGTCTCATCCAAAATTTCCTGGAAAACTAAGAGAAAAAAGCATTTTCAAGCTCAAGCAGCGTGCTGGCACTGGGAAGTGTTTGAAAAGAAAGGCCTCTTTGTCCCTGGTGTTGCACCATGCACGTAATCTCATTTTCAGCTAATCAATTCATATACAGTAAAAAGCCTAATGTGATTCCTCATTAGCAGAGGGCCATAAAGAAGCCAGTTCCGAGGCTGCACTAAATCCCAAAATGGCTGGCACCTCCCAACCGGCGATTATCAAATTGGCTGGCATTAATCATTTTTAATGACCAATTTGTGTTTTTTACTTAAAAAAAAAAAAAATGAGTGTGGGGCAGGGGGTGCTTTGTCTGATTATTGGTGCAAAAGAAAACAAGCAGGTTTGGTAAAATCTCATTAAAAAAAAAAAAAAAAAAGTGGGAGAGAATTAACCAGGGGAAAGAGATGGAAAAAAAAAAACAGCGAAGCTTGAATCACCTTTGTCAGGTATGTAGCTGTGACCAGCAAAACAGACCATCAAGAGGAGGCCTTTCAGCAGAGGCCTGCAGGGGGGGCCGTCAATGGCCCCTTTATTTGTGAAAGATGGATTATTTTAAATAAATTACAGAGCACTTTCACTGAATAAACAGCGTCTCGGTGGCTGTGGTGTGCTGTACATGCTTAATTGCGCCACAGAAAAATCCTAAAAGACTCTCGAGCCCGGGACTGGGCTTTGAGTTTGCTGATAGGATCCGAGTCCTCAGGTGGGGCCCAGATGATCTGGAACTGAAAGCCAGTGCCCTAGAGAAGAAAACAGTGAGCCTAATCGGGAATATATACTTATAATATTTCGGAAAACCACAGGGATGGAGGGTTCCCAAAACTGCACAAGGCGTCCTCAGAAGTGAGCCATCTGCATGTCATTTTTATTTGCGTTTGATATGTTAAATGCCCCCGATGTTTATGGCATGGAAGCCCACTCGAACATTGCAAAGATTCCTTGGCCAAAGCAAGAGGGCTCACTCCTTGCGTTGCACCCCTCCCCCAGCATTCCCTCCCCTCCATAGACCCCGGTACTGTCCTTTCTTTGACCAAAAGGTCTACCGTGAGAATTCACCTAAAGAGGGGTTTTTAGATCCTTTTTTTTTTTTTTTTTAAGAATTGCAGCACAATCTGACCTTGTTTTAGAAACAGGTTAAAGTGATTTATTATGTGAGGACCCAGAGTGACTACAGGCGGGAGTCAGGCTAAAGCTGGAAGCAGGAAAGGGCATTTGAGCCCTTCCCAAGGAACCCAGCCTCGGGCAGGGAGCCTGAACACAAGAGATGATGAAGAGCTCAGGGCACAAGCAAATCAAGTCAGGAGAATACGCACCGCTATGTTTTATGGGAGGCATGGGGTATTCATTTTGACAGCCGGTATTACAGAAAGTAAAATGACCCTCATTTGCTAATATCCCCCAAATTGAATTGCAACAAGTGAGCAGCTACCAGTCACCTTGAAGAACTGCAATCAAGGAGCGGGGAGAAAAAAAGAAGAAGGATATAGTCAAGGCTCACAAAAATCATAGAACCAGGGCTTTCTCTTGAGAATTTCAACACATACGACTTTAATAAGGGACTTACCACCCTCCCCCAAATGTAGCTGTGAAATTCTTCCCCAAAGGTGACACAATTAATTGCATTTGCAGTTAACACAATTAAAGTGTAGCTGAAAGACTGGCCTGCACCTAATAAATCTCAAATGTTAAGAGGGATAATCAGGTTGATAAATCATTGGGTTGTACCACCTGAGAAAGTATATAAAGGCCCAAGATCGTGGGAAAGGATGAGGCATTAATGAGGAACAACTAGGCAGCCCAGCAACCTTAATTTAGATGTCACAGTTATTTGAGACTTCTCCTCATTGTTTAATTTTGAATAGAACTGCACAGATTGCTTAAAGATGTTCATTTTGAAACTGTTAACTCACTCCGCCAGAAGACGGTGTGCCTCAAACTTAGTAAATCAGTTGTGAGCTCCTAATCTTTTTTCCATAAAAGGATTAGGTAGGATTGAGTTAGTTAATAATTATGCCTATACTCAAAGAGGACGAGATGGTTAGATAGCATCACCAACTCAATGGACCTGAATTTGAGCAACTCTGAGGGATAGTGGAGGACAGAGGAACCTGGCGTGCTACAGTCCATAGGGTCGCAATGAGTCAGACACAACTTAGCACCTGAACAACAAAAGCAAATACTCAACTTATAATAAGGTGGAGAAGTAGGACATACATGAAAAAAACAAATCAATTCTTCCCAAAAGGTGCCAGACAGAAACTGTAAAATCTATGACATGTGGACAAAATAATGGACAAGTTACTTACCTGAATTCTCTGAGAATTAGATTCCTCCTATAGAGATGAGGAGTGTACTACACATTTCAACATTTAAAATATTGTTTTGAGAATAAAGATCAAAGCAGAGCAAAACAGTGTGGTTGGTAACTGAGATACAAGTCTTTACTCGGAGTTGAGTGGACTAACAGATGATGTGGCTACAGCAGCTTGCTTCCACATCACAGAAGATCTTAAAGGCTGAACTGTGGGCTCTGTTCTGAGAGTGAAGAGGAGCCATGAACAGATATTTGGATTTGGCAGTGAGTGGTATCACCAAAGCTGATATTATTATACGAACTGGCCCTTCTCCTAAAAGAAAAGAAGAATGTGAAGCAGGAACAGAGATATAGGTTTTATTACAATTGTGTAGACATGAATGCAGAACAGAACAGGGCATTGTCAATACAATTAAAAATCAGAGAACAAGAAGCAACAGAAGATAGCACACAGGGGAAAGTCAAACCTGAATTTGAAATACAAGTTCTGAGGGGTTGACAAAACACATTCATTTGCTCATTTAGTTATTTTTTTAAATGAAATTTAGTGAGCTGCTATTATTGCCTGATACTGTGCTAGAGAATATAAACAAAAGAATACCCTGACAGTCATGCCAATAAATAAATACAGAATTTGTCTTATATTCTGTATAAGACACAAAGAGAATACAACATGGCCGTATTGAGCTCTGGGAAGTCAGGATAAGCTCCCCCCACACCAATCCCAGAGGTAAGCTGATATTGGCTGCTACTGCTGCTAAGAGTCGCTTCAGTTGTGTCTAACTCTGTGCAACCCCATAGATGGCAGCCCACCAGGCCACCCCATCCCTGGGATTCTCCAGGCAAGAACACTGGAGTGGGTTGCCATTTCCTTCTCCAATGCATGAAAGTGAAAAGTGAAAGGGAAGTTGCTCAGTCATGTTTGACTCTTAGCAACCCCGTGGACTGCAGCCTACCAGGCTCCTCCGTCCATGGGATTTGCCAGGCAAGAGTACTGAAGTGGGGTGCCATTGCCTTCTCTGAAGCTGATATTGGAGCAGAATCTAAATAATACCCAAGATTTAAAAAAAAGAAAGGAACAGCATCCAGGCAGCAGGAACAGCATATACAAGAACATGGAGACATGAACTTGAATATTGTATTTGAGAAACATGGAGAGGTTGAATACAGTTGGAGTTTAACTTGTATGAACAGGAAAATGAAGATGGAGCAGTCAGTGGAGGTCAGATCTTAAAGGTTTGTAAGCATCATGACAAAGTTTAAATAGTATCCCATAGACACAAGAAAGCCAACAAAAGCTTTCAGTGTTCTAAGGCCAGTGTCATTAATAGAAACAGGGCTGTCAGGTGGAGAACCAGTATCAAAAGAAAGATGTTCATTTTGAGCTGAACTGGACCATGAGACATCCAGGTCATCCACGTGGATATGCTAGGTATGTAGTTGTGGAAATCATTCCAGTCTGCGGGGAAGTGGCCAGATTGAAAGATGAATTTTGAAGTTGCTGCATAAAGCTGACTGGTGAAGATTCTAGAATGGTTTAGACATCTAGGGGAAGGTACCAAGAGAAAAAAGAAAAGGATTCTGAACTGAATTGTGTAAACCAAATACTCACGAAGGAGGAAAGCAAGCCAGACAACAAAAGGTAGAAGCAGAACCAGTGCACAAGCATGGGAAGGAAGACCAGGAGGAGAGGAAATTAGCAGGTTTAAGATAATCAGAGGAGAAAGACAAGGACTCATAAAAGAGCTGAAACAACCTACAGTTGGACAGAGTCTGCAGGATGCTGAGTTTGGCAAGGGGCCCAAGGCAGCAAGAAACACAGTCCATCAAGTAGAGAAAACACTCCTTCCTTTAAGAAACTCAATATTTCATCTGGAAAAGCAAGGTTAATCCTTTTCTTAAAACAGCAAATAATAAAAGACAAGATATGACCCACTCTGTCTATGCGGTGCCTTTCTAAGAGCTGCAGAAAACCTGAGAAGGGCAGGTTTTAATATCAGGAAAGGTTCAGGGATGAGTTTGTCTTTGCTTGGCCTTGAAGGACAGGAAAGAACTGGCTGGGGAAACCAGATAACAATAGGCCATTCTAGTAAGAGGAAATTCCTGAGCCAAGGCCAAGAGTCAGGAATGAGTGTGGTGTTTTGACAGGACAGCTAGGAGCCCCAACTGGCGGGTAGAGAATCTGAATTTGGAAAGGATAGGAAATGAGATAGGATAGGTGGGAATGGATAGAATGTGAAGGGCCTTGAAAGTCAGGTAGAGACATTTGTGTTTGTTAACCCAACCTTCAGCGGCAGCAGACAGATGAACACCATCTTTCGTTCCTAGCAGCTCTGGGCCAGCTCATAGGCATCCATCCATTCATTTATTAACTCATCCTTTCAGTAAATGAGGGACTAGATGCCACAGCTAGGAAAATCAGGACTCAAGAGGCCAGATAATTTAAGTGCCAGCCCAGGACACTTTCTGTACAATCTCTCTTCTTCCTGTTCTAAGTTCTCAACAGAATCTCCTTTAACAACCCCTTCATGGCAATCTGGGCTGTTTGTAACACACATCTCCAAACTCTCAGAGCTTCTATGCATTACCCAGTTCCAAAGTCACTTCTACGTTTTTAGGTATTTGTTACAGCAGCATCCACTTCTTGGTACCAGTTACTGTCCTAATCATCTCAGGGGTAACAAATACCATAGACTGTGTGGTTTGAATAAATAAACAAACAAAACACAGCAAAAAAAAAAAAAAAATCCTCAAACACTAAAACAGTATAAATGTTTTGTGGATAACATATGGCATATTTTCAAAAATGTTTATTTGGAACTTGTAGCTTGGCCTTGCCCTCATTTGTCACTTGAAAATAAAAATCACATGAAAAATAAAAATAATTAAGAGCTTATACATTTGCTTTTTTCCCCACTGTTACATGCTATAAGAACAGCTAATAAGTGTGGCCTTGTGTGTGCATGCATGCTAAGTCGGAAAAAAAAAAAAAAACTCTCAAACATTAATTTCTTACAGTTCTGGAGGCTGAGAGGTCCAAGATCAAGATGCTAATAGATTCACTTCTAGGTGAGGGCTCTCTTTCTGACTTGTACACAGCCACCTTCCTGCTATGTGTTCACATGGCTTTTTATCGGTGTATGTACATAGAGAATCCCTCTGCTTTCTCTTCTTTTGAGGGCAATAATCCCATCAAGAGGGTCTTATTCTCATAACCTCCTCTAACCCCAGTCACCTCCTAAAGACCCCACCTCCAAATACTATCACATTGACAGTTAGGGCTTCAGCATAGAAATTTGAAAGGAACACAGACCTTCAGTCTATAACACCTTATTTCTTGTTTCATTGAGAAAATAGAAATAAAAAAGAGCTTCCACACACTCTGACCTGATCCATCGATCTGTCGGCATACATACCCAAATATTTTGCCTCCTCCACTGTTTGTATGAAAGGCTTGACCATGCACCTGGCTAGGGTTAAACTAAGCTTAGGACAACCACACAGGGCTCTGGTGGTCCCGGAACATTTCCTCCAGGAGGTAAGCTGGGAAAGATGAGAGGACTTGTCAGTAGAGGGAAGAGAGTACACAGGCACTTAGACATGTTGAGCTTGTCTGGGGAGTTGTAGTGCTTCCTTTGATGGGAGCGTGCCTGGGTAGACAAGCACATCTGTGTTGTGGAGGGTGGTAGTATTTCCTGGCAAAATGACCAGTGCACCAGCATCAAACTGCCCTCCTTTTAAACCTCAGCTCTGCTACTTACCAGATGGTTACTTCAGCAGAGTTATAGTCACATTGGAGAATGGGAGCCTTGTTTACTCTGATTCCTTTATTCCCAGTGCTCAGCACAAATAGCATCTGGAAATATAACTAATAGTGTTAAAAACATAGAATCTAAAGTCACATTCCAGGTTGGGCTCCTAATGCCACCCTTTAACTAGCAGTGTGACCTAAGGCCAACTGTTCACTTGTCTAAGCTTTAGTATCCTCATCCACAATATAGGGTTAGTAACAGTGCTTCCCATATAGGGTTGAAAGATAAAATTAGATAATACATGGAGAACATTGTCACATCACTTATTGCACACATGCCTGCTCACTCAATCCTGTCCAGCTCTTTGCAACCCCATGGACTGTAGCCCACCAGGCTCCTCTGTCCATGGGATTCTTCAGGCAAGGATACTGGAGTAGGTTGCCATGCCCTCCTCCAGGGGATCTTCCGGACCCAAGAATCGAACCTGCGTCTCTTGCATCTTCTTCCTTAGTAGGCAGATTCTTTACCACTGAGCCACCTAGAAAGCCATACCTAATGCATAGGTACTTAATAAATGCTAGTTATTGATAGGATCTTTTGTTTCAGGGCTATATAATGATATAGTTTTTCACCGAGTGATTATCAGTTTCCTTCTTGTAACACAGCTTCCATAAAACCCTGCCTCTATGAGTTTTGGGGACAAACAATTGGCATGTAGATAAGCTGAGCTTGTCATGTAAAAGGTTTTTTTGTGACCTGTTTCTCCTACCATAGTCTGCAACTTAATCAAAGAGCTAAAATCAGCCAGGTGTGGGTGCTAGGCTTTCACTTTTGGCCCCTCCATGAAAAACAAATTTCTCCATCCCTCCTTGAGGAGGGTCCCTGCTGTTCTCACCCTTGTTTTCTTCCTTTCCTTTGCTGCCTTGTCTGAGCACTAGGCCCCGGGTGGGGGGACTTGCCTTCAGCTCCACTCCAAGCTCTAAGATTACTGTTTTCATTTCTCCGACTGCTTGGTGACCGCGATGTGGCCCTCGGGGTAAGGGAGCCCGGGAGAGGGTGTGACCAGCGGGGATCCCATTAAAATACAGAGCAGTCATGCAACCGGGGCTCTTTGGCTCCTTCCCGCCTGCTCTCGCCACCCCGCCCCCAAATATGATCATAACAGCACAGAGCTATAAAGTTGCTTTTCATAGCACGTATTGCCCAGCTCCCTAACAAAGTTCTGACTGTCAAGAAGAAAAGGAGGACATTGTAAGGAAGGGATTAAAGGCGGGAGTGGTGAAGAGAGGCTGTGTGGTATGGTGGAAAGATCCCTAGATCTGAAGCAAGACCCAGTGATTCTTGCTGAATTCTGCAGCCAGCTAATAGAAGAGGTCTCTCCTTGGATCTCAGTTGCTCCCTTTGTACAAGGAGGGTCTAGGTTGAGATGGTTTCAATATCTTCTTCAGCCTCTGGAGAGCAGAAAAAATGTTACTCGACACCAAGCAGAACCGAAGGATGTAATGCCCACTTGTGTCATGATCTGCCACTCAGAAGTGCTTTAGTTTTGAACCAGCCCTGGGGTGCAGGGTCTAGAATGGGAACACCAGGCCATGGAGTTTGAAGTGGAGACATCTGGGTCCTTTTGATCTGCCTTGGTTGTCACTGAAACGTTCGGATCGTTGGGAGCCTTATTCATAGCACAGCACTAGGCTTCTGAAGATGTTTGTAAGCATCTTCTAATACGTCTGGGTGTGTGTGCACTTCAGTCGTGTCTGACTCTGTGTGACCCCAGTAGACTATAGCCCCCCAGGCTCCTCTGTTCATGGGATTCTCCAGGCAAGAACACTGGAATGGGTTGCCATGCCCTCCTCCAGGAGATCTTCCCAACCCAGGGATTGAACCCACATCTTCTATGTCTCCTGCATTGGCAGGTGAGTTCTTTACCACTACTGCCACCTGGGAAGCCCCTTCTAACACATACTAGATGCTTAGGGAATGTTCGTTGAATGAATGAATGAGTATGTGGAGGTTGGGAATGGGTTCTTTTGCATCAGTCATGATTCATTCACTCACTTTTTATTGAATGTCTATTATGTGCCAGAACCTGGATATACACACTAGAGAACAAATAAGACCAAGACCCTGCCCTCATAGAGTCCACATTCTAATAGGAAGACACTGAAAATACCTGAGTGAATGAGTGTGAGAGGAAAATAAAGGCAATAAGGGGAGAAGGATTTAAGAGAGCCAGGGTACCATCTCATATACAGTGTAATTACAGGAGGACTCCTTAGTAAGATAACACTTGAGAGAGACTGAAAAGAAAATGAGCAGCCAAAGCGATATTTGAGAAAATTGCCTGCCAGGAAGAAATGGTACTAAGCACAAAGTCCCTGAGGCAGGAGTTGGTGCATTTAAGAAGAAGCATGGAGATCCACATGGTTGGAACCCAGGGAGCAAGGAAGAGATGCCTGGGAGGTGATGTCAGAAGACTGCTATCAGGTACAGATCATAGTAAGGATCTGACCTGAACTTTAACTAAGGCTGGCATCCAGGAGGTGAGTTTGGAGCCAAGAGACAGGAAGTGGTATATTTTAAAAGACAAATGTTGGCAATAAGAATTGGCCAAAGTAAGGGAGGGGTATCAATGGGGAAGTCAACTAGGAGGCTACTGAAATAATCTAGCAAAGAAATGATACTAAGTTAGACCATCATAGTGAGGCAGGAGTAAGAAGGGGTCAGGTTTCAGACACATGTTGAAGACTGAAAGGCTTCCCTGGTGGCTCAGATGGTAAAGAATCTGCCTGTAAGGCAGGAGACCTGGATTCGATCCCTGGGTCAGAAAGATCCACTGGGGAAGGGACTGGTAATCCACTCCAGTATTCTTGCCTGAGAATTCCATGGACAGAGGAGCCTGGCAGGTTACAGTCCATGGGGTAACAAAGAGTCAGACAGGACTGAACCACTAACACTTTCACTTTCACTTGTGAAGACTGAACCAGTTCAATTGCCATTACTGCTGTACCACCATTTCTTCAAAGACTGGCAACTTCTCTTTCCATCTGGATCATAAGTTTCTTGAAGGCAGGGGTTCTGTGTAGCTATCAAGTTCTTGGTATGTTTGTTAAAGGACATGTAGTACTGGTTTAGTGGTTTAGTCGCTAAGTTGTTTCCAACTCTTGCAACCCCATGGACTGCAGCCAACCAGGCTCTTCTGTCCATAGAATTCTCCAGGCAAGAATACTATAGTGGGTTTCCATTTCCTTCTCCAGGGGATCCTCCCAATCCAGGAATCAAACCTGGGTCTTGCGCATTGCAGGTGGATTCTTTACCAATTGAGCTACTAGGGATAGACATCCAATACACCTCTGTTCACTCAATTCAGTTTAATCAATATTTATTAATCATCAAGCTCCAACCTCATCTCCCAGAGAACTTCCAGGTACTCAAGGCAAGTGGTTTTCATCCACATCTTTAGAAGAAGGGGTTGTTGGTAGAGTAAAACAGAGGGTTAAAGAAACATTTGTTCTCTTTTTTAATGATGGGAAAGGAACACGTTTAAACATTGATAGGAAGTAGTGTCAAAAAGAGGAGATTTTGAAGAAACCATCAGAGAAGGAAAATGTGAAAGAGAAAAGTCCTGGGAGAGCCAGAAGAGCTGGATGAGAAAACTTTTAGGAGGAGGAAGGGCAAGGATGCATGTCGATGTAGAGGGTTCATGATAGAAAAGGAAGAAGTGTTTCTGATTATTATTTTTTCAAGTGCTGGGCATTGTTGTACAGGTCGAGGTTGAGGTTTGAGAAGAGAGGAGAAAATTTAACCTATGTTGTAGAGGAAAGACAAGAAATTTGAAAGTGAATCAGCATGTAGTAACTGGATGGCACTAAGGCATCTGTTTAGGTCAATATGTATTCATTTATAGTGGCCTTGATCTATAGGATAAAATTTATGTGACCTTGACAAAGTGTCAGCAGCCAGGTTAGGAGCACAGACAGAGCAAATGATTGGAATCACTAGGATTAGTTTGTGACATGTGTGTGATAAAACAAGGGTCAAGTCAGGAAAGGCAAGAGCAGCCAATGGCCCAGAGCAAAGATGATCAATAAATTGGAGACCCTAACTGAGGAACCAGAAAGCTGAAGGTAAGCTAGTGAGCAAATTAGAAGCAGGGGAGGGCTGGTTAGAAAGTGGGAGGTATGAATTTTATGACTTCCAAGGTAGAGCCACTCCAGAAAATGACCAAGTCCAGGGTATAGCCACAAAAAAATGGGTGAGTGAAGTGACTTGGAGGAGAGAAAGACAAGGAACCAAGAAACAAGGTTTTAAACGGCTTTCACATTCTACAAAAGACCTCTCAACAGTGCTTGAGAAGAGGAAGGATGTGGAGACAGATGCCAACATGTGTGATAAGTGTGTCCAGGAAGTGAAACCATGGCCCATAGGTGAGGTGAGACAGCCAAAGAGGGTACAAGTGAATCAGAAGGGGCACCAAGGGAGCAGGCATCATGTATACAAATGCCTGACTCAGACTGCCTAGTAGAAAGTGGATCATGTAGCCCTGGACCCTGGGAGGAGCCACAGTCTAGGGAAGGAGTTGGTGAAGACATTTGGAGGACCTGATCCACCCATGTACACATAGGCATCCCCTAATCAGTATCAGACTGAAGGAAATAAAACTTTTCTAAGTCACCTATATCATTAATCAACATATTTTACTGCTCTTCAGACCACAAGGGTCTACGGGGGGAATGTTTAAGTCTCAAATGTAGGAATAAAGAACCCAGTTTACAATTGGAACACAACTTTGACAGTTGGACTAATTGGAGTTCAGTTCAGTTCAGTCACTCAGACATGTCTGACTCTTTGCGACCCCATGGACTGCAGCACGCCAGACTTCCCTGTCCATCACCAACTCCCGGAGTTTGCTCAAACCATGTTCATCAAGTTGGTATTGTCATCCAACCATCTCATCCTCTGTCATCCCCTTATCCTCCTGCTCTCCATTTTCCCAGCATCAGTGTCTTTTCCAATGAGTCAGTTCTTCATATCATGTGGTCAAAGTATTGGAGCTTTAGCATCAATCCTTCCAATGAATATTCAGGACTGATTTCCTTTAGGATTGACTGGTTGGATCTCCTTGCAGTCCAAGGGACTCTCAAGAGTCTTCTCCAAAACCACAGTTCAAAATTATCAATACTTCGGCACTCAGGTTTCTTTATGGTCCAACTCTCACATCCATACATGACTACTGGAAAAACCATCATTTTGACTAGATGGACATTTTTGGCAAAGTAATGTCTCTGCTTTTTAATATGTTGTCGAGGTTTGTCATAGCCTTTCTTTCAAGGAGCAAACATTTTTTAAATTCATGGCTGCAGTCACCATCCGGAGTGATTTTGGAGTCCAAGAAATTAAAGTCTGTCACTGTATCCATTGTTTCTCCATCTATTTGTCATGAAGTGATGGGACCAGACGCCATGATCTTAGTTTTTTTAATGTTGAATCCTGGCTTGGAGAATTTCGATCATTATTTTGCTAGTGTGTGGGATGAGTGCAATTGTGTGGTAGTTTGAGCATTCTTTGGCATTGCCTTTATTTGGGATTGGAATGAAAATTGACCTTTCCCAGTCCTGTGACCACTGCTGAGTTTTCCAAATTTGCTGGCATATTGAGTACAGCATTTTCACAGCATCATCTTTTAGGCTTTGAAATAACTCAACTGAAATTCCATCACCTCCACTAGATTTGTTCATAGTGATGCTTCCTAAGGCTCACTTGACTTCACATTCCAGGATGTCTGGCTCTAGGTGAGTGATCACACCATCATGGTTATCTGGGTCATAAAGATCTTTTTTGTATAGTTCTTCTGTGTATTCTTGCCACCTCTTCTTAATATCTCCTGCCTCTGTTAGGCCCATACCATTTCCTTTAATGTGCCCATCTTTGCATGAAAAGTTCCCTTGGTATCTCTAATTTTCTTGGAGAGATCTCTTGTCTTTCTCATTCTATTGTTTTCCTCTATTTCTTTGCATTGATCACTGAGGATGGCTTTCTTATCTGTCCTTGCTATTCTTGGAACTCTGCATTCAGATGGTATATCTTTCCTTTTCTCTTTGCCTTTAGCTTCTCTTCTTTTCTCAGCTATTTGTAAGGCCTCCCCAGACAACCATTTTGCCTTTTCGCATTTCTTTTTCTTGGGGATGGTCTTGATCCCTGCCTACTGTACAATGTCACGAATTTCCATCCATAGTTCTTCAGGCCTTCTATCTATCAGACCTAATCCCCTGAATCTATTTGTCACTTCTACTGTATAATCATAAGGATTTGATTTAGGTCATACCTGAATGGCCTAGTGGTTTTCCATACTTTCTTCAATTTAAGTCTGAATTTTGCAATAAAGAGTTCATGATCTGAGCCACAGTCAGCTCCTGGTCTTTTTTTTGCTGACTGTATAGAGCTTCTCTATCTTTGGCTGCAAAGAATATAATCAATCTGATTTCAGTATTGACCATCTGATGATGTCCATGTGTAGGGTCGTATCTTGTGTTGTTGGAAGAGGGTGTTTGCTATGACCAGTACACTCTCTTGGCAAAACTCTGATAGTTTTGCCTGATTCATTTTGCACTCCAAGGCCAAACTTGCCTGTTATTCCAGGTATCTCTTGACTTCCCACTTGTGCATTCCAGTCTCATTCATGCAATGATCTGGGGCTGATGAGCTGGTAAACATCACTATAGTCACCACACTGTATCAGAAATTCGAACAAGAAAGGCCTCAAGAGACATGAGAGTGGGGAGGATGCTCATGGGGATGGGGTAGATCAGAGTCTGGAAGGATATCCAGGCCATTTAGAGATGAAGGGAAAGGAGAGATTCTGGGCAGAGCAAAAGCTGCAAACATACATGGCCAGGCAGGAGCTACCCATTGGGAACAGTACTTCTTAGAGGATGTGATGGAGTTCCCAGACATTCTGCTTGGCTTGAAGTCTCATATAGTCTCATAGAAATCTCAAGGCTGAGCTGATAGATTTGAGGACTAATCTGTATAATGAATTTGGACATAACTTATACGGAACGGTCAGTCATGGGTGGTTTTTGAGCAGATGTGTGATGGGATCTAGTTGTGCTTCTGGAAGATGTTGCCTGGAAGAAGTGGGTGAGAGGGACACAGGGAAAGGATTGCAGTAAGGAGACCATTTACAAGGCTACTGTGGTTGTCCCAGAGAGAAGCACAGAAGCCTGAGTTAGACAGGAACTGATGGGAACAGGGAGAAGAGAGCAGACACCAGAGATTTTGACAGAGGTAGACACAACAGGTTTTGAAAGCCAAAATAAACATGAGGGATGGCTTCAAAGCCTGCTTACTGCGCTATTGGTCACATATCATTGAGCATTGTTCAAAGGCTCTAAGAGATTTGGGTCAACACAAAGATTTCTGACTCCAGCTCAAACCAAGTCAGCTGTTTATGTCTTAAAAGAAGAAAATCAGACACCAAAAAGGGAAAGTAACATTTCCCTCACAGAAGTCATAAATAGCATCCAAACGTGGTAGAGACCAAAACTGCCGGCCATGTGTTAAAAAGAAACACGATATCATCGGCTAACAGAGACAAGACCCAACCAGGAAACAGACTCCAGTATTAAAATTCTAGTGCACGGGGCTTTTGGAAAATAAAAAATGGACACAGAGGGACAGAAAGACTCCATCTAAACAGATGAGGCCTGGAACGAGACCATCTATTGAGCCACAGCCGAAAAGGCAGCTGGGTTGGAGACGACCAAACTTGGGAAACGACCACCAGAAGAAAAGGTTATTGGCCACTGATGAGCAATGATATCGAAGAGATTCACAATCGCTGCTTCAGATAGAAGCAGGAAAAACAAGAATATGATCGGGCAGGGAGTATCATTTTCTTAAGGTGAGGCCAGGCTCCCAGAAAGCCCCTGAAGGCTGCTGCCTGTACCCCTGCCTCAACTCTGCTCTGCCCAGGGAGCTCTGAGCCACCCTGGGCACACACAGGGCGAGGGACAGAAATTCCCTGTGACCTTCGGCCGACTCATCTGTATAATGAGGACCCTCGCTTCCATTTCATGGAACTGGAAATGTAGGCAGACAGGTGGGGACTAAAGCCTCCCTCCAAATCAACTTTGTATTTTAACTGAAAAAAAAATCAGAAAGAAAGTGTTCCCATTTGATACTTCTGATGTTACAGCTGGCAAGTGACCCTTGGGACAGCCTTTTTATCTGAGAAGGACCACTTTATGGGTCACGTAAATACAGAGCCAACATGAAGGAGGAAGATACTCGGTGGGCTGCTGGTAGGGTTGTGACTGTTGCCTCTACAAATTGCTGCTCTTCTTGGCAGGGTTAGGGTTTCCTAAGGGCAAAGACCGTGTCTTCTTTTTCTTTATGTCTCAAACAGCACCTAGAATAATGCTGGATGCAAAATAGATGCCAAGTATTTGTTAAATAGATTGGTGTCTATCCTGTTTTTCCTCTAAACTCCACTGAGTTAGGAACCCGGGCCCATCCTCAGCACCTAGGTGGATGCCTAACCTGGGGTGGAGCAAAATTTGACATTAGTCGGGACTGCATGTGCTCATATCTGAAAAGCTCTTCTGATCTCTTTGGCAAGGTAAGAATAGATGCAACACCTTATGGCTTAAATTTAGGGTATATATTTATGCATCTATCCAATGTCTAAGCATCCTGTACGTGCACCAACGCATGTGCACCCGTGGATAGACATTGTCCCCCAAACATGAAGATCAGTGGCATCTTTATTTATTAACTTCATTTTACCATCATTTAAGCTGTAGAAAGAGTGATGTTCCAGAGAACCAAATAGCAAATGAATTTGAATAACTCTTTTTCTACATGACGGTCTCCATGCTTAGTGTCATACGTGGTAATGGGAAATTTACAACTATCTTGGAAAATATATACAATCATCCCCATTTTACAGATGAAGAACCTGAGGTTCAGAGGAGTTAAGTAATTTGCCTAGAGTCACACAGGCCAACCACTGACCTGTATTCTGCAGCACTTCTTCACATGACATTAGAAAACAATTTTAGTGCTTTCTCCCCTTCTATCAGAGGAGGAAGCCACAACAGACATCTTTCTTTGGCCTCATCCTTCTCACTTTCTTTCCCTGAGGCTCTGCCCCCATCCCCATGCCCACCCCTGATTTGCAGTTGTCCCAGAAATTCTGTGCACAGAGACCTAGAAGCTTTTGAGACACAACAGACTATGGCTGGCCTGACTTGTAGCCACTGGAGAGGAAGCTACAGGTAGGATCCTGTTTCAACCATCAGTCATGCAACTAAGCTGATGCTGGCTGCAGATCACGAACGGCTCACCAGTCATTTCCTTAATGACTTGCTAAATTTCCTTCCATCCTCCCAGAAAATCACACTCTTTCAAGGTCCTGTGGCTCTATCCCACCGCCCACACTGATAGCTCCAGGATTCCTGAGCTGAAGCCACATCCTGGTTCTCAGCCCTTTGTGAGCAGACTTACAAGGCTCCAAAGTAACTGAGGCACCTGGGGTCACACAGAGGCCTTAGCCAGACCGAGAGTTGGCAGCCAGGATCTCTCTGGAAGGGGCCTTGGAGGGGCTACAGTGACCCAGCACATCTCTTTTAAAGCAGATGTTGACCGAAAAAAAAAAAAAAAAAATGCACAGCCTAAAAGTTGAGAATTATATTTTGTTCAGCGGACAAAATCCAGGGCTTAAGCCCGTATGACAGCCTCTCAGATAGCTCCAAGGGACTGCTTTGAAGAGGTGAGGAAGAAGGTAGGACACATAGGAGTTTTACAATAAAAACCAGGTAGTGGAACATTAAGATGTGACCATTAATTGAAGAAAGCTGAACATCTCGGGTTAATGAATTTAGTGTTTTTCTGTGTGTGTATGAGGAGATGCAAGAGGCTGGGCTCATTGAAATCATTCATTCCTTTGATATACACCTTAACTATCTAGGGCCAGTGTCTTGTTTTCTCCATCCTGAATCCCTTCAGGGTGCACAGTCGTGCAGCTGCAGTGGCTGAAGGCTTGATAGCCACAATGTCTTTTGTTTACTGACATTGCAGGCAACATTTTTCATCCACATAGACAAGCCTGATTTAAAATGAAATCTCCAATGTAGAAGGTAAATAAGAGCAAAAATGATGAGATCAAAGCTGGAGTGGAGGGGGATAGATCTTCTCTTCAGCCATGCCGCTATGGCCCCATTTTGCTCCCCAAAGCATTTGCCCAAATTCTCTGTAGCACCTTAGAGTATTGCTGAAATCCTCTGATCTGATTCACACATCACATTTCCTTTAAGGATAAGGAACAAAGGTATAGTGAGGTCCAGGAATATGGCTGGAGAAGGCAATGGCACCCCACTCCAGTACTTTTACCTGGAAAATCCCATGGACGGAGAAGCCTGGTAGGCTGCAGTCCATGGGGTTGCTAGAGTCAGACACAACTAAGTGACTTCACTTTCACTTTTCACTTTCATGCACTGAAGAAGGAAATGGCAACCCACTCCAGTGTTCTTGCCTGGAGAATCCTTGGGACGGGTAAGCCTGGTGGGCTGCTGTTTATGGGATCGCACAGAGTTGGACACAACTGAAGTGAAGCGACTTAGCAGCAGCAGCAGCAGCAGGAATATGGCCAAGGTCCCACCACCAGCTAGTGTAAGGACCAAAACTTAGAACCCCTTGCACTCAACCCAGGCTCAGGCTATCACACAACATTCTTTCAGCTTCAGAGGTGAAAATATTCTCATTGCTGGCTAATTTTGTTTGTCCTCTTTCCCTTCACCATAGGAAACAGTTGTCTAAATGCATTTTACTTGCTTCTAAAGAGATCTTCATTTGCAGCCTGGGGGAATATCATCATTCAATCTTACACCAAAGGGGGAAATGAGGAAGGATAAATGGACTTTCACTAAAGCATCCCCTAAAAGCAGCAAACACACTACCCCTTCTCTTCGACATTAAAAAAAAAAATTTATGCATGAGATTGTTCTGAAGAATTGAATATTTCTTGCCATCCAGTAAATAAAGGATATCACAGTCATCAGTGATGGCAGCTATTGCCAATGGTGGGCTGGTGAGCCCTGAGGGAACTCAGGAAGGAAGTAATATGTGCCATCTAGCAGCCATGGGACTGGAGCTACTCCTGATGGTGAGCCCAAGGGAATACAGGATGTGAAAACACAGGATACTAGCCCTAGAAAGCTGAGGTGTGTATCAAAGGAATGACTTCAGTGAGCTCAGACTCTTCCATCTTACCATACATAGAAAAGCACTAAATTTCTTAACTTGAGCTATCTAGTTTTGTCTTATTAACAATAGTCTTTTGATATTCCATCTACCTGCTCTTTGGTGCAAAACTCCTATATATCCTTGCTCTTCCCTTGCTCCTTGGAGCAGCTTTCTCAGGCTTACTTGAGACGCTGCCTCCTGGGCTTGAAGTCCTCACTATGTCCATGGAGTAAAACATAACTCGGTTTTTATGTTGTGCATTTATTTTTTAGTCAACAGTTCTTTGCCTAGAATAATCTCCCTTCCGAATCCCCATGCAGCTGTAGGACTTGGGTTTCCTTTCAGGCTTTCTCCACGTAGACGCCCCCATGACACTATCCAGGGATACATCTCAGTGACAGCTGTCTTTTTAACCCCATACCAATGGCACCCCACTCCAGTACTCTTGCCTGGAAAATCCCATGGACAGAGGAGCCTGGTAGGTTGCAGTCCATGGGGTTACTAAGAGTGGGGAACGACTAAGCGACTTCACTTTGACTTTTCACTTTCATGCATTGGAGAAGGAAATGGCAACCTGCTCCAGTGTTCTTGCCTGGAGAATCCCAGGGGCGGGGGAACCTGATGGGCTGCCGTCTATGGGGTCGCACGGAGTCGGACACGACCGAAGCAACTTAGCAACAGCAGCAGCAACTATATAGTTACCTGCGTGGGTTCCTTTCTACATGGTAACCTCCTCAGATGGAGAGTGAGGATTCTATGCACCAGTACAGAGCATTAAAGAACAAATTTTCCACAAATGACTGCACTTCTTTAATAACACTCAAAGTTTCACAAGTGTACTGCACACTCTGCAGTCACAGATTATTTTATCTCATAGAATAGAAACCTGTTTCCTCCTTCACAACATAATTATAATAACCTGCAGAGTTATAGTGAAGGCTAGAGATACTGCATATACACTATCTGATTTATAGGAGGTACTCAGAACATGGTAGACATCACCCTTCTCTACTAGATAATAAGCTCTCGTTCATAATTTTGCCACCAGCAAGTAGCAGTGTAAATGTCTGTGGCACCAAAGATGGCTTCGTGACTGAATGAATGAATGAACAAACTAATAACAAATGTTCACGCTGTAAGGGATGTTAAGAGTTATCAGAGGTAACTCAGAGTGGGTCTTGCAGAGCATTAATGAAGGATGGTCATTTGGTGTTCAACGAAGAAGAGCAAGCTCTCATGCTCCAGCATGCTACAGTTAAAGACCTCACATATCATAACTAAGACCTGGCACAGCTAAATAAATAAGTATTTTTTAAAAGGGCCCAGAATTAGACAGAAATATTACCATAGTTCTCTACCTACTCATCTTTCCTCATTCTGGCCTCCCCCACTGCAGCATAAGTAGTAGGTGCTTATTCTTTCATCCTTTTAACAAACACTTCTTATTGATGCCCTTTACTGCGTTGGATGAACTCTGGATTCACATTGAATACTCAGAGGCAGGCTTGTCATTGCAGGGTTTACATTTTAGCCAGAGACAGGCATTAAACAACTAAATGAATAATGAGTTATTGAACAGCAATTATAATAAGTAGAAAGAGAAGTACAGGGTACCACAGAGGGAGGATAATTAAGGAACATTAGTGCTCTAGCTTTATAAGGTAGGTGAGAGATTTGACTAAAGAAGTCTTGGGAGGTAGGGAAGGAAGGAATACTAGAAGGTGGGATGAATGTACTTTTTAAATACTGGGAAAGTCACCTCTTAATCTTTCCTGAAAAAAAAAAGATTCCATTCATATTAACACTGTTTATTACAAATCAACAATTATCTATATATTTGTGAAATATAAACAAGCACAGGCTCAGGTCCTGAGCCTGTTGTTTATACCTTGGCAAGTGATTCCACTGCCAGGAGCTCGGACTCCTCACCCGTAACAAACAAGGTAAAAGTGGCTACGGTGTAGGGTTGCTATGGAAATTAGATGAGAGGATGCTCCTACAGCACTTAGCACAGCATTATCACATGGTGAACCATCAGTCAAAAGTGGTACCCTTGTTGTCGTCATAATTGATGTCCCACTGCTTAATGTTCAGGTAAGGAAGTAGACCTTCAAAGCAGCTAAAGGCATGACGTCAGAGCTCCCTGAGCCAGTGGTCTTGACAGAAAATCATATTCTTGTACATATTTTTTTTGAAATCTCATAATCATAAACAAAATGCTGACATAAACTAACATCAATGCATTACTTAGGGTCCAATGATGATCATGTGAAAATTCAGAGTGGGTGAACTCTAGGTTTGGGAAAAAAAGTTCTCACTTTCTTAATATTAACTGATAGGTCTTTAATGGGCAATGCTGTGGGCCCAGCACTGCTCTGAAAGCTGAACAGGATACAAAGAAAAAGCAAGGGTCTTTCCTCAGAGGTCTTGCCATCTAGTTGAATATCCCCACAAAAAACCAGCAACCTGGATTCTTTTAGGATGATAGAAGTAAGACTTAAAGAGAATCTTTCCAAACATTCTCAGAAACTTCTGGTCACCGCTTTACAGAAAAACCTCTACTTTTGAACGGTTACTCATCTTACAATTCATTCTTATACTAAAACCAACAAAATAATTTCTGCTTGGGTGCTAGAAGCACTGGTAGCATTTAACCTTTAGGATTTCAGGACATTGACCATCACAGGGAAGTAATTCCTGAGAACTTCATAATAACCTAGTAATAGAAACTAATTATAGGTAGGTCAAGAAACAGGCATTTCGAACCAAATAAACACCTTCATGTTAGCCAGACTTCCCGAGATGATCACACACTGTCTATTCACTAGCTTTTCAAAAGTCAGTTCTTGAGCACCAACTAATAATAGCCAACCTTAATGAGGGCTTACTGTGGCCAGACTCTTAGGTAAACCTCATAACATCTCCATGAGACTAGAACTATTATTACCCCTATTTGACAGATGATAAAACCAAGTCACAGAGACCTCAAGTAATTCCCCCAAGTCCACGTAGCAGAAAGTGGTAGCATCAGGCTTCACCTGGGGACTTTGGTGCCAGAATCCCTGCTTTTAGTCACCTTGCTGTCTTGCTTCTGGGAAGCAGGCTCTCTCTGCATGTTGCGGGAGATGCATACACAAGTAATCAGTGGTCCCTGACCTTGAGGTATTCACAGTGTCTGAACACAGTCTGACTCACCAAGCACGACAATAAGGGGACACAAGTGAGCAAATATGGAACTCTCACCATGCACAAGTCATGGGACCAGCTCCTCTCCTCACAAAGCTTTAAAAATCTCAACAAATCAGTGAGGGGTTATTTTTCCAATGATGTAAGCAATGTCAGTATGAGAGGAAGTCAGGAACTTAGACACACTAGATAACCAGCCCAAGGTCAGGTGATTTGTGAAGCTTGTGAGGGGTGGAGCCAAAATTCATGGTCAACTGTCCCTCCTGGAATCACATGTGCTCTGTTTCCACTTCACCTACATACCTACTGTTTTACAAGCCTTACAATGATCATGCTGCTGCTGCTAAGTGCTAAGTCACTTCAGTTGTGTCCGACTCTGTGCAACCCCATAGATGGCAGCCCACCAGGCTCCACCGTCCTTGGGATTCTCCAGGCAAGAACACTGCAGTGGGTTTCCATTTCCTTCTTCAATGCATGAAAGTGACAAGTGAAAGTGAAGTTGCTCAGTCGTGCCTGACTCTTAGCGACCCCAAGGACTGCGGCCCACCAGGCTCCTCCGTCCATGGGATTTTCCAGGCAAGAGTACTGGAGTGGGGTGCCATCACCTTCTCCGTACAATAATCATGGGCACCTCTAAAGTGCTCTTGGACATGAAGGAGACAGTGACTCTACTTAGGGAGGACCAGGAAGGCTTCAGAGAGAAAATGGTATAAGAATGAGATTGAGAGGGAATATTAGGATGGAGAGAGACTGAAGAGAAATATTCCAGACTGAATATATAGCCCATTCATAAAAGCACAGAGATTACAAAAAGTTTGACATGCTCAAGAGCAAGAGCTGATGCAGGAGAGGTGAGTGTGGGCTACAGTGGTGGGAAGGGTCAGGAGGTAAGGAGGTAGTGGTTGGGGGGCCAGATGTTGAGAGGCTTTTCAGAACACTCCACATGGAGTTTGTAGTGGAGGTCTATGAGAGCTGATTCACAGCTGCCCACTGTGTTCAGAGCGTCTGGACAAGAGATATCCACAAATACTTGTATTATTTTGCTGTCTTTCATATGATTAATTCTATATAGAAAAATATTTTGCAGAATATTTGAAGAGGTCTTTTGTTCAAGCATAAACTTCCAAGGTCCTCAAGAACTTGAACTGTGTCGTATTAACGTTTATAATCCCAATGCCTGCCATTCTGCCTGCATACAATACATGCTTGATGAAAGATTGCTAAAAAAGTGTTTGGATGGATGGATGGATGATGGATGGAAGGTGGATGGATAGATGGATGGATGGATGGATGGATGGGTGGATGGATGGACTGACCAATGATTGAATTAATTAATGAGCAATGTGATAAATTTATGGTAGGAGTGGCACTACATGTAGACAAAGCTACTGCCAATTTACACATTCAATGTCAGCTCTAAATATGTGCCTGTCTCCAGAGTCCCCAGTGGCTGGAATTTCTGTCACAGTGAGAGTGTATTTCACTCCATAGTAAAGAATAAGATTGAAAGTGCAAATACTTTGAAGAATTCTCCAATGAATTTTGATTGATTGTTGAAAACAGGAACAAGTAGACATGAATTCATGCAAACTTGTAAATGATTGATCCTGGGTCATTTCCTGACAGGGTATTGGGGTAGGACAGAAAGCCTGAGTTTGTAACTCTTTCTATTCCATAAAAAGCTTCAGTTTTCCAGGAAGCCTTACCTTACCATTGGAACGTTCACTTTCTTTCAAAAATCGACACTGGCAAAGACCACAAAGAACCTTGTCCTCATGATCTATCCCATAAACACCCTTCTTTAGTAGTCAGGCCAGCCTCTGCCTCTCCACATAATCCATGCACTTTCCTCCTCACAGCCCCATGTTTGTCTTCCCACCCTCCTACCAGGTTCTTTCCTCTCCTCCTCCCCATCCTTCAAAATCCTGGTTCATCTTCTCAGCAATCTGAGACTGCTAAAATTCCCTTTGCCGTAGGAGCAACATCAAAGCCCACTTGTTTTCTATTCATTCTTAACTATTTGTCATAGTCCTAGCTCCCCGGTCTAGATTATGGTACAGTATTTATTATAATAATAATATTTACATTCATTGAACATGGCCTTTATTCTCAGACCCTGGACTTGGCCCACATCACACCTCATTGTAAGAGGTAAATATTTTCATGCCCATTTCATATGCAAAGAATCCAAGAATCAGGAAAGGGTAAAATATAAACCAAATGAATGTGCTCTCCCTTGAATCCCAGCTCTTCTAATTCCTGCCGACACCTCCTGCCCCTACTCAGTATATGAACTGTGTAGAGTATAGCTATACACAGTGGTGAGTGGTGGCACTGTTGTGCTTTATCATTAGACGTTATATTTAAAATGGTAGCTCAATTTGTATAAAACCTCTGTAGTGCTTTTCCTCAGTAGAATAGTCCACAGAATACATATGTATCAGGTTTTATTTAACCCCTATTATTGGATATGGAGTTTGCCACTTTGTTTTAAAAATTCTAAGGAACAGAGCCATGGAAACATTGTAAGATTTTTTTTCTAATATTAGATTGTTTTCTTATAACAAATTATAAACATGGGATTATTGTGTTTCAAAGCATGTGAATATCTCATGACTCGAAATATACATTATCAATGTGCAATGGAGTACACCAAGGTACATTCCTGCCAGCAATGCAGACACAATCCCCGTCATAGCTTCCAGCAGCAAAGGGCATGATCACTTGGCCTTCTTATAACTAGTGAAGCCAAACACTATCTTCTAATTGATCTGCTATGAATTATTTCATCTAGTCTTTTATACATGTACCTCTCGGTATTCTGATTGCGTTTTTATTCATTTGCAATAATGTGCATCCCATGCTAGACATACCGTCTGTGCTGACCTAAATTCACTCAGCTAACTCTACTAACTTTGGCAACAAATACTTGGTGGTCAGCTGTGATGTGTCACCATGCTGGCGCTTGGGACATCCATATGAAAAAGACACGACTTCAAGAAACTTGGAGACTACAAAAATGGTCTAGTGGTTGGCCCTGTGGGATAAACTCTGAATTCCAATATAAGATACTTCTACCCAAACTGGGGAGATGGAACATGAAAAGAGTCATGATTTGGAGGTGGTGGGGGCAGCTAGGGAGTGCCCTAAGCACAAGGGTCCGCAACCTCTGGAATCTAATGCCTGATGATTTGAGGTGGAGCTGATGTAATAGTAGGACTTCCCTGGCTCAGACGGTAAAGCATCTGCTTACAATGTGGGAGACCCAGGTTCGATCCCTGGGGGTCCAGAAGATCCTCTGGAGAAGGAAACGGCAACCCACTTCAGTACTCTTGCCTTGAAAATCCCATAATAATAATAGAAATAAAATGCACAATATATGCAATGTGCTTGAAGTATCCCCAAACCACTCCCTGCACCTTGAAAGAGTTATCTTCCATGAATCTGGTCCCTGGGGCCAAGGAGGTTGGGACTGATGCAGGGCTTCAGAAGAGGCAGAGAATGAGGAGATTCTAGGCGTCTTTGTGGGTCTCAGGAAGAATGGGATTTGGGGAAAAGTAGAGAAGTGGAGTTTCTGGCTAAGAAGCCTTGTGAAACTAACGTCAAAAGGGCAAAAGCAAACTCAGCAGAGGAGTGGTGGGTGCATTTTGGGAAACATTTTCTGCATGAGGACCCAAGAGACATTTGTCCACCAAGTAGTCTGGCCATTAACCAGCCTGTGAAGGGTCTATTAAATTCTGATCCTTGATGTTCTTAGTGTGACAAATGTACTTGTCCCCCAGGACCTGGATGCTTGGGCCTAGGAGCTCAAAGGGATACATTTGCTGAGTCAGAGAAGGCTTTTACAAAGATATGAGGATAAACTGCCACAACCTTAAAGTCCTCTGTGAAATAGGGTAAGTCATGGAGCTCTTCAACTTGGTTCAGTTCAGTTCAGTCACTCAGTCATGTCCGATTCTTTGTGACCCCATGGACTTCAGCACGCCAGGCTTCCCTGTCCATCCCCAACTCCCAGAGCTTGCTCAAACTCATGTCCATTAAGTCAGTGATGCCATCCAACTATCTCATCCTCTGCTGTCCTTTTCTCCTCCTGCCTTCAATCTTTCCCAGCATCAGGGTCTTTTCCAATGAGTCAGTTCTTCACATCAGATGGCCAAAGTATCGGAGCTTCAACTTAAGCATCAGTCCTTCCAATGGAATATTCAGGACTGATTTCCTTTAGGATGGACTGGTTGGATCTCCTTGCTGTCTAAGGGACTCTTGGGAGTCTTCTCCAAACACCACAGTTCAAAAGCATTAATTCTTCTGCGCTCAGCTTTCTTTATAGTCCAACTCTCACGTCCACACATGACTACTGGAAAAACCATAGCTTTGACTAGATGGGCCTTTGTTGGCAAAGTAATGTCTCTACTTTTTAATATGCTGTCTAGGTTGGCCATAGCTTTTCTTCCAATAAGCAGGCGTCTTTTAATTTCATGGCTGCAGTCACCATCTGCAGTGATTTTGGAGCCCAAGAAAATAAAGTCTGTCACTGTTTCCATTGTTTCCCCATCTATTTGCTATGAAGTGATGGGACCAGATGCCATGGTAAACTTAATATCCCTATTTAATAAGCGCCAGTGGATTATCCATGATCCGAAGCCAGCAGAGTCTCCTTACCAGATTGGATCAATTAAGTTAAATGATCTTGACTCGAATTTCTCAGTAGGTTTGAGTGTCAAGATCGTCACTTGGACATTTCTTATGTGCAGGCTGAGTATCTTCTCTGAGAGCCAAGAAAGAATATGCCTTTCCTTTTCTTTTTTCTTTTTGCATTTTTAAAAATTGAAGTATAGTTAATTTACAGTGTTGTGTTAGTTTCAAAGTGTATGGCAAAAGATTCTGTCACACACACACACACATATGTGTGAGCTCAGTTGCTCAATCATGTCTGACTCTTTTCGAGACCCCATTGACTGTAGACTACCAGGCTCCTGTGTGGAATTTTCCAGGCAAGAATACTGGCGTGGGTTGCCATTTCCTCCTTCATGGATCTTACCGACCCAGATATTGAATCCAGGCCTCTTGCATCTCCTACGATGCAGGCGATCCTTTACCACTGAGCCAGCAGGGAAGCCTATATACACACATATATGGGGTTCCCCAGGTGGTGCTGGTGGTAAAGAACCCACCTGCCAATGCGAGAGATGCCAAGAGACTCAGGTTCAATCCCTGGGTAAGGAAGATCCCCTGGAGAAGAACATAGCAACCCATTCTAGTACTCTTTCCTGGAGAATCCTATAGACAATAGGGCCTGGCGGACTACAGTCCATGGGGTTGCAAAGAGTCAGACACGACTGAAGTGACTCAGCATGCATGAAGGCAATACATATATATGTAGGCATATATATATATATATATATATATATATATTCTTTTTTCAGATTCTTTTCCATTGCAGGTTATTATAAGATATTAAGTATAGTTCCCTGTGCTATTCCCAGTGCTACAGATTAGTCCTTGCTGTTTACTATTTTATATATAGTAATATATATCTGTTAAGCCAAGACTCCTAATTTATTTCCCTCCCATCCCCTTTGGTAATCACAAGATTGTTGTCTATGTCTGTGAGTCTATGTCCCTTTTGTTAATAAGCTCACTGATATAATTTTTTAGATTCCACATGTAAGCTCTATCATATTTTCCGTCTCTGCTTGGCTTCGCTTAGTACAATAATCTCAGGGGCCATCCATGTTGCTACAGATGGCATTATTTCATTTTTTATGAGGAGGGACCCTGTCCCCATTCTCCTGCATCCCTATTGTTGACCAGAAGATACCTTACCCCCAAGAAATAGCCCAGGGTCCACAGAAGGATTATGCAAGAGAGATGATGATGAATTTTCTGGAAACAAGGGAGAGATTGTTGCTAAGCTATGAAACCAAGGCTCCACGGAGTCTACTGCAGACTATTAAGATCATAGATGATGACTTCCTATACCCTACTCATTGACTAGATGAGAGGGCTCACCAGAACTGGAAGACCCTCACCCACTTTCTGGTCACCAGGACAGCCTTGGAGCATCTGCTTGGCATCAGCCTCTAGCCTATCTCCAGGCCTTTGGATACACTGATGGACCTGCTGGCAGAGCACAGGATCCCTGCCTCCTCTCAGCAGCCACACTCACCTTCTTTGCTGTTCCTCAGACACACCTCCCACCTGCAGACCTCCCCAAGCCCCACCTGGAATAATTTTTCCCTAGACAGCCACAAGTTTCTCTCCTTTGCTTCATTCCTTGTTCTACCTCAGTGCTGCCTCCTCCAACCAGGCTTCCCTGACCATCTGGCATAAAACAGAAGCCTTTCACCCTCCTCTTAGCATGGGAGATTTTCTTCCTAGCCCTGATAGCTCCCTGAGATGCTAACCAGGGTGAAGCTCCATGACACCAGGGATCTGTCTGGTTTGTCTGCTGCTGTGTGCCCTGTAACTATTAATAGAACAGAGACTGGCCAACATTAGCCTTCCAAACCCAGACACCATATTAAAAAGCAGAGACATCACTTTGCCGACAAAAGTCCATACCGTCAAAGCCGTGGTTTTTCCAGTAGTCATGTATGGATGTGAGAGTGGGACCATGAAGAAAGCTGAGCACCGAAGAATTGATGCTTTTGAACTGTGTTGCTGGAGAAGATCCTTGAGAGTCCCTTGGACAGCAAGGATATCAAGTCAGTCAATCCTAAAGGAAATCAACACTGAATATTCACTGGAAGGACTGATGCTGAAGCTGAAACTCCAATACTTTGGCCAACTGATGCAGAGAGTCGTCTCACTGGAAAAGACCCAATGGGAAAGATTGAGGGCAGGAGGAGAAGGGAGCAACAGAGGACAAGATGGTTGGATGGCATCACCGACTCAGTGGACATGAATCTGAGCTAACTCTGAGAGATAGTGAAGGACAAGGAAGCGTGGTGTGCTACAGTCCATGGGGTTGCAAAGAGTTGGACATGACTTACCGACTGAACAATAACAACAACACTATTTTATTAGTTAATCAATTTTCACAAAGCTCTAAGGAGTCCCAGTAGGCTAGTCCTTGAACCACACTTCATAAGCTGCTAGTCTTAGCTCCTCAAGACAAATTTTCCCCTTCAAGTCTCTCAGATCTATTTTATCAAAACAGTGTGTTCAGTTTGGCTCCTTTCAGCTGCTTTCTCTATCATTCCTGGAGCCCCAGAAGAGAACTTAGCTACATTACAGATCCCAGGAGAAGATGACGCGTGATCTTATCCAAACTTCCTGGAAAACTGAACATCAGAGCGTTTAGTGGCTGCCCGGTGTCTCCCTGACACTATGTGAATGGTGCCTGGGACAAAAAGCCCGGGTTTCCTGGCTCCAACTGCATTGCTGTTGTTGTTCAGTTGCTGCTGCTGCTGCTAAGTCGCCTCAGTCGTGTCCGACTCTGTGCGACCCCGTAGACGGCAGCCCACCAGGCTCCCCCGTCCCTGGGATTCTCCAGGCAAGAACACTGGAGTGGGTTGCCATTTCCTTCTCCAGTGCATGAAAGTGAAAAGTGAAAGTGAAGTCACTCAGCTGTGTCCAACCCTCAGCAACCCAATGGACTGCAGCCTTCCAGGCTCCTCCATCCATGGGATTTTCCAGGCAAGAGTACTGGAGTGGGGTGCCATTGCCTTCTCCGTTCAGTTGCTAAGTCATATCCAATTCTTTTAGACCCCATGGACTGCAGCATACCAGGCTCCTTTGTCCTCCACTATCTCCCAGAATTTGCTCAAATTCATGTCCACTGAGTTGGTGACACTATCTAACCATCTCATCTTCTGCTGCCACCTTCTCTTTTGCCTTCAATCTTTCCCAGCATCAAGGTCTTTTCCAAGGAGTTGGCTCTTTGCATCAGGCAGCCAAAGTATTCGAGCTTTAACTTCAGCATTGCACCACCCAAAACAGCATCTTTTCTCCCCTAGCTGCAAGCCTACCCAATCTAAAAAAGGAAGAAGTATGAACTGCTAATAGGAAAGAAAACTTTGTTAAAGGAGGCAGACAACATTAAAAGGAGGGGAAGAAATGCAAGGCCTTGCTATCACAATCAATTGTAGAATGTATCCCCTGGTAATGGAGAGACCCAGGTGGCCCCAATCTTCACAACTCCTGGACAGTCTGTCTAAGACCTTGCCAAGCCCAGGGCGCCACAGGCAAACCGCAGTGACTGTGGCCAGCAGAACCAACCACATCCGACCCTGACATGGGCCCGAACACGTGCACCAGGACTGAAAGAAAGAATGCCAAGGGAGCAGGCGAAAGAAAAGAAAGGCCCCGTAGCAGAAGTGGGGGAGCCCAGTTAGGAAATTAGCCAAGAGCATGACGGACACACGAAAACAGAATAGACATGAAAATCTGGCAGAAAAAAAAAAAAAAAAAACGGCAAAGCAAAGAAAACTGGCGAAAATAAACGCCATCCAAAAACACAACAAAACATTTTTTAGAAGTTTATTTTACCTAGAATTAATGACAGGAAAACCCCATAAACGTGGTGCAAAATGTTTAATGCCCCATTGAATGCCAACATTATGCCATTCATCTGTCCTTGCAGGTGTATTATTTCTAGTCCTCAGGATGAAAAGCAAAGTTGCTTTCCACATCTTTTATAGTACTTAAAAATACATATTTCCAGGGCTTTATTGCCAAAGGTCCCGCTTTCTTCCAGAACCCACAATAACTAATCATGTTACTGCCACCAAGTCTAGGAATTGGAATTAATAGTTGGTGGGAGGGTTTACTTCCATCCTGTGAGTGATCTTTGCTTTAACGACCCTTAGAGTTAGTGATTTCTCCTAAATATTTATTTCTCCCCAAGGGAAAGATTTCTCTAAGAACTTTCTCTCTGCCCTAAATATTCACAATTCTTGATCTGTTTTTCTTCTATTTGTCCACTTAGAGTTTTTGCTGGAATCAATTTTATTAATTTCCTTCTGAAAATTAGCAAGTCAGAGTAAATCACAGGGAGCATTTTCCTCTCTACTATGTGAATCAACCTCCCTCTCCTTTCTCTATATTTCTCTCAACTCTAGGTCATCAAGGCCTAGATTGACTCTACTTTTCCCCCACAACTTCTCTTCAATTAAAAAAAAAAATGTAAAGATGAGAAAGACAAAGAAAGAGCAAGAAGGAAGAAAGAAAGGGAGGAGGAGAGAAAGGACAGTTTAACTCAATTTTTAAAATATTACCATTTAAACATTGCAGTCAACAGCTACACCTCCACCATTTTTCTAAGAATTTCCACCTTTACATTCAGAAAGCTTTTATTATATTGAATGATGTTATCCAACATTGCTTTGAATCTCTCCAGTCCACCATCAAATTGACTGGGAAAAACTTCTGGTATTGCCAGCCTTCTTCCAGGACTCCTGTTCAAATTTTTGGATTAACTAAACCATGGTCAAACTTAGATGTTAAAGCCCACAGCAACTACCGGATCTATGGGTCCATGAGCTTCGGTAGGTCATTTAAACTTTCTGCATCAAAATGTCCTCCTCTGCAAAACGGGAGTGCTAAACTAAATTATCCATAATATTCTTTTAAACTGTTACATCTCACTTGTATGCTATTTCTCAACTTCCATTTTATGTTATGAAAACACAATATTCATCAGTTATTCAAGGACTCTATCTCACAATTTTAAAAGGAATAAAAAATAAAACAAAATAAAATAATAAAGACTTTATTAAGCCCTAGAATTTGCTTCCAGATCTCCAAGCCTGGAGATGCCCTTCGAGGCATTCAGCAGTCTTTGTCGTTTTTGTTGTTCAGTTGCTAAGTTGCATCTGACTCTTTGGAACCCCACTGACTGCAGCACACCAGGCTTCCTTGTCCTTCATTATCTCCTGGCGTGTGCTCAAACTCATGTCCATCTAGTCATATAGCCAGCCATCTCATTCTCTGCTACCCACTTCTCCTCTTGCCCTCAATCTTTCCCAGAATCAGGGTCTTTTCCAATGAGTCGACTCTTCCCATCAGATGACCAAAGTATTAGAGCTTCAGCTTCAGCATCAGTTCTTCCAATGGTGTTCTCATTGGCTGTTCTGGTGGCAATTGGCTTGTTAACTGACTTTTATCGCATGTTTTCACGACAATCTTGAGACTCCTTAGAGCAAATTGCAATGGCAAATCATGTTATCCAATTGGCAGTAAAGAAACACAGATCTCAGGCTCCAGAGGAAAGGCCACCTCCTTAATTCCTGCCTGATGAAGAGAAAAGAGTCCTCAGAAGGTTAAGTGACTTATGCAATTGGACAGAGCCAGACAGTCTCTGCGACAGGGTCCTAGACACAGAGCACTTGCCTCTTCGGACAGCGTTCAATTCTCCCAGCCACACTTCTTCCCCGAGTGCTTTTTAATCTGGCAGGATCCACAAATAAAGGAAATTGTGGTTTTCACATCATGATCAAGATTATTTTTCCACTGTGAATAATAAAAGCAGAGTAACCCATTCGTAGCTTCAAAATGTTCCCCTTCCAGCCCGCATTGTTTATTCCTTGGGTTTTCAACAACTTTTACTTCAAAATGTCAGTTTTGAATGTGTTTGCATAATTCTGCATTTTATTTCAGGATTCTCTGTCATAACCATTCATTTCCCCCCACTGGCTAAGTTGTTGAAAAAGAAAACCGTGTTTCGAGGCCAGTCCAATCCTACAATTTAAAAGCTGGCAGGATCCGTCTCCCTTTTCTCCCCTGGGAGGATTAATTTGCTTCTTTTTTATTCTCAAAGTTTTATGATTCCAAATAAAGGACATAATGGTGCCATTGAGAGTTGGGGAACTGTGGAAGATAAATAGCCTATGTGGGAACCGCTTGAAATGAAAATCGAAGTTTTGGGGAAGAAGGTGGGAAGAGTGGAGACGGGTTTTTTTTTTTATCATGTGAGTGTGGCCTGTTAATGATAAAGGAAATTTCCTCCTTCTAATGAGTCTTGCCTTTATAGACTGAAGTGAGGGCAAATGGTTCCATTTGTATCATAAATGTAAAGAAGCTGAAATCGTACTCCCAAGAATGTAGTATGTTTAATTTTGAAGTTGGGGGAGCAACCGTTAAAAATAGATTTTTTTTTAATTCCCTGAGACCTGCAACACCAGAGTCTGGGCTTTGACTCTTGATTTGTTTGCCTGAACACTGAAACATTTAAGAAACATGTTAAAATCATCGGCAGGAAACTAAGTGACCAAGGGAAGTAATTTGAATACATTCTTTTGGTCGAGTTCACCTTAATTAGCTCCCAACTTGGTGAGAGCCATCTGTGTGATGATCCATTAATCCCATTATGTTAAGAGCCCAATTCATCATCAAAGAGTTTTTCCAAAGGACGCTTTGGAATTTTACAAAATAAATTGGACTAATATTATTAACATCCAGGAGTTTATAGTTAAGGTCAGCGCAGTAGACATTTATTGACCAGGCACTGTGTGCAAAGCACGGAGGAGCAGTGGGACCGGTCAGGACATGTTTCCACCCTCACGGAGCATAAAGCAGCACGTCCCTTCATTATTCAGTAGTCTCACTGTGAGTTCAGGACCCCAGGAGGGGTTCATTCCACTGCAGACATTTCACAGTACAGGCCACAGCTCAACTGGCCCTAAAACAATGAGACTCATACAACAGTGATTTAATGCACATCTGATTACATGGTACCATTGTTTATACTCTTTAGCTCCCCTGCACTCCCCACCCCCCGCCACACACACTGAATTAAATCTCTTATAGAGTCCAAGTTTGTTTGTCACCTTACAACAGGCTAATTAATTGAGAGACAAATTGTTGGGGCCAGGAACAGTAATTTTATTCAGAAAGCCAGCAGACCAAGAAGATGGTGGACTAGTGTCCCAGAGTTCTAACTCTGATCCGAGTTAGAATTCAGGCTTCTTTTATACTAAAAAAGGAGGGATGTGGCAGGTTGTTGCAAACTTCTTGGTGTTGGAATCCTTTGTTCTCGCAGCTGTCTATCAGGTCAGGACATTCCTGTAAATCTCCAACAAGACAAATGAGAATTTTTTTTTGCAGGGGAGGGGTCTCCAAAATCACCACAGATGGTGACTGCAGCCAAGAAATTAAAAGACACTTGCTCCCTGGAAGGAAAGTTATGACCAACCTAGACAGCATATTAAAAAGCAGGGACATTACTGTGCCAACAAAGGGCTCTCTAGTCAAGGCTATGGTTTTTCCAGTAGTCATGTATGGATGTGAGAGTTGGACTATAAAGAAAGCTGAGTGCCGAAGAATTGATGCTGTTGAACTGTGGTATTGAAGAAGACTCTTGAGAGTCCCTTGACAGCAAGGAGATCCAACCAGTCCATCCTAGAAGAAATTGGTCCTGAATAGTCATTGGAAGGACTGATGCTGAAGCTGAAACTCCAATACTTTGGCCACCTGATGCAAAGAACTGACTCATTGGAAAAGACCCTGATGCTGGGAAAGATTGAAGGCAGGAGGAGAAGGGGACAAGAGAGAATGAGATGGTTGGATGACATCACTGACTCAATGGACATGAGTTTGAGCAAGCTCCAGGAGTTGGTAATGGACAGGGAAGCCTGGCATGCTGCAGTCTATGCTATGCTATGCTAAGTCGCTTCAGTCATGTCCGACTCTGTGCGACCCCATAGACGGAAGCCCACCAGGCTCCCCCATCCCTGGGATTCTCCAGGCAAGAACACTGGAGTGGGTTGCCATTTCCTTCTCCAATGCATGAAAGTGAAGACTGAAAGTGAAGTCGATCAGTCGTGTCCAACTCTTAGGGACCACCCCATGGACTACAGCCTACCAGGCTCCTCCTATGGGGTCACAAAAAGTCAGACATGACTGAGCAACTAAACTGAACTGAACTGAATTCTGCAACTTTTTATCTTTATATGAATGAAAAACTGTTACCTTTAAAGGTCAGAGCCTTGAGAATGGGCTATCCTGTATATTTCAGGCTGTGGGCAACATTCCAAGCCAGGCTTCAGCAATATGTGAATCTTGAACTTCCTGATGTTCAAGCTGGTTTTAGAAAAGGCAGAGGAACCAGAGATCAAATTGCCAACATACGCTGGATCATGGAAAAAGCAAGAGAGTTCCAGAAAAACATCTATTTCTGCTTTATTGACTATGCCAAAGCCTTTGACTGTGTGGATCACAATAAACTGTTAAAAATTCTGAAAGAGATGGGAATGCCAGACCACCTGACCTGCCTCTTGAGAAATCTATATGCAGGTCAGGAAGCAACAGTTAGAACTGAACATGGAACAACAGACTGGTTCCAAATAGGAAAAGGAGTTCATCAAGGCTATATATCATCACCCTGCTTATTTAACTTATATGCAGAGTACATCATGAGAAACACTGGACTGGAAGAAACACAAGCTGGAATCAAGATTGCTGGGAGAAATATCAATAACCTCAGATATGCAGATGACACCACCCTTATGGCAGAAAGTGAAGAGGAACTCAAAAGCCTCTTGATGAAAGTGAAAGAGGAGAGTGAAAAAGTTGGCTTAAAGCTCAACGTTCAGAAAACGAAGATCATGGCATCTGGTCCCATCACTTCATGGGAAATAGATGGGGAAACAGTGGAAACAGTGTCAGATTTTATTTTTCTGGGCTCCAAAATCACTGCAGATGGTGATTGCAGCCATGAAAGTAAAAGATGCTTACTCCTTGGAAGGAAAGTTATGACCAACCTAGATAGCATATTCAAAAGCAGAGACATTACTTTGCCAACAAAGGTCCATCTAGTCCAGGCTATGGTTTTTCCAGTGGTCATGTATGGATGTGAGAGTTGGACTGTGAAGAAGGCTGAGCCCAAAGAATTGATGCTTTTGAACTGTGGTGTTGGAGAAGACTCTTGAGAGTCCCTTGGACTGCAAGGAGTTCCAACCAGTCCATTCTGAAGGAGATCAGCCCTGGGATTTCTTTGGAAGGAATGATGCTAAAGCTGAAACTCCAGTACTTTGGCCACCTCATGCGAAGAGTTGACTCATTGGAAAAGACTCTGATGCTGGAAGGGATTGGGGGCAGGAGGAGAAGGGGATGACAGAGGATGAGATGGCTGGATGGCATCACTGACTCAATGGACGTGAGTCTGGGTGAACTCCGGAAGTTGGTGATGGACAGGGAGGCCTGGCGCGCTGCGATTCATGGGATCGCAAAGAGTCGGACACGACTGAGCGACTGAACTGAACTGAACTGAGGCAACATTCTTAACTTGTAGCAAGAATAGAACACAGAGGTTAAAGTAAAAGGTGTCAGATTTCTTCTCCATATTACAAATCTAATTCCTTACCCTTGACTTTAGGACCCCTACATACCCTGGGCCTTCCCTAGTTCTTTGACCAGATGTACCTCCTTGGCTCATACCTTTTCGGCCTCCCAGGCCTTTTGGCATTTCTCAACCAATCCAACCCGATCCTGCCCTTGGCTGCATCTCCAGATGGAGCACCTTCCTCTAAACCACATGACTGCCCCTTCCCTGGTCCCATCTCAGCTCAGGGAGATCGTCTCTGCCCATCCACCTTCATTCAGGTCTTCTCTTCACCACCACCATCTTTCCCATCACCCAGCTTCACTTTCTTCATAACATTTATCATACTCAAAACTTATCATCATTATTAGTTGTTTTACTTATTTACTATCTATCTCTCCCCTTGTCCTACTCCACAAAGTCAGCTCCACACAAATGGAGCTGACTTACTGCAATATCCCTTGCACTGGGGCAGAGCTTAGGCACTTGCTTAATATTAGTGAATGAATGAGTAAATCGATCAATGGATGAAAATTAAAAGATCAAAGCTAGGTCATCCTTAGGGGGGTGGGAGATGGGGTGAAATGAACAGACACAGAGGTGAAGTTTGGGTGGGAGAACTAACAGCAATGTGCCTTAGTAGAAAGGCGGTGGCTTTGAAAGCCACAATTCACTCTCCAAACGTTCAACAGCTTGGCTTCTAAGAATCAAAGTTCAAGATGGTAAATCATTCAGGGTCTCTGCTCCCCCTCCATATCCACCAAAATGCACACTGCACACAAGATCAAGTGCTTGTATCTTGTCATTATCTCCCTTACACATCCAATAAATATTTGCTGAGACATGGCTCCCTCCAGCAAATGGATCCACAGTCTCTAGCGCCAGGTTTTACAATCTTCTCACAGGGGAAAGAGACCATCCACAGAAACGGAAAGCCCTGAAAAGAACCACTTGTTCCTTCCTAAGCATGGGCGAGAGAGGCTATAACTTTAAAATGTGTGGTTTCTGTCCTGTGCACTGTGGTGGACAAGCCCATCTTTAAATGTATCCAAAAATGTCAGCTGTCACATTTAAGGGCAGACATCCAGCCCCGGCCGCCCTGCAAAGGTGGGCGTGTTATCAGAAGGCCATCACGGAGCACTTAATGGACCTCTGCTCCTAAATAAACACGGCGGGGGATACAGGGTGCGGCCTTACCTCCCCGTTGTTTGTGTGTTCCTGTCAGACTAGTCAATTTCATTGGCCTGGGACGTTACATTTACTTCTTGGAATATGAGATTGCACAGATCTGCCTTCATGGGCACTGGTGGCTAAAATGGGAACAGCTTAATGAATCACAAGTCAGATTCTGTATATAAAGTCCACATCACGAGGGGATAGCAGGGCCTCTGCTCAGCATGGGAAGATTTATCTTCCCTGGGTGAGACCATGACCCCATGGCCCCCTCACCCTCCTTTCACACCAGTTAACAGTTATCTCACTCCCTAAAGGGTCCACGGCATCTTATTTGGAGGCCCTTTAAAATCTGGAGCCAGATTATGCTTCAAGTGTCTAAGTGATGTTTGAATTGCCCTGGTCACATTGAAGCGCCACTTTAACTCTTTCAGGTGAGAGGAGACAATTTCACAGAGATGGGCTGAATTAGGAAGAGTGTGTGGTCACTGTCTTCGCCACTGAAGTCCACATACCTGACTGGCTTGAGAGCACTGTATTCATGTCGCTATTATCCCTCAGCCAGGTGAGCTTAGAGGTACAAAATTTCGTGCATTTAGGGCAGCCCACCCACCCCGTCGCCTCCCAGCCACCCTCTGACGTCTACCACTCCCTCCTTACAGACCTTTTCTTTGGTGCTAGTCATTCAACAGAAGTACACTCAGCCGCTAAAAGGAACAAAATTAGGCCATTTGTCGAGATGTGGATGGACTTAGAGTCCATCATATACAATGAACTAAGAAAGAGAAAAACAAATATCATATATTAACGCATACACGTGGAATCTAAAAAAATAATGGTACAGATGAACCTATTTCCAGGGGAGGAATAGAGACATAGAGGTAGAGAACAGATACGCGGATGCAGGTAGGGAAGGGGAGGGTGGGATGAATTGGGAGATTAGTATTGACATATACACACTATTATGTGTAAAATTGGGCTTCCCAGGTGGCATTAGTGGTAAAGAATCCATCTGCCAATATAGGAGACATAAGAACCACAAGTTCAGTCCCTGGGATGGGAAGGTCCCCTGAAAGAGGGCATGGCAACCCAGTCCAGTATTCTTGTCTGGAGAATCCTATGGACAGAGGGCTACAGTTCATAGCATTGCAAAGACACAGCTGAAGCAACTTAGCACACATATGTGTAAAATAGATAGCTAATGGGAACTTGATATTAAGCAGAGGAAGCTCAGCTCAGTGCTCTGTGAAGATTCAGTTCATTGTACAGAAAAAACTAACATAACATTGTAAAGTGATTACATTTCAATTTTTTTTAAAGTACAGCTGATTGGGATCATCTGTTATTACACCTTAATGTGAATATATCCTTCCAAGTTTTAGGTGTCAGAAGACGTGAATCAGAGTCTGCCAATGTCCTTCCAACCCAGTGAGCCCGAGTCCACAAGAACATTTCAAGGTCCCTTGCTTCTCATCCCTCTGTCTGTGGCCAAATCCCCACTCCTTTCCCCTAGAACTGTGGTAACAAACTTAATAGACTTTGCTACAAAGCGTATCAGACACACACCTCATTTTCCAATCTCTCTACTTGTGTCCAGGCCACTCTGCCTGGCAGGAAAGGAGGTCTCCCCACCCCATATCCAGCTATTCAAATTTACCCCAAAGATGCCTCACTCCTAAAGACTCCTTATTTAGGGGAGATTCTCTTTAAGGTTCTCTCCTAAAGGCAGTGGAAGAGGAGCCCACTTCCAGTGGGAATTCTGAATGTCGAGATCTACAAGAAAGAGTCTTTTATTTCCCTTGATGAGCTTTGCCTAGAATTTTCTTTCCCTCGCCCCTTTTTTCCATGAAAGGCATGAGAATCCTAAGGTAAGGGGATGCCCCTAGGTCTAAAAGAACCAAGATGACTGCTTCCATTTTTTTCTTGAAACACAAACTTCAAGCCTAATTTCTCTTTGGCATCATTTCTAAGAGCAATATTTCTTTACTTACCAAAAAAAAAAAAGAAAGCATAAGAATATAATAAAAGGCATCTGACAGTCAGCTTCCATCAGGGAGATAAAAAGGAACGGTGGAGCTTCCCTGGGGACTCAGTGGTAAAGAATCCACCTGCCAGTGCAGGAGACACGGGTTCAATCCCAGATCTGGGAAGACCCCTAATGCCATGGAGCAACGAAGCCCACGTGCAGTAACTCTTGAGCCTGTGCTTTAGAGCCTGGGAGCCTCAACTACTGAAGCCCACACGCCCTAGAGCCTGTGCTGTGCAACAAGAGAAGCCACTGCAGAGAGAGGCCCGTGTACCATTACGAGAATAGCCCCTTCCCGCCACAACTAGAGAAAAGCATGGTCATGAAGAGCCAGGGCAGCCAAAAATAAATAAATAAAACTACAAAATATTTTTTTAAAAAAGGAAATGGTGGGATTTAGGGCTTCCTGGAGAGCACTTTTCCCTTTAAATGGAGCAGACACCATTCAGTTCCAGTCAATTCATACCAAAGAGGAAAAGAAAAATTAAAGAAGCCCCCAAAACCCATTTTATGGAGAAATATCCTGATTCGTAAATGTCAATTTAAATAGTTTTTTTAAATGTAGGTCAGTGTGCAACTGTGCCTCAGAGAGATATTAGGAAATGAATTTAAGTTATTTCCTAAAATGTATTTTATGACGCTACGAATCTCTTAGGTGTTTTACATCCTGTGGTTCTTTAGGTGTAGAGAACAGTGATATTAATACTGAAACAAACTCAATCTATGATCTATATTAAGATGCTCTGTGAATTTCTAAGAGAAACTAGGGGGCAAGTTTCCTTAGTATCCATGACGATGAGATCTTTTCTTCCAAGATCATCTCAAGGGGCTGCTGAGCCACGGAACAAGCTTGTGAGGTGCTGGCCCAGGGAAAGGGGATCTCAGAAGCTGCCCAGGCCACTCAACTTGCTGGGCTCGAGGCACAAAAGAAGGCTTTGTGATCCACACAGTCCCAGCCCAGCACCCCAGGAGACTGCTCTGAGGTGTGGGGATAAAGCCCTTTCTGGTAATAAAGCATTTGCTAGGCCTTGCACATCTGTCTCCTGTGGGAGCCTCACGCTGGGACTCCAATAGGGCTTTCCTTCTTATCACAATAAGCATTCAGTGCAGGAGAAAACAGATACATGGACACACACATCGTCTTGCAACACTTCTATTTTTGGAGGAAGGCAGAGGTACAGATAGAAAAATGCAGAAAGGTAAGACAATTGTTTTAACCAACGTTTGGGCTTCCATGGTAGCTCAGTTGGTACAATCCACCTGCAATGCCAGAGACCCCAGTTTGATTCCTGGGTCAGGAAGATCTGCTGGAGGAGGGATAGGCTACCCACTCCAGTATTCTTGCACTTCCCTTGTGGCTCAGCTGGTAAAGAATCCACCTGCAATGTGGGAGACCTGGGTTCAATCCCTGGGTTGGGAAGATCTCCTAGAGAAGGGAAAGGCTACCCACTCCAGTATTCTGGTCTGGAGAATTCCATGGACTATATAGTCCATGGGGTCTCAAAAAGTCGGACACGACGGAGCAACGTTCACTTTCACTTTTCACTTGTGCGAAATATCACAGGAAGGAGGGAGCTCCCCAGACCTGGAAATCAAGAAAGTCTTCAAGAGCTAGCCAGACAGATGGTCAAGGGCACCAGTGTTCCAGAAAGGGAAAGCCATACACCAGTGGTGCTCAACCAAGGGCAAGTTTGCTCCCCCAAGGGGCATTTATTTGACTATGTCTTGATACATCTTTGCTTGTCACAGTGGGGGCAGATGCACTTGATATCAGCATCTAGTGGGTAGAAGTCACACAGAGCAGCCACAACAGCATAGATTTATCTGTCCCAAATGTGTTACAAGAATACATGTGTGTCTTTGTGTCTCTAATTTCCCCTACACCTAATGTCCCAAATTTCAGTAATGCTGAGGTTTGAGAAGCAATGGCACCCCACTCCAGTACTCTTGCCTAGAAAATCCCATGGACGGAGGAGCCTGGTAGGCTGCAGTCAACGGGGTCACTAAGAGTCGGACACGACTGAGTGACTTTACTTTCACTTTTCACTTTCATGCATTGGAGAAGGAAATGGCAACCCACTCCAGTGTTCTTGCCTGGAGAATCCCAGGGATGGGAGAGCCTGGTGGGCTGCCATCTATGGGGTCACACAGAGTCGGACACGACTGAAGCGACTTGGCAGCAGCAGCAGCCATAGGCAAAGCACAGAGGTGTGAGGACAGGTTAACCTGGGGATCTGCAAGCATCTGGGGCTTCCCTGGTGGCTCAGTGGTAAAGCACCTGCTTTCCAGTGCAGGAGACTCGGGTTTGATCATTGGGCCAAGAAGATCCCCTGGAGAAGGGAATAGCAACTCACTCAGACTGCAGTCCCTGGGGTCATAAAGAGCTAGACTGCTGCTGTTGCTAAGTGGCTTCAGTCGTGTCAGACTCTGTGTGACTCCACAGACAGCAGTCCACCAGGCTCCCCCATCCCTGGGATTCTCCAGGCAAGAATACTGGAGTGGGTTGCCATTTCCTTCTCCAATGCATGAAAGTGATAAGTGAAAGTGAAGTTGCTCAGTCGTGCCCGACTCTTAGCAACCCCAAGGACTGCAGCCCACCAGGCTCCTCCGTCCATGGAATTTTCCAGGCAAGAGTACTGGAGTGGGGTGCCATTGCCTTCTCCGATAGAGACTTAGCTATTAAACAACAACTGAAAGCACCTGGAATTGCTAATGAGGGCTAGTAGACACCTGTCTCCCTCTCCTTCCACTCCCAAACTGAAAACTCCTTAAAGACATTGGCTTGTCTTACTGGTCTTTATATTTCTAGGGCCTAGGCAATGGTTAGTACAAAAGGAATAAATGAAATAGGTTTCCCAAGGAGCTTTGGTGATGAGAATAATGGGGGAAGACAGGTGTATTAAATCCCTATTATAGCCATAGCAAATTATCACAATGTGGTGGCTGAAAACAACAGAAATTTATGTTCTCACAGTTCTGGGGCTTAGAATATGAAATCAAGATGTTGGAAGTATTTTTCTTCCAGAAGTTTTCAGGATGAATCTTTTGTCTCTCCTCACTTCTCCTTGGCTTGAAGAAGCATAATTCCAAACTGTACCTTCATCTTCCCATGGATCTTCTCTCTATCTGTGTCTCTTCTTCTTCTGTCTCCTGTAAGGACATGTGTTGCTGGATTTAGGGTCCACTGGGTTAATCCAGGATGGTATCATATTGAGATCCTTAAATTAACTACACCTACAAAGACCCTTTTTCCAAATCAGGTCACAGTCATGGGTACTGAGAATTAGGACCTGAATGTAGTTTTGGGTTGAGGATGAGATGGTTGGATAACATCACCAATTCAAAAGACATGAAACTTGGGCAGACTCCGGAAGATGGTGAGGGACAGGGAGGCATGGAGTGCTGTGGTCCATAGGGTCACAAAGAGTCACCAACATGACTTAGGAACCGAACAACAACAACAAATAGTTTTGGGCTTCCCAGGCGGCACAGTGGTAAGGAATCCACCTGCAATGCAGGAGACACAGGTTCAATCCCTGGTTTGGGAAGATTTCCTGGAGAAGGAAATGGCAACTCATCCCAGTATTCTTGCTTGGGAAATCCCCTGGACAGAGGCGTCTGGTGGACTACAGACCATGGGGTTACAAAAGAGTTGGACGCAACTGAGCACCTACACAACAGCATTAATCCAGGATGGTATCATATTGAGATTCTTAAATTAACTACATCTGCAAAGACCCTTTTTCCAAACCAGGTCACAATCATGGGTGCTGGGAATTAGGACTTGAATGTAGTTTGGGGGGATCTACCATCCAAGGCACTACAATAGTGGGGTATATGCCTGGAAGGTAGAATGGGAAACAGGCATAGGAGGCGGGGAGTCAATCCTCCACCTGGGTCATCATTTCTCCAAGAGTTTTGGCCACTTAAGTTTCTCAGTGAGTAAGACAGCAATGTAAAATAGTAGGGGCATTTCATTTTCAAGTATAAAATATTTTTGACAGAAAACATGGGTACAAAATATTTTCAATGTTAAAAGAGTCTGTTAAGGAGAAACTTTGGAGTCAATAAAAACTCCACCAAATTCACATGATATCCCTAGATTTCAAGGCTCTGAAATCTGCTCTGGGCAAAGGTTCCGTCTGTGCTCTTGATGGAAAGCTTCATTTTCCTGGGAGCAGAGAGGAAAACTTGAGAAGCTCTCTGCAAAGCTCTAGAGCCGCAAAGTAGCTCAGTCTGAGCCGAGTCCCCAAAATAAGGAACACTGGGTCTCTGTTTTAAAATTGGCCCTGTCACCCTAAATTATCCCCACTTCTTGTCCTGACACAACTTCGAAAAGCTGCTGCTCAGGCGTGGACCCATCAAAGCTGCATCGGGGCGAGAGGGGCATATTTTAAAATGACAGATCTAAGAAGCAAGCCCTTGGCACTCTAAATGACTATATTATTTTAAAGATGGAAATGACTCCTGGAATACCCTGTAATCCAACATTTCTCAATAAGGCTCGTGTAATAAATTCTCCGCAGGTCTGAAGACCTGGTCCTGGGGTATGCAAGTGCATCCTGGAGCCTTATTGGAGAGAGAATTAAGTACCGCAGAGGGCAGGGGACCAAGGGAGCCTTTGAAGGTGACTCCAAGATCACGTCACCAAAGCAAGCATGGCTTTAGAAGAGGGGAGATGAATGGCGGATTTAATCGAGCTCCCCTTAGACCTCTAGTTGGTAAAGATGGATTCTCCCATTTTACACACATACTCTGGTTCCTTGTTCCTCTGCAAGACTGGAGGCTGGTTGGGAAGGTTTTCCACTGAATGACTTTCAATGTAATAATACTTAATACTTCTTTTGAAACAGTTTCCTCTTTTTCTGAATATTTTCATGGGACTGTAACCCATTTGTACATAAAATTGGTTGAAAGTGACATGTTGAAAAGTCCAGCAAACACTGCAGCACACTCTATTTTCAAGGAATATAAAATTGGGCTCTGTCTGACACCTTGAGTGCGCTTGTGAAAACAGAATGTCACATCTCAAAGGGTTTTTCTTGATAGCTTAAAAAAAAATAAAATAAAATAAACAGACCTCTCTAGGCAAACAGCCCCTTTGTACTCTAGTTTCCATGGAAACGCTGGCAATTGTATTTTTCATGGCATGGTCTTTTTCACTTGATTTTTAAAAGTCTGGCTTAGGCAGCTGACTTAGTGACCCTCGGGATTCAGGAAATAATCTTTATCAAGGAAGTCTATGATATTTTGATAGATATTCCAGATAGTACTCTTGCTGTCGACCTGGTTGAAGTAAAGATGTGTAATTGTTGTACACATTGGAGGAAGTAGATATCATTTTATCCTGAGCACTGCTATTATGGTAATCCATTTTAATCCAATGTCCCTTAAATTCGGGACCAAATATGTTTGAAAACTTCCTTAGAGAAGAATTCCCAAAAATATGTGTTGATAGTCCCCTCTCCAGGAGGTGGAGCTTAACTGCCTCTTGCCCTGTGTTCTGTTGAGAGTTACTGGATTCAGTGACTCACTTCCAAAGAATAGAGTGTAGAGAGGATTAAATCTTGACTTTATAATGAGAAAACTTGGTGGACACCATCTTAATCAAAAGGAAAGTTTAATATTCATCCTCAAGAAGTCACATGGGCCCCACATTCTCCCTGACATGACAAAAGGCGCATTTCACCTTTGAAGAATTCTTCTCCCAGTCTAACGATAGAACAAAAGAAAAAACATCAGACAAACTCCAATTGAGGGACATTCTACATAATGCTTGACTAGTAATCTTCAAACTTATCAAGACCATAAAAAAAGAGAAGTGACAGATGGTCATAGATCAGAAGAGACTAAAATATGATGATTAAACAAAATTAAATAAATAAACTTTTTAAAAGGCCGAAAAACAAAACAAAACAAAATTGATTTCCTGGATTCAATCCTGCAGTGGAAAAAAACACTATGGAAAAGTTAGCAAACTCCAAATAAAATCTGTAGGTCAGGAGAATAGTATTATACCAATGTGAATTACTCAATTTTGACAAAAGTATCATGCTTAACTGTTAAAGAAAGAGAAAATGGGTGAGGAATGTATGTGAACTTTCTGTACTATCTAAGGAATTTCCTTATAAATGTAAAATTATTTTAAAAATAAAAGTGTATTTTAAAAATAAAATAAATTAGTACAGTTTCAAAGTTTGAAAGAAAATGACCAAATAAAAAATAAGAGTAAGTGCTATCCTTTTGCGTAAAGAGGTAGACAACATTCTAGATAACAGTACTGAGACAGGATTAGAGAAGTGAACAACTAAGATGAAGACAGAAGCCACACAACTGGATACAAGGGTCTAAACCCTAAAGAAAAAAAATCAGATTTGGAAAAAAAAACACAAAATTAATGGGTCCTTAACTATGATTTACCGTCTGGTGGCTCAGGTAAAGCATCTGTCTACAATGTGAGAGACCTGGGTTGGGAAGATTCCCTGGAGAAACCCACTCCAGTACTCTTGCCTTGAAAATCCCATGGATGGAGGAGCTTGGTGCAGGCTACTATCCATGGGGTTGCAAGGAGTCAGGCACAACTGAGCAACTTCACTTCACTAACTATGATTGGAATCATAATCTTTGAAGAAGCTTTGTAAAAAATCAGATTCCTGAGTCCCACCTTCTTGATTCAAAAAATCGATAGATATAACAGTCGTGCACAGATATCATTGCCTCCCTGTGGTAAAGTACAGACTCTGAATGAAGTGACATATGTTTCCATTCCCTTTGAATCTTGCTGATAATGAGCTTCAACCAATAGAATGCAGCAAAAGTGACTCTACATAACTGTGATGATTAATTTTATATGTCAGTTTAATTGGGCTACTGGATGCCCAGACCCTTAGTTAAACATTATCCATAAAGATGTTTCTGGATGAGATTAACATTTGAATTGGCAAACCCAGTAAAGCAGATTGCCCTCCCTAATGTGGGTGGGCCTCATCCAATCAGGTGAAGACCTGAATAAAACAAAAATACTGACCCTTCCACGACCTTTCCCCTACCTCTGTTTATCCCCCTTTTGAATTTAATGGTGATAGGATATTTTAAAATTTTTTTTGTATTCTCTGTTAGTATGGAGGGGAGCATATTAGAGAGCAGCATTCTTTACTTCAATTGTGATATAATTGACATATAACATTGAGTAGGTTTAGGGTGTATGTGTTGATATTTGACACATTTAAATATCACATTATGATTCCCACAGTAGTATTAGCTAACACCTCTATAGTCACATAATTATTTCTTTTCTGTGGTAGAAACAATTAAGATTTATTTATTAAAGATATCAAAACTTTGCAATAATTTTTCCAAGTCTTTCCCCACCCCATTATTTGCATTTAATTTTATGTACTCAATTTCTCAAGTAGGAAATTTAAATGTTACATATGTTATGAAATTGGTATTCTTTCATGCTTGCAATTCTTCTCATTGTTTTATGATCATAGAACTATTACACATCTGAAGATTAGAGAGTTGCCTACATTTCCTTCTATTTTTCTATTTTATTTTTTGAGGTTTCATCAGCTGATGAATACATAGTCCATCTGGAACTTACTGTGATGTATGACTTCCACGGAAGTCCCCTATTTCATCCCAGATAGCCTGTTTCCTTGGTATTAAAGATCTATTTCTTTTCATTTGTCATGTTGAAAAAGATAATTTAAATTGAATTTTTAAATATTATGGAAATATAAAAATTAAATGATTCATACCAACAGCAAACCTGCTCTATAAAGAATAGTTAAAACTAGAATAGCCTCAAAAAAGCTAGTAGGCATCCAATAAATAAAAGATTTAAAAGCCTAAATACTCACAAAAGAAATATGTAAGAGGAACCTCAGATCTTTCACTTGCTAGCTGTGTGATCTTGGACAAGTTTCTTAACTTTCCTGTGCCTCAGTTTCCATCTCTACAAAATGATAATAATACTTATCTGAAAAGGTTTGAGATCAGTAGACACAAAACATATAAAGAACTCATTGTAGGACCTCAAATATCAGCTACAATAAATTTAAATTATAATTTTTTCCTTCTCCATCCTACTTTGAGATGTGTACATGCTTACACTTTTACACATATGCCAGGCTCTACATATTTGTTTATCTCCCTTCTGGACCAACAGTCTATAACGGCTGGCCTATCACTTTATTTTTGTATTCCTAGTTCCCATTTTGGCATCTAAAGTACATCAGGCCCTCAAATAATGTGTGTTGAATGAATAAATGGCTTTGAAATATCAAAGACGAATATCAATAAACTCAAGAGAATATCATCTGAGCTTAATACAAAAAGTTATTAAGTATAAGTGGCACCCCACTCCAGTACTCTTGCCTGGAAAATCCCATGGACGGAGGAGCCTGGTGGGCTGCAGTCCATGGGGTCGCCAGAGTCGGACAGGACAGAACGATTTCACTTTCACTTTTCACTTTCACGCATTGGAGAAGGAAATGGCAACCCACTCCAGTGTTCTTGCCTGGAGAATCCCAGGGATGGGGAAGCCTGGCAGGCTGCCGTCTATGGGGTAGTACAGAGTCGGACACGACTGAAGCATCTTAGCAGCAGCAGCAGTAGCAACAGGAAATAACCTGCTAAGCTTTAAAGTAATCAACAAACACCCAAACTAAGATCCATAGATGTGATTAGGTGATGCTAAAATATTTGGTTGACAGGTAAAAATGTACAAATGTGAGTGTGTGCACACACTGCCCTTTGCCTGCCAAATGAATTTTGGGCAATTGTGTTCTGATGTCACACTCTCCTCCCCATCCCCTCCTGAGAAGGAAGGGGCTCAGCCTGCAAGGCTGGGGGTGCAGAAAGGGAGACTGAAAGGGAAAAACGAGACCAGAAGGTGAGAAGGAATGAGGGGGAGGTTAGGACAATCCTCAGGCTTCCCAGCGGAGAAGGCAATGGCACCCCACTCCAGTACTCTTGCCTGGAAAATCCCATGGATGGAGGGGCCTGGTAGGCTGCAGTCCATGGGGTCACTAGGAGTCAGATATGACTGAGCGACTTCACTTTCACTTTTCACTTTCATGCATTGGAGAAGGAAATGGCAACCCACTCCAGTGTTCTTGCCTGGAGAATCCCAGGGACGGGGAGCCTGGTGGGCTGCCTTCTATGGGGTCGCACAGAGTCGGATACGACTGAAGTGACTTAGCAGCAGCAGCAGCAGGCTTCCCAGACGGTGTGGTGGCAAAGAATTTGCCTGCCAATGCAGGAGACACGAGAGACTCGGGTTCAATCTCTGCATCAGAAAGATACCCTGGAGTGGGAAATGGCAACCACTGGAAAATCCCCGGTGGACAGAAGACTCTGATGGGCTACAGTCCCTGGAGTCACAAACAGTTGGATACAACTGAGGGATTGAGCCCAGCACAGCACAAAGAGAGCATGGGCAAGAGAGAGGAAGAAGGAAAAGACAGAGCACAGAGGTATTTTTTAAAGAAATTGAAGAAGCTCCACGGTGGCTGGAAAGTTGAATTCCAGGTAGGAATTGAGGGGAAAGGGAAGAGTCTAGATGGGTGAAGAGAATAATGGCATGAATAGACTTCAAGGCCACAGCTGGTAAGTTGAAACTTTTATTCCCACTTCCCTGATCTCTGGGTGTTAGATTGAACACCAATGGCCAATGATTTAATCAGCCATGCCTTTATAATCAAGCCTCCATAAAACCCAAAGTGACAGGGTTTGGAGAGTTTCCAGGTTGGTAAACCAGAATGCCTTCAATCTTTTCCAGCCTCAGGGTTTGATGCTGGGAAAGACTGAAGGCAAAAGGAGAAGGGGGCAGCAGAGGATGAGAAGGTTAGATAGCATCACCAACTCGATGGACATGAGTTTGAGCAAACTCCAGGAGGTGGTGAAGGACAGGGGAGTCTGATGTGCTGCAGTCCCTGATATCACAAAGAGTCAGACACAACTTAACAGCTGGACAATAAACCAGAATGCCTCTACATGCCAATATTCTGGTTCCTAACTCCACAATGATAGAATCTCCTTGTTCATGGTGGCTCAGATGGTAAAGAATCCACCTGCAATGGAGGAGATCCAGGATAGATCTCTGGGTTGGGAAGGTCCCCTGGAGAATGGAATGAAAACCCACTCCAATATTCTTGCCTGGAGAATCCCATGGACAGAGAAGCCTGATAGTCTATAGTCCATGGGGTCACAAGAGTTAGACACAACTGAGTGACTAAGAATACATGCATGCTAGTGAGTAAACAGGTTTCCTGAGTTCTATGAGATGCTCTAACAAATTAATTGAATCCGAGAAAGGGGTCATGGCAAACCTCCAATTTAAAGCTATTTAGTCAGAAGTGCAAGGGACAACCTGGATTTAAGAAAGTAGTTTTTCCCTGGTGGCTAAGACAGTAAAAAGTCTGCCTGCAATGTAGGAAATCCGGGTTCAATCTCTGGGTTGGGAAGATCCCCTGGAGAAGAAAAACCCACTCTGGTATTCTTGCCTGGAGAATCCCACGGACAGAGGAGCCTGGAGGGTTATAGTCCATGGTGTCGCAAAGAGTTGAATACGACTGAGCAACTAACACATTTGTGGAACTGAGTTATTACCCTGTGGAATCTGACTCTCTCTTTCCACATAGATAGTGTCAAAATTGAGTTGAACTGCAGGACACCCATCTGGGATCAGAAAATTGTTTGGTGCTGTGGAAAAACCCACACAGATTGGAGTCGGGTGCAGAACCTTTAAAAGGGATTATGGAAGAATCACTGTGTATCTGAAAATGAACACTTTGAAAACCAGGTTTCTATTTTTTAAATCACACTCCTGTGTACTTCTAGTTAGCCCCATTGGGATATCACTGTTATTAAACAGTACTATATTTTTCTATAAATTGGGAAATTTGAGGTTTAAATTCACAGAGAAATTTTATTTGCCAACCCTCAACTAGTAAGTGCCAGGCCTGCCACAATAACAATATTGTAAGTTTGGTCTCCATTCAATGAATTTGACCCTGAAGACAAGTGAAATGAAAGTCTTCTGTACTGAAATAATCTGGCCCCTTCATTCTCAAGATTTGAGGTTCCAGGTAATTTTCTGTGTAGATTTGGCCTGAAAATACAAAGGAAAAGTTCAACCAGGGACACAGCATCTCTTTGGCCGAACCCTGCAGGGACGTTTGCCTTGACCATACATTTTTTTATTGTCCAGTTAAGTTTTGAGTAATTCAGCTGATGGGATTTTCAGCTCTGCCCATGGGCTGTGACTCATTTCACCATCAAATTAACAACTCTTTTGGAAAATATTTTTTCATGACTTGGCCAAAACTTTCCATGGCTTAATTTCATCCCTTTCTTCCCAGAGAAACTCTTTGAACACGTCCAATGATTGCACACTTCAGAAGAGCCTTTATTTCTCATCAAAGCAGATGCCTGACCAACCTACTGATGTCAGCTTCCTCAGCCCCTCTCCCTGATCCCTTAACCTTCCCTCTATAGCATCTAATCAACTCTTTCTCTTCTACTAAAGTGGCTTTACAGTATCTTGAACCAACCAGCTCATGGACTTAAAAGTCTTTAGGCAGAAAAGAAAAGATGCACCAGAATGGAATGTCCAGAGACCTGGGCTCTTTCTCTGTTCCTCTAATAAAAGTGAGATTTCAGCCAAATTGCTTTTTCTTTCAACTTTTTCATCCATAAAACAGTGAGACAAATGACTCTATGGTTGTTGTTCTTCAATTGCTAAGTGGTGTCCACAACACTGCGACCCTATGGACTGCAGCACACCAGGCTTCCCTGTCCTCTCTATCTCCCAGAGTGTGCTCAAACTCATGTCCACTGAGTTGGTGATGCCATCCAACCATCTCACCCACTGCTGCCACCTTTTCCTTTTGACTTCAATCTTTCCCAGCATCAGGGTTTTTTCCCAGTGAGATGACTCTTCACATCAGGTGGCCAAAGTTTTGGAGCTTCAGCTTCAGCATCACTTCTTCCAATGAATATTCAGGGTTGATTTCCTTTCGGATTGACTAATTTAATCTCCTTGCTGTCCGTGGGATGCTCAAGAGTCTTCTCCAACACCACAGTTTGAAAGCATCAATTCTTCAGCACTCAGCCTTCTTTATGGTCCAACTCTCACATTCGTACATGACTACTGGAAAACCATAGCTTTAACTATATGGACCTTTGTCGGCAAAGTAATATCTCTACTTTTTAACACTCTATCTACGTTTGTCATAGCCTTCCTTCCAAGGAGGGTGTATTTTAGTTTCATGGTTTCAGTCACCACCCACAGTGATTTTGGAGCCCAAGAAAATAAAATCTGTCACTGTTTTCACTTTTTCCCCTTCTATTTCCCATGAAGAGATGGGACCGGATGCCATGATCTTAGTTTTTTAAATGTTGAGTTTTAAGCCAGCACTTTCACTCTCCTCTTTCACCTTCATCAAGAGGCTCTTCAGTTACTTTTTGCTTTCTGTCATTAGATAAAACTAAAGAGCTCAATCTATTCAGATGAATATGAAACAGGAGACAAGCTTATCTACATGAGTCTGAGTAAACTCCGGAAGTTGGTGATGGACAGGGAGGCCTGGCATGTTTCAGAACATGGGATCGCAAAGAGTCAGACACAACTGAGTGACTGAACTGAGCAGAAGTCAAGCAGCAGTCATGGCATGATATAGATATAGATATGAGAACCCTGTGAGGTAGAGTTACAGGGTTCTGTCCATGAGATATCAGTGGACAGTGTTTCAATCAAAAATTTCCTCAATTAACACTGCATAATAAGCCAACCCAGAAGGAAGTGGCTACTATCAGTAAGCTTGTATTCTCATGCTCCTGGATCCATAAGTCAGCTGAGTCAACTCTACTTTATACCATGGGTGATATGGACTTGACTGCAGGCCACAGGTAAGACTTGGGCCTCCTCTACATGTCTCTCATCTTAACTGAGCCCTCTCTTTCATGATAAATGCAGCCAAGAGCCAAGCCAAAGTACACAAGCACATTTAATGTCTGCTTATGTTCCATCCTCTGGTATCCCATTGGCCAAATTATGTTGCATGGCCAAGATCAAGATCAAAAGTCTAAGAAGGATACCCTGCCCACATCAGGAAAGGGGGGAAGAGAGGAGAGTGAATATTGCTGCAGTTATCAAATCATCACATTAAACTCTCCTTCCCTCGTTATCTTTTTTTTGACATTGTATACATATTTAAAATAGATGTATATATATATATGTATATATATAATATATGTATATACATATGTAAAATGTATATATATAATTACATATATTTAAATGGCATATTCAAAAGCAGAGACATTACTTTGCCAACAAAGGTCCGTCTAGTCAAGGCTATGGTTTTTCCAGTAGTCATGTATGGATGTGAGAGTTGGACTGTGAAGAAAGCTGAGTGCCAAAGAATTGATGCTTTTGAACTGTGGTGTTGGAGAAGACTCTTGAGAGTCCCTTGGACTGCAAGGAGATCCAACCAGTCCATTCTAAAGGAGACCAGTCCTGGATGTTCTTTGGAAGCAATGATGCTAAAGCTGAAACTCCAGTACTTTGGCCACCTCATGCGAAGAGTTGACTCATTGGAAAAGACTCTGATGCTGGGAGGGATTGGGGGCAGGAGGAAAAGGGGACAACAGAGGATGAGATGGCTGGATGGCATCATTGACTCGATGGACGTGAGTTTGAGTGAACTCTGGGAGTTGGTGATGGACAGGGAGGCCTGGCGTGCTGTGATTCATGGGGTCGCAAAGAGTTGGACATGACTGAGCGACTGAACTTAACTGACTGAAAATATATGTATATACATATATTTTATATATGTGTAAATATATACATATCCTTCAATACATATTTTTTCTCTCTGTGTGTGTGTGTGTGTGTGTTTAGTTGACTTGAAAATCGAATATGACCAGTTTTTAGAACACACAGTTTAGAAGGAAAAAATTCCTTAGGAAGTGATTGACGTGTCTTACAATTTTCAGGAGACCAAAAGAAAGCTATTCTGCGACTATGGTCAATTATGTAATAAATGTTAGAACTACACAAGGGCTTACTCTGTGCCAGGCAACCAATCCTAATCCTTTTCATTCATTGTCTCATTTAATCAAATTATCATTTAAACATCCCAGCTTGATGTTTTACCATATATAGGATACCATGAAAAGAATTACTCCTAAAAAAAATATCTTTCCAACTCACAGCATTTTAAGATATTGGCCTACAAACAGTTCTTCCTTATGCAACCAATTTAATCAGTGTTCACTAAATAGCTCTAAGTCTCAATTTTCACAGCAAAGGCTAAAATAAAGTATTATTACTCACATGTTTTAGATCAGGAAAGTGAAGAACAGAAATGATTCAATGTTAGCTCAAAAGTGAAGGAGCAGGGAGTAGAACCTAGATATGTCTGATGCCAAAGCCCATGACCTTCAAACTATATCATGTGTCCTTAGGTAACATTGAAACTGTGTATAATGTGTGCTTAATTAAAGTTTGTAGAATAAATAAAGGAAAGAGGGGAAATGGAAGGAAGGAAGAGAGGGAGGCAGGAAAGGATAAAAGAATTAAAAACCTTCCAAATTGGAGAACTGAGCACACTTGAAACAAATCCACAGTAACACAAGGCGATTCTAAGCTCTAAACTAAAGGAAAACAGGTATTTTTCTTCCCACAATGAAGTGTCCAATTAGTAGATCCACTCATTCAGTAAATAAACAGTACTACATCTTAGCACAAATCCCCAGTGGTAGGAGGGTAGGTCTGCCTGTGCCCTACCCTAGGAACTCAGCAGGGAGAGGTACCAGGGATGCCCAGCACACACAGCTGGCATAGAGGCTTATCACCCTCACCATGCTGTGCAAATGACCCCAAAGTCCCATTGCCTAAACATGGCACTCAAGTTCCTACACAGTTTGACCACAGCCTACTTTCTGTCTATATCCTCTTTCTGGCCCATAGTCTATCAGTACTCAACATCTCACCAGTCTTAGAATACACACCCCTTTCAAGCTCTGTGCCTTTGCACTGGTTCTTTTCTCTGCTTGGAATTCATCCCCTCCTCCCATCTCTGGCCTAGAGAATTCCATGGACTGTATACTCCATGGGGTCACAAAGAGTCAAACACGACTGAGCGATTGTCGCTTCCACTTTCTCATCTCTACTTTTTCTTCAGACTTTTTCTGACCCTTCTAATATCCAACCCAAGTTTCTCTGTGACACCATCCTCAGATTTCCCTGAGAGAATTAGTTCTTCCCTTAGTTTTGATCCTAGGCAACGTTTAAATGCCTCTAAGTTGCTTCAGTCGTGTCCAACTCTGTGTGACCCCATAGATGGCAGCCCACCAGGCTCCCCTGTGCCTGGGATTCTCCAGGCAAGAACACTGGAGTGGGTTGCCATTTCCTTCTCCAATGCATGAAAGTGAAAAGTGAAAGTGAAGTCCCTCAGTCGTGTCCGACTCTTCACGACCCCATGGACTGAAGCCTACCAGGCTCCTCTGTCCCTGGGATTTGCCAGGCAAGAATACTGGAGTGGGGTGCCATCACCTCAAATGCCTCTACCACAGTACTATCTTGGGTCACAGGATTACCAATCTATTAAAAGAAAATGAAAGTGAACTCGCTCAGTCGTGTCCGACTCTTTGCGACTCCATGGACTGTAGCCTACCAGGCTTCTCCATCCATGGGATTTTCCAGGCAAGAGTACTGGAGTGGGTTGCCATTTCCGTCTCCAGGTGATCTTCCTGACCCAGGGATCGAACCTGGGTCTCCAGCACTGCAGGCGGATGCTTTACCCTCTGAGCCACCAGTTGGTGCAAAAGTAATTGCAATTTTGCACTGTTGAAATTTGCCATTTGATGTTGGAATATATTCTTAAATAAATGTGGGTATGTTATATATCATTTTGATGCACATTTCTCGCTTTATATTTTGTTGCTAATGACATAATTTGCTGGGTTTATTTTATATTAATATGTATTTTAGACTGTGGAAATGATGTTAGACAAAAAGCAAATTCAAGCAATTTTCTTATTCGAGTTCAAAATGAGTTGTAAAGAAATGGAGACAACTCATAACATCAAGAAAGCCTTTGGCCCAGGAACTGCTAAGGAACGTACAGTGAAGTGGTGGTTCAAGAAGTTTTGCCAAGGAGATGAGAGCCTTGAAGATGAGGAGCACAGTGGTCAGTGATTAGAAGTTGACAATGACCAATTGAGAGCACTCATCAAAGCCGATGCTCTTATAACTACACAAGAAGTTGCTGAAGAACTCAATGCCAACTGTTCTATAGTCATTCAGCATTTGAAGCAAATTGGAAAGATGAAAAAGCTCAATAAATGGGTGCCTTGTGCGTTGACTGAAAATTAAAAAAAAAAAAATCTTCTTTTTGAAGTGCCATCTTCTCTTATTCTATGCAACAACAATGAACTATTTCTCAATCAGATTGTGACGTGCAACCAAAAGTGGATTTTATACAACAACCAGCAAATGTCCAGCTCAGTGGCTGGACCGAGAAGAAGCTCCAAAGCACTTCCCAAAACCACACTTGCATCAAAAATACAGTCATGGTCATTGTTGGGTGGTCCGCTGCTAATCTGATTTTCTACAGCTTTCTGAATTCCAGTAAAACCATTACATCTGAGGAATACACTCAGCAAATTGATGAGATGCACCAAAAATTGCAATGCTTGCAGCCAGCATTGGTCAACAGAAAGCCCAAATCTCCACAACAACATCTGACCACACCTCGTACAACCAACACTTCAAAAGTTAAACGAACTGTGCTTCAAAGTTTTGCCTCATTTGTCATAGTCATGTGATCTCTCACCAACTGACTGCCACTTCTTCAAATCTCCACATTTTTTTGCAGGGAAATTGCTTCCACAACCAGCAGGAGGCAGAAAATGCTTTCAAAGAGTTTGTTGAATCCTGAAACATGGATTTTTATGCAACAGAATAAACAAACTTATTTCTAGTTGGCAAAAATGTGTTGATTGTAACCGTTCCTATTTAGGTTAATAAAGATGTGTCTGAGCCTACTTAGAATGATTTAAAATTCACAGTCCAAAACCACAGTTATATTTGCACCTATCTAGTACATCATGAGAAACGCAGGGCTGGAGGAAGCACAAGCTGGAATCAAGATTGCCAGGAGAAATATCAACAACCTCAGATATGCAGATGACACCACTCTTATGGCAGAAAGTGAAGAAGAACTAAAAAGCCTCTTGATGAAAGTGAAAGAGGAGAGTGAAAAAGTTGGCTTAAAGCCCAACATTCAGAAAACGAAGATCACCACGGCATTCAGTCCCACCACTTCATGGCAAATAGATGGGGAAACAGTGGCTGACTTTATTTTTCTGGGCTCCAAAATCACTGCAGATGGTGATTGCAGCCATGAAATTAAAAGACACTTACTCCTTGGAAGGAAAGTTATGACCAACCTAGTCAGCATATTAAAAAGCAGAGACATTACTTTGCCAAAAAAGGTCCATCTAGTCAAGGCTATGGTTTTTCCAGTGGTCATGTATGGATGTCAGAGTTGGACTATAAAGAAAGCTGAGCACCGAAGAATTGATGCTTTTGGATTGTGGTGTTTGGAGAAGACTCTTGAGTCCCTTGGACTGCAAGGAGATCCAACTAGTCCATCCTAAAGGAGATCAGTCCTGGGTGTTCATTGGAAGGACAGATTTTGAAGCTGAAACTCCAGTACTTTGGCCAGTTGATGTGAAGAGCTGACTCATTGGAAAAGACCCTGATTCTGGGAAAGATTGAGGGCAGGAGAAGAGGACGACAGAGGATGAGATGGTTGGATGGCATCACCGACTCAATGGACATGGGTTTGGGTGGACTCCGGGAGTTGGTGATGGACAGGGAGGCCTGGTGTGCTACAGTTCATGGGGTTGCAAAGAGTCAGACACGACTGAGCGACTGAACTGAACTGAACTGAATATATGCTTAGTCAGTCAGTCATGTCTGACTCTCTGTGGGTCCATGGACCGTAGCCCATCAGGCTCCTCTGTCCATGGAATTTTGCAGGCAAGAATACTGGAGTGAAGTTGCCATTTCCTACTTCAGGGGGCCTTCCTGATCCAGGGATTGAACTCACATCTCTTGTGTCTCCTGCATCAGCAGGTGGATTCTTTATCACTTTGCCACCTGAGAAGCCCTAACTGATCTATAGAGATAGAGAAATTGCTCAGTCTTGTCTGACTCTTCGTGACCCCACTGACTGTAGCCTACCAGGCTCCTCCATCCATGGGATTTTTCAGCAAGAGTGGGTTGCCATTTCCCACTGGAGTGGGTTGCCATTTCCTTCTCCAGGGGATCTTCCCGACCCAGGGAACAAACCCAGGTCTCCTGCATTGCAGACAGATGCTTTACCATCTGAGCCACCGAGGAAGACTTTTGACTCATCTATAGACTGTGATTTACAAAACTCTCTCCACTGAATGCTGAGGTCTTTACAAACAGGAAATAGCTTATACACCTTTGTTATCACCCTGTTGTACTTAGCCTAAATCTTAGCAAATTAGACCATCTCACCTTCTTACACTTCAATCAGTTTTTCCCTGACAACTTGTTGTGACAAGATTTGCTGGAAGAGAAATGAAATGTGATTTTGTTACATCCCAAGATGGAGCCAGGCAACAGTGAGGATTTTGCCCTACTTTCTTGGCTTACTCCTGCCTTTCCTTCAACACGCACCTCCTCCAGAAAGCCTTCCCCAAACCCAGGTTGAATGTGTACAAGCCCTGCCCATTAGGTTAGGACTATTGAGGGGCCACCCACAGAACCACACACTTGGACCAGAGGTCAGTTCAGCCTGACACTACTCTGAGGCTAATCCATCATTACATCAAGTCAAGTGGCTGAAATTATAACCAAGAAAGGTACCAGGTTCTCAGCCAAGGAAATCTAAGAGAGTGCATATAATCAAAGAATCAGTGGCCTTCTGCAAGGTTAAAAGCTCAAAATCAAGAGAACAGAATAAGTTGAAAAGATAAATATACCTTGATGTTTATAGTGGCACTGCTCATCTTCCCTGTAGCTCAGATGGTAAAGAATCTGCCTGCAATGCAGGAGACCTGGGTTCAATCCCTGGATCAGGAAGATTCCCTGGAGAAGGAAGTAGCAGCCCACTCAAGTATTCTTGCCTGGAGAATTCCATGGACAGAGGAGCCTGGTGGGCTACAGTCCATGGTGTCGCAAAGAGTCGGACACAACTGAGTGACTAATACATGCACACGTTCACGATAACCAAGACATGGAAGCAAGCTAAGTCTCCATCAATGGATAAAGATGTGGGATATATATGGTCCTTATATATGTCCATTATATATATTATAAATATATATATATCCTTATATATAGGGAGAGGGTGACAGAGGATGAGATGGCTGGATGGCATCACCAATGCAATGGACATTAACTTGGGCAAACTCTGGGAGATAGTGACAGACAGGGAAGCGTGCCATGCTGCAGTCCATGGGGCCACGAAGAATTGTACATGACTGGGCAGCTGAACAAAAACAACTGTATATGTAAAATATTTTATGGAATTATAGTTGATTTACAATATTGTGTTAGTTTTAAGTGTACAGGAAACTGAAGCAGTTATACACACACATATATCTGCTCTTTTTTAGATTCTTTATATGTCCATATAATGTGATATAGATATATATGAGATGTATATATAGTGGGATATTATTCAGCCATAAAAAAGAGTGAAATAATGCCATTTGCAGCAACATGGGTAGACCTAGAAAATATTATACTAAGTGAAGTAAGTCAGATAAAGACAAATATTATCTGATATCATTTATATGTGGAATCTAAAAAATGATACAAATGAACTTATTTATAAAACAGAAACAGACTTACAGGCATAGAAAGCATGAGTTCCAATGAGGTGGGTGAAACTGGAACCTATTGTACAGAGTGAAGTAAGCCAGAAAGAAAAACACCAATACAGTATACTAATGCATATGTGTGGAATTTAGAAAGATGGTAATGATAACCCTGTATGCGAGACAGCAAAAGAGACACAGGTGTATAGAACAGTCTTTTGGACTCTCTGGAAGAGGGCGAGGGTGGGATGATATGGGAGAATGGCATTGAAACATGTAAATTATCACGTGAAACGAATCACCAGTCCAGGTTCAATGCATGATACAGGCTCCTCGGAGCTGGTGCACTGGGATGACCCAGAGGGATGGGATGGGGAGGGAGGTGGGAGGGGGGTGCAGGATGGGGGACACATGTACACCCGTGACGGAATCATGTCAATGTATGGCAAAACCAATACAATATTGTAAAGTAAAAGTAAATAAATAAAACTGAGACTAAAAAATGTTTTATTTTATTTTATTTAACTTTATAATATTGTATTGGTTTTGCCATATATCAAAATGAATCTGCCAGGGGTATACATGTGTTCCCCATCCTGAACCCTCCTCCCTCCTCCCTCCCCATACCATCCCTCTGGGTCATCCCAGTGCACCAGCCCCAAGCATCCAGTATCGTGCATCGAACCTGGAGTGGCAACTCGTTTCATATATGATATTATACATATTTCAAAAAAAGTTTTAAAAAATAAAAAGCATGATCTAGAAGGAAAAAAAAGGAAAGCAGACTTCAGGTTACCAAAGGTGAAGGGGGCAGGAATAAACTGGGAGTATGAGATTAATAGGTGCACAACTATTATATGTAAAGCTGACAAACAAGGACCTACTGTATAGCACAGAACTGTTCTCATTATCTTATAATAAAGTATAATGGAAATGAATTTTAAAGATATATTTATATGCATATTTCATATAAATGTAAAAGACAGTCCTTTAAGTTTAACCCGTTTTGCTTCATTAGAAACACTTAAATTATAAGAATCTATTAAAAAGCAGATATATGTATATGTATAACTGCTTCACTTTGCTGTACACCCAAAACCAACACAATATTGTAAGTCAACTATACTTCAATTTTTAAAAAGTATAGAGTAAGGATTTGGGTACAAGACAAGAGAGCTCAGGCAAATCAAGAAATTTTATTCCTTTCAGGTGATTGCTTGAAGATGCCAGAGCTAGTTACTCCCTTCCCTCTGTTTCTGCGGCAATTGGACAAACCTTGACTAGAACACTTGACTCAACACCTTGTAACTGTTTGTGGATCAGCCGCTCCTGTTCACACGTGAATTACTTGAGAGCAGCAGTTCTGTCACCTTCTCCTCTGCATCACCAGTACTTCATATGGAACTTAATCCTTCAGAGAAGGGAAACAAGGGGAAAAAGAGGGAAAGAAACAGGAGAAGGAGTGAGGAGGCAAGGGCGAGAAGGGAAGGTTGGTGCTTCTCAAAGTTGGCAAGGGTACCATCGACCGGCTTGCAGCGCTCACTCTCCTCTCATCTCTCCCTCATACTCACCCCATTAGCACAGCCATCAGCCTCCCGAGCAGAAGGCAGATCTAACCCCTCCCACTGGCATCACCACTCCGTCACACTCCAAGCCCTCAGTAGTTTCCAGTCTGATCTTCCTGCTTCCTCTCTAGCCTTCTACAAAAGCAATACTTTGAAAATATAAATCGGAGTATTTATTTGCTGATCAAATATCAGCTTGCTGATCAAACTCTTCTAACGGTGCCTCACAAGCTATAATCCAAAATCAAAGTCCCTGCTGGGGTCCCCAGTGCCCTCTGTGACCTGAACCTTCCTGCCCCCGATCTCATTTCCCTCCATGCCACCTGGAACATCAGGTTCTTGCCACCGCTTGGTTCTACTCCTTGTACACATTACACTTTCCAACACAAGGACTTTGAGTCTGGTCGTCTCTTCCTTGCACAGCTATCTCCCTCATTCCAAGTGTCACCTTTGCAGAGAGGGTTGCTCTGATGTCCCTGGTGAAGTAAACACACAAACAAACTCACACTACTCATACACATACACACACATAGACCCACTCACATACATGTGCTGTGCTGTGCTTAGTCACTCAGTCGTGTCCAGCTCTTTGCAATCCCATGGACTGTAGCCCACCAGGCTCCTCTGTCCATGGAATTCTCTAGGCAAGAATACTGGATTGGGTTACCACGCCCACCTCCAGGGGATCTTCCCAACCCAGGAATCATACCCAGGTCTCCCGCATTGCAGGCAGATTCTTTACCATCTGAGCCACCAGGGAAGCCTAAGAATATTGGAGTGAGTTGCAATTCCCTTCTCCAAGGGAACTTTCCAACCCAGGGATCGAACCAGGGTCTTCTGTGTTGCAGGTGGATTCCTTACCAACTGAGCTACTAGGGAAGCCCCCTCGTATACACACATACATAAGTACAAAATCACATGCAAACACACACACATATACACATATTCACACATAAACTCTCTCTCACACACACAAATATACACAAGCATAAGCCATTATAAAAATAAAATTGAGAGTCATCTACACAATCCAGGCTGGTTCTTACTAAAAATTTGATGTGTAATTTGTCCCATTTTTTAGAAATGCATTTTACTGTAATTTGTCCAGTTCTACATCTCAGTGGAAAAATTTATTTTAATTCAAAGCTAGGATAACTTTAGGAACAAGACCTGTTTCATGTTTTCATAGTCTGGGGAGTTGTGGTTTAAGCTTCACGTTGAGGTTTTCTTTCGTTCTGTGGTCTCCCTCAGGACTGAGAGATGATATTCACTTTGACAGCCTGAATCTTACGACTGAGAAACAAAGCCTTGAATTTTAGACACCTGAGAGTTACGTGAAACTGTGCCATTCTTATAAACATTACAGGTCTTCTGGAGCCTATGAATTGCCTCCATTTAAACTCAAAAGCCCTAGGACACGGTTCCTGGGGCCTATAAACCCTGTGATACCAAGCGTAATAACTCCCCTGGCAAGAAATAAGCTTGACTTCCCGCGGCCTATAAAGGACCTTGCCTGACCTTTAATATCAATCAGGGGTAATGTGTACCTGGGAAAACCCAGGCCTGGGGCCTGGGCCTTGAGACAGAAAAAGGGTCTGGAGACCCCAGAACCACAGTCCCACCTGGCAGCACACTGGACCTTGGGGGTGCACATAGCCTGGACCTTGGGTGCAGAGACCAGGGAAGAAGCAAAGTCAAAGGACATCACTTTATTAATATGTAATCTTTATGATAAATAAGAGGCCTGGCCTACAGAAGACATTCAGTAAATGTTCATCTTTCCTTGAGATTCACGGACTCATGGTGCTTCCTCAGTGTGAGTGTGATCTTTTGACCTGAGTAACCTGAGAAAATACAGTTTAGAGCTGTTGCCTTGGAAAAATGATTCCTTTCACCACCAAAAGTACAGCAGGCAGAACAGCAATGGTCACCTCAGACAGTATTCTCATTTTTGGAAAAGAGGGAACCACAATCCATGGATTAGAAATGACCTGCCACAGTTGATACCCACACCATGATACCACACAGTCATCATTTTGAAAACCCTGGAGAAATTCTGAAATCCATAGCCTCCTCTGCTCTTTGAGCACTTCACACCCAGCCTCAGTCTGTCCCTGGACCCACTGTCTGTTTGGGATTCTGAGATTCAGAAAAACACTCCCTTATGTTTTCTAAAATAACTTGATTCGCTGTTAATGAGATCTATATACAAGTGGCAATCTATATCCATAAACTGACCAGACTGTGGTGACATTTATTATTTACTTGAAGATTTATAGCAATCTCTGGACTGAATAAATAGGAATTATTTGGAGGCTAGTAAATAGCAAAATGGAACTTTTCAGTGTAAATGTGAATTGCATTCCTTTGTTTTATGTAAAGTCCAGCATCAGCTATTTACCAGAAACTCCACTAAAAAACAAGAATTCAGTAGATATGAGCAGGTATGCACTGAGATTTTATGTCGTTTATTATGTAGGTGAAGAAGACTCTTGAGAGTCCCTTGGACTGAAGGGGATCAAATCAGTCCATCCTAAAGGAAATCAACTCTGAATATTCATTGGAAGGTCTGATGCTGAAGCTACAATACTTTGGCCACTTGATGCAAAGAGCTGACTCACTGGAAAAGATCCTGATGCTGGGAAAGATTGAAAGCAAAATGAGAAGGGGGTGGCAGAGGATGAGATGGTTAGATAGCATCACTGATTCAGTAGACATTAATCTGAGAAAACTCCAGAAGATAGTGGAGGACAGAGGAGACAGTCATGCTGCAGTCCATGGGGTTGCAGAGAGTCAAACAAGACTTAGTGACTGAATAACAATAACAACAACACTGTAATAGCAAAAGGAGAATGATTTCTGTCCATCAGAGCTATCTGATGAGTTTAAGAATCTTTATGCAAAAGATGAATTGAGGAACTAATGATAAAGTTGGATAGAAGAATCACAAACAAAGTCCAGAGGTGGGGAGCCATGGCTCCAAATCTCCTCTCCAGGCACCCGTGTTCTGGAACATATTGGTTCTGAACCATATTGGTTCTCCTTAGGGTCACAGGAGTAAGGCAGAGATGGAGATATTCAAGGTCACATGAATTGAGACTTATTTGCCACTGGACTCTACATACGGAAGAGAAAAGGTTGTGTTGTACCTTGCAAATCTCAACACCTGCAGATTATACAAGACCTTAGGAGGTTTTGTACTACCCCTTGCTTATGTACTATTTTTATTTTTTAATATTTATTTATTATTTATTTATTTGGCTGTGTCAGGTCTTAGCTGCAGCATACAGAATCTTTGTTGCATCACATGGGATCTTTTTTTTCTTTTTTTCTTTTTAATTTATTTATTTTAGTTGGAAGCTAATTACTTTACAATATTATAGTGGTTTTTGCCATACATTGACATGCATCAGCCATGGGTGTACATGTGTTCCCCATCCTGAACCCCCTTCCCTCTTGCCTCCCCATCCCATCCCTCTGGGTCATCCCAGTGCACCAGCCCTGAGCCGCCTGTCTCACGCATCATGTGGGATCTTTCGCTGTGGTTCACAGACACTAGTTGCTGCACTCGGGCTCTCTAGTTGTGACATACATGGTCTTTGGAGCTCGTGGGCTCAGTGGTTGCAGGGTACGGGCCCATCTCCACAGCATATGAGATCTCAGCTTCCCAACCAGGGATCAAACCACTGTTCCCTGCATTGCAAGGTGGATTTTTAATCACTGGACCACCAGGGAAGTCCCTGTACTATTTTAAAAACATGTATTTATATCTAGGAGTCACAGGAGACACAGGTTTAATCCCTGGGTTGGGAACATGCCCTGGAGAAGGGAATGACAATTCACTCCAGTATTCCTGCCTGGAGAATCATATGGCCAGAGTAGCGTGGTAGGCTACAGTTCATGGGGTTACAAAGAGTTAGACACAATTGAGCACACACACAAACACACACACACACACACACATTTATCCCATATTGGTAAGAAAAGGAGTGGCTAAATCCCAAATAAATATATTCAAACTTTAAACCAATATGGTCCCCAAGGAATTTCTGCAGAGAAAGGGGGACCTCAATAGACTTCACTCCCATGCATCCCATCCTAGATTGAGCCAGCGTGACTCTATTTTTCATTGTTTTATACCTTGGGATTCTGCACAAAATGCAATCAGAACAAGAGAGAACCCCAGGCTAACCAAATCAACCCTGCAGCAAAGATGAGAGCAAACATCTGTAAAATATACTCTGTGCTATACTTAGTGGCTCAGTCGTGTCCAACTCTTTGAGACCCTATGGACCATAGCCCACTAGACTCCTCCGTCCATGGGAATTCTACAGGCAAGATTACTGGAGTGGGTCGCCATGCCCTCCTCCAGGGGATCTTCCCAACATAGAGATAGAACCCAGGTCTCCTGCACTGCAAGCAGATTCTTTGCCATCTGAGCCACAGGGAAGCCCAAGAATACTGGAGTGAGTGTTGTTGTTGTTGTTGTTGTTGTTCAGTCACTCAGTTGTGTCTGACTCTGCAACCCCGTGGACTGCAGCACACCAAGCTTCCCTGTCCTTCACCAGCTCCTAGACTGGAGTGGGTATCCCCTTCTCCAGGGTATCTTCCTGACTCAGGAATCCAACTGGGGTCTCCTGCATTGCAGGCCGATTCTTTACCAGCTGAGCTACCAGGGAAGCCCCCTAAAACATATGACTGAGACTAAACTTATTGTTTCTCACCATCCACCCCCGCCATAAAACCTCCAAGTCTAAAAGAATTGAGGATGGTTTTCAGCTGAAAGCCAGCATGGAACTGAGGTCCTTAGTCCAACCTCCTGCAAAGAATTGAATCCTGCTAACAATCACATATTCTTGGAAGTGCATCTTTCCCCAGCTGAGCTTTCAGATGAGATCCAAGCCCCAACTTTTACTGCAGCCTCAAAAGAGACCCTGAGGATCCAGATAAGTTGTGCTTGGATTTCTGATACACAGAAACTGTGAGCTGATAAATGTATATTGTTTTAACCCACTAACTGATCATTTGTTACATAGGATTAGATAACTAATATACCCCTCCAAAGCACACTCAACAGGGTGGCCATAAAAAACCTATGATGCCCTTCCTCTGATTCAAACATTTACTTCAATTCATAGAAAGCAAAATAATGGTATCATCAAGTGTCTACCATGTTTTGATGCTTTCATGTGCTATTAATATCTCATTTAATCCCTACAGTGAACCAGTAAAGTCAGAATTATTAGCCCCCCTTTTGCAAAACAGAAATCTGAAGGATTAAATAACATATTCAAAACTAAAAAGCTAGGAAGTAACTATTCAGAATGGAGACCCAAATTGTCTGACCTCAAAACTCTTCCCTCAATACCATGCTTCAGCATCTTGGTGTAGTATTACCACAGAATCAAGAAGACACTAAAGCCAGGCTAAGCAAAGCAGATGAGCCTTTAGGCCTAGGAGAAGGGGAAATTCAGTGAAACCAAACTGCTGTTGTTTAGTTGCTAAGTCATGTCCAACTCTTTGAGATCCAATGGACTATAGCCAACAGTCTCCTCTATCCATGGGATTTTCCAGGCAAGAATACTGGAGTGGGTAGCCATTTCCTTCTCCAGAAAGAAGAGGGAGGAGAAAGCTGGAGTGTTCCTGCTCACTGTCTGACCTAGGAGAGCTTTACTCATATGCTTCAGAACAATGCAAGTTCAGAAAAAAAAAAAAAAACTTGTTTATTATTAATTGCAGTACTCTGAACATCAGTGGACTTTGCAAGAAATGTTTAAACTCAAAGGTAAAATTCCAAAGCCAAGAGTATAGGAATTCCTTAGGCAACTATCTGAAAGCCATCTTCCTGGTCCAGAAAACAAAGGCAGTTACCCCAACCTTTCTTACCCTAAGTGTCTCCAGTGGCCGAAGTACAGCCTACTCTTACCTCACAATTCCACTCTCGGGCAAAAGCTTAAATCTCCTACAAGTATCCCATTAACTTCACAAATCTCCCACATACCAGAAGCCATGTCAGCCTTTAAAAACCAAAAGGGCAGAGGGGAAAATCTCACAGAAATCTTATAAGGATGCTGAGGTGTTACAGGCGTGTTCTCACAGATGAGACCTTTGATAAATCGAGCGTGAGTCTCCAAGAGAGAAGAGAGCCAAGAAGTCAACCTCTTCCTCCTCTCAGATTTATGAATCTTCCAGCCAGAGGCAAAAGCATCACTCCATCAAGATCAAAGCTCTGAGAAGTGAGAAGAAAAGCAAGAAGAACAGAGATTCCCCCGGGATAGAAGTATGTCTGTTTTATGTAACATACATAGCCTGTGTTCTAGAAAGCACTTGCGTAGGAAACCCATTTAATAGTCCCCATAAAATAAATACTTCCTTTGCATTAAGAATACAAAAGGACGGATGTACTCCTTGCTTGGAATGTATAAAGCAAAGGTTAAAAGTTCCATCATGTTTTCTGTTCATGGAAAATAACTTTTGAGTCTTCAGCCCAGAGTCCAGATATTTTCTTGGAAGAATCAAACACGGAGGCTGAGAGTGTTCACAAAATTCAGCTGCCACAAACTGTTTTGTCAAGACACTTATTCTGTAAGGGTAGTTTTAGTCATTGAAGACAAAGCAGGTTCCAAAGACTGACTTAAAATATAATAACTACACCAGGGAGCCTTAATGGTTTGCAGGACTCTGAGATATGAGTTCTTAGCAGACTCTCTGCCGAAAACCCACATGATTCACAGACCTACTGATATTCCCTCTTTACTGTTTTCTATTTGGTATGATGGTCATTGACCAAAAGCTATTAGGCAATGATGTGATTGTGGACAAAGAACAAAGGCTAGGAGAAACCAACTTCTCAGTTCTGAGAAAAGAAACACCAAAATGGAAATGAAAATATCAAAGGGCTGTGTGTCCCATGATGCATGTTTCAGGCAAATGCAGACATGGGAGAAAGTTCTTTAGCCCTGTCTGAATAGCACCTCATTCCTACACGCCTGCAGAATTGGCAAAGGCTGAATGAGGACAAAAAAGGAGCATCAGGATCCAGAAGATCAAGCACTGAATTGAAAGAGGAGCTAAAGGGCATTACTTCTGATCTGCATCCACTCCTTCTCTTGCTCATCTGTAAAATGGGAACAACTCTATTTGGGTTGCCAAAAATCTCTTCTTTATTCAGCTAAATGAGACATATACATGCAAAATAACATTAACAGAGGTAAGAATCATATTAAATAACCAACCAGGGGAAACTGTAGCCTCCACTGCCAAAAATCTAGTCCCCAACTTGTAGCTTTTTGCCTCACATAAACATAGGCTATTATGCCCTTTCTTTTCCATACTAACCCCATTCACGGTGCCTTCTTCTTTTCTTCTTTTTGCTTTTTGCACAATTGCCCCACTTCATTCCAAGCTTATTCTCTCTAGAAATATTGTCTAATCTTTGTAAATCCTGTCTTGAAAAAATAAGATTGCACTGCTGCTGCTGCTGCTAAGTTGCTTCAGTCGTGTCCGACCCCGTGTGACCCATAGACGGCAGCCCACCAGGCTCCCCCGTCCCTGGGATTCTCCAGGCAAGAACACTGGAGTGGGTTGCCATTTCCTTCTCCAATGCAGGAAAGTGAAAAGTGAAAGTGAAGTCACTCAGTCGTGTCCGACTCTTAGCGACCCCATGGACTGCAGCCCACCAGGCTCCTCCATCCATGGGATTTTCCAGGCAAGAGTACTGGAGTGGGGTGCCATTGCACTACTCAGCCACAAAAAAGAATGAAATATGACATTTTCGGCAACATGGATAGACCTAGAGAGTGTCCTATTAAGTGAAGTAAATCACACAGAGAAAGACAAATACATGATATAACTTATATGTGGAGTCTAAAACATGACACAAATGACATATCAATGAAACAAAAAGGCTCATGGAGATAGAGAGCAGACTCGTGGTTGCCGAGGGGCAAGAGGTGGAAGAGAGAGGGACTGGGAGCTGGGGATCGCCCAGTGCAAACTATTATATATAGAATGGATAAATGACAGGGTCCTATGGTATAGCACAGGGAACTAGATCTTGTAATAAACAATAATGGAAAATAATATGCAAAAGAATATATACATGTACATAGTGGTGGTGGTTTAGTCGCTAAGTCATGTCTGACTCTTGCAACCGCATGGACTGTAGCCCACCAGACTCCTCTGTCCATGGGGCTCTCCAGGCAAGAATACTGGAGTGGGTTGCCATTTTATATATGTATAAAACTCAATCACTTTGCTGTACACCAGAAACTAACACAACATTATAAATCAACTACTCATATATTTCAATAAGAAATAAATTTTTAAAAAGAAGATTGTAAATAAAGGGATATGTGGGAGCCTCAGAGAAGCCTTCATGAATATATGGTTGGCTTCAGATGACTGATGTTCAGATGGGATTTACAAACTGTTAACTGTTATACAACATAAAGTACAAACGTTCTTGGTGATGAGGATGACAGTTGGTTTTGTTGTTGTTTTTGGCTTTCAAGTTCCTTCACTTTTTAGGGCTTCCCAGGGGGTGCTAGTGGTAAAGAACTAAACCGCCAATACAGGAGACGTAAGAGACTCAGGTTTGATCCCTGGGTGGAGAAGATCCCCTGGAAGAGAGTATGGCAACCCATAACCCACTCCAGTATTCTTGATTGGAGAATCCCATGGACAGAGGAACCTGACAGGCTATGGTCCATAGGGTTGCAAAGAGTCGGACACGACTGAAGCAACTTAATACACACCCTTCAGCTTACAGGATGAGAGTTATCTTAATGCTATCTGTATCAATATGGAATGGAGATTTATATAAATCTTTCCTCACAGAAGATCTAGCAGTGGATCTAAGTGACAGTAGAGCCTTCTGCACATGGTCAGGGCTCAGTCAACAGATACCATTCCCTGGGTCTCTGGCTCAGCCCTAGCCCAGAGCCCAGGCTCTCCTTGCAGTTGCCCTAAAGGTTCAGCAGGTGAACCTGATCCACCAGAAACCTGTGACCACTCAGAACAGAATCCCAACCGTGACCCAGGCTCTGGTTGCCTTCTGTTCTAAGACAAGGGCCTGCCAGAAAATTCTCCTTGAGCAAGAGACTGGAATGCATGCCTCCTGACCTCTCAGGGGCAAGGCAACCTCATGATGGTCCCTGAGTCTAGAATCTTGTCCAGCTTGATCTGACTATTTGAAGAAAGAGAAAGTGAAAGTCACTCAGTTGTGTCCAACTCTTGGCAACCCCACAGTCTATACTGTCCATGGAATTCTCCAGGCTGGAATACTGGAGTGGGTACCCTATCCCTTCTCCAGTAGATCTTCCCAACCCAGGAATTGAACTGGGGTCTCCTGCATTTGAGGCAGATTCTTTACCAACTGAGCTATCAGGGAAGCCAGCTTCAAAGCCCAGTCTGAATGCCATGTCCTTCATAGGCATCCTTCCCCAACCGTGGCAGCACCATCTGCCACCTGCTTCTCGTGCCCAGCCTGCGTCATGGAACCACTGGGCTGTGTGTGGAGTCAGCACTCTCTCTGACCAGCTCCTGGAGCAGAGATTGTTCAGAACCATTCGACTCACCCCTGGAATCCTTCCTTCCTTGGCAACCAGCATGGTGCTCAGAACTTGCTTGGCCAATTCTTATTAAATCATCTGTTTTTTGGGTTTTTTTTCCCCCAGATCTCCATTTCTTTCTTTTAACTACTTGGATACCACATAACAGCATGAGGGACCTCCTTGGTGTCCCAGTGGCTAAGAACCGACACTCGCATGGCAGGGGCCCAGGCTCAATCCCTGGTAAGAGAACTAGATTCTACATGCCACAACTAAGACCAACACAGTCAAGTAAATAAATAGACTTAAAATAAGAGAAAGGAAAACAAAATAAAAGAGTCCTATAGGACTTTAAAACATAACAGCATGAAGACTCTTCAAGGGAGAAATCCTCAGATACTCTCCGTCAGGCCAAACAGCAGGAACATGTGTTGTCGTCAAACTGACTGTGAGAACACAACGGATACGCTTTATTTTTCACTGTGATGAGGAGGGAATAGCACAGTGTGGCACCAAACAGTGGGCTCGAATCCTGACTCTGTGACTTAGAACTTGTGTGATGCTTCGTAAGTCTCTGAGGCTCGTTGATTCTGTGTTATCATCTGTGAAATCGAGGCTGTGAATACTACTCAGCCATAAAACGGAAAGTATTTGACTCGGTTCTAATGAGGTGGATGAACCTAGAGCCTAGTATACAAGTAAGTCAGAAAGAGAAAAACAAATATGGCACGTGAACGCATATATGTGGACTCTAGACAGATGGTTCTGCTGAACCTATTTGCAGGGCAGCAATGGTGACGCAGGCATACAGAATAGACTTGTGGGCACGTGGGGGAAGGAGAGGTGAGACAAATGGAGAAGGTAGCATTAAGACCCATACATCACCATAAGTAAAACAGATAGCCAGTGCGAATTTGCTGTATGTTACAGGGAACTCAAACATGGTGCTCTGTGACCACCTAGAGGGGTGGGATGGAGTGGGAGGTGGGAGGGAGGTCCAAGAGGGAGGGGACATACGTATGCCTAGGGTAGATTCATGTTGATGTATGGCAGAAACCAACACAATATTGTCAAGCAGTTACCCTTCAATTAAAAATAAATTAATTTTCAGAAAAAACCCAAGACTGTGAAGGACCATAGAGGAGACCCAGTGAGGGCTATTAGAGCATGCCAGGGCCAGAGCACAGGAGTCACTCAACAGATGTGCTTCCTTCCTTTCCCCAGATAAGGAAACCAAACTAATCCCATCGTCCTAGGAGAGATGGGGGGGAAACATATGAAAAGAGAATTGAGCAATGTCAGAAAGAGCAAGCGCATTTGTGTAAAGACCCACTCCTGCTCATGTGGGTTTAACTGAATAATTCATGTTTGCACCCAAGGCAATTAAACAGCCAAGCCCCACAGACATCCATCTATGCTTTAGACATGGGAATTTATATTAAATTTTTAGTATGCTTGGGATACATAATTCTCGACCTAAATAAGATTGAACTAATGATGAAAGGCATACCATTTTTTTCAAGTCAAATTGTGAATACTTCTTAACAGAGTATTAGTGTACTGTATATATATATATGACTTGAACCATCTGCTCTATTTTTTAAAAAAGACATAATGAAAAGAACTCCAATCATAATTGGCAGTAAGAAAAATTGCATTCCTCCTGCCCTTTGCTCAGGCATGGAGCCATCAAAGTGTTATGCCATAAAATTTAATTTTTGAGTTTTGAATGATTTACAGTGGAGCAGGACTTATAAATCAGAACAGTAACCATTGCTATGAATAGAGATGTATGTTTTTCCAAAATGTCTAAATGAAATAACTTTGAATCACACTAAAAGACCTGCACAGTTCTCCAAAGGCAGCCATAATTGAAGTTAATCATTCTTGTTTGCACAGGAGGAAACTTACTGACACCTAGGCACCTCCCCCTCCTTAAAATGAAGTGATCAAACAGTCATCAGCTCTTCTTATGAAAGCAGTTAATCACAGCAATATATCATATGTCAGTTTCTAGCCTTGTCTGTTAGGTTTGTAAAGCCACTCTAATGTCTCTGAATGTATCCTGAATCAGATGCAAATCTTAAATAGGATACCCAGAGCATCATTATGTGAAAGCCTTGTACCTCTGTGCTCACTGACAAAGAATCCCTCCCTTTCTTTCACATCCCAGTTTCTGATATCTAACAGCACCTTTTTACTCCTGTCCATCTTGCTATTCTGCACCCAAGTGGATCACTAACAGCCTCCTGATTTCCCGCCTGCCTCTAGCGTGGGGAGAGTGAAGGAATAGGCTGACTAACGTGTGAGCCGCAACACGGTACTCCTTTTCTTAAAATTCTCCAATGCCTTCCCATCATGGTGAGCATAAAAGTCAATCTTCTCGTGATGCCGTATAGTGCTTCCAGGAGCCAGTCCTGCCCATCCACAGCCCTCATTCAGTCTCCTCGTTGGTCTTCCTATTCCCCAAACATGCCACTTTGTAAATATTCCATGATCTCAAACTTGTGAAGAAGTCTAGACCGTCAGATGGAAATGGATGGATTTCTATGCACTGGTGCTCACTCACTCAGTCGTGCCTGACTCTTTTGCAACCCCATGGACTGTAGCCCAACAGGCTCCTCTGCCCACGGGATTGCCATTTCCTTCTCTGGGGATCTTCCCGACCCAGGGATTGAACCTGCGTGGTTTCATGCACCTCCTGCATTGGCAGGCTGGCTCCTTATACTGCATAACAAAAATATAAGCAGGAAAAAATACCAATGTATTAATAGCCTTTATCTCTGATGGATGGGATTTAGGTAATTTTATCTTCTTCTGTGTACTTGGCTGTGAATTACAAACTATTAGAAATGAACATATTTTAGTTAGAAAGTAGAAAAGACATCAAGTATATTCTGCAAGACTCCAGAGGGCCAATCAAGGACTCTGAGGTGCAAACTCACAAAAGATGCCAAGCTTCAGGTCTTTAATTTCCTGCAGAACAGGCAGAAGTCTTCATTCTAAATTTTATCACCCCCAGAAGTCTCTTCCAGTGACTGACCAATCAAAACATTTGTTGAACAGCTGTGCTCAGGTCTCTCTCCCCACCCCCACCCCCAAAATGTGGATAAAGGATGCTTGGAGCCAGCATGGACCACAGAGATAAAGGGCAGTTGCTAAAAACAGCAAGCAGAATCAGGGATTCTGAAATCACATGGGTCCTTAAGTATCTGATAGTATTAATAAATTCTTAACATTTTTTCATCTCTCCAGCTAGATTATAAGCTCTGTAGAGGCAGGGGTTGTATCTGCCTATCTTGTTTGTTCAACAAACATTTGCCAAGTGCCTGCCTCACACAAGCACTGTTTGAAGTGTTGAGAACACAGCAGTGAAGGACAGAGTCTTGGTTCCTGGCCTCATGGGGTTGAATTCTAATGGGCAGAGAAAGAAAATAAACAAGTTACAAAGGATACTTGAGAGTGATGAGTGATACCAGAATAGAGAAATGAGGTGGAGGAAGATGGGCTGGCTTCTTTAGCTAGGACGCCAGAAAGCACTTCTAGGGATCTACACTAGAGCTGAGACAGGAAGACAGAAAGGAGCCAGCCCCAGGCCAAAGCCAGGTAGGCAGGGTGGTACCTGGGCCAAGGCTCTGAGGCAGAAATGAGGTGTGTGAGGAACAGAAGCAGAACTAGCTTGGCTGGAGCTCCAGGAGGGAGAGAATGAGCACTGGTAGGAGATGAGGCCAGATTATAAAAGGTCTTACCCATGATGACAAGGAGTCTCTTTTTTTCTAAGTACAGTGAAAAGTCATCAGGAGATTGGATTCACGGGAGTGAGGTGATCTGTTCTAGCTTTTTAAAAACCTGCTCTTGCTGCTCTGTAGAGAATGGACTGGTGGACACAGTGGGGCGGGGGGGAAAGAAGGCGATCACTTAGATGATAAGATTTTGGGACAGGACAGAGCCATGGAGAGGAGAGAAGGTAATGGTTTCCTGACTGAAGGTGAGGTTTACAGGACCAGCAGTGGACTCGGATGTAGAGATACTGATTTTATGTATTTATTTGGCTGTGCTGGGTCTTCGTCGCTGGGCAAGCTGTATCTAGATGCAGCCAGCAGGGGCTACGCTCTGGTTGCAGTGTGCAGGCCTCGCATTGTGGTGGCTTATCTTGTTGGGAAGCAGAGGCTCTAGGCATGGGATTCAGTAGTTGCAGCATGTGGGCTCTGTAATTGTGGCTCTCGGGCTTAGTAATTGTGGTGCATGGGCTAATCTTCCTGAACCAGGGGTCGAACTAGTGTCCTCTGCACTGCAGGTGGATTCTTAACCACTGACCACCAGGGAAGCCCAAGATGTGGAGATATGTAAGAAACAATAGGAATCAAGGATGATTCCTGGGTTTACGGCTCATTCACCGGTGTGGCCCCCCGGCACCCAGATCTCATCCTGACACAGTGAGCGCTTGGTGATTGTTTGAATGGCTGGATGGACTGAAGGAAGGATGGATGAATAAATGGATAGCCTGACTGTGAGGAGAGTCCAGAACAATCTCTGTGGGAGGGGGAGGCAGGCAGCAGTTGCTATCCTCAATTCTTGAGGCCCATCAGGCATTTTCTCAGGGTCTCAACAGGGACAACAGTGGGAGAAGACCTCAGAGCAGATAAGAGTTCAGTGATACTGTGAAGTCAGACAGGCTTGTACTTATGACAGCTCCAACTCCTGCTCACTGTTTGTCCTTGTACTTTGTGAGCCTCCCTGAGCCTCAGTTTCTTTATCTATCAAATGGGGATAACCATCAACCTCATGGCTTCCCTGATAACTCAGCTGGTAAAGAATCTGCCTGCAATGCAGGAGACCCCAGTTCAATTCCCGGGTCGGGAAGATCCCCTGAAGAAGAGATAGGCTACCCACTCCAGTATTCTTGGGCTTCCCTTGTGGCTCAGTTGGTAAAGAATCTGCCTGCAATGCAGGAGACCTGGGTTTGCTCCGTGGGTTGGGAAGATCCCCTGGAGAAGGGAAAGGCTACCCACTCCAGTATTCTGGCCTGGAGGATTCCATGGACTGTATAGTCCACGGGGTCGCAAAGAGTCAGACACAACTGAGCAACTTTCACCTCAACCTCATGGCTTCTCAGGTGGTTCTAGCAATGAAGAACCCAGCTGCCACTGCAGGAGACATAAGAGATGCAGGTTCGATCCCGGGGCCAGGAAGATCCCCTGGAGGAGGGCATGGCACCCGCTCCAGTATTCTGGCCTGGAGAATCCCATGGACAGAGGAGCCTGACAGGCTACAGTCCATGGGGTTGCAAAGAGTCAGACACGACTGAAGCGTCTTAGCATGCACACACATCAATCTCATGGTCCTGCCTTTGCTGGGAAGGCTCATGTGGCCACAGGCAAGCCACTTAAACACTCGGAGCCCCAATTTCCTCATCTGTAAGTTGGAACAAATACTCTCTACTACCTCTCTACCTCTCTCTGGTTGGAAGGCTAAGCAAAAATAATAAAAAGCAGATGAGTACACGAACACTTGGTCACCTTTGGGGCAACACAAGCAGGAGCACAGCTTCCCCACCACCATCAGAGTCAGGAAAGGCGAGGAGGGCTCCAAACCAACCTCCAGCCTGGCCTGGAAGCTCACCCCCCTTCTGACCAATCCCACGTGGCCATTACTTCTGACCTGCCCATCATGGTTCCAACAGCAGCAGGGTCGTGCCCCACAGACAACTGTCAGGATGTGAAGAGAGAAGGCTTTTAAAGAGCAGAAAGGGGAGTTCGGGGCGCCTTGTGTGGTCTTCACTGCAGCTCGTAGGAAGAGCCCTGCATTGTGGGCGCCCCGGCACTAATTGAGGATGACGGGCTGGATAAATGTATTTATTGCTGCAAAACCCAGAGCTTTCTGGCTTGCGCCCCATCCGGCTCAAAATGCCCCACACCTGAGGCCCATTGGGCAGGCAGACGGCAGGGAAGGGAGGTACCAGAGAGCCCCAAGGGCCAGAGGACCAGATATAAATCCCATCCAGACTTCCTTTCCTAAACCCAGGAAATGCCAGTCAATTTATATCTCATCATCTTAACCCTGCAGGTCTGGTTAATGGTTTGACCCATGTATTCTCTCCTTTTCCAAAATCTTGTCCCGTTCCCTCTTAACTTGATTTACTCTACTTACTCCAGCTGCTGACTTTGGCAAGTTTTCTAGCTCTCAACCGACCACTGCATGCGGGCATCCTCCTGAAGGGTTTCCACGGCAGCGAGGGTGCAATTGCTCTGGCTACAAGCTCGAGAAAGTGCCCACTCTCATAACCTGGACTGGAAAAACACCCTCCCCCTCCCAGCCTCACCCCTTTTCACTTTCAACACCCAGGCACACTTTGGGGCACAGCATGAAAAGGCAGGCTAAAAGGGGCTTATATTTTTATACCATATTTGAGTTAGCTGTTTTATCTGGACGTGAACCTGAGCAGGGAGACGAGGGGGAGAGAGAGGGGCTTTATGAACTCAAAACCAAAATAGACCATTTAAGCAGAGCTGAGTGAAGTCACAGAATATGCCATGGAAAAGACTTTCAAGGCATTTTATAAATTTTGCACCCAAAAAACTGTCTCAGCCAGGTTGGACCCACAGCTTTCAGATATTCAAATCCTCTATTTTTCCATGATTTTCCTTATGGTTTAGGAGCTTAAGAAAACAATGAGAACGTGTCCCAAAAAGTTACATGAGCACGGCATGTAAGCTCACTTTCCTACAAATGAGCCACAAAAAGTACAGGCTCTGTGAAGAAAGTGACTTTCTCAGAAGGCTCCCTCCTTCTTCCTAATCTTCTTTCTTTCTTCTCTTCTTCCTCTTCTCACTATTACCATTAACACTACTTGACCATATCAACAGTGGGGACTTCCCTGATGGTTCAGTGGGTAAAAAATTTGCCTGCAATACAGGAGACACAGGTTCAATTCCTGGGTCAGGAAGATCCCCTGGAGAAGGAAATGGCAACCCACTCCAGTACTCTTGCCTGGGAAATCCCATGGACACAGGAGCCTGTTGGGCTACAGTCCACGTGGTCACAAAGAGTCAGACTCAACCAAGCATAGCACAGCATCATTAGTGAATTCTGACTCCTGATTCCTAATTTCACTTGGGCTTCTAGAGAAGAGGAGAGGGGCAATATTGTTAATCTAGAAACCAAACTCAGCATCTTAAGTGGGTTTCCTGAGGGACTACTCAACCCCAAAATGTCATGCATCTGACTGCTTTGCTGTGTCTACGCATTCTGTCTCCTCTCTCACATTCCCTTGATGGAGGACGCTGCCAACAGAGGACCCCGTGCCCCACTCTCCAGGTCTTTGCTCCCTCCTGTAGATCACCCTGCTGTTTCTCAGCCTTTCAATCTCGATTTCTAAAGTCCTCCCCAGACCACAGGCCTGGCTGAGTGCCACCTCCCCCATGATTCTCCCATCTCTAGCTCCTCTGAACACTTCCTCTGCTTCCCTTCTGTCAGTTGCATTCTCGCTACCTTGGCTAAGATTATTGGCTAGTCCAAGACGAGCACCCTCATTCCCAGACTTGCTAGTTGTGTGATCTTAGATTAATAACCTAAACTTCCTGAAACTCAGTTTCCTCTACTGCAAAATACAAATAACAATATTTATCTCATAGAGTTGCAAGAAAATGAAATTAAAAACATATGTAATTACTTGGGCATAAAAAAAGAAGGAAATAATGCATATTTGTAGCAACATGAATGGACCTAAAGATTAAGACAAATGTCACATGATATCACTTATATGTAGAATCTAAAAAAATGATACAAATGAATTTATTTACAAAACAGACTCACAGACATAGAAAACAAACTTATGTTATCAAAGGGGAAGGAATGGGGTGGGATAAATTTGGTGTTTGGGATTAGCAGATACATACTACCATATATATAAAATAAACAAGGACCTACTATACAGTATGAGGAACTATATTCAATATTTTGTCATAACCTAAAATGGAAAAGAATCTGAAAAAGAATATATATATATAATAGAATCACTTTTATGTACACCTGAAACTAACACATTATAAATCAGTTATATTTCAATTTTTTTAAATAACCTTTTATACAGTGACTAATATGTTCTAATTAGTAAATGCACGTTACTGGTTTGTTTATTACCTCATCAAATACTTGAGTCTATATCCTGTCTACTAAATCATAAGATTCTAAATATCAGGATTAATAAACAGTCTTCCTTTGTATCTCTTACCATCCTAGCTAGAAATGACTGAACATGAATCTATGCCAAGTCCTGTGCTTATTGATTTATGTTTGTAATGGTAGTTTTATGTGTCAACTTGACTAGGCTAGAGTAACCCAAGTGTCAATCAAACACTAAGCCAAGTGTTGCTGTAGAGATAGAAGGTATTTTGTAGATGTGATTAACACCTATAATCAGTTGCCTTTAAGTGAAAGAGATTATCTAGTTCAGTCAGTTGAAACATCTTAAGACCAAACTGAGATTTTCCAGAAGAAGAAAGAAACCCCACCAGTGGGATGTAGCATCAGCTTCTGCCTGAGTGTTCTAGCACATTCTCCCTGATGGCCTACCCTCCAGATTTTAGACTTGACCACCCAGCCCCCACTTTTCTGCAGTCAATTAATGAACCAATCAATCAATGGATTTGTTTCTCATGGTGTTACCATGACTAATGTGATGTTAGTACATTTTGAATCCATAAAAGTATGTGACACTCGATCTTATGTATCAACATGGCTGGGCTATGGTGCTCAGATAGTTGGTCAAACATTACCCTGAAGGTTTCTGCGAGAGTGTTTTTAGAAGAGATAAGTATTTAAATCAGCTAACTTGGAGTAAAGTAAATTGCCCCTCACAATGTGGGTGGGCCCCCACCAATCAGTTGAAGGCCTGACTGGACCAAAGACTGACATCCCCTGAGCAAGAGGGAGAGGATGGCCTTCAGACTTGAAAGGCAGCATCAGTCTCTGCGTGGGCTCAGCCTACCGGCCCAACCAACAGACTCAAACTTGCCAGTATCCGTGATTGTGTGAGCCTATTCCTTAAAATCATTTTCTCTGTATATATACATCCTCTTGGTTCTGCTTCTCTGGAGCACCCTGAATACTACCGAAATAGAATGGGGGTTGCTTTTGCAATTACTGTCACAATCAGTATCTGCAATAAGATTGGTGCAAGTGTTAGAACCGTTGGTTTCGTATTTGTATTAGGATTCAGATTCAGATGGGCATCCTATTTGGTACTGGTAGACATCACATAAGATAGTGGCAAAAGGAAGTTGTTGCTGTTGTTCAGTAGCTAAGTCATTTCTGACTCTGTGATTCCATGGACTGCAGCATGCCAGGCTCCTCTGTCCTCCACTATCTCCCAGAGTTTGCTTAGATTTGTGTCCATTGAGTCAGTCGTGGTATCTAACCACCTCATCCTCTGCCACTCCCTTCTTTTGCCTTCAATCTTTCCAAGCATCAGGGTCTTTTCCAATGAGTCAGCTCTTCACACTGAGTGGCCAAACTATTGCAGCTTCAGCTTCAGCCTCAGTCCTTCCAATGAATAGCCAAGGTTGATTTCCTTTAGAATTGAGACTTGAATTCTAATCCTTCAAAATACAAATGCTACACTCTTCCCACAAACCATTCCCATCTCCCAAGTCCAGGGGCTCACACCTCAAAGGTAGTCAATAAATGTTTATACTGAGCAAACTAAAAGACATGCAAAAATCCACTTTTCTTCTAGTATCCAAAATTTAAGGAGACAAACACACCAGAGACTTTCCTTCAGACTCTGAGGATCTTCACAAATCCAAAGAAAGTCTGTTGGAATAGTTTCCACTGGAGCAAAAGAAAGTCCATGAAGTTGGAACACATAATAGATGAGAGTCACTACACATATGTGCTAAGGGTCAAGTACTAAAAGGATAAATGTTCTGTGCAGATAAATGTTCTATGAAATATGTCCATTATAAATGGACTTCCCAGTAGGTGGACAATCATGACCAGTCAGAAGAATGGCTCTTCTCACCCATTTGCAATAAATAGCCCTGGGAAACTCTGCCGGTGACAACAAGGAGGGAGACTTCCCATTCATCTCAAGTCTTATCTTCTTGGTTCGGGGTCTTTTGAATGAGAAACTTCCCTTTTGTGTCGACAAGGCTGTGTCAATGTTTCCTTTATGATGCCACATCTGAGGTTCCAGGAGAAAAAAACATCATTGGAATGGGTGTTTTTTGTTTTTTTTTCATGAAATAACTATATCCCAACTCGGAGATTAAATTGAAAATACAAGGTAAGTGAATAAGTGAAGTTACTCAGTCATGTCCAACTCTTTGTGACCCCATGGACTGTAGCCTACCATGCTCCTCCATCCATGGGATTTTCCAGGCAAGAGTACTGGAGAGGGTTGCCATTTCCTTCTCCAGAGGATCTTCCCAACCCAGGGATCGAACCTGGGTCTCCTGCATTGTAGTCAGATGCTTTACCATGTGAGCCATCTGGGAAGCCGAAAATACAAGGTACTAGTGAACTTATTTACAGGGCAGTAATAGAGACACATGGAGAAGGCAAATTTAACTGCCCATCCTGCATATTTATCTGCTAAATCTTGCAACTCTAGTCTTAGATGATGTTTGAATGTAGCTGTGGTTGAAAATGACAGCCTGATTCTTCAAAGATTGTCTTTATATCATGCTTTCTTTTTTTTTTAATTTTTAATTGGAGGATAATTGCTTTACAGTATTGTATTGACTTCTGCGATACAACAGTGTGAATCAGCTATAAGTATACATGTGTCCCCTCCCTCTATTAGCTATCTATTTAAAATATGGTAATGTATGTATTCCAGTGCTGCTCTCTCAACTCATCCCACCCTCTCTTTCCCCTGCTGTGTCCAAAGTCTGTTCTCTAAGTCTGTGTCTCTATTGCTGCCAAGTCGCTTCAGTCGTGTCCGACTCTGTGCGACCCCAGAGACGGCAGCCCACCAGGCTCCCCCGTCCCTGGGACTCTCCAGGCAAGAACACTGGAGTGGGTTGCCATTTCCTTCTCCAATGCATGAAAGTGAGAAGTGAAAGTGAAGTCGCTCAGTCGTGTTCAAGAAAAAACAGAATCATATTTTCAGTGTACCTATGCCCCATGAAATATTTACAACATATATTTAAAATTTATCCATTATTTACCTGAAGTGCTAATGTAACTAGACGTTCTGTACTTTGTCTGCAACGATATCTGCAATGTTTTACCTTTGCCCAGCCCCAGAAATTCTACATTAATTGCTTGAATATGTCCCTTTCCCGCCTGCACACAGGTGTTCGCCTCCATGCTTTCCTCTTCCTTCCCTTTCAGGTCTGTTGTTGTTGTTTAGCGGCTCAGTTGTATCCAACTGTTTATAACCCCATGGACTGTGACCCACTGGGTTCCTCTGTCCATGGGATTTCCTAGGCAAGAGCACTGGAGTGGGTTGCCATTCCCTTCCCCAGGGGATCTTCTCGATCCAGAGGTCGAAGCTGGCTCTCCCACTGTCTCCTGCATTGCAGGAATATTCTTCACGGTAGGTGCCTTGTACCTACTTTATTGCATGAGCGTGTGTGCTCAGTCATGTCTGACTCTTTGAGACCCCATGGACGGTAGCCCACCAGGTTCCTCTGTCTATGGAATTTTCCAGGTGAGAATAATGGAGCGGGTTGCCATTTCCTTCTCCAAAGGATCTTTCTGACCCAGGGATCGAACCCACATCTCTTGAGTCTCCTGCACTGGCTGGCAGATTCTTCTACCACTGAGCCACCTGGGAAGCCCCATTAACACAGTATCTGTAGCACAGGAAGTCTACTGAGATCATTAGTGTTTCTTGCTGCTGCGATGATATATTCAGAAAGCATGAGCACTATTTATGTTTTGGTCTTTGAACTTTTCTGTCTCCCACCAAGATCATCAGTTGAATTCCTGTGTCCCCTAACTTCAGAGGCCAGCCCAATTCAAAGGTGCTTGCAGGGGTTGAGGTCCTTCTGTCTTCTGGAAAAGTCTTCACTCCAAACCCATGTAACAAGCTTTCCCTGAGTGAGGAAGGGGAGGGAGGGAGGAAGCACTTTTGAAGGAGGTGGGGTGATGCCTAAACATGGAACAGAGGAAGGAAGTCCCCCAGTACTGGGAAGCAATTGTTGAAATACTGTCTCAAGTTGTCTCCATGCCTCAGCTCTTGCCCTCTACATTCCCCCTCCCTTTTTATATGGAAATCAGATCACACTACTCCTCAGCCCAGATTCGTCTCATGGCTTCCATTTTATTCCCAATAAAAAACTGTGTGTTCAGTCACTCAGTCATGTCTGACTCTTTTGCAACCCCATGGACTGTAGCCCATCAGGCTCCTCTGTCCATGAAATTTTTCAGGCAAGAACACTGGAGTGGGTTGCCATTTCCTCCTCCAGGGGATCTTCCAGACCCAGGGATCGAATCTGCATCTCTTGTGTCACCTACATTGGCAGGCAGATACATTACTGCTGTGCCACCCAGGAAGCCCCATTTCATCTTATTCCCAATAAATGATGGGTACTGATCTCTCCCAATGCCTTCATCTCATGCCCACTGCAGGCTGCTGTCTTACCCTCTAGCATCTGCATGTCCTCTTCCCTTGGCCAAGGAGTCTCTTCTTCCAGATACCCACCAGTTCATCTTATCTTTTATTTTATATTTTACCTTTATGCAAAATGTGAGGCTCACCCTGACCTCCACCAGCACCCCATATTTTGCTTTCTCTGTGGCACCAAACTCTTCTAAGCTTTGATACAGCTTGCTTATTCATTCTATGTGCTGTTGGTCTCTCTCTGACTCTCTGCTATTGAATATCCTGAGGGCAGGAATTTCTGTATGTTTCATTTCTCTATCCCCAACACAAAAGGCTAACTTACAATTAACAATGAGTAAATACTGGGGAAGGAAAGAAAGAAACAGGGAGGGAGGAAAGGGTGATCTGAAGATGCCCAGTACAGTGAGAGGGTCAGGAGATGTACCCCTCTAGACACAGGTGTACCCAGGATCGAACTGAGTCCTACGTCTTAATGTGCCTCCTAATTAGTAAACCCCGCAGGTGTACAGACACCATGCAGAGCATTAGGGAGTAACCACGAGGTCGACCAGGTCTCCCAAAGCTTGTACTCCAGAGATGATACTTAGGGTATTCTTTAAAGTCTAGGGAAGGAAAAGCAGAGACACAAAAATGATCAGTGAAATTGAATTTCCCACTAGTATGTGAATTCGGGGCTTAGAATCAGATTAAGATTGATTTAGAGAAATATATTTCTTTGGAAGTCAACTAATAAAATTTGTGCTAGCTAAATTATATATCTATTTAAAATAGCGTGATGATTGACTATGAAAAATAGTGTAGTCCTTGTGCCTCCCTTGCTAGCTGAGTGAGTCACCTTTCTGAGCATGAAGAGTCACAGCTATAGGTGGGATCATTGTACCTCATCTATCAGTCAGTATGGGTTGGGTTGTATGGCAGTAATATGTAATGCTCGTAATATGTAATCCTCAACTCTGAAACAGCAAAGGGGCTTGTTTTTAATTTTTGATTCGAGGATATTTACTTTACAATATTGTGATGGTTTCTGCTATGAATCAGCCACAGGTAGACATACATCCCCTCCCTTTTAAAACTCCCTCCCACCTCCCACTCCATCCCACCCCTCTAGGTTGTCACAGAGCTCCAGGTTTGCGTTTCCTGCATCATACAGGAAATTTCCACCGGCTATCTGTTTTACATATGGTAATGTATATGTTTCAATGCTACTCTCTCAATTCATCCCACCCTCTCCTTCCTCCACGTGTTCAAAAGCCTTCTTTATGTCTGTGAAAGGGCCATGTCTTGATCACACAACATGTCCATCAGGGGTCAGTGGGAGAGCTTTGCTCCTCATGCCATTCAGGAACCCAGGGCCGTCCCCCTCTCATACATCTGAGGGCTGTGCCAGAGGGAACATGAGGTCCTGAGACCCTCTCAAAATGAGTCAGCCTAGTCCTTTGCAGAGATGTGGATGGACCTAGAGACTGTGTCACACGGAGTGAGGAAAGTCAGAGAGAAAAACAAATATCATGTATTAACACATATATGTGAAATCTGAAAAAAAAATGGTATAGATGTAAAAGATCTGTTTACAAAGTAAATACAGAGACACAGACTTAGAGAACAAACATGGATGTCGAGGGGGAAGGGGTGGTGGGATGAATTGGGAAACTGGGACTGACATATATATGCTATTGATACTAAGTATAAGATAGATAACTAATAAACACCTACTGTACGGCACAGGGAGAAGGCAATGGCACCCCACTCCAGTACTCTTGCCTGGAAAATCCCATGGACGGAGGAGCCTGGTAGGCTGCAGTCCATGGGGTCGCTAGGAGTCGGACAGGACTGAGCGACTTCACTTTCACTTTTCACTTTCACACATTGGAGAAGGAAATGGCAACCCACTCCAGTGTTCTTGCCTGGAGAATCCCAGGGATGGGGAGCCTGGTGGGCTGCCGTTTATGGGGTCTCACAGAGTCGGACACGACTGAAGTGACTTAGCATAGCAGAGCAGAGCATGGTACAGCACAGGGAGCTCTGCTCAGTGCTCTGTGTGGACCTAGACGGGAAGGAAATCCAAAAAAGAGGCGATACAGGTAAACACACAGCTGCAACACTTTGCTGTGCAGTAGAAACTACCATAACATTGTAAAGCAACTACACCACAATAAAAAAAATTTAATTAAAAATTTAAAAAGAGAAAAAGAAAGGATCAGCTTTGCTTTGCTCATCAAAGTCACTGTGGGGACCAGTCTAACAGAGAAGCCCCACCTCAAAGAAGCCAGTTCCAGGTAAGAGAGCTTGAGAAGGTCTCACATAGCAATTGAATACATGAAAGGATCTTTGTCTTTTCTATTCACAACCCAAGGTCACCCCCAGTCACAAGGGGACCAGGAGGCACAATCCTACTAATGTGCTCATTTTCCAACATTTGACTCTTGGACCCCCTTACTGCCATTTTTACTGTATATTACTCTCAGAATTTTCAGGATAGGGCAACCGGGAGAAATAACTCATACTCAAATGATCCATGACATCTTTTAGTTCTCCCAGAACCCTTGTTGTTGTGTTTAGTCACTCAGTTGTGTCTAACTTTTACGACCTCGTGGACTGTAGCCCAATGGGCTCCTCTGTCCATGGGATTATCCAGGCAAGAATACTGGAGTGGGTTGCCATTTTCTACTCCAGGGGATCTTCCCAATCCAGGGATTGAACTAGAGCCTCCTGCATAGGCAAGTGGATTCTTAACCACTGCACCACCAGGGAAGCCCCCCCAGAAACCTATCGATTAGTTATTATTCTTCCCATTTTACAGATGTGGAAATAGAGGCACAGAGGTACTTGGCAGCATGCAAAAGGTCCCATAATACACAGACAGAGGATCCAAGATTTACAGGCCAGGCACAAATGCAAAGTCATTCTTATTCTTTCCAGAATATCGCACTACCCTTGACTGTCCTATTTTCCCTTTTAAATGACTTGGCATTTTCATATTAGATCCATCCTGTCCAAACCAAAAAAGGAGACAGAATACTTAGCAAAATATATTTGTTTTTCAGTTGCTAAATCATGTCCAACTCTTTGTGACCCCATGGACTGCAGCAAACCGGCTTTCCTGTCCTCCACTATCTTCCAGTTTGCTCAAACTCATGTCCACTGAGTCAGTGAAGCCATCCAACCATCTCTTCTTCTGTCATCCCCTTCTCCTGCCTTCAATCTTTCCTAGCATCCGGCTCTTTTCTAATGAGTCAGCTCTTCACATTAGGTGGCCAAGGTATTGGAGTTAGCTTCAGCATCAGTCTTCCAGTGAATTTTCAAAGTTGATTTCCCTTAGGATTGACTGGTTTGATCTCCTTGCTGTCCAAGAGACTCTCAAGAGTCTTCACCAGAGAAAAAGCATAAACGTAGCAAATGTTGGATTGACTCAGTTTTCCTTGGTCATCTTTGTCTTCTGTAAATAGAGAAAGGAAGGGGAATAGAACACAGGGCAGATAAGAGGCCCCCTGATATTGCTGAGGAAGCGTCTGCTTATTTTAAGAGATTCTCCAGGGATGCAGACATATGTAAGCCAGCTCAGTCCAAAACTCATGTTTCATGGAGTTGATTCCTTATGAACCGTAAAGTGGTTTTCACTTGTCCCTAGTGTTATTTGTAGAAATTTGTATCAGAGAGATCAGAAAATGATTATATATTCTCTTTTCAAAAGGCCCCCATATGCAGTTTGTTATATTTTTTGGTTAGGGTGGCATATTCAGTTATGTTTGAAGTTCCAGCCTGTCAGGACTACCTTCATGAAAAGCTTTGCACAAGTTTAACTTAGCCAGAACACACTATCTGTGTTGTTTGAGGGATCTGACTTAAACTTTATATAAATTCAGTGTTTAGTATGCCATATTTATTTTTGAAATCTTTTCTGACGCTTTGTTACAATTAATCTACATCTGCCATTACAACCTGCGTCCTAAGAGAAAAGTCTGAATCATTTGCCCTGAGTCACCAGTGATACATCCTGCTCTTTCATACAAAGGAGCTTCCCTGGTGGCTCAGATAGTAAAGACCCTGCCTGGAATACAGGAGACCCAGGTTTGATTCCTGGGTCTGGAAGATCCCCTAGAGAAGGGAATAGCTACCCATTCCAGGATTCTTGCCTGGAGAATTCCATGAACGGGAGCCTGGTGGGCTACAGTCCAGGGGATTGCAAAGAGTCGGACATGACTGAGCAAGTAACACTTCATACAAAAGACCCATTTCTCGAGGCTCAGTGATGCCAAGTTCTAAAAGAAAAGCTCTCAATTAGGGTAAAAGCCTCAGCTGCAAAAAAGATAGAAGGTAGAAAAAATGAAACATTCAGGTATAAAACTTTAGCTCATAGTTTACACATCTCTTTTATTTGCTGGCCTGATGTGCACGTCTCTTTTATTTCCAATTTCAGCTCAGTTCAGTTAAAGTCGATCAGTGGTGTCCGACTCTGCGACCCCATGAATTGCAGCACACCAGGCCTCCCTGTCCATCACCAACTCCCGGAGTTCACTCAAGCTCACGTCCATCGAGTCAGTGATGCCATCCAGCCATCTCATCCTCTGTTGTCCTCTTCTCCTCCTGCCCCCAATCCCTCCCAGCATCAGAGTTTTTTCCAATGAGTCAACTCTTCTCATAAGGTGGCCAAAGTACTGGAGTTTCAGCTTCAGCATCATTCCCTCCAAAGAAATCCCAGGGCTGATCTCCTTCAGAATGGACTGGTTAGATCTCCTTGCAGTCCAAGGGACTCTCAAGAGTCTTCTCCAACACCACAGTTCAAAGGCATCAATTCTTCGGCGCTCAGCCTTCTTCACAGTCCAACTCTCACATCCATACATGACCACAGGAAAAACCATAGCCTTGACTAGATGGACCTTTGTTGGCAAAGGAATGTCTCTGCTTTTGAATATGCTGTCTAGGTTGGTCATAACTTTCCTTCCAAGGAGTAAGCGTCTTTTAATTTCATGGCTGCAATCAACATCTGCAGTGATTTTGGAGCCCCCAAAAATAGTCTGACACTGTTTCCACTGTTTCCCCATCTATTTCCCATGAAGTGATGGGGCCAGATGCCATGATCTTCGTTTCCTGAATGTTGAGCTTTAAGCCAACTTTTTCAATTTACACACCAGTAAAGCAAGGCAAGAAAATGAATGAGCCTGGACTTGGACCCCTCACCAAAAACAACTGTCACTCCATATTCCACAAGGCAACTTGAGAGATATCCCACAAGTTTGAGCAGAGAGAAACTGTCTGCGTAATGTGATGGTCAACCCGCAATACCTCCCCAATAGCAATGCTAAGCTGAGATTAAATCTGAAGAGTACAGGCAAGACAGCTCCATGTAGAAACAGAAGGAACCCTGAACATTGCACATCTCAGCTCCTTTGTTTACACAGCAGGAGACTGAAGGCCACCAAGGTGAAATGACATGCTCCCTAGCAAAAGGGCCAGGGCTGAATCCAAGCCCTTCTTGATATACAGCAGGGAAATTCCATCTGTACAACTGGCCAGGAACTCTTTTAATAGTGTGAGAATAAATTTATATTTAGCCTAGAATTAAACAAGCTTTTGATATAGACAAATCTAGCATATTCTTTTAATTTATTGCCATTCAAACTAGATCAATCTAATTTATATATGTTTTAAAATTACTTAATATTTATTTTCCATCTTAACAGTAATAAATAAGCATTGCCCTCCTCCCACTCATCCCCACCAAGGGCTCTTTCCTGCCGTGGCTTTCCCTCTCTCCTTTGCCCCTGCTTCAACCCAACTCCAATGCCACCTTAAAGATTCCAGTTAGGCTGACCACCTTAAAGATTCCAATTAGGCTGACCACCTAAATCCACTAGATGAGAGGAATTTTCACTGAATTTCTAAAGTAGTTTTGGTTTATGCCCTACAATCTCCCAAAGAGTGTATACATTCTTTATGTATTTTAAACATTCATTATGTCTTCATACATTCATTATGCTTTTCTTTAGATACTAACTCAAATCAATTCATGTCAGTATCATCTATCAAGTCTGTTTCTGAGTTTCTCCAGGTCAAAGAAGTTTCTTCCTTTCTTTCTTTTAATCCCTTTGGCTTGAAATAGCAAATATGTTCCATCCTACAAAACAGTACTGATCAACTGATAAGAACCATCCTGATTTCCAAGATGAAAAAATTCAGGCTTATCAGGAAAAAGCAGTGAAATATGTGCTCTGACTCTCCTTAAGTGGTGTCTGGTTTAGGACTGAACACAGAGTTTGTGAATCAAGCATTAAGTTTAAGCTTACTACAGCCTCCAAGTCTAGAAGACAGTCTTTACACAAACACACCCTCCCACTTACTGGACCCCAACACGTGCACAGGGGCCTCAGAATTGGCTCATCCTACAAAAAGATGTCCAAAAATTAAATCTCCTGTTTTGCAGATTAAGAAACTGAGATAGAGAACCCTTAAATAGATGACAGACAACCAGAGGCAACCGGAAGTCAATAATACAACTCTATATGGTATTACTTATATGTGAAATTCTAAAAATAGTACAAATGAGCTTATTTACAAAAGCAGAAACAGACTCATAGACATAGAAAATAAATTTATTCCAGGTTCGATGCACGATACTGGATGCTTGGGGCTAGTGCACTGAGACGACCCAGAGGGATGGTATGGGGAGGGAGGAGGGAGGAGGGTTCAGGATGGGGAGCACATGTATACCTGTGGTGGATTCATTTTGATATTTGGCAAAACTAATACAATTATGTAAAGTTTAAAAATAAAATAAAATTTTTTTAAAAATGACAAAAAAAATAAAATAAAATAAATTTATGCTTACCAAAGAGAAAGTGGTGAGTGCATGCTAAATCACTTTAGTTGTGTCCAACTCTTTGCAGTTCTATGAGCTGTAGCCCACCAGGCTCCTCCGTGCAAGGGATTCTCCAGGCAAGAATACTTAGGTGGGTTGCCATGCCCTCCTCCAATTGATCTTTCCAATTCAAGGATCAAACCCGTGTCTTTTTATGTCTCCTGCATTGGCAGGCGAGTTCTTTACCACTAGTGCCACCTGGGGAAGTGGTGGATAGGGATAAATTGGGAGTATGGAATTAACAGATGTACACTACTATACATAAACTAGACAAACCACACAGATTTGCTGTATAACATATCTCTGCCCATTTAGCATGCACAGGAACTATGATCAGTATCTTGTAATAAACTATAATGGAAAAGATTTGAAAAAAGAATACACACACACACACACACACACACACACATGTATAACCAAACTGCTTTCCTGTACACCTGAAATGAACACAATAACATATCCCACAATAATGTGTGATGGGTGGGAGAGGAAGGAGTTTCAAGAGGGAGGTGATATATGCATAAGTGTGATTGATTCACTTGGTTGTACAGCACAAACTAACACAACATTGTAATTACACTCCAACAATAAAATAAAATAATAAATAGTATAATAAAATAACAGAAATAAAAAAATAATTAAAAGGCCCCTAAATAAGTTATACTTCAAAAATAAATGATTTTTTAAAAGAATATAACTGAATCACTGTTATTATCCCTCAGCAACCCAGTTAGGAGCAATATTCCCAAGAGAGTTTGGGAGAGTCTAATAAAATCAGTAGTGTCTGGTCTTTATCTAGTTAAATGTGCAAAACTTGGAAGCCTAAAAAAAAAAAATCTCACTTTTTTTTCTTTAGAGCAACATGGCAAGAATACCAATTGGGAGAATCCAGCCCCTCAGAGCTTCTCATCTTACCATGCCAGAGTTCTAACAGATCCCCCCTCTTCATCCTGACCATGCATGCCTCGGTCAGCCTCCAGAGAGACCAGAGGGGAAAAAAAAAAAAAAAGCAAGGAGAAAAAAGATCAGGAAAAGCCCACACTCCTGCAAGTAGAAATCTAAGCTGCTCTGAGTGCGTGCTAGGTGAGTGAGCACAGTGACAGAGGAGGGGATGCGGTGCCCCGTGGCTCCATCCCAGACCTCGAGACAAGCAGAGCTTCAGGCATCCTCAAATCCCTGGGTCCTCACCTCCATGGGTGAGACATTCCATCTTTCCACAATGAAGTGCTTGCTCTCCAGGGAGGCCCCTGATCTGCCCTGCACATACTAGACACTTCGATTAGACAGTTCTCAGTTTCATTGGTGCAACAGTGTATACTTTAACCATGAGAAATCGAAATAAAAATTATTGTAAAAAAGAATGTGGCAAAGACAACCAGATGCAGCCAGATTTAAAGTATTCAAATTCGATTTAAAATAAATCATTTCATAAATAACTCAAAAGAAACAATGTCCTAAATGAAGACACTTCTAAATATTCCTCTATTCCTTTTTTCCCTCCAAAGGACGAAAGGGATAAACTCTAGCTACCCTAAAAGGGAGTTACTCAAGATACCCAATTAATAGGGTGAATTAAAACTAAGCACAGCTATTATTTATTGTTCTCAGTCCCAGGCACTGTGTCAAGAAGTTTACAAGCATCCTTTTATTTAATCTTTACGTCAGTTTCATAAGATCCTTATTGCCCCCATTTTACAGATGAAGGACTAGACCGAGGGACATAAGTGACTTGCCCCTGGTCACACATCAAGACTAGACTAAGGTAAGGGAAGTTTAGTTCAGTTCAGTCGGTCAGTTGTGTCCAACTCTTTGTGACCCCATGAACTGCAGCAGGCCAGGCCTTCCTGTCCATCCCCAACTCCCAGAGTTCACACAAACTCATGTTCATTGGGTTGGTGATGCCATCCAACCATCTCATCCTCTGTTGTCCCCTTCTCCTCCTGCTCTCAATCTTTCCCAGCATCAGAGTCTTTCCCAATGAGTCAGTTCTTCTCATCAGGTGGCCAAAGTATTGGAGTTTAAGCTTCAACATTAGTCCTTCCAATGAACACCCAGAACTGATCTCCTTGAGGATGGTCTGGTTGGATCTCCTTGCAGTCCAAGGGACTCGCAAGAGTCTTCTCCAACACCACAGTTCAAAAGCATCAATTCTTCGGTGCTCAGCTTTCTTTATAATCCAACTCTCACATCAATACATAACTACTGGAAAAACCATAGCCTTGACTAGATGGACCTTTGTTGACAAAGTAATGTCTCTGCTTTTTAATATGCTGTCTAGGTTGGTCATAACTTTCCTTTCAAGGAGTAAGGGTAAGGGAAGAGAGGGACCTAAATGCAGAATTTAAGGAGGCACTCAATTTCAAGGTTTTACAAGTGCAAGGTAATCTCCTGCGTGTGAGTGCCACCTTAAATTTAGATTCTGGAAGCTTCCCTTGCCCTACTCTAACCCTGTCATACATGAGCAATGCAACAGTGGTACACTTGAGATTCAAAATCATAGCTATCTGGTTGCAGAGCCCTTTGCTTATATCACCCATCCCCTTGTAGAGATGAGCAGCTCTATCCAAGATACTTTGTTCCAAAACACAAGTCTGCCATATGACCCAGCAATCCCACTGCTGGGCATACACACCGAGGAAACCAGAATTGAAAGAGACACGTGTACCCCAGTGTTCATTGCAGCACTGTTTATAATAGCCAGAACATGGAAGCAACCTAGATGTCCATCAACAGATGAATGGATAAGAAAGCTGTGGTACATATACACAATGGAGTATTACTCAGCCATTAAAAAGAATACTTTTGAATCAGTTCTAATGAGGTAGATGAAACTGGAGCCTATTATACAGAGTGAAGTAAGCCAGAATAAAAAACACCAATCAGTATACTAATGCATATATATGGAATTTAGAAAGATGGTAACGACAACCCTGTATGAGAGACAGCAAAAGAGACACAGATGTATAGAACAGTCTTTTGGACTCTGTGGGAGACAGAGGTGGGGAATGATTTGGGAGAATGGCATTAAAACATGTATAATATCATATAAGAAACGAATCACCAGTCCAGGTTCGATGCAGGATACAGGAGGCTTGGGGCTGGTGCACTGGGATGCCCTGGAAGGATGGTATGGGGATGGAGGTGAGAGGGGGGCGAACATGTGTATACCCATGGCGGATGCAAGTTGATGTATGGCAAAACCAATACAATATTGTAAAGTTAAAAAATAATAATAAAAATAAAAAACACAAGTCTCTGCACACGCAGCCCTGAGAGCTGAGGTCACACAAAAAGCAGCGGGAGCCACAGGAGCCCCATAGGGTAGCACAGTGGTGTGGCAGGGTCACACCTGCCCCAACCTTCAGTCGTGTCATAATCACACAGTACCCCAATATCCTGAAAGGAGAGTCTACTTTGTAAGTATCCTTAATATGAAACCCGAGAGTACACGCAGTCTGCTCTATTTTAAACCTACATTAAGTGACCGATTTGTTCTGGGACAGAGAACACAGTGCATATTTTTCATCAATGCTCAAACCAAAACCAAAGCTCTGATTAAATCCCATGACCAATTCCCAGCCCAGGCTCTACCCTGCTCATGGCTTAAGCCGTAAAACTTCTAATTGCTCACTAGGGGTGGAATAAACTCGTTTCTTGAGAGCAATAAGCTTGATGGCCATGAAGAGGACCATCATTTCCACGGGCTGGAAAGGGGAGACTAGTTCAGGCTTTTGCCTCATAGAAGCTCTCTTCACTGACCTGCTGGTGGTGGGGAGGATGCAAGGGAATTCTACAATGCCTGCATTTGACGAAATTACCCCCAATTATGAGAGATATTACCCCAAATGACTCTTTTCCCTTGTCAGCCACGATTTCCCATTGTAATTTTCGTTTTCATCTGAAAAGCATTTTTACCAGAAATAAAATGGTATATTTTAGTTTGAAAATGGGTAGCTGCCAAGTGTTGGCCATGTGACCTGCCCATCCTAACTGAGTTGCTCTAACATGGTCCTTTTTTAAATACATTATTTTTTCAGAACAGTTTTTTAAATTTACAACAAAATTGAGAGGAAGGTACAGAGAATTCACATAAATCTCTCTACCTGCCGCCCATTCACACACACAGCCTCATGCAATATCAACATCCCCCAACCAGAGTGGTACATTTGTCACCATTGATAAACTTATGCCAGTACATCATAAGCACCCCAAATCCACAGTTGTATTAGGGTCCACTCCTGGTGTTGTACACTCTAAGGGTTCAGACAAATGTATAATGACTTGTATCCACCACCACTGTCATGTAGAATAGTTTCCCTGGCATAAAAATCCCTGCTCCCCTGTGTTCTGTCCATTCATCCCACCAACTCTCCCACAGGATCCATTAGACAATGTTGAGCTACCATAGGATCCAGCAGTCCCACTCCTGGGCATATACCCAGAGAAAACCATAATTCAAAAAGATACATGCACTCCAATGTTTATTTCAGCTCTATTTACAATAGCCAAGACATGGAAGCAACCTGCATGTCCATGGACCCAAGAATGGATAAAAAAGATTGCAAGAGTGGAATGGGACATTCCATTGGAACATGACTCAGCCACAAAAAGGAAGGAAATAGTATCATTTGCACTAACACAATGGATCTAGGGATGATCATACTAAGTGAAATAAGCCAAACAGAGAAGGACAAATATGGTATCACTTATATGTGGAATCTAAAAATAATGATACACGTGAACTTATATACAAAACAGAAATAGACCCACAGACATAAAAAAAAACTTAGGTTACCTCCTTAGATAAATTAGGAGTCTAGGATTAACATATACATACTAGTATATATAAAACAGATAAACAACAAGGACCCACTGCATAGCACAGGGAACTATGCTCACTATTCTGTAATCATCTATTAGGGCAAAGAATCTAAAAAAGAACACACGCACGGAATCACTTTACCCATGCATCTGAAACTAACAACTTTGTTAATCAACTATACTTAACATTTTTTAAGAAAAAAGTGGCCAGTGCCCCCTTACCCCAAAAAAATTAGGCCTTTTGTTCTACACATAGAGAAGGCTCAGAGTGCCTTTGGCCTCGGTGGAGGAAGAAAGGACTAATCCCTCCCTTCTCCACCCAGCCCTTGAAGCCTGCATTCAGGCACAGATGGACGGATGGCAACCAAACCCATGAGACCCAGTGAGGACCACACGGGGTGAGCAGCCCCCTCCTTTGAGAAGCTGTCTGTCTCAAGTGAAAAATCTCACCTTTCCTCCCATGGAGCACAGGAGAAATGGGAGCATGCTGGAGTGTCAGCCAGAGAGGACAGCAGGACTGAAGGCTGATGGAATAATGCCTTGTGGATTTCCTGCCTTGGAAGCCAAAAGGCCACTGCAGGTTTAAAGTCCTCCTCTCTGTAGCCATTGGTGGCTTAACATAAATGGGAAAGGGCAGGTCTTTATTGACCTCACGTGAAAAGCTGAACTCAGTTCTTGTCTTAGCCTTTCCTGCCTCTCACGGGGGCACTTTTTTCCCTCCTTCTTTGATGGCCCTGCTGTACCCGCGAGTCTTCAGTGGCGGCAAGTCTGTCACATCATTGTCCTCATTCTTGTTGCAAGTATAGATCTCATGAGAGTTATAGATGCCTGTGTGCAGGAATCATGCCTTTCTTTTCCGGAATTCTATCTAATTTCTATTCTGAGCCCCTGTTCCCACCATGAGGTTCAGGTCAGTCAATATAAGGTTTCCCCACCCTCTCTGCCTGGCATAGAACTTGAAGCTGACATAAAACCAAGGCTTTGAGAGCTATGTAGGGCTGGGAGAACGGCAGGGTGGTTGGTCTTCAACTGCCACCTAAATACCCGTTCCCAGATGGCGCACGAGGAGCATCAAGGACAACCCCAGCAACCGGTTCTTGCAGGACAGTCCTGGGTTCATCACATGCTCCACCCTGAAAGTGATTTTCCTCTTTGCTCTGTGCACACCAAAGCATCTTGTAACTGGTCAGCCTTGCCTCTGTAGGACTCTTCAGTGCCCTCCCAGATCCATCTGTCCAGGTATCTCACATGGCCATTTATTGCTGCTGTTGTTTAGCTGCTAAGTCCTGTTGGACTCTTCTACGATTCCACAGACAGTAGCCCATCAGGCTCCTCTGTCCATGGGATTTTCCAGGCAAGAACACTGGAGTGGGTATAGATTTCCTCCTCCAGAGGATCTTCCCAACCCAGGGATCGAACTCGGATCTCCTGCATTGGCAGGAGGATTCTTCACCCCTGAGCCACTTGGGAAGCCCATAGCCATTTATACTCAATTCATAAAGCTTTTCCTGGAAATAATCTCCCAGCACAGGTACACACATGCACGCAGCCCTCCATACCTGTTACTTCTTCTCCAGTCAGGGTGCAGCCAGCCAAGCCTGCCCCCCCACCAGCCCAGAAAAGTGAGTGCATCCAGACAGGTCACATGGATAATCATTTAAAACTAATTACTTACTTGTGTCACAGAGATGGCCCCCTAACATCTGGTTCAGATAATTTTCTCCTCCTTCCCCCACCCTCGCCTGAAACATTCTACCAAATGTTGCAGGAAAAAATACAACCTGTGCAGCATCGCAGCTGGTCGATGACCCAGCTCTGCAGGCTGACACCCGGGAACAAATTTGCACCCGGCAGAGAAGATCTGATTTCAGTGTGGTCATGTTCCATGATTCAGGGCTGAGTTCTCTGACTTCCTCCCTCTCTATCACCCCAAAGGAAAAATTTCACCCTTAAATCAGACCATAAACCCTAAGGAACTGCCCCAAGGGAGGCTGACTCAGAGCCTTGTGATACAGAAAGGTTTACACTTTTCATGTGATCCTTCCAAGGCACCCTGCGCCATCCATTCATTTGTTTATCCAGTAAACTTTTATTAGCATTCCTAATGCATGCCAGGCTTCCCTGATGGCTCAGTGGTAAAGAATCTGCCTGCCAATGCAGAAGACGTGGGTTCAATCCCTGGGTCGGGAGGATCCCCTGGAGGAGGACCTGGCAACCCACTCCAGTATTCTTGCCTGGGAAATCCCATGGACAGAAAAGCCTGGCGGGCTATAGTCCATGGAGTCACAAAAAAGTCCAACACGACTTGGCAACTAAACAACAGCAACAATGCATGCCAAGCTAATCCCAGAGTGACAGTAAAAATTTCAGAAAAGGTCTAAAGATCACCTATTACAGCCCTCTCTTGCCAAAGAGTAGTCCTGGAGAGGTCAGGTAGCACCCACAGCAACACAACTACTCGGCAATGTAGCCAGGTCTAATCCCTGTTGTAGCCGACCACTCTTGTTCACGCTCACAGAAAACTGAGGCTCGCAAGCACAGCTGCCTGAGGAGGTCAGCTCAGCTATACAGGCCTTCTCTCTGTCCCCTTTGAAGTTAGCATTAGCCCGTAAGACTAAGGAGAAAGCATCAACTTTATTTTGTGCTGTCTGTTGCTGTTGCCGTAGCAACTCCATTCATGCCAGCAAAGAGATCCTGGTTATTAATCTGGTTGCTCTTCAAAGGAATTTAAAATTTTCTAGAACTTCCAGGACATCTACCACACTGAGATTTGTCTACGACTTCTCAGCCATTGTTACTTTGCTTCTTCCAGTAAGATGGTATCTGCCCACTAGGAGGGGCTTGAAGAGTACCCCAATATTAGGAAGGCCTGTGCCTCTTGCCTTTGTTGTGATTCCATGTGGCTTCTCCCAACTCTCTTATGGTTCATCATGTCTACATCTATTTTCCCTCTGGACCTAGAGTGCCGTCTCTTTTCACCGTCTTGTTTCACACTCCCAAGCTCTCTACTCACACACTGTTGTTCTTCAGTTGCTAAGTCATGTCCCGTTTTTTGGGACTCCATGGACTGCAGCACGCCAGATTTCCTGTCCTTCACCATCACCCGGAGCTTGCTCAAACTCATGTCCATCGAGTCAGTGATGTCATCCAACCGTCTCATCCTCTGTTGTCCCCTTCTCCTCCTGCTTTCAATCTTTCCCAGCATCAGGGTCTTTTCCAATGAGTCAGCTCTTCACATCAGGTGGTCATAGTACTGAAGCTCCAGCTTCAGCCTTAGTCCTTCCAATGAAAATTCAGGGTTGATTTCCTTTAGGATTGACTGGTTTGATCTCCTTGCAATCCAAGGGACTCTCAAGAGTCATCTTCAGCACCACTGTATCACAACAATTTTCTAATTGGTATTTTAGCTTCCATCTACCGCTGGAATAATCTTTACAAAATGCAAGTCTAATCAGGACCTTTGACCACACACCCCACTTAAGTCATCCTCTTTATGGCTTCCTACAGCTGGGAATATCTCTTTTGATAGTTTTACTATTGATTTATTTGCTATTCGCTGGTGGCTGTGTTAGTGCTTTGCTGCTGCTGGCTTTTCTCCAGCTGTGGCTAGTGGCGGCTACTCTCCACTGCAGTACACAGCTTCTCTTGCTGTGGAGCACAGGCTCCAGGGTGTGTGGGCCCAGCAGTTGTGGTTCCTGAGCTCTAGAGCATGGCCTCAATAGCTGGGGGGCAGGGGCCTAGTTGTTCCAAGGCATGTGGGATAAACCCCGGACAGGGACCGAACCTGTGTCTCTGTCATTGGCAGGCTGATCCTGTACCACTGAGTCACCAGGGAAGTTCCTAGAAATAATTCTGAAGAACCTCATTGGCAAGACCTTCCATGTGAAGTGATAAAGTGAAAGTGTTAGTTGCTCAATCGTGTCTGATTCTTTGTGGTTTGTGACCTCATGGACTGTAACCCACTAGACTCCTCTGTCCATGGAATTCTCCACACAAGTATACTGGAGTGGGTTGCCATTCCCTTCTCCAGGGGATCTTTCCAATCCAAGGACCTGGGTCTCAAACCTGGGTCTCCAGCACTGCAGGCAGATTCTTTACCCCCTGAGCCATTAGGGCTTTCCTTATGATGGTGCAAGACCTTCCATGATCTTGTACCAACTGGCCTTACCAATGTCATGTTTCCATCTGTCCTTCTTCTCAACCCTATGATCCAGTAAACTAAATGCCATAGTGTTCCCCCAAAACCTCTGTCCTGTTTTCTGTGTTTACACCCTTCCACATACCAGAAAAGTTTCCTCCCACACTTTCACTTGGGAATCTCCAAGTCATCCTCACTCAGTTGATTAACTCTTCACCGCTGTCCTAAGAAAATGAATTATGACTTTCTCTAGTCCTGTGATACCGTACCCCTTTATCTATCAGGCTTCGCCTTTATGGAACTAGGTGTTAGGTGTTGCTCATCATTCATTATTTATGTTCTTAATATAGCAGTTGTAGCAAATCAATGACAAGACTTACATTTTTAATATCCCCATTTCTAACATAGAGTCATGGCATATAGTAAACACTCAAATTATGTCTGAGAGAGTGAGAGAAAGAAGAAGAAGAAAGAAAGAAGGCAAAAGAGGAGGGGAAGAGAGGAGGAAGGGGAGGGAGAAGAACAGAAGGAGAAGGGGAGAATGGGGAGGAAAAAAGAAGAAGAGGAAAAGGGAAAAAAGAAAGAAATGCTAGGAGCCAAGCTCAGCTATACCACCTCCATTTCCTATCCTTACCTGCATCTGACAGCAACCATACGTATTCATTGGGCCATTTCTTTACTTTGAGGTCGTCCAGATGAAGGGGCTGGAGTGATATTTGCAGTGCTAGGCAAAAAAAAAAAAAAAAAAATTCCTATACACTCCCATTAAAGCCATCAATAAATTAGATTAGTGGTTTTGACATTTTCTGCCTACTTGCTGACCTAAGCCTCTAAATAGAGCCGCTATAGTCTTTTCTTACAGCCCATCTCAGTGTTTATAAGGTGGCAGAAGTTGTGGGACTTACCTGTCGCTGAGCCAAGGTCAGAGGGAGCAAAGCACAGCTTTATTACACTTTGGAAAAGTTCCCAATAGGAGGCTCTTTCTCACACGTATATGTCGTGGCTGGTAAAATACCTTCCAGCAGCGTCCAACCCCGCTGAAAGCGTGGGCGGTGGCCAGTAACCCTCACCTAATATATCAACGTAAATCTTATTCTGATCACATTTTGTTCCTTACTCTTTCTCTCCACAGCAGAGCTGTATGAGGTCACTAGGAAATTGTTAGAGTTCCCTTCCCATGGGACGTAAGAATACATTTTATATTTCAGTTCTTGCTACTCAGATTCACTGTGGGAGGGGGTTGGGGGTTTATGTCAATCTTATAGCAGAATCAGAGGCTCCTAGAACCAGGGGTATCTTTAAAAAAATCATCTATCTGGGTTTCTCACTTTGCAATGGAGGAAGGAAAGCGATCTAGAGGGGAATGACCTCTGCGCTGTCATTAAGCAGAAGTAAACTGGTTTAAAAAGCATCAGAAAGATTCTACCCACCTGGTTTTTCTCCCCCTGAACACCAGAGTCTTGACTGAAATATACAACTCCACTGGCAGAGCTCAGGTATATCTAGGGAATAATACCTGTGAAGATATTTAACTCAGGACCTTGTGACATTAATTCATGGACTCGGTGCTCTAAAGCAAAAACAAGCTGCATTTGTCTCGAGTGACAATTTGAGCTGTATTCCTACAATACAAAAATAATCAGCTTCTAGTTCTTGCTAAGAGATGGAGGTAAGTCCTGAGCTACAAAGAGAAATGAAAGACTCCCTGCTCTTGTCTGCCCGGCATTCTTTGCCTTCTTTAGGACGATGTCCACCCTCTTGGGGCCCACACTGTTCTCCTCTCCTATTATTTCTACTTCCTTTCCTAAGTCAAGGTCATATTTTTCAGCTTCACTTTGGGCTTTTCTCTAAGCTTCTTTGCTATAGTAATACAAGTCTAGTTTTATATTTGACAACTTTTTACATTGATGAGGTGGGGGCGGGGGGCTGGGGGCAGTCCAACATACAAGTAGATTTGCTCCATGGGCTGGAAGCAGGGTGACTTGATATTTCCTGTGTAATATTAATAAACATTCTCCTTAAGTAGAGCAGACCAGGGTTTTCCTGATTAACCATTTCATGACTCTGTTCCACAGACATTGGCAAGGAGTAGTGAGTCCTTGGAGAGCTGTTGGGATTTCTTTCTTTAATATAGCTTGATTTGGTGCAATAATTTTCCAGAAAATCACTTACCTCAATTAAAAGACTGATTGTTCCCTGAACAGTGCTCTAACCCCAAGCCTAATGAGATTTGGTCCCTTTGAAAAATATTCAGTCTACCAAGTATTAGATTCACAAAGCACTGAGCTAAAGATTTAGCATTATTTCATTTAATTCTCACAGCAGCCCTATGAGATGAATGCTGTTATCATTACTACCTTACAGTAAAGATGCTAAGACTTAAAGAGGTTAAGTTGTGTAACGTTAGGCAAATATTAAGTAGCAGAATTAGTTCCAAGTGGTGCTACAGCCAAAGCAGAGTGTTTAATCATTGTACCAAAATGCTCAGGCACCCATAGTAATGGACAGTGCCCTAGGCTCTCTTGTTAGGTTTGCTTTACAGGCACCCAGTGTTCATAGCAACATTATTTACAAGTTCTGGAAATAACCAAAAACTTTTTGTTTTTGCAACAGTGAGAGGACCTATGCTTTAAATACAAGCTAGGTTTCTTAGGAGGCACTCTTTCTTGACTACGATTCAAGTACTGTCCTCTTCAGAACTGACCTGTCTTGTCATGCATCCTTTCATCTCTATTATCTCTCAGACTTTTGTCTTCAGTCTTCCAAAGTCTCAGCACCTTGGCAAATCCATTTCTTGGCAAAGCTGGAGATGACAGTAGACTGTATTAAGCCTATATTAAGCCCTGATTTACCTATGACATGGAAGGAGAGACATGACTTGAATGACTGAGTGAGGATCAGATTTTGAATAAAGAGATTGATGTTGGAAAACTCAACAGAGTGTCTTTAAAGTCTGACACAGGCATGCGAATCCACTTGCCTTTTCCAGATACCTTTGAGTTTAAGTGCACCTTGGTTTTCTGGTTCACACTCTATTCCCAATACCAGCTCTTTCTACCTTTCCTAATTCCATACTTCAGAGTTATTGTATTCTGCTGTTGTAGAGTGGAGTGTTCTTTAGGTGTCTGTTAGATCTTGTTGATTTGTAGTGTCGCTCAAGCCTCCTGTCTCCTTGGTAACCATCATCCCCAACTATTATTGTTGACTAGCTTGTATCTTCCTTCTATTCTGCCAGTTTTTGCTTCTTGTGCTTTGGGCTCTCTTGTTAGGTTTACCTTACAGGCACCCAATGTTCATAGCAACATTATTTATAGCAGCCAAGATATGGAAGTAGCCTAATCACCCATCACCAGATGAATGGATAAAGAAGATGTGACGTATATAGATAATATTCCAGTGTATGTAATGGAAAGTTTTACAGTTATAATAAAGAGTAAAAGTCTGCCATTCGTGACAGTAATGACAAATCTAGAGACTAGGATGCTTAGTGAGATGTCACACAGAGAAAGACTCTATAGAATCTAAAAAAAAGGGAATATATATAATTTAAAAAAAACAGAAACAGACTCACAGCTATAGAAAACAAATTAGTAGTTACCAGTGAGGAGAGGAAAGAAGGGAGGAGCAAGCTAGAGTAATAAGATTGAGACAGAAACTACTATGTGTAAAACAAATAAGCAAAAATGGTAATGTACAGCACAGGAAAATATAACCAGTGTTTTGTAATAATTTTAAATGGAATATACTCTATAAAAATATTGAATGACTATGTTGCACACCTGAACCTAATATAATATTATAAGTCAACCATGTGTCAATAAATAAATAAATAATCATCAATACCAGTTCAGTCGCTCATTCGTGTCTGACTCTTTGCGACCCCATGAATCGCAGCACGCCAGGCCTCCCTGTCCATCACCAACTCCCAGAGTTTCAGTTCAGTTCAGTAGCTCAGTCGTGTCTGATTCTTTGCGACCCTATGAATCGCAGCACGCCAGGCCTCCCTGTCCATCACCAACTCCCGGAGTTCACTCAGACTCACGTCCATCGAGTCAGTGATGCCATCCAGCCATCTCATCCTCTGTCGTCCCCTTCTCTTCCTGCCCCCAATCCCTCCCAGCATCAGAGTCTTACTCAAACTCATGTCCATTGAGTCGGAAATGCCATCCAACCATCTCATCCTCTGTTGTCCATAGGCTTAATTTAATTATATGTTTATAATTATTATATCTTCTTGAGAAATTGGCCCTTTATCTACATATAATACTGCTATTTGTCTCTTGAAGCATTTGTTTTAATTAAAGTCTATTTTGTCTAATACAGTGTAGCCACTGAGCTCTCTTTTTGGTTACTATTTGCCTGATGTCATATTTTCAATCCTTTTACTTTCAACCTATTTTCTCTTTAAAGTGTGTCTCCTGTAGACAGCGTATAGTTGAATTTTTTAATCTATCCTGCCCATCTCTAGCTTTTAATTGGGTGTTTAATACACTTAATATAATTATTGATGAGATAGTCTGTTATGTTGCTACTTGTTTTCTGCATGTCTTATGTCTTTTTTATTTCTCTATCCTTAAATCATTGCATTCTTTTGTGGTAAGTAGTATTTTTTAGTCATATTTATTTCCTTTGTTTCTTTAATTATTGTTTTTCAATCATTTTCTTAGTGGTTTCCCTGGGAATTATGTTTTTAAATTTACAACATTTTAGCTCAGATTATTACCAACTTATTTCCATAGTGTACAAAACTCTGCTTCTATATAACACCATTCCCTCACCCCTCCCCTGTGCTATTGCTGTCATACCAATTATATCTTCATATAATGTATGCCTATCAACACAGATTTATAATTATTGCTACATGCAGTTGTCTTTTAAATGAGGCAAGAGGAAAAAATAGTTACAAGCAAAATATACACTTATACTCCTTTTATATTTACCTATATGGTTACCTTTACTGATGTTCTGTCTTTCTCATACAGACTTGAGTTACTTTCAGGTGCTTTTATTTCATCTCAAATGATTCTCTTAATATTTCATAAGGCAGATCTGCTAATGAAATTTTTTCTCAGTTTTATTTATCCTGGGATGTCTTAACTTTACTTTCATTTGAAAATCAGTTGTGTGGGATGAAGTAGGCTTGTTTGATATCATTTTCTTCCCTTACCTTTAGTATGCCATCCCACTGCCTTCTGGACTTCAGAGTGTCTGATGAGAGACCAGCTGTTACTGAGAGTTTCTGATACACGATTTATCACTTCTCTCCTGCTGCTTTCAAGAGCCTCTCTTGGTCTTTGATTATACTGTACAAAAAGTGTGTATCTCTTCAAGTTTAGCCTATTTGGAGTTAATTAAGCTTCTTAGACGTGTACATTAAATTTTCTTATTACATTGGGAAAGCTTTCAGTAATTACTTCTTTAAATATTATTTCTACGCTCCCTTTGCCCCAACCCTACACACTCTTTTGAGACTCCTATTATGTGTATGTTGGGATGCTTGATGCTGTCCCATGCGTCTCTCAGGTTGTCCGCATTTTTCTTCTTTATTTTCTTTCTGTTCATCTATATGGATAATTTCCGTTACCTAATCTTCAAGTTTGCTGATCTTTTCTCCTTGCCTGTCCAACTGATATTGATACCCTGTAGTGAAGTCTTCATTTCTTCATTTCAGTTATTATACTTTTCAGCTCCAGAATTTTTGTTTGGTTCTTTTTTATAATTTTTGTCTCTTTCTTGTTATTAATTTGGGGAGACATCATCCTTGTGTTTTCTTTTAGTTCTTTGGGTGTGTTTTCCTTTAGCTCTTTGAATATATTTAAAACAGCTGATTTAAGTTCTTTGTCTTTTAAGTCTAAAACCAAGTCTAGTCTTCTTTGGTTTCTAATGACAGCTTTTTTTCCTGTATAAGGGCCATGTTTTCCTATTTCTTTGCATATCTCATAAATTTTTGTCAAAATTGAGCATTTTAAACAGTGTAGAAATTCTGGAAATCAGATTCTTTCTCTGCCCTCCAACCAGGATTTGTTGTTTTGTTGTTTATTGTTATTGCTATTGTTTAGTGATTTTACTGAACTAATTCCGTAAAATCTGTGTTATTTGAATACATCAACACTGGGCATCCGGTCCGATCACTTCATGATAAATAGATTGGGAAACAGAGGAAACAGTGTCAGACTTTATTTTTCTGGGCTCCAAAATCACTGCAGATGGTGACCGCAGCCATGAAATTAAAAGACGCTTACTCCTTGGAAAGAAAGTTATGACCAACCTAGATAGCATATTCAAAAGCAGAGACATTATTTTGCCAACAAAGGTCCGTCTAGTCAAGGCTATGGTTTTTCCAGTGGTCATGTATGGATGTGAGAGTTGGACTGTGAAGAAAGCTGAGCGCCGAAGAATTGATGCTTTTGAACTGTGGTGCTGGAGAAGACTCTTGAGAGTCCCTTGGACTGCAAGGAGATCCAACCAGTCCATTCTGAAGGAGATCAGCCCTGGGATTTCTTTGGAAGGAATGATGCTAAAGCTGAAACTCCAGTACTTTGGCCACCTCATGCGAAGAGTTGACTCATTGGAAAAGACTCTGATGCTGGGAGGGATTGGGGGCAGGAGGAGAAGGGGATGACAGAGGATGAGATGGCTGGACGGCATCACTAACTTGATGGACGTGAGTCTGAGTGAACTCCGAGAATTGGTGATGGACAGGGAGGCCTGGCGTGCTGCGATTCATGGGGTCGCAAAGAGTCGGACATGACTGAGCGACTGAACTGAACTGAAGTCTCTGCTTTGTAAGCCTAGTGATCAGCTAATAATTAGACAGAGATTTTCCTAAATTTCTGGAACCAGTAAGTCTCCCAAACTTTGCTGAAAGATCCTGTGTATGCTGACCATGCCGTCAACACTCAGCTAGGCAGTTAACAACTTCACATTATCTTTCAGTTTCCCCTGAGAAGAGCCTCAAAGTCAATCCCTGATGAGAGCTTAGAGCCTTCTCGGGTCTTTCCGAAGTATTCACACAGGTCAAAGCTGCACATGGGTTTCTAGATTTTCAGGAATCTGTCAATGCTCTTCAAAGTTCTGTATGGAAATGTGTGTTCTTCTCAAACTTTTCCTTTAAGTTCTTTGGTTAGCCAATTATTTGCCCTGATTGCTATCTATTATCTCAGGCAACCATCATATTAAGCAATTGTCCTTCATTGTTTTCAACAAGTTCCCTTAAGGAAAAGACTTTACACTTTTCACACTAAGTGAGCTCTGCCTCTAGTGGATGGCAGGCTGCTAGTTTTCACTGATATTACAGATTGTTGGTTTTCAATGTTGTCACGGAGCTAGAAGCTTCCAGATAGCTCAGCTGGTAAAGAACCTGCCTGCAATGCAGGAGACCCCAGTTCAATTCCTGGGTCTGGAAGATCCGCTGAAGAGGATATAGGCTACCCACTGGAGTATTCTTGGGCTTCCCTTGTGGCTCAACTGGTAAAGAATCCACCTGCAATGCGGAAGACCTGGATTCAATCCCTGGGTCAGGAAGATCCCCTGGAGAAGAAAAAGGCTACCCCCTCCAGTATTCTGGTCTGGTGAATACTATGGACTGTAGTCCATGGGGTCGCAGAATTGGACATGACTAAGCAACTTTCACCTTCACTACGGAGCTAGAAATGAGGGAAGGAAATAGGGAAAATTAAAGTTGCACTGTTCATATCAACCTCTCATACATAGATTCAGCTGTTTTCCTTAAATAAATGCTCCCCAGATTGCTTAAAGCCTTTAGTTAATTTCCAAATGGCACCCCACTCCAGTATTCTTGCTTGGAAAATCCCATGGACGGAGGAGCTTGGTAGGCTGCAGTCCATGGGGTCGCTAAGAGTTGGACACGACTGAGCAACTTCACTTTCACTTTTCACTTTCATCCATTGGAGAAGGAAATGGCAACCCACTCCAGTGTTCTTGCCTGGAGAATCCCAGGGACGGGGGAGCCTGGTGGGCTGCCATCTATGGGGTCACACAGAGTCGGACACAACTGAAATGACTTAGCATAGCATAGCATATAGTTTTGAAAGTGTTGATTCTGACAATTTTTGCCAGTGTTCTCATGGTTCTTATGGGGGAAAGGATCTTCAGAGGGTCTTCTTTCAAAATTTTTACTGAAGTCCAACAGAACACTTTATATCAGTGTTTCTTTGCTCTATGTGACCCATTTAAGTTTCTTGCTTCTCTGTTTTTGTTCTTTCCCATTTCAGTTTCCTCTTTCCCCACTTTTAATCAAAGCATTTTTTTTCTACCTCGAATCTTTCAAATATTCCTTCATTTTCTCCTTCATTGGCCTTGCCTAGAGATTTTATGATTTACCAACCAGATTACTCCAGCTGTGGCCAAATTGGTCCTTTGCAGTGTGTCTTTTTGTCTTCTGATTCTTTACTACCACACAGCTAGATTGATCATTTTAAAACATAAATTTAGCGACTTTCCTGGTGGTGCAGTGGATAAGGATCTGCTTGCCAGTGCAGGAGAAATGGGTTCAACCCCTGGTCCAGGAAGATTCCACATGCTGTGGAGCGACTAAGCCCATGCACCAAAACTACTGAGCTCATTCTTTTGAGTTCACAAACCGTAACTACTGAGCCCACGTGCCACAACTGCTGAAGTCCCTGTGCCTAGGGCCTGTGCTCTGCAACAAGAGTCACAGCATGAGAAACCCATGCACTGCAATGAAGAATAGCCTCTGCTCACTGCAACTACAGAAAGCTTGCACAAGCAGTGAAGACCCAGTGCAGTCAAAAATAAATAATATTAGAAAATATAAATTTGACTGTGTCTTCCTCTGCTTAAGCCCATCCATAGATCCATATCACCTACAGGACAGAGTCCAATCATTACCACTGCAGGGCAGAGAATGCCCTCTTGATTTGATACTGAATCTCCGTTCAGACCTTGCAGCTTTTGCCCTAGACATACATGAGCATGCAATTCCATATAAATGCTGCACTGTCTCATTAACATTCTTGTTTTTTGTCCTCCTAGTGGCTTAATTAATTCATTCAATAAAATATTTTCTAAGTACCTACCATGTGCCAGGGCTTCCCGGGAGGTGCTAGTGGTAAAGAACCCACCTGCCAATATAGGAGACATAAGAAACAGGGCTTCCCTGGCAGCTCAGATGGTAAAGTGTCTGCCTGCAGTGCGGGAGATCCGGATTCAATCCCTGGGTCAGGAAGATTCCCTGGAGAAGGAAATGGCAACCCACTCCAGTCCTCTTGCCTGGAAAATCCCATGGACAGAGGAGCCTGGTAGGTTACAGTCCATGGGGTCGCAAAGAGTTGGACACGACTGAGCAACTTCACTTTCACTTTCAAGAAACAGGAGTTCTATCCCTGGACCTGGAAGATCCCCTGGCAGAGGGCATAGCAACCCACTCCAGTCCTCTTGCCTGGAGAATCCCAGGGACAGAGGAACCAGGCAAGCTACAGTCCACTGGGTCACAAAGAGTCAAAAGTGACGGGAATGATTTAACACACACACCACGTGCCAGGCCCTATGCAAGGCACAAGGGGAAAGGAAATCAGCAGAACAGGCCGGGGTCCTCTTCCTGTGGATGCCACATCGCAGAAAGAAGCTGACAATAATCAAATTAACAAATGAACTGGATAATCGCACAATGCTGAAACTGCAGTGAGGAGTGATAGTAACAGGCAAAACCTTCCATCACTGGTTTGGGAAAGAAAGTTCTCTCTGAAAAGACATGTGTGAACTGAGACCTAAAGGATGACAAAGAGTCGATAAGTCATGAGAGTCAAGAGATCCTCGGTGCAAACGCCTGGAGGAAATGAAACCCAGAAAGAAATTAAAACACAGGAAAATTGTCCCAGAAGCCTCCACACATCCAATGAACACACACACACACACACATGCTCACACATGCGTAGACCTAAGTTCCTCAAGTGAGTAACTGCTGAACAGACCAGCTGACAGATGGGAAATCCTTGCACGGAGCTATGACAAGGGGAAGTCTGTGGGAAAAGGTGCTGTTATTTAGCTGGCCCACCCCTGCTGAGTGAGTCCAAAGTTTCCCTTGGATTCATTCCCACCTGAACTTCCACCTTATGAGCTAAAAAGGCCTTTAACATTCACGTTTTTTACAAAGAAAGAGATGAGGATTAAGTAGCAGCTGCTTAGGGTTAGGTGGGGAGAAGAAACATATATATGCTGGGTTGTAAAATGATTATATTTTGAAAAGAAACTTAAAACCTCCCATCCATGCTTCTCAGCGTTGTGATCCAGCTAAGGAGTGTTGGGTAAGCAAAGCCCTTCGGGGGAGATGGAGAGAGGAGCAAGAACGTGTTCTACAAAGCACGGTGTTGACCCAAGAGGTGACAGACTTGCCACTAACTGAGAAACCAGCGCACAAACACAGACCCTGCTGAGGCCGAGGACTTCTTGAAGTAGAATCGTGGCCGGATGGTCCTAGAAAATTCTTCCTGATGCTTGTACTCTGCATATATTTATTTTGTAAATAACTATTGTTGTTGTTCAGTCACTTGATCATGTCCGACTCTTTGCGACCCCATAGACTGCAGCATGCCAGGCTTCCCTGTCCTTCACTATCTCCCAGAGTTTGCTCAAACTCATGTCCACTGAGTCAGTGATGACATCCAACCATCTCATCCTGTTGTCCCTTTCTCTTCCTGCCCTCAGTCTTTCTCAGCATCAGGGTCTTTTACAGTAAGTCGGCTCTTTGCATCAGGTGGCCAAATATTAAAACTTCAGCTTCAGCATCAGTCCTTCCAATGAATATTCAGGGTTGATTTCCTTTAGGATTAACTGGTTTGCTCTCCTTGCTGTCCAAGTGACTCTCAAGAGTCTTCTCCATCACCACAGCTCAAAACCATCAGTTCTTTGGTGCTCAGTCTTCTTTTATGGTCCAACTCTCACATCTGTACATGGCTACTGGAAAAACCATAGCTTTGACGGTATGGACTTTTGTTGGCAAAGTGATGTTTCTGCTTTTTAACACACTGTCTAAATTTCTCAAGTTTTTCTTCCAAGGAGCAAGTGTCTTTTAATTACTTACAATGTGTAAAACCCTTCTCTAGGTTGAAAGATCCATCAGGGAACAAGTAAAGATTGCTTGTAGAATTATAATGGGGAGAAAGATAGACAACAAGTAAATAAACAGGTAATATACAGGTTGTGTCAGTGGTAATAAGTGCTACGGAGGAAAACTAAAAGAGGAAAGGGAATTAAGAAGTGCTGAGAGGTTCTGCTGCCAGCCAAGATGGAGTAACAGGAGCCAGAATTACCAGTACCCTTAAAACAGTGAGAAAATCTGGGCAAAATACATAAAACAATGATTTTCAAGACAGATGAGAGACAAGAAACAAAATGAGTTTACTGCCTGGAGAGAGGCTATTATTAGTATAATTCATCATATCAAGAATTAGTAGAGGGGCTTCCCTGGTGGTTCCAAAATTCCTTAACCACTTGTCCTTGCCAAGACAAGGGACAATGGTTTGATCCCTGGTTTGGGAAGATCCCACATGCTTGGGAGAAACTAAGCCCAGACACCACAACTACTGAGCTTCACTCTAGAGCCTACAAAGCCACAGATACTGAAGCCCAAGTACCTAGAGCCTGTGCTCTGCAACAAGAGAAGCCACTGCAATGAGAAACCCGCACACAGCAACTAGAGTATAGCCCTGCTCTCTGGAACTAGGCAAGGCTCACATGCAATAATGAAGACCCACCACGGCCAAAATACTTAAATAAAAAATAAATAAGTAAATCTTTATTTTAAAAAAAGAATAGAATAAAATTACATGCTCATTTTAACAAATTCTTAAATAATGTATAATAAAATTCAAAATCCATTATCATTTATTTTAAATCTTAATGAAAGTAAATAGACTATTTTCTCACCATGACAAAATATATTAAAAGTTAAAAATATCTAGAAGTTAACTGACAGAATTATTCCTAAATGTAGCATATTAGATGAATTCCTATGAAAATCAAGGACAAGAACAATGGGGACCAAAATTTTATCACTCTTACATAACTTCTGGATAATATATAAGATAAAATTAAAAATATTTTTAAATATCTCGTGTCTTATCAATAAAAGTTTTATTTATTTGGACAGCTCTGTGTGTGTGTTTGCATGAGTGCTCAGTCATGTCTGGCTCTTTGAGACCCTATGGACTGTAGCCCACCAGGCTCCTCTGTCCAGTCCATGGGATTTGATCCAGTCCAAGCAAGAATACTGGGGTGGGTTGCCGTTTCCTCCCCCAAGGCCTCTTCCCGATCCAGAGACTGAATCCGAGTCTCTTGTGTCTCCTGCAATGGCAGGTAGATTCTTTACCACTGAGCCACCGGGGAAGCCCATAGTTGTATACCTAGAAAAAAGCGAAAAACTTAAATGAAAATCTTTTGAACTAATAAGATAGCTCAGTAATGTGACAGCCAACAAATATTTATCTTAACATAGTTTTTCCTATATGTCTAAAATAATAGATTATAAGGTGTAATAGAAAAAGATCCCTTTTACAGTAACAAAAATATTTTAAATTCCTATGAGTAGACCTAAATAAAATTTGCTGAATTCATATTGAGTACCTACATGCTGTTTATAGAATTTATGCTATTTTGACATAATAAAATGTGCAAATTAACACCTTGACCATGGGAGAATAGAAGGAAAAGGAACAGTATCGCAGGCTGGCAGATCAACTGAGAGGCCGTTGGTATATTTTAGGCAAGAGATGATAAGGCTCTGAACTAGGACAGTAGTAATAGATACAATTAGGAGGGGACTATTTGCCTGATACTTAAGATCTAGAATCTGACAGAGTTAGAATCACTACATGAATGGAGTTTTTCAAATAAACTTGTATTAACTTGTACCATTGACAAAGGTCTTGAAAGCCAAGACTTGGGAGTGCAGGATCAAAACTTGAAACAGGAAGTTTTGTTTTTGTTCCAAAAGTTTAGCTTGGAATATCAAGAGCCAGGCCCCAAAGGGTTCCATAAATAAAATTAATACCATAAACTGGTGTTTTTCAAACTACAAGCTGCACTCGATTAATGGATCATAAAATCCATTGTAGATTGCAATATGATGTGTAGATGTATTAAATAAAAGAACAGAACAGAATAGTAGGCCACAGTCTATTACATATACAAGGACAATTCTCTTTTTATTTATTTATTTTTATTTATTTACACTTTTTACTTTGTGTTAGAGTATAGCTGATTAACAATATTATAATAGTTTCAAGTGGACAACAAAGGGACTCAATCACATATAAATACGTGTATCTGTTCTTCCCTAAATTCCCCAATTCCCCTCCCAAAAGATAATTTCTGTTTCATCATGTTTTTTGCTTTGTACATGGGTGTGTGTGTGTGTGTTGTAAAATACATTTCTTACTGTGAGTTGCATCAAAGACTTGAAAAATACTGCTGTAAGTTATAAATTTGGGGAAACGTTGAGAAAGAGTCTGATTGCCCAGCTTCTCAACAGACTAGATAAATGAGCCCCAACTAGGAAAGTGCATCAGCTCAGAGGTGACAAGTCATGAAAGAATTTAAAAGAAGATAAGAACTGCTGTGAAAATGCAGCCCCAGGCTGAGTGTTTCAGCCTGAGTTGGACATTCAAGAAGAGGAGATTATTCCCAGGAAGAGAAGCAGCAAATGCAAAGATGAGAAGGTGGGAAAATGTCATAGACATTCAGAGGATAAAAAAGAGGTCCATTTAGCGGCAGCCAAGTTAGACCGAGTAATGGAGAGCCGAGAGGATCACACTGGATGTTTATCTATTAGTAGTAGGAAGGTTGTTTTTGATGGTCCGTGGGTATCATGAAGCATTTTTGCTCTGGTGAATGATGTGAAGATAACAGGATGGCCTGGAAGAAAGAGGAACTGAGGGCGAGAAGAATTTTTAGAAGTCTCGTAAATAGTTTGTTCCAAAGGAGTAGACGAGATTTGTGGCAGAGGCCATAAAAATATCAAATTGTATGTATTCTAGGCTGGACGCCTTCAAAGCTTTTGGGAATGGGCTATGAGGAAGAAACAAGAGCTCTAAGATAAAAGCTTCCAATTCTTAGGCATTGCAAATAAGTCTACTTACTAATGTTGCTGGAATAATTAGTACTATTACATATCATTAATAAGGACTTTACACTTGCATTACACTTCATCACCTCAAAATATTTTCACATCCAATAGTTATCAGATTTTGTACTTTAAGAGGCAATGAGGGGCTATACCACTATCTTTGTTTTATAGATGGGGATAGTGTTTCCTTGTGGCTCAGTGGGAAAGAATTTGCCAATGCAGGAGACACAGGTTTGAACCCTGATCCGGGAAGATTCCACATGCAGTGAATCAACCAACCCATGTACCACAACTATCGAGCCTGGGCTCTAGAGCCCAGGAGTCACGACTATTGAGCTCACTCAGTTGAACTGCTGACACTGGAATGCTTATAACCTGTGCTCTGCAACAAAAGAAGCCACTGCAATGAGAAACCCACGCACAGCAATAGGAAAGTAGCCCATGCTCACTGCAACTAGAGACCCAGCACAGCCAAAAATAAGTAAATAAATAAAATTACAAAAATAAAATAGACTTGGGGAAATTGGTACTCTCCCGGTGGTCCCGTGGCTAAGACTCCATACTCCCAAGCAGGGAGCCCGGGTTTAATCACACATACCACAACGAAGATCAAAGATCCAGAGAGCCATAACTAAGACCCGACACAGCCAAATAAATAAATAAATACTAACAGTACATATGGGAAAATTCTATTCCAAAGAGCTTATCTGGATTTCTAAAGATCACATAGTTAGCGATGAGACTGAACCCACCAAATCTTCTCATTGTTCTCCAGGAATCTCATACTAAACCACAGGCCACATCTCGAGTACTGTCAGTCTTTAATAATAACCCATCAATCTGATGATAAAAATTACTCCAAGAATTGAATGGGCCCAATATTTCAGGGAGAAAGCCCATTAGAAAGGTCACTGTGGCTTGGTGTAAGTTTATTTAATAAATATTTTTCTTATTTGGAGGTTTTAATTTTAAGTATGTGGTCTACTCTTTTTGTATGATTATTTGCTCAAAAAAATTTTTAGTCAGCAACACACCTCGTAAAAATTTAATATGTTTCAGAGCTCTCTTTACCGTTTAAAAAAACACAAATCAGGCATTCTTGCATTTTGAACGTGGCACCCCCATAACCGGGCTCTCTCTGAAGAAGGCGCTTCCCAACCTGGTAATGAAATTACTCTTTTTAAAAGAAAATTGCACTCGAATGGAGGGTTGTCTCAGACGGTTCCTTCACTGACTAAAGGTCTGAACATCAACCTCTCAGATGGGTCCTGACTTCCTTGGTCACCTGCACACTTCTCTCTTTAAATTTGGAGACGGCCTGCTCTCTGATGTGCCTTTGGCTTTTGGAGCATTAGAGCAGAGTGATGATGACTCAGCTGTTCGAGAGCCCTGGGTTGAAGTCACAGCTTTGGCTCTCCTGGGACATATAACCTTGGACAAGTTAACTCACCTCTCTGAGCATCATTTTCTCATCTGCCCCATAAAGTGGTTAAGCTTTGCATCTCAGGGATATCACTTGGATGTAAAAGAGCAAACTTGAGAACACTGAGCCTGAAGTGAGTCCTCACTGAATATGTATTACCCAAGGGCTTCCCTGATGGCTCAGTGGTAAAGAGTGTGTAGGAGACGCAAAGAACGTGGGTTCAATCCCTGAGTCATGAAGATCCCCTGGAGAGGGAAATGGCCACCCACTCCAGTATTCTTGCCTGGAATATCCCATGGACAGAGCAGTCTGATGGGCTAGAGTCCAAGGGGTTGCAAAGGGTCAGATGTGACTTAGCAACTAAACAACAAGGGCCTCCAAATGACAAGGTTTGCCAAGAGAGTGGTTACTGGGTTCACAGCTTCACTTACTTAGAAAATTAGTACTTAGACTTCCAGCTCTTCCCTTTTACCAAGCCCAGAGATTTGTACCCATGGGCAACCTTACCTGGTCATATTCCATAACCAACTACTTTGAGCAACAGGTTAGTCAAATTTATTCATAACTGGAGGAAAATAGCCCTAACTTCTTCAGTTCCTTTGTCAACTGAAATTAAAAAAAAAAAAAAAGCACAACGTAAAAGTTGAGTATTCTGTTTTTCTTGGCAGAAAAGAACTGAGGACTTAAGCTAAGAAGATAACTTCTCAGATAACTCTGATACACTGCTCTGAAGAGGTAAGGGAGGGGCCAAGTTGTGCAGGAATTTTGCAAACAAAACCAGATACTCAGAACTTCAAAACAATTTTAATTTTGAAGTGTTGGAATTCCAGTTGAAATATTCCAAATCCTGAAAGATGATGCTGTGAAAGTGCTGCACTCAATATGCCAGCAAATTTGGAAAACTCAGCAGTGGCCACAGGACTGGAAAAGGTCAGTTTTCATCCCAATCCCAAAGAAAGGCAATTCCAAAGAATGCTCAAACTACCACACAATTGCACTCATCTCACATGCTAGTAAAGTAATGCTCAAAATTCTGCAAGCCAGGCTTCAGCAATATGTGAACTGTGAACTTCCTGATGTTCAAGCTGGTTTTAGAAAAGGCAGAGGAACCAGAGATCAAATTGCCAACATCTGCTGGATCATAGAAAAAACAAGAGAGTTCCAGAAAAACATCTATTTCTGCTTTATTGACTATGCCAAAGCCTTTGACTGTGGATCACAATAAATTGTGGAAAATTCTGAAAGAGATGGGAATACCAGACCACCTGATCTGCCTCTTGAGAAATTTGTATGCAGGTCAGGAAGCAACAGTTAGAACTGGACATGGAACAACAGACTGGTTCCAAATAGGCAAAGGAGTATGTCAAGGCTGTATATTGTCACCCTGTTTATTTAACTTCTATGCAGAGTACATCATGAGAAATGCTGGACTGGAAGAAACACAAGCTGGAATCAAGATTGCCGGAAGAAATATAAATAACCTCAGATATGCAGATGACACCACCCTTATGGCAGAAAGTGAAGAGGAACTCAAAAGCCTCTTGATGAAAGTGAAAGTGGAGAGTGAAAAAGTTGGCTTAAAGTTCAACATTCAGAAAATGAAGATCATGGCATCCGATCCCACCACTTCATGGGAAATAGATGGGGAAACAGTGGAAACAGTGTCAGACTTTATTTTTCTGGGCTCCAAAATCACTACAGATGGTGACTGCAGTTATGAAATTAAAAGACGCTTACTCCTTGGAAGGAAAGTTATGACCAACCTAGATAGCATGTTCAAAAGCAGAGACATTCCTTTGCCAACAAAGGTCCATCTAGTCAAGGCTATGGTTTTTCCTGTGGTCATGTATGGATGTGAGAGTTGGACTGTGAAGAAGGCTGAGCGCCGAAGAATTGATGCTTTTGAACTGTGGTGTTGGAGAAGACTCTTGAGAGTCCCTTGGACTGCAAGGAGATCCAACCAGTCCATTCTGAAGGAGATCAGCCTTGGGATTTCTTTGGAAGGAATGATGCTAAAGCTGAAACTCCAGTACTTTGGCCACTTCATGCGAAGAGTTGACTCTTTGGAAAAGACTCTGATGCTGGGAGGGATCGGGGGCAGGAGGAGAAGGGGACGACAGAGGATGAGATGGCTGGATGGCATCACTGACTCGATAGACGTGAGTCTGAGTGAATTCCGGGAGTTGGTGATGGACAGGGAGGCCTGGCATGCTGGGATTCATGGGGTTGCAAAGAGTCGGACACGACTGAGTGACTGATCTGATCTGAACTTCAAATTTCTTGTTAATTAAAGAAAATCAGACAGCTCAAGTTAATGAAATTAGCCCTTTTCTATTGGGCTTCCCTGGTGACTCAGATGATAAAGAATCTACCTACAATGCAAGAGACCCAGAGTTCAATCTCTGGATCTGGAAGATGCCCTAGAGAAGGGAATGGCAACCTATGTCAGTATTCTTACCTGTGAAATTCCATGGACTACCGTCGGACATGACTGAGCGACTAACGCATATGTATGAGTAGATGGAAGAGTCTGGGTTCACTGAGATCACTCCTGTGATCTGAATCCTAACTGTCTAGGGCCAGCACCCTGTTCTTTCCCATCCTGAATCCCCTCAGGGCCCACAGTCAAGGCAACTGCAGTGTCTGATGGTCTGATTGTCATAACCTCCTTTGCTTACTGGTTTGGCAGGCAACATTCTTCTGGATGCCTTCAATCAGAAAATATTTATTGAGCATTTTTATGCTCAATTATACTGGAAAATGCCTTAAATCATAGAGGTGCATACTGGAACATTTAAGGGGAAATGTCATGTCTATGCATCCATGCGTGCTAAATCTCTCAGTCATGTCCAACTCCTTTGTGACCCCATGGACTGTAGCCTGCCAGGCTCCCCTGTCCATGGGATTCTCCAGACAAGAATACTGGAGGGGGTTGCCATGTCCTCCTCCAGAGGATCTTCCTGACCCACGGTTTTAACCCGCATCTCTTATGTCTCCCGCATTGGAAGGCAGGTTCTTTACCACTAGAGTCACCTGGGAAGCCCCCATGATGTCTGTACCGTAAAATAATTAAGCAGGAAAAAAAGAAAGGAAAAGTGCAAAACTGCTAACCTAGATGAGGAAAATATGCATGTATATTATTTCTGGCTTTCTATATATTTGAAAGTTTTCATGATAAAAGTGGAAATAAAACTAAGTATCACAAGAGAGGAATACCTATCTGGGAAGATTGCTGGAGAGGAGTAAGTGAGCTACTTGACACAGACCCATAATAGATGCTCAGGAACCATTAATTCCACTAACTCTTGAGTTTACATGAGTTACACGCTCTTAGCCACATATACTTAGTTTCTTCACCTTTGAAAACACACCAAAATCTTCACCTTGGAGCAACATGATAAATCCTATAGCTTAATTCTGTCACATAGCCTTGTGTAGGAGTTTTGTAACCAAGATCTCTTGGGCACAAAGACTGACTTTTGCGATGATGGGCCACCCAAGAGTTTTCCACTGACCATTTCTTTTTTAACTTTCTATTGGAGTAGAGTTAATTTACAATGCTGTGTTGATTTCAGGTACACAGTAAAGTGAATTAGTTATACATGGACATAAAAAGAAGGATAAGGCAGAGATAAAAGCTGCTCCTTTGAAGTTAGAGAGATGTGGACATGTCTTCACTCCCACACGAAATAAAAGCTTGAACTGGGCAGCTGATTGACTTGGTGGAACTTCAGTATTTGTAGTCGCACAAAATGATCATTGTGTCACCCATGGAGATGCTTGTACACCCAGGGGCTATGACGTCCAGCACAAGATAGGTGGACTAGGCCAGAATACTGGAGTGGGTAGCCTTTCCCTTCTCCAGGGGATCTTCCCAACCCAGGGATCCAACCCAGGTCTCCCACATTGCAGACAGATTCTTTACCCGATGAGCCACCAGGGAAGCCTATAAGATAAGTGAAGGGATAGTAACTGCCTCCCACTCTTCCGGCCCCCGCCCCGTCCCCAAAAGACCAAGCAGAGAGCCTAATTGGGGTTTGGATTTAAGCAGTGGGTGATTGTTGTACACAGTAATCTTTCGTTGGCATCAGTTACTTTGCTTTCTTGAGAATCCCTTGGACTGCAAGGAGATCAAACCAGTCAGTCCTAAAGGAAATCAAGCCTGAATATTCATTGGAGGGACTGATGCTGAGGCTCCAATATCCTGACCCCTGATGCCAAGAGCCGACTCATTGGGAAAGACCCTGATGCTGGGGAAAATTGAAGGCAGGAGGAGAGGGGGATGACAGAGGATGAGATGGCTGGATGGCATCACTGACTCAATGGACATGAGTTTAAGCAAGCTCTGGGAGATGGAGAAGGACAGGGAAGCCTGGCGTGCTGCAGTCCATGGGGTCACAAAGAGTTGGATACAACTCAGTGACTGAACAACAACTTTGCTTTCTGTTTTTATTTGTTTTATTTTCATTGACACACTTCAAGGAGAAAATAAGAAATGACAGGAAAAGCTGATTTCAACAAACATGTACTTTTAGAACATGTGCTGGAAGCAGAACTCATCCAATCCAAAAGCGACATCCAGCCCGAGTGGCCAGACAGGCCTTGGAGGGCCCTCCTTTTACAGTTAAGGAAACTGAGTCATCAACTGGCCAGAAATGGGAGAGTCCGGCCCAGCCCTGGGCACCGTGTATCCGTACACGGTGGCTGTTCTTGTATGAACAAAAGGGTCTTGTGGCAGAGCTGGGAAGTGCAGACAGGACAGAAGGAGAGCGATTCTCCTTTTCGTTCCTCCAGCCTGGAAGTGGCAAAAACCATGGAGAACATTCAACCGTACACATGCCAGCAGAATGATGTGTCAAATGCACAGAGCAGCTGATTCACCGGGACAGGAGTTCAAGTACCAACTGTCCTCCAAAACCCCAAGCAGAGTGGTGAGGCCTTGCTCAGATTTGTGAAGGTTCTGAAACAGGTCAACAATAAAAAAAGATCCAGGACGCACAGACTGGAGCGCTGAGAAGCTGCTGCTCAAAAAGGCGGGGCAGAGGGGACTTTTAATTGTTGGCCTGGGGGGAGAAACACCCAAACATGGTCTAAGGATGTGGAAGTGGGTATGATGTGGTCCTGGGACACTCAGCTCACATCCCGGGTCTGCTTTCTGTAGAGAAAGGATGCGCCTGGCCCGTGTGTGTTCCTTCCGCCCTGCTGCAGGTGCAGAGACCAGGGAGGGGCTGGGACCCTGAGTGAGGCTCTTTCAAGAACCAACAGGAAATATCTACAAAACCCAAACAAACGTTCTTATTCCAGAACCTGGAGATGAGCCCAGATAAGTGAGCACGTAACCTCCAGCGCCCACCTCTGACTCTCCCAGAGACACCGGCTCATTCATCCTTCACTCATACTCACCACAAACATCCACAAAGCACAACACCACTCCAGGCAATCTGCCAGGCTCCAGGCGACTTGCACATTGCAGCTGATCTCCACATCATCATTCATTCCTTCACTCATTCATTCATTCAGCAGACATTCCTGAGCACTGTTCTGCATAGTAAGTTCTGGAGTTGCATCAGGGAGCAAGACCGACCTGCTCCTTGACCTCACTGGTAGTTGAATGGTTACAGGGCATTCAGGGAGTCAGGTGACCTCAGTTGAAAGTCTCTGAACACGTAGCTTGAGCCTCAGTTTCTTCCCCTGCAAAATGGGCATTATCCTGCTTTTCCCACAGGGTTGCTGTGAGATTCAGAAGTAAAAGAGGTGAAAACCCCACTCAAGTCCTCATAGGTTGGAAAGTATTCTTAGGAAGAGGGGAGGTTTTGTTCATTCCCCCTGAGCTATTTACAGACAGACAAAGAAGGTACCAAAATCTGTATCGAGTTACTGACTCATAAATGGGGAATTTCATAAAGAGACCACTGTGAGTGCAGTGACTTACTGAGTGCAGAAGGCTGTCAGGGCAGGGCCGAAATCACTTCCATTACATTCGAAGAGCACTGGGTGGTTTACAAAGGCGTTTTTGTAAAGTGCAGAGCACCTCAGCAAGAGTTAGCCTTGCTCAGGTGGGATTCAGGCGGTGTGGGGGCCGGGGACATTGCTCACCTGGTTTGCCCACCCTGGAGGCAAGAAACTGAACTCCAGATTCAGTTAACATCTTTATACCCAAGAATATGTTGAGAATAACTGAATCCAAACTATGAGATAAAGAACAATATGCAGATCTCTGCCTACATGATTCATTGTGAAGAGTCATTGGAAAAGACCCTGATGCTGGGAAAGATTGAGGACTGGAGGAAAAAGGGGCTACAGAGGATGAGATGGTTGGATGGTATCACTGACTCAATGGGCATGAGTTTGAGCAAGCTGTAGGAGATGCTGATGGACAGGGAAGCCTGGTATGCTGCAGTCCATGGGGTCACAAAGAGTTGGACACAACTGAGGGGCTGAACAACAATTTAACAATCTATGAGACGTACATCAATGGCACGCTCCGAACCCTGTCTGTGAGTTTTCCAACTTGCTCAGACAAACAAAAAGCATGCCCATCAGCAATTTTTCTTTTGCTTGTAGTATTTCTCAGTTGGTTGAGATAAGGGGAGAAAAGGGAGTGGAGGGGGACTGTCACAAGGGAAAAGTTCACTGAAGGCATTTCCCAAAATCTTTTCGATGCTTATCCCTACTTCCCAGGTGAGCAACACTACAGGATCCCAGCTTCCCCAAGGTGAGCATCACTGCAGGACAGAGGAGGATTGACAGCAGCCCTGCCCTCTGATCGGACCCCATTCAAGGTCTGTACCATCTGTGCTGCCCTGATAAGGAATCAGTTTCTGGTCCTCCCATTGCTCCATGAGAATCTGAGTTTAACCCAACCTGCATTGGAACACACATTTTCTCACTCTGGGACTGAATTGTCTAATTGATAAGAAATCTCCATCCCATTGTCTACAATTGCTTTGTGGGGGGAGGAACTGACTGAATTTTTATGATCCTCACTGTTGCTTTCCTGACAGCCATGTCGAAACTTGGGGACACGTGTTAGTCTTCCTCTAGACAGCTTACAGAGGTGTCCACTGAAGGTGTCTGTCACTGAGGATGACTCTGTCTGCTCATCTCTGCAGGTTAGCAGTGGGAAGCGCAGTATGGGTCACCTGATTATCAGCACCAGCAGGAAATTCTGCCTCACTCGTGGTATATCAAGAACTCTGTGTTATTTCCTTTATCCCAGAAACAAAACAAAACTAAAATCATGTCCTTCTCTATCTGAAGGAGCCTGTGGCTTTCTTGACCATTTTCCATTCACTCATGAGTGGACCAGCCCTCTGTAACAATATCAATCACATTTGCGCGTCGAGACAATTGTGGGTGGTGGCCAGAGCACCTAGAGATATGTCAGTTGAATTTTTTTCCCAAAGGAACAGAGTAGAGTGGTCTTGTCCTTTATCCCATCTAGCTCCAAACTGATGGACAGCTTCCAATCAATCTCTTGACCTCTCTGACCCTCAGTCTCTCTGTCTGTAACCCCTCTTCATCTGCACAGGCTGTTTCTGCTTTGATTTTGGCTACAACTCCATGCAGGAATCAACCCCATACCAACTTTCACAAGAAATCCAGTCACTGCAAGAAGTGCATGCTTTTAGAGATGGTAACTGAAGGGGTGGGGGCGGGGGTCCTAGAAGAAGGTCAGCTCATGCCAAGCACTAAGAAGCAGTGCAGCAGCCACTAAGGAGCCCATGTTCTCCAAGTTCTCCCCCAAGCAATCCCACCAGCCTCTGCCCACACACAAGACATCTTCAACATCTTCCCTGCATAGGAGATGGGAATCGGGTCCTTTCTTCCGGAGATCATCTCTGGTCCCAGCATCCTTCCCAGTCTCATGTAAAGGTTTTTCCTGTAAACAAAGACAGTCCCTTGTAGAAGGAAGAGTTGAGGATCCAAGTCTCTCCTCTATAAGAAGATTGTAATATAATAAAATGTCCTGTCCCCAGCCCAGGTTCTCATGAGGACCAAATGAAGGAGAATGGGTGCAAGCAATCTTTGTAAGTTGCAAAGAACTAACCAAATGTCAGGACTGATGGTGGTGGTGGCAGTCACATGGCATTAGAGGTGGGAGAAGTGATACCCAGACCCAGTATATACACCTCCCACACGCATGCTCACATACACACACACATACACACAACTGAAATAAAGGGTTCACAAAGCAATACCTACCCTACTGTGTGCTGTCTACTCCAAGTACTTACTCTCTTCCCTTCCATTTCAATTAAAAATCTGATTATGGCCCACAAACCTTCCTCCAAACCCACCAATGAGTCACCAGCCTGACTTAGAAGAATCCTGATATAGTCCCAGCTTCACTGTGCAAAGATGAAGCACACAAGGCCCACTGATTTTCTGAAACAAATGCCTACTGCCCTCCCACCACCTCACTCAAGGTGCTGAACTTGGGGAATGATAAGGCCAAGTTCTCCTTGAGGACATCACAGACCAGCAAAGGCCTGCTGAAGAGTCAGGTCTGGACAATGATGAGCACAAGTTCACATGATCCCAGGACAAGGGCTGGAGTTAATACTACACATAGAGTTCTTTTCTTTAAAAAATTGCTTGCCTAGTTTAGTTTTGAAAAATAGCAAAGCCTTTATTCTAACTCTATTTTTGAAAACTTTCATTTGCAACCCCAGTTGATGAAAAACAAAACATAAATGTTCATGACTTCTGCTCTGTGTGTATAAATCTGCCAGAATCTGAGGTCAAAGCACAGAAGCCTAAGAGGGAAGAGCAGGACTTCAGGAGGCAAATAATACAAGTCCTAGGTTTTTACTTCATTTTACAGCTTAAAATACACTTCCATATAACGTTGCCTCTTTTATTTCAATATTCACAATAATCCCTTCATTTTATTATTCCCATTTTGTAGGTAGAAAGCTGAGGCCTGGGTGGTGACTCACCCAGGATCACCCAGTCAGCAAGTAGCAGGAATAATAAATCTTTGATAAGTTGTAAGGGAAACAAGAAGGAGGGTCAGGTTAGGCACAGATTTGGGGAGGTCTCGGTTTCTCTTAAAATTACAAAATGCCACAATCCCTCATAAATTCAATAAACATCGAGTCATTATAAAAATCAACTATATATTTCAATATTTCATAAATGCTCTGCATAAACGTTGCTTTATCATCCCTTTCCTGGCATGGACTTCTGTTCCAGGGGTAGATGCCAGAAAGCAGAGCCCTAAGGCCACTCCCAGCTTCAATTCTCAATAAATTAAAAAAAAAAAAAAAAGCCTCAGGACATAAGCCAAAAGTTCTTTGTCTCGGCCCCTGCTCCCCGTGTGGCACTGACTCACATTCTCCACTCCCAGAGTGAGTTTCCTTCTCCAAACTGTTTATTTATTTCTAGAAATTCTCACAAGGCTAATGACGAAAAACTGACATTTGTCTAAAAGAGCTCAGACTGCGAGAAAATGCAAAGGCCCTGAAGGGAGAGTTGTGTGAACTTGAGTAGGGAGATTTTAAACCCCACTTGCAAATCAGAGCCAGAGGTCACTGTGAGAACCAGACAGGAGACAGGTTCGAACGCAGTTGATCTTTGCAAGGCCTAGATACTTGCAAAAAAAAAAAATATAATAATAATAAATAAATAGAACATGTACTCCCATTTGCTGGGCTTACAGAAGAATTCTCTTTTTAAATTTCCTTGGTCTGTCATTAACACACACACACACACACACATTCACACACAAGCAGTACAAACAGAATTTGAAATGAACTTCATCAAGAATAGTTAACAAGCTTATAACATATTTATAGAATTTGTCTCAAGCCCATGAACCTGCAAATTGTTTCTCATGAAGAAGTAGGCCCAAAAGTTGTTACTAAATGCAAGATTTTATTTATTTTTCGAATGTCAAATTTTCAGCATAGAATGCCTGAAAAGCTGGGCAAAATTCGAATCAAAAAATATTTCATACGGCACGCTAAAGAAATGTCCAAAATCTTTCAAGCTAGTCTTCAGCAGTATGTAAACCAAGAACTTCCAGATGTACAAGCTGGGTTTTGAAGAGGTAGAAGAACCAGAGATCAAATGCCAGCATTCATTGGAACAAGGAAAAAGGAAGGGAATTCTAGAAAAACATCTACTTCTGCTTCATTAACTACACTAAAGTCTATAACTGTGGGGATAACAACAAACTGTGAAAAATCCTTAAAGAGATGGAAGTACCAGACCACTTTACCTGTCTCTTAAGAAGCCTGTACGAAGTCAAGAAGCAACAGTTAGAACCGGACATGGTACAACAGACTTGTTCAAATTGAGAAAGGAGTATGACAAGGCTGTATATTGTCATCCTGCTTATTTAACTTATATGCAGAGTGAAAAGCACCACTGGATGAGGCCCAAACTGGAATCAAAATTGCCAGGAGAAATATCAGCAACCTCAGATATACAGATGATACCACTCAAATGGCAGAAAGTGATGAGGAAGTAAAGCGCCTCTTGATGAAAGTGAAAGAGGAGAGTGAAAAGCTGGCTTAAAACTCAACATTCAAAAAACTAATATTGTGGCAACTGGGCCCATCACTTCATGGCAAATAGATGGGGAAAAAATGGAAACAGTGACAGACTTTATTTTGGGAGGCTCCAAAATCACTTCAGACAGTGATGGTAGCCATGAAATTAAAAGATGCTTGCTCCTTGGACAAACCTAGACAGTGTATTAAAAAGATCCATATACTTTGCTGACAAAGGTCCATATTCAAAGTTATGGCTTTTCTGGCAGTCATGTATGGATGTGAGATCTGGACCGTAAAGAAGTCTGAGCACTGAAGAATCGATGCTTTTGAATTGTGGTGCTGGAGAAGACTCTTGAGAGTCCCTTGGACTGTGAAGAGATCCAACCAATCATTTCTAAAGGAAATTAACCCTGAATAGTCACTGGGTGAACTAAAAAGCCTCTTGATGAAAGTGAAAGAGGAGAGTGAAAAAGTTGGCTTAAAACTCAACAGTCAGAAAACTAAGATCATGGCATCTGGTCCCATCACTCCATGGTAAATAGATGGGGAAATAATGAAAACAATGAGAGACTTTATTTTGGGGGGCTCCAAAATTGCTGCAGATGGTGACTACAGCCATGAAATTAAAAAAGGCTTACTCCTTGGAAGAACAGCTATGACCAACCTAGACAGCATATTGAAAAGCAGAGACATTACTTTGCCATCAGAAGTCCGTCTATGGTTTTCCCAGTAGTCGTGTATAGATGTGAGAGTTGGACTATAAAGAAAGCTGAGTGCCAAAGAATTGCTGCTTTTGAACTGTGGTGTTGGAGAAGACTCTTGAGAGTCCCTTGGACTGCAAGGAGATCCAACCAGTCCATCCTAAAGGAGATCAGTACTGAATATTCATTGGAAGGACTGATGCTGAAGCTGAAACTCCAATACTTTGGCCACCTGATGCGAAGAACTGACACACTGGAAAAGACCCTGATGCTAGGAAAGATTGAAGGCAGGAGGAGAAGGGGATGAGAGGATGAGATGGTTGGATGGCATCACCAATGTGATGGACATGAGTTTGAGTAGGCTCTGGGAGTGATGGACAGGGAGGCCTGGCGCACTGCAGTCCATGGGGTTGCAAAGAGTCAGACACCACTGAGCGACTGAACTGAACTGAGCCACTGGAAGGACTGATGCTGAAGCTGAGCTCAAATACTTTGGCCACCTGATGGGAGGAGCTTACTCATTTGAAAAGACCCTGATGCTGGGAAAGATTGAAGGCAAAAGGAGAAAAGGGTGGCAGAGGATGAGATGGTTAGATAGCATCACTGACAACGGGCATTAATTTGAGCAAACTCTGGGAGATAGTGGAGGACAGAGTAGCCTGGAAGCCTACAGTCCACAGCGTACCAAAGAGTCAGACAGGACTGAGTGACTGAACAACAACAACAAAAAGGAAATTATCCTGGAGGAAATAAGTAGCCATTGAAGAGTTGTAAGCAATGGTAGTTGTATGATGCTATTTGCATTTCAAAAGGTTGCTCTTACAGCAGAGGAAGAATGGATTGGAAGAGAACAAGGCCAGGTACAGCCTGGCCAGCTGGGCAGACATTGCCATATTCCAACCATCAATGATGAGAGGAGGTTAGAGGAGACAATTTTCCAGGATTCTAATGTTTTCACATGTCTTGGGAGTGAGACACCAACTTCTCTCTGTTCTGGACTATATCTTCAAAGTGAAAGTTGCTCAGTTGTGTCCGACTCTTTGCGACCCCATGGTCTATACAGTCCATGGAATTCTCCAGGCCAGAATAACTGGAGTGGGTAGCCTTTCCTTTCTCCAGAGGATATTCCCAACCCAAGGATGGAACCCAGGTCTCCTGCATTGCAGGCGGATTCTTTACCAGCTGAGCCACAAGGGATCTTTGCGTAGCCAACAGCCTTGGAAGAGACAGTGTCTCCCTCAGGAACAGAGGCTTGCTTGCGGCAAACAGGAAGGAAGAACCGATCATCTGTCCCCTCCTCCCAGAGCATTAGGCATGATTACTGCCCATTATAGAGGATATGGGTTCCCAAGCTCAGGGTTCCTCTCCTGTCTTGTACTCACCATGTATGCAAGTGTCTTCTGGGTCTCACTGCATTATTCTGAGGGAACTGGGGTTCAGGGAAATGACAAGTATTCCTCACACTCTGGCTACTGCTAATTCTGTGAGAAATACAATAAGTACCCTCCATACAAATGAGTTTCATTCCAAGAAAATGGTCATAAGTCTAATTTGTTCATAAGTACCACAAAGTTAGCATAGGTACCCAACTAACACAATCAGCTATATAGTACTATAATAGGTTTATATTTTTCACACAAAAAAACAAACAAACCAAAAATAAAGGGAGCATTCTAAATCTTACAGTGCAGTACCACGAAAAGTACGATAGTACAGGACAACAGCAGGCATACAGGGACTGGCATCGAGTGAACAGGCAAGAAGAGTTACTGACCGGAGGTGGGAGATGGTGGAGCTAAAGGATCGTCAGCAGCAGGAGACGGAGGGCAAGCTGTGATTTCCCTCACACTAGATGCTGATGGAGTGCACATTTGCATCTTTTAAAATTTGCAACTTGAAGATTTGCATGTAGGGGACTTACTGTATATTGTCCTTTGTTTTAGTCCCATAAGATTTATGTCTTCTACTGGCATCAGTGAAACCACGGTAGGCTTAACTGTTCACTTACAATTAAGGGAAAATATCAGGCCCTTCGGGGCTTCCCTCATAGCTCAGTTGGTAAAGAATCTGCCTGCAATGCAGGAGACCCCGGTTCGATTCGTGGATCGGGAAGATCCCCTGGAGAACAGATAAACTACCCACTCCAGTATTCTTGGGCTTCCCTTGTGGCTCAGCTGGTAAAGAATCTGCCTGAAATGCAGGAGATCTGGGTATGATCCCTGGGTTGGAAAGATCCCCTCAAGAAGGAAAAGGCTACCCACTACAGTATTCTGGCCTGGAGAATTCCATGGACTATATAGTCCATGGGGTAACAAAGAGTTGGACACGACTGAGTGACTTTCACACACACATACATCAGGCCCTTCAGTTTTTGACACAGATATGCTTGTTACAACAGAAATGGAGAGAATGGAACGTATATGAAAGAAATTTATTTGGTTTTTGGCAATGAGAGAAGAAAAATATTAAATTAGAAATAAATTTCTTCTTCCTCTTTTATACCCTCTCTTCGTTGCATGGATATACCCATGAATCTACCCAACTCTTGATCTTTTGTGAATGAACGAGGTATGGATTAGGAGAGAAATCTAAGAGGTACGACAATTATGGGATTGATTTACATCAGAAAGTGTTCAGAATAGATCATGAAATTAAAAAAAAAAGAGAGAAGGGGAAATAACAGATCCTTAGGTATGTAAAAAGTAGCAGTGTTTGAAGAGTTTTTAGGAAAAGCAGAAAGGAGTTGCTCAGGGATAGTTGATACATAGATAGATAGACAAGATAGACAGATAGATAGCGTGAATGAGCAATAGCTAGAGATAGAGAGAGAGAAAGAAAGAGACAAAATGCAGAAAGCACATTTCAGGTTTTGCCATTTAATATGAATGGAACCTCTCTTTAAATTTATATAGAATTCTGTAGAGGTTAGAATTATTTTAATTTTTCATTTTTGGTTGCAAACTGCTGGATTTTTTTCCCTATGAATTCAAGCCAAGTTTAACTTCAGGGCAAGAGCCAACAGATTAAGATATATGTAGGTTACAGGTGTAAGACTTATGAAACAGCAATTTATTAGATGTACCAGTTTAAAAAAAAAAAAATAGGAATCTGTGATAGCACTCAAGCTTAAATATCTGGTTTTATGAGGTGCCATTTAGCACACTAGGTAATACAGGTAGAAGAGTAGGTTTGGGTGGAAGTTATAGGGTTTGATCTTGAATGTGTTGAGTTGGGAGCACCGTAGGTGTGCAAGTAGGGTGGCCTTGGCTGGAGTTTGTGGCAGTGACAAGGCACCCGTGACAACGCAATTGAAGGAGAGGCTACTGCCGAGGATGGGCCCCTGGACAGAGATTGGGATGGCCCCGGAGGTGGAGAAAGCTGGGAGAAGGGGTATTGCAAGAGCTCCAGGAAGATCACACATCAACAACAGGGATCAAGTGCTAGTATCCAGGAAAAACACCTTGAGATCATTCCATTACTTCTCAAAGTAAAAAACAAACAAAAACAGCAGTGAGATATAAAAGACTTTTACAAAACATAATCCTATTTCAAAACAAGGTCTAGAACCCTGCAAGCCACGCAAGGAAGAGAAACACACAACCATAAGTGGGAAAGGAAGCGAGACCCACAGAAAGGTGAAAAGGTGAAGTCGTTCGGTCGTGTCCCACTCCTTGCAACCCCATAGACAGTAGCCCACCAGGCTCCTCCATCCATGGGGTTTTCCAGGCAAGAATACTGGAGTGGGCTGCTATTTCCTTCTCCAGAGGATCTTCCTGACCCAGGGATCAAACGAGGGTCTCCCACATTGCAGGCAGACTCTTTACCATCTGAGCCAACAGGGAATCCCGAGACCCACAGGCTGTGAGTCAAAAGCCAGCAAGGAGCAGCCAGAGGTTCACAAGTGAGAAGGCAAGAGGCCCTTCGGGCTCACTGTGAGGAACCTGGAACTGAGAGAGAATCTTCCAGCCATGAAAGGAGGCTGAGAAGGCTCTGGTGACTGCCCAAAGCCAAGCAGCCTGTCGGGAGGCCAGCTGGCTCTCCTGCACATCAGTAGCACCCTTTGTGCAGCTCTCCTCTCTGCAACTCAATTCTGTCCACCTTGGCCTCCCAGGACTCCCAGCTCTGTCATCTCGACTCAGGGAAACCCCCAGACCCTTCCTGGCCCCGCCATCCCTGTGCCACACTCTGGAAACTCTCCAGACAGGAACCCGGGGAAACCACAGCTCACATCACGTGTTTGCCACTCTCTCGAGGACCACTGCCCTGCACCGCAACTGTTCCATGTGTGAAGACTCTAATATTCAGATAGTCCGTCCAGTTTTTTGTTCTCTCGAATGTGAGGGTAAATTTGGTTCCTGTTACTCCATCTTGGCCAGAAGTGGATATTGTTCCTAAGACGTTAAGTGCCATCTGCCTGGGAGCTGTAGAGTCCAAGTTCACACTTCCAGCCCTGCCTTCTCCCCACACTCCAGCTGCCTATCATCTCCATCTCTCTCTCTTTTTTTTTAATTGGATAATTGCTTTACAATATTGTGTTGCTTTCTGCTGTGCAACAATGAAAATCAGTTGTAACTATGAAAGTAAAAGTGTTAGTTGCTCAGTGGTGTCTGACTCTTTGCGACTCCATGGACTGTAGCCCGACAGGCTCCTCTATCACGGGATTCTCCAGGCAAGAATACTGGAGTAGATTGCTGTTCCCATCTCCAGGGGATTTTCCCAACCCAGGGATCGAAACTAGGTCTCCTGCATTGCAGGTGGATTCTTTACTGTCTGAGTCACCAGGGAAGCCCCCAAACCGAGTGGAGTAAATACATATATATATAATCTCCCCACCCTCTTGAGCCTCCCTTCCACTCCCGCCATCCTGCCCCCTGGGTCATCACAGAGCACCAGGCTGGTCCCCCTGTGTTATATAGTAGCTTCCCACTAGCTAGCTATTTCACACATGGTATTGCATACATGTCAAAGCTACTTTCTCAGTTGTTTCCATCCTCTCCTTGCCCTGCTATGTCCACAAGTCCATTCTCTATATCTGTGTCTCCATTTCCATTCAGATGGCTGTTACTTAAACATGTAATACCTACAAGAACCTGACAGATTTATCGCCCCAGTCTTGCACCTGTTCCTCCCCTCCCTAGCCCTATGCGCCTTCCTTCAGTCTGCAGCATTAACGTCTTCTCACCTATGCAAGCAGTCCCTGATGCTTCTTGGTCTCTCAACAATCACTCTCCTCTCACACACAGACACACTCGCATCCGAATAATCACAACGGCTTCCATCCAGCGTTCACCAAAACACTGCCTACATCTGTTCTCTTCTGGCTCCAGCACCTACACCCAGATCCAGACAACCAGCATCTCTTGCCTCTTAATGTTGCAGTGGCCTCCATGCTGGCCTTCTCTGCCCAATCTATACCCAGCAGGCAAAATAACACTGTAAAATATCAACCATGTCACACCTCTGCATAATGTCAATGTCTTTTCATTACACTTTGAGCAAAATTTGACTTCCTTCCATTCTGCAATCCAGGCCACCTTTCCCAGGACACACACCGCACTGGTTTCCATTCTGCTCCAGGGACATTCCAAGCCAGCTCATGCCCCAGGCTCTTATTTTTTTTTTTTTTTGACTAAGCCAGGTCCTCACCGATATGTGCAAGCTTTCTCTAGCTGTAGCGAGCAGACCTACTCTTCACCGCGGTGCACAGGCTTCCTATTGTAGTCACATCTCTTGTTGCAGAGCACAGGCTCCAAGTGCACAGGCTCAGTCCTTGCGGTGTAGCGGTTTAGTTGCTTCACTGCATGTGGAATATTCTGGGAGCAGGGGTCACATCTGTGTCTCCTACATTGGCAGGCGCATTATTATCTACACTGTACCACCAGGGAAGTCCCTGTTCCAGGATCTTCACACGTGCTCTTCCCTCCTCTGAGTTCATTTCCCATCCTCACTGCTCCGCCTTCCAGTCTGTCGAATGTCACCTCTTCCGGGACCTCTTCCTCATCCAATCAAACATCTAACGTGGGTGCCCATTTGACATCTCAACCCATGTTAGTTCCTCTTACAGCACTCAGAGTTTGCTGTTTCTTGCTGTTTCCACTTATTCACGTGTCCTGTCTTTCTCACTCACGTGGCCGCAGCAGGACAGGAAACACTGACCACCTTGCTCTTCATTCTATAATCCCAGTACCCAGCATGGTGCTGGGATCTCTGTGTACTGAATTAATCAATTAATCATTCAAAACCTCAGTGAATTGATGAATGAACAAGAAGGTGCAACTTCATTTAAAAACCTTATGCAAAGAAAGGAACGATCAGTTTCATGTTTGGGAATCATTATTGTGGCTATGATGTGGACAGTGATGGGAGGGGTAGGCAGCAGTGAGGCCAGATGAGGAGGGGGTAAAGGAGGCACCTCGTGCAAAACATTTAAGGAGGTGCTCGCTCTCATGGCCCTGCAAGCTTGGAGTCAATGCCCAAGAATGAGTGCCTCCTTAAATGTATGTCCTAGGTGCCTCCCCAGCCTCCCCCTGGTTCCAGGTCTGGGCAGCAGGGAGACTCTTTGAGAGATTATTGCAACAGTTGACAGCAACCCTGGTAATAGAGTGGGTCAATCTGAAAGATACCAAGGAGACCTAGACAGATCAGTGCCTACTCTCCAGCCCATTCTGTACAGATCTCCTCATTAAATGTGTCCAAAGGTACATTGAGGTTCCTTCTCATTTTCTTAACCTGTTTATAACATTTTTCAAGCCCCCAGAGGTAGTATCTTAGCTGCCTGTCTCTTACGATCCACAAGTGACATTTTGTGATGAAAAGGGAGCTCCCAAAGGACACACTTTGGCCACCTGATGCGAAGAGCTGACTGATTGGAAAAAACCCTGATGCTGGGAAAGATTGAGGGCAGGAGGTGGAGACAACAGAGGATGAGATGGTTGGATGGCATCACCGGCTCAATGGACATGAGTTTTAGTAAGCTCTGGGAGTTGGTGATGGAGAGGGAAGCCTGGCGTGCTGCAGTCCATGGGGTCGCAAAGAGTCAGACATGACTGAGCGATGGAACTGAACTGAAAAGACATAAGGAAAGGTTTGTGGTTCACAGATTCAGAATTTGAGGGCATTTTAAATAGAAGATAAAGGAAGCCATTAGTTTAGTCTAGCTCTTCTTTGTTTTTAATTAAAATTTGTCTGTGCTGCATCTTAGTGGTGGCACGTGGGAGTTTTTTATCTTCACGGCAACATGCAGGACCTTTAGTTGTTGTATTTGAACTCTTAGGACATGAAAGATCCTGTGCTCCACAACAGGAGAGGTCCCTGCAGTGGAGGCCTGGGTGCCACGGCTAGGGCATAGCCACTGCTCACCGAAACTAGAGGGAGCCCCACGCCACAGCAAAGGCCCAGCAGAGCCAAAACTAAATAAATAAAATTATTGTTTAATAGCTGCTTGTGTTAAGGGATTAGAAGGCTTCAATTTTCTTAACAAGATATGTGATCTTGGGTAAGTTACTTAATCTTATGAAGTCTGTTTCCTCGCCTGTAAAATAAGACTAATCGTATCTGCCCCACTTAGTGATGGTGGAGATTCAACTAAATAATCTCTGCAAACGCTTCCCCCATGTCTGGCACATGCTCTGTAAACATCTATTTTCTGTCTCTTGTGTTAAAGTTTTCAAAGCACTCTCAGGTCCGTCAGCAGGTCTGATCCTCATGCTGTTGCTGTTCAGTCGCTAAGTCGTGTACAACTCTTTGTGACCTCATGGACTGTAGCACGCCAGGCTTCCCTGCCCTCCACTATCTCCTGGAGTTTGCTCAAATTCATGTCCGTTGAGTGGGTGATGCCATCCAACCATCTCATCCTCTGCCTCTCCCTTCTACTTTTGCCCTCAATTTTCCCCAGCATTCGAGTCTTTTCCAGTAGTCTTCAGGTGGCCGTTGGAGCTTCAACAGCATCCTTCCAATGAATATTCAGGGTTGGTTTCCTTCAGGATTGACTGGTTTGATCTCCTTACAGTCCAAGGGACTCTCAAGAGTCTTCATCAACACTACAGTTCAAAAGCATTGATTCTTCGGCCCTCAGTCTTTTTTATGGTCCAGCTCTCACACCCGTACATGACTACTAGAAAAGCCATGACAAGCCTATAAGGCCAATAAGGGGGATGATTATTACTTACGCTTTACAGATACGGAAAAGGAGGTTGGAGATTCTTTGAAATAGAGCTGTCTGCTGCTGTGTGGCTGGGGCCAGGTGGAGAGGGGACAGAAGTGGGTGGAATCCAGGCCGTGGGGCTTCAGACTCTACCCCCGGGCTCTCTTGCCTTCTTGTCCTCTTCTCCTTCTCCCTCTCTTTTCACTTGTGGTGGGTGAATACCGAGGCATCTATCAAAGTGAATGAACTGAAAAATAAGAACGTAAACTTGTGAAACGTGGGCCAGGCCAGAGGACATAACACCTGTGATAGCAGAAGTGGTGGAAAGCCTCTGGTCGTATTTCTGGAATGATTTTCATACACATGAATGGAAAACTCACTCAGGCTGCACAAGGAAGACAGGCATGCCCAAGGACTTCAGGGGTTCCCCGGGTGAGATCAGAGCCTCCAAGAAAGGAGGCCCAGGAGACAGGGAAGTGTACTATTGTGGTTTCTGTTCAGGCCTGCGTGCATTGCTGCATTTGATAAACATTCAACTATCGGTCGTGTAAAAAGATGAGCTGTGTTCAAAGGCAGCTGGAAACAGATGCAACACACGTGCTTTTGCTCCTCCATCTGAGTCTGAGGGGAGGCCAGTTTGGGGTCCTGAAAGTGAAAGTTAGGGTAAGAGTTGTTGTCTAACAAAAAGAAGAGTTCAAGAGCAAACCCAGACTCTCTAGGAAGACCAGTGCATATTTGGTTGCCACGTCCCGCCAGCCCTAGCCAACTGCTTAGAGAGGAGGGTCCCTGGGTCAGAGCCGAGAAGGAATTAGGGCTCTTACCCACCAGTCAGGGTCTAGTGGATGCACAGAGAGAAGTAGGTGGGTGGTTGCTGTACTGGCCACCTGCATGTCCTGAGGAACAAATTCCATTTCCCTTCCCAGAACTCTGGAAACTTCCAGAAGGCCCATCTCTAGAACCTTGGCTTCCAGTGCACCTGCCCTGAGAGCTCCTGCCCACCCTCATCATTTCCTTCTGCCTCATAAGGACTTCGTGACCTATCACTGGTGTCTCTGATTGTTTTAGGTGTGACAGAATATAGGGAAAGGTTTGCCCCTCGATTTCAGGAGGTCTGGGAAAGGCTAGGCTGTGAGCAAGGCTGAGCCTCAAAGGAAGGGAACTTGAGCTTTGTGTGGGGGGGGAGCGGAACAGGCACAGTGGGAAGCAGACACACCCAGGGTGGGGGATTTGGAAGACAGCTGGGTGCTGGGAAATAGAACTCTTGTCCTTCACTCCCTAATATTTATTGGTGTTACTAAACTCACCACACTTACTCATAGTCATAGATTTGGGGGGATAAATAAAATGGCCAAGGGGACATAGTCCGCTTCCCAAGTGTCCCAGAGCCAGTTCAAGATAGGACACCAATTCGAAGAAGCAGAAAGAGAGGAGGCCAGGAGGAAGGAAAGTGAGAATCTGTGCAAATTCCGAGGACTTTGGATTCTTACCACCAAAATCCTGGGGGTTCAAAGTAAGTCTAGCTGAAACCTGACGGGAAAGTTGAGTGACTCGCATTTCCGTCTGTTCAGTCTTCCCACCTGAGTGTAAGTGCACGGTGTCACCACCACCCTGATGCCTTTGCACACAGTCAGAGCTTAACCATTGCGTTAAGTAGTTTTCACAATCCCCTCTACACCCAGCCCAGCCAGGGCCAGGGCTCAGTCGCTCAGTCGTGGCCGACTCTTTGCGACCCCCATGGACTGTAGTCCATCAGTCTCCTCTATCCATGGAATTTTCCCAGGCAAAAACACTGGAGTGTGTTGCCATTTCCTCCTCCAGGGGATTTTACACCCAGCACAGCACACTAAAAGCTAGATCACGGACTGAAGGAGCTCGTGACAGCAACCAGATCCTGAACTAGGAGCCTGGAGGGCTTGAGTCGTCATCACTCCTTGGCGGTTTGCCAGATTCACCACCAGGACAAGGTGAATGCGTAGCCCCTCTGGGCTTCAGATTCCATGTAAGTAAAATGGGCATGAAAGTCTAACCGAAGGGCCCTGACATTAGCCTCTCAGTGAGTGAGGTGGTGACGCAAACAATGTACATAGAAGAGACTCATAAATGATCATTGTTACAGAAAAGCTTTTTAAAACCTTCTTATAGTATTACTGACACTGAGAATGTAACTAGGAGAGAAATGAGTTTGGGGACGGGCCATGCATGTCTGAGCAAGCACCACCACTTGGACACAATAAAAACCATCCTCTGAGGGACCCGCAGGGAACACTCCCTGCTCACCACCCTTCCAACCTCTGCCTGTCTTGCCGGCCACCATGTCTGTCCTGGTCTCTGGGAGTCTCGGTATCATCTCTGTGTCTCTACGCCTCTGTCTTTCTCTCTGACTCTTCCATCCATACTCCTGGCTACAGTATCTCTCTCTGTCTGTATCCCTCTGTTTCTATTCTTGCTTGTTGCCCATCATCTCCGGTCCCTCCTTTTGGTCTTTCTCTCTTTTCCCTTCCTCGCTCTCTCACCTGGTATTTCCCTTCCTGTTCCCCTCTTGTCTCTTGGCGTCTGTCTCTCCCGGTCTTTCTTGTCTCCCCATCTTTTTCTGTCTCATCCTCTCCTCCTGCCTCTCCTGTGTTTCTCTGTACCTTTGCCTTGTCTCTGGAGTCTCCTCTTCCCCTGACTCTGCTTCTGTCTGTCTGACCATCTCTCTGTCGGGGTCCATCTCTCCCCTGTCCTGGTTTTTCTTCCGTGAAGCTCATGGAGACTGAGGTTCTGCCCCTGTCGTGACCTCTCCCAGCAGTCTCTCCCTCAGTATCCCACACTCATTGTGACCATTTCTCATCAGAGTCCCCAGGTCAGTATAAACCCCCCTTGTTTCCTATACGCAGCAGACGGTGCTTGTGTGCAACCACGCAGCAGAGGCTCCCGTCCCGACAAAGGGGGAGGGGAGGCGTGAACCTGGTCTCAGTCTGTCCTGGGGGAGACGCCCTGGGCTCCCCTGCCCCGTGGGAAATCTGTTCAGGGTACATTCCCCAAAACAAGGCCTCCCTGAGACCCCACAAAACATGGAGACAACATTCCTCTTTCCTCGGCCTCAAGGCTGTTATTCTTTTGTGTTTTGCTAATTGTCCAAGTTATAGGTGCTCTTAGCAGAAAGCTTGCTGCTGCTGCTGCTAAGTCACTTCAGTCGTGTCCGACTCTGTGCGACCCCATGGACTGCAGCCTACCAGGCTTCACCGTCCATGGGATTCTCCAGGCAAGAACACTGGAGTGGGTTGCCATGCTTAGACAGTATGAAAAACAGTAAAGATGCAGAAAGAAAAGTCACTCATTATCCGACCACCCAGAAGCAGCCATGGTTGTCATTTTGGCATATTTTTGTCCAGAATTTTTCCCACACATTTTTTCTCTCTCTCTCTTTCTCTGTCTCTCTCTCCCCTGACCCTCTCTCCCCTGTCTGTCTTCTACATGAGGATACAACAAGAAGGCACCTATCTGAAAGAGGGCTCTCAGCAGGACCCAAGCTTGCCAGTTCTCTGATCTTAGACTCCCAGCCTCCACGACTGTGAGAAGTAAGTATTTGCCATTTAAGCCTCCAGCCCATGGTACTCAGTTACAGCAGCTAAAACTAAGATGCCAAGTAACTAATTTCCAGATAATATTGTCTTGTGATTGTGAAGCCAACCCTCATGAGACAGGCTTTAAAAGCTGTAGAGGAAGTGCACACCAAGTAATGTTACAAGTGCAGGCAAACAGTAGGAAAATGAGAGTCTGGTCTCATTTCTTTCTCTCAGTACAAACTCTTGCTGAGCCACGTCATAGAGGTGAAAATCAATCACAGTTGAAGGAGATCGGACAGGGAGTGAACCAAACATTTTTGAAGATGTCAAGAGGACTGTTACATGTTGAGCTGTGTCCCTCCAAAATCATACGCTGAGGTCTTAATCCCAGTACCTCAGACTGTGACCGTATTTGGAGACAGGGTCATTTCAGAGGTGATCGAGTTAAAACGAGGTCATCAGGGTGGGTCCTAAACTAGGGACCAATGTCTTTATAGAAAGGGGAACTCTGGACACAGAAGCACACACTATGGGAAGACCACGTGTGCCCACCCCACCGACACCTGCATCTTGGACTTACACCTCCAGAACTGTGAGAAAACAAATTTGTGTTGTTTAAGAATCCTAGTCTGTGGTATTTTTTTTTTAATCTTCACCTAGCATACACCTCTTTTTCTTTCTTTTTTTTTTAATAAAGCTATTCTTAATTTCATTTTATTTCGCTTTTTTTTTTTTTTTAGCTGTGCTGCACAGCATATGGGATCTTAGTTCCCAGATCAGGGATCAAACAGGAGTCCCCTGCACTGAAAGCATAGAGTCTTAGCCACTGGACTGCCAGGGAAGCCTCGAATCTGTGGTATTTTGAATAGCAATCCTAGCAAACTAATACATATAGTTTATCAGTTTAAATATATATTATCATGTGTTAAATTTTATATATATATATACTTATATATATACACACTTATATATGTGTGTATATATATAAGTGTAAGCTCAAATAATTTTCCTAATAGAGCTATCCAATCAGAACATCTTTCTTGGCTATATTTCACTTCCCATGAGAGTCTGTTCTCTGTAGGTTTCTCAAAATAAACTCTTATCATTGGAGTAGCCTAGATGGATCTCTGTCCCCCAAAACTATTAATACCTGGTTAAGACCCTGATGCTGGAAAAAATTGAGGGCAGGAGGAGAAGGGGGAGACAGGATGATATGGTTGGATAGCATCACTGACTCAATGGGCCTGAGTTTGAGCAAGCTCCGGGAGTTGGTGAAAGACAGGGAAGCCTGACATGCTGCAGTCCATGGGGTTACAAAGAGTCAGACATGAGTGAAAAACTGAACAACAAGACTCTCATCCATCCCAGGTCCTTTATTCCAGAGAGACAGTGTTCAAGTCCCGGACTTAAGGTGGACTTCACCATTCACCAAAGGGTGGCTCAGACTAGTGTTTTTTTTTTTAAGAACAAGCATATCTCACCCAATTCATAGACAAAAGTTCCCACTTCAGCTGGTCTATTTGACAGGAACTGATCAACGTGTGGGAATGATCAATCTGACTCTCAATTTCAAATTAAATAGAGGATATATTTAACAAGTTGTCCAGTTTTCATTTCCCTTTTGTCCTCTGTAATGTATGGTTCTTATCACATTTTATAAAACTTGTTAAAAGCCCTGTAATATCAACCTAGGGTGAAACTATTGATAAATTTCAGATAATGATCCTTCCAAATGAATTAGTGAAAATGAGGGAAAGAATTTTGTCATTAAGTCACTTCAGTCGTGTCCGACTCTGTGCGACCTCATAGACGGCAGCCCACCAGGCTTCCCCGTCCCTGGGATTCTCCAGGCAAGAACATTGGAGTGGGTTGCCATTTCCTTCTCCAATGCATGAAAGTGAAAAGGGAAAGTGCAGTTGCTCAGTCGTGTTTGACTCTTCTTGACCCCATGGACTGCAGCCTACCAGGCTCCTCCGTCCATGGGATTTTCCAGGCAAGAGTACTGGAGTGGGTTGCCATTGCCTTCTCCAGTGATGTCATCAGGTGATGCCATTCAGGTGAGGAAACTGAAGCCCAAAGTCACATGACTGCTACATGGAAGAGGCATAGTTCTAACAGGGCCTTGCACTCTTGGGAAATCCCTTGTGGTCCAGTGATTAGGACTCAGTATTTTCACTGCCGAGGAGGCAGGTTCAATCCCTGGTTGGAAAACTAACATCCCACAGGCTGCACAGCACAGCCAAAGTAAAAATAAAATAAAGTAAATAAGTAAATAAAGCTGTGCTCCTTTGACTGCTTTTACAATATAACCAAAACATGCATGTAGACAAGTAAGTTTCACACTCTTCATACAGACATCAGGGTCAAGTTCAGTAGTTCTCAAACTTGTTCAGGCGTTATTGGAATACCTAAAAGCCAGGCAAGATACCAGGAAGCAGTTAGACAGTTGATTGGATTTTTGGAATAAGAGCAGTTTTAGGAGCAGAAAAATATATGTGTTTATGACATTAGGTCTCACTCAGAACAGGGACCCATGGAGGGAACAGCTGTCACTGAGCCTGAGAGACAGGAATTTCATCCTTAATTAATTCATCCTTTCCGCGTTCTCACTGGTTTTGCTAGTTGTAAGGACTTGCAAACAGATATCTAAGGAAGCAAGAGAGTTTTAGGAACAACTGTTATAGGAGACAGGGGCTTCCCAGGTGATGCTAGTGTTAAAGAACTCACCTGCCAATGCAGGAGACATAAGAGGCGCAGGTTCAAACCCTGGGTAGGGAAGATCCCCTGGAGGAGGGCATGGCAACCCACTCCATTATCATGATGGGGATAATAGTTCTTGCCTGGAGAATTCTATGGACAGAAAAGCCTGGCGGGCTACAGTCCATAGGGTTGCAAAGAGTCGGACACAACTGAAGCAACTTTGCACGTGCACACTCAGGAGAAAGACTGAGAAAGGCCCATCCAGCAGAGCCCCAGGACTAGAATGAGACCTTCTGCACCCCAATCCTTGCTTTACTGTTTCCAATCCTTACCTTACAGCTCAGTTTCCTCATCTGGGATATGGGGATAATATCTGCAAATACCTCCAATGGTTGTTGTTACATGTAACGCACTATGACAGAGCAGTACCTTTTTTAACTAAAAGAGTCAATAAATAGTAACTATTATCCCCATCATCATGAAATTGCTTTCCCAACAGAATTGGAAAGGCTGCCTTTATTCGGTTTCCATCAAACATCCGTTTCCTACAGGAACATACCTGGTACCATTGACCCAGCTTAATGTGGCTAAGCTAGTACCAAGACTGGCACTGGTTTGACACTGATGATCTCAAGGCTGTGAGACTAAGCAAGGGGATGGGGGCGGAGCGGATCTGAAATGTTTCCTCCAATAAGCCTATATTTTGGGTGTGTTGAAACAGCATAATCACAGTTATAAATTGTTTTATCTAAAAAAGTTTTTAAAAATCAAGCTACCATGACTTCAAACATCAAAAAAATAAAACCATAACTTCCTTTTCCACCACATCCCAAATTCAATAAAGTCAGGATTTGGGTCTATGGAGATGGGAGAGAGAATAATCATAAGAATGATGATGAAAGCCCAGGGCAGTGTGCAAAAATGCATAATCGCAATGATTTCATTTAGAATTCAGAGTGTACATTTCAAGATATAGAAACTGTATTGCTGTTTTTGCAAAAATAAATGTTATTGCAAGGACAGGACGTTCCAGCCTGTTCAACCCAGGGCTCTCGTTCCTGCGTTTTCCTTCTGATCCAGCATCCCTTACCCCACACGCCTCCCTGTTTGACACCCTCCCCCACCCCATCCCTGCAAACAAGCGGGTGAGGGAGGGAAGGAGCCCACAGCACACGGGAAGTGGAGGACAGAGTTCACCCTGAGAAAAACCATTAATCATCTGGAGGTCACCAGCCCTGCACACATTTCCTCCTCATGCCTGTCCTGTGGGCGATCTGTCTCCTAACAGGTTTTGTAATGCTGAGTTGTAAAGCGTTCCTGATGAATTATTGTTGGCACTCAGTCCAAAGGCTTGAAGGCTCGAGTCCACGAGAAGAAAAAGCAGACTTTCTCTCTTGTGCCTCATGTCCGCAGGGCAGACACAGGACTCACATTGCATGTGCTGGTGGAGAGTCTGGGATCCCCACGTCCCTTCAGCTTCTCCTCCAAGAAGGGCCTGAGACAGACTGGGGTTTATCACTGCTCTGGGAAGCGGGGGTGTGAGGGGGCAGGTGGCAACCCACTCCAGTATTCTTGCCTGGGAAATCCCATGGACAGGGGAGCCTGGCGGGCTACAGTCCATAGCATCAAAAAAGACTAATCAGACATGACTTAGCAGCTACAGCGAAAAAACAAACCCTAGACCTCATCCCTGGTGTAGTCCCGCTCTGGGCAAGGGCAGGATTTATGGTCCCCCTTGACAGATAAGGAAACTGAGGCCATGGCTATGATGTGAACGTGTCCAAGGTAACCCAGCTACCTTGCAGCAGAGCCAGGATTAGAACTCAGGTATCCAAAGTGCAGGATGGGGGTCGCAAAAGAGTCAGACATGATTTAACAACCAAACAAATCCAAAGTGTCACCTCTTTCCTTTCCTCCGCTCTGCTTGCACTGGCCGTGTCCCTGTGGGGCATCATCCCACAATACCTCTGCCTCATCCAAAGCCTCTGGTCCAGCCCTCCATCAGCCTGATGTTCTTTGCTCCCAGGGCACCCTGCCCACCTCCTTCTGGTCATCCAGGGCTAATGTAAGGTCACCTGCTCAGAGACGCTGCCACAATCACCCTGTCTAAAACAGCCCCTATCACTCTTGATTGTAACACCCTACAGTATCTCTTCATAGCATTCATCACTTTGAACATCATCTTGTTTATTCATTTTTTTTGTTCTCTGTGCATCTCTGTTTTGCTTCCAGCTCCAGCTTATCCAGAGTGTAAGCAGTCCCCATGGTGGTCTACTTCTCCACCGTGTGCCCAGCACTGAGAACAGTACCTGGCCCCTGGTGGGTGCCCCATAAACATTTAGCTACATGATCAATCAATAAATGCAAACAGTTATCAATGCCTTACCTTCATATAAAGTCTTTGCAAATATAAATGTGTGTATGGATGTATATGGGCTTCCCTGGTGGCTCAGCGGTGTAAAGAAACCACCTGCCAATGCAAGAGATGCAGGTTCGATCCCTGGGTCAGGAAGATCCCCTGGAGAAGGAAATGGCAACCAACCCCAGTATATATGCCTGAGAAATCCCATGGACAGAGGAGACTGGTGGGCTACAGTCCATGGGGTTACAGAAGAGTCGGACGTGACTTAGTGACTGAACAGCAACATGGATGTATATATATAGATAGATAGATAGATAGATAGATATAGATATAGATATTTAAATAGACATTCCTAAGATTTCAAAAGCATTTTCACAAGTAATATTTTACTGTCACTTGTCCCATGTAAGGTGGGAAGAACAGGCTTTCTACAAACATTTTATAAACAGGGAAATTGAGAGATTTAGTAACTTTTCATCCTGACCCTAATATTAGGAGCCCAGGGCTCCCCCGCAGGTCACTTGCTATATAACATTAGGGAAGTCATTTTTTTCCCTCTGCAGGCCTCAGTCTCCTTTCAATGGAGGCTTGTAAACTCAAAGATCTCTAAGGTTTCTTCCAGGAATGATATTCTAGGGTGGTGGTTCCCAAAATGCAGGCTTGGAACCCTAGTATCTGAGGAGGTATCCCAGGGAACGACTTGGGAAACACTGTGTTAGTGTTGGCTCTAAGGTTACTTCACAGCAGGTACTGAATCCCAGCGTGGGTGAGAAACAGCAAGTCCGGGTGCAGAGAAGGAAGTGGAAGGAATGAAATCTGCCAGCTTCTACGTGTGCTAGGTTTGCCGTGAGCACTTCCTGCACGTCACCTTGTTTGATCTCCAAATCTCTAGGAAGTAGGCAGTCTTCTTACTTCCACTTTGTAGCTTGGAAACTAAATCAAACCAAAGAAACTCAGGAGGGTTCAGGATGGGGAACACATGTATACCAGTGGCGGATTCATTTTGATATTTGGCAAAACTAATACAATTATGCAAAGTTTAAAAATAAAATAAAATTAAAAAAAAAAAAAAGAAAGATGATGTATATGGCAGAGGATGGTTGCTCAATCAAATGACCTCAGATTTCATTCACAAAGCTTACAAGGCTGTAAAAGCTTAGTTGTTATTTATTTTATTTGCCATCAGCTATGGAGAATTGTTGCTTCACTTTCACCTTCCAAATGTTCAGTAAGGGCACCTATCAGCTGAACCTAAATGGCATCTAGAACTCTAGCTGCAAGGGAGTCTGGGAAATGTAGTTTCCTTAGCTTTAGGTGCTCGGCAGGACAGTACACAGGAGAGTGGCAATTATGCAGAGGGCCAAGGACCACATTCATCATTCATCCTATGGTGAACTTGGTTATCAGGGTCTCTTCCTGGACTCTGGGGGTCTGAGATGTGATCTGGGAACTAGGGAGGGGAGACGGAATTACTGCAGCAATAGACTGGGGGTAGAAGTGGGGGGACCATCAGGGTCCAAGATAAAGACACAAAGCTCCTAGGGAGTTTCCTGGTGGCCTAGTGGTTAGGATTCCAGATTTTCATTGCTGTGTTCTAGGTTCAATCCCTGGATGGGGAACTGAGATCCTGCAAGCTGTGTTGTTGTTGTTCAGTCACTAAGCCATGTCCAACTCTTTGAGATCATATGGACTGCAGCACACCAGGCTTCCCTGTCCTTCCCCATCTTCCAGAGTTTGCTCAAACTCATGTCCATTGAGTCGGAGATGCCATCCAACCATCTCATCCTCTGTTGTCCCCTTCTCCTCCTGCCTTCAATCTTTCCCAGCATCAGGGTCTTTTCCAATGAGTCAACTCTTCACATCAAGTGGCCAACGAATGTATTGAAGCCTCAACTTCAGCATCAGTTCTTCCAATGAATATTCAGGGTTAGTTTCCTTTAGGATTGATTGGTTTGATCTCCTTGCAGTCCAAGGGAGTCTCAAGAGTCTTCTCCAGCACCAGTTTGAAGGCATCAATTCTTCAGTACTCAGCCTTCTTTTGGAGAAGGCGATGGCACTCCACTCCAGTACTCTTGCCTGGAAAATCCCATGGACAGAGGGGCCTGGTGGGCTGCAGTCCATGGGGTCGCTAGGAATCAGACACGACTGAGCGACTTCACTTTATTTTTTCACTTTCATGCATTGGAGAAGGAAATGGCAACCCACTCCAGTGTTCTTGCCTGGAGAATCCCAGGGATGGGGGAGCCTGGTGGGCTGCCATCTATGGGGTTGCACAGAGTCGGACACGACTGAAGCGACTTAGTAGCACCAGCAGCAGCCTTCTTTACAGTCCAACACTCACATCCATACATGACTACTGGAAAAACTATAGCTTGGACTATATGGGCCCTTGTTTGCAAAGTGATGTCTTTGCTTTTTAATACACAATCTAGGTTTGTCATAGCTTTTCTTCCAAGGAGCAAGCATCTTTTAATTTCATGGTTGCAGTCACTATCCACAGTGATTTTGGAGTTCAAGTATATGAAATCTCACACTATTCCCACATTTTCCCCACCTATTTGCCATGAAGTGATCAGACTGGATATCATGACCTCCGTTTTTTGAATGTTGAGTTTTAAGCCAGCTTTTTCACTCTCCTCTTTCACCCTCATCAAGAGGCAAGCTGTGAAACACAGCCAAAAAAAAAAAGTTCCTGCCTAAAATTACAGCAAAAGCAAGAGAAATGAAAAGAAATGAAAAGAAAGAAAAAGGAATGCAGCTGCAATGAGTGAAGTGTTATTTTCTCATATTGAAGCCACCTCGTGGGGTTCTACTCCTGGCTTCTCCCATCCTCACTATGCAGTTTTAGACCCATCTCCTCCCTCTGGAAAAAAAAAAAAAAAAAAAAACACTTCTCATCACTTTTCTTTTGCCTCTAGTGGAGCAAACTAGAGGCAAACCCTCAGACCCACATGTGATGAATGTGGGATACAGATTTGAGAGAGATCGTGATGGTTTCCCGGCCAGAAAAGTCAAGTGGCTTCACCCATTTCCCTCTAAAGTTGTACTCATTCAACCTGCAAAGTTCTGTAAGTGGCAGAGCCACCTTTCAATAGAATTTTAATTCAAAGGAGCAGGGCTTCAGGTGCTGTTTATTTTATAGGAGTTTATTTCTAAGAATGAGTATATATTACATCTAATCAAGAAAAAGTAACTTAAAAATACGAAGTCTTTTGGTAGGTGCAGGTGGGAGGAATGAAGAGGTAGAGCACAGAGGATTTCGGGGGCAGTGAAAACATTCCATAATGATGGATATATGACACTATACATTTGTGCAAACTCATACAATGTATCTCACCAAGGGTGAACTGTAATGTAATCTATGGATTTTTGGTGGACTTTTCAAACCATGAGTCAATGTAGTTTCATAAGTTTCATGTACATTCTGGTGGGGGATGTTGATAATGGGAAGGGCTCTGCATGGGTGGGGGCAGGGGGTATATTGGGAAATCTCTTCCTTTCAATTTTTCAGTGAACATTAAATTGCCTTCATTTTCTAAAAAAATACAATGTCTTGATCAAAATAAAATAAAAGGCTAAATTAATGTAGGGACGGGAACATTTGATTAAACATATGGAAAAAGGAAAGAACTCCCATTAGCAGAAGGCTAAACCCAGCATGGTCATACCTGAATGTTGTTTCATTTTGTTTTGGCTAGAGAATGCATAGGTATTAAAATTTATTTTAAAAAATAAATTGCAAAACGGTACCGTCTCTCATACATACACACACAGACATGTTTTTCTAGTCACAACTGTGACTTAGAATTTAGTTCCAACTGTGGGATTATAGAATGTTTGAGTCTTAAAGGACCTAGAAATCACATAACCAAGTGGTATCAAACCATGTTCTGAGATGATCCACAGATATATCTGAAAGATTCCAAGAGCAGAGGAGATAGTGGTGACCAAGGACTCCCTCCAGCTTGAAGGACTTCCCTTTCATCTATTTTATACTTTGGACTTGCCTACAAGATTCCATTTTTAATACTCTGCAATGATCTATCTGGGAAAAGAATCTAAAAAAGAGTGAATATATGCATATGTGTGAATCAATTGATTCACTTTGCTGAACAGCAGAAACTGACACATTATAAATCAATTATTCAGTTGAGTTCAGTTGTTCAGTCACATCTGACTCTTTGCGACCCCATGGACTGCAGCACGCCAGGCTTCCCTCCATCACCAACTCCAGGAGCCTACTCAAACTCATGTCCATCGAGTCGGTGATGCCATCCAACCATCTCATCCTCTGTCGTCCCCTTCTCCTCCTGCCTTCAATCTTTCCTAGCATCAGGGTCTTTTCCAATGAGTCAGTTCTTCTCACCAGGTGGCCAAAGTATTGCAGTTTCAGCTTCAGCATCAGTCCTTCCAATGAATATTCAGGACTGACTTCCTTTAGGATGGACTGGTTGGATCTCCTTGTAGTCCAAGGGACTCTCAAGAGTCTTCTCCAACACCACAGTTCAAAAGCATCAATTCTTCAGTGCTCAACTTTCTTTATAGTCCAACTCTCATATCCATACATGACTACTGGAAAAACCATAGCTTTGACTAGACTAACTTTTGTTGGCAAAGTAATGTCTCTGCTTTTAAATATGCTGTCTAGGTTGGTCATAGCTTTTCTTCCAAGGAGCAAGCGATTCTTAATTTCATGGCTGCAGTCACCATCTGCAGTGATTTTGGAGTCCAGAAAAATAAAGTCAGCCACTGTTTCCACTGTTTCCCCATCTATTTGCCATGAAGTGATTGGACCAGATGCCATGATCTTTGTTTTCTGAATGTTGAGTTTTAAGCCAACTTTTTCACTCTCCTCTTTCACTTTCTTCAAGAGGCTCTTTAGTTCTTCTTCACTTTCTGCCATAAGGGTGGTATCACCTGTATATCTGAGGTTACTGATATTTCTCCTGGCAATCTTGATTCCAGCATGTGCTTCATCCAGCCTGCCTGGCATTTCCCATGATGTATTCTGCATATAAGTTAAATAAGCAGGGTTATAGTTGATTAAAATTAAAAAAAATTTTTTAAAGAAATTTTACTGCAACACACATAGGAAATCAAGGGAATAAGCTCAAAGCTCTGTTTTTGTTGTTCTGTCCTGTTGACCCTTTACTACCCCAGGGACTGTAGCATGCCAGGCTTCCCTGTCCTTCACTATCTCCCAGGGTTTGCTCAAACTCATGTCCATTGAATCATTGATGCCACCCAACCATATCATCCTCTGCCACTGCCTGCTCCCCCTGCCTTCAATCTGTCCCAGCATCAGGGCCTTTTCCAATGAGGTGGCTGTTCTCATCAGATGACCAAAATACTGGAGCTTCAGCTTCAGTTCAGATGGGAAGCTAAGCCAAGAGAGCTGAAGAGCCCACGTACTGTCCTGCAAGAATCAGAAACACAGGGTCTGGAACTGGAAATCCGATGCCTCGCCTGTTTTCCCTCCACACCCACTGCAAGACTCCCAGGCTAAGTGGCCCAGACAGACGTGGCTCGGATGCAAGGGTCAGATCATTGTTGGTGCTGTTTGTTTGCACAATGTAGAACACTGTTTAAGACCTGAAGCTGGGAGGTGTCCCCTGGCGAGCCTCTCTGAGTCGGAGCCCAGAGGAGAGCGTTTCGAGAGCTCGTGGTCTGGGACCCAGTGAGCCCCGGACAAGACCGGCTGGCTCTTCCAGGGGGCACCATGCTCTGCTGTTCCGCGTCACCTCCCTTCGCGGTATTGTAAACACCAGTCCACTGTATGTTTTTAAAACGTGAGAAGAAGCAGGATCCTGCCTGCATGTTTTGACATAAACTGTAAGGAGGGAGAATGGGACCAGCGGACCTTGCCTGTGCAGAATGTCATTGTCTCCCGCACCTGATGGTTAATCTCAGGCGTCTGGGCTGGGCTGTCTGGATGGTCCCTCTACCCCGCTGTCCACACCCACCCCAGCATGCAGAGTGGAAACCTGCGACGCACACTCCACTTTGCCCCTCATGGGCTCTGGGCTTCTGTCCTTGGTTTCCTCACCTGAAAAATGAGACGCGTGGCCTAGATCATGGTTTTCAAGCTATCAAAGACTCTCGCTTTGGATGCATTTTACAAAGTGGGTGTCCTGGTAAGATCTAGGTTGAGGTTTCTGCTACTTAAAGGAAATTGGAAGTCCACTGGATTAGATGCTTCTAATACCCCTTTCAGCTCTGAGATACGGCAGATCTAGATTTTGCTTCTCTTTAAAGTGCTGGAGGAAGTTTCACTTCCACCAAAGAGAGATCAAGAAAGGCCCCCTCTGTCCTGTCCCTGGACAGTTAGCTGAGGATCTCAGGGTCTGGGGAGCTCAAGCATGTGGTCACCTCCTAACTCATCCTCTCTCATCCCCACAGAGTGAGTGGTTCCCTGCTCTGTCTTGAGCCAACCACACTGCCACACAACTGCTGCCTTGCTCTGTCCACCCCTCTGACCACTTCTGCCTCCTCCCTTCCATCCCCTCTCAGCCACCTGAGGCCCATGAAGTGAAAGTTGCTCAGTCATGTCCAACTCTTTGCAACCCCATGTACTATACAGTCCATGGAACTCTCCAAGCCAGAATACTGGAGTGGGTAGCCTTTCCCTTCTCCAGGCTATCTTCCCAACCCAGGGATCAAACCCAGGTCTCCCGTATTGCGGGCGGATTCTTTACCAGCTGAGCCACAAGGGAAGGCACCTGAGGCCCACAGATGTGTCTTATTCTGGCCTGAAATCCCAGCACCTGGCATAATACCTGGTATATTGTAGATACTCAATAAATGGATGCTGATAAAACTAGAGTTGCCCTATGAACCTGCAATCTCACTCCTGGCCATGTAACCAGACAAAGCTAGTGAGGGAGGAATGGACTGGGAGTTTGGCATTAGCAGATACAAACTCTTATATATAGTTCAGTCACTCAGTCGTGTCCGACTCTTTGCGACCCCATGGACTGCAGCACGCCAGGCTTCCCTGTCCATCACCAACTCCGGAGCTTGCTCAAACTCATGTCCATAGAGTCAGTGATACCATCCAACCATCTCATCCTCTGTTGTCCCCTTATAGAATAGATAAAGAACAAGGTCTTACTGTATAGCACAGAGGACTACATTCAATATCCCATGATTATGAGAAAGAATATATAGGAATCTCCCTGGTGGTCCAGTGGCTAAGACGCCACACTCCCCACGTAGGGGTCTCAACTAAACATCTTGCCACAACTAAGACCTAGTGCAGCAAAATAAACACTTTTAAAAAGAATACACATATATAATACGTATGCTGCTGCTGCTAAGGCGCTTCAGTCGTGTCCGACTCTGTGCGACCCCATAGACGGCAGCCCACCAGGCTCCCCTGTCCCTGGGATTCTCCAGGCAAGAACACTGGAGTGGGTTGCCATTTCCTTCTCCAATGCATGAAAGTGAAAAGTGAAAGTGAAGTCGCTCAGTCGTGTCTGACTCTTAGCGACCCCATGGACTGCAGCCCACCAGGCTCCTCCATCCATGGGATTTTCCAGGCGAGAGTACTGGAGTGGGGTGCCATTGCCTTCTCCGTGAACATATAAAACTGAATCACTTTCCTGTACAGCAGAAATTGACCCAACACTGTAAAGCAGCTATGCTACAATAAAATACATTTAAAACAAAAAAATGTATGTTGAATTGCCGTCTGAACAACTGGACTTCCTTTCAAATTTGGCAGTCTACAGCCAACCTTTCAATGCACGCAGTTTGAAGAAACACATTCCCGCCTGGTGTAGAAAACAGTACCTATTCACTCAGCACGTGCTGAGCATCAACTCTAAGCCAAGCACGACTCTAGGGCCTGGAGACACAACGGAGACTAAAACCTGCTCCATCTCTGGTGGAAAGGTATCAGAATCACATGATAGAATGGAGTCCAGCTCGAGGGCTGGGATGGGTCTCCATCCCCAGAGAATGAGTCTTTCTGCTGTCATGGTCACGTGTGAAAGCTGAGGCTTAACGTGTGAAGTGGGAAAGGGAAGTCCTCAGTGCTGCTTTCCTTCCTGAGAAAGGAAACCAGGAGACTTGCTGAACAGAGCACAAAATACCAAACAGAGCACAGTGGAAGAGTTTCGCAGACAGACACAAAGCAAGAGGGACAGGCTGCTGCCTCCCTCCCCACGTTTCCTGACCCGAAGACTGTAGTGTTTGAAAAAAGTCTAGGATTTGCAGTGCTGGGTTTGAATCTGGTCACTGTTTTTCGCTCTTGCTAAGTGATGAGAGGCAGGTTGTCCTAATTTTTCTGACACTGTCTTGGGAGAAAGACCATGACTTTGAATGGTGATGTGTTGAGTTGCAAGTGACTTTGGAATTGCCAGTGGAGGGTCCAGAAGGCACCCAGACACTAGGTCTGGAGTTTTGGGGAGTGGTCTGTGCTAGGGAGAGGTCTTGGAGGTTAAAGTGTATGTGTGTGTTCTTTGAAGCCCCTGATCTATTTGACAACACCCAAGGGGAAGGCACAGGAGAATGGAGGGGTGGTGAGGAAGGAACCCCAGAGAATACTCTGATTAGAGTGACCCAGAAGCTGAGACCTCTGGGAAGGACGTTTTCTCTTCTGAGCTCTTCTAGAACTTACTCAGGCAGTTGTTTTCAGTTCGGTTCAGTTCAGTAGCTCAGTCGTGTCTGACTTTCTGCGACCCCATGAATCGCAGCATGCCAGGCCTCCTTGTCCATCACCAACTCCCGGATTAGAGTGACCCAGAAGCTGAGACCTCAGGCAAGTAGGTTTTCTCCTCCGAGCTCTTCTAGAATTTACTCAGGCAGTTGTCTTAGCTTCCAACACACTGCCTACGCAATCTCTGCTGTTTCCCACCCAATATTGTGATCTCTGAGGACAGGATGCGAGTATGATGCACCATTCAGTCGTGTCTGACTCTGTGAGCCCCGGGACTCTAGCCCACCAGGCTTCTCTGTCCATGGAATTTTTCAGGCAAGAATACTGAAGTGGGTTGTCATTTCCTCCTCCAGGGGATCTTCCCAATCCAGGGTTCGAATCCTCATCTCCTGTGTCTCCTGCATTGGCAGGTGGATTCTTTACCACTGAGTCACCTGGGAAGCCCGATCTTATTTTCTTTTAATTAATATATTTATTTATTTTACTTTACAATATTGTATTGGTTTTGCCATATATTGACTTGAATCCGCTGTGGGTGTACATGTGTTCCCCATCCTGAACCCCCCTCCCACATCCCTCCTCATCCCATCTCTCTGGGTCAGCCCTATCTTATTTTATCAAGTTTTAAATCATGAGGCCCTTCAGTGAATGCTTTAGAAGAGAAAGGGAAGATCGTGTGGGCTTCCTCAATGGGAAACATTTTTTTATTTTAATTTTTATTGGCATATAGTTGGTTTACAATGTTGTGTTAGTTTCAGGTGTACAGCAAAGGATTCAGTTATACATATACCTGTATCCATTCTTTTTAAGATTCTTTTCTCTCATAGATAACCAATAGGAAAGATTTTTTACTTTTCTGAAAAGTGCCCTTAATTTTCTTAGCATTCTACAGGTTGCTTTGTAATTAATATTCAAACAAGGAGAGATAGGGAGGTGGGGAAGGGGAAATAAGCCCTGGTGATGTGAAGCCCACTGACCTTCTTCTCTTGATCAGTGTTAGTTCATTTAATCCTAGCATTAATACTATTAGGTCGGTGTGGGTTTTCCCTGGACCAATCCTAGAGTCGTTCTTCTCTCTCCTCTCCAGTAAAAGCATCCCCAGAGATGCCTCCCTAGCACAGGAATGAACTCTCAGGGGTCCTGGCCTCTGACCTCCAAGAGCCCAGGAGCAAGGTGGACTTTGGGCAGTCACACAGAATAGCCAAGGGATTATGCACCAATTCACCATTAATGTCCTCCCAGAAGAAAACATAAGCACCATTGATTACCTTCTAATAACCATTTTATTACACATTTTATATTTATGAAAGGGCACTGCGAGACGACTGTTATTATTGCTCTAATGCAAAGCAGATGGGCCTGACAGAGGTAAATGGGACTTTCTGGGTGTGGCCCTCAAAGTTTGTGTTTTCCCGGAAGGTTTTGAGCCGGGGCCAAACCAGACCCAGAAGTTCCCCATCATCCACCCCTGTCTCGACACATGACTTTCATTAACAAAATTGCATTGCTCTTTTCTGCAGAAAGTGGTACCATTACTCTAATAAAAACATGTCCATTATGGATCAATTGCCACCTACGTGGTGGTGAGGAGGACTCAGAAGTAAGAGGGTAGGAACGGGTGAGAACAAAGGAAGGCTGGTCTCGCAGAAGGAGGCCCAAGTCACCAGGCCTCCTTCCCAGGCCTTGGGCTGGACGGGAATCAAACTTGTATCTCCAGCACCATCACCCTGGGCTCATATCCTGCAGACAGGATTTGGCTCTCTGTTCCAGCCATTCAAACAGCCCAGGCTGTACATATCTGGTCAGTGGAGGTCAACACAAGCCCACCAGACACCCTCCCTCCATGAGCCCTCTTGGGGCTCATCTTAGGCCATCTGACTTTACTCTTGACTTTGCTTCCTTCCCCCATCCCAGCAACTGCCCCTCCAATTTCCTGTCCTCATGCTTACTTTTTAAATGAAATTTGGATTTCTTGACTTGGCCACGGTCATGTACCTTCCACCCACAGGCTCCACCCACTCCTGGTACATTCGTGGTGACCCCTGTCTCACCAGTGTCCACCAGTACCCACTCAGACTCTGAGACAGCTTAAATTTCTGATACCCTAGGCCGTGCCCATCCTGGTGTTTGTGCTTTTCCCTATACCTCTGATGCTCAAGCTTTTAGGTGCATGAGAACTGATGGGGGAGAGGCAGGAAAATGAGTTCCTGAGTCTTATCTTCAGAAATGTAGATTCTGTAAGTCTGCAGTGGGCCACGAACCTACGTTTCTTATGGTGGGTGAATGAAAAGCAGGAAGACCCTGGGGTGCAGTTTGAAAAGCACAGCCTGAAACTGCCCTCACGTGCCTTAGCTGCTAGGTAAGTGACCATTGGAAAAAGTAAGGACATTTTGCATCCACATGATACACAAACTGTTCATGGGGTTCTCACGGCAAGAATACTGATGTGATTTGCCATTCCCTTCTCCAGTGGACCACATTTTGTCAGAGTTGGTGATGGACAGGGAAGCCTGGTGTGCTGCCGTCCATGGGGTCACAAAGAGTCAGATGCGACTGAGCGACTGAACTGAACTGATGCACAAACTCTTTCAAACACTTTCATAGCCACTTGTTTTCTCTCCCCTCTGGCTCTCTCTCCATGAGTAAACCAAGAACAACGCAGCCTTGAACAGCACTGTCTCCCCCACCTGCTGTCTCTCTGCCACTTTAACAAGGGCAGTAGTCTTCCCACTGCCCTCTACTCAAAACAGATGCTCAGAAAGGAATCTGTGCTGAGCCCTTGACTATGGGCCCATTGGGGAAAGACACCATGGGTCAGTGACCTCTGTATCCTTCCCGGCATCTGGCATGAAATCCAGTCCCCATGACATGCCCCATAGTTCCATGGCAAAGTGCCTAAGAGGATTTGGGGAGCGTTGTTTGCACTAAAATCTGGTTTCTTGCTCTAAATGAAAACCTACTCTCTATTGGAAGATTTTTCTAGTGGCAGAGAGCAGGTGGGAGGTGGCCTTACAGTTATGTGAGAGATAGCTCTTGTTGGACCCCACAATGAGCTCAGAAAAGGTAAGGAATGATGTGGCCCCAAGAAAACAAGCTTTGGAGCCAGTCAGGGTGTGTATCCTGGGTCTACCTACTTTCTTTCTTGTCATATTTACAGGCAACTTTTATCCCCCTCAGTTTTCTTGTCTGTAAAAAAGAGGCAAACACCCTTCCTCACAGGGTAGTTGTGAGCATTAGGAAGTGAATTTTCATTTAGACCTTGCACCCAGTAGGCACGTTATCGATGATGTGCAAGGCATGCTAGGTCGCTTCAGTCCTGTCTGACTCTTTGTGACCCTATGGACTATAGCCCACCAGGCTCCTCTGTCCATGGGATTCTCCAGGCAAGAATACTGGAATGGGTTGCCATGCCCTCCTCCAGGGGATATTCCAGAGCCAGGGATCGAACCCATGTCTCCTGTGTCCCCTGCATTGGCAGGTGGATTCTTGACCATTCGTGCCACCTGGCAAGCCCCTTACCAGTGGTAGTTTCAGCAAATGCTGGTCCCTGAATTTTAAAATATAATCTCATTAGAAAGAGAAGACTAACACACAGGAAAAATGTGAGTCTGGGCTTGAGACTAAGCAGTGTGGAACTCACCAAAGAGCTGGAGAAACCTGGAGAAGGGTGAAAACCTGGAAGAGCTCTTGGAGGACATGGAATCTCCCTGCCCCTCAAAGGATGGAGATATGGAGTGCCAGAAAATGGGAGAGACACTGGCCTGGGCTGCAACAAGGTAGCATAGTGATTCAGAGGACCACTGAGAGAAGAGAGTCCTTTTTTTAAAATTTATGGCTGCTTCAATACGGGTTCCCAGGCGGCACTAGTGGTAAAGAACCTGCCTGTCAATGCACGAGACATAAGAGACGTGGGTTCAGTCCCTGGGTCAGGAAGATCCCCTGGAGGAGGGAATGGCAACCCACTCCAGTATTCTTGTCTGGAGAATCCCATGGACAGAGGAGCCTGGTGGGCTGCAGGCCACAGTGTCACAAAGAGTCGGTCATGACTGAAGCCACTTGGTACCCACCCAGCTTCAATACAGAAAGGATGTAGGAAAAAAGCAGTACCAAGAAGATTCTATTTCTTTTACCTGGACATTAAGACCATAATGGGAAGTGGAATCACAATATTTAGGTCATGAAGGCTACATCCCAGGTCTTTGGGGGCCATGGATATTTTACTCCAAGTGTCCTAGCAACCAAAGGGGAAAAGCAACAAGAGGCAGGTCTGTAATTCCTTCTGTCACAGAGGAGGAAGAGACACATTTTGCTCTTCAGAAGATGGAAGACTTTTTCCTAGTGCTGGACTGTGAAGGAAATGTCTCATTGGACTTATTGCAAACAATGCTTTATGTCTTGAACCAACTTCATTGTATATAATGAGGTCTCTTAGGCTGTTACTTGAAGTGTCCCACTGTCAACAGTGGAAGTACCACTCACCATCCAGGAGGACAGAGAGGACAGGCTAACACGCCTCCGTACATCTTTCTGATGCTTGGGCTTGAGTCCACTGGGAGCCAGGCGACCTCCATCTTCCCTTCATCTGTGATCACTGGCTGGCCCCCAGTGATGAGCTTTTCAGCAGCTTCCCACTGCTCTTCCAAGAAAGTGCAACCTCCTCACTAGAGTCTGCAGAGACCACCACCATTCAGCTTCCCCCTACACCCCAGGGACCGCTTCCTACTCCACACCATGACTTTCAGACACACAGGCCTTCGAGAAGGTGCCACTCTCTCCTACCGCCACGTCTTTGCCCGTGTGCCCTCCGCACAGATGGCTCCACACACTGCTTCTCACATGCGGTGGTTGACTTCTTACATTTTGGGTCTCGACCTACAGACCCTTCTTCCCATGGCTCTGCCCTGCCTGCCCCTCCAAACCAGGCCTCTGCTATCATTCTCCAGCTTCTTCTCAGTGTCTCTCCTCCATAGCACCAGTCACAATCTATATGCGATTTCCTCTTGCCTTTACTGGGGTATTGGTGTCTTCCCTCTAGAATGAAAGAGGGTGAGGATGCTGCCTGCTTTTCTATCATACCCCAGTGCCCAAGAGAGCATGTGAGGCGTGGTTGGTGCTCAACATATATCAGTTGAACAAATCGGAAAAAAAAAAAAAAAAGTGTTCTTTAAGGAGAGCCTGGTGGGTAGCTTTTCTGCATGAAATCCTGGCTTAAAAGATCCATCTGTTCAAGCAACTTCCCAGGTGGTCCAGTGGCTAAGACTCCATGCTCCCAAAGCAGGGTTCTCAATCCCTGGTCAGGGAACACGCCCACATGCCACAAGTAAGACTTTGCAGGTTTCAAATGAAGATCCCGCGTGGCTACAACTAGGCCCGGCACAGCCAAATAAATAAATACTTTAAAAAAAATATATCAACCGTTCAAGAAGATATCCTTCCGCAGAAATTAAGAAAGCCCAAACAACCTTGACTCCCAGAAGAGCCAGTCAACTGGCTCAGACAGCTCACGCCTCTGCAGACAAGGTCAGGTTTCTCTCAAGAACTGGTTCTGGGGGGCGGGCCAGGTTTGTTCTCTGCTGCAGTCTTGCCCAAGAGTGAGGTGGGAGCAGAAGGCTATCCCTTCTGCTATCCTTTTCAATCCAATCCCCAAAGAAAAGCTCCCCCTCACCCCCCGACCCCAACGCCGGGGAGATGAGAACAGACCTCCACCTCCAAGGCACCAAAGAGTGCTGCACGCTGGAACGAAATGAAAAAGAGAGACACTGTCTGGATATAAGCGAAAAAAAAATCTCTTCCTTGGCCCTTTGCTGGTAGCAGGGTCCACTGGCATTAGTCCGTAGCTAAGGGCGGCTGTCTGTCTTGAGTGATGCTAACCCCCAGCCCCCCACGGAGAGTAACCAGGGCGCGGCCACCCACCGCCGCCCAGCCGTCTGCAGCCCAGACCGAACTGAAGGCTTATTATCAGGCCCCGGGCCTCTCTGTTCCCTTTGGTTTCCTCCTTCTCTCCCACACTCTTCTCCGGCTCCAAACAGGCCACCTGGTGGCCACACCCAAATTCCTGCCCTCCAGCCTGTCCTTTCCTACAACCGCACAGAGCTGGAGATGCGACCCAGAAATTTCCCCAGCTGGAGTCCAAGGTGGTCAGAGACTTCATTCCTGTTCAGCCACTCTCAAGCGGTGCGAACTTGAGCAAAGCTCCTCCTTGCCTTGGTTCAGTCATCTGTAAAATAAGCAAACTGTCCTCATTCATGTCCTAACTTCATGATCTTTACCGTGGCTTCATCTTAGCTCTTCTATTCCTTTTTTTATTTTTTTTTTCATTTGGAACATAACTTTATTTTTTTAGCCATGCTCTGTGACATGCAGGATCTTAATTCCCCAAACAGGGGTCAAATCCATGCCCCCTGCGATGGAAGCTCGGAGTCTTCACAACTGTACAGCCAGGAAAAAGAGCCCCTGTTCTATTATTTAAAACATTATTGTCTCATGTTTGCCTTTATACTCACTCACTTGTCAAGCAAGGATATCTTGGGTGTTCTATGTATATTTTCCTAATGTACAGTCAAAATAAATAACTATTTTAAAAATTCATCTGTCTACCACTAAAAGTCATCTTACATTTCATCAGTCTAACATAAGCACACTTCTAGAAATACTGGATTAATTAACGGGTCTCTGACATATTGTTCCTACAATGTATGATTCTGAGGACAATTCTAGAACATAGAACTACTCTGACTCCTGAGAGTGCAAACACTGTGGCTTGCATTTCATCACATCCAGGATGGTGCGTCCTCGGCTTGGTATTCATGGAATCTCAAACCAACTGTTGATGGTAATAAGCTCCAAGAATGAAGGTCCTATTCTTAGCATAATTAGATTTTTTTCATGCATTTAAGTCCCTATTATGTGTCATGTCTGATACTAGATACTTGCAGAACAGAAACAGTAGAAGACATAGATCTGTCTTCATTAGGTCTGGCAGGAGACAGCCATGGAAACTAAAAACTCCGCTGAAGTGTGGCAAGAAAACCAGGCTGAAAATCCCTAGAGAAAGAAGACTGAATCTTATTCACCTGTGAGTCCTGGCACCTAGCACTGCACCCAGCACATGGTGGAGGTTCTAGAATGGGAATATTTATTTACAAAGTATTCCAGGGGATCAGTGAAGACAGAGATTTACTCTACATTGGGAGCATCTTTGAGGGCTCTGCTGAGCAAGCTTTTGAAAGAGGAGGTAGTCTCTGGTGAGGAAATCCAGACAAAATTGCCTAAACAAAGACCCAGAGGAGAAACACAGAAAGAAGTCTATAGAGATCTACCAGTTATTAAAAAAGGCAGGACAGTGTCTCTTTAAAAGGACTTGGTAAGAGCTGAAGATATCCAGCTAAACTGGCCCCATGGGAGGCAAGTTAGGTGCGCTAAGGGCAATAAAGTTCAACTGTGAGCAGGTCGTTAGGAGTATCAGGATGCAGAGAAGAAGGTGGGCTGACTAGAGATCTCAGGTCCTCAAGGACAACATGGCACTGACATCCCTGGGTTTTCGGTCATTCTAGACTGGGTGCAGCAGAGAAGGCAACGGCACCCCACTCCAGTACTCTTGCCTGGAAAATCCCATGGATGGAGGAGCCTGGTAGGCTGCAGTCCATGTGGTCACTAAGAGTCGGACACGACTGAGTGACTTCACTTTCACTTTTCACTTTCATGCACTGGAGAAGGAAATGGCAACCCACTCCAGGGTTCTTGCCTGGAGAATCCCAGGGACAGGGGAGCCTGGTGGGCTGCCGTCTATGGGGTCACACAGAGTCGGACATGACTGAAGTGACTTAGCAGCAGCAGCAGCAGACTGGGTGCAGAGAAGCCAGGAACTCCATATCCCAAGAGGAGCAGGGAAAAAAAAAAAAAAAAACTAACCAAAGGACCAAATAAAGTGCAACCTAACAAGACAGGAAACTTTCAGATGCTAACTGTACTATTCTAGACAGACAAACCTGTACTCCACTCCTACCAGCACCACGAAGTCCAGGAGGGGAGCCTTGATTTCCACCCTCACCACTCAGTAATAGGACACCCACCTCCTCCACCAGGATGGTATCAGAGAAGGCAGCTTAGAGAAGAGGGATATTCATGTTGGCTGGGTGGGAATGAGCTAGAGGAGCCTGAAGTCCCACCTCTACCTGGCAGTAAAGAGGTGCCCCTCTCCAGCCCTGCTTCTGGGAATCAGACAAGACCTCACAGAGAGCCAAGCCTTCACCACCGTGCAGGGATAACACAGCTACTCCACAGTGTCAGCAGAGGCTCCCTGATGAGCAGGAAATGTTAAGCACCCTGCCTGTCTCAGCCAGGATGGTATCAGCAGAGGCCAAGTGGAAGATATGGACTTCCACACCCACCTGGGACCCACCTCTCCCACCAGAGTGGCTTCAGTGGAGGCGGATGACAACAGAAAATTGAAAGAAGATCCAGGCGCTCCTAACGTAACTCCCAAGTTGTCCAGGTTTCCATCAGAACAATCACCCTTTCCCTCAAGAACCAGGAAAATCTCAACTTGAGTGAGAAAGACAGTCGACAGATTCCACACCAGATGATACAGATGATAGAATTCTTTGCCCAGGATTTTAATGCAGCCATTGCAAGAGTGGGTTTCCCAGGTGGTGGGAGTGGCTGAAATCTGACTGCAACGCAGGAGATGCTCAAACGATGCAGGTTCGATCCTTGGGTAGGGAACATCCCCCACAGTAGGAAATGGCAACCTGCTCCAGTATTCTTGCCTGGAAAATTCCGTGGACAGAGGACCCTGATGGGCCACAGTCCATGGAGTCACAAAAAGTCAGATACTACTGAAAGACTAAGCAGCAGCATTGCAAGAATGCTTCAATGTGCCATCACAAATAGCCTTACAACAAATGGGCTTCCTTGACAGCTCAGTTGGTAAAGAATTCACCTGCAATGCAGGAGACCCCGGTTCAATTCCTGGGTCAGGAAGGTCCCCTGGAGAAGGGATAGGCTACCCACTTGAGTTTTCTTGGACTTCTCTTGTGGCTCAGCTGGTAAAGAATCCACCTGCAATGCAGGAGACCTGGGTTTGATCCCAGGGTTTGATCTGGGTTGGGAAGATCCTTTGAAGAAGGGAAAGGCTACCTACTCCAGTATTCTGGCCTGGAGTATTCCATGGACTCCATAGTCCATGGGGTTGCAAAGAGTTGGACACGACTGAGCGACTTTCACTTTCACTTTTAAAACAAATGAAAAACTATTCTCAGCAAAGAAATAAGAATCAAATGGAAATTTTAGTACTGAAAAAATACAATAGCAAGAAGAAAAAGGAAGAGTTCAAAATCAATGATCTAATCCAGGGCTCAGCAAACTGCAGCCTCCAAGCCAAATCTGGTTTGCTGTCTATTTTTGTTAATGGTTTTATTGGAAGGCAGCCATGCTTATTTGGTTACAAATGGCCTATGGCTGCTTTGTGTTACAATGGCAGTGGTGAGTAATTGCAACAAAGAATATATGTTCTCCAAAACCTAAAGTATTTACCATCTAGCACTTGACACAAAATGTTTGCCAACTCCAGATCTAAACTACCACCTCTAGAAACTCAAAAAAGAAGAATGAAACCCGTATAAAATAGGGAAGAAGAAATAATAAACATAATAAATAATAATAGTGATGATGGAAATTTCAAGAGTGAGAAAAATATTCCTTATCTTGACTTGGGTGATAGTTTCATGGATTTCACAGTTTTCCAAACTTATCAGATGATACTCTTCAGACCTATGCATTTTATTGTAGGTAAATTTGCCTCCAAAAATAGCCTGGGTCAAACCACGTCACTCTTTAACTCACAATATTCTGATGGCTCTTCTTTCCATTCAAAGTAAAAGCCAAAAACCTTTCAGTGGCCTCAAAATTTCTGCAGGAACCACACCCCCTCCCACAGTCTGCACTGCATTCTGTTATTTCTCTGAGTTTATCTTTGGCTCTTCCCATTTTCACTTCTCTCCAACTACATCACCCTCTTTGATGTTGCTTAAAGATTCTAGACACTCACCTGCGTCAGGGCGTTTGCACTGGCTGTTCCCTCCGCCTAGAATGCTGTTCCCTCCAATGCTCCAGTCATCACCTGCTTCACCTTTTTTAAGTCTTTGCTCATCTGTCATCTTCTCAATAAGTCCTACCCTGATGAATATATTTAAAATAATAACTCACTCACCCCCACGTCACCTGGAGGAGGTCTGATTCCCTTTAAGCTGCTCCACTTTTTTCGTTTCCCACAGTATCGTCTTAAACACAACTTTACAGTTATTTATTTACTGTGCATATTGTGTCTTCTCCCTCTGTGCCGACACATGCTGGCATAAGAGCACGAAAGAGGATACGTTCATTTTGTTCTCCTCATGGATATGACACAGCTACTTGTAAAAGTTGTGTCGTATGGTGGATATTCAAGAAATATTTGTTGAATAAGTAAGTGAGCGATAGACAAAGCTTGTGAAGACAATTAAGTGAAGAAAAGTATAGGTAATGCTTATGTGAACCTGGCAAAGCAAAAACTGCTACTCCTTTGCTTTTGGTATTTCCTCCTTGTCCCTCATCCCTTGCCATCTTGGCCTCACACTGATAGGGCTCACATCCTGAAAAACTACATTCTTTGATTAAAAAAAATCCCAACTGTATGGGTGGCCAACGTAGCACTTTCACCACCTAGCGCAGTGTATATAGGGTTTAAAGAAAGCATCTTTGAAGCGAGAGTGACTTGACTCCACCCCCCTACACACACAAAGGACTGATGCGGAAGCTGAAGCTCCAGTACTTTGGCCACCTGATACAAAGAGCTGACTCATTGTAAAAGACCCTAATGCTGGGAAAGATCGAAGGCAAAAGGAAAAGTGGCAGCAGAGGATGAGATAATTAGATAGCATCACCAACTCAGTGGACATGACTTGAGCAAACTTCGGGAGATAGTGAAGGACAGAGGAGCCTGGCGTGCTGCAGTCCATGGGGTGTCAAAGAACCCAACACAGCTTAGCAACTGAACAACAACAAGTAGCCATTAAGAATCAGTTAGAAAAAAATGCATTATAGGTATTTCAAACTGGAAGGGAAATAGGTTCTAACAAAACCATTGGAAGAGCTGTAGAAGAGAAAGTTAGAGCTCCCACCAGCTCTTAGATTCACCGCTAGTTTTTCGAGGATTAGAAAGCTGGAGTCACAGAACAACCACTACTGATAATCATGGGCAGCAAAGAGACAGGTTATCCAATGATAACGTCTGGGGTCATCCCAAAGCATCCCATTTGCCAAAACCTACGCATATGCCCACCACCACCAGAGAAGCAATAACATTAATTTGGCCTCTGTGTGCCTGGTGAATCATACCTTAATGCCTGTGGTCGTTGACGCAGTCCAATCTGAAACTTTGCTGCAAGAAATTTGGGAAATGTCATTCTCAGGCTCCAGCCTCTGTGATTTGCAGAGGAGCAGGCTGTCTTTACTGTAGATGGATGAGAGCGGTGCCTGCATTGACTCTCCTGTCCTGTCGACTCACTGTGATTTTCAACTGATAAATGCAATTTGTGCAATAGAGGTATTCCTCTCTCCTCCCCCGACCACCCAGTTAAGCACTTCCAGAGGCTCAGTTTAGCATCTCAAGTAGCACTTTGGTCTCCTAAGTCTCCTGAGCCTTTCAGTTGCCCTGAGGGAAGGCAGCAGGTAGAATTCTCCCAGTGACAGAGCTTAGCTCCCTGTGGGAGTGGTCAGCTGGCGGTCCATTGACCCAACACTGTTCCTGCTTAGACAGGAGAGTGGACCAGCACCATAACCAAGACGCAGGGCATTCTGGTTCTCTCTTTCCTTTTTCCCTCCTCTTTGTAGCTCCATCACCCCATGCCATCCCACTGGACATCTCACGCAGAAAGCTGTGGCGCTTAGCATCCCTCTCATGGATTCTGATGGGCTGTCAGAAAGCAGTTCAATGGAGCATTAAAACAGATCCCCTAATTAAGACCAATGAAAACTCATTCCCTTCTCTTTGAGGGCAACATCTACACAGAACATTGTCTAATTTCCATTCTCCTGGGGAGGTGTTTTCTATCAAGCCAGGGAGAGGTTAACATCCCTCTTTAGAATGGCCTAAAACAGCACTTCTTTTATGGGCTTCCCTGGTGGCTCAGCTGGTAAAGAATCCACCTGCAATGCAGGAGACTAGGGTTTGATCCCTGAGTTGGGAAGATCCCCTGGGGAAAGGAATGGCCATCCACTCCAATATTCTGGCCTGGAGTATTCCATGCACTGTATATTCCATGGGGTCGCTCACAACTGAGCAACTTTCACTCATTCATTCACTGTCTATAGCTAGGTTTTCAGTTTGGGGCTTCCCTGATGGTTCAGATGGTAAAGCGTCTGCTTGCAATGCAGGAGACCCGGGTTCGATCCCTGGGTTGGGAAGATCCCCTGGAGAAAGAAATCGCAATTCACTCCAGTACTCTCGCCTGGAAAATCCCATGGATGAAGGAACCTGGTAGACTACAGTCCATGTGGTCTCAAAGAGTCGGACCCGACTGAGCGACTTCACTTTTATTCCAGCAGAGAAGGCAAACAACCTGAGTGTCCATGTGACTTTGTAAAGGTGCTGAGCCCCTTGTATGAGCACCACAGCAGGGTTCCGGGCACTGAGAGTGAGGGAAGCAAATATCCTGCATTTGAGATCTCCCTGAGTTCTGGTTGATGGAAATTATATGGAGAGTTTTCAGGGATGCAGTCACAGACGGTCAGACCATGATAAAGTTCATCATGCTTAAAACTACATTTTACAGAGCACAGGATCTTTTATTTGTTTTTATCTGTTCCAAGTCATTTGGAAAGACTCGATCGGCAGACTTGTGCAGATGAAGGAAATCCAAACACGATAATGTCTCCTAAAAGGAAACTGAAATCACTAGCACATTTTGCAGAGTGAGTACCCAGAGCACACTTGTGTGGCTGAAGCAAAATGTGTTCCATCCAAATTCCATTCCAAATGTTCCATCTTCTTCAGTTAGGCCAGCAGAGTGTTGAACATGACCTATAGGAAATCCATGGTATGGCCTTTGACTCTAAGAAGACCTAAGGTTCTTGACCTTTTTGATCACAGATCCTTTGAAAGTCTGGTGAGTGATGGCTTATTTTTGGTATCTGCTCTGTGGGCTTTCCCATCTCCCTTCTTCTTGCACCCGGTCGGGGGTGGGGGACCCCTCCCCGACTCCACATGGGTCCCTATCATTGTGAAGGCGCAGGGTGCAAAAGTGACCCAGGTGGCTCAACCAGAGGGGCTTAATGCCCTAAAACCCAGTGAATGGTGAAGGCATGTCCGTATGACCCAGATAGGGGCCTGAGAGTCACTCTCTGCCTAGTAGTCAGTGCTAAGCTGGGAGGTGTAAGTATAGTATTGTTGGTGGCCTTTCAATAAAAATGGACTTCCCTGGTGGCTCAGACGGTAAAGTGTCTGCCTACAATGTGGGAGACCTGGGTTCAATCCCTGGGTCAGGAAGATCTCCTAGAGAAGGAAATGGCAACCCACTCCAGTATTCTTGCCTGGGAAAAACCCATGGACAGAGGAGCCTGGTAGGCTACAGTCCACGGGGTCGAAAAGAGTCAGACAGGACTGAGCCACTTGACTTTCTTTTCAATAAAAAATAATAAAGAGAGCTTCTTTTTTATTTTTTTTTAATTTTTGGCCACACCACATGCCTTGCAGGACGCAGGTTCCCCAACCAGGGATTGAGCCCATGCTGCCAGCAGTGGAAGAGTGGAGTCTTAACCACAGACTGCCAAGGAAATCCCATTGGTGGCCTTTCTGTTTACCAAGCACAAAGAACCTTGAGTCGGAATAAAGTGAGAGGCAAGCTGAGTGGAGAAGTGGAGAAAGTCAAGAAACAGAACAACCATAGTCAGCCATTCTGGAAGCGATTAGTATCCTGGGTATGAGCCCATGGAAAATAAGCCAATAAATTACCTTTATGCTCAATGCTTCTCTCTTATCCAACTAAGAGAGTCCAGGATAAATAGATCCTCTGCCTAAAGAAAACGCACAAACCTATAGCCCGTGCATAAAATAATTCATATGATATCAGAGGCTGAAGTCCTTCCAAGGACCCTAGGTAAATGGGCTCTGCCCATTCAGTTTTCTAGATGGTCTTAGAGAAGAGCTGACTTTACAGTCAAACCGTCTTCTTCCTGCACATCAGTGTTCTGTTACACGTTAAAATGTTAGACTCTGGAAAGGTAAATACCACAAGCCATTACCCGTCAGCGACAGCCACTAGCAAACCGTCTGAGGGCAATGACTGTGATTCAGAACTACCTGCGTGGACTTATTTGGCCACAGATGATGAACAAGGGACATTTTTTCTTAGGATGTGAGTTCCAGCTACTCATTTTCTCCATTTGTGCAGCTTCCCTGTTTGTATAATGGAAAGTTTGGACATTTGTCCAGAGGTCCTTTCATGACCGGATCTGTTAAATTAACCGCAAGTGCTTCTTCCAGTTTCGATTATAATGCCATTTAAAGCCAAGTCAAAAAGGGAACTATTTCTTCGGTGAGCACACACTTTGCCTTCCCCCGTCTGTAAGTCCCAATATTACACCAACTAGCGTTGATTTCCTCTCCACCAGGGTTGTTTCTTAGAATAGAATGCAGAGGAAGCTAAATGTTAATAACTGCATCCCATTATCCTTTAATGACTGTTTTTTTAGTTATCCCAGAAAGACTCCAAATTCCATTAAATATTCTAGGTTCATCAATCTCCTTGGGAGGACTGGGAAATGAATATTATAATAGTGATTTGTTGCTGTTGTTTAGTCACTCAGTCGTGTCTCTTTTGTGATACCATGAACTGTAGTCCACCAGGCTCTGCTGTCCATGGAGTTCTCCAGGCAAGAATACTGAACTGGGTTGCCATTTCCTTCTTCAGGGGATCTTCTTGATCCAGGTATCAAACCTGCGGCGCCTACAATGGCAAGCTGATTCTTTACCAGTAAGCCACTAGGGCAACCCCATTGAAAGTTATATTTATTCATATATATTTCAAAGCAGCTATCATGTATAATGTATATATCATAATTATATATTATTTATTTATTTAAATAAATAACAAATATATAATTTATATTGTTTATATATAATATAGTATATATTTAATTATGATACATAAATTATACATTATAGCTGCTTTAAAATATAGGGCTTCCCTGATAGCTCAGTTGGTAAAGAATCCACCTGCTTCCCTGATAGCTCAGTTGGTAAAGGATCTACCTGCAATGCAGGAAACCCTGGTTCAATTCCTGGGTTGGGAAGATCTGCTGGAGAAGGGATAGGCTACCCACTGCAGTATTCTTGGGCTTCCCTTGTGGCTCAACTGGTAAAGAACCCACCTGCAATGCAGGAGACCTGGGTTCAATCCCTGGCTTGGGAAGATCCCCTGGAGAAAGGAAAGGCTACCTGCTCCAGTATTCTGACCTAGAGTTGTACATGACTGAGTGACTTCTAAGTCATGATCTTCCCAATATAAATATATATATATATATATTAAAATAAATATGAACAGAGTAAAATATTTTAAGATTAAAATTCCCAAATACATGGGAATATTCTGATTGGAGGGATGAAGTGTAGATCTTGCAATTTGAAACACAGAGATACCGTTGTGTTAGAATCATCTCCAGAGGAAAATGAGTGAATGAATAACTGTGTTTTTCTCTTCAAAATAAGGTAATGGGGTCCCAGTCTGAGCCTCACCTGTGCCTACCCTGAGGTTTATTCACAGCTGGCAAGGGGAACCCCAATGAGACTTATTTTCATAAGGGAGAGTGAGAAGAGTACCCTGGCGGGGAAAATATCATGAGTTATTTACATGAGCTTGACCAGAGGCAATGTGCCTGCATCCGTGGTGGGTCTGGGTACAGCTCACACTGTCGATCAGACAGCCCTGAGGTCCTGTACATAGCGTCTGAGTCTGACTTGTGATCAGGGGCTGTCATACGAAAGCAAATATAAGTTAGAAGAATGGGACATGTTAAGTGTAAGTTACCCGCAACCTTGAAGCCAGCAGCTGAGGCATCATTTGGTCAAGGTGTGCCTGAGACCAGTTTCATCAGCCTCAGGCAGGCACTGGCAGGTACCACCATCCCTGGTGAAAAGCTTTGACAAGCAAAGCCCAGAAACCATGTTGCTGTCGAGACCAAGACTGGGAGAGGAATGAAGCTAAAGCCACACAACTCCAAAAGGGCAAGTTCTTAGAGGACAGAAGATGGACTGCCTTCTTGGGATTCTTAGAACCCTGTGGAAGGTTTTGAGGGTACCTGGAGGCTGGAGTTTCTCCCCACTCCACTCCCACCCTGCCTGTGACCCCTGCAATGAGACTGAGTTTCTCTGTTTTTTCATGTTCCATAGCATTCTGTACAGAGAGCCACCCTGTTTCTCCAAGATGATATGGCTTGGGCAGCAAAACTGCCAACGAGGTAGGCTAGATGACTCTTTTCCCTACAGTGGTCAGAAGATAATTAGAACATGGACATCCTGGGTTATACCATTTCGGGCCCTCTGCCCAAGTCGACATTATAGATTCAAATTGGACCAGCAGCCGGATTTCCGATTCTTCCTTCTGTAGATTCTCTCTTTCTAAAACAATGCAACACCACTAGCATGGATCCCTTGAATGGAAATATCCAGTGATTGTCAAGGTGATGAAATGAGATTGCAATATCCCAGAAACAAATCTATGAATGACACTTGAAAAATCTTGCATCTGAAATGAGGGAAGTATACGCAGACCTGTTTACCAGGGACTGACTCTAAATATCAGTTTACTGGTCCTTGGTCTGTTATCCAAAAATCTGTACAACTCAACAACGGAATCCAAACAACCTCATTTAAAAGGGGGCAAAGGATATAAATTGATATTTCCCCCCAAAAAGACACACAAATGGCCAATGAGCCCATGAAAAGATGCTTAACCTCACTGATCATTAGGAAAATGCACATCAAAACCATAATGGGATACCATTTCATGGCAGATGGATGGATAAACAAAATAGGGTATATCAATGGAATATCATTTGACCAGAAAAAGGAGTGAAACTCTGACACATATTATAACAGAGATGAACCGTGAAGACACTGCATGTGTGCTAAGACACTTCAGTCACGTCCAACTCTGTGCGACTCTATGGACCATAGCCCACCAGGCTTCTCCATCCTTGAAATTCTCCAGGCAAGAGTACTAGAGTGGATTGCCAAACTGTCCTCCAGGGGATCTTCCTGATCCCCTTCCAGTGGGATCAAACCCACGTCTTTCACATCTGCTGCATTGGCAGACAGGTTCTTTACCACTAGCACAACCTAGGAAGCCCACTTGAAGACATTGTGTTGTATGAAATGTCAGATACCGAAGGACAAATAGTGCATGACTCCACTTCTACAAGATCCTGAGAGTGGTCAGATTCGTCGAAACAGAAGGAGAACGGTGGTTGCCAGAGGTTGAGGTGGGGCAGGGAAACAGAACTATTGTTATCTTTTGTTGCTTGCTTACTTCACTGTCACTTTCACTTCACTACCTACTTTTTTAAATTTTATTTTTAATTGAAGGATAATTGTTTTACAATATTGTGTTGGTTTCTGCCATTCAACAATGTGAATCAGCCATAAGTATACATATGTCCCCTCACTCTTGAACCTCCCTCCCACCCCTTACCCTTCTAAGTTATCATAGAGCACAGGGTCAAGCTCCCTGTGTTAAACAGCAGTCTCCCACTATCTATTTTTACCCCTGGAGAAGGAAATGGCAAAGAGAAACATAAGGAAGGACTGATGTTGAAGCTGAAACTCCAATACTGTGGCCACCTGATGCGAAGAGCTGACTCATTGGAAAAGACCCTGATGTTGGGAAAGATTGAAGGGCAGGAGGAGAAGGGGATGACAGAGGATGAGATGGTTGGATGGCATCGCCGACTCAATGGACATGAGTTTGGGTGGACCCCAGGAGCTGGTGATGGACAGGGAGGCCTGGTGTGCTGTAGTCCATGGTTGCAAAGAGTCAGACACAACTGAGTGACTGAACTGAACTGAACTGAGTGTATACGCTTCAGTGCTACTCTCAAGGCGTCCCACCCTCTCCTTCCCCTCTGTGTCCATAAGGCCGTTTTCTGTCTGTGTCTCTATTCCTGCCCTGCAAACAGGTTCATCAGTACCGTCTTTCTAGATTCCGTATACATGCGATAATATAAATTTGTTTTTCTCTTTCTGACTTCACTCTGTATAGCAGGCTCTACCTCTCCCTCACTTCTAGAAAGGAGAACTTCTGAAAGTTTCCTTTCAGTAAACTAGGAAAGTTCTGAAGATGGATGGTCATGATAGCTGAACAACAATATCAATAGACTCTCTGCCACTGAGCTGTGCACTTAAAAATGATTAGCATGGTCAATTTTACATTGTGAATGTTTCACCACAACTTTTAAAAAAGCAAATCTGTCCGCGCCACACTCTCCAATGTCTTTGAGCAAAGATCACACGTTCAGATTAAGCATCTCTGGCTCTCACTGGCCCCACACCATTTGCTAAGACGGATGCCCTGTCACCAGGAAGTGGCTTCAATCACTGTGCTGAACAAATCGGACACATACTGAAGGCTCCTACTGCTGACGGATCTAAGTGGATTCACGAGATCCTGGGGACATGCGTTTGAGTGGACTCTGGGAGTTGGTGATGGATGGGGAGGCCTGGTGTGCTGCAGTCCATGGGGTCGCAAAGGGTCGGACACGACTGAGCAACTGAACTGAACTGAGTGACCCAGGCTACCCCCGAGTGGCAGAGAACAGGAAGGGACAAGGACAAATTGGACATCGGGGTCTGAACGGTAAACCCCTGGTGTTTCAAATGGCTGGGGGAGCCCTAAGAGGCACAGAGTCTGAGGCAGTGGCCCGCGTGTCCTCAGCCCGCTCCCGGGGAGGCTGGCTTCATTTCTGTAGCACATGCGGTTTACAGGAGGAGAAACAGCAGCACCCAAACCACACCACTCCATATGCATACGAAGCCCTTGTTTAGGGAGGCTCAAAAGGGAAGTTCTCAGTCTATAATATCTCTTCCCTGCAAATTCCTTCCGGGCCTCCTGCGGCCTCAGCACTATATAGAGATGTCAAGTGTTTATCCAAGTGGCCTCCTGCTTTCTGTGGCTCAGCCTATCTTTCTGAATGTGGCTTCTCCCCTCCCTGCCCCCTCTGAATGTGCTGGCCTCCCCTGGATGCCCATAGCTGATTTTCTAGCTTTTCTCTCTCTCTCACTCGTTCTTCTGGTTTTCAAATCGACCCTTACTTCACCTGCTTGACCAAAGGAAACATCTGTTGCTCCTACTTAAGTCACATCTGACTCTGCGACTCCATGGGCTGTAGCCCGCCAGGCTCCTCTGTCCATGGGATTCTCCAGGCAAGGATATCCTGGAGTAGGTTGCCATGCCCTCCTCCAGGGGATCTTTCTGACCCAGGGATTAAACCCGAGTCTCTTGCACTAGCAGGCGGGTTCTTTACCACTGAGCCACAAGGGAATCCTATACATATGCATTCAGTTCAGTTCAGTTCAGTCGCTCAGTCGTGTTCGACTCTTTGCGACCCCATGAATCGCAGCACACCAGGCCTCCCTGTCCATCACCAACTCCCGGAGTTCACCCAGACTCACATCCATCGAGTCAGTGATGCCATCCAGCTATCTCATTCTCTGTCGTCCCCTTCTCCTCCTACCCCAAATCCCTCCCAGCATCAGAGTCTTTTCCAGTGAGTCAACTCTTTACATGAGGTGGCCAAAGTACTGGAGTTTCAGCTTTAGCATCATTCCTTCCAAAGAAATCCCAGGGCTGATCTCATGCATAAAGGTTAGCAAAATAACACAATCATGACTGAGGAAGAAAGGGAGAAAGAAAATACTTACGCTGCGCGAGTTAACACAGCCACTGTAGCTGAGCTTCAAAGACAGAGAGGCATTGTTACACCAGTTCTTGGTGCTAAGATGAAGACGCCCAGAAGTTTCTAAGGGAAACAGTGCTTTTGAGGATAGTCAATTCTGAAGTGTTTTACTTTAAGAAAGGGGCACAGGGGGAATTCTCTGGCAGTCTAGTGGTTAGGACTCCGCACTCTCACTGCCAAGGGCCCAGATTCGATCCTTGGTCAGGGAACTAAAATCATACAAGCCACCTGGCCAAGGAAAAGGAACATCGAGTTAGTGAGAAATGGTCAACACTTTCTGGGATGTGAATATTTTCATTTGGCTTTGTTGGGTTTCCACGTTTACTACTTCTCTATTGGTAAGGAGAATAGAAGCCATTTTCTCTTGGCTTCTATTCTGTTTGCAGGAACCAAGTTGGAGATCAAGAGTTCTTCCAAGGGACTTCCCTGATGGTTGGGTGGCTAAGGCTCTGGGCTCCCAGTGCAGGGGCTGGGGTTCAATCCCTGGTCAGGGAACTAGATCCCACATGCCACAATTAGGACTTGGCACAGCCAAACTAATTAATTTAAAAAAGAATCCTTCCACACATTTGAGTCCGTGCTAATGAAGTGGATGGACCTAGCGTTTATTACACAGAGCGAAGTAAGTCAGAAAGAGGAAAATAAATAATATATATTAACATATATATATATAATCTATAATTCTACCATCTAAAATCTAGATAGTACTGCTGAAATTATTTGCAGGGCAGCAATGGAGAGGCAACCCACTCCAGTACCCTTGTCTGGAAAATTCCATGGATGGAGGAGCCTGGCAGGCAACAGTTCATGGAGTCGCCAAGAGTCAGACAGGACTTCACTGGTAATGGAGAGGCAGACACAGAGAACAGACTTATGGACACAGGGGAAGGGGGAAGGAGAGGGTAGGATGAATGGCAAGGAAAGAATAGCTTGGAAACACATACATTACCATATATAAAATAGATATCCAGTGGGAATTTGCTGTATGATACAGGGAACTCAAACCGAGGTTTTGTGACAAACTAGAGGGGTGGGATGGGGTGGGGGGTGGGAGGGAGGTTCAAGAGGACTTATGGCTGATTCATGTGGATGTATGGCAGAAACCAACACAATATTGTAAAGCAATCCTCCTTCAATTAAAGGCAAATAAATTTTTTAAAATAAAGTACTTCACAAAAGCCCCCCCAAAAAGGAGTCCTTCCAGTTACAAATTTTTGCATGCCATATTTCATATTATGTGGGAAAACTCAGGTCCCATGGCAAAGCCAATGAGGAGCTATGGTGTCAGCTGCACCATGAAGTCCCTCCTCCCCTAAAGGTAACTCTACTCTCTAAGCCACTGTATTTGACCTTCAGATGCCTTTGGCAATGGCACCCCAATCCAGTACTCTTGCCTGTAAAATCCCATGGACGGAGGAGCCTGGTAGGCTGCAGTCCATGGGGTCGCTAAGAGTCGGACACGACTGAGTGACTTCACTTTCACTCACCTGACTCCCTACCCACTGGGCCCTCCCATTATGGTGTCTAACAAATGGAGAGAGGACAGAAGAGGTCTGTAACTTTTCCAGAGTGATTCTTGGTGGATCCATGGAAGTAGCTGGTCACAAGGCTGCATCCTATTGCTTCCTGCCTGATGTGAAGAGCATGGGGGTCAGCTTCACGTCCACCCTGTGTGAGACACAAAAGCAAGCACCCTAACCAATCTCCTCTGCCAGAAAACAGGCCAGGACGCTTGAGACAGAGGAGTGCAGCAGGCAAGCAAGAAGCATGCTTGGACAATGACCTTTAATATAGTAAGCCCACCAATGACCAATTTAGGATAGTACTCTATTTAAAAAAAAAAAAAAAATTCCATTGATTCAAAGGAGACTGTGAGGTGTCCTTCCCCCTGAACAGAACTGTTTAGGTATTTGCTAATCATTTCCCAGTGTGGCAGACAACATTGGTTGGCTGTCACATTCCAATGGTCATTTCCAGCCCCTTACTGCCTTACCCTGGTGAAGGAAATTGCAACCCACTCCAGTAATTCTTGCCTGGAGAATCCTATGGATCAAGGAGACTCAAGGGCTGCAGTCTGTGGGGTCTCAAAGAGTCGGACACAACTGAGTGAGAAGGCGACTGCCTTATCCACATTTTCTGTGTTTCTCTAAAAGCTAAAGCTTGATCTCCTGGCTTGCCTTGAACTAGGGATGGCCTTGGGACAGTCCAGCTGTGGCCAGTGGGTGATAGGAAATTGTCCTTGGGGAAGGTGTTTAGGGTAGGCATAAAAATGGTCCCCAAAGTTGTTCCTGTCCTAAACACTGGGACTTGTGAAAGTTTCCTCCTCTGGCAAAAAAAAAAAAAAAAAAAAAAAGACTTCAGATGAGATTAAGGCAAGGATTTTGAAATGGGAAGATTATTCTGAATTATCCAGTGGGCCCTTTGCTACTGCAAAGGTCCTTACAAGTGAGACAGGGAGGCAGTAGAATCAGAGAAGAAGATGTGACAACATCAGAGACAGAGTGACGTGATGAGGGACACACCAGGCCCTGCTGGAGGGATTCACAAGCCAGGGAATGTGGGTCTCCTCTAGAAGCTGGAAGAATCCAGGAAACAGATTCTCCCCCAGAGTCTCCAGAAAAAAAGAATGCAGCCCTGCCCGGTCTTTGACCTTGGCCCACTGGGAATCCTTTTGGAATTCTGATCTCTAAACTTGTGCCGTTTTAACCATTGCTATTTTGGTGTTAAGTTTGTGGCAGTTTGTTACAGCAGCAATTCGGAACTATACAGTGTCTCTTCCCAAACAAACATGTTCACTCTCTCCTTCCCCCTTCTTGCTGCATGGGATGTGGATACAGCGTCCAGTGGGATGGCAGCCTTCCTGTAGTCTTGCAGTAATATCCACGAGGATGAAGGACTCATGCTCGGGCCAGCACAGTCTGGGTCTCTGATGCTTTACCCTGGGCTGGACATCCTTGAACTTCAGGTCACGTAAGACAAACAACATATGACATGTTTAAGTCACTATGGTAGGACTTTGTGTGCTGGGGCTGACTCAACCAGCTTCTGAGAGGGAATTATTAAAAATTTTTACAATATTTGCAACATTTTAAATATTGCACAAGTTTTAGGGACTTCCCTGATAGCGCAGTTGGTAAAGAATCCGCCTGCATTGTGGGAGACCTGGGTTTGATCCCTGGGTTGGGAAGATCCCCTGGAGAAGGGAAAAGGTACCCACTCTAGTATTCTGGCCTGGAGAACTCCATGGACTGTATAGTCCATGGGGTCGCAAAGAGTCAGACACAGCTGAGTGACTTTCACTCACTTAAAGTTTTACTACTCTCTATGCTCCTGAGACTATATCCCTCTGTTTATCTCCCCATTCCATATTATGTACATAGTATATACTGTACTAGATACTATATATCTTTACAACTCCGTATCAAGTTCCATCACACTGGTAGCTTAAAACCAGCCATGGTGGGTGTATTTCCACTGTGAAAACCAGCAAACACTGCAAACTGGGGTTTCACTTTTCCCCAGAGTCAATTGTTAATCATTTACTGATCCACCACTGGCTTTGTGTCTCTGCAGCCAAATACATTTCCAATCGATGCGTCTCTAAGGGTTTTTAATGCTACTTGTCCTGAAAGAAGAGCTACCACTTGTCAGCTCAAATTATATTTGTAGGAAACTGGCTTCTCCATGTTTATCTTAAATAAAGAATTAGGTACCAGGCACTGTGCTAGGCAGGCTCTTTCTCACTCTACCTTATACAATCTTTCTCGTATCCCTGAAAGGTCAGTCTCATAAGCCCGTTTCACACACGAGGAGACCAATGTTCAAGGGAAGAAGGGATTTGACAATGATCCTTGGCCAGTGAGGGGCCAAGAGAGGATTTGAACACCCTTTCAACTGACTCAGCATCTGTGTTCATCCTTCTGCAGTACAGTGTGCTTCAAACATAGCAGATGCTGAATAAATATTTGTTGCGTTACTAAAACAAGTGTTAATTCTTCCTTCCAGATAGCCGGGGACCCAAGATGCAGGACTCACGTACAAGGAGGCTTTCACACCATATGTGCAAAAGACATTGGCACCAGGAAACTTTTCCTGAACATCAAAGAGAGCCCTGAAACACTTATGGTTAGAAGATTGAGTTTCATGAAAGTATTAAATTTATGTTTTTTCAAACACCATCACTGGGGGAGGCACCAGTGGTTACAGCTCCCTCATCTTGAAATAGACACAGAGTAATTTCCTCCTTTGCTGGTTGTCAGCCTGGCTCCCAATCATTGCCCCCAGAGCTGGCAGAATTTCAATGACTCTAAAATTAATCTGTGGGGCAGAGAGATTGTCCCATGCCTTGAAATTCTGGGAGCTTTGCTGTGGTCTTAAAGTCAAGGCCTGGGATGGAAAGTCAGGAGGTCAGAGGTGAAATTTCAGTTCTTGGCCCAGCTGGGCGCTTTAGACAATCCTGTGGACACATTTTTCCCCTGCCCCACAATTCTTCTGAGCCAGGGTGATTGAGTAAGTAACATAAAACAGCTAAGCACATACATGGGATTTTTAACTTAATTTTTTCAACATTTATTTCAATTCCAATGGTAGACATATGTGGACAGATAAAACAATGGGATGTGTAATGGGAAAGACATGAACAGACTGGTATGATTGCACAGAACCCAGGGTGTCTAAGTACAATGAGGTGGGGAGAGCGAGATCAGGAAAGGTTTTTTGAGATACTGATGCCTGAGGTTAGGTTTAAAGAAAAAATGGAACTAGGTAAGTGAGACATCAGCATAGCAGACTGCAAGCAAGGGGAGTCATGCACCTAAAAAACAATTAAGGTGGCTAAACTACAAGCAGCTCAGTGCTTGAAAGCAAGACACAGAATGGCAGAGAAACAGCAAGAGGAGTGAGCAAGGTTGCCAAGACACACAGGATATCACACGGATATCACAGTAGAGTATCTGCAGTTTACTCCAGACACCAGGAGAAGCCCTCAGAAGTTTTAACCAGGGGGTGACACCAAGGGTGGAGCTGTGCTGAGAAACCAGAGGGTCAGCATAAAGATTCAGAAACATTCATCGAAAAAGACCGCAGGACATAGAGGTTGAGGTTAGAGTTGGTCTAGGATAACCCCTGAGTTTCCACCTAGAGCAACCAGCTGGATGATAACACCACGAACTAAACACAGGCACCAGAGCAGGTGTGGGTGAGACGGTGAGTTCAGTAAGAGTCGTGCATGTGTTACCCCAGTTGAGATGTCCAAAAGCCAATGTCTTCAAAAAACAGTGGGCTTTACTCATCTCTGAATCCAATCTAGGGCAAACCCTGGCATGCATAAAACTCTTGGAAAATTGAATGAAGCTTAGGAGAGGAGTTTAACATAGGAATAGAGGTTTGATTCCCAAGTGGTGCTAGTGATAAAGAATCCCCCTGCAAGTGCAGGAGACGCAAGAGCCACAGGTTCAATCCTTGGATCTGGAAGATCCCCTGGAGAAGGAAATAGCAATCTACACCAGTTTTCTTACCTAGAAAATTCCATGGGCAGAGGAGTCTGGTAGATTGCAGTCCATTGGATCACAAAGAGTAGCACACGGCTGAGAAGGCACACACACACACCCAGAGAGGTTTGATGGGGTTAGTAACTTACTGAGAGTGGTTTAAACTGAGAAATAATGAAATTTCAGAGAATGAATGAGTGTCTAAAGCAATAGGAGAAGGCCAAGAATGAGATCTTTAGGAGCACCAAGAAGCAAGACAGATGGAGACTGGGGGATGCAGAGAGTTTGGAGGGGGAAAAAGGCAGACATCCCAGAGACCAAGGAAGTCAGGAGGACACGCAAGGTCATAAAGATACACCCTTAGAAAGGTCCATGGGATTCACATGAGGGCCTCTGCAAGAGCAACTACCAAAGACTGAGGACAAGACAGCATAACGGGGGATGAAGAGGGTAATTAAAGGTCAATGAATCAGCCTCTAAAAAACTTCCAGAAGTTGCCCATGACCCTGGTGAAAGATAGGACAGACTACTCAAGTGTAAATGGGGCTTGAGACAAAAATCAAGTTCACTGTAGAAAAACACAAAGGTATAAATACGTCTTGCATTCCTGAGTTTGTGCAGTGAACATTACCTGCTAATTTGGGTGAGAAGGTAGTAGTTGAGTCAGCTGGCAAGTGTGGAAGGAGAAGGCAAGACAAACCTTCTGTCCCATTTCTGGTCTGATTTTAAAACTTTTAAAATCAGTCAATGGAGGCCCAGAGAGATGAAACAAATCATTCACAGAAAACCAGAACTCAGGTCTTCTAAGTCTCAGATCCACACTGCCTCCTGAAAGTTTTGTTACGGTTTCACCATAAACAACAGAATAGGAAGGCCATGTTCTGGGTTAGAACTGTTGACGAAAAAGTATAGTCACAACCTGAAAGTAGAAAGTTATTTTATTTAGTGGGAATGTTTAGCCCAGGAGGCAGCATCCCAGGAGCTCTGAGAAAACTTCAAGGAGGCAGGAGGGAGAGTCAGGCTATATACAAGTTTGCAACAAAGGGAGCAGGCAGTCTGTACATCAGAGATCAGGGATCCAGTTAAGGAACTTGGCATTCTGTGTGTGGGATGATGTAAGCCTCCGGGCTCACCGAGTTCATTCCTTCATATACACCTCAGCTATCTGGGGCCAATCCTGTTTCCTTCTTCACCTTGCTTCTTGTGTTCCCCCAGCTCCTCAGCAATCCCCGTGGCGGGTGGCAGCATCCCTGGATCACAGTTTGGGGAGCCCTCATTTACATTTGGAGGCCAGAAATCGCTGATGGCTGTGACATTTCTTGTTTATTTATATGGCAGGAGATATTTTCATTTCACAGACTGAACCAAAGTATTGAAGCTGAGCCATTTTCCCAACATGCAGTTGCTTGAGGGAAGAGTTATCATGGAAAAGGCAAAACCAAGTCTCCACATTTCATCTGAGTCCTTAGTTATGTCTGATGACACATAACCAGCGTCTCCTAACTGGTTGGCCTGAGAGATCTCCATCTATAGAGTACCCTCATATTAGCTCTGGCTCAAGCCTCAACATGCCAGGCTGAGACAATCAGCTAATAGCTTCAGCCCTGCGGCCATTCCAAAATCTTCAACAAGGCTCATTCTTTTTTTGGTTATTGTTTTTGATGATCTGAATGACCAAATATATATTTCTTTTAAAAAAAATTCTATTGGAATATAGCTGATTTACAATGTTGCATTAGTTTCAGATTTAACAGAGTTCGTTTTTAAGGTGGAATAGCCTGTGAGAATCTCTGCCAATAAGCCAATTCCCCATCCTGAACCCCCCCTCCCTCCCCCTCCCTGTACCATCCTTCTGGGTCATCCCAGTGCATAAGGATACTGGGTCTCACGCAAGCAGTATTTGGACTCCAGGACATACTGAAACCAGGGGTTTGAATGCTGTTAAAAATTCTGCCTCCATCTTTTATTCCTGAGCCACTGTGCCATTCCTAAATTCAGGAATCCTAAAGAAGGAACTCACTGGTCTGTCTGGGCTAGAAACTCACCCCTGAGACCAACTTGGCTAGAGAAGGTGAGTCACAATAGTATCTCTGCCTCAGCTTCCATTTAAGAAGGAAGTGGCAATAGATGGGCACCAAGTATGGCTCTAGTGGTAAAGAACCCACCTGCCAATGCAGGAGACTTAAGAGACATGGGCTCAATCCGTAGATCGGGAAGATTCCCTGGGGGAAGCCTTGGCAACTAGTATTCTTGCCTGGAGAATCCCACAGACAGAGGGTTCTGGTGGGCTACAATCCATGGCGTCACAATGAGGTGGACACAACTGAAGTGACTTAGCACGCAAGCATGCAAGCATTAGTGTCAGTATTTACTAAGTGCAGGGCTCTACACTAGGTTCTCAGAGAGAGGAAGCAAGGTCAACTAAAAGCTGGAGAAGAACTAGATTTCTCCCTAAGGAGCCTCCCACTCTGGAAGGAAAAATGAGGTAACACAGCCTAGGCACTGCCACCACTGTTGCCTGAGAGAATGGAATTCCATCCTGCACAGGACTTGGGTTCTGAAGCTAGCAAGCCTGGCAAAAGAGGTCTATAGTCAAACACATTTGCCTGAGACCCTTGAATCACAGGGAGAAGGCAACAGCAACCCACTCCAGTGCTCTTGTCTGGAAAATCCCATGGACGGAGGAGCCTGGTGGGCTGCAGTCCATGGGGTCGCTAAGAGTCGGGCACGACTGAGTGATTTCACTTTCACTTTCATGCACTGGGGAAGGAAATGGCAACCCACTCCAGTCTTCTTGCCTGGAGAATCCCAGGGACAGAGAAGCCTAGTGGGCTGCCGTCTATGGGGTCGCACAGAGTCAGACACGACTGAAGCGACCTAGCAGCAGCAGCAGCAGCAGCAGCTTGAATCACACCCAACACAGTAAGATGCACGTGGCACGGGGGATAAGCAAACACTGACTTAGACAACTCTGATCCATATCGCCTACTTCTCACTCCAGGGTACGTGCTCACTGTGCAGACGGGCAGGCAAAACCACCCACATTGTAGATAACCATCTTCCTTCTTCACTGGCTCTTTTACCAAGTTTGTGGCGTTATATCTAAGGAGGTTAAGCGCCCATAGGATGTGATTCAGCAGCTTACTGGAGCCACAAGGCATCAAGCTGAGAACCAGGAGCCAAGCCCAGTGTCCTCTGAGTATTCAGCCCACAATCACATCCTTACACCAGGAAGACTCCTAGAATTACTCCATCCCCCATTCTCTGAGCCTTTAAAAAATGGAGGTCTGCACCTTCTCCTTGGAGATCCTTTGTCCCCAGTGGAAAAGCACAGAGCTCTGCCCAGTGGGTCCCTGTGTGTAGGATTGGGTTGGGGTCGGCTCGGCTGGGTCAAGCTGAACTGGGAGGTCATCTGGACAAGCACAGGGGGACACTGATCCCAGGGCTGCTGGTAGGAAGCCATTCATTTTCCCAGCTGTATATGCTCTAACGGGCTTATCAAGGAGACGTTTACAAATGGGGAGACTTGCTATTTCTAACAGATTAACCATAATATATTGATTCAATGACCTGACAACCCATTTCCATGAACTGCCAGTTTACACTTGACTCTTTTTCTGGCCGGTAGGCAGATAAAGAGGCCACCAGGTTGACAGGGAGGAGGCTGGACAGGCCCAGAGCGGATTCCATTAAGTAGTTAGGCCCGGGCTCTGCAGCCTCTGATATGCCTCAAATCCAGCCAGAACTCACACCTCACTCTTTCCTACATGGTCTCCGAAACCTTCCACCCAACCCTGCCTAGGGCACCGTTCTGACCCACTCTGTGCCAAGCTTCTGATCCAAACAAGACAGAGGAACATTGCTCTTGTTGCTTTGGTCAAGTATTCAGGTCACAACCATGGTGGACAGGGCAAAAGGGCCCCGGGGTGGAGCCAATTATATTTTCTGGTCTAGAAAAAGAAAATCTTACCTCCGGGGACATTAACCAGCATGTGCTGAGCCCTCATCTGTTTCAGCAGTTCTCACTGCCTGGCCATCAGTAACCTCAAAACTTCTCCAAGAGGATGGTAGTATTCTCTTCATTGTTTGGGTAAAAAAACTGAGACTCAGAGAGATGAAGTTAATCAAACTGATGCAATCTGCAAGTGGTAGAACTGGAGTTCTCAGGTCTGTCAGATTGTAGTGTATTTTTTTCATAATACCATGTGGCTTCATCCAGATATTCTGCCCGGACCTGTGTTGGCAGATGCATTTGGACATCGACCACAGTCCCGTTTCTAGAACTTCTGTTGGCTCACATGTCCTATGGCCATGTGCTTCACTGAAGACCAGAATGCTCTGTCCCACAGGGAGAGACCTGGAGAGTCTAAGCCAATGATTCTCAACCCAAGTGCTTATCAGAGCTCTTTGGAATGCACACACACACACACACACACACACACAAGTGTGTATGCACAACAGGGCCCCAGCTGAGCTCAGTTAAATCAGTCTCCAAGTACAGAACCTGGACATTTGTTTATCTTGATATTTTAAAGGCTCCCCAATTGATGATACCACCCTTATGGCAGAAAGTGAAGAGGAACTAAAAAGCCTCTTGATGAAAGTGAAAGTGGAGAGTGAAAAAGTTGGCTTAAAGCTCAACATTCAGAAAATGAAGATCATGGCATCTGGTCCCATCACTTCATGGGAAATAGATGGGGAATCAGTGGAAACAGTGTCAGATTTTATTTTTGGGGGCTCCAAAATCACTGAAGGTGGTGATTGCAGCCATGATATTAAAAGACGCTTACTCCTTGGAAGAAAAGTTATGACCAACCTAGATAGCATATTGAAAAGCAGAGACATTACTTTGCCAACAAAGGTCCGTCTAGTCCAGGCTATGGTTTTTCCAGTGGTCATGTATGGAAGTGAGAGTTGGACTGTGAAGAAGGCTGAGACCAAAGAATTGATGCTTTTGAACTGTGGTGTTGGAGAAGACTCTTGAGAGTCCCTTGGACTGCAAGGAGATCCAACCAGTCCATTCTGAAGATCAGCCCTGGGTGTTCTTTGGAAGGAATGATGCTGAAGCTGAAGCTCCAGTACTTTGGCCACCTCATGCGAAGAGTTAACTCATTGGAAAAGACTCTGATGCTGGGAGGGATTGGGGGCAGGAGGAGAAGGGGATGACAGAGGATGAGATGGCTGGATGGCATCACCTACTCAATGGACATGAGTTTGGGTAAACTCCAGCAGTTGGTGATGGACAGGGAGGCCTGGCGTGCTGCGATTCATGGGATCGCAAAGAGTTGGACATGACTGAGCGACTGAACTGAACTGAACTGAATTCAATCTCAGCCAGAGTTGAGAATCACTGGCCTGAACTATGCCCCTTAGCACTGGTCTGGGATGAGTGTCTGGTAATAACTCTAACCAACAAAGGTGGTGAGAAATATTCTGGAAGGCTGGGCTTTGAGAAAATTTTTCTTCTTTATTTAAAAGGGGCATGAGGATGGAATGGTTTCCCTTTGCTCTTTCTGACCTTTGGATTTAATGCTGTAAAAATGTGATGTCTGGTGTTATTGCAGCCATCTTGTGACCATAAGGGAGCCAGCCTAACAGACAATAGGCTGAGAATGGCTAAGAAGAAAAGGAAGACTTCGAGAACTTGGTGGCATCTTTCAGCAACTTAACCTCAGAATCACCTTACCCTGAGAATTCTTGTTGTGAGAGGTGACCACTATTCTTAATTTTTAAGACACTTTAAGTTGTATATTCTGTTGCATGTGTGTATGAGTGCTAAGTCACTTTAGTTGTGTCCAACTCTGTGCAAACCTATGGACTGCAACCCGCCAAGCTCCTCTGTCCATGAGATTCTCCAGGCAAGAATAATGGAGTGGGTTGACATGCCCTTCTCCAGGGGATCTTCCAGACCCAGGGATGCAACCTGTGTCTCTTATGTCTACCTGCATTGGCAGGAGGGTTCTTTACCATTCGTGCCACCTGGGAAGCCAGGATATTCTGTTGCTTGCAGCCAAAAGGATCTCAACAGATAAGACCCACTAATGAGCTTCACTTGCCTACTGCCTGACCTATTTCTAACAGGGGCAGAAGTACATCAGCAGCTGGGGTCCATCAAACAGTAAGGCCTAAACTCAGTCTTGCTGCCCAAAGGACTAATAACTGGAGTGAGTGCTGGGCGTGTCATTAAACAGTTAGTTAGCAAGAGAGCCATTCCAGTAATAACCATGACATTTATTACGCACTTACTTCATGCCAGGAACTGTGCAAAGTGCTGTAAGTATGTCATCTCATTCCATCCTTAAAATTACCCAGCGAGATAAGTTTTGTTATCTGTGTTTTACACATTAAGAGGCAGAGACCCAGAGAAGCTGAGGAATTTGACCAAGTTTGCATAGCCAGAGAGTGGCAGAGACAGGCTGCTAACCCCAATCTGTCAGGCTCTCAAGGTTTCCCTCCGTTCCGGGAGACCATGTTGTTTCATTTCCCTGTGACTTATGATGTTCTGTGTGCTCACACATTCACTGAAGTGCTTAACGATGCGAATAAAAGGCATTCATCATTGTAATCCCTAATGGAGATAACAGAAATATTAGCAAAGGCTGAAGTGAAAACAGTTCAAGTGAGGCCTAATTTTTTACAAGGCCAAGGAATAATTTACTTTATCACGGCAAAGAATTTTATTTGACAAATGCACACTTTATCATCTCTGGTCTGCTGAAAATGTAAGTTTACATTTTTCCTAGCCATAAAATTAAAATAATTTTGGCTCCAAAAACTTAAGACAAAATCCCATTCTAGGTTCAAGCATTTCCCTGGAAATTTAAACGCTAAACATGGAGCGTGAATAAGCACCCAATCCCGTCAGGCAGGGCAGACCCTGGAGTCAGTCCCCTGCACAGGGTTCAAACCCCGGTTCTGCCTCCTGCTGATGGGTGAGGTTGGACTAGACTCGTCACTTTTCCATCTCAGCTTTCTCACCAGGAAGGTGAAGATCACAACTCCCACTGCAGGCATGAGACGAGGGCTAAATTAGACACCCTAAAGCCCCTGATGCTGGAAAAGATTGAAGGCGGGAGGAGAAGGGGACGACAGAGGATGAGATGGTTGGATGGCATCACCAACTCAATGGACCTGAGTTTGAGTTAAACTCCAGGAGTTGGTGATGGACAGGGAGACCTGGCGTGCCACGGTCCATGGGGTCGCAAAGAGTCAGACTCGACTGAGCGACTGTGCTGAGCTGAAGGAGACTGTGCATAAAGGAGATTCGCTGTAAAGCTCGGCTGTCATGAAAACCATGCACAGAGTGGCCGAGGATGGGACCCGGGACAGAGTAGCTCCTGAGTGAATCTTTGATGCCTTCGCTCTATCTTCCTTCTCTCGCTTCTCATCAACAACAGTCTTCAGGGGGCAGGCCTTCAGAGAGAGCATGAGAAAAACTATACCCGGTCCCCTCCGTGCCTGGTCATGGGAGAGGTAATGAGATGGTACCCATGTCTTGGTTTACTCAGCTTCTTGTCAACATTTACAGCATCATCCCTATACCCTGACCCCAACACAGGGCAGCCAGCCAATCTGGGAGTGGGCCACCTGCCAACTTGGAAGACAAATCTGAGAAAGTGTCAGAGGATTGGGATAAGGGACAGAACAGGGGATAGAGGCGGGATGAGAGGGAATGGGTTAGTTAGCTCAGAGCCAAGGCTTTGGGGGAAGCTGGAAACAGACTATCCCCTGCTCTAAAGTGAGAAACAAATGGAGTAGGGGGGTGGAGATTTCAAGAGAATCTGGACTCCCAGTGGGACAAGCAACACAGGGGCCTCAGCAAGGCATTACCTAACATGGGGGTTTTTATTGTTGTTTAGTTGGTAAGTCGTGTCCAACTCTTTGCAACCCCATGGACTGTAGCCCAGCAGGCTTCTCTGTCCATGGGATTTCCCAGGCAAGAATACTGGAATGGGCTTCCATTTCGTTTTCCAGGGCATCTTCCCAACCCAGGGATCAAACCTGGGTCTCCTGCGTAGCACACAAATTCTTTTACCATCTGAGCCACTACAGAAGCCCCAGGTTTGGCTATCCAAAACCGGACCCCAAGTCACACTGAGAAAAACAGACAGAAGAGGTCAATAGTTCATGCACATGTTTGGCATTCTTATAAGTTTCTGAGGTCCGTCCCCCTCCTCCATAATTAGAGTCTCTTTTCAGCCCCATGGAGTTAGTTGTCAGGGCACTTTCCATGGTTATCATCCCCACTTTACAGATCTGTAAACAGAAGCCTCAAAGCTGGCAACATGTTCTTGGTCACATAAGGGAGAAGCAGATACACAGAGAGAAGTGTGTGTCCATGCTCAGTTGCTTTTTGCGACCCCATGGACTGTAGCCCACCAGGCTCCTCTGTCCATGGGATTTTCCAAGCAAGATTACTGGAATGGGTTGCCATTTTCTCTTCTAGGACTCTGCATTGGGGCGGGGTGGGGTGGAGCCCCCAAATCAGTATTTTTTTTTAAAAGCTTTCCAGGTGACTCTGATGACAACAGGTTTGGAAACCACTGATCGCATCTAACAAATTAACTTCAGATAAAGAAATGGAGCCTGACAGAGGAGAGGAATTAGCCCATGGTCACACAGCCGGTCGGTTGCAGAGACAAAGTCAGTCTCTGGGCCGGCAGTCTCCAGGACAGAGCTCCTCCCAGCTCATCCCCTGGCTTGTTTCGTTGCTCATGACAACCTACAACAGAGAGAGGTTTCATTCATTCAATAAACCTTTATTGAGTGCTTCTTCAGCGCCAGGCGCCAGGGAGATACAAACAACAGGGATCTTGGCCTTAGAATCCTGGGTGGCCTGGGGGTGCCATGAGCTCAGAGCTGGTGCTTCTATCTCAGGGCCTCCGGTGTCGCTGCGGTCAGACAGAGAGCTGGAGGGTTCATGTCCACGTCTGAGCAAAAGGCACAAGACGGCTTGGTAACTGCTGCTTGGCTGGGGGCTAGGAGGGCGGAGGGAGTTGCATGGGGAAGGCATGAGGCTTCAGACAGAGGAAGGGAGAGAAAAATAAGGAAAACAAAGGCTCCTTTTATGGAAGGTGGGTTACTTTTGTTTTAATAAGCTACTTGTGTGCTGTGACTTTATTCAAGTTAGAATAAACGATGGTGAACTCAAGATTTCTAAGGCTATTTACTGGGCGTATAAGAAACCATGTGACGTGACTGAAATATGTTAAGACCAAAATAGAGGCACCAGGAAAACAGCCCTGTAGGACAAGTCTTCACGACCACAGAGAGACCACATCTGCCTTGGCTCACGGTTGTTGGTGAAAATCGGTCCACACCAGGGCCAGGCAGAGGGCTGAACAGGTCAGCGAGGTCCCTACATCTGCATGAGGGTCATGAGGGTCATTGCCAAGGTCATAGGGAAGTGAACACTTTCAGTCGCCATCAGCAGGATAAGCTGTACAATATTTCTGAAGTGCGGCTTGGCAAATTTTAAAAAAATATACATAAAATACTTTCAAACTACCCTTTGAACCAGCTATTCTACTTCTAGGAATTTATCTCAAGGATAAATGTATAAAGGAAAACATAGAAAAGGATGTTCAACAAAGCATACGTTATAAAAATAGTGAAAATTTTGGGGGAAAATGCCCATAGATTGCAGAAGGACTAGATAATTTAGTCTAATATCCACAATCTATGGCTATTTCCCCTACCCCATGTTTTCACTATTATTAAGGCTTCCCTGGTGGCTCAGATGGTTAAGAATCTGCCTGCAACGTGAGAGACCCGGGTTTAAGGCTCAAATGGTAAAGAATCTGCCTGCAACGTGGGAGACCTGGGTTTAACCCCTAGGTTGGGAAGATCCCCTGGAGAAGAGAATGGCTACCCACTTCAGTATTCTTGCCTGGGAAATCCCATGGACAGAGAAGCCTGGTGGGCTACAGTACATAGGGTTGCAAAGAATCAGACACGACTGAACAAGTTCCATTTTCTTCTTTTCTACACTTGAAAACTCTGAAGCCATTAAAAATGACGATGTGCATTTGTTTATGAATTTGGAAAATGTCTGTTATCACTTTCATTGAGAAAAGCAAATTTCAAAGTGAGTTATTTAATATAATGCATTTTAAATATAGCTCCTGGACATGTGTATTCACGCATATTTGGAAGACTATTTTTCATCAAAATGTCAACAATAATGAGCAGGGTGGGGGTGATTTTAGTTTATTTATTTTTCCCTACAGTAAGTATTTTATAGTGCTTCTACAGTAAGAACAACCGGTAGAGCTATTTTCATTTGGAGATTAAAACGTTTGAAGAAACGAGGCTAATTCCAACTTGATTTAATAGAGATTGCAAATATTCATTCATTCTTTATTTTTACAGGCTCCTCTCCGTTAATATACATTCATGTAATTCATTTATATATTCAGTCATGAAAACAGTTTGTTCATTCACTTGAAACTGTTTAATAAGCACTACTATGAACGGGGGCACAGGGATGGTGTAACACTAAGTGAGGGGGACAACATGATGGCTAAGAAGTCAGGCTGCTGAGCCAGGCAGACCTGGGTTTGCATCGCTGTTCCATAACTCCCCAGGTACACCACCTTAGGATATTAAACTGCCCTGAGTCTCAGTTTCCCTATCAAAGGTAACACCAGTACCCATGGTATTAGTCACCTATTACTATAAAGCAAACTACTCCAAGACTTAATGGCTTCAAACAACAATAATGATTTATTATCTCACAGTTTCTGCAGACCAGGAATTTGGGGGGACCTCGGCTGGGTGCTTCTAGCTGGAGGTATCTGCCAAAGTTGCAGTCAGATAAAGCCAGAGGGTTCAACTGCATGCAAGGGCTGGCAAATTGATGGCAAAGATCATGGGGGCCGTCTTGAAGGCTGAGTAACCCATTCATCAAAGGAGGAGATGTTTATAAAGGGCTCGGTGTATCTGCACTGCATTCTTTATAAGCCAGAGTGACGATAACACAGACATATAACTACTCACAAAGGAGCCCCATGAACCAGCTCAGAGACGTTAAGCGGTTTGACCAGTCATACAGCCAGTGGGTTTCTGAGCCGAGAGAAGCAGCACATTTTCTAACTTGTCTCTGCTAGGGTTTATAACTCTTTCCCTACAGGAAATCCCAGTGGAGCCACAGCAGTGAGCAACCACTTGCTATAACAGAACAAAGTCGGTTACCAGGGTTGAAGATGAACAGACGTCTCAGAAGGAAGGATAGGGAAGCTGTGAGAGGATTCTGAGTATCTAGCTGAGGAAGTCATTTTCCTTTGATGGAAAAGGTCATGAGGAGCCATGGGGAGTTTGGAACAAGAGTGACTTGATTCAAACCCATGAGTCAAAGTTCAGCAGGCTTTTGGAACATTCCCGGATCAGGGAATGAAGGCAGTGGTGGAAAAGGATGCCCACGAGACACCGTGTCCAGGTGTCCTATCCACATGCCACCTGTGGATGCAGGTTAAGGAAGGATGAAGGAGGCCGGCTGGCAAGGCTGAGGTGAGAGTGGCTTGCCAAGCCAGTGCGTGCACAGCGGCAACAATAAACGCCTCTCTCCCTCATCACCAGCCCTGTGTCTGCTTCAATCTACAGTGTCAGAGGCCTAAAAACATTCAGTGCTTCCAACCCACTTGGAAGCAGGGTTTTAAAGCAAAGAGTCTTTCCTCTCATTTCCGGCTCTCCAATGTGGCAAACTGATGAAATGAAGGGTCAGGCAGGATGGGATGAATGTGGTTCCGAGTTCAGCCCCAAGGCCCTGCTCCACTGAAAGGCTGGCTTCCCAGGGATGGAGGTGCTGATAGAGTTGTCTCCCTCAAGGCCATGAGGCTGAGCATCACTTCCCTGTGCAATCTGTCTGACCACCCCATCACCCCAGCCTGCCTGGAGGAATGGAGCTGCTCTCAGCACCCTGTCCACCATTTACCACGATGGACCCTCTCCTGAGACCAGGGAGGGTGCCCTGCTAAGCTGAGGGCAGAGACCATGTCCCTAGGCATCTCAGTCCCTAGGGCCTGAACACCGCTTCTGCTCTCTGAAAGACCTTGACAAGTAATTTTCTCTCCCAGTTTCATAGGCTTCACATCCAGACACTGAGGGTGTGATCCCAAGGGCAGAATCCCCCCATCAATAGGGCTGCCATTCACATCACAGGTCTTGTAGATTCAATCACCCATTTTCCAGGATAATAAAGTGATCTGTTCTAACAAAACAGTGTGGCAGTCTTCTAAAAGAGGGAAATAAAGTGGTGTGAGAAAGGAAGATTTTTTTCTAGTTGATCCAATGATTCTATACCCACTGGCAGTGGCCTTATCCATACAGAGGTTTCATTTCGCCAGTGGAACTTTAAAAATGGGATTGGGGTGGTTGAACTCCAGGAGTTGGTGACGGACAGGGAGGCCTGGCATGATGCAATTCATGGGGTCACAAAGAGTTGAACATGACTGAGCAACTGAACTGAACTGAATTGAGACGGGCACATGCTCTCCAAATTGCAGCCCACTCCCTGCTGTCTTCTATTCTTACCTGCTTTGTATTACTTACCTCCTAGCCCCTGATGCCATATGCGTTTGCAGCCCTGCAGTATGACACAACATTTCATAACGCGTAAAATGGATGTTTGCAAGGTTCTTTCTTGGGCTGGATCAAAATCCTTTCTATAGCTTCTATCTATCTATCCTATATCTAGAGTTCTATAGGTTCCATATTGGAAGTTGAACCTTTTTCTAAAGCAGTTCTTTCATCAATTTGGAAACCATCATCAGAGACTGAGGCCTTCTCTTTTCCATGTTAAGCTCACTGTCTGTCTTCATCTGTTTCTTAGGACACTGTTTCTTAGGACACCATAATCAGAAAGCACCTTCTTAAAAAGGGGCTTCCCAGTGGCACAGTGGTAAAGAATCCACCTGCCAATCAATGCAAGATGATGCAGGAGACATGGGTTCTATCCCTGGGTTGGAGAGAGCCCCTGGAGAAGGAAATGGCAACCCACTCTAGTATTCTTGCCTGGAAAATTCTGTGGACAGAGGAGCCTGGTGGGCTACAGTCCATGGGGTTGCAAAGTCAGACACAACTGAGCATGCACGCATCTGAAAAGAGGAGCACTCATAAGAGGAAAACAAATAATGCAGGCAGGCTCTAATCTCTTGCAATTCAAAGTGCAATCCAAAAGCCAGCATCAGCACTAGGATCACTTGGCAGCTTGTTACAGATGCAGAGCCTCAAATTCCACCCTAGACTTACTGAATCAATATTCTTCAGCTGATTCGCACAAACCAACTCAGAGAACAGAGCCTCTTTCTGTATTGACATAGCCTAAGATTACATGAGTCAACGTATGGACACCAAGAGGGGAAGGAAGGGTGGGATGAAGTTGGAGATTGGGACTGACATATACTCACTGCTGTGTATAAAACAGGAAACTAATGAGAACCTACTGTACAGCACAGAGAACTCTATCTGCTCAATGCTCTGTGGAGGCCTGAATGGGAACGAAATCCAAAAACAAGGGGATATATGTATACAGACAGCTGATTCACTTTGCTGTACAGAGGAGAGCAACACAACATCGTAAAGCAACTCTACTGCAATAAAAATTAGTAAAAAGATCAGTCCTGAGTGTTCATTGGAAGGACTGATGTTGAAGCTGAAACTCCAATACTTTGGCCACTTGATGCAAAGAGCTAACTCATTTGAAAAGGCTACCTGATGCTGGGAATGATTGAGGAGAAGGGGACAACAGAGGATGAGATGATTGGATGGCATCACTGACTCAATAGATATGAGTTTGGGTAGGCTCCGGGAGTTGGTGATGGACAGGGAGGCCTGGCATGCTGTGGTTTATGGGGTCGCAAAGAGTCGGACACGACTGAGCAACTGAACTGAACTGAAAAAGATTACATGATTCAATCTTTTAAGAGGCAGTTATATTGTTGACCCTGAGTCCTATTATCTGAAATCCATTTTTTCACTCACTAAACCATGCCTTGGAGAAGGCAATGGCAACCCACTCCAGTACTCTTGCCTGGAAAATCCCATGGATGGAGAAGCCTGGTAGGCTGCAGTCCATGGGGTTGCTAAGAGTCAGATACGACTGCGAGTCTTCACTTTCACTTTTCACTTTCCTGCATTGGAGAAGGAAATGGCAACCCACTCCAGTGTTCTTGCCTGGAGAATCCCAGGGACGGGGGAGCCAGGTGGGCTGCCGTCTGTGGGGTCGCACAGAGTCGGACACGACTGAAGCAACTTAGCAGCAGCAGCAGCAAGCCATACCTTCCTATGTATTGAGTTTTATGGAAGCATTTAACAGTCCAATTACATTTTGATGAGTTATACATGTGCCTAGAGGAGGATCTTAAGGACCAAACACAGATCATGTTCATCTTTGTTGTTTTTGTCAGGAAAGTGTATTCTCCTCGGTTGTGTCTCATCTCAACAAAAATTTGAAGCGACAGATAATAAAGCTCTCAGCGCATCAAAGCTCTGGGACAGTGTTATAGCTCCCTCAGTTTTATTTAGAAAATAAAGGAAAATACATCCTTGAGGCATGAGGGCATGCCAACCCAAAAGATGCAAAGAGGAGAGAGAGAGCATGCACGCGGGGGAGAGAGAGATCCCTGGCCCTTTGCCTCTTCTATGTTTTTTCCTCCCCCTGGGCCTGCCCTGTGTAAATTGGGCTAGCCAGGAGTGCTGTTTGTTCTACCTGAGGTCCTCACTCCGGTCCTCGGACCTTCCTTTGACCTTCCTTTGTTCTATTTTCACGGACTTTTCCCTTCCTTGTCTTTTAGCCACCGCCATTTTGGACTCCAGTTTCCTATTCTAACCACCTAACACTTTTATGTAAGAAGTAACAGAAAAAATGAACTAACATTGCCCCAGGAAGGATAAAGGAAACGATTCATGGCATGCATGACCTGGAGCCGTGTCGGGGACAGGGGCTCTCCCCACTTCTCACCTCCCTCCCTCAGCGTCAACCCTGTACTTGGGCAGGGTTACCCTCAGGGGCTACAGCTTTCTCATTCAAGCCCAGCGGGCAGAGCGTCATCTGCAAACTTCAGGCAATGAGAGCCTTCTTGTTTCTCTTTTTCAGAAACTTCAGCAAAGTCCTCTCCAGTTTCATTAGCTCTGATGGAATTAACCACTCACTTCTTAGCCAATCCCTGAGGCCAAGAGAAATGAAGATCCTAATAGGGTTTTAAGCCAATGAGAATGCACTCCCGAGAGCCCTCGGAGCTGAAAATGGAGGAGGGCTCTACCAGGGAGACGACTGTTGCTGGAAGAAGTGGCAACGCGATGCTGGGGAGGAGGCCAACAGATGTCGGCCTCGATGCTCCGTGGGTCTGCATTTCCATTTCCTCTGAATCCTGCGAGCATTTTCTCAGGATGTCCAGCACTGCGGCAATCACCAGCATGGGCTATGGCCAGAAAACTTCTCTATTTTTAAACGACACACACACATTATTATGCCCCATCACATTGTTTCAGTGATCAACTTTAAAGGGCCCTGGCTTACCTCCTCCTGGAATAATAAAGCAGTCACAGGAGGGGTTCTCTGGGCCACTCCAAAAACCACTCCAGAGTGGTTTGCCACACATAATAGAGGGTGCACTTGAAAGGCAGCACCCAATGACCGGTTCTGGCTGAAAACTTGTGTTCTCAGAAAGTTCAATAAGCACCACAAGTGGCCACAATGTGTTTGAAACTTTATAGCATGCGTCTTCAGGAGACAAAGTCCTAAAACCAGATGCAAAGACTTGGAATTTTTTAAATTAAAAAGTGTGGACAGGAGAGGTAACAGTCAAAGTAAAATAAGCATCAATCCAATGTTTCTGTTTCAAAAATAACACCCGAGGTATGGGGAAAATTGTAATATGGAATTCAGAAATCTGCTTTGGCCCTGTCCGCTATGGCATGTTCACTGTGCCTGCTCTCCTTGAGCCAAACGGCTCTCACTGACTGGTCAGGCTTAGAGGGGAGAGACAGAAGACCAAGGAGATCAAATGCAGGGAAGGCATTTTTCCATCCTCACCTCAGTGATCAGAGGGCAAATATACCCATTAGCCTCAAACCAGTCAATCCTAAAGGAAATCAACCTTGACTATTCATTGGAAGGGTTGATGCTAAAGCTGAAGTGCCAATACTCTGGCCATGGATACAAAGAGCCAACTCATTGGAAAAGACCGTGATGCTGGGAAAGATTGAAGGCAAAAGAAGAGGGAGGCAGAGGATAATACGGTTAGATGACATCACCGACTCGATGGACGTGAACTTGAGAGCAAACTTCAGGAGCTGGTGGAGTACGAGGAAGCCTGGCATGCTGCTGTCCATGGGGTGGCAGAGTTGGACACGACTTAGCAACTGATTATCAGCCTCTCTCGACACACACTGCCTGCAGGTCTAGATGGTCAGTGTGAGAAAGTGGGTGGACCAGCGTTAGCCATCACCACTTTTCAAACGAGCAACGTAACACCCAGGCCTAGTCAAGCCCCAGGAAGGCCAGCTTCGTGATCTTTTCTAATGGAAGGTAACCTAGTTCGGTACTCGGCCTGGTCCAACCTACCTCAGAAATGGTTTATGTGGGTCCTGACCCTACCACTTACTGGAGGAGGGGCTTGGTATAATCACTTACTCCCTGCTTCCACATCCCCACGTGCATGAAAGGAACTGTGATATGCCTTCTCGTGACTGGTGTGCACATAAAATAGCTCCTGTGACAAGTTCTTGGATGTGTACCAGACAGAGCAAGCCCATGAAGGCCATTCAGTCCCATTCAGTGCTCTGACTTTAAAACACACAACTCAAGTATTTTGGTCTGATCACAGATCTTTTTGTCTTTTCTGTTTCCTCCAGATGCCTGTACCATCACATATGAGTGGTAAGTCATACATTTTAGTACTACAATAATGAGACTGAAAAAACAAAAAAACTCACTTTTGTAAATCCTCAAAATTTTCACATAGGTATATAAATAACATGAAATGATCAAAAGGGCATGTCCTAACCCCTTATTGAATGTAAAGCCTTGGGCAAGTTTAGTTCAATAGTAGACTTCAATCAGTCGTAGCTTTAAAATAGTAGTAACGACAACAAACATCTCTCGTACTAGATTGTAAGGTCCCTGAGGGTTGAAATCTTTTATCCCACTTTATATTCTCCTAAAGGTCCTAGCAGACTGACTGGGATATATTAGATGTTGAAAGGAAGGATAAATTGAACTATCTTGAAGGGCATGCCACCTTGGAAAAGAGCTTAAAAGATTGCTTAGTTGCTATAAAATGAATACAGAAATTAGGGAAAAAGTGAACTCACTGCCTAATAAATACAGCAGTCACAATTTTTACCTTTCATAAATTTCCAACCACTCTTGAAAAAGTGTCTCCCCAGCTGAGAGACAGAAGATCTCCTATGGGATCTACCTCTGTGATTCCATGACTTCTGGCAAATTCCTTTTCTTCTTCTTAAATATGATTATACTGGAGCAGCCCCTACACAGAGGGCTGGGACGGCAAGAAGAATCAGAAGCAGTCCTGCTCGCCCAGAGCCAGAACCCCTAGGGGCTTCCCCATCTCTGTCAAGTTCCTTTTTCTTTTCAGACTTCAGTTTCTTTAGCCACACAAGATGGAAGTAACAAGCTTTCTAAAATCTTTTAGTTGTAAAATCAGATGCCAAAATTTCTCCACACACCTCTGGCAGGTCTCCTATGAGTAAGGTGCCCTGACAGGCACTCCTGAAGGATGTGAGACCAAAAGAGAGATATGTTCTCCAATAAACTTATGGTCTATGAGCAATAAAACAAAGGACACAAATAACCGTGATCCCAGGCAGGAAGGGGGTAATGGCCAGCCAGGAGGTGCTCATGTGGAATCCGCAGCTGTGGGCACAGCAGAGGTTTTGCAGAGGGGCAGCATTCATCCTGTTTCGATGTGGCCAACACAGAGCACCCACATGCCAGGCACTGTGCCCGAGCACAAAAAAACAAAACTGTTACCAAGCCACCTGCCTTCACAGTGCCTGAAGGCTGATGGCAGGAGGGAGACAGAGAGGGGGCAGGAATTCCAGGCAGAGGGACTTGTGCAGCGCAGACAGGAAGGCAGCGTGTCACAAAGCACCCAGGCACGGCCGTGACTCCGCCGGCACAGCGGGAGGCTGTGTCCAGAAGAGCAGCCTGAGGAAAGGCAGGGGGCAGGATGCGACTGACATGGAGCCCCTGAATGTCAGGCTTTGGGGTCTGGATTTTCATCACTTCAATTAAGCTCCCTAACAGCTCTACCTACCTACCAACTGAACGTGGGTTGTGTGCTCAGTCATATCCGGCGCTCTGCGACTCGTCTGTCCGTGGGACTCTCCAGGCAAGAGCACTGGAGCGGGTTGCCATGGGGATCCTCCCTGGCCCAGAGACCGAACCCGTGTCTCCTGTGTCTCCTGTGTTGCAGCCAGATTCTTTACCCGCTGAGCCACTGGGAAGTCCTAACAACTCTAAGTGACTGAATGTTTATTAAACTTCACACAATCATTGATTTGTATCCAAATATACCTTTTCTGTAATGAAAAGGGATGTGGCTGAAAGAAAATTCTCCCCCAAAGGTAATTTAAATAAATTTATTTGCAGGAGAAAAATATCTGCCCGTCAGGTACAGTCTGATCCACAATGATCCAATAATAGTCACAGCTCATTCTGGGAGGACTCTTACACAGGCTGTAGGAGCAAGTCCGCACGGAGCATCAGAATCACAAAACCATCTAACCAGAGTATTACACAAGACATAATGACCATGATACAATAATAAAAATACACTATCAAATACTCACTACTTTGTGAGCTATAGCTAAAATATAAACAAGTTAGGCTCTTTCTTAAAAAAAATGAAGAAAATATTTCTATTACAGCTTTATTTCAAGCATTTTCAGTTAGATACCGCTTTATATATTTTTACTCACAAGAGATAGCAAAAGAATCCTTTCTTAAGTATCAGTAGATAAAATATATTACTCGTTCGGATGTTTGCACTCTGAAGCGTACTTTGCCAGGTATGAGTTCAGATAAGAGAATGAAACTGTGCTGCAGCAAAATCCTGGCTGATAATCAAGGCCTGGATAGTTTTCATATTTGTTTAAACAAAAATTTACATCACGGAAAAAAGAAGTGAGGCCATAAGACAGCCAACATTATTCTTTCTCAATGGAGCAGTCTGATTCCAGAGAATGGGCTTTCCAAGCCGAATTCAAAGTGTGTGGTCCCGAAGTTGAATTCTTTCCAGTCGGAGGAGCTGCCTGCGGCTGAGGCAACAGGCAATGATGAAGCGAGTTGAGCGGAAAGTGTTAACTGAACTACAGAGATGGTCACTGATAAAACAAGTTCCTAGAGGTCCTCGGGGCCCACACAGAGGCGAAGGGCACTCAGAACTATCAGTACAAAAGAAAAATGTGCTCACTGAACTGCACACATAGAGCTTCTAGGAGGGTTAACAGTTCTTGACATGGGTTCCTGGTTGTAGTTTACAATATCTGCCTTCACCACTCTCTGTCATAAAAGAAAACAGAGTTATTATCAGGACATCAGAACATTTAGAAAGAGCTCCTTAAAGTATATTTTTATTTTCTGAACTTCGTGAACTCCTGATGACAGACATCATAAATGAAGCAGAAGCTGATATTAAAAGAATCAGCCAGAACCAACTCATGTCAAGCTGGGATTTTCTTTTTTGGGGGGGTGGGGGGCTAAGGGGGGGTGGGGAAGGGGTTGGTTTTGTTAAGGATGTAATAGCAATTTTTTAATTCAGTCGTCTCTGGTTTTATGACATCTATGAGGTTATCACAAGTCTAATAAAAAACTGGCAAATCAATATGAAAAACTAAACCCCGGTTATAATTTAAAGCAAAGGATTTAAAATTAATCATTACAAGTTTTGATTCACAGATAAGGCCTCATCATTTCAAAGTAAAAAATATTATTTATTAATATTTCCATATACTATTATACTCAGGCATAACTCTTTTAAAAATGTTTATCAATTTGTGAGTTAGTGAGAGGAAATAAAAATGTTAAAGAGAAGTCACATATAAAGAAGAAATGTTTTGAGCAGAACTTTTCCAATTTTTAAAACTTTTCTCCTAAATCCCTGACTTACTTCCAAATGGCTCCACTACTGGGTCATGAATAATGACTCTAACAAAATATAAAATAATGAGAAATTTATATTACCTCACATTCATGTGTTTAAAACAATTTAAATCAAAAGACACTTTTAACTCTTCCTTCTTTTCCTCTAACACAACTTCAAGGAATATTTTAAACAATGAATTTAGCGACATGCCCTAACATTCTTCTTTAAGTAATAATTTAAGGAAAAACAAATCCTGAACTGTTTTCAACTCCTACTAAGTCTGCACACATAAGCAGACAAAGAAGGGTAATTCAAGGCAAACTTTAAAAATACTCTTTCAATTACTACGCTATTTCAGGAAAAACAGTAAGGAGAGAATAATGAAATAACTGCTTCAATTCTCCATTTCACTGCACATGTAATAAACATGACCATAAAGACAAATACATTTGAAAGTAAATGAAATGTTATTTTAATTTGTTCCCAATTCCTTAAGTCGTAAGTCTGGCAAAGGATCAATTTTTCAAAGTTCCAGAACAGGACTTATGCAATATTAATTCCCAAGAATGTACAATAAATCTTTGAATTTTTTATTCATAAAGAACAAGATAACATTCACCAGTTCTCCCCACCCTCCTCCCACAAATTGCAATAGTTTATCGATTAATACCTGCACTACTGTACTGAACAGATTCTGCTCTGAGCAGAGCTGGTATGTTGGTTATCTTCTTCCGAGTACTTCACTATTTCTGCCCTGACAATACGCTGTCAATTCCGTATAACAGAAACAAGATGCAGAAGAAAGGGGGAAAAAAGAAAGAAAGAAAAAAATGGAAAGTGTGTTCAATGACTGAAAATAGATGGGAACACCAAAGTAGAAAAAGAAATACGCACATAAATTTAAACAAGCCACAAAAGAAATAGCAGAATATATGCATATAAAAGGAAAGAAAATGAACAAAGATACAAGAAACATTACAATTCTATTTAATTATTGAAATGGACATGTCTACTGAGCCTCCCAGAAAAGCTGTGGGCTCTATTTTTGATATCACAATTACATGTAACGCATATAATGCCCAGTATTTCAGAAGACAACAAAGAATTTGGGGGCTTTTCTCTACTAAAGTGCAGCTGAGGTACTCATTCAATTTCTTTTTACAAACATTACTGAGGATCTACCCTGGGCCAGTCCCTCTACACTGGGAACAAATGGTGAACTGCACAGGATTTGTTCATAAGCTGCTGTGGGAAGGGAACATGCACACAGCTAACTGTCATACCAGATAAGAAATTTACTAGTGGATTTATAACATGTGTGGAGGGAACAAAGAGTGGTTCATTTTCTTTGAAGGTAGAGGATGCATACATCAGAGGAAACTGCATGTCATTTACGGTTTTTACATTTAATCATATTCGTTATTGTCAAAGACCTCCTTTTGATGGTCACTTCCCCGGCTCTCACAGCCCTAACCTCCAAGTTTTGAAATTTCATACAGAAATAAGTAAGATCAAAATACATTTTTTATAGTTAAAAAACATACCATATTTTAAGCATGACAGCTGATGTTTTCAAATGAATTTTGCTAAGTAACAAATCAAAACTAGTCAGATTTTTTGATTACTATAACCCTTAAGATGAGAAGACCACATAAGACAAATATGACAGAGATAACACACTCCCCAAATTTTTTAGACTTGGAACTATATCCACTTTTAATGAGTTCCAATATTTTATTTTGGAAAGATCTTCCTTCACCATAGCATCTATTAATTAGCACATAGAGAAAAACATATTAATCAGGCTGCTGCTTGTGCTAATGTTTATAAAGCCTGGATAAACAACTGAGAGTAAATGAACAGGACACTAAGGTGTATTAGCCTTGCACAGGCTCTGCTCCAGTTCTCCAGCAAGCAGTATTAACTTCTGGACAAGACTCATGATTTACTAGGCACTCAGCCTGATGCTATCACAGGAGCATTGCCAACTGCCACATGACGTATGAGGGGGGCGCATCAGTGACCCGTTGAACATCATCATCTGGCCTCCGCAAACCTAACTGCTTCATGCCAAACTATGGGTTACAATAAAGAGAAGGGATTTTCATAATCAGCAAGCAACTCATTAATCCTCCAAAATGATGGTTTAAATCCTATCTTATAAACACAACCAGGTCACTGACCTATGGTCAAGACATTCTGGTCAAAGTATTGACTAACATAAACGACTTGGATTTTCACCACTAATTCTCATCAAATTAATTAAGAACTAACAAGGCAACATCTTTCTTGAGGGCCTTGGTTGTTTGACATAAAGCTCTATACAAAATTTCTGAACTGGAAGCCAGAATCAAAGTTCTACATATTCAGGACTTTGCTTTCTCTGAGTAAATAAAGCATAATTTCTATGATGTAAACTTTATGGTAGGGGACTTCACAGTAGTTTCTTGTTTACAAATCATTCAATCATTGATGTTTTCAGAGAAAAGTGTTACCTACAAAACACCAGTCTTTATGTTTGGAGCTACAGAGTAAACTCAACTCTGCTATAAACTCTGTTCTCTGCTATTAGTCAAGTGAAGGAAAACAATGCAGTGGCCCTAAGAGAAAGGGAGCTGTGTGGCTGAACACCAGCTTAACCCCTGTTTTGTCAGGGTTGTCCAAGTCAGGTCCTAGAACTGGAAGTGGGAGCTCTCCATTAGGGTAAGCAAGAAAGCAACTTAGGAGTTGAAGTGGTAAGGTATAAGCAGTAGAGATGGACTCGGGAAAGATAAATCTGGTCAATTCTGGAACTGTGCTCTAACCCAGAGAGTACAAACATATTTACCTTACAAAAGTCATAGTTGGTCACCCTCAGGATAGAGAGGAAACATACTCTAACAGCTAAAACACCTGTCACTATCACTCATTCAAAGCAAAGCACGGTTCCAGGTACTGGAAACATTCCTGCAAGCAATCATGATCTCTCTTTTTTTTTGAGATGCATTAAGAGTCTAGCAAGGAAAACAAATGCATAAATTATTAAAGAATACCATGATTGATACAAATTCAAAGGGCAAAAAGTTATAGGTTACCACTCAAAGCACAGATATAGCATTTTTTAAAAGCAGGGTACCGTGCACACAGTAGGAGCTTAAAGAAAGCAACTCTCCTTTTCCTTCCATGTAATGGCATACGCATACACTGCATAATATGTCATCACAGGCTGTCAGTAACAGTCACAACTCTGGGCAAGCTACTTTACCTCTTTGGTCTTCACACTCTCCTAATCTATAAAACACAAGGTTTATCTATGTGGCAGCTAAGATCCCATTTGGTTTTGAAACTATATGGAAAAAAAAATTTTTTTAAGTGAATAGAAAAAGAAAAAAAAAGGAATATGATCTGACATCAGATCAGATCAGATCAGTCGCTCAGTCGTGTCCGACTCTTTGCGACCCCATGAATCGCAGCACACCAGGCCTCCCTGTCCATCACCAACTCCCGGAGTTCACTCAGACTCACGTCCATCGAGTCAGTGATGCCATCCAGCCATCTCATCCTCTGTCGTCCTCTTCTCCTCCTGCCCCCAATCCCTCCCAGCATCAGAGTCTTTTCCAATGAGTCAACTCTTTGCATGAGGTGGCCAAAGTACTGGAGTTTCAGCTTTAGCATCATTCCTTCCAAAGAAATCCCAGGGCTGATCTCCTTCAGAATGGACTGGTTGGATCTCCTTGCAGTCCAAGGGACTCTCAAGAGTCTTCTCCAACACCACAGTTCAAAAGCATCAATTCTTCAGCGCTCAGCCTTCTTCACAGTCCAACTCTCACAATCATACATGGAAAAACCATACAAAAAACATGTATGACCACAGGAAAGACCATAGCCTTGATCTGACATAGGGCTTAACAATATTTTTTTGGAACTTTCTCCTCAGGCAAGGGAACCAACCATCAACAAAATGGGTGATGATTATGAAACCATCAATGAAAGGCCACATTAAATAATCATTAAATAATGAAAAGGCCACTTACTAAATGAGAGAAGACATTTGCAAATGATATCATGAAGTTAATATACAAAATATATAAAGAATTCATACAACTCAATATCAAAAAACAAAACAACAGAAAAACAGAATTAAAAATGTTCAGAGGACTGAAATAGGCATTTTTCCCCACACAAGACATACAGATAGCCAAAAAACACATGAAAAAGATGCTCAACACTTCTAACAGTTAGGAAAATACAAATCACAACCGCAATGAGGTATCACTTCACACTTGTTAGAATAAGTACTGTCAAAAAGACAAGAAATAACATGTGTTGGCAAGAATGTATAGAGAAGGGAGCCCTTCCATACTGCTGTGGGAATGCAAATTGGCACAGCCACTATGGAGAACACTATGGACGCTCCCCAAAACACTGAAAATAGAAATACTATATAACCCAGTAATCCCATTCCTGAGTATATATCTGAGGAAAACAAAAACACTAATCTGAAAAGATATATGCACCCCAATGTCCACAGCAGCATTAATTGTAATAAACAAGATATGGAAGTCACGTGTGTTCATCAGCCCAAAATGGGTAAGAAATATGTGATACACACACACACACACACACAATGGAATATACTCAGCCATAAAAAGAATGAAATGTTGCCATTTGCAACTACAGGGATGGACTTAGCGGTTATTATGTGTAGGGAAATAAGTCAGACAGAGGAAAAATAAACACTGTGTGTCTTCAGTTACATGCAGAATCTAAAAAATAAAACAAACAAACTAATTATATATAACAAAACAGAAATAGCTTCACAGATATGGAGAACAAACTAGTGGTTTCCAGTAGGTAGAGAGAAGAGGAAAGGGGAAAGATAGGGGACAGGGATTAAGAGGCACAACCTACTAGGGATAAAAATAAATAAAATACATGGAAATAATGTACAGTTACTATTTTCAATAACTTTATATTTAGTATTATCTATAAAAATATAGGATCACTAAAACGAACGCATACCTAGTTCAAAGCAAACAAAGTCATAATTTATTAACTGGCCAGTGAAAATGTCTCTAATAGAGAAATAAAAAACGGATCTAGAGCATACTTGACATATCTGTCTGCCCTCATGTAATCTGGGAGCTCCCTGAGGATAAGGACTGTGACTTATTCATCTCTGTATCCCCAGATTTCAGTGTTCTTGCATAAAGACCCTCAAAAAACATCTGCTGTCTTAGTAAACTTCATTCCTTCTTTTCTCCATCTTCTCTTCCTTGAACAGCTTGTAAAGTGTGTTTATAACTCATATATAACTCATTTTATATAACTGTCAAATGGGAATAATCTAGGTTAAAACTAAAATAGCAGAATCTCTTTAATCAGTGAATGGAATTAAGACTGAGGCCTTATTATAAATATTTGTCACAAACAAAATTACTATAGCATCAATTTCCATGTGACTGGTGAGTCTACAATCTAAATTCTTCTGTATAAAATAATACAAAACACTTTATCATTCTGTGACACTGAGTTCCTTCAGGACTCTTTCGAATGACATAAAACCACAGAACGCAGGTGCACAAGCTCTTGCTCTCTCCCTTCCTTTCTGCCCTACTCCTCCACTTTCTGTATATAAATTATATATAGAAATGAAGTTCAGATTATCTGAACTTCTTTGCTTTTAAATGAACTTTCAGAGACATCAAATGGCCAATAGGTACATAAAAAGAGGCTCAATATCACTAATCAACAAATTAAAACTACAGTGAGATATCACCTCCCACCTGTTAAAATGGCTGTCCTCAAAATATAAGAGATAAGTGCTAGAGAGGATGTGGAAAAAAAGGAAACCCTGAATGAAGACTGTAAACTGGTACAGCCCCTGGAAAACAGTATGGAGTCTCCTCAAAAAGTTAAAAACAGAACTACCATACCATCCAGCAATTCCATGTCTGAGTATTTATCTGAAGATATATCGACTCCCATGTTCATTACAGTGTTATTTACAATAAGCAAAATATGGAAACAGCAAAGTGCCTGTTGATAGGTGAATAAAGAAAATGTGGAATATAAATATATGTACATATACACACAATGTAATATTATTTAGCCATGAGAAATAACAGTCTGCCATTTGTAAAAACTTGGATGGACTTCGAGTACATTGTGCAAAATGAGATAAATCAGACAGAAAATGGCAAGAATTGTATGATACTACTTACACATGAAATTTTAAAAAGCAAAATTGCAAAAAAAAGAAAAGAATAAAATGGTTGTTCCCGGAGGATGAGGGGATAGGAAAGCTGTCCTCTAAAGGGTACAAACTTACCATTATTAGTAAATAAGTCCTAGAAATAATGCACAGTACAGTCAATACAGAAAGCAATATTGTTTTATAATCATCAAACTTGCTAAGGGATTAGAATTTAATTATTCCAACTACCAACAAAGATATTCATGTAACATGATAGAGGTACTAATTACTACTATAATGGCAAAATCATACTATAATAGATAAAGATATCAAGTTAACATGTTATATACTTTAAATTTACATAATATTTTGTGCCAAGTATATATCAATAAAAAATAATACTGTGCTCAAGATAGCTCGCAAGTATGTTCTTAGAAACATCTTTTAAAAATAATGAACTTTCAAAAATGTTTCCTTCCACTGAGAAAACTTAACTGTGAAATACATAATTTAACTGGCAAAGGCACCAAATTCACTGGTCTAAGGAATGGAGAATGAGGTTTCCCTACACAAAGGCTCTGACAGACCCAGTGAAGGAGGGCTTAGTAGCTTGAATTCATCTTCAAATGAATGCATTCAAAGTAAACACCAACAAGTCGAAAACAGAACTAAACTTCATGGCCTAAGAAGCCGGGGTGCACTTACAAACAAGGTGGAGTGTACAGGGAGGGTGAGGAGCTCTGTAGTGAACACATCTGACACGGGTTTAGCTAAAACGTGCCTAGCTGTTAAGTCGATCTCTAAAAGTTCAAAGAGTAACTTTCTGTCTCTTGTGACCAAGAGTGAGCTAAAAATACGAATCAAGCGTCCCTAGAATTTTGCCTTTTAGCAGTACCCCAGTCACTCCACCTCTCTGGAGATACCCTAGAACCTGAGCATTGCTGGGGGCTCGGGCGAGTACAGACCCCTTGTCCGGGGGGCCGTCAGCGCTGCACCAGCACACCTTCTCCTCTAGAGGGGCTCATCACTGGCTCTCCCGTTTTCCATTCCTCCAGTGATCTGGGATGACTTCTCCCTTTTATCCAGTCATTCCACAAGTCCTACTGATTCTTCTGTGAAATGTCTCTTACATCCATCCCTCCCCTTCCACCCAATTCCGGTCCTTATCACACGAAGGCAGTAACCCAGTCTCCTTGCTTCAACCTCTCTGGCACCCATCCACACACACACACAAATTCCATTAGATTAATCCCATCTAAAAACTGCTTTCGTTTATTTCCCTGCTTAAAATTATTTTCCACTGTCAATATGTGAGATTAAGATTATCAACTTGGCATTCATAAATCTCCATAATCTTTCTTCAAATTTCCTTCACACTCCAACACAAATGGTCATTTATTTTAACCAAACAGCTCTTCTCTTTCCAAAATACCATCTAAACTTTTCAACTTGCTTGTTCCAGCTTCTTTTCAACTCCCCACTCCAAACCACCCAGTGAATCTTCCCCCAGTACGGTAGCGTGGAAACATTAGGGGCACTGCCATCAGAAAGACATGAGTTCAAGTCCTGGGTCCATCACTGCCCAGCTGTGGATAAGCACATCAAGTTACTTAACCTTTCTGCAGTCTCAGTTTTCCAACCATAAAATGATGAAGTGCCACCTGCCCCAGAGTTATTGTAAGGATTAAATGATGTAACAGTAGCTGGCACATTTATTAATTTTCTTCACTGCATCTTAAACTCTTAAATCTCCTCTGGATCCAGCAGTAAACCACACTTATATGATCAATTAATCATTTATGATCGCCTGAAAATCACTGATGGACTACCTAGTTAACCAGGCACAAACATCATTTAGAAAGTGAAGCTACAAAGCAGAGGCATCACGTGACTTCTTGGATCTGCCAAGGTCTGTATAGTCAAGCAAATCACTGATTTCTCTTCTTGTATCCATCCTCCTAGGCCAAAATCAAGTAACTACTTTGGTCTGGGAACAATTTATAAGGCACAAATAGCTAAACACTGTGTCTGGCCACAGTAAGTGTTGAAATGTCTTTTGAATAGTGAGAAGTAAAGGTAGATTTCCAGAGTTCCAAATATTTAAATGAAGCTCTAGAAACAGCCATATCAGCATAACAATTTTCAATTGATATTTGCTTAAATTGTCTAAAAACATGCACACACAAAGACTAACCATGAAAAGAAGACACAGAATTAACTCAAAAAGAATTAAAGAAAAATTTAAGGATGGAGAAAGATCATTATACCTTTGTAGCTTCACAAAGCAGGGAAAAAGTAGAGAGGGTTGAGGGAAAATGTTATTTATCAATATATGTTGCTTCTAAGCAAACCACTTCTGAAGTCTAATTTTAAACTACAGGCTCTGATTTTTTTATTCAATCAAACATGTAAAGTAGTGTGCTACTGTATCTTTAAGCAGCTGACTATTGGTATTCATGTTTATTTCTTAGTCTAAGAGAACTGTCTAGGAAGAGTGGAAGAATTCAGAAATCCTCAATAATTAATACCATTATTAAATTAACAATAAAATAACATCAAGAATTAATATTACAATGCAGGATATTTTACAGAAGAACAGAGAGCAACACTATTTTTTATAGTGTTTCACCAAACCAAACATAGAAGATGCCAAATAGGGTAAACTCTTACTACTTAAGGCTAAACTTTAATAAATAGTTGGGATTTTATATAAAACATAAAAAGGATATTATACAGTAATCAAGGAAGAAGAACTTAAATAAAGAAGTACAAAATAATATGGTCAGTTCCTTAGCCATTATTTAACTGCTGATGAAATTTTTATTACATTAATCTCATTTTTCCAACAAAAAAAAGACAAAATGAGGTTTCAAGGTATCATCATTTGGCAAGAACTTAACATCCTCCATCTTCTGCAATAAACAATGACTCATACACACAATCTATTTTTAAGGCTGTTAGGGATATGTACATAGAATGCACAAATGTAAAAGGATTCAGAGAGAAAATTAATGTCTTTTAAGAAATAAATTATTTTTTTTAAGTATACAGTTCAATATAATCACCTGTGACTGTTCTATTTCTGCTTTGTTTAACTTGATTCCAAGGATTTCAGCAGCAACTTTCTGAAAACACAGGAAGACCTGCATAACAAAAACAGGTTTAAATGATTTAAAACAGGCATGTCTAAGTTACCTTCAAACAAATTGAACTTTCTAAAAAATGATAAACAGCAAGAGCTGCAAAAATATGATGTACCGGGTTGTTCCAAAAATACCTTTATTTGTCAAATACAGCAACATTTAAAGTATAATAATTTTTTAAATGATTAAACCATAATTTGAAAATTCATACACTTCACTGAACTGGTCTAAATTTACACACTTATCCTGAAAAACTTACACTTTTAAAGAGTTAACATAATTAATTACAGCTATGACATTAAAAAAAAAAAAAGACTACTAGCCAAATAATAAACTGCTGTAAGTCCTGAAGAAAATGAAAGTAGGGTAAAGTTTTTCACTGCCAATTTTACACTGATCTTTGATATGGCATTAGCCTGCCTTGAAAGGTCTTACTTTCCACTCTTTCATAATCTCTAAGATTCTAATCAATTTTAATAAATTCTCTCTGGAGCAAAAAACTTAGTAAACTTTACTGTATTTTGTCAAACACAAAAGTAGCAGTATATGACTTCCCTGATAGCCTGCAATGCAGAAGACCCCGGTTTGATTCCTGGGTCAGGAAGATCCACTGGAGAAGGGATAGGCTACCCACTCCAGTATTCCTGGGCTTCCCTTGTGGCTCAGCTGGTAAAGAATCTGCCTGCAATACGGGAGACCTTAGTGCGATCCCTCAGTTGGGAAGATCCCCTGGAGAAGGGAGAGGCTACCCACTCCAGTATTCTGGCCTGGAGAATTCCATGGACTGTATAGTCCACGGGGTTGCAGAGTCGGACACCACTGAGTGACTGTCACTTTCACAATCCAGTATCATGAAACAAAAATCTGCAAAGACTTCTATAAACATCCTTTCGTACATAGATAGCTTATATGGGGTCCACTATGATTCCTGGAGCTCCAATAGTCTTTGCTTGTCTGCATATCTTGTCTTTACCCCCTAAATATCCGAGTTTATTCTGACCCCTACTTACTCACGACTCAGTTCAGCTCAGTTGTCGCTCAGTCGTGTCCGACTCTTTGCAACCCCATGAACTGCAGAACAGCAGGCCTCCCAGTAATCACCAACTGCCAGAGTCTACCCAAACTCATGTCCATTGAGTCGGTGATGCCATCCCACCATCTCCTCCTCTGTCGTCCCCTTCTCCTCCTGCCCTCAATCTTTCCCATCATCAGGTTCTTTTCTAAAGAGTCAGCTCTTCGCATTAGGTGGCCAAAGTATTCGAGTTTCAGCTTCAACGTCAGTCCTTCCAATGAACACCCAGGACTGATCTCCTTGAGGATGGACTGGTTGGATCTCCTTGCAGTCCAAGGGACTCTTCAAGAGTCTTCTCCAACACCACAGTTCAAAAGCATCAATTCTTCACTACTCAGCTTTCTTTATATTCCAATTCTCACATCCATACATGACTACTGGAAAAACCACAGCCTTGACTAGACGGATCTTTGTTGACAAAGTAATGTCTCTGCTCTTCAATATGCTGTCCAGGTTGGTCATAACTTTCCTTCCAAGGAGTAAGCGTCTTTTAATTTCATGGCTGCAATCACCATTTGCAGTGAACTTGGAGCCCCCCAAAATTAAAGTCTGACACTGTTTCCATTGTTTCCCCATCTATTTGCTATGAAGTGATGGGACCAGATGAAATGATCTTAGTTTCCTGAATGTTGGGCTTTAAGCCAACTTTTTCACTCTCCACTTTCACTTTCATCAAGAGGCTTTTGAGTTCCTCTTCACTTTCTGCCATAAGAGTTGTGTCATCTGCATATCTGAGGTTACTGATATGTCTCCCTGCAATCTTGATTCCAGCTTGTGTTTCTTCCAGCCCAGCATTTCTCATGATGTACTCTGCATATAAATTAAATAAGCAGGGTGACAATATACAGCCTTGACCTACTCCTTTTCCTATTTGGGACCAGTCTGTTATTCCATGTCCAGTCCTAACTGTTGCTTCCTGACATGCATATAGGTTTCTCAAGAGGCAGGTCAGGCGGTCTGGTATTCTCATCTCTTTCAGAATTTTCCACAGTTTATTGTGATCCACACAGTCAAAGGCTTTGGCATAGTCAGTAAAGCAGAAATAGATGTTTTTCTAGAACTCTCTTGCTTTTTCCAAGATCCAGCGGATGTTGGCAATTTGATCTCTGGTTCCTCCACCTTTTCTAAAACCAGCTTGAACATCTGGAAGTTCACGGTTCACATATTGCTGAATGAAGCCTGGCTTGGAGAATTTTGAGCATTACTAGCGTGTGAGATGAGTGCAATTGCGCAGTAGTTTGAGCATTCTTTGGCACTGCCTTTCTTTGGAACTGGAATGAAAACTGACCTTTTCCATGCCAGTGGCCACTGCTGAGTTTCCCAAATTTGCTGACATACTGAGTGTAGCACATTCACAGCATCACCTTTTAGGATTTGAAAAAGCTCAACTGGAATTCCATCACCTCCACTAGCTTTGTTCGTAGTGATGCTTCCTAAGGCCCACTTGACTTCACATTCCAAGATGTCTGGCTCTAGGTGAGTGTGTCACACCATCATGATTATCTGGGTCATGAAGAACTTTTTTATACTCATGACTACTTACTGAATATTTATCACAACTTCAATAAGGCTATCCACTCCAGTATTCTGGCCTGGAGAATTCCACAGACTGTACAGTCCATGGCGTTGCAAAGAGTCAGACAGGACTGAATGACTTTCACTTTCAACAACTTAATTTTAACTTCTAATCAAAAAGAGATGATGTCCCCAAAAGGCTTATGTCATTTGTACCCCAAAGAGCATTACATATTATAGTTCACTGATGGTCAAAGTTCAAGGAGAAACAGGAAAGCTAGTGTGGTGAAATGGAGAGAAAAGGAGGACTGTAAAAGAAAAACAGCAGAGTGACTAAGAGCATCAGGTACGTCTAACAAATCAGGTAAGATCTGTTGGGCTATTATGGGGAGGACTTTGGCTTTCATTCACTCTGAATGAAATGGAGGGTGGCTTGATGTGACTTCTGTTTTAACAAGGTCAATCTGGTTGTTGTACTGAATATTCACTATAGAAGATGAAGGGTCAAAAAGAGAACCTGGCAAGAACACTAATGTAAGAGATGATGGAGGCCTGAAACAAAGTGGCAGCAGTGGCAATGGCAAGAAAAGTCACCAGATTATGGGCACATTTTGAAAGCAGAAAAACAGGACTTGGTGAGAGTTGTGGTATGTCAAAGACAGGAGTCAAGGATGACTCCAAAATCTTCGTGGTCTTAGCAACACATAGGAGATCTACCATTTACTGAAGTGGGGAAGACTGGAAAAGATCTGACGAAGAAATATCAAGAGCTCAGTTCTGGACCTGAATCCTGCATTAAACTGGACTGACTCTTAAGACACTTAAGCAGGAGTGCTGGGGTATATGAGTCTGGAGTTCAAAGAGGTTTGGCCAAAGCCATGAGACTAGATGAGGTCACAAAGGGAATAAGTTTAAAAAAGAGAGATATCCAAGGACTGTGCCTAGGGCAATTCAATGAAGGAATGTGCAAAGGTGATAAGAGAGTAGTTGTCAAGGTAGGAGGGAAACCAGAAGATGTAGTATTCTGGAAACTAAGTGAACAAAGTATTCCCAAGAGGAGCGAGTGATCAACTATTTTATATGCTACAACTAAATCAAGTAAGATGAGGACTAAGAACTGGCCATTGAATTGAGCAAAAAGGAGGTCACTGATGACCTTAATAAGAGCATTTTGGGGTAAATATTAGGGGCAAAAGTCTGACTGGAACTGTTGAAGACAAACCGGGAGGAGAGAACTGGAGATAACTCTTTTGAAAACATTCTACTGGTAAGTAGCAAAGAGTAAGAAACAGCTAACAATGTGGGTGATCAAGCGTTTTCTTATATTTAAGGTAAGAGAAGTCATAACATTTCGTGTGCTGATAGAATAATCCAGTAGACAGGAAAAAAAACGATGCAGGAGTGAGAATTTTAAGCCATGTTTGTTACGAGGCAAAGACACATGGGACTAATGCACAAGGGAGGAGTTGAGCCTAGCTACGAGCAGAGACAGCCCAACCCACAGGAATCTCAGAGGAGACAGAGAGGTGGGAATGGACAGTGGGTGGGAAGGAGAGTTGGGGGAGACGAGGTGGCAAGAGTATGTCAAAGTTGTCTTCCCTTTGTTTCAATATTTTTTTTATAAAATAAGAAACAAGGGAATCGGCTAAGAGAATGGATGATGAAGGTTTGAAGATTTGAGAAGAGAAGCTATGAAACACTCATCTAGGTGAAGGAGAGAGACAATGGCCTAAGGACATAAGTACTAAGCAGCATTAAGGTCCACTTGAGGTGAGCTGACTGTGGACTGTAAGTGAAACCTCCAACATGCCTCTAAGCTTTTTTCTCTCGTCATGTTCAAATACATGAGTGCAATCATATAAAGGGGCATAGTCAAGGTTTAGTCAAATAAGTCAGATAAAGTGACTGACGGGAAAGGAAACTGACAGAGTATTGCATGGTAATGATTTTGACTGACTATGAGTAAGGAAGAAAGGAAAATGAGGACATGAAAGGTCAGGGGCAAGTGTTAGGATCAATGTCATGTAGGCCCTGCTGCGGCTGCAGACTGACTGGACTAGGGCATTCAAGCTGGTCAGTGATTAGCATGCCTGATACTGAGATATGAGATAACAGAAGGGCTACAGTAATCTGTAATGACAGAGCATGGGGGTGCATGGATGAGGTGGGGTGGTGAACAAAGATACTGACACCACTAAGAATTATGACAAAGGTAGTATCAGAGAAAGTACAGTAAGACCGGAGATCAACTTCTCAAGCAATGAAGGGAAGTAACCCATGATTGGAGATGACGTAAAGTGACTTCACAAGAACAAACCATTTCAAAGTTGCCTTTAAAAAGAAAACAATGAGGATTTTTAAAAGTACACAAAAAATACTAAGTCGTTAAACACAAGCTAAAATACTGGAAGTTAAAATAATTCTAAAATGACAAGAGACCCCCAGGAAGATAAGTGAGGGTAAAAGCCCAATTCATGGATGGGTTTATCAAGGAATATTGATACTGTATACATTTTTAAAGTAGGTAGGTGTCTCACGTTAGCATTATCCTGGGTAAAGGGTTCTAACACATCACATTTTTAAATGAGTTTGATCCCTCAAAAGATTAAATAACTTTTATATTATTTAATATTTACCCTGAGCATATAAACCATCAGTGAAATCATACAGGGAAAACATGAAGAAGATTAAACCACAGAAAAATTCAAACGTCCTTTGGTTGAAAATGTCAAGAAAATGAACGATCAAACAAAAATCTGGGCAGCGGAAAGAGAATATTTGCAAAAATTATGACAAATGGCTGTTATGTTATCCCTAACACAAAAAGGTCATAGAAAATTTTAAAAAGCAACAAAAATATAATAAACAGGTAATAAGCAGAAAATCAACAATAAATAAATTTATAATAAGTACATAATATTATAAACAGATAATAAGCAGAAAGTAGGCAATAAAATTTTTAAAATTTCAAGCTCAATAGCAGTCAAAGAAATTTAAATAGTAAAATACCTTTTAATCCCTTGTCTGCCAAACTGACAAAGTTTTAAAAATAAATAAATTCTGAATGTTAAAAAAGATTACAGAGATATGGCACTCATACAATGCTGATGGTAGGATAAATTAACTTAGGCTTTCTGGTGGTAATCTGGCAAAAGGTTTCAATTCTCTTCCAAGGAAATAATCAAAACTTACAGACAAAATTTTACAATGTCCTGAACTTGGAAACAATCTATATATCTAACAATAGGGACCTGGTTGAATAAATCTGAACATTTATTTAATGGATTATTAAATCTAGTGAGATTTTAATCTATTTAGTAATATTAAGTGACACAAGAAAATTTTCTACAGATAAACATATTAAATTAAAAAATACAAAATTATTTCTATATTATGATCTCAATTTTTAAAAAAATAAACATTTAGCATGGTTAATATGGTGAACCCTGGAATGTCAATCCCTTAGGTTTACAAATCCTATCTCCACCACTTATTCTGTGTACCCTGAACCCCCACAACATAAGACTATTCTATAAAACAAAGATAATTACTTATGATTTCTAGAAAATAAATCTGACTTACATGTGAAGATATTTTAGACTAATTCAAAAATATTTTAACATCATTCTAAACTTCTTATTTAAATGGTTATGGTGATTTACAGAATAAGCATCCATTCAAATACAATTAATTAATTAACAACTAAATAGAGATAATCAAAGCAGTACATGTCCATCACAAAGTAGGCACTCAGTAAACGCAGTCCACTAGCCGTGGTAGCAGCAGCATCAGAAAATGAGACTATCATATGAGGTTATGAATGATCATCTCTGGAGGGTGAGATTATGAGTGATTTATATTCTTTTTAACTTTTGTATTTTTAATTCCCTAAAAGAACCATGAAATTATGTTAAATAAATTATAAGAGGAGTATCAATAGAATAAGCATGTTGTATATAACCTAATGGTATTTTATGTCTTCAATAGGAATTAATCTAAAAGTTAAGTAATGAAAGTATACTTCCTATGAGTATTAGTAAATAAAAGTAAAACATCATTTATAATATTTAGCATTCATTATCTTACTTACAGAGTCTCCTGTCTTTGCTGAGACAAAGTGGCTACTAAAACCATTTTCCTGGCAAAATCTTAAGTGTTTTTCAGGTTTTACTGTTCGCATATGCTCCAAATCAACTAGAAAGGTAAACAAAAACAGAGAACAAAATTCAGTAATAAAGTCAATCAATAAATATTTAATAAGTTTAAATGTGACTTCTTTTCCAAGATTATACCCCAGCTTAGACACTAGCGGTATAATTTGGGGCAATTCTTTTAAACTCTTTATGCTTCAGTCTCTAAATCTAAAACCTGGGAAAAACAAATGGATCTATTATATACAAAGTTCTTTGAGAATTAATCCATGTTTAGTGTACAATGGGGCTTCCCTGGTGGTTCAGCTGGTAAAGAATCCGCTTGCAATGCAGGAGACCTGGGTTAGATCCGATCCCTGGCTTGGGAAGATCCCCTGGAGAAGGGAAAGGCTACCCATTCCAGTATTCTGGCCTGGAGAATTCCACGGACTGTATAGTCAACGGGGTCTCAAAGAGTCAGACACAACTGAGTGACTTTCACTTTTATGCACAATGACCAGCACATGTTAAGTGCCCAGAAAACTAAAAGCTATCATTCCTATTATCTATATAGTTTGAGGCACATTTGATGATACTCAAAAAATACGCATTAGTATAACGCATTTAAACATAGTGATTAATTGTAACATATACTTTCCACAGCATATTTGGTTTGAAAGTTTAATTACCTTAATATATTAATTACAATAGTTCTGTAATCTCTATAAACTTTAATGTTAACACAAGCACATTATTAATTTTCTGCCAAAAGATATCAATATTTCATTGTCTACTTACTTTATTTACAGTTATGGTTTAATTTCACAAAGACATAGCTCATTTGCTTTCCAATTCTAAAAGTGTCCATTCTCAAAGCAGTAATGGGCCAGAATATATTTTCTTGAATAGTGGTAGGTGCTTTAAAGCAAAGCATAGTACTCATATCCAATACTGGTTTTATCCAACACAGTCTAATTTTTTCAAATGTGATCTTTTATTGAACAGTTTCTCTTTTTACAACACTACAAACCCTATAAGGGTGTTGATTCAATGCTGTCAAATTATAAGGCAAATATATTCACAGGATTTAAGGACAACTAGGCTCTTTGAGTCAATATAGGAAAAAAAAACTTAAACTGATTTCCTGAGGAAGGGACCCAACTGACTTGTAAAAACTTGTAAATTTGCAAATCTAGTAAGCTTACATAATAGTGGCAATTGATTATCAACTAAAAAATGCTCTCATAATACGTAAAAGTCTTTATTTGAAATTACATTGAAGGTCTTCAGTTTGTAAGCTCAAGAGATCTTTCTCTAGGAGATTTTTGATCTACTGGGGGATTCCTGAGCCCCATTTATACTGCTTAACTAGGATAATATGCACCTTTTTTCTTTTCTGGCCACAACTTGCTGTTCCTTAAACATCACTGAGACTTTATTTACAAGAAGAGGCCAAAAAATGTCCAGATACCACAGGCATCAATTTGTTGACGACTAAAATACTAAGCTATTAGCACTGACATTTGTACATCTAGTTTACCATAATATTGAAGTTAGAATACTTTCCTAATTCAACAAGAGTAAGAACAAATCATGTCACTAGGAAAATTCCCCAGTGAAATCACTGTCAAATTAAAAAAATAAAGTCTGTCATTCAACATGTATGTACGTTTGTCTTTTCTAATGGAACACAGTCTGCCACGGTTGTGTCTTTCTTCCTTTCTTTCTTCTCTCCCTTCTCCACTTGCCTACCAGATAACTCCTCAACTACACAGATAAACTACTATAAATTTATCTATATAGCACTGGGGGATTTACTAGGCAAAAGTTTTTTCCCTAACAAAGATAATCATTAGAGACTAATAACTATCACTAATCAATTGATACAAAATTATTCAGTAAGTATTTATTATATACCAAGCTCTATGGTAGGCAGTGAGAACCCAAAGAGATACAATCCAGGTCCTAAAAAAATTACCACCAGTATTAGGAATATAAAAGACCATTAAGAAACATAAAAGTTATCTTAAATAACCGAGATTTTGAGAATGACACAGCAGATATAGAAAAGGCCCTCACAGAATTTGACCATTGTTTTCCTCTGTTGTGTTAGAATTTAGTGAGCAAAATTTAAAAGGCCTTAATTACTAGAGTCTGTTGTTGTTCAGTCACTAAGCTGTGACTCTTGCAACCCCAAGGACTACAGCCACCAGGCTCCTCTGTCCATGGGATTACCCAGGCAACTATACTGGAGTGGGTTGCCATTTCCTTCTCCAGGGGATCTTCCTGACCCAGGGATCAAACCCACGTCTCCTGCATTGGCAGATGGATTCTTTATTGCTAAGCCACCAGGAAAGCCCTAGTTACTAGAATACTTCATTCTAAATAATCCAGAAATAAATTCTGACAATGAAACTACAGTGAGATACTGGTAAATTCTTTCATTTCTTCGATTTCTGAAAGCATCCTTAAAATTATTATCCAGTATTCATCTAGCATACATGTGGTAACCATCTTACTGATATGATTTAATTTCCCTTATATCCTTCAGTGCAGGGGTCCCCAACCATTTTGGCACTAGGGACCAGTTTCTTGAAGACAATTTTTCCATGACCAATTCAAGCGCAGTAGGGTTCTCACTCCTATGAGAATGCCTGTCGCACATCTGACAGGAGGCAATGTGAGCAAAGGGGAATGGCTGTAAAGACAGATGAAGCTTCGCTCGCTCACCGGCTTGCTACTCATCTCCTGCTGTACGGCCCAGTAGCTAACAGGCCAAACACTGGTACCAGTCCATGGCCCAGGGGCTGGGGACCCTACTTCAGTGAACCAGTATTTTATTTTTTTTAATAAAATACTTACTCTTATTATTTTCTTATTTTAATACAGCTAGTTCCTGTATTTTATTTTTGAAAACGGAATTAAAATCTCCCAACAGCATTAATACATAAACATTTCCCAAATATTCAGAAAAACAATTATCAAAAGGATATAAAAAATGTCACTAACTAGAAACAACTACTGTTAAAATTTTGGTGTATATCCTTCCAATATCTAAACAACTGAAAGACATGGGCATTAACATTGTAATATGCAACTTTCTTTCAGCTCTACTATACTATACCCTGCTTAAAGTATGCTTAACAATTTCAGTGGATAACCAGTTTACTGATCACTCACTCTACTCATTCAGCGAATATTTGAGTGCCTACTATGGCTAGGCAAAGAGAAGGAAATGGCCACTCCAGTATTCTTGCTTGGAGAATTCCATGGACAGAAGAGCCTGGTGGGCTACAGTCTATGGGGTCGCAAAGAGTCGGACACAACTAAGCAACTAACACAAACACAGACATGGCTAGGCACTGTCCTAAGAGCTGCATATGTAACAATGAACTTACATTTTAATTCAGAGAAACAGAGCAACAAGTAAATTACAAAGTATTGCAAATGTTGATATATCTTATTGAAAAAAAATAAAATATACATGAGAGGAATTACTCTTTCAAACACGTAGGTCAAAGACCCTTAAGGTGAAGACCACACTCACCACACTCAAAGAAAAGCCAGGAGGCCAGAGTGACTGATGAGTTAGCAAGAGAGGGAAACAGCAGGAAATGAAGTTTTAAAAGCCAGGAACTATATAGGTCACTAAAAGAGAGATGCAAAGCTACTGGGAGGTTTGTAAGGAAAAAAAAAATTTTTAAGATGTCATCTTACAGTTTAAAAGGCTGGGGCTGCTAAATAAACCACTGTTTGTTGTTTTAGTCACCAAGTCCTGTCTGACTCTTTCACGACCCCATGGACTGCCCATCAGGCTCCTCTGTCCATGGGATTTCTCAGGCTAAAATCTGGAGTGGGTTGCCATTTCCTTCTCCAGGGGATCTTCTCAACCTGCATCTCCTGCATTGCAGGTGGATTCTTTACTGCTGAGCTACTGGGAAATAAACTGTAATTAAATGTAAAGCAGAGAAGACACTGCGTTAGATTACAGTAAAACTCTAGGAAAGAGAAGACTGTAGTTTGGACAAAGGTGGGAGCAAGAGAGATGATAAAAAGTAGGGTAGATTCTCAATATATTTTGGGAATAAAAAGTGAGTAAGAAATACTAATAGATTTGCCATGCATGTAGAAGATAAAGAGAATCACTTGAAGATAGTTTAACCTGGACTTTAAGCGAAACAGTGTATCGTAGGTGTTGTTCCAGGTACACACAGCTGCATGGATGCAGCTGCTGAGCAAATAAAGATTTACAGTTAAGTAGTGATGGAGTTTTCCCAATCATGTACAATTACTGAAAAGAAGGGCAGGTAATTGAAGATAAAAAATGTTAAGGAGTCGATTATATTGAAAAAAGCATGGAATTTAAGTTAGAAAATGAAAAATTGGTAAGATTAAGCAATGTCAAAGTCTTAAGTGGGTTTAAAAATTACTGAAATTGGGTTACCAAAGATGAGAGATAACAGACAAACTGGGACACAAGAAAGTGATAATTGATATTATGGAGAGAGTAAGTCTTCAGAATAACCATGTATACCTATGGCTGATTCATGTTGAGGTGTGACAGAAAACAACAAAATTCGGTAAAGCAATTATCCTTCAACAACAACAACAACAAACACTATGTTAGTGTTGATGGGTGGCAACATTATAGCAGACGATGAATTCAAGGAACTGAGAGACCAAAGTATTAAAAGGAGAATCGGTATGCAACTAAAATTGCTAATCAAGAAAGCAATAGTAATGCAGTGACTGACCCAGGAACCAAAATCCTTAAGAAATTCAAGGCAGTGAGTGATTCAGGGGTTGGCTCATGTATAATCATACAGCTTGATAGTCAAATCTAAGGGTTTTTAGGCAAGATAAAGAAGAAAGATCTGGAAAGAGCAATAACAAGAAGGTCACTACCCACCCTCCAGTACTAGTGATAAGGCAGACACAGGAGGGGACGTCAATATTTGAAAGAGCTTCAGGAGACAGCAGTACTGTCCTTACAGGAGAGCTAAGTGACAGAAGTAGTTTAAAAACTTTGGTTCAAGGAAGATGTTGAGAGTATAGGAATTTTACTGATATCTTATTTGTAAGTTCCTGAAGACCCAATAGAAGAATCTCAGAAGTTAAGAAAGGGCAGAAACAGGGGTCTGAAAAGTGAAGGTCAGAACTGTATAGGATAAGAATGCAGGAAGTAAATCAATAATAACAATGTCAAAGGCTTTCTTGTGTAGCTGACATAAACGGAGATTAAAAAAACACGAGATGAAAAAATTCTAAGATGGTGTTGGACAGACAAGAAAACCCAAATTTTTCACTGTCAAAACCAACTGCGCTCAGCCCCCCAAAAAATCCCTTAGCTCACTCACCTTAACCTGGAAATTAAAATGGAACAAAAGAAAATAAGTTATCAAGATACTAAATCTATCCGCCATATTCTTAAAACTCACATGGTACATGAGATGGAAGTCTTAGAAGCCAATTAACTTTGGCTAACAAGAATAATTTGGATAAGAAGTTGGAAAGCTGTTTGAAAAATTAATATGTACAATTTTTACTATAATTCATGGCAAATAGATGGGGAAACAGTGGAAACAGTGTCAGACTTTATTTTTTTGGGCTCCAACATCACTGCAGATGATGACTGCAGCCATGAAATTAAAAGACGCTTACTCCTTGGAAGGAAAGTTATGACCAACCTAGATAGCATATTAAAAAGCAGAGACATTACTTTGCCAACAAAGGTCCGTCTAGTCAAGGCTACGATTTTTCCAGTAGTCATGTATGGATGTGAGAGTTGGACTATGAAGAAAGCTGAGCGCTGAAGAATTGATGCTTTTGAACTGTGGTGTTAGAGAAAACTCTTGGAGAGTCCCTTGGACTGCAAGGAGATCCAACCAGTCCATCCTCAAGGAGATCAGTCCTGGGTGTTCATTGGAAGGACTGACGTTGAAGCTGAAACTCCAATACTTTGGCCACCTGATGCGAAGAGCTGACTCCTTAGAAAAGACCCCGATGCTAGGAAAGATTGAGGGCAGGAGGAGAAGGGGACGATGGAGGATGAGATGGTTGGATGGCATTACGGACTCAATGGACATGAGTTTGCGTGGGCTCCGGGAGTTGGGGATGGACGGGGGCCTGGCGTGCTGCAGTCCATGGGGTCGCAAAGAGTTGGACATGGACTGAGTGACTCAACTGAACTGAACTGATCACTACTAGGCTTGAACTCTGGTGTGACAGTCCTTACTTTCCTTTTTCACAGTAACCTATGAAGCCATCTATTGAAAATGGCAGTTCCAGAAAAATGGAAGGAGTCTGGGTTTCTGAAAGGGAGATGAGACACTGATAAGCAGTAACAGGGTTTGGTCTTTATATAAGTAAGAAATAAATTGTTATTGTGTTAAGATAGTGAAACTTCAGGGGCTGTCTGTTTATAGCATTTAGCATTGCCTTAACTAATACAGACTGTTGGTGGTGGTGTTTAGTTGCTGAGTCATATCCAACTCTTTTGTGACCCCATGGACTGTAGCCCTCCAGGCTCTTCTGTCCATGGAATTTCCCAGGCAAGAATACTGGAGTGGGTTGCCATTTCCTTCTCCAGGGGATCTTCCCGACTCAGGGATTGAACAGATTCTTTACCACTAATTACCTTAACTAACATAAAATATAGATTTTCATCACTCTTGTTAACAATAAACCTCTTCCTGAGCCTATATAGGGTCTTGAGTTATTAACTAATGAAAACTTGAAGTTATAATTAGTCAGATCATAAAATCCAGCATTACAACCATCTCTTAGATTCTGGTTATGTCATATTCAACAGAACAGTTTAAAAATTACATCAAACTTAATTATAAATTGAAAGGCAATTACATTTTTAGTTACCAGGGAAACAAATACAAACCAAATGTAAACTACTGGAGAAATGTTCTTTATTCTGCCATTAAACAGTTCAAGTAATATGTACATGGAAAACAGTATGAAAACAAAAGTGCATTCTCCTTTTGTTAATTCATTTTGCTAGAAGATACAAAATATGTGAAAAATTATAAAGTCATGACAAATCTTGTTTCATCCATATCCACATTCTTATTTTAAAGCAAATCAAAGCCATGTCATTTCAACCATAAATATTTTATGATATATTCTTAAGATGCTTTTTTTTGGTTTTAATGAAGAACAAAGCTTTGATTTAGAAGCAACACATGAGAATTCTGAATCTAAAGCTGTCACTTTCATCCTTCATTTGGTCCTGCTGATTCCAATGGGACACTAATCCCCTAAACTGATGTGATGGTTCAAACTTTACTTATCTTGATAACTTTCAGGATAAAGTGGCCTTTATATCAGGATATAGAAACAGATTTTGATGAGTAACAGAAAGTGAATGGTGTTTAATAAACAATACACAATCTTGATAAAAATGACATTATGTCAAATATCATCATAAAGTAAGTATCATTACAACAATATTTTTCATATCCCAATAGATGATCTTTGTTACTATTTTACTATCTGGAGTGGTAGATTATATATAAACACTAGTCTCAATAAAAGAAATAACTTTTCTGAACTTCTCAAATGTTTGCATTATGGCAAAAATAGAAGAAACTATGGTTCTTCAATCATTCACTATTTATTTGGAAAGGATGTAGGAGATGTAGTAAAGAATACAGTCTGCAGAGCCAAACTGCCTGGGCTTGATGCCTTGTGGTTTCTGTTTGTGGAACCTTGAACAACCAACCTCTCTCAGTTTGCTCATGCAATGGGAACAACAATAGTACCTACCACATAATATTAATATGTAATAGATAAAATGACTAAATACATATAAAGCACACAGGACAATGACTGGTACATAGCAAGGTACATAGTATGTGACTGGCATATAATAAGTATTACTGTCATTAATCTATTTATTCATGAACTATTTATCCAGGGTCTTCTAAGTGCTAACTGCTAAGAAGGCTGAGAGGAACACATGTGGAAAGATATTATACAATGAAATTCTAAGACCAAGAGAACAACAGTGGTCTGTATAAGATAAGGTACAACAGGAGCAATACAGAAAACTTCTAAGACTCCACAGGGGGACAAGAAAGATCTCACAAGAGAAGATGATGCTTCAGCTAACTCCTGAAGGATGAGGAAAAATTATCCAGACAACCTTAGAAACAGAGGAGACACACATTCTTTACCAAGGAAAGTGTGCAAAAGCATCTGAAGAACCTGGCTTCCAAGAGATGGTAAAATCAGCGGGGCTGGTGCATAAGGGTCTTCTATAGGATACTAAGAGGTTCATATACATGTAGATAACAAATACACCACTACACTTTCATTTATCGTACCTCATATATTCCAGTCGACCTGAGCCAAAATATAAGCACTGAAAGGAAATCCTACAGGTGATGATCTACACTGGAAAACCTTCAACTTTCCCTTGCTGGACTCAAAATATTTCTATTAACTACACAGTGACAACTTTTGTTTCTAATTTCAGAGACTATTCAAAAGAAAACTGTAAATGATAAATGTTACACTCCTACAGATTTCAGGAATATGACACATTTCTTTCTGTTCAGGCATCTTGTATACATAAATAGTTGCCACTGTCATGTTATAATTTTAAAAATACAAGATGGCAAGGTTTATACTTATACACAAAGTCATTAGTCATTACACTGCATATTAGTCAACCTAAGATGATTCAGATTAACTATGCAGTTGCAAAAATCACAGGCTACCAAGAAAATAGTTCATGTACTTCTTTAAAAGAAAACACCACCTTAAAATTAGTTTATTAAATAAACACCTATTATGTCAAGTATTATGCTAAGTGTAAGCAATAAATTAGAGAACAAAATAGATACTATCCTTATTCTCACATTAAAGACTGAAACAAGTAAACAAATACATGAACAAGTCAATGTAACAATTATAATCAGAAATTGTGTGTGGGGGAGTTGTTGAGCAGATAGAGAGTAACAGAGTGACCAGAAGCAAGATAGCAACTATGACAATATTTTTTTTAATTTGTTTATTTATTTTACTTTACAATAGTGTATTGGTTTTGCCATACATTGACTTGAATCTGCCATGGCAACTATGGCAATTTTATAAGGTAGCCATGAAAGACCTCTTTGGTCTGAGATCTGAGAGATGAGAATAAGCCAACCAGGATAGGAGGAAGTTGGAAGAGAAAAATGTTTCTGTCACTAGGACACAATGTAAAAGGGAAAATGACTGAGTACAACTGAGGAAAACAAAGAAGCATACTGAGCATGTGTGGTAAAACACAAAGATATCACTCAAACATGGCAAAGCAAAGTCCCTGGAGGGCTGTACGCAAGGACACAATGTGATCTTTGCCTTTTGGGAAAATTTACTCTGGCTACTAAGAGGAGAAGGGAGCTGGAAGGGCAGAACAGATGCAGAGAAACCACTTCAAGAGACTTCTGAAGAACCTCAAATCCATTTCAAAATTTACAGAACGCCTAGGGGCCCCATAACAATCTTGACAGACAGGTAAAGCATTAGCTAACTTCACACACAAGACACTGAGGTTCAGAGTGACTGAACCAAAGTTCCATTGCTAGCCACCTGCAGCACGAGAGAGAACCAAACCATCCTGCTCCAAATCCAGCCAGTGGCTCACAACGAAGAAGGAACCTTAGTTTTGGGGATGATCACGTAACAGTCTTTTATTCAGAGTTTTAATTAAAAGAATAAAGATATCAAACTTTAAATGCTCATTACTGTAAAAACGTGAACTATTATATACCTGGTTATTGCTTACTAGTACTTTAAAAACATTCATTAATAACAGTAAATCATAAAACTTATCCCATCAGCATTACAAAATAAGACACTCTGCCTTAGCACTTGATTATATAAAGTCCTTTACAAAGTACTTGCAGCTGTACATACAAATTGTGAAATTACATAATGTTTAAAAATGATCCATCATGATTAGCCCACACATGACAAGTAAAATACCCTTAATAATTTATTAAATTTGATTTACATGTGCTTAAAATTATGTATATATTTTGACTTCTAATATACACACACTAATGCTAATAAGCCAAGTATATGACAACTTCTCTTTTTTAGTCCTATTTGTTTACTGGCATCCGGGCATCCATGTTCAGGATCTCCACTGCAGCTACTTACAGGATCGTTGATGCAATGAACAGAACAGCCTCCCAAGATACAGTCCCAAATGTAATAAATAGCCTAAAAACTATATATCAAATATATAATAATCAGAGCTACTAATCAAACTAAATATAAAACTTTAAGCAAAATTTTTAAATCACAATAGTTTCTATATTGCTTTATATTGGCCTAAGATATTTCTATTTTCCTAAATATTCACTTTTCGACATCCATTAAGAACATATTCTATAATGAATATGACTTTTTCATTCAAACCAGAATGTATTACTTCATGTTTTTTAAAAAAGCGAAAGTACCGTACGATGCTAACTTATTACATTATTGTCTGTTCCCTGTTAATAGAAAGAAAGCATTAAAAGTATAAACTATTTATGCTTCTTAGTCCATATATAATGGCAAAAACAATAGTCTCTGTGAAGTTATTGCAAAATATGTCGCTGTCTAACTTAAAGAAGCAAAATACAGATATAGCACTTGTATGGATTTTCACAGTAATTTTTAGGTTATCAAGGAAACATCTAGAGTGTTGATCTGGTTATACTCAATTCAAACAAACTACTTGTCACATTAACTACCGCCAGGAAGTTACTCCAAACACAAAATAAACTGTTTATGCCCCTACTCAGATAGATAACATGACAGATTGTTATTAGTTGAAGACAGATGAAATACATTAATTTGATTGTGAGCATATGTTTAATTTTACCCTGCCATGCACACTCTCTAATGTTGTCTTTCTGTGATGACATAGTAAATCATACTGTATTAGAAGAATTGCTAACACAAGAAAATAAAAAATTACCAGAATTTGACTTTGGAGATTCTTAAACCAAACTTCTTAAAAAATGCAACTGCCTGAAACTGGATTCCACAAATACATAAAGAAAAAAGGTGTCATCAAAGAAACTAATTTCTACTATAAATCTTAAAAAAAGACCTCAATGCAGTTTAACATTTTTCTTATATGTTACTTTTTATAATTTCTTTGTGAAATGCTTTTTCCCTCCTTTCCCCATTTCTACTGTTTTTAATGTTTATCCTATTAATGTGTGTTTTCTATAAGAAGGACACCTGCCATATTTCTTCCAGTGTTCGTTTCCCTCAGGTTAGGATTCTCCTTTTCACGATGTATTAGATTCACAGAAATTAAGATTTTATGAAATCAAATACGCCGAGAAAATAAGCTCATTATTACTTAAGCTACGTTTCTTGGTTCTTTTATAAGCAGCTAAAAACAAAAAACAAATTTTTTTAAAAAGCACAAAACTCAATAGCCACTCAAAAATATTTGTTGAATAAAGATAAATATTTGGGGGGCTCCCCTGGTGGTTCAGTGGTAAAGAATCTGCCTGCCAAGGCAGGAGACACAAATCCCATCCCTGATCCAGGAAGATCCTGCATGCAACTAAGCCCATGCACCACAACTGCTGAGCCTGTGCTCCGGAGTCCAGGAGCTGCGACTACTGAGTCCACACGCCACCACCACGGAGCCTGTGTGCCCTCGAGCGCATGCTCCACAACAAGAGAAGCCACCACAGCAAGAAGCTCGTGCGCTGAACCAGGGAGAAGTCCCCGCTCGCCATACCTGGAGACAAGTCTGCACAGCAACAAAGACCCAGCACAACAGAAAATAAACAAATGTTTTTTAAAAAAGAAAGAAAAACATTTTTAGGGTCTTAAAACAAATACAAAATATCAAAGGTGTCTAAACTAATATGTATTCTTTCATTTTACAGGAATACTATACAGGACTGAAAAACTGAGCTAGAGTCTCACACCACAATTAAGAATGAGTATCACAAACCTGTTGAGCAAAACAGAAAGACATTCATTTCCTAATGAAATATGTGAAATTTTAAAACGACAAAATTAACTATCAGTGAAGAATACACAGATGATGAAACTAAGAAGAACAGCAAGGAAAATGTTAGGACAAAAGATAGCAGTTAACTCTGAAGGAAGAGAAAGGACTGATAAAGGCACCTGGTTGGCCTCTGGGGTGCTTGGCAATGCTCTACTTCATGACACAGGAACAGCTATTCTTTAAACTACACATATATTTTATGTACTTTTCTGTATGTATATATCATTATATTAAAAAGTCTAATAAAATTACACTAATATGACAATCTTCTCTTCAAACTGAATTTTTCATATTATCATAAAGAAGGTCACTGCTGCAAAAATATTCATAGTTTTCACAATTTTACCAAGGACTTCTTTAGTCCCTTAATTATCAAATCACACTCTTTCAACTTCTCCATATACATTATGAATCTTGTGGATTTTCTCTTCAATTATTTATTACCTGACTCCTCCAGATCCTTCAGTACTTAATTACTTTTGATTCTAGTAATTCTCTAATATTTTTATAGATTCTCTATATTGCTGTAAGATTTGCATAATTACTTTGCACTGTATTTCTATTGCATCAGTTCAGTTCAGTTCAGTCGCTCAGTCGTGTCTGACTCTTTGCGACCCCATGAATCGCAGCACGCCAGGCCTCCTTGTCCATCACCAACTCCCGGAGTTCACTCAAACTCACGTCCATCGAGTTGGTGATGCAATCCAGCCATCTCATCTTCTGTTGTCCCCTTCTCCTCCTGCCCCCAATCCCTCCCAGCATCAGGGTCTTTTCCAATGAGTCAACTCTTCTCATAAGGTGGACAAAGTACTGGAGTTTCAGCTTCAGCATCATTCCCTCCAAAGAAATCCCAGGGCTGATCTCCTTCAGAATGGACTGGTTGGATCTCCTTGCAGTCCAAGGGACGCTCAAGAGTCTTCTCCAACACCACAGTTCAAAAGCATCAATTCTTCAGCACTCAGCGTTTACAGTCCAACTCTCACATCCATACATGACCACTGGAAAAACCACAGCCTTGAGTAGACAGACCTTTGTTGGCAAGGTAATATCTCTGCTTTTCAATATACTATCTAGGTTGGTCATAACTTTCCTTCCAAGGAGTAAGCATCTTTTAATTTCATGGCTGCAATCACCACCATCTGCAGTGATTTTGGAGCCAAAAAAAAAAAAAAAGTCTAACACTGTTTCCACTGTTTCCCCATCTATTTCCCATGAAGTGATGGGACCAGATACCATGATCTGAGTTTTCTGAATGTTGAGCTTTAAGCCAACTTTTTCACTCTCCTCTTTCTATTGTATAATCACATACGTATCTAAAACCAGACCTACAAGGATTCTTAGGGGATAATGATAAATACCATTTACTCTGTAGAGTCACCAGAATAACATTAACAGCAGGCAGAATCGAGAGGGCAGGAAGGAGAGTATGTAAAAATTCATATTATTTCAACTTATTTAGTACCATTAACTCAATTATCTAAATTCTCTCTGGTGGTAGGTAATGGATAACCACCTCTCCTGTAACTTCACGTTAAAATGTAATAATAGGTCTAAATTGCAACGTAATACCATGGAGTAAGCAACTCATGTTTCAGGCAGTCTCCATAGGAATTCTTACTGGAGAATCTCATACTGGCCAGTATTACATAGGTTTATTTGCAAAGATCAGCATGATAGCTACATAGTATAACAAGGTCCCAGTTCACTTATGTCTTTCATTAAAAAAAAAAAAAAAAAGCACCTCTTTTTTTTGCATGAAAAAAAAAAGAAGTGTATTTGTCTTTCCTAGATACCAGTATAGACTGGGATCTGGCAAGGACCAGAGGCAATAGTTAAGAACTGCTTCAACTGGCAATTATACTATGGTTATTTAATTATTTCTTATATTTTCCTCTCTTTTCTAATTGCCCTCAATGACCATATATTAGATCCACTGGGAGAGGGGGAATGATAAAATATGATTTAAAATCACAACAAAAAGTAAACAGTAAATACAAAACTGCCCAATAGCAACAGAATCCAGAGTAATAAGAATAGTTAACATTTACTGTGAAGAATGCTGAGCGCCGAAGAATTGATGCTTTTGAACTGTGGTGTTGGAGAAGACTCTTGAAAGTCCCTTGGACTGCAAGGAGATCCAACCAGCCCATTCTGAAGGAGATCAGCCCTGGGATTTCTTTGGAAGGAAATGAGGCTAAAGCTGAAACTCCAGTACTTTGGCCACCTCATGTGAAGACTTGACTCATTGGAAAAGACTCTGATGCTGGGAGGGATTGGGGGTGGGAGGAGAAGGGGATGACAGAGGATGAGATGGCTGGATGGCATCACTGACTCGATGGACGTGAGTCTAGGTGAACTCTGGGAGTTGGTGTTGGACAGGGAGGCCTGGTGTGCTGCGATTCAGGGGGTCGCAAAGAGTCGGACACGACTGAGCAACTGAACTGAACTGAAAGTGTTTTACAGGCACATTATACATATTAAATTATTTAATCCTCACAATAACCACTAGCTGACAGATGAGAAAATAAAGCATAGAGAGGATAAATAACATATAAGGACACATTTCTAGTAAGGAGAGGAGCCAGAACTCAAGGCCCTCGTAGTCCATCTCCAGAGTCTGCGTTCTTAACTCACTCAGCTTTCTCCTCAGGCAGTACAATCTTCTACAACTGTCATTTTCCCCATGATGCTGTTTCATTCATGTTATCCCAAGTGGAATACTTCATTCACTTTCATTTCCATATAACACATCTTTGTATGAATATACCACAATTTATATATCTTTCCTCCAAGTGGACACTTAAATTGCTTCCAATTGTTAGCTATTATCAACAATGAAGCAGCATGACTACTCTTAGTACAGGTCACCTGATACATACGTACAGCAGTCTGTTTAAGATATAAAACTGCTGAATCCTAGGGTCTATGAATGTTAAACCTTACAGAATAATGGCAAATTATTTTCAAAGTCATTATATCAATTTACAATTCACCCAGCAATGAACATGAATTCCTGTAGATTCATACTATATCTCTGTTACTTCTTAGGCTTTTTGATGTGTACATTATTACTTACGGGGGTTCCCTGGTGGCACAAAAGGTAAAAAAAATTTCTTTTTTAAAAAAAATCTTTTGGCTGCAATGTGGGAAACCCAGGTTCAATCCCTGGTTCAGGAAGATCCCCTGGAGAAGGGAATGACAACCCATTCCAGTATTCTTGTCTAGAGAATCCCATGGACAGAGGAGCCTGGCAGGCTACAGTCCACGGGGTTGCAAAGAGTTGGACATGACTTATCGACTGAACTATAACAATCCTTTCAGAAGATCTTCAATATCACTTCCATTATAACATCAAAGTTCCCTTTATATGAGGGTTTGTTTCTAGCATTTCCACTCTATTTTCTTTAGTGAATTCCTCAATGTATTTACTACAAGCTGTTTATAAAAATTTTTATCACTAGCATAGCAAATGGTCCTCACCATTTGCTATGTAATTCAGGAACATATTAACTATCCTTGGCCCTTTTTTCCATCCATACACATATTAGAGTCAGTTAGTTTAAATACCACACGTAAATAGCATTGGGTTTTAAAATTATGCTGAATCAGTAAACCAATTTGAGACGAAATGTTAGTTTTATAATATTGAGTCTTTGTATCCTTGAAAATGGGAGTTATCTTTTATTTGGGTCTTATATTTACACCTTATATTAAACTGTACACTTTTCTCAACACAGGGATTTCTGAAGTAGTTATTCACATCATCTGAGAATTTTGCAGTTTTATTTCTTCCTTTTTAATCTGTATGTCATGTATCTTTCTTCTTACTGTTTTACAATAGCTAGGACTTCAAGAATGATGTTGAATATGGTGAACAGTGAAAGTGAACATCCTTGCCTTGTACCTGGTCTTGGTAGGAAAGCATTCTCACTCATTTGCTATCAAGTATGATGTTAACTGTAGGTTTTTCATAGATGCCATTTATCAGGTTGAAGAAGTCAATCCTCATGCCTAGTTTGTTCAGTTTTTTTTTTAATACCATGAATGGATATTAAATTTTATCAAATGCTTTTTATGTATTTATTGAGATCATCATATGCCTTTTCTTCTTAAGCCTATTGATATAGTAAATTATATTAATTGATTCTGAATGCTAAAACAGCCTTGCATTTCTATGATAAACACCACTCAGTCATGATGTAGTATCCTTTTTATATACTGCTAAATTCAATTCATTAATATTTTATTAAGAATTTTTTATGTCTATATTCATGAGGGATATTAGTCTGTAGTCACTTTGTCTTTTCCTGGGCTTAGTATCAGATTAACACTGCTATCACAACAAAATGAGTTCAGAAGCGTTCCATCCTCTTTGGGATTCTGGAAGGATTTACATACAATTGATATTATTTCTTGCATGTTTGGCAGAATTCACCAGTAAAACCATCTGGGCCTGTAGTTTTCTTTGTAGGAACATTTTAAATTATGGATTCAGTTTTGTTTTGTTTTCCATAAATATCACAGTATTCAGGTTATCTATTTCTTCTTGAGTAAACTCAGGTAGTTTATATCTTTAAAGGGATTTGCTCATTTAATTTAAATTGTTGTTTATGGAAATAAAACTTCTCAGTATATTCCCCATTCTCCTTTTAATATCCACAGGATTTACGACAAATTCTCCTCTTTCATTCCTGATACTATAATTTGTATCTCCTCTCTTTTTTTATGGTCAGTTTGGCTAGAGGTTTATCCAGTTTTATCAATCTTTTCAGAGGATCAGCTTTTGATTTCATTAATTTCTCTACTGTCTTTTATTTCTGGTTTTAGCTTTACATTTTCTTCTTCTGTTTGCTTTAGATTTAATTTGCCCTTCATTTTCTATTTTCTTGAGATGAACGCTTGGGTTACGGACTATAGGGATTTTTCTTTTTTTCAAATGTAAGCATTCAGTAACACTAAACATTTCTCTCTAAATAACTACTTTAGCTGCATCCCACAAATTTTTATATGCAGTGCTTTCATTTTTATTCAGTTCAAAATGTTTAATTTTCTATTGATTCTTAGGTTATTTAGAAGTGAGTTGTTTAATTTCCAAATAACTAAAGATATTACAAGTATCTTTATGTGATTGGTTCCTAATTTAATTCCATTACTGTCAGAGAATATATTCAATTCTTTTCAATTTGTTTTTATTGGTCAGAATACGGCCTTGTTTCATATACACCTGAAAGCAACATGTATTCTGCTGTTGTCAGAGTAAATGTACTGTAAATGTCAGTTAGATCTAGCTGGTTGATGTTGCTCACGTCTCTACATCCTTAACTAATTATTTTCTACTTACCCTATCAGTAATGAGAGGAGCGTTGAAGTCTCAACTGCAATGGTAGATCTGTCTATCACTCTTCTCTGTTCTATCAGTTTCTTTCTGTTGGTGGCTTTATATATGTTTAGGACTGTGATGGCTTTTTATTGAATTGACCCTTTGATCATTACTGTAATAGCCTTCTTTATCCCTGCTAAGTTCCTTGTTTCTGGTATTAACAAAACTACTTCAACTTTCTTTTGATTAGGGTTTATAGAACTTATCTTTTCTCATCCTTTTACTTTTATCCTATCTGAATCTTCATATTTAAAGTGGGTTTCTTATAGACAGGATATGGGTGGGTCTTGCTTTTCTACCCATTCTGACTATCTCTATAATTTAATTGGTGTATTTAGACCAGGTGCTGGCAAACATTCTCTGTTAAGGGCCAGACAGTAAATATTTCAGGCTTTGCAGGTCATATGTTCTTTACAGCAGCTACTCAACTCTGCCGTTGTAGTGAAAAAGCAGGCACAGACAAGATGTAAACAGATGAGTGTGGCTCTGTTCCAATAAAACTATTTATGGACACTAAAATTTGATTTTCATATAATTTTCAGGTGTCAGAAAATATTATCCTTCTTTTGATTTTCTTCCAACCATTTAAAGATGTAAAAACCATTCTCAGGTAGTTGGCCATACAAAAAGCGGCATAAGCTGCAGTTTCCTGACCCTTGCTCTACACCACTGCTCAAATCATTCTTCTGCTTAAAATCCCTGAGGGGCTTTCTACAGCTCTTAGGAGAAAATCCAAACTCCTTAAAATATAGTCTCCGTTTCTCAACTCTTCCTGCCTTACACCCTAAGCTACAGCTACAACAAAATGTGAAAGAAAGGAAAGTGAAGTCGCTCAGTCATGTCTGACTCTTTGTGACCCCACGGACTGTAGCCTATCAGGTTCCTCCGTCCATGGGATTTTCCAGGCAAGAGTGCTGGAGTGGGTTGCCATTTCCTTCTCCAGGGGATCTTCCCGACCCAGGAATCGAACCAGGTCTCCCACATTGCAGGCAGACGCTTTTACCGTCTGAGCCACCAGGGAAGCTAAATTTCCCTTAATATCTCAGGCTATATCCTAGCTTCTGAGGCTTTATTCATTCTTTTACTTGTTCCTGAACTGTCTGGTGTTTCTTGTCCTTCTCCGTATGGCACACTCCTGCATATCCCTTAAGAGTCTGCTTCTGCACCTGTACATCAAGTCCTCCTGTACACCAAGTACACTATGCTAGGACAGCACTATCACACCAACTGCACTACCACTGTACTTAGAATGTTAAAGGCACTCATTAATGAATGAATGACCGAATGAATACTTTAAAATATTGTAAGAGGAAACTGAATTGCTCACAATAGTAAGAACAAAGTCCAATTCAAACAGGTAGTTATGTTTTCATGATCATCAAAACATATTTTAACCAAACTGATTATAGAAGAAAATTCTTAAATTCTCACAAAAACTTAAAGCATTTTCTTAATTATAAAATATCTCTTAGACTTCAGTATTAAACTGTAATGTAACAAACTCTCAGAAGATGGTGCTAGCCTGATACATCAATAAGCCAATAAATAATAAGACAATGGATTTTAAAAAATGCTTCCTCTTAAAAAAAAAAGGAACTATTTAAGAAAAATCACAAATACAGATAATTCCTAACAAAAAACGTTTCAAAACAGGAAAACATCATTTCTGAACCTAAGACTAAACATAAAAAAACTTCATCAATTTTCACCACTTCTTATTAAAATATAGAATAGCTGTCAGTAATCTTCAGAGGTTAAAAAAAAAGATCTGAAGGAAAGAGTGAGCTTGGGTGCAAGCCCAGAAAACATTCATCTCCACTGATTAAGAATTCAGTTCACAGTTTCTATATATTAGCATATCCAATTATAACTCTCTATATAAATGGCAGGGGTAGGGAAGAAGTAGGAATAAAGAAGAAACTAAAACTATACAACCATTTTTGGTATTCAGTTTTAAGCCAATGTCTTATATTATACAAGTGATAAATTTTAAATAATTCAGTATGCTAATACTTGAATATGAGATATAAATACATGGAAATAAGTGTTTTTTAAAAACCATATCAAGGATAATCTTATACTTTACAAAATTATTTCACCAATGTTTAATAATATATTTCTAAAAATAATAATAATATTTTTTAATGTCTCCATTTGGCATAATTTTTTCAACAATTATTTATTTCATAGTCCTTTATATATGTCTCAGAAAAAAATAAAGCATTATAATAAAATCTCATTTGGGGCCGAAGTGGCATCAATTAACCTGAATGGTTAAATAATTCTGTCTCCCTGGTGGCTCAGACGGTAAAGTGTCTGTCTGCAATGCAGGAGACCGGGGTTTGATCCCTGGGTTGGGAAGATCCCCGGAGAAGGAAACAGCAGTCCACTCCAGTACTCTTGGCTGGAAAATCCCATGGACAGAGGAGCCTGGTGGGCTACAGTCCATGGGGTCACAAAGAGTCGGACACAACTGAGCGACTTCACTTCACTTCACTTCACTGCCAACAAAAAACGTCAACCTCAGAAATAAAAAATATACTGATAATAAACAAACATGTTGAAAACAAATGATACACAAATCGACTCCAATGGAGAATCATGTCAGTGAAATAGGTGATCAAACTTTAAAGTTGCCAAGAAGAAAAGTGTAAGACCTTACTTCATAATTGATCACATAATATTACATGTCTAGAGCATAATATGAAAATAGGTCTCAAGGTTGGGTGTCAAACACCTCTCACTGCGCCTCTGCCATAGTGCTGATTTAAACTGACACTGCTGTCTCACTCTAGGCCATTTATATCCAAAAACTTCTTCCAGCTCACTGTTTTAAGTGGGTCTTTACGGTAAAAAGATTTCAGCTGTTTTTAAAAGACTGTTAACAACAGTTTGCTGCTGCTGCAGCTAAGTCACTTCAGTCGTGTCTGACTCTGTGTGACCCCATAGACGGCAACCCACCAGGCTCCCCCATCCCTGGGGTTCTCCAGGCAAGAACACTGGAGTGGGTTGCCATTTCCTTCTCCAATGCATGAAAGTGAAAAGTGAAAGTGAAGTCACTTAGTTGTGTCCGACTCTTAGCGACCCCATGGACTGCAGCCCAACAGGCTCCTCCATCCATGGGATTTTCCAGGCAAGAGTACTGGAGTGGGGTGCCACCGCCTTCTCCAGTTCAGTTTAGTCGCTCAGTCATGTCCAACTCTGCGACCCCATGAATCGCAGCACGCCAGGCCTCCGTGTCCATCACTAACTCCCAGAGTTCACTCAAACTCATGTCCTTCGAGTTGGTGATGCAATCCAGCCATCTCATCTTCTGTCGCCCCCTTCTCCTCCTGCCCCCAATCCCTCCCAGCATCAGGGTCTTTTCCAGTGAGTCAACTCTTCACATGAGGTGGCCAAAGTACTGGAGTTTCAGCTTCAGCATCAGTCCTTCCAATGAACACCCAGGACTGATCTCCTTTAGAAAGGATGGACTGGTTGGATCTCCTTGCAGTCCAAGGGACTCTCAAGAGTCTTCTCCAACACCACAGTTCAAAAGCATCAATTCTTCGGCACTCAGCTTTCTTCACAGTCCAACCCTCACATCCATACATGACCACAGGAAAAACATAGCCTTGACTAGATGGACCTTTGTTGGCAAAGTAATATCTCTGCTTTTCAATATACTATCTAGGTTGGTCATAACTTTCCTTCCAAGGAGTAAGCGTCTTTTAATTTCATGGCTTCTCCGATTACAACTGTTTAAATGTTTTTAAAACTAATACTTAAGCACAATAAGGATTTTTAAATCCAAACTATTAAAGGTTTGAAATGCCACTGATAAGAAGTATTATAAATGAGAATACACAGTAGCATTGGAAACAAAAAATAAAGGAAAGGTGCCAAGAATAGAAGAGAAACAGAAAAATTTCTGGGATAAAATAAACTGGTAGAAATAACTCTCCAAATATGGGATCTAATGTTATAAATTTGTGAACCCTAGAATATCCAAGGTGTATTAATTAGGGTTCAATCAATGAGGCAGAACAGTATAGATGATAAGAAGAAAGATTTATTACAGTGGTCAGACTGCAACACTGTGGGAGCTGCTGAGCAACAGGTACAGGCTGTTGCCCCTGCATCTGGTCTTGAGCCTGAAATCATGCTGTAGTTCAGCCAGACCAGCAGTCAGGAAGGGAACTGGATAAAGAGCAAGGACAAACTGGAACCTGTCAGGATAAGCTGGAACTGATAAGGAGAAATGAAGTCTGCAAGAACTAACTGGAACCTGTGAGGATGACAGTAATGACAAACTGAACTCGCATCTCTCTCACCAACCCAAGCCTGACGCCAAGGGTGACCAAAAGGAGAAACACACAGCTTCTCTAGGGAGCTGCACATGCAGGGCAAATACTCAGAGATGCTGAAGGGGGAAATCTGACAGGTGCTGAAGGACTGCAGGTCCACCTGCCATCCCACACCTACAAGGTGAGCTAGCAAATGAGCGCTACAGTGTGAGAGCTGCCACAGCACCTGGAACACAGCACTGACCCTCAGAGAGCCAGAAAGATGCCTGCCACTTCACTTCTCTCTTTCAGCTTTTCCACAAAATGTCTTTTGTAACCAGTGCTAAATGACCAGTACAGGAAAGGAAATTCTGGAAATATATTTCCAGTTTAGCCAAGCTGACCTAGTACAATGCCACCAGAGAAATAGCAGTAAACCCACTTCTCCTTAAACTGCCATAAGGTATAAAGAGAGAAAGGAAAAACAGTTGTAAAGAGTGGTAAACTCCCCTAAGTCAGTCCAAAATAATTCCTTTCTAACATCTACAATGGACAGGGGTCTCCAATATTACCTGTCTATACACACATGTTAGAAGCCTGATTGTCAATATACTACCAATACTCTAAAGTCAGGGTACAAACCCTGAACGCTGTCCTCACCTTCAAGGTAAGAACTACTAAGAAAATCCAAAAATGACCTTCATCATAAATTTTAAAACCTAGATCAGCTACTGTGTGTGTGCTTAGTTGCTCAGTCAGTCATGTCCGATTCTTTGCAACCCCAAGGACTGTAGCCCGCCAGGCTCCTCTGTCCATGGGATTCTCCAGGCAAGAATACTGGAGTGGGCTGCCATTTCCTCCTCCAGGGGAACTTCTCAACTCTAAGATTGAACCCAGGTCTCCCGCACTGCAGGCAGATTCTTTACCGTCTGAGCCACCAGGGAAGCCCAGATCAGGTACTGCTGCTGCTAAGTCGCTTCAGTCGTATCCGACTCTGTGCGACCCCACAGACGGCAGCCCACCAGGCTCCGCCATCCCTGGGATTCTCCAGGCAAGAACACTGGAATGGGTTGCCATTTCCTTCTCCAATGCATGAAAGTGAGAAGTGAAAGTGAAGTTGCTCAGTCATGTCTGACTCTTAGCGACCCCATGGACTGCAGCCTACCAAGCTCCTCCATCCATGGATTTTCCAGGCAAGAGGACTGGAGTGGGGTGCCATTGCCTTCTCCAAGATCAGGTACTAATACTACTCAATTTTACATTCATATTTAAATAGGAACAAGCAAGAGTCTACAGATCTTAAGAAATCAAGAACATGAATGGGAGGACATAGAGCTGTTAACCCTCAAGAAAACAGCCAATATTGAAAACGAAGGACAATGAAAACAAATGTGAGCATCCCATTCTTGTCATCACCAATCTCTTCCCACTCTGGCAGTGGAGGGTACAGCAGCGGCAACAGCTGCTGCTGATTCCAATACTTCAGCTTTGTGCTCGTAGCAATGGCTACAGCAGGATGTGGAGGGCAGGGAGGAAAGCTGGGGCTCGTCTGAGATGATAATGTTCAGTATTTTTATAAGGATAAAGGTTATGCAGGGGTGTGACCTGACAAAGTCAACACATGCTACACTTAAGACTTTTTTCATTTCACTGTAAGAAAATTTTACCACACTCCCCGCAAGCTTGACCTCTAAGTAATGATATGTATAATGAAAGTGTTTAGATATAAAAGGTACTATCTACAACTAATTTTGAATGCTTCAAAATACAGATGAACTGCTAGACTGATAGAGGGATGGACAGATGCACAGATATGTGATCAAGCAAACAAAACAGAATATTCATTGCAAACCCCAGATCGGGGTCAATAAACCACATATGGCCTGTGGGTTAAAACTGGTCTGCCACCTGTTCTTAGGACCCATGAGCTAAGAACAGTTTTCATATCTTGAAAAAAGTTGAAAATAAACAAAAAGAATAATTTCTGACTTAAGAAATACAAAATTCAAATTTTAGTGTCTATAAATAAAGCACAATCACATCCATTCATTTGTAAATTCTTCATGGCTAGACAAGCACCACAATGGGACAGTTCAATAGTTTGTGACAGATGCTGTATGTCTTGCCAAGCTTAAAATATTTACTATCTGGCTCTTTTCAGAAAAAGTCTGCCAAACTTTTCCTCTCGACAGTGAGTATATAGGTGTTTACTGTAAAGTTCAACTTCCCTCTATGTTAAAAATTTTTATAAGAATGTTAAAAAGCAAAGACATAATCATAAACTGATTCAACAGAGGCCCTTTGGGAGGAGAAGGGTCAATCAGTTCTGAGTGTGGCAATCAGCTTTTCTAAATCCTACCTGCAAGAAGTCACGTGCTTGGAATTGCAAAAAGGTAAGAAAACTACCACCAAGACTGTAGCCTTGAAGACATGCTCTGTCCATTAAAAACTGGCCTAGTAACATTCTAGGCACCAGCCAGTGAAAATGTCAAGGAAGCTTGATATCATTTAAAGTCTTAGGTCAAAGAAAGAAAAGTTTTTTTTTTAAAAATCCATGAGAAATCAAAACATCAAGCCTTCCCCTATTCTCACTCAAAGCTGAAGACTGGTATCAGTTTCCAAGGACTGCTGGAACCAAACCACCACAAAATAGGTGGCTTAAGATAATAGAAATGTATTCTCCTGGAGTTCGGAGGCAAGAAGTCATAAATCAAAGTATTGGCAGGACCAAGCTCCCTCTGAAGGCTCTTGGGAAGAATCCTTTCTTGCCCCTCCTTAGCCTCTTATGGTTACTAGCATACCTTGGCAAAGCTTGTAGCTCCCTGACTCCAATCTCTGACTCTATCTTTACATGACTTTCCTCCCTAAGTGTCTCTGTCTCTGTCCGAATTTCTCTGTCCTTGTAAGGATACCAGTCATTGGATTTACAAATAATCCTAATCAAGTACAACTCATCTTAACTTGCTTACATCTGTAAAGACCATATTTTCAAATAAGGTCATACTCACAGATTCTGGAGGTCAAGATTTCAATGTATTTTGTTAGGGGAAAAGAATTTAAACCACCAGGACTGTGCTTCCCATTTCACTGAGAAACTAGTCAAGAGACATTCTACATGTCGCCAGATCTACACATCAAATACAGTATAGGCAGATGTCTATATTCCTGTTGTTGGGTTGCTCAGTCATGCCCACCTCTTTCTGACCCCATGAACTGCAGCATGCCAGACTTTCTTGTCCTTCACTACTTCTTGGAGTTTGCTCAAACTCATGACCATTGAGTCAGTGATGCCATCCAAGCATCTCATCCTCCTTCACCTTCTTTTGCCCTCAATCTTTCTCAGCATCAGGGTCTTTTCTACTGAGTAAGCTCTTTGCATCACACGGCCAAAGTATTGGAGCTTTAGCATCAGTCCTTCCAAAGAATATTCAAGACTGATTCCCTTTAGGATTGACTGGTTTGACCTCCTTGCTGACCAAGGGACTCTCAAGCGTCTAGTACAGCAACACAATTCAAAAGCATCAGCTCTTCAGTGCTCAGCCTTCTTTATGGTTCAACTCTCACAACCATACATGACTACTGGAAAAAAACAGCTTTGACTATAAGGACTTTTGTCAGCAGAGTGATGTCTCTGCTTTTTAAAATGCTCTCTAGGTTTGTCATAGCTTTTTTTGCAAAGAGCAAGTGTCTTTCATTTCATAGCTGCAATCACCATACACAGTGATTTTGGAGGCCAAGAAAATAAAATCTGTCACAGATTCCACTTTTCCCCTCTATTTGCCATGAAGTGATGGGACCAGATGTCATGATCTCAGTTCCTTTCAATGTTGAGTTTTAGGCTAGCTTTTTCACTCTCCTTATTTACCCTCATCAAGAGGCTCTTTAGTTCCTCTTCCCTTTCTGCCATTAGAGTGATATCATCCACACATCTGAGATTGTTGCTATTTCTCCTGGCAATCTTGATTCCAGCTTGTGAGTCATCCATCTTGGCATTTCACATGATGTATTCTACATAAAAGTGAAATAAGCAGGGTAACAATATATATCCTTGATGTACTCCTTTCCCAATCTAGAACCAGTCTGTTGTTCCCAAGTCCAGTTCTAATTGCTCCTTCTTATCCTACCTACAGGTTTCTCAGGAGACAGGTAAGGTTGTCTTAGTATGCCCATCTCTGTAAGAATTTTCCACAGTTTGTTATGATCCACACAGTCAAAGGCACTGACCCCAAAGTAGTTAATGAAACAGATGTTTTTTGGGAATTTGCTTTTTCTATGATCCACTGGATGTTGGCAATTTGATCTCTGGTTCCTCTGCCTTTACTAAATCCAGTTCATTTTCCACTGTCATATCTTTTTGTCTTTTCATACTGTGTATGTGGTTCTCCAAGTAAGTGCTGCACTCAATATGCCAGCAAATTTTGAAAACTCAGCAGTGGCCACAGGAGTGGAAAAGGTCAGTTTTCACTCCAATCCCAAAGAAAGGCAATGCCAAAGAACGTTTAAACTACTGCACAACTGTACTCATCTCACACAGTAGCAAAATAACACTCAAAATTCTATATTGAGGCTTCAACAGAATGTGAACCAAGAACCTCCAGATGTTCAAGCTGGATTTAGAAAAGGCAGAGGAACCAGAGATCAAATTGCCAACATCCGCAGGAGCATAGAAAAGCAAGAGAATTCCAGAAAAACATCTACTTCTGTTTCATTGACTACACTAAAGCCTTTGACTGTGTGGATCACAATAAACTGTGGAAAATTCTTAAAGAGATGGGAATCCCAGACCACCTTACCTGCCTCCTGATAAATCTGTATGCCAATCGAGAAGCAACAGTTAGAATCAGACATGGAACAGAGGACTGGTCCCAAATTGGGAAAGGAGTACAAGGATATATATTGTCACCCTGCTTGTTTAACTTATATGCAGAGTAGATCATGCAAAATGCCAGACTGGATGACTCAAAGCTGGAATCAAGATTGCAGGGAGAAATATCAACAATCTCAGATATACAGAGGACACCACCCTTATGGCAGAAAGTGAAGAGGAACTAAAAAGCCTCTTGATGAAAGTGAAAGAGGAGAGTGAAAAAGCTGGCTTAAAACTCAACATTAAGATCACGGCATCCAGTCCCATCACTTCATGGCAAATAGATGGGGAGACAGTGGAAACAATGACAAACTTTATTTTCTTGGGCTCCAAAATCACTGCAGATGGTGACTGCAGCCATAAAATTAAAAGAAGCTTGCTCCTTGGAAGAAAAACAATGATCAACCTAGACAGCATATTAAAAAGGAGAGACCTTAAATTGTCAACAGAGGTCCATGTAGTCCAAGCAATGGTTTTGCCAGTGGTCATGTATGGATGTGAGAGTTGGACCATAAAGAAAGCTGAGCACCAAAGAACTGATACTTTTGAATTGTGGTGCTGGAGAAGACTTTAGAGACCCTTGGACTGCAAGGAGATTCAATCAGTCCTAAAGGAAATCAGTCCTGAATATTCACTGGAAGGACTGATGCTGAAGCTGAAGCACCAATACTTTGGCCACCTGACTCGAAGAGCTGACTCCTTAGAAAAGACCCTGATGCTGGGAAAGATTGAAAGCAGGAGGAAAATGGGACAACAGAAGATGAGATGGTTGGAGGGCATCACTGACTCGATGGACATGAGTTTGAGGAAGCTCTGGGAGTTGTTGATGGACAGGGAGGCCTGGCGTGCTGCAGTCCATGGGGTCACAAAGAGTCGGACACAGCTGAGCAACTGAACTGAACTGAATGAACTTGCCATTCCGTTCTCCAGTGGACCATGTTTTGTCAGAACTCTCCAACATGACTGGTCCATCTTGGGTGGCACTGCATGGCAAGGCTCATAGCTTCAATGAGTTACATAAGGCTATGACCCATATGATCATTTTGGTTAGCTTTCTGTGATTGTGGTTTTCGTTCTGCCATTTACATTAATACCCCCCAAATAAAACACCCTGGTATAAATCTAACAAATCATGTATATGATCTATATCTTATAGAGGAATTGTACATGTAGAGAAAAACTACAAAACTCTGATAAAAGCAAAGAAAAACTAAATAAATGATGGTATACTCCATGTTCCTGGATAAGAAGAGTCGCTATTTTTAAGCTGTGAGTTCTATCCAACTTGATCTACAGATTCAATGCAATCCCAATCAAAATTCTAACAAGTTATTTTTGGATACTGACAAACTCATTCTAAAGTTTACATGGAGTGGCATGAGGCCCAGAGGAGCCAAAACTATACTGAAAGAGAAAAACAGAGTACTGACACTACCCAACCGCTATCCTATGAAGCTTCAATAATCAAGACCATGTGGTACTGCAAAAGAAAGACAAATATATCAATGGAACAGAGTTGAGAGACCAAAAATAGACCACATAAATACAGTCAACTGATTTCTGAGAAAGAAGTAAAGGTAATACAGTGAAGGTGATAAGTAGTAAGGTAATAAGTCTTTTCAACTACTGGTGCTAGAAAAACTGGATAGCCATATGCAAAGAAAAAAAGAAAAATCAAGACACAGACCTTACACCCTCCACAGAAATTAACCCCAAAAGGATCATAGAACTATGTGTAAAATTCAAAACTATAAAACTCTAGAAGATAACAGAAAAAAACCTAGATGACCTTGGGTATGGTGATACCTTTTTATATACAACACCAAAGACATAATTCATGAGAGAAAAAGCTAATAAAGCTTTGTTAAAATTAAGAACTACCCTGGGAAAGATGATGTGTAAAAAATGAGAAGACAAGCCAGATCTCACCAAAGAAGACACACAAATGGCAAATGGAATATGAAAAGATGTTCTACATCATACTATCAATCAGGGAAATGGAAAAGAAAACAACAATGAAATGACATAACCTACTGTAATGGAATACTGACAATATCAAATTTAAGTGAGGATGCAGAGTGCAAGGAACTCTCAGACAGTGCTGGTAAAAATGCAAACTGGTGCAGCACTTTTGGAAGATAGAATGACAGTATCTCACACAAGTAAATACATTCTTATTATATGATCCAGCAATTGCACTTCTTGGTCATAAATGACTTGAAAATATGTCCACACAAAACTCTGCACACCGATGTTTCAGTCAGTTCAGTCGCTCAATCGTGTCCGACTCTTTGCAACCCCATGAATTCCAGCATAATAGGCCTCCCTGTCCATCACCAACAACGGAGTTCACTGAGACTCATGTCCATTGAGTCAGTGATGCCATCCAGCCATCTCATCCTCTGTCGTCCCCTTCTCCTCCTGCCCCCAATCCCTCCCAGCATCAAAGTCTTTTCCAATGAGTCAACTCTTCGCATGAGGTGGCCAAAGTACTGGAGTTTCAGCTTCAGCATCATTCCTTCCAAAGAACACCCAGGACTGATCTCCTTTAGAATGGACTGGTTGGATCTCCTTGCAGTCCAAGGGACTCTCAAGAGTCTTCTCCAATACCACAGTTCAAAAGCATCAATTCTTCGGCGCTCAGCCTTCTTCACAGTCCAACTCTCACATCCATACATGACCACTGGAAAAACCATAGCCTTGACTAGATGGACCTTTGTTGGCAAAGTAATGTCTCTGCTTTTGAATATGCTATCTAGGTTGGTCATAACTTTCCTTCCAAGGAGTAAGCGTCTTTTAATTTCATGGCTGCAGTCACAGTCTGCATTTATTTTGGAGCCCCAAAAAATAAAGTCTGACATTGTTTCCACTGTTTCCCCATCTATTTCCCATGAAGTGATGGGACCAGATGCCATGATCTTCGTTTTCTGAATGTTGAGCTTTAAGCCAACTTTTTCATTCTCCACTTTCACTTTCATCAAGAGGCTTTTGAGTTCCTCTTCATTTTCTGCCAGAAGGGTGGTGTCATCTGCATATCTGAGGCTACTGATATTTCTCCCGGCAATCTTGATTCCAGCTTGTATTTCTTCCAGTCCAGCGTTTCTCATGATGTACTCTGCATAGAAGTTAAATAAGGAGGGCGATAATATACAGCCTTGACATACTCCTTTTCCTATTTGGAACCAGTCTGTTGTTCCATGTCCAGTTCTAACTGTTGCTTCCTGCATACAGGTTTCTCAAGAGGCAGGTCAGGTGGTCTGGTATTCCCGTCTCTTTCAGAATTTTCCACAGTTTATTGTGATCCACACAGTCAAAGGCTTTGGCATAGTCAATAAAGCAGAAATAGATATTTTTCTGGAACTCTCTTGCTTTTTCCATGATCCAGCGGATGTTGGCAATTTGATCTCTGGTTCCTCTGCCTTCTCTAAAACCAGCTTGAACATCTGGAAGTTCATGGTCCACGTATTGCTGAAGCCTGGCTTGGAGAATTTTGAGCATTACTTTACTAGCGTGTGAAATGAGTGCAATTGTGCGGTAGTTTGAGCATTCTTTGGCATTACCTTTCTTTCGGATTGGAATGAAAACTCACCTTTTCCAGTCCTGTGGCCACTGCTGAGTTTTCCAAATTTGCTGGCATATTGAGTGCAGCACTTTCACAGCATCATCTTTCAGGATTTGAAATAGCTCAACTGGAATTCCATCACCTCCACTAGCTTTGTTCGTAGTGATGCTTTCTAAGGCCCACTTGACTTCACATTCCAGGATGTCTGGCTCTAGGTCAGTGATCACACCCTCGTGATTATCTGGGTCGTCAAGATCTTTTTTGTACAGTTCTTCTGTGTATTCTTGCCACCTCTTCTTAATATCTTCTGCTTCTGTTAGGCCCATTACCATTTCTGTCCTTAATCGAGCCCGTCTTTGCATGAAATGTCCCCTTGGTATCTCTAATTTTCTTGAAGAGATCTCTAGTCTTTCCCATTCTGTTGTTTTCCTCTATTTCTTTGCATTGATCGCTGAGGAATGTTTGTAAATGTTTGTAAACATTGGTGTAGTTTTATTTATAACTGCCAAAACTTAGAAGAAACCAAGATGTCCTTTAGTAGGTGAATGAATAAATAAACTGCACTAAAAAGAAATGAGCTATTAAGCCACGAAAAAGCCATGAAGGAGCTATAAATACATATACTAAGTGAAAGAAGACAATCTGAAAAAGCTACACACTGATGGTAAAGTCGCTTCAGTCATGTCCGACTCTGTGCGACCCCATAGATGGCAGCCCATCAGGCTCCACGGTCCCTGGGATTCTCCAAGCAAGAACACTGGAGCAGGTTGCCATTTCCTTCTCTGATGCATGAAAGTGAAAAGTGAAAGTGAAGTCGCTCAGTCGTGTCTGACTCTTAGCGACCCCATGGACTGCAGCCTACCAGGCTCCTCCATCCATGGGATTTTCCAGGCAAGAGTACTGGAGTGGGGTGCCATTGCCTTCAGAAGACAATCTGAAAAAGCTACACACTACATGATTCAAACTATTAATATATAATATTATGGGAAAGGACCACATGATTCAAACTACTAATATATAATATTACAGAAAAGGCAAACTATGGAGACAGTAAAAAGACCAGTGCCTGCCAGGAGTCGCAGGGAGGAGACAGACACGTGGGGAGCACAGAGGATTTCTAGGACAGTAAAAATACTCGTTATGCTACCATAATGATGGATATATATGCCATCATATACTTGTTCAAACCTTCAGAATGTGTAACAAGAGTGAATCACAATGTAAACTGTGAACTCTGGATGATTATGATGTACCATTACATGTTCATCAACGGTAACAAAAGAACCACTTCCAGGGGCTTATTAATGAGGCAGGACTATGCACGTGTGGGGGTAAGGAGAATATGAGAAATCTCTGTACCTTCCCCTCAATTCTGTTGTGAAACTTAAGCTACTTCAAAAAAATAAAAGTCCCAATACTTTTTTTTTTTAATTTTTAAATATCAGCAAGCAGGCAGTCGGTTTTGGAATTAAGCTCCCTTGGCTACTACTAAAATTAAGGACTGAACCTCATATAAAACAATGTCAACAAATCTGTTTTCCTCAATACTTTAATCCTTCATGGTAATTTAATGCAGATTTTTCTATCTCAGAAACCTCAACACTAGCAAAGTCAATCTCCAGCATCATGAAAAGCACTCAAGATTCTACTTTATAGTGTTCTGCGTGTATGTGTGTGCACCCATGCCTGTGTGTGTGTATGGAAAAGACCAGGAGGAATTCTGAGAAAAAGCCAAATTTGGTCCATACATATTGTTTTAAGATCTTGATAAATTCAGCATTAGTGGAGAATTAATAGAAACTTTTAACCTCTGACAAAGTTCTTGGCTTTTATAGGTTCTAGCAATTTCAGGAATTCTGTTCAACTGTTCTTTTTTTTAAAAAAAAAAAAAAACACATGCACACGGAGTTCTGTGGCAAGAAAGACAGTAGAGTAGTTATACTATGGAGCGCCATCAGTTCTAAACAACACACAAGTGATTATCCTCGTAGGATTATCACTTTGAGGTACTATTCCCCTTCCATTCCCTTTCAACACTTGCTTGTATTAATACTATAGCAGTGAAATAATGAAGAAAAATAAAAGCTTAAGTTAAACTTAAGATTTGATTTAAAATCTCACATTGACAATTTTAAATTTTATGACTATCATATTACCAATTTATTATCTCTGGGGATTATCTTGAGATAATGTTCAACCTAAACAGTTCAAACAGTGCAGCTGATTGCTTAGTTTCAGTCTAGAGAACCCCTCTTAACATTCCTATATTCATTAAACTTGAAAAAAAGTCAACAGAAAACATTAGCTCAAAAAGAGGTGAAACAGCCAATCTTTTGGAATTAAGCCAAATATATTGTTTTTGTTTTAAAGTCAATTCACTTGAATGTTAGATACAGGAAAACCTCATTTCACTGCATTTCACTTTACTGTGCTTTGAGGTACTGCATTTTCTAAAAAATGAAAGTTGTGGGAAAACTGCTGTTGGGAAGCGTAGTACAAAATAGCCGTATTAGGAGAAAGTCCTTGGGAAAATGGTGAAGGGCCAGAAGTACCCCGGCTTTGTGTACTGCGGACAGAAAAACATCTCCTGCCTTTGGTTATGCTCGGCGCCAAGATTTAATAATAAATACGGATGTTACTTGAGAAAACAGGTAGTGAGATAAGCACATGAGTCACTTAGAGTGCACTGTCCTTGAAATGTTTTTACTGATTATGTGTTAACCCCGTATGTGCTCTGCTGGCCATATACTCTAAGCTTTTTGTTCCTGCTTCTATAAAAAGGCTTGACTGCAGAAATAAACTTATCAGTCCTTGCAAAAGACGGTCCGAGTGTTATTCTTTCAGGTTTGTTGCTTCCAAATCCTGAAGAAAAAATCCCCAACAAGTGCATTGAGCAAGTCTATTGGTACCATTTATCCAACAGTATTTGTTCACTTTGGATTTTGTGTCACATTTTGGCAATTCTCACAATATTTCAAACTTTTTCATTTTTCTTATGTTAGTGAAAAGTGAAAGTCAAAGTTGCTCAGTTGTGTCTGACTCTTTGCGACCCTATGGGCTATACAGTCCATGGAATTCTCCAGGCCAGAATGCTGGAGTGGGTAGCCTTTCCCTTCTTCAGGGGATCTTCCCAACCCAGTTATTGAACTGGGGTCTCCTGCATCGCAGGCAGATTTTTTTACCAACTGAGCTATCAGGGAAGCTCGTTATGATGACCCATAATCAGCAATCTCCGATGTCACTATTGTAATTGTTTTGGAGTATCACTGCTGGTTCAGATGATAAATAATCTGCCTCAGTGCAGGAGACCCGGGTTCAATCCCTGGGTTTGGAAGATCTCCTGGAGAAGAGAACGGCAACCCATCCAGTACTCTTGCCTGTAGAATGCCATGGACAGAAGAGCCTGGCAGGCTACCATCCATGGGGTCGCAAAGAGACAGACACGACTGAACAACAGTATCAGTATCACAAATTGAGCCCATATAAGATTGCAAATTACTCTGGTGAATATACAAATGATAAAAAACCAAAACAGCCTCACTGCTAACATGAACAAAGTTTTTTTTTTTTTTTTTAATTTCATTAAAGTATAATTGATTTACAATACTGTGTTTAATTTCTACTGCACAACAAAGTGACTCAGTTATATAATATATTCTTTTTCATATTGTTTCCCATTATGGTCTATCACAGGATATTAAATATAGTTCTCTGTGCTATACAGTAGAACTTTGTTGTTTATCCATCCTATAAATAATAGTTTGCAAAAGGTCCGTCTAGTCAAGGCTATGGTTTTTCCAGTGGTCATGTATGGATGTGAGAGTTGGACTGTGAAGAAAGCTGAGCGCCGAAGAATTGATGCTTTTGAACTGTGGTGTTGGAGAAGACTCTCGAGAGTCCCTTGGACTGCAAGGAGATCCAACCAGTCCATTCTAAAGGAGATCAGTCCTGGGTGTTCTTTGGAAGGAATGATGCTGAAGCTGAAACTCCAGTACTTTGGCCACCTCATGCAAAGAGTTGACTCATTGGAAAAGACTCTGATGCTGGAAGGGATTGGGGGCAGGAGGAGAAGGGGACAACAGAGGATGAGATGGCTGGATGGCATCACTGACTCGATGGATGTGAGTTTGAGTGAACTCCGGGAGATGGTGATGGACAGGGAGGCCTGGCATGCTGCGATTCATGGGGTCACAAAGAGTCGGACACAATTGAGCAACTGAACTGAAATGAACTGAACCCCAAATTCCCAATTCTTTCCTCCCATGGCAACCATAAGTCTGTTCTCCATATCTGTAAGTCTGTTTTTATTTTGTAGATATGTTCACTTGTGCCACATTTTAGATTCCATATATAAGAGATATCATATATGGTATGTCTTTCTGATTTATTTCAGTTAGCATGATAACCTCTAGGTCCATCCATGTTGTTGCAAATGGCATTATTCCATTCTTTTTAATGGCTGAGTAATATTCTATTGTGTGTGTAGAATATACACATATATACTCACATGCATAGCACATCTTCTTTATCCATTCATCTGTCAATGGACATTTAGCTTGTGTCTATGTCACAGTTCAGTTCAGTCACTCAGTCATGTCTGACTCTTTGTAGCCCCATGGATGCAGCACACCAGGCTTTCCTGTCCATCAACAACTCCTGGAACTTGCTCAAACTCATGTCCATTGAGTTGGTGATGCCATCCAACCATTGCATTCTCTGTCATCCCCTTCTCCTCCTGCCTTCAATCTTTCCCAGTATCAGGGTCTTTTCCAATGACTCAGTTCTCCACATCAGGTAACCAAAGTATTGGAGCTTCAGCTTCAACATCAGTCCTTCCAATGAATATTCAAGGCTGATTTCCTTTAGGATTGACTGGTTTGATCTCCTTGAAGTCCAAGGGTCTTCTTGAAGTCTCAAGAGTCTTCTCCAACACCACAGTTCAAAAGTATCAATTCTTCAGTGCTCAACTTTCTTTATGGTCCAACTCTCACATCCATACATGACTACTGGAAAAACCACAGTTTGGACTATATGGACCTCTGTCGGCAAAGTAAGGTCTCTGCGTTTTAATATGCTGTCTAGGTTGATCATTGTTTTTCTTCCAAGGAGCAAGCTTCTTTTAGTTTTATGGCTGCAGTCACCATCTGCAGTGATTTTGGAGCCCAAGAAAATAAAGTCTGTCACTGTTTCCCCATCTGTTTGCCATGAAGTGATGGGACTAAATGCCATGATCTTAGTTTTTGAATATTGAGTTTTAAGCCAGCTTTTTCACTCTCCTCTTTCACTTTCATCAAGAGGCTCTTTAGTTCCTCTTCACTTTCTGCCATAAGGGTGGTGTCATCTGCATATCTGAGGTTATTGATATTTCTCCAGGCAATCTTGATTCTAGTTTGTGCTTTATCTAGTCTGGCATTTTGCATGATCTACTCTGCATATAAGTTAAAACAAGCAGGGTGACAATATACAGTTTTGTCATACTCCTTTCCCAATTTGGAACCAGTCCTTTGTTCCATGTCTGGTTCTAATTGTTGCTTAGATTAGATTAAATTATATAACAACAATGTATCCTGCTTGAGGATAGTTTCTCCTTCCTGAAAACCTTCTGGCTAATCCTGTTATCTTAAAATGTAAATTCTTGGAGTGGGTCTAGTAAGATCTTTACAACCTTGAGACAGTCATTTGATTTACTGTAATAACTAATTTAAAAAGTATATAACTCCCTTACTTAGACTAGACAGTGGGGCATTCTCCATCCCCCTCTCTGATGTCTATGTCAGAAGCTTTCTCTGGCCCTTTTCATACTTTAGTAAAACTCTGCTACACAAAAGCTCTTGAGTGATCTAGCCTAGTCCCTGATCCCAAAGCTAAATCTTCTTCTTCAAAGATCATGAATCTGACACCATTCACTGTAAGCTATCAGTATGCCCATTTCTGGAAGAATCTTCCAGTGTGTTGTGATCCACACAGTCAAAGGCTTTGGTGTAGTCAATAAAACAGATGCTTTTCTGGAATTCTCTTGCTTTTTCTATGATCCAGTGGATGTTGGCAATTTGATCTCTGGTTCCTCTGCCTTTTCTAAAACCAGCTTGAACATCTGGAAGTTCTCGGTTCATGTACTCTAGAAGCCTAGCTTGGGGATTTTTGAACATTACTTTGCTAGTGTGTGAGACGAGTACAGTTATGTGATAGTTTGAACATTATTTGGCATTGCCTCTCATTGGAATGAAAACTGGTCTTTCCAGTTCTGTGGCCACTGCTGAGTTTTCCATATCTGCTAGCATATTGAGTGCAGCACTTTCACAGCATCATTTTTTAGGATTTGATATAGCTCAGTTGGAATTCCATCAACTCACCTCACTTTGTTCATAGTGATGCTTCCTAAGGCCCACTTGACTTCGCACTCCAGGATGTCTAGCTCTAGGTGAGTGATCACACCATCGTGGTAATCTGGGTCATGAAGATCTTTTTTGTATAGGTCTTCTGTGTATTCTTGCCACCTCTTCTTACTATCTTTTGCTTCTGTTAGGTCCATGCCGTTTCTGCCCTTTATTGTGTCCATCTTTGCATGAAATGTTCCCTTGGTATCTCTAATTTTCTTGAAGAGATCTCTGGTCTTTCCCATTGTATTATTTTCCTCTATTTCTTTGCATTGATCATGTCTGGGCTACTGTAAACAGTGCTGCTATGAGCACAGGTGTACATGTATCCTTTCAAACTATAATTCTGAATATATGCTTAGGAGTGAGACTGATGGATCATATAGTAACACTATTATTAGTTTTCTGAGGAACCTCCATACTGTATTCTATGATGGCTGCACCAATTTACATTCCCACCAACAGTGTAAGAGGGTTCCCTTTTCTCTACACCCTGTTCAGCATTTATTATTTGTAGACCTTTTAGTAACGACCATTCTAACTGACAGACATAGTACCTCAAGGTAGCTTTTTAAAATATTTTACTACTTTTTAAAATTCTTATTTTATATACTTGATTTACAATGTTATGTTAGTTTCAGGTGTACAACAAACTGATTCTGTCATACATAAACATATAAATTTTTTTTAGATTCTCTTCCCATTTAGGTTATTACAGAATACAGAGTAGAACTTCCTGTGCTATACAGTATGTCTTTATCTATTTTGTGTATACATATATATGCTGCAAAGTCACTTCAGTTGTGTCCGACTCTGTGCGACCCCATAGATGGCAGCCCACCAGGCTCCCCCATCCCTGGGATTCTCCAGGCAAGAACACTGGAGTGGGTTGCCATTTCCTTCTCCAATGCATGAAAGTGAAAGTGAAATCGCTCAGTCATGTCCGATCCTCAGCGACACCATGGACTGCAGCCTATCAGGCTCCTCCATCCATGGGATTTTCCAGGCAAGAGTACTGGAGTGGGTTGCTATATATACACACACACACACACGTATATACACACACACACACACACACACACACACACAAACACACACATATATGCTAAATCTAAACTCCTAATTTATCTGCCCCCCACCCCGTTTTTCCCGTTTCATAACCATAAGTTTGTTTTGTAAGTCTTTCAGTCTGTTTCTGTTTTCTAAGTAAGTTCATTTGTGTCATATTTTCAGAGTCCACATATAAGTGACATTATATGATATTTGTCTCTCTCTGTGTGACTTACTTCACTCAGTATAATCATCTCTAGGCCCACCAGTGTTGCTGCATTATGTCACTCCTTTTTATGAACAGCATTATTTCATTCTTTTTTATGGCTGAAGTATTCCACTGTACATCTGTACCTCACTGTAGTTTCGATTTGCATTACTTTAGTAATTAGCAATAATGGGCATCTTTTCACATGCCTACTGGCCATCTCTAAGTCTTCTTTGGAAAAATGTCTATTTAGGTCTTCTGCCTATTTCTCAATTGGGTTTTTTTGTTGTTGTTGTTACTGAATTGTAGGAGTTGCTTGTATATTTTGGAAATTAAGCCCTTGTCAGTCACATCATTTGCAAACATTTTCCTGATGCAGAGAAAGTTTTAGAGGTCAATATAGAAAGTGATCCAGCCATAACATTCCTGTAAGTCAAAGCAAAATCCAAAGCAAGGCACTCTCTTCAACTAACAAAGGCTGAGAGAGGTGAGGAACCTGCAGAAGAAATGTTTGGAGCTAACAAAAGTTGATGAATAAGGTCCAGGGAAAGAAGCCGTCTCCATGGAGATGGAGCCATGCTCCATCAACATGAAAGCACAAGGTGAACCAGCAAGTGCTCATAGAGAAGTTGTGGGAAGTTCCGAGAAGAAGATGGAGCTACGTTAACTGGTGAAGGTGGCTACACTAAACAATCCAATTTGACCAGTGACCTCATAAGAGGAGACTCAAATACAGACATGCACAAAGTAAAGACCATGTGAAGACAAAGCCATTTACAAACCAACCCTGCAGACACCTTGATCTCAGACTTAGAGCCTCTAGAATTGAGAAAATTAATTTCTGTTGTTTAAGCCACCCAGATTGAAGTACTTTGTTATGGCAGCCCTGGCAAGCTAATACAGGCTCTAATATTGTTCAGTAATTTAGATCCTCCTAGCATGGGAACCCGGAGAAGGCAATGGCACGTCACTCAGTACTCTTGCCTGGAAAATCCCATGGACAGAGGAGCCTGGTGGGCTGCAGTCCATGGGGGTCGCTGAGGGTCGGACACGACTGAGCGACTTCACTTTCACTTTTCACTTTCATGCATTGGAGAAGGAAATGGCAACCCACTCCAGTGTTCTTGCCTGGAGAATCCCAGGGACGGTGGAGCCTGTTGGGCTGCCGTCTATGGGGTCGCACAGAGTAGGACACGACTGAAGTGACTTAGTAGCAGCAGCAGCATGGGAACCAGAGAAGGCAATGGCAACCCACTCCAGTACTCTTGCCTGGAAAATCCCATGGACAGAGGAGCCTGGTAGGCTGCAGTCCATGGGGTTGCTAGGAGTTGGACACGACTGAGCGACTTCACTTTCACTTTTCATTTCCATGCATTGCAGAAGGAAATGGCAACCCACTCCAGTGTTCTTGCCTGGAGTATCCCAGGGACGGGTGAGCCTGGTGGGCTGGTGTCTACGGGGTCGCACAGAGTCGGACACGACTGAAGTGACTTAGCAGCAGCAGCAGCATGGGAACAAACACCAAATATGGACATGGAACTCATACTGCAAGACACTCGAAAATGAGTTCATAGATTTTATTTTATTTTAAAGCCAACATTTAGATCTTATGTCCATTTTCTGAATGGGTTGTTTTTTCCTTTTACATTGAGCTGCATGAGCTCTCTGTATTTTTAGAGATTAATCCTTCGTCAGTAGCTTCATTTGCAGATATTTTCTCCCATTCTGTGGGTTGTCATTTTGTTTTGTTCATGGTTTTGTTTGCCATGCAAAAACTTTTAAGTTTAATTAGGCCCTATTTGTTTCTTTTTGTTTTTATTTCCATTAGTCCAGGAGGTCTCCAAAAAAGACATGCAGAGGGCCAAAAAGCACAAGATGCTCAACATCACTAATTATTAGAAAAATGCATATCAAAACTACAATGAGGTATCACCTCACACTGGTCTGGCCATCATCAAAAAATCTACATACAATAAATGCTGGAGAGGGTGTGGAGAAAGGGAACTCTCCTAAACTGTAAATGGGAATGTAAATTGGTACAGCCACTATGGAGAACAGCATGGAGGTTTCTTAAAAACTAAAAATAGAACTATCATATGATCCAGCGATCCCACTACTGGGCATATATCCAGAGAAAATATTAATTCAAAAAGATACATACACCACAACGTTCACTGCACCATTATTTACAATAGCCAAGACATGAAGCAATCTAAATGTCCATCAACAGAGGAGTGGATAAAGATATAGTACATACAGTAGTATAAAAAATGGAGTATTACTCAGCAATAAAAAAGAGGGAAATAATGCCATTTGCAGCAACACAAATGGACCTGGAGTTGACATACTGAGTGAATTAAGTCAAACAAAGACAAATATCTTATGATACTGCTTATATATGGAATCTTAAAAAAACGGAAAATAGAATCACAGATGTAGAAAACAAACCTATGTTCACCAGGGGAGAAAGGGGGGCTAGGGATAAACTGGGAGACTAGGTCTGACATATACACACTACTACATATAAAACAGATAACTAACAAGGACCTACTGTATAGCTCAGGGAACTCTACTCAACACTCTGCCATGACCTATATGAGAAAAGAATCTTTAAAAATAGTGTGTACACTATTTTATTTTATATATGTGTGGGTACATATATATACATATATATAACTGATTCACTTTGCTATATACCTGAAAATAACACATTGTAAATCAACTATATTCCATTAAAAATAAATTAAAAAAAATTTTTAAGCCAACATTAAATTCCAAATGGAGAGACATCCTTGAATTGGCTCAAGACTTAACCATAACAAGATGTATCCAAACCTAACAGTTTTGCAAAGATTCAATTCCAGTTCCAGATTCCTCTTAATCCTTTCCTGCCCACTGATAAAGTAGAGCTAAGTAATACATTGTTTTTCTTTTGTACTTTTTGCCCATTATGTTAATCTTACTTCCACAACAAGACAAGTTTCCTGAAGGCTGGATTCATGATATATGTGCCCAGGAAGCAGCCCTGTGCTCACAAAAAGAATTTGTTACTTTATAAACTGACTGTACAAAATAGTTTCATTAAGTTTGCTATTATCTTTCAATGCTGCTTAATTTCCAGGTATTTCAAATTAGAAAGAACTCAGAACATGTCTTCAACACATATATAGAATCACACAGATTTTAAAGCATCCTACAAGAATTACTTTGTTGTTGTTGTTGTTTAGTTGCTAAATCATGTCCAATTCTTTTCTGACCTCGTGGACTGCAGTCCTCTGTTCCTCTATCCATGGGATTTCCCAGACAAGAATACTGGAGCGGGCTGCCATTTCCTTCTCCAGGGGATCTTCCTGACCCAGGGATCAAACTCATTTTCTGCACTGGCAGGTAGATTCTTCACCACTGAGCCACCAAGGAAGCCCCACAAGAATTACTTAATTTAGCCTAATTAACCATCTAATTAATCATTTAAAGTAACTATTAGAGCCATACAGACCACAATATTTATTCTTGTTTTTTCCACTGTTAGCAAAATACATCTTTTACAGTATACAGTGGCTAATCTTAACCATTCCCTAAATGATAATGAGAATGTATTTTCACAGTAGCAATTGGTGACATTTCAATAAATCAATGTGCTGCAGTGATACCTAAATAAAAGCTTATTTCACTATAATGATGCTTCCAGGCTTCCCTCAAGTCAGGTGGTTACTTGCAGTTAATGATCTGTGACATGCCACACAAGTAGTCCTAAAAAGACTTATTATCCACCTCATGTGCAACAATATTTGCTTTATGGATGGCTAAATGAATGAAGACATTCAATGCAACTGTAAAAGTAAAATCAAAAGAAAACTTACAAGTAACATGTTTTCTTTAAGTAAAAGGGCTGTGACCATTTTCCATTAATACTTAACCTTTTGCTGGAGCAGTGCAACCCCATATAATACTCAGATCCATGAAGTCCAAGAGCTGTTCTGGGTTAATGCTAATTAACTGCCCCCAACCAAAAGAGCAGTAACTTTCCAAAATTGTGAGATCATCAGCCTTTATTGCTGACGTCAAAGTCACAAAGCTAAAAGGAAACAAATATGCTTTATACATAAATTAACAGTATGTCTTTCAACTGAATTTACATACACCTACATAACACAAACACACCAGGAAAAGAATTGTTATGCTGCATGCAAAATTTGCTAATCTCAAACAATACACTATCTTTTATAGCTGCCAGACTTTGTAAGCATTCAAATGTTTACCATTTATAATTTTATTTCATTTACTAGACTCGGCTTTTGTCCACCATATGTCCACTGTGGATTAACTATTCCCTTAGGCACAATTAGAGCCTTTCCATTTGTTGTAAGAAGAGCTAAGTATGAAGGACACAGCCAGAAATAACATTTATACCTCAACCAAAAACAGAAGAACATTCAAACTCAAACGATGGTTTATGTAGCATCTTTTTTTTATTAGACACATGTCTACAAAGCAAAATAAACTTGAGATAAAAAATCATGGCAACTGTACACCAGCTTTCACCATTCAGATTGAACACCAAAATTATAACATCTCCATCAACTGAATTTAAATATTTTTGCAGAAAAAAATGTACTTCTAAACTACAAGTGAAGGGTGGCTTTCAAACAATAATTATAACCAAAACTTTAATAATCATTTGAAATACATTCAAAGACATTTCACAAAAATTTTGGTATTTTTGATTTTTAAATCCTTAAGTTAAAAATCTACATGGACTGAGCAGTATCTCTTCCCATTACCCATAACTAGAAGACAGGATTCTGAGAGACAGTGGGAATAAAACAACAACTAATACATATAGCACCTATTAAATACCAGGCATGATTCCAGGAGTTTTGTATGTATTTAATTCTTTTAACAACCTCCTTATAAGGTAGGTGGTATTGTCATTTCTGTTTTACAGATGACAAAACTGAGGTACAAGAGGGTGAATAGCTCCCCATGGTCACAGGTTTAAATAAGTGAGCCCATATCTGACCTAAGTGATCTTACTTAGAAGTCTTTGTCCTTGACCACTACTCATACTGCCTTTATAATAAAGATATTAAAGTGCTAGAACACACTACAAAACAAATATCAATAAGGGGAAATAAATACAACTTCTCATCTTTTAAAATTAAAATTTTGAATGTAAATTAAGCGATTAGGGCTCAAGAGTTTAGTTTTCAAAAGAACTATGTGTGTAATATAAAAGAATTTTTACATGATCTTGTGTTACAGTAAGTCATAAGCACCAAGTGAAGCTGTTACTAAATGCCTCTTCCAAATGAAAAACCTAGCCTAGAGTTTTACAAAAGCTAGGGGGAATAAAAAAGTATTATTTTTTCTCTTTATCATCTCAAAAAGTTCCATAATTCCATCCTTTACTGAGATTGAGAATTAATAATTTTGTAGTCATTCATAACAAGTGTTAGTATTTATTGAGCACTTCCTGTGGCCAGGGATTGAACTGGATCCTAGAGAGACAGCAGTGAATAGGACAGTCTCTGCCTTCATGGAGCTTTAGTCACAGAACACCTGCATGATTCCAAAGGGAAAAACTAAACAAACTTTGCTCTAAAAAAAGGTGATACTTTTTCAGAAAAATGGCACAGCTTAAAAAGCATAAAACAGCTAATAAGTATTAAAATCAAGGGAGAAACTATCTAGTATTCTGTCCTACCTAGTCCTTTTCTATTTATTCCCCTCAACCCTCTATAAAAAGAATTGGGAAAGTTCTCACACACACCCTTCACGTTCTACCTTTTCACTTAATGAGAATCAATACAACAAACTGAAGAGTAAAGATGACATTTAAAACTATATCTAAAATCAGAACAAGTTTTTAAAAAAATTGAAACATTCATTTTACATCATCAGGTGTTTGCACAACTCCTTCCCCTCCATGTCTGTCTCTCTCTTTTCCAAGGAACATAAAGCATACAGTACTACCTTCCCTCCGTTAATGTGAGCCCTCACTCACGTCCCCTCCCGCTGCTTCCCCACTCATCACTCAGTGGCATTACATATACATGTAATTCTCTGTCTACAATTCTCTGCCTCCATTCTCTGTCTACAATTCATTTCCTTCCCTTCTCTCTGGAACTCACTCTGCTCAGCTTTCAGTCCCACAACTCCAGTGAACCTGCTTACCAAGGTCACCACCAACTGCCTCTGTACTGCTTAATCTAACCATCCTCAGACCTGCTCTGTTGATCACTCCTTTCTCCTTAAAAATCCTGTACATCTGGCTCCCAGGACACTTCACTCTCCTGATTTTCCTCCTACCTTTACTGGCCACACTTTAATTCCCTTGCTAATCTCTCTTCACTTTCCCAACTTTAAAATATGACTTAACTTAAGGACTAATCTTTTGACCTCTTTTCTTTTTATACTCATTCTATGTAAAGTTCATCCAGTCTCAAGGATTTATGAACAAAGCTAATGCAGGTGATGGAATTCCAGAGCTATTTCAAATCCTGAAAGATGATGCTGTGAAAGTGCTGCACTCAATATGCCAGCAAATTTGGAAAACTCAGCAGTGGCCACAGGACTGGAAAAGGTGAGTTTTCATTCCAATCCCAAAGAAAGGCAATACCAAAGAATGCTCAAACTACCACACAATTGCACTCATCTCACACGCTAGTAAAGTAATGCTCAAAATTCTCCAAGCCAGGCTTCAGCAATATGTGAACCGTGAACTTCCACATGTTCAAGCTGGTTTTAGAGACGGCAGAGGAACCAGAGATCAAATTGCCAACATCCGCTGGATCATGGAAAAAGCAAGAGAGTTCCAGAAAAACATCTATTTCTGCTTTATTGACTATGCCAAAGCCTTTGACTGTGTGGATCACAATAAACTGTGGAAAATTCTGAAAGAGATGGGAATACCAGACCATCTGATCTGTCTCTTGAGAAACCTGAAGCAACAGTTAGAACTGGACATGGAACAAAAGACTGGTTCCAAATAGGAAAAGGAGTACGTCAAGGCTGTATATTGTCACCCTGCTTATTTAACTTATATGCAGAGTATATGATGAGAAACACTGGGCTGGAGGAAGCACAAGCTGGCATCAAGATTGCCGGGAGAAACATCAATAAGCTCAGATATGCAGATACCACCACCTTTATGGAAGAAAGTGAAGAGGAACTAAAAAGCCTCTTGATTAAAGTGAAGGAGGAGAGTGGAAAAGTTAGCTTAAAGCTCAACATTCAGAAAACTAAGATCATGGCATCTGGTCCCATTATTTCATGGCAAATAGATGGGGAAACAGTGGAAACAGTGTCAGACTTTATTTTGGGGGGCTCCAAAATCACTACAGATGGTGATTGCAGCCAGGAAATTAAAAGACGCTTACTCCTTGGAAGGAAAGTTATGACCAACCTAGATAGCATATTCAAAAGCAGAGACATTACTTTGCCAACAAAGGTCCGTCTAGTCAAGGCTATGGTTTTTCCTGTGGTCATGTATGGATGTGAGAGTTGGACTGTGAAGAAGGCTGAGTGCCAAAGAATTGATGCTTTTGAACTGTGGTGTTGGAGAAGACTCTTGAGAGTCCCTTGGACTGCAAGAAGATCCAACCAGTCCATCCTAAAGGAGATCAGTCCTGGGTGTTCACTGGAAGGACTGATGTTGAAGCTGAAACTCCAATACTTTGGCCACCTCATGCGAAGAATTGACTCATTGGAAAAGACCCTAATGCTGGCAAGGATTGGGGGCAGGAGGAGAAGAGGACAACAGAGGATAAGATGGCTGGATGGCATCACCGACTCAATGGACATGGGTCTGGGTAGACTCCGGGAGCTGGTGATGGACAGGGAGGCCTGGCGTACTTCGATTCATGGGGTTGCAAAGAGTCGGACATGACTGTGTGACTGAACTGAACTTACAGAATATGGTGTTGACTCCCAGACTTTCATCTCTAGTCTTCATCTTGTCACTGAATGATAGACTCATACATCCAACTACTAAACATCTCTACGTAGAGGCTTACTAAGTACACCTAGGGTCACAGAGTCGGACACGACTGAGCGACTGAACTGAACTGAACATGTCCAAGACCAATCTTATCCAAATCTGCTCCACCAACACTCTTCCTCATCTCAGTAAACTAAAGTTTAACCTTCCAGATGCGAAGACCAAAAATCTTGGCATTATACGGCCTCTTCTCCCCTCTATCCATAACCAATCTACGAAAATATCCATCAATACCTTCCAAATATATCCAGAAGCCAACCACTTCTCATGGATGTTAAAGTCACTTTCAGTTCAGTTCAGTCGCTCAGTTGTGTCTGACTCTTTGAGACCCCATGAATTCCAACACGCCAGGCCTCCCTGTCCATCACCAACTCCCTGAGTTCACTCAGACTCACGTCCATTGAGTCGGTGATGCCATCCAGCCATCTCATCCTCTGTCGTCCCCTTCTCCTCCTGCCCCCAATCCCTCCCAGCATCAGAGTCTTTTCCAATGAGTCAACTCTTCGCATGAGGTGGCCAAAGTACTGGAGTTTCAGCTTTAGCATCACTGCTTCCAAAGAACACCCAGGACTGATCTCCTTTAGAATGGACTGGTTGGATCTCCTTGCAGTCCAAGGGACTTTAATCGTGTCCAACTCTTTGTGACCCTATGGACTATAGCCTGTCAGGCTCTTCTGTCCATAGGATTCTCCAGGCAAGAATAATGAAGTAGGTTGCCATGCCCTCCCCTAGGGGATCTTCCTGACCCAGAGATTGAACCTGTGCCCTTGAGGTCTCCTGCATTGGCAAGTGGGTTCTTTACCGCAAGGGCCACCTGTAGTTCTCACCTGGATTGTGAAAAAGTTTCTATTTACCTTGCTTCCACTTTTACCCACTATGGTATATTCTCAAATAGGAACTGTAGTAATCCTTTCAAGTTAAATCATTTCACTCTCCTCAAACCCCTCAGTGGCTCTTCATCTCGTGCAAATAAAAGTCAGAGTCCTTACAATAGCCAACAGTCCTTCCTGACCTGTCCTCCCCTTCTCTATCATCGTGCTTCAATCCTATGCTAGTCTTTCAGTTACTGTTCCCCATACACAGCTATACACACAGCTACCAACTCTCCCCACTCTCCTGTCTCCTTCTCTTTCTCTCCCTCATGTACACACAGACACATGTGTGCCTCCTCCTCTTAGAAAAGAGAAAAAACAACATCCAAATACTTCAGGGAGGCCTTTTCACCTACTCCTTCCCTTTACCTGGATAACTCTTCTGCCAGGTATCTATGTGGCACTCTCTCTCATCTCCTTTATGCCTCTGCTCAAATGTCATCTTCTCAGACTTTCCCTGATGACCATATTTAAAATCTTAACACTCTCTTCTAAGAATTCCTTTTTCTCCTTTCCTGTTCTATCTATCTACACAACACAATGCCATTTAATACATTATGTATTATACTTATTTATTTATTGCCTATCTTCCTCTACGGAGAAGGCAATGGCACCCCACTCCAGTACTCTTGCCTGGAAAATCCCATGGACGGAGAAGCCTGGTAGGCTGCAGTCCATGGGGTCGCTGAGGGTCGGACACGACTGAGCGACTTCACTTTCACTTTTCACTTTCATGCATTGGAGAAGGAAATGGCAACCCACTCCAGTGTTCTTGCCTGGAGAATCCCAGGGACGGGGGAGCCTGGTGGGCTGCCGTCTCTGGGGTCGCACAGAGTCGGACACGACTGAAGTGACTTAGCAGCATCTTCCTCTACTGGAACACCTAGACAGGTATGGGCTCAATGAAAATTTGCTGAATGAATGAAATAAATGAATAAGAAAAGATGTAAGAAAGCACACAAAGAAAATAACTGCTGAATTGCTTTACTTACTGCAGAAACTAGACATTCATATGAAATTTTAAAAAACATGACAGAAAATGAAAACTAAATTCTAAACTCAAGAACAAATTTCAATTAAAAAGAAATGCTTTTTAAAATCAGGCTCCCTGGCTTCAGATTATACTACAAAGCTACAGTAATCAAAACAGCATGGTACAGGCATAAAAAGACACACACAGATCAATGGAACAAAAGAGACAGAATTCAATACTAAGATTTATCGTTACTGTTATTTTAGGTAAATGCATCTATTCATGTATATGGAAAATGGATATTTAATAACTGAATGATAAAATGAGCCTAAAAAATCATCTCTGCAAGGATATTTCAATTACATATAAAGTTAAACTCTCTTAAAATTGTACAGCAACAAATACGGTTAGGGTCATCATATTTTAGGAATAGAAGGTGCTTATGACTGTCTGGTAAAATCCCCTCATCTTATACATGAGGATCATCTTAAGTGAATAAATTGCCAAGGTAATGAAGTTAGGAAAAAATGACAATAGCAGTACAAAGTTTTCTGATCCCCACTCTAGTATTCTTTTAATGCATTTTGGATTTATTACATAATCACTGCAAATATAAAGCACACTATTAAAGGGGCTTAAATTACATTGATGAAAATCTCAAATCTCCTTTTCACACACAAAAAATGTTTTTATAGCTGCATTCTTTAATACTTAATTTAATTTTTAGTAATTAAATTTTCTTCTAAAAATTAAATTCCAAGAAATTCATCATAAAAGAAACAAAAGATGGATTATGCTTTCTTTAGCATTTAATAAACTTTCTATATCATGACAATGAAAGATAGAAATTATATAAACAGATTGCTATGCCCAAAATCCTTACACAGCTCCTCCCAAACAAAACAAAACCACATAAGGCAGAAGCCAACCCAATACTGTAAAGCAATTAGCCTCCAATTAAAAAAAAAAAGAAAAAACAAAACCACAAAGTCCTTAAACTTCCCAAGCTAAGTAAACCATAATACTGCCAAAATGGTTTAAAGCAGGCCATCTTAAAAAAAAAAAAAGTAACTATGAAATGACATAATAACTGTAACAACTGTCAAGTGAAAAATGTTTCTCGATGAGTGTTATGAAAAAGCACTCATATGACATTTTCTCCCCCCCAATATATCAGTGACAATAACAGTCTGAATTTAAGCTTATGCGTTTATTTGAGGAAACTACTCAATCAATTAAACTTGAAATATTATCATAATGTTCTTAAAAGTACAGTAGTAGGGTGAAATAGCACATAAAGGAACAAGTATAAGTGTTTATATTAAATACTCTCACTCAATATACAGAATACTGATGCTACCAGTGTCAGAATAAGATGCTATCATCATCCTCCAGTAAGTACATAATCATAGCTCTATTTTAAAAATTTACATGTAAACAGAGGAGAAAGCAATATACATATAAAGCCACAGAAACAGAAATGTTAGATCCATCTGAAAAAGACACTTGGATTTGATACCTTGGGATTACTATTACTGGAACAAAAAGAACCAAAGTATTAAAATAAATGGATAAGGAGCAGACTTTTAATTTAGACTGTATAAACAGAATGAACTTTTCAAATCCTCAAAAGAGCTTTTGTTTATGCTTTATAAATTGTAAACTCTTACACAAATTTGTAATGACTCATTTGTTCACTGTCATAATATTATAGATGACAATTTTTATAGAAGTTGATATTAATTCTTCAAAACAGGAATCAAAGTAAACGTTACTTACTTCATAGTTTCACATTTCCACTCTCCAGATAAAATAAGAATTTCTGAAGACTCAAAAAAGTCACAGTATAGGCAAGTATTTTCATGTAAATTCCCATGAAGTTCTTAAAGCTGAACTTATAACCTTCTCTTACACTCCTCTATTACTAAGAATAAGGAATAGTCTCTAAAAGCCTTGTGATAATTTTATTGAGAAGATCAGTAAAATTTTCAACTTAAAATTTACTTGTTTTACTAATACATTTCCATGGAGTTCAGGGAACACAACTTACAGGGTACATTAAAATGTAACCTTTGAACCTCACAGTGTAAAACATCACTTCCTGGGCAGAGATAGTACTCCAAGAACAATCAATCACTGTTAAGAAGAATATACACTCAACATTGTTAATTAGTGTAGATGCACTCTTCTCTATGCCCTCATCTGTCATGAAGATTGTTTAAAAATCTGAGTTATTAGTCTTTATTTGGGAAAGGATCTGTTTAATATCTTTAAGAGTAGAAATCATTCATCCATTCACTCTATACTGGAGCGTGATAATTCCTACTACCAATACAAGTTACTGATAGCCACCACCCCTCCACTAACTAAGAAGCTATAAATCAGGAAGGGGGCAGCTCCTATGCAACCCTGTTAATTTCTGTTTACAATCTATCCAACCGAGAATGTTAGCTAGTCAGGGGAGAAACTAGGTGATGGATCAGATAGTAGGAAAACATAACAGCTTAAAGATAGAAAATAACAAAATGACAAATTAAACTGTCATTTGGTTATAACATGGATTGAATATAAAATTAATCTTAAAAAAATTAATATTCCTGATGTTCATTTCAATTTGAACTTTCCCTGAAACACTAAAACTAAAATTGTATTTGAGTGCAGATTATGATTTTTAAATTAAACACACAAATTTTTAATCTGTAAATTAAAAGTTGAAAGTGTACAGTTCTACCAATATGTAAAAGTTTAAAATATGAAGAAAAATCTGAATTTTTTTAACATTTATTTACTCTAAAATCATGACAGAAAATCTATGACATTTTATCTCAAACATGATCCAGCATAATATAACCCCGATGTGTTTCCTAAGAAACTCTGACATTATTAACCAGAGTGGAATTCACTAGGGCAGTTGGGTCTGAAGGCCATCTAACAGATTCCCTGTATCTACATATGTATTTTTCCTCATTAAGAAACCATTTTCCCTGAATAACATATCCCGGGCCATAAACACTTCTAATTTCAACAGAGTCTTCATGAAAAGGCTTTTATTCATTCATTCAGTATTCATTCATTCAGGCACTGTTGTAAGTGATGAGATCCTCAGCTTTCACAGAGTTTAGGCAGACAAGAAACAAACAAGAAATGATACCAGATGACAATGAGACTAGGCAGATAACTGAAACAGAACATCCTGACAGACTTTAGATTTCTTTAGATTTCATTGGTCGAGGAAGGCAACTCTGAAGTGATGACATTTAAGATGAGTTACAAATGACAAAATGGAGCCAGCCAAGCGGAGGCCAGAAGGAAAAGTCTATCAAGCAGAAGAAACCCTAAAGTACAAATTAACTTGGAAGGTTATAGGAACAGAAAAAAAGACAAATGTGCCTTACACACACAGTGGACAAGGGAGCATTTAGTAGAAAATGAGTCTGAGAGGTAAGTAGGAGCCAGATTACCTTGTGCTTGAGAAACTGGATAAGGAGTTTGGATTTCAGTCTAAGTGTGATGAGAAGGCACTAGAGGATTCTAAGCAGAAAAGTCATATAACATGATTTGCCGTTTGGGAGCTGAATTGTAGGAGAACAAAGCGAGGAGCAGGAAGAACAGTTAGGAAGCTAGTGCCATAGTTCACATGAAAGATGGTCAGGTCCACTTGTAACAAGCCTGTAGTAAGTGGAGATAAACTAAAAATCCCTAGGCTCTGCAGTACAGGCTCTGGTCAACTGAGAATGCCCCGATGTTGGGACAGCAAGACCTTCAAGGCCAGGAAACCAGGGTCTAGGCCTGGTGCATTTGGCTCCCCAAATTGTAGAAGCTATCCTAGATGGTAATATAATTGCTTCCAGGTGCTTATGTGGCTATAGTCATTGTAGCCTATGAGGCATCTCACTGCACTTGCAGCTGCAAACATCATCAAACTTCAACCGAACATAAAACACACAGAATAAGTAGATGGCTTACCCTCTTTCCCATTCTGAAAGTTACTACTTCCAAACGAAGTTTTTTAATCTCATTAGGGAAAAGTAAGGCCTTCCATGGAAATTTGAACATAACTACTTATTAATCCCAACAACCAAACAAAGCAAAAGGTCAAATTTCTAGAAAACTTGAGGATGGTATAGAAAAAGAGTAAAATTAAGACCCAGGTTAGCAGGTCCCAAACACTGCTTAAGCATTCTCTTGGGTTCTACTTTTGTGTAAAATAATAATGGCTACCTGAATACACATAGGTGGCACTCGAGAATGTCTGCTGAATGAACTGCCCTACCCAATACACAGTATGAGAACTATCACGGTAAAAAACAAGAAAAAATGGTGACAAAAGAATTCTTTAAGAACCATTTCCTTCAGGCTACTTTTGTAAAATTTCTATTTCAGCTTGTGGCTCAGATGGTAAAGCGTCTGCCTGCAATACAGGAGAACCAGATTCGATCCCTGGGTTGGGAAGATCTCCTGGAGAAGGAAATGGCAACCCACTCCAGTATTCCTGCCTGGAGAATCCCAGGGACAGAGGACCCTGGTAGGCTACAGTCCATGGGATCGCAAAGAGTCAGACACGACTGAGCAACTTCACTTCACTTCACTTCAATCTGTAATTATGGTCTTTCAAGTTGAAGTTATAGTCCATGCTTTTAAAAGGCTACATGATTAATAATAATAATTAATAGTTATCAACACTTACGTATATAGGAAAAGTATTTTTATGTAATAGCCCATTTAATCATTAAATCGACTTTATCACACAGAAACTATGATCCTTATTTCCAGATGAAGAAATTAAAGACATAAAGTAACTTGTATGATATTACACTGCTAGTAGGGGAAAAAACTGGGCTTGTAAGGAAAGTCTGTCTCAATTTAAAACCGTCTGATCTTAACCATGACTCAATACTTCATTTTCTGTCTTAAACAGTACAAAGAAAGAACATTAACTAGTATTTCATAGCCTTTTAGAATTGAATATAAAATAAAAAATTTTATTTTATGTACAGTTGACCATTGATCAACACTGGTTTGAACTGTGCAGATCCACTAACACACAGATTTTTTTCTCGGTAGTAAATACTACAGTACCTCATGATCTGAGATTGGTTCAATCCATGGATGCAGAACCACAGATACAGAGGAACCATTTTTACAGAGGGCTGGCTAAAAGTGAAACGTGAATTTTTGACTGCAGGAAGGAACTATGTCTATAAACCCTGTGATGTTGTTCAAGGGTCAAATGTATTATATACTTTTTAGTATGTACTGAAATAATTAACTTACTAATTAACACTCTATTTCATTAAAGCAAGTCCCTTCCTCTGCTGGCTATATCATCAACCTACTCTAGTTACTCTCTATATTTAACCATAATAAAACACAATTTTTACAAAAATAAACCTGTAATTCACCTTTAGCTAAGACTATCCTCAATCCTCAGCCCAAATTTCTGAGAATTTACCATATTTTAATAAAAAGCAAATGACTTTATAACTTAGTAATATAAGTTCTTACTATGGAGCAAATTCACACACACACTCTGTGCACGGAAATTTTCTCTGTATCTCATCTTTTTGCTCAACTTTGGCTAAAAGTTGGCTCTGCTGTCAGTATTTTCCTAGTCTACACATGCTTCTTTTCAACATATGTTTTCCATTCAAACTGCACAGAATAGGACACGATGATGAATTTTTAAAAGCACAGTTAGGCAGACAATGACTCTAGATAATAATCATCATAATTCAGCTTCAAATGTCTTCCTAAATTCATTGTCAACAGATCTACTTTAAAAGAAATGTTAAAGGAAGTTCTTCAAAGAGAAAGAATCTACTATCAGACTCTTGGATGTATACAGATGAATAAAAGTGTCGGCAACGTAATAAGTAAAGGTAAAATGAAATGTGTGTGTGCTATGTGTGCTAGGCTGTGTCAGTTGTGTCTGACTCTGTGCTACCAGGCTCCTCTGTCCATGGGATTCTCCAAGCAAGGATACTGTGGCGGGTTGCACTGCCCTTCTCCAGGGGATCTCCCTACCCAAGGATGGAACCTGTATCTCTTTTCATCTTTTGCATTGCCAGGCGGGTTCCTTACCACTAGCACTGCCTGAGACGCCAAAATAAAGTGCACCTTTTTCTTATCTGTAATTGTTTTGAAAGCTAAATGACTATTTAAAGCAAAAGTTGTTTACAGAATATTTAAAAATATGTCTGACAATAATAACACAAAGAATTGAGGGGGTGTTAAAAAATACTACACATGAAAAGTGATACTATTATTTGAAGGTAGAGTAATTAAGGATATATACTGAAAATTCTGGGCTTCCCTGATAGCTCAGTTGGTAAAGAATTTGCCTGCAGTGCAGGAGACCCCAGTTTGATTCCTGGGTCAGGAAGATCCGCTGGAGAAGGGACAGGCCACCCACTCCAAAATTCTAAAGAAACAACTAAAAACATAATACATGAATATATAATATGTATAATAAGTTAATAAGTGAGATAAAATGGAATAATAATCAATTAAGCAAGGAAGAAAAAGAGGAGAAAAAAGAAGCAACAGACTGAACAAATATGACACTCGTGATGAATGAAAAAGGTGGGACAGAACAATTCTGAGCATCTTTTCATCTGGAACATTCTCTGAATCTGAGAGCTGCTTCCTTGACTTGGAAGACTTTCCAATGTCATGAGGCCCTTGATATAGAAACTCTTAATAAAATCTCTTTAACTAGCTTGCTGCTGCTATTGCTACTAAGTCACTTCAGTCGTGTCCGACTCTGTGCAACCCCATAGACGGCAGCCCACAAGGCTCTGCCGTCCCTGGGATTCTCCAGGCAAGAACACTGGAATGGGCTGCCATTTCCTTCTCCAATGCATTAAAGTGAACAGTGAAAGTGAAGTCGCTCAGTCGTTTGAGCAAAAAAAAAGAAAAAAAAAAAAATCTTTGCTTTTTAATATAATTATACCTCCCCAAAAAGAAAATACTACTATAATGTAATGCCTTATCTCTTAGAAGGGCTTCCTTTATAGCTCAGTTGGTAAAGAATCTGCCTGCAGTGCAGGAGACCCGGGTTCGATTCCTGAGTTGGGAAGATCCCCTGGAGAAGGAAATGGCAATCCACTCCAGCATTCTTGCCTGGAAAATCCCACGGACAGAGGAGCCTGACAGGCTACAGTCCATGGGGTCGCAAGAGTCGGACACGACTTAGCAACTGAACCACTCTCTCTTAGAAACAAATTGTAAGATCATTCACTACATGAACATATTGATCATATGAAACTGGGCCAGTGACAGATAATAGTAAACAATATCCAGATACATGTTCATCTCTAATCACTTAATTTTACATAGATATAATATTCTGTGTGATCACATACTCTATTACATGATCTCATTCTGAAACAGAGTATTAGTAATATAAATACAAGAAAAGGATTACTCCAAAAGTAAAAAAATTCTTTCAATTTTCATGCTATTAAATCTCAAACATAACACTGTAACAATTTTTGGCATAAGTTCATATAACTTATGTAAATGTTTGTTTTTAAAACTCAGAATGGCATCACCAGCACAGTCCAATAGCCCATCTAGTCTGACATCCTGACAGTGACCAATGATGGAGGCCTCACAGGATAGCATAAACACATAACATAATGTATATAATTGTGCACCACCACACCATTACTCCAGATGTAGTTAGATTATATCCTGAAAGAAATGAAAACAAATCCCAACTCCCATCACTTCCGTACTCTGTAATTTCCCAAAAGGTGATGGGAAACCTCCAATAAAGCACAAATTTAACTATAATATATGCCAATGCTTTGGTGACATGACAAATGACTAACAAATGATCTTCTAAAATGAAAAACTATACTCAGAAATAGAACCTAAGCTCATCAAAACTTATGATTTGTAAAATGAGTTTTCAATGAGTTGAAAAGCATCGGATTCACTTAGTTACATCTATAAAACAGATAAGCAAAATTTAATTAAAGCTTAATAGAAATTGTTTTCATCCATTTTGTGATACGTTATACTGTTTTCTAGAAAGTAGTAAAAAAATTTATATTTTTAACTCTTCAGAGAAATTATATTCACACCTGTTTTGTAATGGTTTTAAAGCAAGGCTTGGATTTATTAAATGTTCATCCAAGTGTGTAAAACCACATAATGAAGAAACCATGGTTTGGTCCTTCAGGAAGTACTATTTCCTAAACAATTATAAACCCCCCCAAAAATTCACTATATTTTTAAAGACTTCTGGAAGAGATAATTCTCTTGGTAGTAAACTTGGGTATTGATTTAACAACGCTTATAGTTAGGAAACAGTTTCTGACCTGAATCCTCCATGGTATAATTTAAATTCATTTCTCTTTCTCTGACCTCAAATAAGTTGTAGAAGATTGGGTCATATCATATCTATTTGAAAACTCTTATTAAGGTCCCTTTTTCCGGGTAAATGCATTGCAGGACTACAAACCAAGTAACAATCCTGTATTGAAATCAATCTTATAATTTTTACATGCTGTATATCATAGCCCAAGAGACAGATTTGAAAAATTATCCATCATTTCTACAAAGCACCACTCCTTCCCCACAATAATATACTTTCTCAAGGAAAAAAAATAATAATGTAAAAGCAAACCTCAAAAATTTAGAAAAAGAAAGTCAATGAGCGATGAGGGCAAGGAATAATACACACAGAATTCCATGCAGACACTGCTTCCTTCCCCGGAACAGGGTACCATTTAATGAAATGTATCTCTCAAAATCTCTGGGGCAGAGCTAAGGCTGCAGTGCAATATCATAAAAATGTGCAGCTGTGCTGCCATTCTTAATAGTCCACGCTGCATCCTTAGACCACAGGAAGCCAAAACACACACACTGTCAGAACACAACTTACCTTAACAAGGAACCAGCCAAAGCAGCAGAGCAGTTACGACAGGTCAAGCATCAAAATTGTTACTGAAAAGACTGTACACATCTTTATGAATTTTCTCAACTTGCTCACTCCAGAAAAGCTGTTTTTCCAAAAAAGCTACTTACGTTTTCAAACATCATTTCTTTTAAGGATAAAAACTATAAGATAGGCAAATAAATTTACTACATATAAATAAACATTTATAACTTACTTTTATTGCCCACCAAGGCAACCAGGGGCTGAGTTTCTGACTCCTCACTCACTTTCTTCACCACGGAATACCAATCTTCTAAATTCTCAAAGCTTTGATAATTTGTAACATCATATACCAAGAGGACTCCCTGTCACAAAAGAGTTACACAACATTTGTAATATACTGCTTTAAAAAATATTAATACTAAATACTCATAAGTAATAGATACGTTGAGTATAAAAAATAACAAGCAAGGCCTGTTTGTATCTGCCTTTAATTCTGTTATTAGCAGACAGATAATACTGAATGTTTTCATTCAAGATGTGAAGATACAAAGCAAGATAAAGAATGATTATATCAAATTGTGAGTGAGTTCCCAATAAGATATCTGGGATATGCTTGATAAGTTTCAATAAATGTAAGAAAAATCTTATTATAGAGGTGGAAAAAAGCTGCAAGGTCTACAATTCTGCCTGTCACTTTCATGAGGTCAAAAATTTAAACCTTTTAATAAATAACCATCTGCTGCTGCTCTTTTAAAATATTTTCAAAAATGGAGATACTGTGACATCCCTTGATAGTCAATTTCAGCGTTTAACACAATTTTCTTTAAATGAAATAAGTCGATTTCCTCTTTTGGTCCTCTGTGCATTAGGAGAACAACATGAGAGTATCCTCCTTATAATAACCCTTCATGTACTTGCAGATAGTTAAGTCACTCTTTCACTTGAAGATAGTTAAGTATCCTTTCCAGTATAAACAAACTCAATTCCTTAAACTTGCCTCAAAGGACCTATTTTCTATCCTTCTAATCACAGTTGTTGGTTCTTCCCAAGGCATGATACATATAGTTTTTTGACATCCTCTTTAAAATGAGCAATGTAAAACTGGACATGATACTGTAATAAGAGTCTGAACAAAGCCAAATATAACAGAGGGATTGCTTCCTGTCTCTTATATATCATATTCCTTTTAATACATCCCATTATTTTGTGTGGGAAGGAAAAGTATGTACACACACAAAAATAACACTGCTACATTCTTGATTCTCATCCAATTTGTGGTCAAACACTTAATACAAAGCTCTACATATATAAGTCTGGACCCTAATGGCATTTATGTCTCCTTCTTCTTAAGTTATAATCACAAATGTTGACAACTTCTTACACCTATTATGTACCAGAGAGATATCTGGATCTTTTCATTCCTCCTCACAAAATATCATGCAAGACTGGTATTATCCTCATTTTCACTAATAAACACAAGGTCACAGGGACCCAGAATTTGAATCAAGGACTGACTATAAAGTCCACTCATTTACTCTATAAACATTTGTCAGTCAGCTATATGCCAGGCACTGTGCTGGGTACTAGGGACATAAATTCCAGCTTCAAGGAACTCAGAGCCCTGCAACAAAGACAGGCACACAAACAGACAGGTATATAACACAAAACTCATCAGCAACAGTATGCTGGTAAATATTAATTAACCAGCTTAAGGCATGGTAAGGAGAGGAAAGGATGAGACAGGGTTATTTGTAGCATTTGCCAATTTCTGTAATGTAAATACTCTCCTGTGGTCATTTAAAATCTATCAGTGTCACTTCACGAAACAGAGCTGGGTAGGACATCACCACACAGCATTTCCACTATACAGACACACTTGATACACTAGATACAAAAAACCTTGAGGGCACAAACAACAGAAATATACAGTAAAATAATCAGTAAGTGATACATTTTGATCATATAAATCTTTGTTTTTAATTTATGAGTTTATACATACATATATATTTGTAATCCCAAATATATTCAACAACTGGCTGAAAAAAAATTCCTAAAAATTTAACAATTGACTCTCCCTATCCAGATCTAGCTCACTACTGTTATGACCTTTCGGTCCTATACTCTTTTTCCCCACAGTTTTATCACGAAATGGTTGACATATATCACTGTACAAGTTGAAGGCGTACAGCATGAAGGCTGAACTTACATATATTGCACAGTCATTCGTTAAACTACATTGGCTCCCCCAAGTCATTTAGCTTCTCTGGGTCTCAGGTTATTTGCCTAAACACTCTCTATGATCCTTTTCAGTTTAATGACTCTATAATCTTTATGCAAAATCATGTGTCTGATTTATTTTAGCAACTTACAAACCTATTCCTATATTCCTAAATGCTTTGAAATAATGCTCAGCACAGAATTATTTGAAATAATAAGCATAATCCCACTTTTCTTACTAAAAATAACGTCCTACAAACAGCCTCTGAACAAAGTTACTACTCAATCCATTGACTCCACCTTCAGCTGACAGGAGTGATACAATGTATTATGCTTAAAGAGCTCTGCCCTGGAAGTCAAATCAATTTTGGATTATAGTCCTGGCCCTACCATCTACTGATCTTGGGGAATGCTTCTGTCGTCCACCTTTATAATACCTGTCATGATTAAGTGAAGTAATAAAAACAGACTTATTTAAAAAATAAGATACTATACAATCACTGGGAACTTTTTTATTATTATTCTGAATGAATATGAATCATTTTCAAGGTAACTCTGAGCTAGCTTTCACTCTCATAAATTGAGCTTTGACCTATTTGTTGTACAGTCACTAAGTCCAACTCTTTGTGACCCCATGAACTGAAGTACACCAGGCTTCCCTGCCCTTCACTATCTCCCAGAGTTTTCTCAAATTCATGTGTATTGAGTAGGTGATGCTATCTAACCATCTCATACTCTGTGGCCCCCTTCTCCTCTTGTCCTCAACCTTTCCCAGTGTCAGGGTCTTTTCCAATGAAATGCTCTTCACCTTAGGTGGGGAGCTTCAGCTTCAGCATCAGTCCTTCCAATGAATATTCAGGGTTGATTTCCTTTACAATTGACTGGTTTGATATACATGCAGTCCAAGGGACTCTCAAGAGTCTTCTCCAACACCACATTTCGAAAGCATCAATTCTTTGGCACTCAGCCTTCTTTACGGTCCAACTCTCACATCTGTACATGACTACTGGAAAAACCACAGCTTTGACTGTATGGACCTTTGTCAGCAAAGTGATGCCTCTGCTTTTTAACACACTGTCTACGTTTGTCAGCTTTCCTTCCGAGGAGCAAGCATCTTTTAATTTCATGGCTGCAGTCACCATCTGCAGTAATTTTGACCTATGGTGCCTCTTCAACCTGAAAATTTTTAGAACTATTCGAAGTAACATATTAAAATAGTCATCACAACATGGGTCAACATCTGAACATAACAGAATATATGCAAATAAAACATGGCCAGCATCTTTTGATAATCAGTACTAGACCAGAGTCAAAGAATAAAAACTATAACTGATCTAGACTAGGAATTGCTAAACTATGGCCCCAAGGTCAAATTCAGCTCATAGCCTATATTTGCAAATAAGTTTTATTGAAGCATAGTCACACTCACTTGTTTAAGTTTTATCAATGGCTGCTTTCGCACTATGATGGCAGAGTTGTGTAGCCACAACAAAGAGAGTCTGATCTGTAAAACCTAAAATATTTTCTATCTAGTTCCTTAAGGAAGTTTGCCAATTTCTCATCTAAACTGATGTATCCTAATATTTTCCAATCAGCAATACCTATGAATTGGTCCAGGACTCATAAGAAAGATAGAAGCATGGGGAGCACATGTATACCTGTGATGGATTCATTTTGATATTTGGCAAAACTAATACAATTATGTAAAGTTTAAAAATAAAATAAAAATTAAAAAAAAAAAAGAAAGAAGCGTAAACACTTTTCCATTAATCTAGCAACCCAAATATCTATCGGTTCATATATTCCTTTTTCAATATCATTCAATGAAAAATTATGATTTTTATCTTTGCTCCTAACATGACAACTTTGCACCAGTTTTGAATTACATCAATGTGGTGAAAAACTGAGAAAGAAAAATGAGAAAGCCAAAGACATTAAAGCAAAAGAAGTTCTAGGACTTTTGGTTTCAGCTCAGACATGTAAAGAGTTTGAAAGTCATCACATTTGTCCTTACATTAAGAAAAAAGCTGGACAAACGGAAAATCAAAGACTTTTTTTTAGACAAAACAGAGACCTGAGTTTGTAGGGCAAAATGACATCCTGAAATCCGGAGAAAGAGGAGTGAATCCAGAAAGTCACCATCAAAAACCTGCTTACCTGGAACAAAAGTCACTAGAACCAGTAAATAGTAGAAATACTTATATGGTAATGTTGGCAAACTGCTGAAGGCTGAGCATGGTCTAGCCTGAGGATCAGAAACTCCTGGGGATACCCTCATACTTTTGGGATACCCTCATACTTTCATGGGTTTTACCTATGGTGAAGAATCAAAACACCCTCATAGCTCTGGTAGGAGGAAAGAGAAAGTAACCACTGTAAAATATGCCCAGAGCATTGTCCAAAAAAAGGCATACTCTCCAGGAAAAAACCTTAATCAGAGTCTTCTATCACATGCATTTTCCAACTTCAGCCCCTTCTAGCCCACCTATCTCACATAAATGAGAAAAGCTAAAAGATACCTATTAAAGTCATAGCCCAAGGACACAAATCCTGAAGTCATACAAGGCGGTGACTTAATCATAAGAGTACAGAATGTTTCCCTCCCTCTATACTTTGCTGCTGCTGCTGCTAAGTCGCTTCAGCCATGTCCGACTTTGTGCGACCACACAGACAGCAGCCCACCAGGCCCCGCCGTCCCTGGGATTCTCCAGGCAAGAACACTGGAGTGGGTTGCCATTTCCTCCTCCAATGCATGAAAGTGAAAAGTGAAAGTGAAGTCGCTTAGTCATGTCTGACTCTTAGCGACTCCATGGACTGCAGCCTACCAGGCTCCTCCGTCCATGGGATTTTCCAGGCAAGAGTACTGGAGTGGGGCGCCATTACCACACATCAATAGGGCTCCAGGATAAGAGTGGAAGATTACATTTGAAAGAGCTGCAAGACACACACTCCAACTAAGGAAGAGTTCAAGATGCACAAAAAGACAGGGGAGGGAAAAAAACAAGGACACTAAAAGAATTGCATGTCTCTGGCATTTAAAGCTTCAGTAAGCATTAAACACAGACCAACTCCTGGCCAAATTAAGATAAAACCTCAAGTTAATTAAAAGGCTATTTATTTCTGCTCTTATCCTAAAGAAAGGCAATGCCAAAGAATTTTCAAACTACCACACAATTATAGTCATCTCACATGCTAGCAAAGAAATGATCAAAATTCTCCAAGATCGGCTTCAACAGTACGTGAATTGACAACTTCCAGATGTTCAAGCTGGATTTAGAAAAGGCAGAGGAACCAGAAATCAAATTGCCAACATCTGTCGGATCACAAAAAAGGCAAGAGAAGTCCAGAAAAACATCTACTTCTGCTTTATTGACTATGCCAAAGCCTTTGACTGTGTGGATCACAATAAACTGTGGAAAATTATTAAAGAGATGGGAATACCAGACCACCTTACCTGCCTCCTCAGAAATCTGTATGCAGGTCAAGAAGCAACAATTAGAACTGAACATGGAACAACAGACTGGTTCCAAATGGGGAAAGGAGTACATCAAGGCTATATATTATCACCTTGCTTATTTAACTTGTATGCAGAGTACATCATGTGAAATCTTGGGCTGGAGGAAGCACAAGCTAGAATCAAGGTTGCCAGGTCAAGCATCAATAACCTCAGATATGCAGATGATACCACCCTTATGGCAGAAAATGAAGAGGAACTAAAGAGCCTCTTGATGAAAGTGAAAGAGGAGAGTGAAAAAGCTGGCTTAAAACTCAACATTCAAAAAAACTAAGATCATGGCATCTGGTCCCATCACTTCATGGCAAATAGATGGGGAGACAATGGAAACAGTGACAGACTTTATTTTGGGGGGCTCCAAAATCACTGCAGATGGTGACTGCAGCCATGAAATTAAAAGACGCTTACTCCTTGGAAGAAAAGGTATAACAAAGCTAGACAGCATATTAAAAAGCAGAGACATTACTATATCAACAGAGGTCTGTCTAGTCAAAGCTATGGTTTTTCCAGTAGTCATGTATGAATGTGAGTGCTGGAACATAAAGAAAGCTGAGTGCCAAAGAACTGATGCTTTTGAACTGTGGTGTTGGAGAAGACTCTTTAGAGTCCATTGGACTGCAAGGAGATCCAACCAGTCCATCCTAGAAGAAATTGGTCCTGAATATTCATTGAAAGGACTGATGCTGAAGCTGAAACTACAATACTTTGGCCACCAGATACAAAGAACTGACTCACTGGAAAAGACCCTGATGCTGGGAAAGATTGAAGGCAGGAGGAGAAGGGGATGACAGAGGATGAGATGGTTAGATGGCATCACTGACTTGATGGACATGAGTTTGAGCAAGCTCCAGGAGTTGGTGATATACAGGGAAGCTTGGCGTGCTGCGGTCCATGGGTTCGCAAAGAGTAGGACACAAGTGATTGACTGAACTGAACTGAATAGTCCATACATCTTGTCTAGTTTTCAACAAAAAATTAGGAGGAAAACTAAAGGGCAGTTTGAAGAGAAAAGCAAGCATGAGAACCAGAGTCAAACATTAGACAGATTTTGGAATGATCAGACCAGGAATTTAAAATAATTGTGAATAATATTTTAAAGACTCTAATGGAAAAGATAGAAAACTGAAAGAACAGGTGAGTAAAGTACACAAAGAGATGGAAACTCTAAAGAATAATTAAAAGGAAATGCAGATATCAAAAATACTGTAACAGAAATAAGATAACTGATGGGCTCATCAGTAGACGAGACACAACCCAGGAAAGAATCAGCAAATTTGAACATAACAGAAACTTACAAAACTGAAATGAAAAGAGAAAAAAGAATGAATAAAATAGAATATCAAAGAACTGTGGGACAACTCTGAATGTGTATCATATGTGTGACTAGAATATCAGAAAGAGAAGATGGAACTTAAGAAATATGTGAAGTAATAATAGCCAAGAAACTGCCAAAATTAATTAGACACGAAACCACAGATTGAAGAATCTCAGAAAACACCAAGTTGGATAAATACAAAAACATCTACACCTAGGCACATCATATACTTAAGACTCCACAAAACAAAAAACAGAGGGAAAATCTTGAGAAAAGGTAGAAGGCGGAAGCTGAGGGGAGCAAGGGAATACCCTATCTGTAGAAGAACAAGGATAAGAATTATACAGAATTTCTCATTTGAAACCACACAAGTAAGGGAAGAATGAAGTGAAATATTTAAAGCACAGAAAGGAAGAAAAGGACCAATCTAAAATTTCAAATGTAAGATTATCTTTCATAAGTAAGGAAGAAAAAAGACTTACTCAGACAAAAATTGAGAGAATTCACAGCCAAAAGACTTGCCTAGGAAGAAATGTTAAAAGAGGTTCTTCAAGAAGAAGGAAATGATACACATCAGAAACTCAGTTCCATATAAAGAAAGGAAGCATATCAGAGAAGCAACAAGAAAAGGTAAAATAAAATCACTTATTTGTCTTATTCTTAATTAATCTAAAATATAACTATTTAGTAACAGTAATAATGTATTGAGTGATTATATTATAGCATATGAAATGAAAGACACTGATGTCAGGGACAGCAGAGATGAACTGAGAATATTCTTTTATGAAATATTTTATGAACTGTGCAAGAAGCAATGTAATATTGTATGAAAGTGGACTTAGATTAGTTTAAAATGTATATTGTGAATGCCAGAGCAATTACTTAAAAAAGAATGCTTAAATATAATTGACAGGCTAAGAGAAGAGATAAAATGTTCAACTAAAATGAGAAAAGACAGAAAGGAGGGGAGGGAAATAAGCACAAGGTCAGAAAACAAACATGAAAGCTATGAACCCAGCTATGTCAATCAACACTTTAACTGTGAACAGTCTAAATCTACTAATTAAAAGACATTTTCAAGGACACAAACGCTTAAGTCACACAAGGCTGTGACTTAATCATAGGAGTACAGAATGTTTCCCCTCCTCCATACTTCACCACACACCAAAAGGCCTCCAGTATGAGTAGAAGGCTACATTTGAAAGAGCTGCAAGACACAAACTCCAAAAAACCAAGACTCAACTGTATGTTGCCTATAGGAAGCACACTTTAAATACAAAGATACAGGTTAAAAATTAAGGGAGAAAGAAATATTGTGGAACACAAGCAAAAAGAAAGCTGCAGCAGCTATATAAACTTCAGACAAAGCAGACTTCAGAATAAGGGAAATCATGAGGTTTTATAAAGATCAGCATAATGATAAAGGGGTTAATTCTCCAAGAAAACATAATAATCCTTTGTGTATATACACTTAACAACAGAATATCAAAATATGGAGGCCAAAACTGACAGAACTGTATGGAATTCAAAACCCACAGATCCATTAGTACAGTTGGAGATAGCAATACCTCTTTTTCATTAATTGATACACCAAGCAAGCAGAAAGGCAGAAAGTTGACCTGAACAACACTAACAATCAGCTTTATCTAATCGCGTCATTTATAAAACAGTCCATCCAACAGCATTAAAATGTACACTCTTCTCAAGTTTATATGAAACATTCATCAAACATTCACATTCTGGGCCATAAAACATACTTAACAAAATTTATAAGAATAGAAACCATACCAAGCATGTTCTTAGATTACAATGGAATTAAACTAGAAATCAATAATAGAAAGATAGCTGGGAAAACTCAAAATATTTGGAAATTAAACATACTTCTAAATAACACATGGGTCAAAAAAAAGAAGTCCCAGGAGACACTTAAAACATCTTACATAAAATACAATCTATCAAAACTTGAAGATACAGCAAAAACAGTGCTTAGAAGAAAGTATAGAGCACTGAATGTGATACATATATCTTGTGACATATATATCTCTTGTGATGTATAATCACAAGAAGAAACATCAAAAATCTAAGCTTCCACTTTAGGAAACTAAGGGAAAAGAGGAATTTAAACTTAGCTCAAACAGAAGAAAAAATAATAAAAATTAGAGCAAAGATCAATGAAACTGAAAAGATGAAAACTATAGAGAAAATTAACAAAAGCAAAAGCTGATAACCTCTAGCCAGGCTAACCAAAAAGAGAGAGACTGAGAAAGAGACACAAATTAATGAGGGATCATTACTGATTCCCATAGACATTAAAAGAATAATGAAGGAATAATATGAACAACTTCACAGCCAAAAATTTGAAAACACAGATGAAACGAACCAATCCTTTGAAACACACAAACTGCCAAAACTCATACAAGCTGCCACTGACTCCCAGAGCTTCTACCCACCAGCTTCAGCACACCAAAGCCAGACCTCTAAGTACTCACCTCTTTGGGAGCCTATAATACAAGCACCTCAAAGCCCTGAGTCTCTCACCACATCAATCAATCCAGCCCTCTTCCAGAAAACTATCAGAAAGCACAACTCCCTCAGAAATGTAACACATTTTGGCAACAACTGAAGTCTGAGAAGAATCTCCAGGGAACTGCTGGAAGTAACTGTCTCTTGGCAACCTTGCAGCCATCTAAACCCACCACCATGTCTCATGTCCCTGATACCCTCTTCTATCAAACATCTATCCACCATTTATCCTTCTGCTATTTACGTCTTCATCTCTATCCTGCCCTGTGCTTCCTCTTCCTAATTGACCCTCCAAATGCTCCTCTTCTTTCCAAATCTTTCTGCCATGACTTTTGGAAATCACACTCTTAAGTGATTCTACATCTTAACAAACTCTTGATAAAATCCTTCTACAAACAAACAATCCTTCTACATCTTAACAAACTCTTGATAAAAATTTCCTCTATTTTCCATCTTAACTTCACCATTGTCAAAAAAAAAAAAAAAACTCTTTATAAACCTTAAGACTTCTGGTAGATAACTACAATAATATTAGATAGCACTTTGTTTTCATGGGCTTCACTTACCACTATACCAAATAAGTATGATGAGTTGGTAAATCAAATGGACACCATTTTCAAAAGAGTAATGAATAGCAATCTTGAAATAACAAACACTGTGGCAGCACTTAACAATATTATAAGGTATTTCCAAACTTAGTTCTAAAATTTAACAGATACAATACAAACAACTTAATGAAAGGTTGCTCACTTCCAAAATGCAGGCATTTTTTTCTTGCTTATTTGTACAACAAATAATCTACTTTAGATTTTAAATATAGAAATGAATTAAATCATATAGATTATACAATAGTCATAACGTACAACCTCTAAGAAGGAACACTAACAGCAAAGAGGGCTGTAAATATAATCAGTTACAAGTTGGCAAATATCCAACTGAAAAAAAATTCAAAGTAAAAGACAGCAGAGTCTCAGGGAGTCCAAGTTCGAGATCTGCTGTCTCCCCAGCTGTCATACGAGCACCATATCCTTTTGTTGGTGGTTAACAAGGTGGCTCATCTGCATGGGGCAGTGGCACACAATAGTAGTTATGTTCTCCTACCTCACAAATGACTACACTTCATTGAGTTTATACTCAGTAGAGCAGTGTTTGCAAACCACTTAGATTCCAGGGCGGAAAGAGCTACAAAAACGAAACATCCAGTCCTTCTGTGAGGTTTGTTATTAGCCTCTGTTAGCCACAGGTTACACGGCACTAAACACTATGTGCTGTGTGTTTGCTTGCAACCACTATGAAAAATAGCCTATAACATCTTTCTGAAGACTCCTAGAAAATTTTAAGCTAATTTAAAATCAGGGAATTTAACTGGGACATACAATTCTTAGAACTAGTTTTTGACAAAACACCTCACGAGTTCTTTCTTGGATGTCAATTCGATTTTGTTTTAACCAACACTATTCAATACACTATCACTAAAATTCAATGCTACTGGTTGAGAAAAAGTGAAGACGGTAAAAAGTGAAGAAGGTAAAACAATCGGTTTGATTTGAATCTAAGTTAGTTCCTAGCCTACAAAGAAACTTCTTCCTGGATGATAAAAAATGCTTTAAAAAAAACAGATTCATAGCTTAATAACCCAATTATGTTTAATTCTTTCCATACACATTACATAAGTTAGAGAACCTAGAACATAAACCTAAATAATACATTATACTGATGCCCTCAAAATAGCTTGTCAAAACATTTCTCAAAGATTTCTACCCTTTAGCATGTGCACAAAAATCTGAAGTATTCATTAGATGCACAATATACAGGATCCACAATGATTCTAAACACAAATCTACTTTGAAGACTAGTTATATAATTATATAACATTATTAAACACTATTAAAATGTTTATGAAAGCATTGTTTTTAAAAGTAACATTTCCCCCAATTTATAGTAAAGAACTATAGTCAGAGCTTCTCTGGTCTGGGTAAAAAAGTTTACATATATTTTAACAAAAGAAACTACTGTACTTTATTGTATTTTTATATAGCATTTAACTTAGAATCTCTGGAAAGCAGAAAACATTTATGACAATTCATTTTATCATCTCAGAATTCCTACTTTCCTGGAATGATTTCATGAAAATGTTCATGTACTTCCTAGAAATACTTTACTGCATTGTTTTAATAAACCAAGGTATATGCTTTACAGAGATTATAATATATAAACAATGTAAGGCACTGTCAAAAAAGAAAATCAACAAGTACCTTCAAAATAGAAATCTCATGTAACATTCTCTTTCTCCCAAAATATGAATTACATTAGAAATGAATACAGACATTTTATTAAACTCAACTATTCTCGAAGATGATGGAGTTTTTAAAATTTCTACAAATTTGCCCATTAATGTCTGCTGACTTTAAACAGCTACCTGATAGCATAAAACACACACTATAAAGAACTATAAAGATTTGAGGGGATGGTCACACAGCATCGTACATGTACTAAATATCACTGGTTATACACTTTGAAAATGTTTGTTTTTATACTACGTGAATTTCATACCAATATTGATTTATATAATAATTTTATAATATTAATAAACTTTAAATTCCTATATATCAAATTACAAATTTGATAAATTTTGTTTTAACCAACACTAAATATATCAAATTTTTTAATGATTTGGAGTAAGGTAAAATTAAGAGAGTCTAATCCACACACATTATATTCCCCTAATTTTTAAATGAAAAAAAATTTATTAATTGAATGTTATATTATTTACTCTGAGATGCATAAAAACTTCCCATTCTCCACTAACTCTGGATATATCTATGAACCATAAAAAGTTATTCTATTTTACATTCAAATATCATTAGAAGCTTAACTAATCTAGTTCTCATTTTTTTAAATCAAATATGTATCTATGTAGATAGATTTTAATGGATCAAAGAGAAAAGAAACTGTCATTTTTCAAATCCTAGTTTACCAACTAGGTGAATGAAACAAGGACTGTGGCTTTCCACAAACCTCTTCCCAATAATTTTTCTTTACCTTACTATCTACTTTAAATATAACCAGTTTAAAATAGAAAGAAACAACAATAAAAAAAGCCAGACACAAAAACTTGAGACATATTTTTTAAGAGGAAAATGAACAGGCATAAAATATTAAGTCACATGGTCACAGGCGAAATTTTTTCCAGGAGACAAAGAACATGTAGAAGAGAAGGTGAAGAGGAGTCCTAAAAGCCTAATCTATATGTCAACAACGCAAACACACAGCTCGAGGGCCTTCAGACATCGTCAAGAACCATGCGAGCCTCAGCCTTCTCTGCATATTTCAGAAAATAACTCAGAATCTATTTTCCACCCAAAATTAAGGCAATGGTATTTGTTAAGGACCAACTTCATACAGAAGAGTGCTTAAAACTCTGCCTTCATTTTCTAGATTCATTTTTTTATGAGCAACACAGTTCCTCAAAACCAAGTTATGATTCTCCACGTAAAGCATCAAACTCCAACAAGGAACTAAATGAGGATCATGAATATTACCCCCAACACCTCACGATGAAATGAAAGATACACACCAACTCAAAGTGGAGAAAGAGCGAAAAACAGAATGCCAATAATTAAGTACATTAATTACTATGCATATTTCTATTAGCATAATTTAATTTTAAAATCTATATATCTATATAAGCTCATGTTGCCAATGATTTTTTGTTATATAATTATTCAAGTAGTTTTCCTTACTCTACATAGACTTTCTTCTGAAAACACACTACACATGACTATCATGTTAAAAAACTGTATGTGCTTCATATATAGTCATACTTAGTTTCCTGATACATCTATTAAATCTGAGCACTTATAAATATTTAATAAATTAATTCATAGCATAAAAAATATATACATATATATGTTTTTGTCCTTACAATTTAAAATGAAATTAAATTTTCCTAATAATTTTCATTCAATTTATATATTCTGTAAGTGGTGAATGTGACCAAAATCAGTTACTACGTATCAAAATATCATTTATTACTACATGTATTAAACTTCTGACAGTAATATTAGTAATACAAGTAGCATATGAAAGCTATTAAGATATACCCAGTTCCCTGACCCAAATCATTCCAAACACGACTTTGAGGGAGGATGAAATAAAAGGATTAGCACAAATGTAAAATCCGGCCCCCTACATATGATATAAAAATCAAGGTAGAAAGAGCCTATGTGTGTGTGGTCTGTGTATGTACCTGTCTATGCACTTGTAAGCTGAGTATATTCAGTATTGGAATAATCATAAAATTCATTTCATACCTGTGCTCCATAGATATATTTATCCAACATCTTGCCTCCTATTGTCTGCCCTCCTATGTCCCAAACTTGAAGAGTAACATTCAAGCTTCCTAGAATATAAAATGGAATATAAAAATAAGAAAAACAGGAACAATTTAACAACTCAATACAGTTTCACAGAACATTAAGTCACAGTGATAAACTCTGAACCTAATGTGCATGTTTATTCCGCATGTTCACATAAGTGGGATTGTGAAATAATGCTGTCAAAAGAGATTAACAGTGGGGAATTTAGGTTTACACTTTACCCCAGTTCCATGCAACCACATTTATAATCACCTTCAAAACAAAAGAAAATAAATAAAGTTTTAATTCACAAACATCTTTTTTTTTCTTTTTTCACAAACATCTTAAACCTTAAATTTTTTTTCTTATACAGAGACTAAAACAATAAAGCACTTGAGTGTGGAGTAAGATATATAATTTAAAAATTAAAATTGAACTTTACCTTATTGCATATAATGAATTTTGCTGTAACTTCTAAACTCTACAGGTTCTAAATAAAACTCACAAATTACCAACACACTACAAAAATGGTCTCAAGGTTTCAATTCGAATGAAGTTTTAAATTGGAATGTCAGTTACTACATATGATAGTGAACATAATTTTAAAATTACATGTTTTCAAATTTAACTTATAAAATATAAATATTTTGACAGCCATATTCAGTACTGATGTAGGATACATACCCAAGATATCACAAATTATTATGATGCATTTATATCTGTTCAAAGCATTACACTGAAACTAATTATAATATGTGCTTCAAAGCCCTCATAAAATAGAGTAAATCTATTTGATGATTTCACAAATCTCTTCCCCATACAAACATTATAAAAGCATTCTAAATTACTAAAAGGCAATCTTTAAAATTCTTTCATCCGTTTTGCAAAATATTTACTGGATAAAAAATTTATAAGACGTTATTCTCTATTATCAATGCAATTAGTGACTAGACAAAATTTAAAGACCAAGTTCAATATGCTTTGTATTTTAACATTTCAGACTGTTTCTCCTAATAAAATTACGCTGTTTTCTCCAAAGGTGGACAGAATTTTAATCAGCATCTCCCACACCAAAAACGTATCTTTCTGAATGATTTGCCAATCAGGAAAACTCAAAATCTTAGATACTAAAAGACTAGTCTCACTTCAAAAACAAACCAAAAAATGTTATATAGATATGAATTTTTATACCAATGCAAAACACTAAAATTGGAGAATGTTAGTCACACCATTCAACTTAGCAACTGGAAAGAAAGTACAACACTAGATTAACCAGTCAACTTTTACCCTTAACTCTAAGTTTTGTAGGGTCTGTATTACAATCTTTCCATTATCTGGATGTAGTTCTGTTCCATCTGCCAACCTGCAGGATTTACATGAGGAACTTCCACTAGCATTAATGAGAGCTACTGAAGTTTATCACCCGTCATCTTCCCACATATACACACTTCCAACACTCACAGCGTACTGACTGAAGTGTTCTTAGAGCTCTACAAATACAAAAACCAAATGTTACAGACAAAGACTCACCCAACAACTTGTATAAAGCCAGTATCTTAAAAATCTAAATTTTTAAGGAATTTTAAGAAAATTTAATTGAGAAAATTAAATTCTAGAAAATTAAGAAATCTAAATTCAAAATTCACTGTCCTACAATGCTGTCTCAAATTAAGCAGGGGAGAAAGGGCTAGCTGACACCAGAAGAATGTCATATAGTTTCAGGAGTCTCTAAATAAACAGGCAGTACTCTATTCATTTTACTAACAAGACTCTTTAGTTAAATGTTTACTTCAAAAACCAGTCCTCAAACAGTGTTAACTTTTTAAAGATTTTAGGCAAACTTAATAAAGGGCATTTAATACCATTTTATTCAAGGTCAATAAACCTAACTTCATATCAAGAAATATGAAGCTTTTTTCTTTACATTCTGATATTTAGACCCTATCCTATCTATAACTTTAGAAGTATCATCTTCACTACATACTCAAAATTCTGACAACATAATTTCAAGACTTAAAATCATTTATTCAACTCTCTCCCACCTGAGAGGTTTATATTCCTGTATTGAAGGAATATTTGTTAAATCCATACCTTTCCAAATAAACACTATTTGTTGTTCTTGGCTTGTTTTTCTTTAATATACATATTCTAGTGCCTCAGATAAAAATAGCTGTGTATTACTAATAACCCACTAATATACAATGTTAACCAAAAAACAAACAACTTTTCTTGTTACAGCTTCAACAAATGATATTAACTTCATGGTTATTTCATGTATCAAGAAATGTATTTTCAACTTCCACATTTGAATTTTAGGCTTATTAACACATAAAAATAAATCAGAGTTCCTCCTATTTGGGAAACAAAATAATACAGAATTCAAATTAATATTCCCTTTAGTTCTAACAAGCAAAAACATATTAAGTCTTCTAGTATACTTTCAAAGTGACAAGCCTATAAAACTATTTAAGAATTTGCAAATAATCAGCATTGCAAAATTTTTAAAAACCAAGAATCCATTAAAATAAATTTCTAACTAATAAAGAATGTTAAGGAGGAAACTGTCAGCAATCTAATCCTAAATGCAAAATGCTACTCCTGCTCCTCTGTAAGAAATGACATTTAACTAGGGAAAAAAATAAATAAATGAGGTGACAAAATACAGGTAAGTTGCTTTTGGTATGAATCAAAGCCACCAAGAGGATTCAACAGTGACCTTGTAGAAGTACACTTGGTGCCTTGGTTAACCTTACTTAAAGTGCTGCACAGTCAAGATGGAACTAAAAACACAAGTCTGCCCACTTCTTGTACTAAAGACTTAGAAATCCTTTTCACAGTAGAACGCTGTTTACTGGACTGTACCCACAAGCTTCCTGAAAGTATTTTGACTAAGGCTCTTAAGAAGCTCTATCAGCAGAATCTCTGACTAACAGATACACTATTTTAAGCAGTAAAATCTGCACAGTGGTTGCATCCAGACTATACAGCATACCAGATCATGAAATATACTAACACGGATGAGTATTTGCAAAGTAATGACCTTGAAAACTTGCATGAAGAGAATGTCAATAGATGGACAGGAGGTATTATACCTCTAACGAACCGAATGGATAGAAGACTCACTAGAATACTAACAAATACTAGATTTGCCTCCTGTGCTGCTATACCATAAATTTAATAATGCTGCCTATAATGTTTCAGTAAATGATACAAATATTAATCACTGGGCACAATGAATTAAAATTAAACTATACAAAGGGTATACTATAAACCTTTATTCATCTTATTTCTTAATATACCTATAATATCAAATCAAGCCAAACTTTTTCCTACTAATATTTATACAATAATTTTAAATCCACTAAACAGAATAAAACCAACTGCTTTTATATAAAAAAAAATTTTTTTCTGGAACTCTGCCCATCAAAATAAAAGCTAAAATCAGGAAAATTAAAACATATATTCAATAAGAGTAAGTACTTTCTACTCTAAAATATATTATAAATTTGGATTTCAAAAATAACAAATACTTTTTACAAAGTCATCAAAATTCAAAAATGGCTGGTATTGTGCAAAGAACTAGAAATCATCAACATGTATTACACATATAAAATGTTTAGAATCAGCATTAAAATGTTTTTAATGTCTGAATAGGTGCTTGCTCCTTTACTTAAGTCTTTGAACTCAAAAATCAGAAAAATTAAACAATATTCATAATACAGAAAGTTACTGCTTCTGCTAGTTAGCACTGAAACAAAACAGTAATTAAATACATACTGAGGTTCTCTGTGTACAGCTGGCATCTCTGAAGAAACTGTTGTAAAGTAAGTTTTCAGTAAATATATTACCTGATTTCTACATGTATTCTGCTAGTGATTGGGGTAAATATTCTATTTATATCAGCATTAACCTATCCATAAGCTAATAATAAAAAGGAGATTTTCAGTTTTTAATACATACAAAAATGCAAATGAAACAAAATACACACGTTTCTCATTAAACCTCTTTCTGAACAATAACTTAGTAATGGATAATTGGAATTTGCTTCTGAAGCTATATCTTCTTCTTATTTATTTTTCATTGGTAGTCGAGTAACAACCATCAAAATATAAGAGTATATTACTAGTGAGATATGCAGAATATGTTCAATTACCAAGAGTTTTCATTAGCTGTTCTAAAACATTCATAGAGAGTTGTCTGATGGATGGAGTATTTGAGAGACTAATATATTTCAATAATATTAGAATTTATTAAACCCCTTCCCACTATATCACTCACGTTCCAGTATATGAATCTGACACTACACTTGCAACTGTTTTTATTCACATGTGTTTCCTCAGAGAGGAGAGAGATGGACTGGTTTATGAAGTCAATCAAGACAAACTGCTTTTAATAAAATACTTTAAACACATAATTTAAGCACAAGTGAATGGACAGAGCATTTTAAAGCCCCAATTGTTCAGAAACTAACTTAAAACAGAAACCACTCTTTTTTGTTATTATTTCCCTGTATTTCCCACAAAATGTGCTGCAACTGGCATCTAAATAGTTTCTTTGCATGGTGAACTGAAACATCTTGAATGCTCAAACTGTATTTTTATGAGTGCCTAGGGACCCTAAATTTTAGTGGTCTATTAAATGCCAGCAATTTCATGCTGCCTTGCATAAAACAGCATTCACATATTAGAGCACAGAAGTTCCATAGCTACATTATACTTCTGTTCCAACTTTCTCTCAAACAAAAAACTGAAGCAGAGGCTAATCAAAATAACATTTAAAAAAATAATCCTTTCCAGTCTTCTCACATTTAGTTTGTACAATATCTGTTGATAATTATATGGCATTTGATTTTGTTTTTAAGGTTAGAATTTTATAAGCAACTATTGTTTATCCTCAAAAAACGTGCAACAGTCAAAAACAGTGTAGAGTGGGGAGTATATAAACTTTTTCCTTACACACATGAACAGTATGTCTTCACGATAGATGCTGATGAAAGAACCTCCCTAAGACACATTTACTGATTACATATATTTTCACACAGAAACAGTACCCAAATGTTACACATTTCTGCTTATGTCTCTTATCGTCAGATGTGAACGAACAACTTTCTATGTTAAGACATTTTAGTCTCTTACCTGGCAATGTTATTCTTCTCAAAAAGAAATCCAATCCTATAGTTTGTTTGTACTGTTTCCCAAAAGTTTCTTGAGCAAAACAGGTAGCTAAGGAGGTCTAAAAAATTGATGCACAGAATATCAAAATTAATGTCTTTGGCTTTAGAAATGTAAACAAAATCACTACTATATCTTATTAAGTAATCTTAATATTTATACTCCAATTATACCAACAAGCAACTTTAAGCAGTTCTAATCAACTACAAGGGGAAGAGGGACTTTTCATTCCACCAAGTACATTTCACTTGCCAACCAGCTATCAGTGGCAACAACACACTAATCAGCTAAATCTCTTTAAATCTCCTTATATCTCCTGACTGTCAACCTCCTATTCCTTGCTAGAAATTAGAATTTCTATTTATCAACAGAAAAAACTAAAACAACATGAGTACAGATCTGAATTTTATATGCCCCTATATATCAGCTCAACACAGCTTTCACAGATGTTTCATTTCTGAGGTCAAACATCTGAGTAGTTTTTATCCTCAGCTAATAAGAAGTAAAGCTAATTAAGGAAAGGAGAACCTGTTTATACAATTTCTTCTTTCCCCCTAAGAAATGTGTCTAATTTTTCTCTGCATTAAAAATGGTAAATGAAAATGATTCTATAGAACTCATAGTATTTATCTTTTAAATTAAGAAATTGAAATTTTTAAGATTAATATTAAGCAGGCAAAAATATATTCAAGAAGTAGAAAGCTTAACAGTCACAAGAATATTATAACTAGAACAAATATATATCTACATTTTTAAAATAATAATCAAAGTTACACTCAAAACTCTAGTTTCTTTACAGAACCATTTCTTACCAATGCAAACAAATAATTAATCATTCTAGTGAAATAACTCAAAAGCTCCTTAAACATTTGTAATGCACTATTTATTTATAAACATCCCCTAAAAGAAGAGAAAGGGAGCGTCATTAAGCTTTTCTGCTCTTCAAGACAGATTCTCAAAGAATAACTCTTTTTTATTTTAAAAGTAAAATTAGATGTCAACTCCTAAAATAATGAAATCTAAAATTTGCAAGATAGCTTATTATAATTATGACATAAGTGCAAAAGAAAACTGGGCCAAACTTTCTTTCAAAAAAACCCTAAAATTCCTTTGACATAAGAATCATATTTTTCAGATAAATGACAATTTGCACACACTAATTCCAATTCATCTAATATTTAAATAATCAGCATTTGTAAGAAACTGCTAAAATATTTGGTCAAATATATATTGAGCACCATAAGAAAGATGTTCTGCTACACTCTGAGAAATAAACTCACTACACCAAAATGAAAATTCATTTGGCTTCCTTGATAACATAAAAACTGAGAGATAAGAAGAAAAAAAAAGTAAGCATTCCTTTTTAAAGCCTTTTTTTATTTAGCCTTGTTTATGCCAGAGAACTCATTTAACTTAGAGCACAAAACTATCTATGAAGAGGCTAAGGGTTCTAAAGAAAAATAATTAACACTACTTATACTATTACAGATATTTCAAAATGTTTAATATATGGATGGTTGAAACACTTTCATAAGTCTAAGAGAAATCCAAAGCACATGTAACTTCAGCAGAGTGTTTCTTTTCCTAAAAATAGGACTTCTGGATTTTGAAAGCCCTACCCTCACACTTTTGAGACATATAAAATTAGAATTTTCAATTGGAATAAAGTATGACTTGTCAAAAGTATAGCTCATTAGGAACAACGAATATTAAAATGGGTTCTTACATCATCTCCAGACATCTTACTACAAAAATTAAAGAGGAGCATCTGAATCAGCAGGAAAAAGGCAATTTCTCTCCAATTATCTAGATATTATGCTATCTGTCTCATTTGATAATTTCTCATAAGTCATTGTAGAAATACCTTTCTTAAACAATTATGAAGTGAGCAACCATCTATCAAATCTGATTCTTTATAGTTTTTTTTTTGTTTGTTTGGTGAACTTTTGCTAACAATTTTTAACCATACTACCTTTACTAATACTGAAAAGACACCATAAAAGGATATTTTGCCTCAAAAAAAAATCTTAATATATAATAAAATTCAAAGTATGAATCAAAGGAATCAAAACAGGAAAGAAATAGAAAAATGTGTTAATGGAAGGAGGTGCTAAACTTCTCTTGCATAAACTGTTAGTGGTCATCGCAATACTCTATTGCTTTTGTAAGGATATATAAATATGTCCTGATTAGAACTAGGCAAAAAAAAAACAACTGATGCCTAAAAACGGACTGGAGTTAAATCAGGATACAAGTAAGAATGAAAGAGAGGCTGAATTCATAAAAGAAAATGATGGTAAAAGAAACAGAATGGGAATCAGTAGCTGCCAATAATCTGAAAACTGAATATGGCATGGAAAAAAATAGCAGCTTGACATAAGAACAATGAAAAAAAGATAAGATGTCTGATGCTGGCATCCAGAAATTTCTGGGAGAAAAAACATCTTTACAATTTTAAAACAGATGAGTCAACATGACAAAGACTTAAAGAACACCAGTATCCCTTGGAGCAGAATAGTATCCCTAATTCCATAATATAGAATGAAAAAAATACACTTTGTCACATATTAGACAGAATTTTAGATATGAAAAGTCATAATTATTCACACTAAATTAGCAAAAAGAGGACAATACATGACAGGCTAGAGGAAAAACCTAGGTAGAAAGTTATGAACAGATTTCAACTGAGAAATACATGCATGATAACAAATGAGTACTGGGAGAAAAAATAAATAAAAATTTAAAGAATTATGACAGAATATAGGATAATGGACAACTTTCATCTTTTTTTTGAGGTGTATTAGTATTATAGTCATTATCATTTTAAACAGGAAATAAATTTTTATGTGTGGAGGATAAAAAGATTTAGAAAGTGAAAAATCAGAAGGCATTCAAAAGAAAATACGAATGATGAGAAAAACTATAAAAATAGAACTTAAAGTTTTTATTGTGTTAGAGACAATGTTGACTTATTTAAAATAATTCATCCACTCAAAAAGTTGTTATAAACGTACAAAAAGTCATATAATTAATACTTGACTAAGAAAAGTGATCCCAAGTTCTTTTCTTCCTCAAAACGTTTAAAAGTAATCAGAGAATATTGAATTGTTTCTCCTCAACAGTAAAAATCAGTAACAAAATATCACGGATGGCAAGAAAGAAATGAACAGAATTCTCCAAACTCTGCCTATGAATGACACCTTTCCCTAGGAACTGAAATCTCAGCACGAAAGAAGCGAACAGCTGTGCAGTGCCAACTGCCAAGGGAAGAGGTATCGAGCAATGGTTACCACAGAAACCAGCATCCAAACTACACCAGGCACACGGAAACATCGAGTGGAAAACAGAACACTGGTAACAATAATAAACCCGCGTTTCTGGAGCTTCTGGTTGGGAAAAGGGACGGGAGAAGCAAGGAGACAAACTTTAGCAGTATGACCAGACAGCGTTGGCGCCACTGACAGAAGCGACAGGTGTGAAGGCTCCCTGGGCAGAGGCTCTGCTCCTTGTTTGGGGGGCGGGGCGGATCCAGAATCCTTCAAGATCTTACCAATGGTCTTCAAAGAGCCAGGACCGGGCAATGTTTGCTCCATTTCAGGAGCTCCACAACCCTGGGTTAAAGACCCTTGCCTCGGAGGTAAAGGGGACTGGCGGCCAGATATTCTCACGCACTCGCTTCATTCAATCAACTGTCGTCACAGGACAGATTTTAAGGCAAGGATGCCATCTGTCATGCCAGCAGCCCTGCCCTCAGCACCCAGGCTATAAGAGGAGCTCGAGAGATATTTATTGAATGAATGTTTGCGTTGACAGGTGCTGTGCTGGGGAACAGAGATGAACAGGTATGATGCTCTAACACAGAAACTAACGTTTAGTCCGTCCACTCGGTGTCCTGCAAGCTGCATGTAGATGTTTACATTTACTGTGGATTCGCACACTTTACCTCTCCGAAACGACCCCTATCAACATACCCACCCTGCAGATGAAGCACAAATAGGGACAGCAATTTGCCCTCCAGTGACTCGACCAGTAAAGTGATGGGAGCCCCAACTGTCTCACCCAGGGAGCCTGATTCCAGAATCAAGCTCTTGGGAGCTCCCAGTGCAGCGGAGGCATCAGAAACGGTAAACGGGGTTGGGGGAAGGCGCAAAGTGTGACCTGGACTAAAGGAAAAACAGGTAAGATGTTTTGGCAAATCATTGCTAGTCCTCAGAGGCGAGAAGCTGGAAAGCTTCCCAGGGAGGCGATGCTGGCTCAGGTCTTGAAGAGAAGCAGGAGTTCGCGATCCAGGCAGGGATTAGGAAATGACTTTTTTTTTTTTTTTTAAAGGGAGCTGGACAGCTCTCGTCGGACTTCAAGCGTCTAATTTGTGTCGGGCCCCAAGCCACCTCCTGGCGGGCCTGAGCCCAGACTCCCAGGCACTCGCGGAAATACGGCGACGCCCGGGGGGACGGGGAGGAGGAGGAGGTTCGAAGGGCGCCGGGGCCGCGCCGGGATTCCTTGCAGGCCTGGCACGGCGGGCGCACCAGAGGACTGACCTTCCCGGAGGTGCCGTCCCCCAGCACGACGATTTTCAGTTGCCGGTCCAGGCTCTCCTCCTCAGAGTCCGACATGGTGTCCCAGGAACGAGGCCCGCCTACCCTCCCTCCCACCGACCCCACCCCCGCGAAATAGAAGAAGGAAGGGAAGGAGGGGGATCTCCGGGGGCGGGGGAGAGGAGGAACGCCGGCAGCGGGGACAGGACTCCCCCCACCCCCGGCCCCGGTGTCTCAGAGGCCACTGGAAGTATCCGGGAAGAATCACTCGCCGGCCGCCATCTTGCCCGCCGCCCCGCCCCTTGAGCCCGGCCCCGCCCCCACAGCACCGCGCGCTAAGTCGGGCGCACAGCCCCGCCTCCACCGCGCGCTACGTCGGGCGCGCGGCCCCGCCTCTGCGCCAACCCGCGCAGACCGCGAGCCTCCCTGGCGGGCCGGCCCAAGTCCCGGCCTGGGCCGAGGGGGCCTTTGAACCGAGCGGGCGAGACGCGACACTACCCCTCGCACGGACCGTTAGCGAGATGAAGAGGGGAAAAAAAGAGTATAATTTAAACTAGGTAGAAAAAACAGGAGCAAAGTAGCGCGTAGACGTTCTGTGAAATCCCCCTGTTTCCATCATCTCCCCCTGTGGAGATCCCTGAAGCGAATGGTTTAGCCTGACTAGGCGGGTGGGCGGGGTGACACCGAGGCTGCGCTCCGCGGTTGCCAAGGGAGTTCGGACCCGGAGATGAGGCAGCGGGGCGGGGCCTGTCTCTGGGCGCCCGGGACGCCAGTTGCCAGGAGGAGCGCGCGCAGGGGAGGAGGGGCCTCGCGGCTGGATGGGTCCTGAGGGTCGCGCGCCCGGAAGAACTGCAGTACCGCCGAGGAGCAAGAGATGGCTAAGAAAGTGTAACTGCCGCGGGGCGATGCCGCGAGAGTGAAATGTTGGCTTGGCGCAGCCTTCTCGTTTTTTACTCCTCTCAGATCCTGCGTTTTCTTAGCCAAACGGCGGAATCCCATGGTTCCTTCACGAAGTGCTTAAGCTGGAGCCACAGTTCTCAAAGTGTGGTCCGGGTTACCCTGCAGGGTCCCAATAAAGACGAAACTACTTTCCTAATAATTCATTTTTCTTTCCTTTTTCACGTTCATGCGCTCACAAATATACCTAGAAGTTTTCCAGAGGATGCATAATCTGTATGGCATCACCACTGAGAGCTAAAGGGGCAAACGTTTCTTGGTACCCATTTCAATGGAATAATGAGAATTATAACAACATAAAAACTTTGGGGGTCCACAATAATTCTTAAGAGTGTAAAGGGAGGCCTTGAACCCTAAAATTTTGAGAACTGCTATTCTGGATGATCTCAGTCCAGTAGGGTAGGTAAAAAACATAATTGAACTTTTCAACATAGATAAATTACACAATATTAATGCCGGCCTACTATGTCTCCTTGTTAATTACTTTTAATGGATTATCAGGTTCACTCCTCATGGGAGCCCTATAAATTAGGTAGAATTATCTCATTTTACAAGTTAGGAAGCTTAAGTCACAAAAAGCTTAGCTCAGAGGCAGTAGTTCTCAAAGAATATGGGAATTCAAATGGGAAAGCAGTAAAGAGTAAGCAAGTACTCATGCTGGCAGCCGAACTGAAGTTCTAATTACAGACCCTCACTCACTAGAGGTGTGACCTTGAGCCTCAATTTCCTTATCTATAAAAGAGAGGCACCGCTTTTTTCATAGGGTTGAGAATTAAAGTAACCACTGCAAAGTAAAACAGTACAATGGCTTGCATATAATAAGCACTCAGTACTAGTGGGTATCACCTCCTGGACATCATTAGATATGGTCCGTATTGATGTGTCACTGCTTTCTACTCACGTTACCTGAAACCCAGGGCTCCAGTGTAGAGTCTCAGTCCCTTCACCTGTAGATAGAGCCGTCCACAATAGTCACTACCCAGTTGCTATTAGTCCCCAAGCCTTTCCCTTCTCTGCTCCACCACCATCACTACGAACTGTCTACATCACTAGATGTGTTCATAAAAATTAGGAGAAAAAGTTAAGTGCCATGCCATACAGGCATGGCATGAAGCTCAGTCAAAAAATTAAATACTTAGGTGTACATAAAATTTTAAATACTCATGTGGCAAAAAATACCATTAGGATCATATAAGCTTCCACAAAAAAAATAGATGAGGAAAATTAGAAAAGTTATACATATTTTAAATCTATTTGATAATATCAGAGAATTACCAAGTTATGACATGGGTAATTATGGAGCTCAGAGGAAGGAAGCTCAAAATTTAAAAACAAGCATTGAGGCCCACTCTCCCCAGGAGGTACCTGCTGATTCAAGACTAGAGTCAAGAGAGAGAATAAATAGCCCTTTAACAGTCTCATAGAGCTGGGAGAAGGGGCAGACAATGAAGGTCAGGACTTCCCTGGTGGTCCAGGAGTTAAAATCCACCTTCCAATACAGAGGACCTGGGTTCAATCCCTGGTCAGGGAACTACGATCCCACATGCCACAGTGCAACTAAGTGTACCACAACCACTGAGTCTGCATGCTCTAGAGCCTGTGCTCCACAAGAGAAGCCAGCATGCCACAACTAGAGAAAAGCCCGTAACGAAGAGACAGCACACTGCAATGAAGACTCAGCACAGCCAAATTTTAAAAAAATAAACAATGAGGACTTCCCTCGTGGCAAAACTGATTAAGAATCTACCTGCCAATGCAGGGGACATGGGTTCAGTCCCTGGGGCAAGAAGACTCCACATGCCTCAGAGCAGCTAAGCCTGTGCACCACAGCTACTGAAGCCCACCACGTATAGTCAGTGAGCCGCAACTATCGAGCCCGAGTGCTACATCTACTAAAGTGCAAGCACCCAGAGCCTGTGCTCCACAAGAGAAGCCACCTCAGTGAGAAGCCCTTGCACGACAAGAAGAGTAGACCCCACTCACCAACAAATAGAGAAAGCCCTCACAAAGCAATGAAGACCCCGTGCAACCAAAACTAAATAAATTAATTAAAATTATAAAATAGAAACAGTGAAGCTCAAGGCATATCAAAAGGAGGAACATTTGTAAACCAGTCCCAATTTTTCAAGTTAAGAAGTTCCTGAAAAGCTGTATCTTAAGAGTTAGGGTGGATGAAGTGGAAATAGATCACCTCCACAGAAACTGAAGCCAATTTTTGTGTCACCTCAATTCCTCATTTGGAGAAGGCAATGGCAACCCACTCCAGTACTCTTGCCTGGAAAATCCCATGGACAGAGGAGCCTGGTAGGCTGCAGTCCATGGGGTCACAAAGAGTTAGACACGACTGAACCACTTCACTTTCATTTTTCAGTTTCATGCACTGGAGAAGGAAATAGCAACCCACTCCAGTGTTCTTGCCTGGAGAATCCCGGGGACGGGGGAGCCTGGTGGGCTTCTGTCTATGGGGTTGCATAGAGTCAGACACTACTGAAGTGACTTAGCAGCAGCAGCAATTCCTCATTGAACTGAGATGCTGAGTATTAGAAACAAAGCTCTATTCTCTCTGTGTGTGTTAGTTGCTTAGTCGTGTCTGACTCTGCAACCCCGTAGACTGCAGCCCCACCAGGCCCCTCTGTCCATGGGATTCACCAGGCAAGAACACTGGAGTGAGTTGCCATTTCTTTCTCCAAAAGGAACTATAGAAAGAAAGAAAGTGAAGTCCCTCAGTCTTGTCTGACTCTTTGCGATCCCATGGACTGTAGTCTACCAGGCTCCTCCATCCATGGAATTTTCCAGGCAAGAGTACTGGAGTGGGTTGCCATTTCCTTCTCCATTCGCTCTGTAGGAGGGTCAAATTATCTGTACAGTTTCTCACTATCAATATCTAGCAATCAATCCAAAATTTTGTAACCAAAAATCAAGAGAAACTGTGAACAACAGAAGTAACCCACAGACATCCAGATAATGGACATAATGGTTGTTAAATAACTGAAATGTAAAAGGATTTATATAACAAGATAGGGAATTTGGCCAGGGAAGTTGAAAATGTAAAGGAGAACCAAGTGGAAAGTAGCAATAAAAAATATAATAACAGAAATAATCCCAGTGAGTAAATTTAATAGAAGATTAGTGATAGTGATAGTGAAGTCGCTCAGTCGTGTCGGACTCTTTTCGACCCCCTGGACAGTAGCCAACCAAGCTCCTCCGTCCATGGGGTTTTCCAGGCAAGAATACTGGAGTGGGTTGCCATTTCCTTCTCCAGGGGATCTTCCCGACCCAGGGATCGAAGCTGGGTCTCCCGCATTGTAGGCAGATGCTTTACCATCTGAGCCACCAGGAAAGGCTAGACACAGTTGAAGAGAGAAATAATAAGGCAAAAGATAACTCAGAAGAAAATAAATGAAGGACACAAACACAGTGGGGAAGAAATTACAGAAAAGACCATAGAAGATATACAGAATATTTTTAAAATATATAACTGGAGTTCCAAGAGATCATTTTTTTCCTTGCTGCATCACAAAGGTGGCACCCCAGAGCAATGAAAAATGGACTCTCTTTTCAGTGAATTATCTTGGGTCAGCTGGATATTTATATAGAACAAAAATGAACCCTAGCTTGTATTCTACACCATATTCACATAGCAATTCCGGGCATTTTATAAAGCTAAGTTTAAAAATAAGAAAGGTTTTAAAAGATAAATTAGAAAAACTATTTTCATAATCTTGAGGTAGGCAAAGACTTCTTAAAGAAAATCCAAAAGAAACCAATCAACTGTTAAGGGAAAGGCTGATTAAATGAGTTATACTAAAATATTAAAACTCTGCTCATCAAAAAACATCTTTAAGGAAATGAAAAATTAAAACCCTACAGTGGAAGAAGACATTTTCATTTCATATAACTCATAAGGGAATTGTATCTAGAATTGAAAATGTTTACACAAAAGAGTCAGACATCATCACTTAGGAACTAAGCAACAATAAATGAGTTAAAAAAGAAAGAGACACAAATAAATCAACAGAATATTAGACACGAGGCTTGAATAGACATTTCAAAAAATAGCCAATAACATTTAAAAAGTCTTAACTTCATTAATAATCAGATAAATGTAAAGGAAAACCACAATGAGCTACCACTATACCCTCACCAGAATAAAATTGCAAAGACTGACATTGCCAAGTGTTGAAAATGTGGAGCATTCTATGCACTGCTGGTTTAAGCATAAATTTCTGTAACTCCTTCAGCAACTTGTTAGGCATCAGGTACTAAAGTTGGATATATATGACCTTCTGGTTGTTGCTGTTCAGTCATTCAGTCATGTCCAACTCTTTGTGACCCCATGGACTGCAACATGCCAGGCTTCATATCCTTCAGTATCTCCCAGAGTTTGCTTAAACTTCTGTCCATTTAGTCGATGATGCCATCCGACCATCTCATCCTCTGTTGCCCCATTCTCCTCCTGCCTTAAATCTTTCCCAGCATCAGGGTCTTTTCCAATGAGTCAGCTCTTTGCATCAGGTGGCCAAAGTATTGGAGCTTCAGATTGAGCATCAGTCCTTCCGATGAATATTCGGGATTGATTTCCTTTAGGATTGATTGGTTTGATCTCCTTGCAGCCCAAGAGACTCTCAAGAGTCTTCTCCAGCACCATGATTCAACACATCACTTCTTTGGCACTCAACCTTCTTTATTGTCCAACTCGCACATTCATATAGGACTACTGGAAAAACCATAGCTTTGACTACACGGACCTTTGTTGGCAAAGTGATGTCTCTGCTTTTTAATACACTGACTAGGTTTGGGGTGACAGAGGATAAGATGGTTGGATAGCATCACTGACTCAATGGATACGAGTTTGAGCAAACTCCAGGAGATAGTGAAGGACAAGGAAGCCTGGTGTGCTACAGTCCATGGGCTCTCAAAGAGTCAGACACAACTTAGCAACCAAACAACAATTAGGTTTGTCATAGCTTTCCTTCCAAAGAGTAAGTGTCTTTTGATTTCATGGTTACAGTCACCATCTGCAGGGATTTTGAAGCCCAAGAAAATGAAATCTGTCACTGTTTCAACTTTCTCCCCTTCTTTTTGCCATGAAGTGGTCAGACTGGATGCCATGATCTTAGTTTTTCAAATGTTGAGTTTTAAGCCAGCTTTTTCACTCTCCTCATTCATCCTCACTAAGAGACTCTTTAGTTCCTCTTCACTTATAGTCCAATAACTTCATTTCTTAGTATCTGTCCAATCAGTTCAGTTCAAGTCAGTCAGTTGTGTCCAATTCTTTGTGACTCCATGGACTGCAGCACACCAGGCTTCCCTGTCCATCACCAACTCCTGGAGCTTGCTCAGACTCATGTCCAGTGAGTCAGTGATGCCATCCAACCATCTCATCTTCTGTCATCCCCTTCTCTATGCAGTCAAAATGCATCTAAAGACATGCACAAGAATGTTCATTATTCACAGTACTCCAAAACTGGAAGATATCCAGATGTCCATCAGCCATTGAATTGTGACATATTCACATAATGAGATATCATGCAGCAATGAAAATGAATAAATTGCTACATTACAATATGGAAGAATTTCATCAATACAATGTGGAATGAAAGAATCCAGACACAAATGAGTACATCCTCCATGGTTCCATTTACATAAAGTTGAAGAAAACCCCTGTGGTATTAAAAGTCAAAATAATGGTTACCTCTGGGGAGAAAGAAGTGGGTAATGATGAAGACCAAGGCACGAAAGAAGCATTTAGAGTACTGGTATCCCTCTCTTCTTTTTTACTTGGCTGGTGGGTTGCTTACTGGTTTGTCCACTTTCTCATACTTCACTTAGGTATATTCTTAAAAATTACTACAATTTTTTGTATGTCATTCTGAAACTAAAATGATAAAGATACTGGGGGATTCCCCAGTGGTCCAGAGGTTAGGGCTTCAAACTCTCACTGCCTAGGGCCCAGGTTCCATCCTTGGTCAGGACACTAAACTCTCATAAGCTGCATGGCCCAGGCGAAAAAAAATTATAAAGATACACATATATGGTTGACAGCATATGCACAGTAAAACTAAATCTGGAAGACTCTAAGCCAAGTTATTTATAGCCATTAATAGTAGCAAGATTATAGAAAACTATCATTTTCCATGTTATATATTTCTGTATTTTATGAATTTTTTATAGTAAACATGAATGTATGTTGCAGTCAGAAAAACAACATGCAAAAATACATCAATAACAACAAAAGACTAGTTACCTACAACCCTTTTCACAGTGCGCCGATGAGAACTTTATTGTGTGGCAAGAAGATTCCACTAATATAGAAAAGCTGTTGGTTTCATAATCATCTAAGAGCCTTTGTTTGAAAAGAAAAAAAAAAAAATCTTGTTTGTAAGAGAACCCCAGGCTGGTGTGTGAGCTGCAGATTCCCAGCTGTCCACAGTTCTGCCTCATTGCTTGGGGATGTGCTTCATTGATTGCTAAAGCAAAGCTCCAGACAAAACCCAAAATTTGTAAAGCAGGAGAGTTCTCAAATCACCTCCACAGCTGTGAAAACCAGACCTATCACAACCTACCAGTGAGTCTGACACAGTTAAATAAGCTAATACGTGTCAAAACATCCTCCAAAAATTAAAAGTTGCAGTAGAAATGCAAAATACTACCTGGAACATGTCCGTGGGAGCTTTGGGGATGGGCATTTCCCCGGCCATCAAGAACTAGCATAGAGAACTCCGTGAGTATTAATGAAAATCTGAATTTCCAGATTCCATGCACTGGCAGCACTACAGATATTCTCCAAGACATAATATCCTTTGCTTTGATCCCTTCAGAAACCTTGTTTTCTGCAGCTCTCCTCTATATAGCATAACTGCTTTACCTGTAATCATCCCTTAGCTGAATCATCTGGATTTCCAGTTTACCTATGTTTTTAAAATTAGGTTTCAGACATTCAGACAAGTAAGATGGTGTTAGGAAACACCATCTTGCCTTCAGGATAGCATTTTCCAAAGGCAAGTCCTTTGGGACACTAGTCCCATGAATTGCTTTTCAAAGAAAGTTTGCCAACAGCTATAGCTACCCCACTGTTGGAACACGATGATGCACTTGAGCCTAACAGACTCTGAGAATATTGCAAAAAGCACTCTTTTGGACTTTTTTAACCCAAATTTCCCAAACTTATTTGACCAAAGTTCTATTGTACTGAGATGGCATAGAATTAATGTTGTATACAACATTATTTCAGAAACTCTACAACTATGGACTTCCCTGACGGTCCAGTGGTTAAGACTTCGCCTTCTAATGCAGGTGGTGCAGGTTCAATACCTGGCTGCTGCTGCTGCTGCTAAGTCGCTTCAGTCGTGTTCAACTCTGCTCGACCCCGTAGACTGCAGCCCCAGGCTCCCCCGTCCCTGGGATTCTCCAGGCAAGAACACTGGAGTGGGTTGCCGTTTCCTTCTCCAGTGCATGGAAGTGAAAAGTGAAAGTGAAGTCGCTCAGTCGTGTCTGACTCTTCAAGACCCCATGGACTGCAGCCTGCCAGGCTCCTCTGTCCATGGGATTTTCCAGGCAAGAGCACTGGAGTGGGTTGCCATTGCCTTCTCCGCAATACCTGGTTGAAGAGCTAAGATCCCACATGCCTCATGGCCAAAATCCAAAACATAAAACAGAAGCAATATTGTAATGAATTCAATAAAGATTTTTAAAACTGTACACATCAAACAAAATCCAAAACTAAAAAATTCCAATAGAGAAAGAAATATTAAAAGCAGTTAAGCAAGTGATTTTCAATACTTAAATCTCCATTATACAAAATTCATATGAAAAAGATTTCAATTTCTCCTTACATATGTGAAGACTTCAATTTACTGATAAATGTCTTGATTCAGAATGTATTTAAAGTTTTCTCAGTGCCTTTGCAATTATAACTCAGATAAATTCGTATCGTAAGAACATGAAGATCTACTCAAGCAGAGTAGTTAAAGGACTTGCCTAGAGTCAAAGAAATTTAATTTTCATTTGTGGTCAAGTTTACGGGCTTAAACAAGTAATTTAAATTCTATGAGTTTCGGTTTCCTCATCTATAAAACAGAGATTATAGTAATATTCTTTCTTTATAGGGTTTGTCAATATTATATATACATACATTATAGGTAGGTATACAATGCAATATATGTATGTATACAATGGACCTAAAATTGGGCGAACTCTGGGAGATGGTGAGGGACAGGGAGGCCTGGGGTACTGCAGTCCATGGGGTCACAAAGAGTTGGACACGACTTAGCGACTGAACAACAATGCTTAGTACAACTGTGTTAGTAAATCTGTGTTAGACCCTATTATTAAAGTTTTTTATTTTGATATTTTTTATTTACTGGGCTTCCCTGGTGGCTCAGGCAGTAAAGAACCTGACTGCAATGCAGGAGACCTGGCTTCAGTCCCTGGGTCCGGAAGATTCCCTGGAGAAGGGAATGGTTACCCACTCCAGTCTTCTTGCCTGGAGAATTCCATGGACACAGGAGCCTGGCAGGCTACCATCCTTGGGGTCGCAAAGAGCTGGACACGACTGAGCAGCTAACAGTTTCACTTTAAGCACATTAGAATATAAATATTCAAATGAGTTTTGCTGATAAATCAAAGTTAAGTTATACGGTTAAACCAGTGATGGTAATATTTTTAAAATATCCTTTTAGGAAGCTGAGTAAACAGAGGATAAACTTTCTGACTACATATGGATAAATTAAAGTTTGGGGTGATACATGAGAAACATGTTTCTAAAAATACAAATGAATTCAATAAAATGTGATAGAGTCCCTAATATGTGAAAAGCCATGGGTTAATACTACATGCTGTGTGACCGTCAAATTTTGAAAAACTAGTTTCCTGGAGAAGAGATTCTACCTCAAGCTTGAAATGTAGAAATCCTGCCTGAGTGTCCAGTCTGCTTTGTTGTTGCTGTTGTTCAGTCACTAAATCATGTCGACTCTTTGTGACCCCATGGACTGCAGCATGCCTGGCTCCTCTGTCCTCCACCATCTCCCGGAGTTTGCTCAGACTCCTATCTATTGAGTCGGTGATGCCATCCAACCATCTTGTCCTCTGTCACTGCTTTCTCCTCCTACCCTCAATCTTTCCCAGCATCAGAGTCTTTTCCAATGAGTCGGCTCTTCGCATCAGGTGGCCAAAGTATTGGAGCTTCAGCTTCAGCATCTGTCCTTCCAATGAATATTCAGGGTGATTTCCTTTCAGATTGACTGGTTTGATCTCCTTGCAGTCCAAGGGACTCTCAAGAATCTTCTCTACCACCACAATTCGAAAGCATCAATTCTTCAATGCACAGCCTTCTTTATGATCCAACTCTCAAATCCATACATGACTACTGTAAAACCCCAGCTTTGACTTTACAGACCTTTGTTGGCAAAGTGATATCTCTGCTTTTTAATACACTGTCTAGGTTTGTCACAACTTTTCTTTCAAGGAACCCATCTGAAAAATTTCAGACATGCCAGTCTCACACAATCAGGTGGACCAGTTCCATAAAGTTCATCTCTCTCTGTCTCTCTGTCTCTTTACACATACACATATACACACTCTCTAATGGTTCTGTTTTTCTGCAGAAACCCTGACATGTGATGGAATTATGACTTCATTGGATTACTCATTTTTTAATTTATTTTTTAATTGAAGGATAACTGCTTTACAGAATTTTGTTGCTTTCTGCCAAATATCAACATGAATCAGCCATAGGTATACATACGTCCCCTCCCTCTTAAACCTCCCTCCCATCTCCCTCCCCATCCCACACCAGAGGTTGTTACAGAGACCTTGTTTGAGTTCCCTGAGTCATACAGCAAATTCCCATTGGCTATCTATTTTACACATGGTATTGTAAGTTTCCATGTTACTCTCTCCATGCATCTCACCCTCTCCTTCGTCCCCCTGCCCAACATGTCCATAGGTGTGTTCTCTATGTCTGTTTCTCCATTGCTGCCCTGCAAATAAACTAATCAGAACCATCTTTCTAGAGTCCATATATATGCATTAGTGTATAATATTTTTTAAAAATTATATAATATTTATCTTTCTCTTTTTGACTTACATCATTCTGTATAATAGGCTCTATGGTTTACTCTTTATGCTACCTTTGCATATAAAAGAATTTCTCTTTTTTTGAGTGCCTGTTATGAACCAGATACCTTATGAGGAACGTGAATATACATGATCTAATTTCATCCTCATAATGATCTAGCAAGCTAAAACATAGTAGATCTTAAATTATTATGGGCTTCCCCTTGTGGCTCAGGTGGTAAACAGTCTGTTTGAAATCAGGGAGACCCAGTTCTATCCCTGGGTCAGGAAGATCCCCTGGAGAAGGGGATGGCTACCAACTCCAGTATTCTTGCCTGGAGAATCCCGTGGACAGAGAAGCCTGGCAGGCTACAGTCTCTGGGGTTGCAAAGAGTCAGACATAGCTGAGTGACTTTCACTTTCTTTCACTTTAAATTTTTATAAATTGCAAATTATAAATTGCTTTATAGAATATAAGACCCTTAAGAGAGGGGGTAGAAACATTGAAAAGCAAAGTAGGAAGTAAGGAAATTAAAAAAAAAAAAGGGAAAAAAATTATTCTGAAACTCATTGTCATTTACTCAGGAAACATTTTGAGTTACCTTGGGCTGAGCTTAAGTAGGTTTTTTCAGAGAAAGTTTAATTGTGTCATAGTGAAATATAATGCACCTTTACCTACTTACTCAACACTCTAATAACCCGTGGCATAAATGTAAAAATAGTTTAAGGATAAATACTGGAAGAAATATAGAATAAAATGAGAGTCATAAAACATGAGTTTAATTTCAGCTCTACTTATTACTAGCTTGGAGGCCTTGGGTAAGTCTCAGTTTTGTTACCCATAAAATGGAAATAAGAATAAGCACCTCACAAGAGTACTTTGACTAAATTAAATGCTGATATTCTGAAGAACTCTTCATACTATACCAGGAGGTACTCATTTTTGTTCGTTTGAGCTTCCTAGCTATTATATCTTCATTTTTCCTACAGTTTACTTAATATGGCAGAAATAGACTTGAAAAAAGGCATAAATATTTGCTCCTAACAGCTTTGCAAAGTGCATAAAGTCCTCACAACATAAAACTAAAACTTTCAAAAAATTACATTGCTTTTCTTTAAAATGGAACTTTAAGAAATTAAAATTACAATCACTGAAATGGCAAAACCAATACAATATTGTGAAGTAATTAGCCTCTAATTAAAATAAACAAATTTAAACTAAAAAAAAAAAAAAAAGAAAATCTTAGTGAATGGATTATGTTAGTAGTAGCGGTCCAAACTCAAGTCCAGTTGAAACAGCTCAGTAACTGGAAGATAGATATAATGAAATTACCCAGAATGTAACTCAAATATATCAGGAGATTTTTTTTTAATGAAAGAAGGATTAAGAAACATAGAAGATAAAAAAAAAAAGGTGTAATACAGAGTTAGAGAAAGAAGAGAAGATGTGGAAGAATTCTACAAAGTTAAGCCTGAGCATTTTCCAAATTAATAAAAAAACATTTAAAATGCAGATAGGAAAACACAATATACTAAGTGGAATAATAGAAAGTGACACCTAGACGTATTATGATAACACTTCATAATCTGACAAAAACCAAAAGAATTTTTTTCATATTTTATATACTAATCACAGACTCAAATTAGTTTATTTTCCTGTAATCAGGAAAGTACAAAATAATGCTGTGTTACAATGACGCATTTAATTGTTACTTTGAAAGCTTTTGGAGTTTTTCTTGTGTTTTGTTACCTCTCTCCATCTCTGTATCAGGCCAATTCAGGACTTGCTGGAACTCATACCACAAAGCATTTTTGCCAACTATTTATATTCTTTCCTTACTTAGGTAAAGTAAATCCCACACTTTCTCAGTGGGGTTAAGGTCAAGACTCAGAGGGGAGCCACTCCTTCCTAATTAGTTCCCCAGACTCCTCTTTTTTTCCCTTTTTAAATGGCCACAACAGTTTAGAAAAATGTTTGGAGTCATAATCCTCCTGATAAATGAATCCCTGATCAAGCAGCTGGTTTCCAGAAGGGACTCCTTGCTGTGCTGCAATTAAGTTGAAGCTGAACTCCAGTAGTTCAGGTCAAGCTGAAGTACTTGAGGGGACCATACCTGTCTCTGAGCTCTACTGTATAATATGCAAAGCTACAAGACTCCAGCTTCTTCTCTCCAAAGCCCTCACCCAAAATACCAATTTTCTTAGTCAATGAGAAGAATACTTATTGTTGGGAATGCATGGGAATGTCCTCTACTGGTGATCTAAGGTAGCAGAAGATCCATGCTTTCAGAGAGTAATGACAATTTAATACCATCCTAGGAATCTTGAAAGTAATTTTCTACTTACACATAGTGTACTTAATTTCTGAGTTGATGAATAGTCACGTGTTAATAGTGGTACCATATTATCTGTCCGAGATTTTGCAGATTTAAGTCATTTTAAAGGGAAATATTCATTAAAAAAAAAAACAAAGATATATCTCAGACTTAAAAAGGTAATGTACAGGAAATTACAAAAGGCTACATCCTGAATAAACAATCACACTTTAAAACACACACACACATGAACGCACACAGAACTGTTCACCTGAGCCCATGCTCAATGTAGAAACTTCAGCTACTTTTATAGATTTATTTTCCCTCTCTGATTCTTCTAGGTTAATAAAAATTTTGCCCACATATGCCATGTGAAAGTACAGTCCTTTGTCTTGGTTTCTGGGACAAATATTAATAACCTCAGAAATGTAGATAACACCATCCTAATGGTAGACAGCAAAAAATAACTAAGGAGCCTCTGGATGTAGGTGAAAGAGAAGAGTGAAAAAGCTGGCTTAAAACTCAACATTCAAAAAACTAAGATCATGACAAAAAATGGGGAGAAAATGGAAAGAGTAACAGAGTTTATTTTCTAGGGCTCCAAAATCACTGAGGATGGTGATTGCAGCCATGAAATTGAAAGACAATTGCTCCTTGGAATTAAAGCTAGGACAAACCTAGATGACATACTAAAAAGCAGAGACATCACTTTGCCTACAAAGGCCCATGTAGTCAAAACTATGGTTTTTTTCAGTAGTCATGTGCAGACGTGAGAGTCGGACCATAAAGAAAGCTGAGCACTGAAGAATTGATGCTTTTGATCTGTGGTGTTGGAGAAGACTCTTAAGAGTCCCTTGGACAACGAGGAGATCAAGCCAATCAATCCTAAAGAAAATCAATGCTGAATATTCATTGGAAGGACTGATGCTGAAGCTGAAGCTCCAATACTCTGGCCACCTAATGTGAAGAGCCAACTCATTGGAAAAGACCCTGATGCTGGGAACGATTGAAGGCATGAACGGGTGGCAGAGGATGAAGTGGTTGGATGGTTTCATCAGCTCAATGGACGTGAGTTTGAGCAAACTCCAGGAGAAAGTGAAGGGAAGTGCGAAGGGTGTGCTGCATGCAATCCATCGGGTTGCAAGAAGTTGGAAATGACCGAACGACTGAACGACAACTGTCGATAATGTTCTATCAACTACGAAACTGATTTGTATTTTTGTCAGGACACAACTTAACTTCCTTGCTGTCAGTGCCTATAAGAAGAAACAGACCTTTCCATGTCACCACTGTGATGCCTTTACCTTAATTTCAGAACAAAATTTTTCAAATCTTTCCAGAAAAAAAAAAAAAAAAAACCCAACTCAGAGACATTTTGGAAGACAATGAGATTCACTGTGTGGAAAAAGATGATGATCACCCATATTCCACTAAAGGACAAGAGACAGGCTCATAGAAGAGATTTGCAAAAAAGAAAATAGAAAAAGAATTAATAACCAGAATATTATGAGTTTTCTAGAAGTGTTATAACAAATTGCCCCATAGAAATGTATTAGTTCACAGTTCTGGAGGTCAGAAGTCCAAAATCAAAGTGTCCATAGAGCCATACTCCTTCTGAAGACTAGTGAAGAAACCTTCTTTGCCTCCTCTAGCTTCTGGTGGCTCTAAGCACTCCTTGACTTGTGACTATCTGATACAGACAAGGAGGAGAAGACCTCTGTATGTCTCTTAGAAGGACTATTGTCATTGCATTGAGAGTTTTCTAGTTAATCTAGGATCATCTTGTCTTGAGATGCCTAATGTAATTACATCTGTAAGGACAGCTTTTCCTGTGTGGTTTCACTGGCACGTTTCAGAGCTTAGGACATAGACCCACAACATCTATCAATCAAGCTCCTAGTTAAAATAGTTCTATAAGCTTTTTATCGGAGGCAAGTTCCTCTACTATGTACATATAAGACTGAATAGATAGCATATAAAATAGAATTCAAGACATAAATCATGGTGAATCAGAAGGTTAAAGCAGTAGGTAGAAGTCAAAATATGGGCATAAATGACTTCAGGTCTTGAAAAGACAAAAGAGGTTAACTTTTTTATGATTACAGAGAACAAAATCACAATCCAAGAGTTCATATTTATTTATGATTTAGAAAAAAAAATAAACCCTCTTATAAAATGAGGAATAGAAGGGAACTTTCTTACTTTGAGGCAAAATTACTCTGAAACATTACAATAACATTAAAAATTTACAGTCAATTTATAATATATTAATTTCAGGTATATAGCCTTGTGATTCAGTATTTTCACAGATTATACTCCATTAAAAGTTATTACAAGATAAAGGCTGTAATTCCCTGTGCTGCTAATTTATTTTATACATAGTATAGTAGTTTTCATCTCTTAATCCCAAGCCCCTATTTGTTCCTGCCCCTTTCTGTCTTCCTCTTTGGTAGCCACTAGTTTGCTTCCTATTTCTGTGAGTTTGTTCCTGTTTTGCACATACTTCATTTGTATTATCTGTTTGAGTCCATGTATAAGTGATATCATATAGTATTTGTCTTTTTCTGACTTATTTCACAAAACATATTATTCTCTAGGTCCATCTATAATGCTGCAAATGGCAGGATTTTATTCTTTTAATGGCTGAATAATATTCCACTGTGTATATCTTCTTTATTCATTCATCAGTTGATGGGCACTTGGGTTGTTTCCATATCTTGCCTGTTATAAATAATGCTGCCATGAACACTAGGGTGTATGTATCTTTTCAAATTAGTGGGGTTTTTTTTTTTTTTTTTTTCTGGATATGTACTCAGGAGTGGCATCGCTGGATCACATGGTAGTTCTATTTTCAACTTTATGAGGAAGCTCCATACCATTTCCCATGATGACTTTACCAATTTACATTCCTCAGTCAGTCAATTCAGTCACTCAGTCGTGTCCAACTGTTTGTGACCCCATGAACTGCAGTATGCCAGGCTTCCCTGTCCATCACCAACTCCTGGAGCTTGCTCAAACCCATGTCCTACCAACATTCCTATCAACAGTATATTTGGGTTCCCTTTTCTCCATACCTTCTCCAGTATTTTTTACTCGTAGATGTTTGATGATAGCCATTCTGACAGGCGGAGAAGGCAATGGCACCCCACTCCAGTCCTCTTGCCTGGAAAGTCTCATGGATGGAGGAGCCTGGTAGGCTGCAGTCCATGGGGTCACGGAGAGTCGGACATGACTGAGCGACTTCACTTTCACTTTTCACTTTCATGCATTGGAAAAGGCAATGGCAACCCACTCCAGTGTTCTTGCCTGGAGAATCCCAGGGACGGGGGAGCCTGGTGGGCTGCTGTCTATGGGGTCGCATAGAGTCAAACATGACTGACGTGACTTAGCCGCAGCAGCAGCATTCTGACAGGTGTGAGGTGACATCTCACTGTTGTTTTGATTTCTCTGATAATTGCATTATTGAGCAGCTTTTAATGTGCTCATTAGTCATCCATATGCCTTCTTTGAAAAAATGTCTATTCAGGTCTTCCACCCATTTTTGATTGATTCTTTGTTTTTTGATGTTGGGTTGTATGAGCTGTTTATATATTTTGGATTAACCCCTAATAGATCATATCCTTTGCTAATATTTTCTGCCACTCCATGTGTTGTCTTTTCATTTTGTCATTGATTTCCTTTGCTGCGCCAGAGCTTTTAATTAGGTTACATTTGTTATTTTTGTTATGTCTTTTGCCTCAAGGGACAGATCCAGAAAAATATTGCTATGATATGTCAAAGCATATGTCAAAGAATGTTTTGCCTATGTTTTCTTAAAGGAGTTTACAGTTTCAAGTCTTAAATTTAGGTCTTTAATCCACTTTAAGTCTATTTTATGTATATTTTAAGTTTATTTTGAGTATATGGTGTGAGAAAATGTTCTAACCTCATTGTTTTGCAGGAAGCAGTCTAATTTTTCCCAGTATCACTTGTTAAAGAAACTGTCTTTTCTGCACTGTATGTTCTTGCCTCCTTTGTCTTAATTGACTATAGATGTGTGGGTTTATTTCTGGGCTCTCTGTTCTGTCCCGCTGGTCTTGTTGTTGTTCATTCACTAATTTGTGTCTGACTCTTTGTGACCCCACGAGTCCATGTGTCTCTATTTTGTGCCAGTACCATGCTGTATTGATTCCTGTAACTTTGTAGTATAGTCTGAGGTCTGGGAGCACAATACCTCCAGCTTCGTTCTTTTTTCTCAAGATTGCTTTGGCAATTAGTGGTCTTTTGTGTTTTATGGTGTTCAGAGTATAGGTCTTTCACATCTTTGATTAAGTTTATTCCTAGGTATTTTATTCTTTTAAATGTGATTTTAAATGGAATTTTTTTTTTTTTTACTTTCTATTTCTGATAGTGTGTAGAATAGCAACAGATTTCTGTATCTTTCTGTATAATTCTGCATCCTGCAACTTTGCTGAATTCACTTCTAGTAGTTTTGGGGTGGAGACTTTGAGAGTTCCAGTACAAAGTATTATGGCAGCTTTTGTAGCATAATTAGTGACAGTTTTACTTCTCTTCAAATTTGGATGACCTTTTTCTTTTCTGATTACTGTGGTTAAGGCTTCCGATACTGTGTTAACATAGAAGTGGTATAAGTGGGAATCCTTGTCCTTTTTCCTGAATTTAGAGGAAAGACTTTCAGCTTTTCATCATTGAATATGATGTTACTTTGAGTTTGTCACAAATGGCCATTATTATGTTGATATATGTTCCCTTGATACCCACTTTGATTAACATTTTTATCACTTGGTATCTTTATAAATTTTAAAAAGGAAATACAAAATTGTCTTTGCAGATGACATGATCAACTAGATAGAAAAGCAAAGTTAATCTTCTAGTAAACTCATAATACTAAAAAGTTCATTAAGGTTGCTGGAACATTAACACACACACACACAAAATAATGGTATTTCTAAGCCAACTAAATCAACTAGAAATTATAAAGAAAAAAACCATTCACAAAGAAACACAAAAACTATGAGGTAATGAGACACGGAAAATATTCAAAAATTTTGTTGAGAAAATTGTAACACATCATTGAAGAAATAAATGAAGATATATATATACACACACACTATATTCAGAGGTGAAAGGCAATATTTTTAAAGTTATTACTGTAAAATAGCCCCAAGTCTACATAAATACTGTGCTGTGCTGTGCCTAGTCACTCAGTCATATCCAACTCTTTTGCAACCCCATGGACTATAAGCCCCCAAATACTTTTCAATTAAATTTGAAACAAGTATTAATGTGGTACTTGACAAGATAATCCTGAATTTCCAAGTACTTTTGAAAAAGATGAACAAGGCATGCAGACATTGTAGAGGTAAAGACACTACTAGAATAGTGTGTCTTTAGGCACACTAGAATAGAATGGAGAATCCAGAAACAGACGTATACATAAATGGAAATGTAGTATTTTAAATCAGAGAAGAAAGGATGAACTATTAGGTAAATCATGCTTGGACTACTGGATATTCATTTGAAAAAAAAATTTACACCCTACACTATAAATTAAAATAATCTAGGGACTTCCCTGGTAGTCCAGTAGCCTTCCAATGCAGAGGACATGGGTTCAATCCCTGGTTAGGGAGCTAAGATTCCACATGCCACAGAGCAACTAAGCTCCGATGTCACGACTACTGAACCTGCATGCTCCGGAGTCCAGGTGCCACAGTGAAAGATCCCCCATGACACAACCAAGATTCAACACAGCCAAATAAGTAAATTTAAATAAATATTTTAAAAATAATATATAGTTGGGAAAATCAAAACTTTGTATTGTTTTAGATAAAAATATACAACATACAACTTGGGGTAGGAAAGGAGCTGTTAAGGAATAAAAACAAAACTATAAAAAATGTGTATAATGATCCCCTTAAGATAAAAAAAAAAACTTTAGTTTAAAAAGGAAAAACACTGTAAACAAAGTTAAAAGGCAAGCTATCAGAAAAAAACATATACCATTTATATAACTGATAAAATTCAAACCATAAATTTAGCTTAAAATGAGTCTCAAGCCCTAGTGCTCCTAGGCACAGGGAAAAAAACAAAAATGAATCATCCCTGGAAGAAAGCACCCTTATCCTATGCTACAAAGCATCACCACAACTGATTTTGCATGAAATGAGCAGTTCACAAAGATAATTAGGACAGAAGGAAATAAGGCACTGAGAATGACAATCACCAGAAATAACAGACAGCATAGACAGACCCAAGATAACTAATAGAATGGAGTTATTAATACAAATTGGGAAAAAACAGGCTCAGTATGTTTAAAGACATAAAAGGTAAGTCTGAAAACTGGAATATTTTTGCAGGTAAAAGGAATTTATTAAAAAAATAACAAGGCATACATTCAGAAATCCAGTAATAGTTCTTAAATGAAATTTAAAATAATTGAGATTAAAAACACGACAAACACATTTGACACAAATGAAAAAAGAATGTGTGAATAAGATAGTCCCGATGATAGTATCCAGAATGCAGAACAGAAAGAAAAAAAGGTGAAAAGTATAAACTAAACATTGAGAAACATAGGATAAAGTGATGGTTTATCAACCATCCAGCTTGAACTCCAGAACACAATGAAATAGAGCACAGGGCAGGTGTAATGTTTTTATTGATAAGGGATGAGGTTTTCCAAAAATTTATGAAAGACATTCATCCACAGCTTCAAGAATTGCAATGAATCACAAACAAGATAAATAAAAACAAATCCATATCCAGATACACCCTGTGGATGTGCAGTTCAAAGACAAAGAAAGTGTCTTTTTTTTTTTTAGGTTATTACAGAATACTGAGCAGAATTGTCTATGCTGTACAATAGGTTCTTGTTGGTAGTCTATTTTAAATATGGCAGTGCGTATATGCCAATCCCAAATTCTCAATCATGAAAACAGTGTGACCAAAAGTGTGTTAAAATGAGGTTATCATTAAAAGAGTGGCATATGGACTCTTGATTTCTCAACAGCCATAGAAGTCAAAAGACTAACAAATGGGTCCTTGAATGTTCTACAAGAAAATAACTGTTATGCTAGATTTCTATACACAGAAAGAGTACAAAGAGATAAATTAGGCAAACAAAAATGATTTACCACCATTAGACTCACTCTAAAGAAAATTTTAAAGGATGCACATGAGGCAGGAAAAACTATTTCATAAGGACTAACATGTAAGAAGAAAGAAAGTGATCAACATGTGGGTAAACAAAGGAATACTGAGTTTATAAGTTATTAATAATAATAATATTCTATATTGTTTAAAAGGGTAGAACTAAAATACACTACAATAATAGCAAATAAATCTGGGAGACAAAGGAATAAATGGAGCAAAATGGTCTAAAGTCAAGATGAAGTAGGGCTTATCCAAGAATGTAAGGATAGTTTGACACTATAAAATTAAACAATATAATATACTACAGTTAAAGATTAAAGAATAAAAATTATGACCACTCAGGAAATAAAGGAAGAGATTATAATTCAGTAGAATGCAGCATTCTTTCATGATTTAAAAAAAAAATTATTTTAACAAATAGGAAATAGAAAGAAACTCCCTTATTTTGATAAAGAAATATGGCTCCGATGGTAAAGAATCCACCTGTAACATGGAAGACCTAGGTTTGATCCCTGGGTTGGGAAAATCCCCTGGGGAAGGGAAAGGTTACCCACTCCAGTATTCTTCCCTGGAGAATTCCATAGACAGAGGAGCCTGGCGGGCTACAGTCCATGGGGTTGCAAAGGGTCAGACATGACTGAGCAACTTTCACCACCAGCAGCTGTAGGAAACACTACACTTTGTGTTAAATAATTCAAAGCTCCATGTGAGCCTAGAAAGAGGAGTCCCACTGTCACGGATATTACTTACTGATGTACTGGCCATCCTAGTTGGCACCATAACTTAGGAAGTAATTATAGTGATCAGACATGAAGAAACAACAGTCATTATCTGACATTGATACGACCGCGTACAGTCGAAAATCCGAAAGAATCACAGATAAATTGTTAGTTCCCAGAGCCCATCTATATTCCCTCTTGTTTGGTTTCCTCCACTCCAAAGCCTGCAACTAGGAACCTCCCTTGCATCAAATCTCTTGCTTCATATTTCTTGCTATAGGAAGAGCCCTTGTGAGTGTTCACCTGATTAGGTCAGACCAACTCAGGACAATATATTCTTTAAGTCACCTGTCTATTCTTTAATAGAAAAGATAATCTGCTCTTTAAGTCACCTGGAGAAGACTCTTGAGAGTCCCTTGGGCTGCAAGGAGATCCAACCAGTCCATCCTAAAGGAAATCAGTCCTGAATATTCATTGGAAAGACTGATGCTGAAGCTGAAACTCCAATACTTTGGCCACCTGATGCAAAGAACTGACTAATTTGAAAAGACCCTGATGTTGGGAAAGATTGAAGGCAGGAGGAGAAGGGGACAGCAGAGGATGAGACGGTTGGATGGCATCACTGACTCAATGGACATGCGTTTGAGTAAACTCTGGGACCTGGCAATGGACAGGAAGGCCTGGCGTGCTGCAGTTCATGGGTCGCAGAGTCGGACACAATTGAGTGACTGAACTGAACTGAAGTCACCTGTGCCACATAATCTAATCAGGCATGGGATCGACTATCCCATCATAGACACATACAAGCTGCATCCATCCGGAGGTAGATATCTTGAGGACCATCCTAGAATTCTGTCTACCATACCAACTAACTCCTCAATTACTCAGAGCTAAGCCAGAGTATTGAATTTTCTGGTTCTTATTTATCTATTTGAGCTCGTTTTATGGACTAGACTCTTTGTTAGGTGATGCACATTAACTTATGTAATTTCTTAACAACTCTGTGAAGTAGGTATTATATAATCTCCATTTTACAGATGAGAAGACTGAATTCCAGATGCATGATATAATTTTCCTAGGATTGTTCAGTCACTAGGTTTTGTCAGACTCTCCGTGACTCCATGGACTGAGTATGCCCATCTCCTCTGTCCTCTACTATCTCCCAGAGTTTTCTCCAATTCAGGTTCACTGGGTCAGTGATGCTATCTAATTGCCTCATCCTCTATGCCCTATTCCCCTTTTGCTTTCAATCTTTCCCAGCATCAGGGTCTTTTCCAACGAGTCGTCTAGAGTGGTGAAGGCACGCTAAGTTGCTTCAGTTGTGTCTGACTCTTTGCAACCCTATGGACCAAAGCCCACCAGGGTCCTCTGTCCATGGGATTCTCCAGGCAAGAACACTAGAATGAGTTGCCATTTCTTCCTCCAGGGGATCTTCCAGACTCAGGGATGGAACCCCTGTCTCATCTCCTGCATTGGCAGGTAGATGCTTTTAGCAGAGGGAATGAATTATACTCAATATTATGTAATAACTTATAAGGGGAAAAAATCTGGAAAAGTGTTTATACATAGTTTCACGGTTTCAGATGTTACTGTGCTGTACACCTGAAACTAAAATTTTAAAATTTTTGAAAAGTTAAAAAGAAAAAGAAATCATTCCTCTTATCCTCTAGCTGCCCATGCAAACTGGAGTTATGGGTTTGCTTGTATAATTAACATTTATTTTTCTTTCTATTTTTTCCATTGTCAAAAGTTCTCTTTCACACATTTATCCCTGAGTTCGTAGATTTTTCAGCACATCTTTCCTGCTGGCTATTACATTTGAATAACTGTGGCTCAGTGGTAAAGAGTCTGCCTGCAATGCAGGACATGCAGGTTCAATCCCTGGGTCAGGAAGATCCCCCAGGAAGGAAATGGCAACCCACTCCTGTATTCCTGCTTCAGTTCAGTTCAGTTCAGTCACTCAGTTGTGTCCAGTTCTTTGCAACTCCATGGACTGCAGCATGCCAGGCTTCCCTGTCCACCACCAACTCCCTGAGCTTGTTCAAACTCATATCCATCAAGTTGGTAATGCCATCCAACCATCTCATCCTCTGTTATCCCCTTCTCCTCCTACCATCAGGGTCTTTTCCAAAGAGTCAGTTCTTCACATCAGGTGACCAAAGTATTGGAGTTTCAGCTCACCATCAGTCCTTCCAATGAATATTCAGGACCGATTTCTTTTAGGATTGACAGTTTTGATCTCCTTGCAGTCCAAGGGACTCTCAAGAGTCTTCTCCAACATGACACTTCAAAAGTCTGGAACATCCCACAGAGAGAGGAGCCTGGCAGGCTAGAGTACATGGGGTCACAAAGAGTCAGACACACCTTGGTGACTAAACAACAATAATCTTTCTAACACAGCCTTCCAAACCACAGAGACAAAATGCAGTCACTTTTAACAGAAATTTTATATTTTCATTTTAAAATAAAAATCTCAAGGTATAGAATATAAAATTTTTAACTTTTAGTTTAATTTTGGTACCCCACTAAATTCATTTTACAACACACTAATGAGTTGTGACCCACTATTCCAATTACTATTGCAGCAGAACAAGTTACCACATACTAGAGATATAAAACAGTCACCATTTTATTATGCTCGGGGATTCTGTTTATCAGGAATTTGGACAGGGCATAGCAGGAGTGTCTTGTCTGTGTTTTACAATAGCTGGAGCTACGGCTGGGAAGACTCAAATGACTGGGAGTGACATAAACTCCTTGGGTCTGGAGTGATCTGAAGCATTCTTCACTCAATGTCTGGATCTTGTGCTAGGACAGCTTGAAGACTTGGCTTGGGTGAGACTGTCAACAGGAACATCTATATGTGGCCTCTCAATGTCTTGGGCTTCCCACAGGACGTGGCTGTGTTCCGAGTGGGATTACCCTAAAAAGGTGTGACTAGAAACATGCATTCCCAAGTCCGAGGCAGAAGCTGCAAAAAATATTTCCTGATGGAGCCTCAGTAGTCATGTGATGACACTTCTGCTTCGTTATCTTGGTTATTGCAACTCACCAAGGCTAGCTGGATTCCATGGGAGGGGAATTACACTCCCTCTACCAGTGGGAGAGAGTGGTAAAGAATACTGCAGAAGGGTACCTAGGATGGGAAGCATTGTTGTAGCCCTCTTTTTGAAGATATGATTTACAATAGCCCCAGACTGAAAAAAAACTGTCTACTGAATAATAAAAGATACATTTATACACTATCTGTTTTGTGTTGAATTCAGTTCAGTTCAGTTCAGTCACTCAGTCATGTTCGACTCTTTTCGACCCCATGCACTGCAGCACGCCAGGCCTCCCTGTCCATCACCAACTCCCGGAGCTTACCCAAACTCATGTCCATTGAGTCAGTGATGCTATCCAACCATCTCATCCTCTGTCATCCCCTTCTCTTCCCGCCTTCAATCTTTCCCAGAATGAGGGTATTTTTTTTTAACTTTACAATATTGTATTAGTTTTGCCAAATATCGAAATGAATCCACCACAGGTATACATGTGTTCCCCATCCTGAACCCTCCTCCCTCCTCCCTCCCCATACCATCCCTCTGGGTCGTCCCAGAGCACCAGCCCCAAGCATCCAGTATCGTGCATCGAACCTGGACTGGCAACTCGTTTCATACATGATATTATACATGTTTCAATGCCATTCTCCCAAATCTTCCCACCCTCTCCCTCTCCAACAGAGTCCATAAGACTGTTCTATACATCAGTGTCTCTTTTGCTGTCTCGTACACAGGGTTATTGTAACCATCTTTCTAAATCCCATATATACGCGTTAGTATACTGTATTGGTGTTTTTCTTTCTGGCTTACTTCACTCTGTATAATAGGCTCCAGTTTCATCCACCTCATTAGAACTGATTCAAATGTACTCTTTTTAATGGCTGAGTAATACTCCATTGTGTATATGTACCGAAGCTGAATCAGTTCTTCGCATCAGGTGGCCAAATAATAAAAAAAAGATATATTTGTATACAATCTGTTTGGTGTTGAATTGTCCCCCTCCAAAAAGATATGAGGAAATCCTATCCCCCAGCATTTATGAATGTGATATGACTTGGAAATAGCCTTTACAGTTTTAACTGAGTTAAGACAAGGTCTTTTTCATGAGCTTTGAATTCAGTAAAACCACCATCCTTATTAGAAGAGGAAGCAAACACAGAGAGGAATACCTTATGAAAACACAGAGAGAAGAAAGCCATGTGAAGAAGAAGGCAGAGATTACAGTGATGCTGCCACAAGCCAAGGAGTGCCTAGAGCCACCAAAAGATGAAAAAGACAAAGAAAGATTCTCCTTTGGAGCCTTTACTAGAAGCATGGCCCTGGAGACACCTTGATTTTGGACTTCCAATTTCAGAACCATGAAAGAATAAATTTCTGTTGTCTTAAGCCACTCAGTCTGTGGTACTTTGTCATTGCACCCCTGGGAAAAAAATACACAATGCTTCCATTTTTTATATTATACACACCATGCTACATTTTATGTTTTTCATTTATAAGTGCTCATACTTAATCATATTTGAATGTAAAATTTGCTTTACTTCTACCTAGGATTTTCTTCATCTGAAGACAAAAATTGTTGTCAGTTCACTCCTGAATACTTTTTCCTGACAAACACTGGATCTTCCTGTCCATATCTAGTTCTTTTCTCCAGTGATCTCTATGGGATTTTGTTGAATGGTTTTCTCTTGGCATTTTTAATCTTCCCACTCTAACTGTGATTAGGTTGCAAGTAACAAAATCAAGCTATATTCCTGTCCCACTCTGAAGAAAACTTGATATTCATCCCATTTTATAGCACTTCAACTGAGCCAATTCTACAGTTCTCTTCCCCAAAGGGCTAGTATTTGCAATCCAACTTCTGACACCAATGTTCTTAGTTAAAACTCTTTTAATTGAGATATAACTGGCATATAACATCAAATTAATTTCAAGTGTACCACATAGTGATTCAATATTGTACATATTATGAAATGATCACCCAGGTAAGTCTAGCTTACATCCATCATCACAGTTAAATTTTTTTTTCTTGCGATGAGAAGCTTTAGATCTACTCTCTTCAGTTCAGTTCAGTTGCTCAGCTGTGTCCGATTCTTTGCAATCCCATGGACTGCAGCAAGCCAGGCTTCCCTGTCCATCATCAACTCCCAGAGCTTGCTCAGACTCACGTCCATCAAGTCGGTGATGCCACCCAACCATCTCATCCTCTGTCGTCCCCTCCTCCTCCTGCCTTCAATCTTTCCCAGCATCAGGGTCTTTTCCATCGAGTCAGTTTTTTGCATCAGGTGGCCAAAGTATTGGATCTCCAGCTTCAGTGACAGTTCTTCCAATTAATATTCAGGACTGATTTCCTTTAAGATTGACTGATTTGATCTCCTTGCAGTTCAAGGGACTCTCATGAGTCTTATCCAACACCATAGTTCAGAAGCATTGATTCTTTTGCACTCAATTTTCACATCCATACATGACTACTGGGAAAACCATAGCTATGACTAGACAGACCTTTGTCAGCAAAGTAATGTCTCTGCTTTTTAATATCCTGTCTAGGTTGGTCATAGCTTTCCTTCTAAGGAGCAAGCATCTTTTAAGTTCATGGCTGCCATCACCATCTGCAGTGATCTTAGCAATTTTCAGGTAAACAACATAATATTATTAACTGTAGTCACCATACTGTGTATTAAATCTCTAGGATTTATTGAGTTTATAACTGGAAATATGTTCCTTTGGACCCCCTTCACTCATTTCATCCACCCACTTGTCAACTTTGGCAACCGCCATTCTGTATCTCTTCTTCATGGATCATCAACCTTGGTGTGGCAAACGAGCTTCCATAATATAATGAAACTATGAGCATTGTTGCGCAGGGCCACCCAAGATGGACGGGTCACAGTGGAGAGTTCTGACAAAACGTGGTCCAGTGGAGGAGAGAATGGCAAACCACTCCAGTATTATTGCTGTGAGAACACCATGAACAGTATGAAAAGGCAAAAATATACGACACCAAAAAATGAGTCCCCCAGGTCCCTCCAGTATGTTACTGGAGAAGAGCAGAGGGCAATTACTAATAGCTCCAGAAAAAGTGAAGCGGCTGGGCCAAAGCAGACATGAATTTGAGCAAATTCCAGGAGATAGTGAAGGACAGGGAAGCTTGGCATGCTGTAGTCCATGGGGTCACAAAAAATCAGACACAACTTAGCGACCGAACAACAAAAACAACAATCTGTACCTTTGAGCTCTGTTCTTTTTTATTTATTCATTTTTTTAAGATTCCACATATAAGTGATATCTTCAGTCTTTACTCACTCTTTCAGACTTGTTTCACTTATCATAAAGCTTTCAATTTCCATTCATGTTGTCAGAAGTGGCAAAATTTCCTTTTTTGTATGGCTGAATAATATTCCATTATGTATGCATATACATATATATATATATATATATACACACACATGGATATATACACACACACACATATCCACCTCACATCTTTTTTACCTATTCATCCCTTGGACTAGACACAGGTGGTTTCCATGTCTTGTTATGTTAAACAATGCTGCAGTGAACACAGGGATGTACATTTCTTCTCAAGTTAGTGCTTTTGCTGTCTTTGAATAAATTCTCAGAAGTGGAAAACTCTTTCGGTTAAACTAGTAGACAGTAACTTGAACTAGGCTTAGTCATTTTTGTTATTGGGATACAGGAGTATCCTATAGAACCAAAGGACAAGAATGGAATTAAGTTCCACAGGAGGACTCTTAAGCAAGACCAAAAATCCATAAGGAGGAGAGAGAGAGACTATCTCTTGTATTTATTTCTCTCTTGGCATATAATTTATTCCACTCCATTTAGCCTGGTATTCTCTGCATTCTTGCCCCATCCTGGAAGACAGCCATGCCTCAGCCTTCAGGCTTGCGTGACTGTAATTCTAATTACACACAGAAATGAATTCTCTGTCTCTGAATCCCAATTCGAAATTACTGAGAGCATCTGACTGCTTTGGTTCGGTTCAGGGGTCCATTCCAGGTCTAACCAACAGGAGCTGGAGGGCAGGGTCGCAGCAGGGTCTTTGGGAGGGAAGGACATTCATCTAAGAAAGGGTGAGGGGAAGATGGCTAAAATTGTGTACCTTATAGGAAACAACAGATCTCCCTTTAGACCTTCTTGTTCTTCAAATGTTATGTTTCAGCCTTCTTTCTACCCAGGCCACTCCTCTAACCTCTTTCTTCTAGGCAGCCCCCAGCTACCCTGGCTTCTTTTTCCTTCTTCCAAATTTCCCTTAGGACTTCAGATTTCTCCTCCTTTCTCTTCATGCTCTTTGTGCCAGCCTACATCTGCATATTGGGGTTGAGCGTGGGGCAAGAGGGGGGTTTGGAAATGAGTGCTTCATACTAATCATTGTATTGTCCTCTCATATACCTGAAACTAATTCTGATGAACAAAATTCCTGCATCCTTATTCATCTATTTATTTATCAACATTTATCTTCTTCCCCCAAACGACCTGAAACAGCTCTCCTCTTCTCTACACCTTCCCCTTCATCCTTTCTGTGCCTTTTCTTCTTGTATTAACTGCATGTAGGGCTTAGCCCTGAATGTTTAGACTGAGTCCTTGAGCCTATAGGAATTATGGATTCCATTGACATAATCCCCAGTTCTAAACAACTGAATCATCTCAGAATTGAATCCTCAGTTCTGAATCATTTCCTGTTCTGCCTCTGAACTTCCACTATGTACGCACATAAAGGAATATTGCTCAGCCATTAAAAAGAAGGAGATCTTGCCAGTTGTGACAACATGGAAGGACCTTGAGGGCATTATGCTAAATGAAATAAGTCAGACAGAGTGAGCAAAGACTGTATGATATCACCTATGGTGGAAGTGGAAGTCAAAGTCGCTCAGTCATGTCTGACTCTTTGTGACCCCATGGGCCCTATGGTTCATGGAATTCTCCAGGCCAGAATACTGGAGTGGGTAGCCTTTCTCTTCTCCAGAGGATCTTCCTAACCCAGGGATCGAACCCAGGTCTCCCACATTGCAGGTGGATTCTTTACCAGCTGAGCCACAAGGGAAGCCCAACATCACTTATAGGTGGAATCTAAAAAAAAAAAAAGAAAGAAACCAGATCTCATTGATTAATATTAGTAGTTGCCAAAGTTGGTTGCCATATTATTCACATTTAGGGAAGATACACATGATTTGCATGTTCCCTGGAAATAGATTTTGAACCAGAGAACTGCATGCAGGTTTCTTGGCAAGTGTTCTGGTGGAACACTTCTGTAAGAAACTCTGGATTGGGTGGAGTGAGAAGCTGACCCTGAATGCAGCTCCTACTGAGGCTTCAGCCCAACCTACAAAGTGCTCTTCAGAGTTTTCTCAACTTGAAACAAGGGAGTCAAGTCTTAGCATCAAATATTTCTGAATCAGTCAATCAGGTACTTACTCTAGAGCAATAAGTCCCCCATTTATATAAAAAGGGTCAAGGGACCTGGTTATAAAAATGAAATAATCAACAGTTGGGAGGTGCTTCATAGTATGGATTTACAAGCCCCAATTTAAAAGAATTAGGTATATCTATATGTACAAATGTGGAAAGCTCCTTAGATAATATCACAAGGTGAAAAAAAGCATATGGTATAGTGATGTGGTGTGATTCCAATTATGTTTGAAATACATCACACAAAACAAAATTATGTGTGAAAATGCATTTGTGTTTGGAAGGAACAATACCAAAGTAATATAAGTAATTATCACTGGGAGGGTTCTAGGATTGGGGGAAGCAAAATAGAGGTGGGGCTTCCCTGGTAGCTCAGCTGGTAAAGAATCCACCTGCAATGAAGGAGACCGGGTTAGATCCCTGAGTTGGGAAGATCCCCTTGAGGACAGCATGCCAATCCACTCCAGTATTCTTGCCTGGAGAATCCCCATGGACAGAGTAGCCTGACAGGCTACAGTCCATGGGGTCACAAAGAGTCGGAAACCACTCAGCGACCAAGCACAGCACACAAGATAGAGGAGAAAAGATAGTAAATTCTTTTACTTTATCCAGTCTATATATTTTAAATAGACACATATCCCATATGTAAAATAAAAAGAAAAAAACCATGAAGTGGACTAAGATGTGAGCAGGCTACATGTGAGCTCCTACATTCCAAACTCTGAAATTCCATGATTTTAAGGCCACACCTCTATTTTTATTTCCTCTCCCTCCCTCGGACAGCCACCTATACACCAAAATGTATAGGTGTATAGAGAGGGAGTTGACCTTAACAGCAGAAGGGGAAGATAAGAAAACAGAAATAGAAATATTCTTGAGAGTGATTACCTCTCAAATTTAAACGTATTAGCTAAGGAAGCCATAAGAACCATTCAACTACTATGTACTCTATACTCAGCTCTCGTGATTCAGTGAATACAGCAGCGGAAAGAGGCATTAAAACTGAAACAGCTTCAAAGACATGTTAGCTGATCCACACAGGTCTTTGAGAAAGGACTTTGCCTTTTAACATAGAAAGAAAAATTAACCCCACAAAATGTGATTACTATCCTGGTAATTATAATTTTTTAAATTAATTAATTTTTTACTTTACAATATTGTATTGCTTTTGCCATACATCAACATGCAGCCACCACGGGTGTACACGTGTTCCCCACCCTGAACCCCCCTCCCACCTCCCTCCCCATACCATCTTTACATACATTATGAACTATGATAAAGCATTCTTGATTTCCACCATTTCAAAGATAAGCTGTTGAAACTCAAGTTAACAAAACCGCTTTACATCATCTGTCAAAGTACTCTAAAAGTAATAAAATCTTTTGAAGAAAGATTCTATGAACGCAGCAAATAATATTTATATTCCATAAATGCTGAAGCCCACCAACGGGGGCTTCCCCTGGGGTTAAGCAGTGAAGAACCGCCTGCCAATGCAGAAGACGCAGACTGGATCCCTGGGTGGGGAAGATCCCCAGGAGGAGGAAATGGCAACCCACTCTAGTATTCTTGCCTGGAGAATCCCATGGACAGAGGAGCCTGGTGGGCTACAGTCCTGTGAAGTTGCAGAGTCAGACATGATTGAGAGAGTAATCAACAACAAACCCCTCTAATACGTACACAGGCACTGCTGAAATTCATCTTTAACTACTTTGATAATGCAGAGAACATTGTGATACTCTCCAGAAATTTAGACAAAGAAGGATGACTGTCTCCTCTCTTTCTGCCAGAAGGAGAATGTTTACGGGCGAAGGCTCCTTAGAGTGAAGAAAAGAGTCAGACCCAATTAAAACTGCAAAGGCAACTTCGAAAGGACGAATGCCATTAGCTCAAACTGGAATGTGGCCAAAACACAAGGTAATACTTCAACTCTTACAAAAAGTGCCAGGGGGATATTTAACAACCACAGGTGGCCAAATGCTTTCTCCTAAGTCTCATCAGAAAAGTCATTTATAGCAATAATATTCACTAAGGTAAAATAATATTACTTGACAAACTGCATATTCAATTACTGTGTTTAAATTCTGATATTGGTCAGGTATCAATTGAGACTACTTCTCCATAGGACAATAACAGAGAAATGAAATGCTCCTGTCATTACGTTTAGAACATAGCAAACAATTGTTATTTAAATCTAGCTTCGGGCTTTCCTTAAGTGAAACACCGGTTATCACTTTGTCCAATAAAGTGAGCCTTAAAATATGTGTGTTTTTTCACTTTCTTTCTAGGTTTTAGAAATCTTTAGGAAATCTTAACCAAGATTTTATTCCCCATTATATTGTCTCACTATATGCTTATTTTACATGAGCGTTTATATTTTCCATTATCTCTGTGAGAATGAGCTTGACCAGTTCATTCATATTATTTGATACACTTTCTTATTTTTCTTATTTTTGTTTTTAATTTCTTTTTAATTGGAGGATAATTGCTTTAATGTTTTCTTTTAAATCTCTGTGACTTATTTCTTTCAAATCTGTCACTCTCTCTCCTCTTGGGTTGTAAGAGAAACATTTTGTGAACTGTGATATAAAGGAGATGGAAAATGTGGGCCTGTTAGTGACATAACACATCCATTCTTGAATCCTGCAAAGGATATTATGTGAGCAAATGCACACAGTGAAACCTAAAAAAGGTTCAAAATGCTGAATGCTTGAGAACTCTGCTTTTACCTGCTGTGATTTAAAAGGCTAGAGGCCTCATTTTGAGCCACTAAAATTCAAAGTGACAGAAACCTACAAATTTTTATTGCTGTGCATTTAATAAAATTTACATTTACAAGCTGTCAGTTTGAAATGTTGAATAACTGGTACTTTAGCATTGAGACGAGCAGATTTGGTTGTATTGGGGGTTCATTACTACCTACTTACACGTTCCTTAAATACTCAGAATAATCCTTCAATCTATGACTTTTGATATCTCTTAATACAACACTGCACAAAAACACCATTGAGTGTGCAGTAAGGTCAACAAAAGGAATTTATTGTGCTCCCATAAAGCAAGGCATAATTAAGAGCCCCCTTTCTGCTTGTTTTAATGTGCTAATACGAGAACATTAGAACCAAGGAACAGGCAGTTGCTAGGTGTCTGCAGCAGCTGCCTAGGTTTTTGGTAATTTACTTACTCAATTATGTCGACTCTCTTAAATCCACAAGGCTGGTGGGTGGTAAGGGAGAGGGATAATAAAAAAACATAGAGTAGGAAACGCCTTTAATGCATGTTTTATGTGCATCTTGGGTAACATTTTTTTGTTTGTTTGCTTTTGAGAACAAGAATTAAAGATTGTAACTTTAGGAAATTCAGCATTGGAATAAAGGTGCATGGGTTTAAGACAACCTCTAAAAATTATGAGATGCCTAATAATCCCATGATTATGTGGTCTGTTCTGAAAAAAAGAATACTAAACCAAATGTTTGACTCAGTATTACAAAAACAGATTATCTAATGGCTTCCAGGGGGGAAATATGAGAAAGGCCATTCATAAAGTTCCTTAATAGTAATAAATTATATATGCTTCCTTATTCTCCACGTAAATGGAAAGACAAAGGGTAACTCAGAGAGAGAGGACATTTTAATAAAATCTCTTTAAAGTGTTTGTATCAATATGAATCCAATACTCTTTTCAAATGAATACCAGAAAAGTGCTCACTACACTCATAAAATATCTCATTTTTCTTAATATTCAAAGAAGCTTTGAATGCCAACCACAAAGTCTTAATTTTTGGAATGCATTTGTTTTGTAGGCAAGTCAAAATACAAACTAGAAGAAAAAAGGCCCAATGTGGAAAGTTCATCATTAGTCAAATATGAAATATTACATTATTGAACAAAATGCAAATTACTGACTTAACCCTGAAAATTAAATTACCTCATTTTAAATTTCATTTACATTATCTCTATAATTGCAGCATTCATATAAAAGGGTACACTGTAACCTATAGATATAAACAGAGACTTGGAGAAAGAGGTTAAGTAATTTTCTTCAAATACCAAAATTTATGTAGCATTCGCCATCCATTTTCTTTTTAAGTCCCACAAAATGTCACTGATAAATCAAATGATTTCCATTTTACAACTCAAAACTTACAAAAGAATTTACAAATATCAACCTACTAGTTTTGATTGCAAATTAGGTATCCTTAAACTTTCCTCCTTGGAAATTTTCATCCTGTCTTAGACAAGGTGACATAATTAAAAAATAAGAGAGAATGTAAGTACCTTATTTATATAATTACCTTTTAGTTGCATTTAAAATCATTTTTATTTTTTGTCCTTTAGAGAAGATGTTTCTTTTTTTGGTCTCAAGGGAATTTAAGGTATAAAATATTAATATTATATCCAATTAAGTCCCATGCAATATTATGTTCAATCCTAGAGGTACCCTTCTAAGTTTTCAAAAGCAACTTATTTCTTTTTAGTTGCCAGAAGTAAATTAAATACTTTGGATGGGAGCCTATAAAATTTGTTTTTAAAATGAAAAGTGAAACCTGAAAACGACTGAGAGGCTACGGAATGACAGAAGACTGTGTCAAAGTCATTTTTTCTCTTTTATTTTCCTTATAATGAAGTCACCCTACTGAATTTACACTGTGCAAAGGTCACTGAACTAGCCTCAGTCTGAATGATGTACGTTCACAACATTCAACTCAAGCCGATCTCAAGTTAATAAATCCATCCGGAAAGAGCACATCCTGCTCAGAAAAGACAGACAGAAACAATATCTACAGCAGAGTGAAATAATTTTACCTCTCAAATGCCCTGACAATAGAATAATTTGTGGCAAGCATAGCAGTGACATAGCTGAGATAACACAGCCAGTGACTCATCTAATGCAGTTTAGAGTTTTAAAAGAGAAGCTTTGGCCGTCACTTCTCAGCTCAGAGCAAGCTCAGGCCGAATGTAAATACTTACATACCCTTTCTCACACACTGAATTTCAACGTCCGTTTCAATGTGAGACTTATTAATATAATGAATGCACTGAATATATCAGGTCTGTATTCATTGACTGGTTGCCTTCAAGGTAACCGAGCTCTAAGTAACTAAAATAAGACCAGTATTAATATAATTGTATTTACTAACCCCTCTCTACACCCTCCTGCCTGGTATAAGTTTTGGAATTAGAAGTCAGACGGGGCTGAGCAGCAATCTTCAAGAAAATTGCTTTAAATTGGCCTTCATTAGCACTCACAGCACTGAAAAACAACTCCAAGTACATGCCTCATGGAGGAGAAGCCAGTAGCAATAGCTCCTTATTAAAAAGGCAGCATATTAACCTGCTCAACCAGTGTTCACCACATTCTATAAATATTATTAAATAAAGAATCTTCAACCACAAAATAATTCTGCTGTTTCTAAGTATTGAGACTATTAAAACCAAATTTAAAATTCCAACCTTCAATGGCATGTATGTTCATTCCAGTTTACTTTTTTTTCAATTTAGAGAGTTGGAGATTGTAATGGAACTTTTCATTTTTCCTTATATAATATTGCTCCTAGGCTATTAAAAAAAAAAGCAGTACCACACAGAAACAAAGAATAAAGAAACTAAAAGTTGCATAGGAAACTCAAACTTACATAGATACCGAGAGCAAGAAGAAAGTGTGTTTCAAAGAGAAGAAAAAAAAATTCTTCTGTTTCATAATTTTGCTCTGAAAAGTATGCTCTTTCTTGACATCTGCATAGTCAAAGGGAGTTTAATTTACTTGGTCAACTATCCTTTCTGAAAATCCTGTATTGGCAGACTTGGAAATGGAAGGAATTTTTCCCGGGGATTAATTTGTAGCTCTTCTTAACACTCAAAACGCTGAATATCTTCAGTACACAAACCAGGGAATTTTGCCTTTGGAGTTGCACTTTTCAGCAAACAAATGTTAAATAAAAATGTTTTCAGCAGAAAGAGGCTATATGAAATCTATCAGACATATGAAACTATCTGATATGAAAACTGATATACATATTAACTCCCCCAATTCAGCTCCCTCCAGTTTACAGCTGAAAAAGCTCCAGCATTTCATCCTTTATATTGGCATCTCCATTTCTGAACTTTACCACTGGTTTTGCTCCAAAACATAACATTTCAAAACAGAACAGTAAAGTAAAACATTTTAGGCCTAGCAAATAAGACCACCTTCTTGAAAGCCAGGTAATTTTTCTCAAAGTCTAAGTTCATAGCCAATTCTACCATTTCAACTTGAACCATTTAATTTAGTAAACACTTTTTTTTAAAAAATAGAAGGTTCTGTGAATTCAAGACTGTTCAGTGAAACATGGTTATTCATGTCAACGGAGGGATGCAGCTTAGAGTAGTGAGTAAAATTTGAATCTTACAGTTAGTTGATCCCAGTTCCACCGTTATCTATTTAACCATAAAGAAGTTCCGTACACTCGCAAAGGCTCAATCTTCTTATCTCTTAAGTGGGGGTAGTATCATAGATTTTCATAAGGAGGAAATGAAATCATATTTATAAGATATGGAGCATGGTGTCTAGCACATGAGAAGCTTTCAAATAATAACTGTTGCCTCCACGTTTGATTTGACCCTTTAAAAAATTATATGGAATAGTTTTAGACAAAAATGACAAGTCCTGTGTTTTAAAACTATCTATATTCAGTTCAGACCCCAATCATCCATTATAAACTGCCAATACCCAGCAGATAAAATATGAAAATGTGGACTGTTCATAAAACATTTTCTCACACACCAAAAAAACACCATATTTTCCCTGTCAAAATATCTGACTATCTGTTCCTGTAAATAGGATATAAAAATGATAAATGACATTTTTCACTTTTCTTCAAAGCCATTTGCCATTGTTAAAACAATTGTGGTATTTTCCTTCATGTGACATTTACATGTAAGCCAAATCATATTTTAAATATTTATTTCAAGACTTATCTTGAAGCTGACTTTAAATTTTATTTACGTAAGACACTGTCAAGTAGAATCTAAAGTCTTGTTCTTTATCCTAATTTCAGATTCAAACAAGCTACATTTTTGCTAGATTCTTATTTCTTAAAAAAACTAAGAAAAAAAATATATGGAGGGAAGGGACTCTAAAAACAAGAGTGAAATTACGTATATGTATAACATTCATTTTGCTGTACAGCAGAAACTAATGCAACATTGTAAAGCAACTATTCTCCAATAAAAATTAAATATATACATATGCAATATAGAGATACGTAGTCTTTTCCACAGTTCTGAATACGTAAGCAGTGCTTTTCAACAGAGATAATGTAAATTAATTCCATTTATTGCAACACCCAAGACTATTTATTTCTATGCCAATCTACTTGTTCTTTACTAAATAATCCATCTCTAGGAATCTAACGGGCTTCCCTGGTGACTCAGATGGTAAAGAATCTGCCTGCAATGCAGGAGACCTGGCTTTGATCCCTGGGTTGGGAAGATCCCCTGGAAGAGGGCATGGCAACCCACTCCAGTATTCTTGCTGGGAGAACCTCAATGGACGGAAGAGCCTGGTGAGCTATGGTCCATGGGGCCGTAAACAGTCGGACACAACTGAGAGAGTAAGTACGCAGCACAATTATCCTATTAACATTATTTTCAATTTTATGATTGAGAATAAAGGCATATAGAAGCTCAGGTGAGAGTGACAGGTGGCTCACTGTGCAGAGAGAAGGGGTGAGAATTATTTCAAACTCATTTGTACAAAGAAAGAGGACAGGTACTCTGCTGAAGGAGCAGGACAGCTTCATTTCAGGTTTCATATTTGACAGGTAAACTTGGGAGAACAGCCTAGGCGAACCAATGGCAAAAACATAAAAACCTCCAAGATAATGATGGACTTATCATGTGGTCTCGGAAAAGACAATGAGTGGAACAAAGGCCCCAGGCCCAGTTTCATGAGTCCAGGGCTTCCTTCTGTCCTGGGCCAGACACACTATGAAATGTGTCATACAGGCATAGAAAACAGCACATATGACAAGAAAGCTTACACTTAACCATACCACGTATGCCATTTCTTCTTGTCTCCCTCTATCCATGAAGGTGGGACTCTAGAAGTCAATGTGAGTTCAGGGCATGTGAGCATGTGCAAAGCAAGCCCATACAGCCCAACCAGGCCCATAAAAGCCAGGAAATGAACAAGTTCAAGTTCTCATAGTGTGTTAATGTGCCCACAAATGTACCTACTTTATGCATTTAACAGCTCATGTAGCAATGAAAAACTCCATGTAGAACACATAGCTGGCTGTGCTGAGGTGGGGTAATTAATATGCCTCTATGTGCTCCTTAATTGTTTCGTTCCCTGTATTTTTGGTTACTGTAACACTCTGCAAACTTTCATATAAATAGTTTCTATTTTATACGGAATTCCATGTAAAAGAACCAAGGGGGCAATGGCAAATAAGGGAAAATTCTAATGGTATTCTTGCTAAATGTCATTAGCTCGATAGCCTACACTTTTAAAATTTTCTATAAACTGCCAATATATTGACAAAACTTTCAGTTCTAGCATGGCCACTCAGCCAGCTGATAGTGGAATTAACCAGACAAAAAGAAGGGTTCCAAATCTGTTGAAATTACCATTTTATATTTTCAGTCATGTATCAGCCAAGCCATCTTTGCAAAAGAGCCAGATATCAAGCTTGACATTTTTAAGTCCAAACATGTTTGAGTTGTCAGTTTGGAAACTGGGGAAGCCTGGGATAAAGAGCTGAATTTTACAGTTTTCACTATTACTAGTGAGGTCTGGGTTTGGGTTGTTTTTCTAGGAGAACCCAAAGGCCACTGAAGATGTTTTTCCATCAATTTTTCATAAGCATTTAAGCTTAAAGGGGAAAAAAAAAAAAGGTGGCAAGGTGGAAGACATGGTTTTCTTTGGAGGAAGGAAATTAGAAGTCACCGCAAATAATTCACCTGGATAGGTAAAGGGGAGGAAACACTGTTTGTTTGCGAATCTGTGACAACTTCATTGCCTTCAACCCCAGGGAGGGGCAGAGCCTCTCGCTTCATTTCAGACGGGCACGGAAAGGGCTTTGAGGAGGGAACTGCGGAGGGGGACGTTCCAGGTGTGGGCTCAGATCAAGTCTTCGCCCGCGGCCTCCGCAGGTGGCTCGCCTTGGCTGCAAGGCCGGGCGCAAACCCGACTGCCTGGAAAGCCTGACGTGACCCTCGCCGAGGCGGGCAGGAAGCGACGCTCCTGTTCTCATCGACTTGACTACAGCGGGGCCCAGTTTGCTCCTGTTCCCCAGGTTAGAAAGAAAGAAAGTGAAGTCGCTCAGTCCTGTCCGCCCCTTTGTGACCCCATGAACTGGAGCCCATCAGGCTCCTCCCTCCATGGGATTCTCCAGGCAAGAATACTGGAGTGGGTTGCTATTTCCTTCTCCAGGGGATCTTCCTGACCCAGGGATCGAACCCGGGTCTCCCTCATGGCAGGCAGATGCCTTACCCTCTGAGCCTAAACCGGCGCCAAGACCCAAACTAGGGAAAATTCGACCCCCTCCAAGCTCCCCAGCCTCTTGATCACCCTCCCAGTTGGCAAAGGCCACGTCGCTCGCTGGACTGGGTCTGCAAAGATGCTCGTCTAAGTGCTCTGAGGTACCCCCACCCCGCAAAGCCTCAGTGGGGTCCCCAGCCCCGTAGCCTCAACCGCACCAAGGCGGCCTGGAGGTACCGAGGATTCGGGGCAGAGGCGCGCGTGGCGCATCGGAGCTACACGCGCACCGCAGCGCGGCGGCCTTACTGGGGGAATAGGCTTAAACGCAGAGTTCTGGTCCCAGGCCTGACTTCACTGCTGCGCTCGCTGTCCCTTCCTCGAGCGCAGGTCTTTGACCGCCCCTGTGTCCCCAGTGCCCTCGGAGTCGAGGGTCCGAGGACAGGCCGATCCAGCGGAGGCCAGACTTCACCCCCCTCGCTTCTCCGCCCCGCAGGGCTGGCGTCTCCCTGTGAGGTCCCTGAACCGCGTGTACTGGGACCACCCGAGGGGTAAAAACAGATCCTGTCTCGCCCCCTCCCTCAGCCAGTTCCGGCCCTCAGGAAAACCAAGCACACTCCCCACTAAATGTTTACGCCTGCTGAAGTTGGAGGCAGGTTGGGCCTCGGACACCGATTGCAGCTTTTTTGTTACAGCTGTGTCCTTCTCCAGCTTCTCGACGAGGGGACATTCTCAGGTTTGTCTTAAGAGAAGGACCCGCTGCACCAAGAGGCCTGTTGGTACCCAAGGCCCCAGGAAGAAGCCACACGGAGGGGCGGGGGGCTCTCTCCGCATCCGGGCGGCGTCGGGTCGGCTCTGCGCTGCTGAGATTTGGGAGACTGACCCCTCGAGCTCCGAGTCCTAAACCGATTTCCCCCTCCACCTGCACCCCCGGCCGGGGCCTTGGACCCCCGGCGGTCCTGCGAACGCGGCTGCTGTTGCCGGGGTGGGGGAGGAGGGGTGGGGAAGGAGGGGCCCCACAGAGAGGGCAGAGGCAGATTACAGCCAGCTTCGCCCTGCTGAGACCCCCGCCAAGGGGGAGGTAGCCCGGGGGAGAGGGGGCCACTGGCTGGCCCGTACCTGCGCCTCTGGGCCAGGTGACCTCGCGAAGGGTCGGGGGCACCTCTCGACCCAACTCCTCCCAAACCACAGCTGCGCCTGCGGCCCCGGCCCCCATTGCATGCCACCCGCGTCCAGCCTCCGCCCCTAGCCCGGTTCCACTCCTTTCACGCCCGGCCTCAGCCACTCCCCACGCCTGCCACCCAGGCCAGCCGCTCCAGCCAGTCGCCCAGGATCCGATTCTCGGCCTGATTCTTTCTGTCCGCGGAGCCCGGGAAAATGATGGGATTATCTCATCCCCGCTCCAATCTCCCGATTTGAGCGCGCCGCTGGCCTCTAGCACCCCGGACCGGCCCAGGGTTGGGGGTCGCGGATTGAAGAAACTGTGAGTCCGCGGTGAGTCCCGGGGTAGCCTTTGGATGGGAGTTCTCAAAACATACTACTGACTCAGCGTCCTCTTCCCTCCAGGCCGAGACCTGCCTCACAGACCCACATGCTTCTCTGGGGAAGGAAGGACTCGGGTAATTGAAGGATGCATTAGGCTAACGGCCCTCTGACCATCGCCGAGGCCACCTGGACAGCAGGGGAGAAGACCACGACAAAGTGGCCTGGACTCTGTTCCCGGCCGGGTTTTTCTCTGCAGTTCTATTTGCATCATCGGTTAGGCGAGAATAACAATGCCTCCTTTCCCACCAATATTCAGAGAAGCCTACCGACGTCGGCCACCATTCTGGCCCCCGGCGACACAGGAAAAAGTAGAGAGGCGGCGTGGTTAGGGACATGAGTTGTCAAGGTTCAAAATCCGAGTTCCATTACTTGGTTACCTGTAGCACCTCAAAGAAATGCATTGCTTTGTATCTCAGTCCTCTTCACTGTAAATTCGGGATGATGAGGTTCCATCCATACCTCACAGAACAGATGTGACAAATGTTTTAACGGCCAGAAGTAGATAGCTTGTCATGATGACAAGGAAAGCTCAACAAATCATGAGCCGTCCCTCTCCTTGACCTTTCAAAATGCAACGTGATGTCCACCGGTCTTGCCAACAACCTTTCGGTAAGTTTCAGGGCAAATGGATGCAGACGTAGACGCACCGAGGAACCCGCAGCAAGCTGGGCGCTGAGCGGATGCCAACCCTCAGCCCCTGCCTACAGGACCAGAAAGCCCAAAGCACAGAGGCCTTGCTCACTCTCCCAGGCCTCGCAGTTCTGCCTATGAGTCAAGGCGATCCCCTAGGGCTCCGACCACAGGGCGTGGACAAGATGCCCCAGAACTAACCGCCGGTGCAGGCGCAGAGCGCACGAGTGGAGCTGCGCACTGTTCCCCCAAGCCTTCCCCCGGCGCGGGGCACTGGGGAGCCGCCGAGCAAGCGCCAAGAGACCCGCGTTGCGTCTCTTCTGAAATCTAGCCCTAGAACAGGTTTCCACCTGAGACTCCAATAGGAAAGGTCTCCAAACCTCAGGATGTCCTTAGGGAAATGCACAGAAGTCGCACGCACCATGGGCCTTGCAAAACTTCTTCCGGGAGGGCTTTAAAATGCATAGAATAGATCCCAGAAGGTCCTACTTAGGCCGTTTTATTTCAGGCATTTATGATCTGACTTAATAATAGGGGTTCCATTTTTCCAGTACTGCTTGCTAGGCACATCGCCAAGCATTTTACATGCTTTAATTCTAAATCTGCAAAATAGGCGCTGAAGCCTCTGAGCCTTTTAGCATCTTGCAGACACGCTGTAAGTGGTCTGTGTGTGTGTGTGTGTGTGTGTGTGTCCGATTTTGGCGATCCCGTGGACTGTAGCCTGCCAGGCTCCTCTGTCTATGGGATTTCCCAGGCAAGAATACTGGAGTGGGTTGCTATTCCCTTCTCCAGAAGTGGTCTATAAGATCTAGTAAGTAATCAGGATTTCTGATCAAGATTGTCTTCTAGAAGAAGAGTTTGTGAACCCCAAATGAATTCTGCCCTTCTCCTGGCATTTTAGGAAGGACTAAGCAGCAAGTCCCTCTACTTAATCAGACTTTAATCTGCCCTATCTGCCCCACCCACAGACCTGAGATGAGAACACTAGCTTAGCATTCTGTTCTCTTTGAATGGTCTGAGCAGCAAAGGGCACTCAGTCTCTCTTCCAGCGCATCACAAGCACACATCCAGTCTAGGTCAGGAGCCTGCCTGTTCTGCCAGAACAGCTTTAAGGCAATCTTCCAAAGCCCCTGGACCCTGTTAGAAAATTCTAGAGTCTCTGCTAAGTGAAAATCATCGTTATCCTCCTTGCAGAGGTGAGAGCTGGCTCAATGAGGCTGTGACTGGAGCAAGACCACCCACCTGTGAGTGGTCTTGTCAGCCTGGAGTTCAGATTTACCCCTAAAGTCCTTGGCCTTGAGCTGAGGGGTCACAGCCAGGTACCAGAGTATTCACCAGTTACGTTGTCTCCCTCTATGCTGGCAGTGTCTGTAAGGCAGCTTATATACCAACAAGGAATAAGAGCTAACAACGTTGAATTCTTATTGTCAGGCAGTGAGATAAATATTTTATACCTATCTTTTAAAACACATTTTACAAAGAAGAAACTGATGCACAAATAGATTAAAGCCACCTGCCTAAGTGGCAGAGCTGAAATTGATATCCAGCGGTTTGGAAAGACCACCATCCAACTGCCCTTCTAGGCAATACTTGAAGCATCTCTTTGCAGATGTCTTTAGGCCCCATTGGTCTGTGATAGCTTATTTGTTAGTTTGCATGCATGCTAAGTTACTTCCGTCATGTCTGACTTCTTGCGATCTTATGGGCTGCAGCCCTCTAGGCTCCTCTGTCATGGGATTCTCCAGGCAAGAATACTGGAGTAGGTTGCCATGGTCTCTTCCAGGGGATCTTCCCAACCCAGGGATACAGCCCACGTCTCTTATATCTCCTGCATTGGCAGGCAGGTTCTTTACCACTAGCGCCACCTGGGAAGTCCATTTGTTTGTTTAAATCCAGGCAAAGACCTGAGAATCCTTCCCATGAGAGCCCTGGTGTCTTTGAAAACAGCTAACATATACTGGTAGCTTATTATACACCAGACATCAGAGACTAAGTACTTATGATTGAGTACCAGGCACTATTCTAAGCCATTTACAAGTTTCTTTACCATCTGAGCCACCAGGGCAGCCCAAAACACTTTCACAAATATCCTTTCGTTTGCACCCTCTGTTGAGAAGCGGGGTTGAGGAGCAATCTGTTGCTCTTTCATGTTTAGCAAGGAAGGGAAACCCAGAATTTCTGTCGAGGTGACCACTCGGGCTTCCAGCTGACCAAGGGCGTGAGCAAGGCTTCCTAGTTTATCCTGATAGCTAACTGTCTTCGACTTCCTTCTGTGGAAGCCTCCAACTTACCTGTATCTTAGAAAAACCTATTCTCAAGACATTTCTTTTTAATCACCAAAGGCGGACATCGAAGTAGGGTGGGTTAGGTATGGTGGAGAAGACAGTTGCTTTAGCATTTACACCCTACGGCTTCCCTGGGTGTCTCCGAAGACGCTGAGATGGAGACATCAATCGACGCTTTGGTAAGGACAGAGCGTGGTCCCAACAGACCTTGGATGCGGGAAAAGGGGCCCTGAGGGGTTGGATCCAAGGGGCGGGGGTGGGGGCCACGGGGCAGATGCCATCGAGATGCGCCGTGCTGAGCCATATGCGCCAGGGCCGACTGTCTGTCTCCTGTCCTGGATGGCAGAGACCCACACCCAGAGTTCAGACCTCGGCGAGTGATTGCTCTTCTCCGGTTCTCAGTTCCCGGGGTGGGTGCCTGGCCTGGTTGACCCTGCTGGGTCGTCGCTGCTTCTGCACAAGGAGCTGCGTGCTTGGATGTGCAAACCCACGTGGTCACTCGCAGAGCGGACTTCACGGGGAGGGCGCCCGGGAGACTGCGCCCCTACCACCCTCGCCTCAGGGCCCCATACAGACGACAGAAAACCCTCAGGGGTTCACCGACAGAAAGCCTTTAGGAGTTCACCGCTCCCTCAAGGGAAGCTCGAGGCTTCCTTGACTGATCGGGGTGCGCCCCTTGGCACTGGCTGCGTTCCCCCACCCGCCACCGTGGGAGTTGGCACCGGGGCTTCTCAGGCAGAGTGGGACAGGGTCCCTGCGAGGGTCCCCCGTGCCTAGACAGAGGGCCTCCCTAACCCCTCAGCCATTTCCGGAGGTGGGCATTTTCACCCTCTTCTTACAGAGGATGGTGAATCTGAGGTTCTGTGACGAATTCCCAAGGCAGGATTAGTAAATTCTGAGCAGACACTCCCTGCGCCCCGTGGACAATCGTACTTCTCTAGAACAAAGCGCACGGGCAGCTGTTAGGCCCCGTAGGTGTGCATGACCAACAGTTGTCACTGTGAAGCCCTGAGGGGGTTCTACCTGTTCCCTTCTCTAGCCTCAGACCTGCTCTTGGAGTGGGGATTGTGGAAGGCGAAGAGGAAGTGACTCCTGAAGCAGGCTGGAGAGTGTTGGCTCATACGGAGGTTCCCTGCCAGGGCTCCCAGCCTCAAAAGTATGCAAGACCTGCGAGAGGACGTGGGAGGCTTGGCTTCAGCTCTTTGCCTGCTGGCCTCAACCTCCTCACACCTATGGTGGGTGACTGGTCAAGGCACCTTGGTAAGAAGTTCAGAGCAGGGGTACTGGGCCCAATTCCACCTCCACCAGCGCTGTGATCTTGAGCAACTTACTTAACCTCTCTGTGCCTCAACTATTTCCTCTGCCCCAGCTCTCATCAGTTTCACCTCACAAGTTTTGCCTCACCCATGGTTTTGAGGCTTACAAGTAAAGGGACCAACCAGGTCTCCCTTTCCACGGCTGGTAAACTCCAGGAATGGTTCTGAGAAAAGTTGAGCCTACCATAATCAGTCGTGAGATCTTAAGACAACCCTGCCCTCCCCTCTTTGCCCCCTCTGCGTTCCCATCTGTAAAACGGGTCCCTGAAAACACATCAGTCTCCCAGGTCCCTTCCAAGTTCCGGCTTTTGTCGTTGGCGACTGAGCATCTCATGTTAGCGGGAGTGACCGGAAGGCCAAGCCGCCAGCAGAGACCCATCCATCCATCCCTAGGACCACTCCTGCTCCCCCACCCTCACTTTGGGTGCGGCTGAGGGGGCGGGGTGGAAGCACCAACCGCAGATCTCGGCTGGAGCAGGGAAGGGAGGACTGAGGGGCCCAGAGTTCCTGCTGCCACATATGGTCTGTGGATTTAGGTGTCAAAAACCGGAGAATTAGAAATGGTAATTTTCCGTCATTATGGCTGAAATGCGATCTGTCACAACAACTGGAACATGTCTCCCGGCTAGCGAAAATAATGTTCATGATTAGGAATCATTACGCATGTCAAGCCGAGTCCATTAAGTTGTAGGGAGAAATTAGCCTTGACGGGCGGAATCGAACTACAAATATACAGGCCTCGCCTTCGGGAGGCCGAGCTGCGGCCCCTGGGAAGAAGCCGGCCAGAGAGAGGTGTTTTCTTAATAGGAAACTGCCCAGAGAATTAATACCCCTTTCTTCATTCCCTGTGGGACTCCGCCTCCTCTGCCCACCACCAAGACCCCACCCTAGGAGTGGGACTGGGGCATGTGGATGTCCCAGGCAGTAGCTGGAAGCTTTGAAGTCCTATAGGTCCCCTGGGTGAGCTCCCTACAAGCTTTGTGACCCTGCCCTAGTCACTTGACCCTCCTGAACTTTGCTCCCTCATCTGTTAAGGAGAGATAATCCCACCCACTTCATGGGATTCTCCTGAGGATGAAATGAGATCAAATATGGCCAGAGCTGAGCAGCAGAGCCCCTTTGGACCCATGTGGCCCCTTTTCTCTTTCTGGAGTGCCCTGTCTCTGTTGCCGGGGACCCTGCTCACGGGGGCTGCAGTTGTGTGTTCAGAGGGGTTGGGGATCAGGGTTGAGTGACTGGTACTGAGAAGCTCTTGCCAATCAGGCCCTGAGAAAGGAAGAGAGGGAGGGCTGAATTCACAGCAACTGCTGTGCTTTCTGTACATCTTATCCACCTCTCCCCCTTCACAATATGGGAACGCAGAGGAAAAGGGGTGTGGAGTCTTCCACCCTGCTTATGGGGCCTGGGCCAGCCATCAGCCCACAAGGATCTATGATGTGTCAGGAACCACACTGTCACCAAGGAGAAGAACAAAGTAAATGGAGCCTGGATTAAGAAGGCTTCCTCCTCTACTGGCTGTGTCTCAGACCCCTCTGGAGTCAAAAAGGCAATTTACTATCCCCCTGATGCTTCCTTTAGGGACTTCCCAGGTGGCTTCGTAGTAAAGAATCCTCCTGTCAATGCAGAAGATTCAGGTTCAATCCCTCGGACGATCCCCTGGAGGGGGAAATAGCAACCCACTCCAGTATTCTTGCCTGGAAAGAGCTCATGGACAGAGGAGCCTGGTGGGCTACAGTTCATGCGGTCACAAAGAGGTCAGACAGGACTGAGTGCAAGCACCTATGTGCAATGCTTCCTTAATAAGGAGTTTGGGGAAAATTATTCCCTTTCTGTGGGTGGAAAGGAAAGGGGGAAAGACCAGGGAGAGGCTAGGAAGGCTGATTTCTGTTCAGCCTCCACCCTCATCACCACTGAGAACTTGTTTTGTGCCAGCACCAACTCCAAGGGCTTTGACTACGTCATCTTCTTTTTCTCCCAGCAAACCCATGTCCCATTGTTCCGATGGGGAAAATGAGAGCCAGAGGTTAGGGGACTCGTCCAAAGGTCAAGCATGAAGTGGGGAAAAAGCAAACGCTACAGCCAAGGCTGGCCGGGCCGCCAAAGCCTTAACACCAGGCTGCTATTTTGACCCGCACAGCCAAGGCCAGCTAACCACCCCGTATCTGGTTCTTTTCTCCTCCGCTGCTGGGTGCACGAATCCCGCCTCTTAGAAAGTGAAATGAGCTAAGCAGCATCAACCATCCAGCCCGGCGCTGGACATCGCTTACCCTCCCCTCATTTTCCTCCTCTGTAGGTGGGATCCTCATCACCGCGACTCTGCGGTGGGGAAGGGAACGGAAATGTGGCCGTCGCTGAGTGGTTTTGGAGCCAGACAATCTAGTTCGAACCCCAGCTCCGCCAGCGAGAGCCGCAGCATAGAGGTCGATCTCCAACGTCGGCGGAGCAGCCATCGAGCTCCGAGGAGGGATGAAAGAAATAATTCACGGAAAGCACTTAAGGACAACGATTAAGCGCAAACTGATCAGACGCTAAATAAAGCGCGGGTACCGGGGTGGTGAATGCCCACGCAGGCTTGGAGGGCTCCTGTCGAGGAAGGCGAAGTGGCACGCCACCCCCCACCCCCGCCCGTGCTCCTCCAGAAACTTCTTGGCGTCTCCAGCCTCTCCGAGTGCGGGTGATTGGGACCCGGAGGCGCCCTCGGCGGCGCCTCCCAGACCCTCCCGCCGGCCTCCCGAGAAGGAGCGTGTGTTTAAAAGAGCGCTTAGAGCTCTCGGCCTGGTCGCCGCACCCGCAAAAAGGCTCAGTGAAGGACTGAAAAGAAGAGCCAGAGACTTGGCCCAGAATAGAGACCCTCTGATGGAGTCACGGAGGCAGCAACCCGGCCCTACGTCGGGCCTCGCCGAGAGCGCGCTTCCACACACTTGACACGCCAGTGACCTCCCTGGACTGGCCTCCCAAATAACACCCGGCACTCGCCCGCATGAACCCACAGCCCGCTGTATGGTCCTCTTGGCACTTTTATCTCTGTCTCCCACTAGATGGTCAACTCCACCAGGGCGGGGCCGTTTTGCCCTGTTACGCCAGCGCAGAGCAGGCACCTAACAAATAAACCTGAGTATCTGAAAAAATGAATAAAGGAGGACAAAACAGAGGGGAACAAGAAGGTCAGACAGCCTTTCCACAACAAAGATTTTCCTCGTCACCACCACTACCTCAAAACTCTGTTTAGGGCTCCCCTGGAGCTTTCTTTTGAGGTCCTTCCCTGGCTGAGCACCTGGGAAGGTAGGACTCCAGCTGGCCTTTTTGTGTATCTTGCCGCCATCTCCCCTACCTGTTCTGGGGGCTTATTCTCAGGACTGACCCACCGGAAGGCACAACACTGGCCTCCCACAAACACGGGGTACCAGCATGGTGTGGAAAACAGTTGCCACTAATCAATAAACAGTGCACATCTTAGGAAAGAATTATATCTAAAGAAACGCTTCTGCAGGTAAGTTCTTGTGCAGAAGGAATCCTCTGGAAAGCAGATTTCTTTTCTGAACCCTAAAAGTCTCCGAATTGAATTTATTTAAAAACTATAGTTGCAGTGTTAAAGGATGCAGAGAACCTCTTGTCTCAGAGATTCCCAGTTGGGGTTGACCGTTCTCACTCCTTTGGTGATTTTTACAATCTTTCAACATTCCCTGCCTGCCCCTTACCATCACCATAATTATTTTTAATGCTAAATGTCCTTTTATTAACTTTGCAAAACTTACTGAACTTTTCCTAGCACCTACTACCTAAGAAGTACAGGGTTTTTAAATTATTCTACGGCTGCCAAGGGTGGGATGGGGGGGTGATGATTCATATTTTCAGCACTGAAGCTTAAGCTGGATCTTCATGAAGGGCCGGGTTCCAAATCCACATTCTGTTCCTACAGGATTTTTCAGGCGGAAGCTCTCTGTCTTCTCTTCTTGTTCAGTCGCTAAGTCATGTCCGACTTTTTGCAACCCTGTGGACTGCAGCAGGCCAGGCTTCCCTGTCCTTCACTATCTCCCAAAGTTTGCTCCCCAGCTTAGCTGAGCCCTTCTGAACTCACCACCTTCTCCCACTCCCGCGCCTTCTCATGCAACCAGAACAGTCTTGAGACTCAACAGAAGTGGCCCAGAGAATCCATACTGGAAACATGAGTTGCAAGACAGCAGGAATCTAAAACGTTGGTGTGCTTACCGCGTGCCAGGCCCTGAGTTGGGAATCCAAAGACCTAGGGCAGTCGCTGGAAGGGGCAATCCCAGCTAGGAGACTGCCAGCTGTGCGGGAGGCCTGTCACCCCTCTGAGTCTGGAGAAGCCTCTCTGCCCAGAGTCGCTGAGGGTTCAGTCCTGCCATCTGACACACCGCCGCCCCAGGGTCTTGGCACAAGCCCGGCCTGGGTCTCAGCGCCCTGCCGGCTAGCAGCGGGCCCTCTCCATTCACAGCGTCTGTCCAATTCCAAAATTGGACCACCAGCAGCCCTCCCATATAAATCAGAGACGGGGAACGTTTATTCAGGGCCATGGTTCGCTCAGCCCTTAACTGGTCAGATTATATGTGCACTTGATGGGCTTTTAAAGAGGATCAAAACTGAGGTTGATGCGCTTCGTGGAGTTTGCTGTCGGCCACGCGGGCTGCCCAAGCGCCGGGAAGAACCTTGAGCCTGAGGCGAAATAACCTGACCCCCGAGGCACGCCCGGATCTCACACTCAGCCCTTCCTCAGGGCCTGCGCCGGACCAGCCGGGAGAAAAGAATTTGCCGAAGCTCGGGAAAGCTCCGCTGACCCTATTGATCTGTGCGCGCGTGCTCCTGTGACCACGCACTCAAAGTCCGAGGTGCGAGTAGGGTGTGGGCGGGACAGGCAAGGAGAAACCCAGGATCTCGGTCCTCACTCATCGGTCCTGCCAGTTCGTACGTCCTGAACGACGAGGAGCGAGACTCCGCCCTGGGCGTTTAGTGCCACTGCGGGCCCTTCCTCCTTGGGGTCACGACACCAAGGGCCCAGTATCACTTATCCTCTCGTCCAGGGATACGGACCGGGACAGGGGGACAGATTTGGGATTTTTTTTTAATCGAAACGCGGCGGGGAGCGTTGCTAGGGAAAGGCCTGAGATCGCCTGAGACCTGGAAGGAGAGCGCTTCAGCGCCGGGGGAGGTCTTCCGTGAGCCCACCTTATCGCTCACCTGCCCTGTGTCCGCGTATCTCTTCTCCACTCTTTCTCACCACCTGTCTCTGCGTCTATAGTTTCGTTTCCCACGGTCCGCAGGGGCCAAAGACACGTCGCTCAGCTTCTCCCGGAGAGAGGAGGGACAGTGTCCCGGGCCTCCTTAAGGAGGAGGGATTCCCGGAAGTCAGTCACCCTGGTGACACCCGCACACCGAGTCCAGGATGCGCCGGCCCCCGCCAGCGGGAATACCAGCGATACCCGAGCAGGGAGGAACGCCAATCCCATCAGCACCCTTTGCAAAAACACAGCAGAAACGTGAGAAAGCAGGACCAACCCTCAGATCTGCCGGTCCTTCGAAGCTGTGGGCACAATTCAGGGTCAGAGCTAGGGTCACTCGAGCTCCCTTGCGCCCTCTGACCCTAGGCAACCCCTGTACCCTCCGATAGGCGCGGTCTTGCTAAGGGCGCGCAGCAAGGCGTGGACCAGTCGGGGACGCCCAAGTCCGGAGTTGGCACTGTGGGCCCCATCCGGCCAGCACTCCCCCCGCCCCCACCCAATCAGACCCCAGGTACCCAGAGCGGCAGCACCGGTGCGTGCTGCTATGCTTGTCCGTGCGTAAAAATCCCGACCGCCCAGCTCCGCCACGCCGCCGAGGGAGGCCTCGGAACACACAAGGGAAACCATTCAAAAATGTTAATAAGCTTATTAAAATAAGCGGCTTTACTGGCTCTTGTTTTACAGCGTGCCGCCCACCCTTGCTTTCTGGTGGACCACGGCAGAGAAAACACTTGCGCCATTAATTTTTTTTTTTTTTTCCTTAACACGTTGCGTTTTCCACCCAAGGATATGGGACTCGCTGGAGCTCAGCGCGGCCACAGAAGCGGAATGGCCGCAGATCTCCTCTCTCCCAAGCTTGGTGGGTGGGGAGAAATCTTCGCAGCAGAAAAGGCTGGACTTTTCAAAAGAGCTGACCACCCAGGCCGGGACAGCAGATAAAGGAGGCCCAAAGATAATGACCTTGGGGAGGCCCAGATTCTTCAAACTCCCTCCCCGAGGGGAAGAAACCCTGCTCCCAAAGGGGATGGCAGTTATTTACGGTAAAATATAAAAAGGCTTTGTCCTTCCTTCTACTTCTAGCTGTGGGTGAGTGTAGACCCTAAAGGCTATCCAGAAGCCTGAAGGAGCATCTCACAACTTTCTTTTCTCTATTTAATTTTTGAAATAGAGATTCAGAGAAAAGAAATTAATTTCATATGACTCAAGGGAGTGGCAGAGCTGCTTCTCACCTGTGGACTCCAGGTCGGAAGGAGAATCACTTTAAGCATCTATGAGGCGCAGGGTGGAGAGAGAAGCCCTCACCTTGTGCATCCCACACCTCCAGGACCCTGGTTGCCCTAGGTGCCGGGGCGCGGGTCCAAGTCCTAGGGAGGGTGGCTCAGCCCGAGGCCTGAAAATGTGGCTGCGGGAGGCACCCGGCCTGGATTCACCAACAAGCCCCGAGGCCTGGAGCAGCCCTTAAGCTGGATCCTCACGCCAGAATCTAAAGCTGCAATTGCAGAAACAGCAGGGAAGGCTGCAGGCGCTCGCTGGAGACGTGAGGCCTGTGCAGAGACCACGAGCTCTTGGCTCCGAGGGCGCATTAACGGCTGGGCTGCGGGCCGCACCCGGGACTGCGGGCGGGGCGCGGAACGAGAGAACCCCAGCGCCTGTAGTGGGGCGCGTGGGGCAGATCGCGGGCCTCGCCCGGGGGGAGTGTGTCACGCTCACTCACTCAGACTTGGAGGGAACGTGGAACCCAGCACCGAGCTTACCTCTCCAGAGGCTCCGGGGCGACGCCCCTATTCCCGCAGCTACCGAATGTTCCCTTTGAACTTAACATTCCAGCAGGAACAGAGAGGTGCTGTTCGCCAGTGCCGAGGTGCCGGGTCAGCTCCGGGCCGGTCCGAAGCCACGCTCCGGCCTTTCCCTGCCCGACTCCAAGCCAGAAAACTGCAACGGGAGCTGCCGCTTCGGGAGGGGTGCGGGGCCGCGGAATCAGCTGCCCAGTTCCTACGAATTGCCCTAAAAATGGGCTTTTTGATGCTTCCTTCCTTCCTAGGAAGTACAACTTCAGATACATCTAACAGGTTTGAAATAAGTTCATCGTTCTCCTTAACCTGGACTCCACACCAGACCACCTGGATTGTAATTTTAAAAACACAAATAAATACTCTAATAATTTGAACAACCCAATTTGTGTTGAATAACTTATATGTGTGACTACAGGGGGAAAAAACCCTAATTTATTACATGATGTAACCATTTACAATATAACACTTTTCTTTTTTGCAATCCTGTTTTGGCGTTTCTTCATTGCAAAAACATATTTATCAGGAGACTCCAAAACTGGAGGAGGTCCAGGGTCTCTACCCGTCTGTGGGCCCCTTCCCTGAGCACCACAGAGCACTCGGAACCCTGCGGAGGGTGCAGGAGTTCAAGTAAGATTGTTGCAGATCAGCCAACTCAGCATTGCCCAGAAGTTCATAAAAATATAATAATGGCAACAATAATAGCAGGTCCACACCAGCTGCACGGTGCTTAATGGATTTCAAAGCACACCCAGCCTCTTGTGAACCAACCACACCGGAGGCCAAACCTGGGGGATGCTGGCTCTGACTGCTGAAGGACAATTCACCCTGCTACCTTGAATCCTAAAATACACTTCTGAGCTTTGAATGACGCTGACTTGGCCTCTTGACGATCTGTGACTTTGGGAGGGTCAGTTTCCCCCTCTTTGAGCCTCAGTTTCCCCATCTGCAAAATGGGGAGGTGATGTCCACCCAGCTAAAAGGCGGCCTCGGGGAACTACTAGTGGAGGACGGGATGCAGGAAGCACTTATTCAATAATGATGCCCTGGACAAAAGGACTAGAATTAGAGGAATTGTTATGATTGTTGCTTCTGGTGTTGTGACTGTTTGGCTGCTCCTCCCAGCCGATACTCTTGCTTCCTTAGTGGCTCTGGGTGTGGCCTGACTTCTTCAGCAGCCTTGCAACACCCACAAGCGCCTGAATTTGCCCTGCCCACCCTCAGCGCTTTAAAGCTTTTGCTGTGCCCAGGCAGCTCAGTGTGGTTCCTAATGAAGTCTGTTAGCAGCGGGGAGCTGGTGGCCCGAAAGCCTGAAGCCCTGCAGTGCCTGCAGAGGCCTGAGCCCCAGCTCAGGTCTGTCTCCCTCCCTTCCTCATCCTCTGAGCCCAAGGGCTTCTCAGCCACTGCCCTGGTTGCCAGGAATGTGTGATTCTTCCAGCTTTCCCCAAGGCAAGAGACTTTCTATAAGGCAAGGTGAACTCCATGGAAAGCCAGATTCCAGCTTTCTTCTGGTGATGAAAGGCAAGTGGAGGCCATTGGAGTCCTCGCCGCGTGGACATCTGCAGGCCTGGGACGAGGTCCTGCCCCTGTGGGATGCTGGTGTGACTCTACCACGCTCGGCCAGTTTCCTGCTCCCCCAAACGCCACTCCTCCTCCGGCCCAGCCTCTTGGGGTTCAGGCATGACTACCATGACTCTCATTGATATAGACATTCGGTCGTAGCGTTTGAACTCTCCTCATCTTCTCCAGTGAAGTCAGATTCCCCGTCCTTTGCTAAAGTGGAGAAGTGGGGATTCGCCAAGGCCTGGGAACCCTTTATTTTCTGAAAAGCAATCCATCCCCAAACTCTCTCTACTGTTTGGAGATACTCTTGGGGGTCTGGGAACCCCGCGAATCAATCATTCGTCTGAGTGAGATGTTGCTTGGGACTGCCATAGTCAACAGGTCCTGGAGTTCAGGTTAAACACACATGTACACACTCACCAGTGACATCTAGTAGCCTACCATCCCAAATTTGCAGCCCTGAGCAAGATTTGTAGACCCAGCCTGATCCCTTGGGACTGATTTCAGCACAGGTCACAGAATGTTCTGCCTGCTTACCCAGCCACAGCTCCCATCTAAGTGTGTGGGTCAAACCCAGTGGTCATTTTGCCAGCTCTGAAATTCACTAAAGGCTGAAAAGGACTGAGAAAGGTGAAGTCAAAAGGCTCCCGAACTCCAGCGACAGCTCTTGACGACCAGGCCCTGGCGAGGCCCAGAGGGTTCGGCAGGGCCCAGGGTCACAGGGAGTGGATGAGGGAAGATGCACTTGGACAGGAAGTAGGGCAGGCAGAAAGCAAGACTGACTTTCTCGCCTTTAAAGAAAGGGCCAGGGTGGGAGTCGAGAAGGAAAGGAAATAAAGTAATTCCGAAAATCTCCAACAGAAAAGCCGCGTCTGCGGCCTGGGGCCCAGGTAAAGACATCCATCTTGGGTCGTGAAATGTGGTGGGAAATTGTCGGAGGGCGGGCTGGACCCGGAGGCCGCCTCCGGCTCCTGGAATCAGATCTTACGGCCTCGCGCCAACACCAGCGGCGGGGCAGCTCAGAGTGAAACTGCAACAATTCGGGTCAAACTGAATTCGTTTGAGTCAGGTTTCCCAGGCGACTCGAGCCAGCCCAGTAGAACCGGCCCAGGCCAGGAGCCCCAAGGGGCTCAAGGAAGGGAAGGGGGCGACCCCGCCTGCCTAAGAGATCCCCAGTCCTCTGGACTCCAAATTCGCCAGGATGGAGAACAAAGTACAATCTCAGGACGTGGCCACAAACTACTGAGGTTTTCAGAAGGAGGGGGAAAAAAAACCTCCCCTCCTCTCCCAAGATCTCTGGAGAGCAGAGAGGAGATTCTAGCATTATCGGAAATGTTCTAATTTTATGTAAGGAAAAGGCATTCGGGATTAATGACGCGATTAAAATGGAATTTTAAAAGGTATCAAAAAGAAACCAAATGACCGACGGAACCCTTTGGAAGGGAGCCGGACTTGGGGGCCAGGGCGTGCATATGCTGAGGCCGTTTGCTTTTTCCTTGGCGTCTCCCCATTTCCAGAAGCAGGAATTGTTTTTGTAAAACCTTCCTTGGGAATCGCTGGCACCGCCGGGAGAGGGGTGGCAGAAGCCGAGGCTTGTGGGTGCCTAGGTCAGAGGGTCAGAGGCTGGGAAAGACCGCGGGCAGGGGAGGACAGCGCGCTGGCCTACCCGCTCCGGGTGAAATTGAAAGCTAGCCTGGCCTGGGTTTCAGTGTTTTCCCAGCTGGGCCGCGGACTGAAGGCCTCGGCGCCTGCAGTGTGGCATTAACTCTTCCTGACTCGCCCCGAACCCGACGTGAGGGGCGCGTAGTGGTGAGCGGTTGGCACCGGTGAGTCCTTGGCATCTGGAGAGTTATTCTGGGGAACGCTGGCTGGGCGCAGTTCATCTCTAAAATGGGGCAATTAAATAAGCAAAGTCGCCCTGCCCATCCTCTGCTCCCACGGTGGGCTTCTTTGCACAGCAAATGAAGACGTGTCCTTGGGGGAGTGAGTGGGAACGCTTTGGGATAAGGTGCAGAGTCATTTGCACCCGGCAGGGGTCAAAGTGCAGGAGACACCTTTTTAGCTCTTCCTTCACCCCTAATCGGTTCAGAATTCCAGCGAGAGTTTTTGCTAGCCTAGTCTGGAAACGAAATAATAATAGGATCACTTGGAGCAAACTCTCAGAAAATTGAAAGCAGAGAGGATACTGGCAGGTGGACAAGTGAACAGGTGGGATTGGGGGTGGGGGCATGGAAATTGGCAGCGGGTTCAGCTCTGGAGAAGGGAATGGCAATGGCAGCCCACTCCAGTATTCTTTCCTGGAGACTTCCATGGACAGAGGAGCCTGGCGGGCTACAGTCCCTGGGGTCGCCAAGAGTTGGACAGAACTGAGCGGCTTTCATTCAACTCGGGACGCTTCCTAGACTCTGACACACTAGTGCCCATGGAGGGGGGGGGGGGCGGGGGAAGGGGAATCTTAGGCATTTGCTCCGGATTCACTGGGATTCCTCTGTGACTCCTGCTAAGTCCCAGAAATAGCGATTCCCTGAGCCGTGCGGGTTTAAACCCTTCCTGGAGGTGAGGAGCCAGGTGGCTTCTGTGGTGGGGGAGAGGACTCCTGGAGAGGACTGAATGGGAGACTGAGCCCACGATACCGGTTCCCCCAAAGCCAGACAGAGAGAGGCTCAGAGAACACATGGCGTCCAGGAGGGCATGTTAAACTAAAAGTTTATAAATTAAAAGGGGAAAAAAATACAACGAATAGAGCTTCCAAATTTCACAAATCTTTTTAAAGTTAATACTCTAGTTGAGTGCACAATGCCCTTAAGGAGGCGACAAGCGGCGAGGCTGACAGGGTCACCTGTCTTAGGGACAGGGATGGGAGAACCCGGGTCCGGAGGCAGGAGTCGCAGAGGGTGGAGAGGATATTCACATTGAATACAAAAATAACGGTCATTTGAATACAAACAACTGCAAAGTGCTACAAGTTTTAACCTCCTTAAAAAGAGAGAGAGAGAAAGAAAAAGAAAGGAAAGTTCTGTGAAGGACTCCTGGTTTGCTCTCTCTCCTGGTTCAGGGGCTTCCAGGAGCTGCCTGGGTTGGTCGCAGCCCCGGGACTCCGAGACGGAAGACACCGGGCCATGCCCTGCTCAGTGCCCAGAGGCTCCCTTCCATACATTCAGCACCCAATCAGGCGCCCCCACCCAAGCTGCGACAGCGGGGAGGGATGGGGCAGAGGGCGGGCAAACCAAGCACTTCACGGTTCAATGAACCCCTAGCCTGGGGCTCCTTGGGGACTGCCCGTGTTCCGTACCCCTTTGTAACAAATGCGATTTCCAAAAATAATAGATATGTAGATATACATAGATCGGTAGCATGGATACCATGAACTAGTGTGGCCTAGCGCACGAAGCTCCCGCAGGCCTGACATGCTGGGATTCAGGCTTCCGTGGTCTCCAGGAGCTCTCTCCGCTCTGGGAAACGCCATCCCCAGGCAGACACAACCCAAATCCAACAGTGCGGTGGTAATAAATAGTGTCCGAGGGCTTCCCAGCAGGTGGGGACGAGGGGACGCCGGGTCCCTAGGCCATAGGATGCCTCTGTTCCAACTAGAAAAAAAGGCGCCCCCCTCTGGGTAGACCCCATCCCTGCGGCCAGGGCGCACGTCCTAGCGAGAGCAGCCGAGCTGGATTTCATCCTCCACCTGCCGCCCCCTCGGCGGGGCGCCCCTGTACCGGGCACAACCCTGCAGGGCCATCGGCGCCCGTCCGGAGCTGGGGCACTGGGATCCTTCGCGGCCTCACCGCAGGCCGGCTCACTGGGTGCCCGCGGCGGCCGCGCACGTGGAGAGCGCCCAGCCAGGGAGGCAGTAATAAGGGTAATAGTAGGAGGGCTGCAGGGGCAACAGCGAGGGTGGTCGCAGCACCTCTCCGGGCAGGTACTGTCTCTGATCGTCGCGGACCAGCACCTTCACCGCCACCTTCTTGGCGGCGGGCGCCGAGGCCAGCAGGTCGGCAGCCATCTGCCGGCGCTTGGTCTTGTAGCGACGGTTCTGGAACCAGATCTTCACCTGCGTCTCAGTGAGCTTCAGCGACGCGGCCAGGTCTGCGCGCTCCGGCCCGGACAGGTAGCGCTGGTGGTTGAAGCGGCGCTCCAGCTCGAAGACCTGCGCGTGCGAGAAGGCGGCGCGCGAACGCTTCTTGCGGGGCTTGGGCGCAGCGGGCCCCTCCTCCTCCTCCGCGCCGCCCGCCGGCCTGCCGCCGCCACCGCCGCTGCACAGCGTGGGCACGCGTGCGCCTCCCGGGCCAACCCCGTCGTCCTCGGCCCTCGGGCTGCGGTCGCCTGCGGACCCGGTGGGAACAGAAACAAGACAGTGTCAGCGCCGCCGAGGAGTGAGGTCCGGCCTCAACCGCTGGCGTGGGGGTTGGGGGTTGGGTTGGGAGGCGGATATACACTTTGATCCCGCCGGAGTGGTGGGGTGGGCCTGGAAGCCACGGTCCGGGAGGCGAGTCTTAAAACTCTGCCCCATTCGCTTCCTGCTTCTCTCTAGGCTTGTGAGCCGGCAAGGAACTCAGCCGCTGTATCAACGCTGTGCGGCCAAGATCCAGCTCCCTGCCTTCTCTGAGCTCCTCCGGGCTCTTCTCAGCAAATGGGGACATCGGGTCTGAGCGTCCCCCAAAACCTTCTCCGCTCTCAGTCCTAGAACCCCGGGACACTCTCCCTGGGTTCACCCGCCACCTCGCGCGCGCACACGCATCACACGCGGGCTGCGGCAACAGGCTACTGTCAAGGACGTGGGTAGGTTTCTCCCTCGCCCTTCGAAAGGATATAAAAGGAAGGCTGGGGATTGAGGGGTGTCCCCGCTTCGAATCCTTAGACCCTAATCCGATGCCTGCTCCTGGGTCCCTTCCTTGCTCCCCCCGGCTGCACCCTAGCAGAGGTCCAGCACTCTGGCCTGCAGCAGATACTGTTCGATTGGAGCCAACGCTGAGGCCTACACCGTCCAACCGAAAGGGAACGCACGGGGGTCTTTCTGACCAAAGCGCGTCCCGGCTCGTGGCTGAGGAGGGCCCTCTCCCTTTTGGGTCTGGGATGACCTAAATCGAGCCCGGCTGCCTTCTGCTGGCTGCGGGGTTACTCCAGCTCTTGGGTCTTCAGCCCAGCGCAGCTCTCTCTAGCCTGGGGTCTAAGAAAGCTACATAAACCCTCTTCCCAAAGCTCTGGCTTGGTTGGGTTCCGGCCCACTTGAATGTTATCCCTTGCTACCTATCTTTGAGCTGCCCGGTCCAGGCTCTGGGACCTCAGGCTGGGAGCATCTCTGATCTCTGGGCCTTGGAGAAGGAAATGGCAACCCACTCCAGTATTCTTGCCTGGAGGATCCCATGGACAGAGGAGCCTGGCGGGCTACAGTCCGTGGGGTCATAAAGAGTCCAACAGGACTTCAAAGAATAAACAATAACTGCTCTGTGGGCCAGGCCCAGGGTACTGGCTCCCCAAGGTCTCTGGTTCGCTGCCTCTTCCCTTTCCTTGATTTTGGGGATTTGGAGACAGACTCAACCCAAGGCACTGGCGATGGACTCAAGGCTAGGATGCAGTGGTTCCCTCCCACCCGGTTCTAAAGCACACTGCCCGAGATCGTCGTCTGAAACTTCACCCCATCCGCCCTCTCTGGGGTTCAGTGGCTGGAGGGTTAGAGCAGCCCTCGCCAGCGCGCGGAGCTAAGGGTCTTGGCCAACGCGGGGGGCCCAGGGCGCGGGGTGCTCACAGCGCGCCCACCTCACTCTGCGCGGTTGCCCTCCTTGCCCAGCCCCTCAGCCCGGCCCCCTTTCCCAGCGAAGCCTTGGCCGAACCTGAGACGCTGGCCGACATCTCACTGTCGCTCCGGCCTGCGGCTTCCTCCTCCAGGTCCTTGGCGGCGGGCAGCTCGCAGACCGGCTGGCCGAGGCCCAGGGTCGCCCCTGCACGGCAGGCGCCGCTGGCCCCCGGCGGCTCCGCGCAGCGCCGGCCGCCCTCGTTCTCCTCGCTCAGCGCCGAGTCCGAGTCCCAGCCGCCCGGGCTCTCCGCGGTCCGCCCCGCAGCCGTTCTGGTCCCCGCAGGCGACGCCAGCAGAGAGTCCTCGGCGCCCCCCAGCGCGCCCGCGTCTGTCTCCCCAAAAAGTCGCCAGCAACAGACAGCGGGCGCCGAAGCCACTGCCACCGCTGTGCCCCCGGGTACCGAGCGCCCCTCGGTCGCGGGCAGCCCGCCGCGCTCCTCTTTCTTGTTGAGGATCGCCTGGATGGAGAAGGGCGTCAAGGTGTTGGCGCCGCGCACAGCCATCAGCGCCGCGGGCCGGAGCGGCCGGGCGGGCGGGCGGCTGGGGCGCGCGGGCAGCTCCGAGCTGGATGGAGCGCGCGGGGGCCTCTGCAGCGCGAGTGAGCCCGGCGCGCGCGCGCGAGGCCCCTGCAGCCCACTCCTGCGCTGCCTAGCAGCCTCCGCCCCCCACGGGCCCCGGATCAGCGCCGACCCTCACCCCCACTTCCGAGGCCCACCCCACCCGGAGACCCCCCCTCCCCCCCAATCCAGCGCCAGAAGTTCTCCTTTTCGCAGCTCGGCTGGATTAATCTCCCTTAGGGGTGGGCCGGGGTCTGGCCCTCGGAGGACTTGGAGTGGGGAGGGGAGGATCGGCGAGGCCCCCCTCCGCGGCTGCAGTCCCCTCTCCAGCGCCTCCGGGGCGCACGGCCCGAGTCACTTTTTCTTTGCGCCTCTGGTCTCTTCCTTCCCCGCCTGCAGGATTTCGCTCCTCGGATCGTCGTCTCCGAGCCCTGCTGGGCCGGCTCTTCCGGAGCCCACCCCCGGCGGCGAAGGCGGCGGCGGCGACGGCTTCAGGATTCCGAGAGGCGCGGGGCACCTTGTTACCCCCGTCCCGGTTTTATCTGTTTCTTCTCTCTTTCCTTCCCCAGCGTTCCACCGTCCACCCCCCCTCCCGCCCGGGTGTCATTCCTCACTGCTGAGTGACAGCATCAGGCCACGCCCCTTCGGGGGGCGGTCCCGGGCCTTCCCGACCGCCCATTGGTTGGGTCCTCCTGGGCGACGTTGACTTGAACCGACAAAACTGGGCACGTTGCTCAGAGAAAGTCAGGGTCTGACTTAACCCCTTTTCTCCCAAGTCTGGTCCTCGAAGCATCATACTCTAGCCGCAGGGACGCTCAGCCACCTAGACCACGGCTTCTTACCTATTCTGGCACTTTTATGGAACGCGCGATATTTAGTTGAGTCCGATCTGGGAGGGAAACCCAAGTTAACGCAGTTCCTTAAGTCGTGCGCTTATTTTCTGTTCTCTAGGGAGGTTTATAGATTCGAAGAATAAATTGCTGCTTCTTTTCCCCTTCCAGTTTCGCGGCTTCCTCACGGCTCATTCTTTTCTCTGAAATAATGAATGAACCAAAAGTCACTCTAGAAATAGTTTTCTTTCCTCACCGGATTGTATTTGATTCAGTTTCTGGAGAGGCATGAAAAAAGAAAAGATGGGACAGATAGAGCTAAAGTCAGACAAGAAATTGGAGGGCATCTTTGGGAGTTTCTGGAAATTCAGCGATCATTTCCCTGGGCGGTCAATACTGAATGTACTTGAAGTTTGTACAATTTTACACGAGGAATAAAATTGAAGCTTTCTGTTTGTTCTTGAAATATTCTGCTACTTGTGAGTTGAAAAACATTTTTATTTAAAAGAATATCTGGGAATTACCAAAGTAGAGATCCTGAACAGATGACTTTAATGCTGTTTTTAAAAATGAGTAGTGAATTGTTTTATGTAGTAGAAGCCAGGCTAAGAAACACAAATATTGTGGGTATGTCAAAACATTTGTTACTCTATTTTCATTATTAATTTTTAAATAAATACTTTACTCAAGGAACACACTTCATTGTTTTCTATAAATTTTTGCGGGAGGTTTAAAACCAAATACACAATTTGAACCATTAAATAAGCTTAAAGAGCTGTGATTTTAATTCAGTGATTTTAATTTAATTGAAATTGCTGGGATTGGTATTTTTGGTACTACTAAAACAAATAACATCCGCCCTTGTTAGCTTTCTTTTTTTGTGGTTCTTGTTCTGCACCGCAGGATGAAATCCACACACTGGTAGTTTGCAGGGCCAGTGGAGGGCTTCGAAGCATCTATACTTTCCAGCATTTCAGCCACGTGACGCTCTCTCGCATCCCAAACACACTCCAGTGCAGATCCTGTGGTGTTTGGGGAGGGAAGGGAGAAGAAAACCTTACCCTTGGAGAGGTCATTGCCCTTTAGTAGTACTATACGACTACTTCAGTTTTCTGGGAAAGGTGTTTCAATTTGGTGTCCGTTGGCGGCAAGTGTAAGGAACAGGACTCTCTTCAGGCCCCGAGGAAAACAGAACAGAAGGCACACGATGTTTCAAAAGAAAACCATTCTTTCCTTCCTCTCGCTGACCTTGATTTACCCTTTAAGTTACGCCCCCCCTCCCACCACCTTAGACAATTTGTTGTTCCTCTCTGGGGGCGAGTTGAGGAGGAGATGGACAACAGTGGCCCAGAAGCAGAGAAGCGAGCAGGTGTGAACTCTGTGTCGCAGACAACCATCCCTTTATGGGGTTAGGACTTGATGGAGACAAACACGCAGAGATGCTGGGGGGTTGAATGACCGAGTGTTAGAGTGAGTTTGGGAGCTATACAAAGACTTACTTGAATATATAACCACCTCTTGGTTCCCCCGCTCCCAATGTTTTTTTAAAGAGCCCCAAATCAAAGTAGCATATACCCCGTGCCACAGGCTTGGGTAGAGATTTTTCAAAGCTTAGAAAGTTGTAGTTCGGTGACTTTGAGCTGCCTGTTTTGTTTGTTTGTTTTTTGGTGTGTGCCCGGGGTATAAGAGTCTTCAGGAAGCGCGCAGCGAGGGACCGAGTCATCTCGGGCCACTGCGGCGGCCAGTTAACCTTTAGGTCTAGGGAATGCCTGCAGGCAGGGCCGGGAGTGTTGGCGGAGAGGAAGCTCGCGGGTCTGGAACTACAAATAGAAGCTGATGGTGGGGTTTGGTGGGAACCAGGAGGCTTTGGGGGCCGGTGAGCTGAGCTGGACGGATGCATAGAGGTTTCCCGGGTACATGCCCTGCAGAATCAAGGCCGGCGAGTGATGAGGGGTGTATGGCGAGGGCGCAGCAAGTCAGCGCTTGTCGCTGCGCTGGAGACTGGGGGACCAGTCTCACAGGGGCCCCGCTCGCAGCCCAGAGAGGGCAACTTTCTGAGCACTTGACCGTGAGCTCCGGGGAATCCACGGCTGCCCGACAGCGCCCGAGGTTCGATCAGTTCCGAGCTCCGGCCCGGGCCGACCCTGGGAATCTGTGGAGCCCAGGAGCCCCCGGCGGTCGGCCGGGCTTCGGGGAGGCGCTTGGCTCGCTCTGCGCCCTCCCGGGCCCCTCGCCCAGCTCTGTCTTCGTCTTCTCTCTCTCCTTTCCATCCTCATCCACCACCCTTCCTCCTTTGCAGTTTGGTTCCTGCACGCCGCTTGCGTGCCGTACCCTCCAACCCCGAGCCGCCGAAGCGCCGTCGGAGGGTGAGGCTTCCGCGGGACCGGGCGCCGCGCGCAATGAGGGTGGGAGAGCCGCAGGGTCGGCGATGGGGGAGAAACCCCAGCTCCCGGACAGGCGCGCGTCGCAAGCTGCCGCTCACGCCCCCGCGCTGCCCCGGGCCCGCGTCCGCCGGGATGCTCCCGCTGTGCCCCCGCGCGCCGCGCCCCTGCCGCTTTCCACCTGCGCCCGGGGCAGGATGCGGGGAGACGCGGCAGGCGCGATGGCCGGCGCGGGAGGCTGCTTCGCAGTGGGAGGCCACGCGGGTCTCTCAGACGCCAGTGGCCGTGGCTGGATTCACCTGCTGTCTCTGGTCCAGGGTTTCCAGTCCTTTAACCCGAGGGTTTGTACCCGGTTCTCTTCGAGGCCGATGCTAAGTTGCGCGGGCTGACGCGCAGGGAAAGGGCGCCGCGCAGGACTGCCTCGTTGGAGCCAGATCCAGGCAGCCTGAACCTGGGAATTACCCCCCTGTCCCCGTCCACAGGCTCTGGAGGTCACTCCACGCGACGGAGGCACCCTGGGCATCAAGCGACGGGCCACTTGCCAGCCAGCAGCCCCTGGCTCCTGGGTTCCTAAGTCATCCTCATTCAGGCCCCACAAGGATTTTTCACCCACGTGGTCCAGGTGTATCATCAGACCATTATTATAGGCCGAGGAAGTTTCATATTTAAGCAATTGCTGCCCTCCAACAATGTGCCAGGATCGCAGCTTATTGTTTAATCTACATTTCCCTGAGGGTGGAAAACATTATTATCCCTGTTTTACAGATAAGGAAACTGAGACTCATGGAGTGAGTTTAAATGACTTCACCATCACTAAGAAGTTAAGTCAAGATTCAGATCTGACTTTGTAATGCCAACCCAGTTGGGTTTTCTATTCTAACAGCTCTCCCCTCCCCGTAAACCTTCACGTTTATTCTCATTAAAGATTTTCCATCATCTTTCTTATTTATTTCTGTGCTACATTCATCAGGAAAGGAACTTCAAACTTAAGGAAATCAAAGAATTTAGGCAGTCAAATCTAACCTTTTTTTTTCTGTTTGGTACTTTTGAAAATAAAGAATGCTAAGGTCTGTGGTGAAGTGAAGTGTTAGTCGCTGGCCCAGGTGCTCAGTCATGTGCTCAGTTCTGTCCGATGCTTTGCGACTCCATGGACTGTAGCCCGCCAGGCTCCTCTGTCCATGGAATTTCCCAGGTGAAAAGGAGGGAGTGGGTTGCCATTTCCTTCTCCAGGGGATCTTCCCGACCCAGGGATTGAACCTGGGTCTCTTTCATTGCAGGCAGATCTTTACCATCTGAGCCACCAGGGAAGCCCAAGGCCTGTGGATCTGAACCTAAACCTTGTTATGAAGAAAGAAAGAAACACGCCATTATTATTCTAATCAACAGACTAAATCATGTGTTGAGGGGAGACAGCCAGGTGATGAAAGTTCACTAAGTTCAAAAATATGGGGACCTGAGTTTTGCTCGAGGCTTTGAGATGATGCGATACGGCCTCATGAAAGGCGTGTTTCCTTTGGAGCTAGTCTTCTTAACTGTAAAAAGCTAGAGTTAGAAATCACCCCTCAATTTTACAAAGAAATGTACGCACTCCCGACCCGGCCTGGGTACAGTGGAGGACGAGCGCCATCTAGCGGACACCTCTGATGGATGTGCGGGTACCAATGTAGAGAAACGTGGTCGGTGCTGCTGCTGCTGCTAAGTCGCTTCAGTCGTGTCCGACTATGTGCGACCCCATAGACTGCAGCCTACCAGGCTTCTCCGTCCCTGGAATTCTCCAGGCAAGAACACTGGAGTGGGTTACCATTGCTTTCTCCTAGAGAACTGTGGTTAAGTAGAGCCAAGAGAATGTTGGTTTCATTAACACGGAAAGTTTTTATGTTTACGCAGTCTCATGTTATCAGAGCTATAATAGCCGAGGTGCTGCAGTTTAAAACTCACCCAGACACCATCTGGCACCCCACTGAAGACTCACACCTTCACGGGCAGGGGGAAAAGATGGGGGTGGGTCGGTTGCAGTAGGAACCGGAGACCTCTTGGCGTAACATCTGGATTCTTCTCTGCTGCCTCTCTTGCGAACTGGACCCGAGCACCCGCTGTATGGCGATTTAAGGTACACACAATCTATGTGATATACCGGAGTCATAGGCAGGTTTTTCTTTTTTTCCAGAACTTAACTTCTTCATGAGACTAATGGGGGTGTTTCACCCCAAACACCAGCAAGTTCAGGCATTGCAAATAAGCCCATCTTGTCTCTCGGATTATTTTTTGCATTTGGGTTATCAGACAGTGGATGGGTGATGGTGCTGTTTGGGCGAGGGTTAAGAAGGAGAAGCAGGTGATTGAATAAGCGGGATACTGCTTTGTGCTGATAATTGTGAAATACCAGGAAAGCCTTCTGAATCTGTAGTATTTCTGTCTCTAAGTAACTATTCTGGGGGCCTTCATGGTATTGTGTCGGGTTCCCCTTACAAAATTTTCCAACCCATTTCCCTTCCTGAAGTTTCTATCATTTAGTTAAGGTTAAACGAGTGTTTCCTGATTGCTTACTGTGTCTCAGCACTGTTCCAGGTGCTGGGGCTCACCACCCTGTAAGGTGCTACTCTTAATAGGCTAACATTTGAGTGGAGAAATACCATCAAGAAAACAGTGCCTGCATAAAGCAGTGCCTGCATAAAGATATGACAGAGGGTGATTTGGGCTATTCATTAAAATCTTTCTTTTCTCCTTTTTTTCTTTCTTTTTTAAACTCATGCCTTTTCATAAGTAGAGTCGTCGGTTTCAGGTGCATAACACAGTGATTTGGTATTTGTATATACTTTATTTAAAGTGATTACGAAATATTCATTCTATTTCCTGTGCTGTACATTACATTCTTCAGTTCAGTTCCGTCGCTCAGTTGTGTCCAACTCTTTGCAACCCCATGAACCGCAGCACACCAGGCCTCCCTGTCCATCACCAACTCCTGGAGTCCACCCAAACCCATGTCCATTGAGTCGGTGATGCCATCCAACCGTCTCATCCTCTGTTGTCCCCTTCTCCTCCTGTCGCCAATCCCTCCCAGCATCAGGGTCTTTTCAAATGAATCAGCTCTTCGCATCAAGTGGCCAAAGTATTGGAATTTCAGCTTCAACATCAGTCCTACCAATGAACACCCAGGACTGATCTCCTTTAGGATGGACTGGTTGGATCTCCTTGCAGTCCAAGGGACTCTCAAGAGTCTTCTCCAACACCACAGTTCAAAACCATCAATTCTTTGGAGCTCAGCTTTCTTCACAGTCCAACTCTCACATCCATACATGACCACTGGAAAAACCATAGCCTTGACTAGATGGACCTTTGTTGACAAAGTAATGTCTCTGCTTTTTAATATGCTGTCTAGGTTGGTCATAACTTTTCTTCCAAGGAGTAAGCGTCTTTTAATTTCATGGCTGCAGTCACCATCTGCAGTGATTTTGGAGCCCAGAAAAATAAAGTCAGCCACTGTTTCCACTGTTTCCTCATCTATTTCCCATGAAGTGATGGGACCAGATGCCATGATCTTACTTTTCTGAATGTTGAGCTTGAAGCCAACTTTTCACTCTCCTCTTTCACTTTCATCAAGAGGCTCTTTAGTTTTTCTTCACTTTCTGCCATAAGGGTGGTGTCATCTGCATATCTGAGGTTATTGATATTTCTCCCAGCAATCTTGATTCCAGCTTGTGCTTCCTCCAGCCCAGCGTTTCTCATGATGTACTCTTCATAGAAGTTAAATAAGCAGGGTGACAATATACAGCCTTTTCCTATCTGGAACCAGTCTGTTGTTCCATGTCCAGTTCTAACTGTTGCTTCCTGACCTGCATACAGGTTTCTCAAGAGGCAGGTCAGGTGGTCTGGTATTCCCATCTCTTTCAGAATTTTCCACAGTTTATTGTGATCCACAGAGTCAAAGGCTTTGACATAGTCAGTAAAGCAGAATAGATGTTTTTCTGGAACTCTCTGGCTTTTTTGATGATCCGGCGATGTTGGCAATTTGATCTCTTGTTCCTCTGCCTTCTCTAAATCCAGCTTGAACATCACATTCTTCTGTCTTATTCATTCTCCACCTCGTAGTTTGTACCTCTTGATGCCCTTCCCCGTCTTGTCCTCCCCCGTCCCTCCCCCACTGGTAACCACTTCATTGTTCTCCGTATCTGTGAGTCTGTTCCTGTTCTGCTATGCTCATGCGTTTATTTTCTAGATTCCACATATAAGTGAAAACTTATAGTATTTGTCTTTCTCTATCTGACTTACTTCACTGACCATAATACTCTCCAGGTTCATCTGTGTTGTTGCAAACGGCAAAACTTCATTCTTTTTTATGACGGAGTGATATTCGTGTGTTTGTGTGCAAGTGTGTATCACGTCTTCCTTATCCATTCATCTGTTGATGGACACAGGTTGGTTACTTAGCTATTGTAAAAATGCTGCTTTGAAGATGTATCTTTTCAAATTAGGCTTTTTATGTTCTTCATTTGTATAGCCAGGAGTGGAATTACTGGATCATATGGTAACTATTTTTATTGTACTGGCCAAAAAGTTCAAGTTTTTCTATAAGATCTTATGGAAAAGATAGTTATTTGGGGATGTTTCCTGGTGGCCTAGCGGTTAAGATTCTGGGCTTTCACTTGCCATGGCCCAGGTTCAATTCCTGGTTGGATATCTGAGATCCTGCAAGCCAAAAAAAAAAAAAATCAATATATTTGAAGTTATTTGAGGAACCTCAACATAACTAATTATTTGTGCTTAGTTGCTCAGTCATGTCCAACTCTTTGTGACCCTCATGGACTGTAGCAGGTGGAGACCAGTATCTTGTTAAAATAGCACTGTCAGAATCAGTCAGTTCAGTCACTCAGTCATGTCCGACTCTTTGCGACCCCATGCACTGCAGCACGCCAGGCCTCCCTGTCCATCACCAATTCCTGGAGCTTACTCAAACTCATGTCCATCGAGTCTGTGATGCCATCCAACCGTCTCGTCCTCTGTCATCCCCCTCTCATCCCACCTTCAATCTTTCCCGGCATCAGGGTCTTTTCAAATGAGTCAGTTCTTCACATCAGGTGGCCAAAGTATTGGGAGTTTCAGAATGTCAAAATGGCCAGCACCAAAAAGACAGCAAATGACAAGTGTTGGCAGGTATGTGCAGAAAAGGAAACCCTCATACACTATTGGTGGGAATGTAAACTGGTGTAGCCACTGTGGAAAACAGTATGGAGGGTTCTCAAAAAAGCAAAAAATAGAGCTGCCATATGATCCAGCAGTCCCACTTTGGGATGTACACTCAGGCAAAACTATAATTTGAAAAGATACATGCACCCCGGTGTTCATTGCAACACTATTTATAATAGCCAGGATGTGAAGGCAACTTTGGTGTCCGCTGACAGATGAATGGATAAAGAAGATGTAGTACATATACAATAGAATATTACTCAGCCATTAAAAAGAATGAAATAATGCCATTTGCCACAACATGGATGTAGCTAGAGATGATCATACTAACTGAAGTAAGTTAGAAAAAGACAAGTGCCATATGATAGCACTTATATGTGGACTCTAAAATATAGCACAGGTGAACAAATCTACAAAACCAAACAGACTTACAGACGTGGTTGCCAAGGGGAAGGTAGGTGGGTGAGGGAAGGATTGGGAGTTTGGGATTAGTGGATGCAAACTATTATATATAAGATGGTATAGCACAGAGAACTATATTTCACGTCTTGTGATAAACCATAATGGAAAAGAATATAAAAAAAGAAGAATGTATACATGTGTATAACTGAATCACTTTTTTGTAAGCAGAAATTAACACAACATTGGAAATCGGCTAGACTTCAATAAAAAAAAATTTTTTTAATGCTTCTTTGTTTAATTCATTCAACAAAGATGAGGCAAGCTGATCACAGAGTGGGGCCAGGACGATTCAGGAGACAGAGGGAAGGTGTGAAAAGCCATTGCGACAATGGGCGGGGAAGAAATCAGGGTAGCGATGTGGAGCAGCTGAGGAGGAGCGAGGGTGTATTTGAGGTTCACGTCTGTGACCTTAAAGTGAGACTGGTCAGCGCAGGTGTGTGCATTTCTCCAGCGATGTCCCCCTGCTCAGGGAAACACAGACACACACACACAGCCCCAGCATAGGGTGGGCAGACACTTGAGCTACTCGGTGTCCAACATTATGGGACCATTAACAAGAACAGCCAGGGAGTTAAGGCTGTTGGCAGGAGAGGGTTTAGCATCATGGAATCTAAGCTGGATCAGAGCAAAAATAATGACTCAAGGAAAGTGACTGATCAATTCAGGATCAATGGGGTTAGAAGGTAGAAAGCGTACAGCACTTGCTGAATCTGTTGGGGACGTGAGTTGGAAGGAGGAGTGGTCAGCGATTTGGGCCAAGTTCCAAGAGGCCCACAGGTGAGTCTGAGGTCAAGGATGATGGCAGAGGCAGTGACTTTTGGAGGTGTCGAGTGACTCCCTGCTGTTCCTCTGAAACTTCTCAGAACCTTTGCTCCTGTTCCTCTTGCCTGCACGCTGTCCTATTCCTCATTGTCAAGACCCTACAGACCCACCAGGTCTGGCAAGGAAAATTGAAACAAGAAAATGTGCTATTTTTAACATAACACTGTTCTCCACCTGCCTGGCTCAGCTCGGACATTCCTTTTGTCCTAAGTCCTTCTGGGAGTTTCCCATTCCCTACCTGTTTTGACCTGTTCCTTCTCAAAATGAGGAAATCCACTATTTTTGTTTTGTTTTGTTTTAATTTTATATGGCCAAGAATCTGCCTGCAATGCAGGAGACCCAGGTTCGACCCCTGGGTTGGGAAGACCCCTGGAGAAGGGAATGGCAACCCACTCCAGTATTCTTGTCTGGGGAATCCCACAGACAGAGGAGCCTGGAGGGCTACAGTCCAAGGGGTCTCAAAGAGTCAGACATGACTGAGCGACTCACACACACAGATAGTTGATTAACAATGTGTTAGTTTCAGGTGTACAGAAGTGATTCAGTTATACATATATCTAATCTTTTTCAAATTCTTTTCCCATTTAGATTGTTACATAATATTGAGCAGAGAAAGAGTGGAAACCCATTATTTTAGAATGATATGTCTGTGTCCCCAACTCGAGCACTTGTCTTTAATTAAACTGACTCATCTGGGCAAGTTGCCACTCAGTGATGATAAAAAAAGGGTGTAATTCAAAAGAGTGACTTTTTTAGAGTAGCATTTCTTAAATTACAACCCTTTGCAACCTCTTTTCACGTTTTTTGCCCTCTGCATGTATCCATCTATAAGCTGTATTTCTTTAGTGTGTATGCATATAAAGTTTTCTTCAGTTGTGTCCAACTCTTTGCAACCCTATGGACTGCAGCCCACCAGGCTCCTCTGTCCATGGGATTCTCCAGGCAAGAATACTGGAGTGGGTTGCCATGCCCTCCTCCAGGGGATCTTTCCAATCCAGGGACTGAACCCAAGTCTCTTACTTCTTCTGCATTGGGAGGTGGGTTCTTTACCACTATCGCCACTTGGGAAGACTTTATTTATTTAATATCTTTATTTAAATGACTACTTAAAAAAATGACTACTTTCTTTTTTAAATCATCTACAGTTGATTTACAATGTGTTAATTTCTGCTGTACAGAAAAATGATTAGTTATACATACATATGCATTTTTATATTATTTCCATTACAGCTGCTGCTGCTAAGTCACTTCAGTCATGTCTGACTCTGTGTGACCCCATAGACGGCAGCCCACCAGGCTCCCCTGTGCCTGGGATTCTCCAGGCAAGAACACTGGAGTGGGTTGCCATTTCCTTCTCCAATGCATGAAAGTGAAAAGTGAAAGTGAAGTCGTTCAGTCATGTCTGACTCTCAGCAACCCCATGGACTGCAGCCTACCAGGCTCCTCCGTCCATGGGATTTTCCAGGCAAGAGTACTGGAGTGGGGTGCCATTGCCTTCTCTGTCCATTACAGCTAATCATAGGATATTGAGTATAGATTTCAGTGCTGTATAGTAGGATCTCATTGTTTATCCATTCCATATATACTAGTTTGCACCTGCTAACACCAAACTTCCACTCCATCCTTCCCCTATCTCCCCTCCCCCTTGGCAACCACAGGTCTGTTCTGCGAGTCTGATTTTGTAGATAGGTTCATTTGGGTCCAAATGATGACTTTTTAAACTTTAAAACAACTCACAAAAAAAAAGTTTGTATAAGTAACAAATAAATAGGTTTTTATATAAATAATATATACATACATGGGGAGAAGGCAATGGCACCCCACTCCAGTACTCTTGCCTGGAAAGTCCCATGGACGGAGGAGCCTGGTAGGCTGCAGTCCATGGGGTCACTAAGAGTCGGACACGACTGAGCAACTTCACTTTCACTTTTCACTTTCATGCATTGGAGAAGGAAATGGCAACCCACTCCAGTGTTCTTACCTGGAGAATCCCAGGGATGTCGGGGCCTGGTGGGCTGCCATCTATGGGGTTGCACAGAGTCGGACACAACTGAAGCGACTTAGCAGCAGCAGCAGCATACATACATACATGGTGCATTGACAATCTCTTACCAAATATCATCTTTCAAAAATATACGTATGTAATGCCAATAAAATGATGTTGGTAAACTGGCTCGAAATAATAGGATGCTGAAGGCTCTGGGCCTGGGCTCGGCAATCTGTCATAATGACGGATGGATGAGAGCTAGAGAGACATTACAGCACGCCAGCATCAGCCTGAGACTTTCTCTCTGGCACAGTTAGGAAGACGCAAAGGAAACTGACCCAACAGAAATGTGTAGGAAATTTCCCCAAAAGATGTGTGCTAAAATGCTTGTAGCCTCATTTTCTGGTTTCCAAAAACCCAGCAACTCTCCAGTGTTCATCAAGAGGCAGATAAGGCAGGTGTGGTACATTCACAGCATAGGATACGACTCAATCACGAGGATGAGCCACTCTGAGGCAGCTGTCGGGATGAACCTCTTGAACACTCACCCAAGCATTCCCAGTGCCTGGAATGGGCCTGGGATTGTGGGCTCTTCGTTGTTCAGTTGCTAAGTAGTGTCCGACTCTTTGCAACCCCATGGAATGCAGCATGCCAGGCTCCTCTGTCCTTCACTGTCTCCCAGAGTTTGTTCATTTTCACGTCCATTGTGTTTGTGATGATATCTCACCATCTTATCCCCTGCCACCCTCTTCTCCTCTTGACTTCAGTCTTTCCCAGCATCAGGGTCTTTTCCAAGGAGTCGGCTCTTCCCATTAGGTGGCCGAAGTATTGGCGCTTCAGCTTCAGCATCAGTTGTTCCAATGAATATTCAGGGTTACTTTCCTTTAGGATGGACTGCTTTGATCTTGCAGTCCAAGGAACTCTCAAGAGTCTTCTTCAGCACCACAATTTGAAAGCATTTCTTCGGCACTCAGCCTTCTTTATGGTCCAACTCTTAGCAGATATTTATTGAATGAGCAGTCTCCTTTTATCCTCACACAACCTGAGATCAGAGAGATAGGTATGAGAATTCCCATTTACAGATGAAGGCTCTGAGACACAGAGAGGCCGAGTGATTTACTCAAGGAAGTGGGCCCTGTGCTGGGATCCCTGCTAAGTCAGCCTGCTTGCCATCCTCCTCTCTTCCATAGCTGGTCCCTTAGCCTTTTAACACAAATAACATATTTCAGTTGCTTTTGTTGTTGTTAAATCATCTTCTGAGGCCTAACTTGGAGATGTTTATTTCCATCGTGGGATGTTTTGGACTGGGTTTTGAAGGGGAAAGGCCCAGAAGACTGTGCTTTCAGAGAAAGGGGGTTAGACTGGGGTGGGGGGAGATTTATGTCGAGGCATTACAGCAAGTTCTGTCATTCTGCCTAAGGGAGTGTGGCAAGAGACAGGAAGAGACGAACAGGATCCGGGGGCAGCCCTTGCGCTTAATGGAATGTCGAGTGAACAGATGGGCCCGAGCTGTCCTGGCGACTGTCAAAGGAAGAAGCAGTCCCTGAGCACATGCAGGAGAACCGGGGCTGGGGACACATGGGGACATTCAGAAAAGGGCTCCGAGTCCAGTTTCAAAAGCCCTCTCTCTAGAATCCATCCATGTTCAGCTTGGGAGGAAGTAGGAGTCCCGGAGGTGGAGGGTAGACAGATTTATTGGACTTGAATTTCACTTAAAGGCTAGATTTTCTTTTTAATTTTATATGAATGTATTTACAGAACTCACAGGAAGAGACTCACAGATTTATGAAAACAAATTGATGGTTACCAAAGGGGAAAGGTGGGGAGGGGAGAAAGGATAAATTAGGAGGTTGGATTAACATATACACACTACTATTATATATATACATATACATATAATTTATATATATACATGTATATAATTTATATTATATATACATATATAAAATTTATATTAATATATATAATTTTTTGGCCATGCTGCATGGCATGTGGAATCTTCTTTCCCTGACCAGGGATCAAATCTGTACCACCTAGAGTGGAAGAGTGGAGTTCCAACCATCGGATTACCAGGGAAGTCCCTACACTCTACTATATATAAAAGAGGTCATCAAGGACCTACTTGTAGCACAGGAAACTCTACTTAATATTCTGTAATAACATATATGGGAAAAGAATCTGAGAAAGAACAGATACATGCATGCTGCTGCTGCTGCTGATTAGTTACTAAGTCATGTCCAACTCTTTGCGACCCCATGGACTGTAGCCCTTCAGGCTCCTCTGTCCATGGGGTTTTTGTAGGCAAGACTACTGGAGTGGGTTGCCATTCCTTTATCCAAGGGATCTTCCTGACCCAGGAATGTGTATATGTCTAACTAAATCACTTTGCTATCCACTTGAAACTAACACAAAATTATAAATCAACTATACTCCAATATAAAATAAAAGTTAAAAAAAAAAGAATCTGAAATGACCACTTATATGTCCTTTTAAATTCCAAGAATGTTTACTGGGGAAAGAATCTCTTTGAAGGACCAGAGGACCCCAAAATAACAGGGATGAAATGAATAACAGTGTTTGAGGGGAAACAGGGACACATGAGCCCAAAATAGGGAAAGGCAAATTCCTGATGAATACTTACTTTGGGATGAAACAAAAATGTTATTTGACTCTTTCAAGTAAGACTTGTTGAAGACTGACAAATTGGTTTCAGCAAATAAACACAACTTTGAGCCTTGATGATACACTTATTTTGAAAAGATGACATTTGAAAAAAAAAAAAAAAAGCAAGGCACAAATTCTGCCAGTGGTCACAGAGAGCACATTTATTAAAAGCTAATGGAGAGGCTGATCCTTCAGGAGATAAAAACTGAGTGGATGAGAACACAGATGGTTTCTGCAGAGAATCTGAAAAGTTAATATAGAGTTTCCACTTTAGAAAGTATGGCATATGAGGTATTTGTCAAGGCTCCACTGCAGCAAAGCATACCGATGTTAGATTAATTACGAACTTGAACTGCATCCTTAAACTGCAGTGCTGAGCTTGCTAGTGAATAAAGAAAATCCACAAGCCAGTTGTTCTTATATTGAAGCTGAAGTATGTGTAGAAGAGTGCTGGTTATTAAGCTATTGTCTCTTAATTCCAAATCTACCTTCTGTATTTCCCACTGTGGTGGTTGAACTGGGACTCTTGCAAACCCCACTTCTCCTTAGCCAGCTGGCCCTCTGGCTTCTTCTGGCCAACTGTGGGTACTAAGCACAGACTAGGAGGCTGAAGTAGGTGAAGGAACTTGCTTCCCCTTGTCTGGTCACTCTTGTTAGCCTCCCCCCAGCAGTGTTTCTGCACTCCAGCAGTAGCAGTCGATGGCAGCCACAGTGACTTCAGTTTCCCATTTTGTCTCCTGCTCTAGAAAGAGCCGTGATGTCCCATCTCGGGGGGCCCGGCCCCACCCTGACCACACTCCTCAGGGGTCTGCTCATCACCACTGCTTGGCTTCTCTTCAGTTTCCTACCAAACTCTACCTTTCTGTTCCCCAAGCCGAGCGGGGATAATGGTTGCTTTCTGAAGTTACTCTGCATCATATCAGTATTACCCTTTTGTTTTAGAGTTCTCTAACTAATTAAAATCAGCTGCCAGTATTAATACTAATAAATAAGTGATATGGTTTCCAATAGCTGGACCATGACTTTAACAGGTCTGAAATTCTCTCTTGTCACATCGTAGGAAGAATATGGTTTACATCAGGCCTTCAAATCCAGCACTGAGGGGCTGCTTCAGAGAAAGACAGGTGATCTGAGGTTAAAAATTCTTATAAATTTGCTAGTGATTGGACTCCAGGCAAACAGTGAATGGTGTTTCCTAGTGGGAGAGCTGGTACTTAGGAAATGCTTTCAGCAGGATGTATCTGGTCTTTGCAGGGTTGCTTATAGCCACAGCACAACCCACACACACACAACCCTCTGAAATCCATTGATTTATGGGGCTTGGCTCCTGGGAAAACATCACACAGGCTGTGTAACCATCTAGGTAGAGATGCTCCATAACCAACATGGCTTTTTGCTGTGTAAGTACTGTAGGTGCAGGTATATTTTTAGAGGCTCCATGTGTTGATCTGTGCACATCAGTGTCCCAACGAGAAAGGGAAGTACACTGGGCTGTCCTCAATCCCTATGCTTCACTGGTGCTGAACAACTACTTATGTCCTTGAAACTGCTAGTAAAGATTGGTGCTGGCTAAGATCTCTGATGGGTCTGACTTGACAGTTGGTCCTTTATGTTAATAGAAAGGCCATTTCTCAGAAGATACTGTGGCTTCATCAAAATACAGCAGCAAACAAGCAAGAGGAAGATGTGGATACAGATCTAGGAGGATCCCAAAGATGAGAGTGCAGAAGGGCATCCCTGGGTCAGTGGTGAGGAGACCCAGGGCGAGACAGCAGCCAGCCCAGGACGGAGGAGCGACTCAGACAACTGATAGGCTGAGAGCTGTTTTCAGCCAGATCCTTCCGGCCTCGGAGTATCTTTTACAATCTAGCAGTGACTGCGAGAGTTTGGCCTGAATTCTTTTGTAGACTTGGCTTGCCTGGGTCATGGGCTGATACAGCTCTTGCTTTCTTCTCTGTAATCTAAACGTGGGAGGCAAAAACATCAAAACTTTTAGGAGGATAGCTAATTGCTGTTGAATCTTAAGACATCTGTTCAGTTCAGTTCAGTTCAGTCGCTCAGTTGTGTCCGACTCTGCAACCCCATGAACCGCAGCACGCCAGGCCTCCTGTCCATCACCAACTCCCAGAGTCCACCCAAACCCATCCATTGAGTTGGTGATGCCATCCAACCGTACCATCCTCTGTCGTCCCCTTCTCCTCCTGCCCTCAATCTTCCCAGCATCAGGGTCTTTTCAAACGAGTCAGCTCTTCATATCAGGTGGCCAAAGTATTGGAGTTTCAGCTTCAATATCAGTCCTACCAATGAACACCCAGGACTGATCTCCTTTAGGATAGACTGGTTGGATCTCCTTGCAGTCCAAGGGACTCTCAAGAGTCTTCTCCAATGGCATTGAAATACGTATAATATCATATATGAAATGAGTCGCCAGTCCAGGTTCGATGCACGATACTGGATGCTTGGGGCCGGTGCACTGGGATGACCCAGAGGGATGGTATGGGGAGGGAGGAGGGAGGAGGGTTCAGGATGGGGAACACATGTATACCTGTGGCGGATTCATTTCGATATTTGACAAAACCAATACAATATTGTAAAGTTTAAAAATAAAATAAAATTTAAAAAAAGAGTCTTCTCCAACACCACAGTTCAAAAGCATCAATTCTTCGGCACTGAGCTTTCTTTATAGTCCAACTCTCACATCCACACATGACCACTGGAAAAACCATAGCCTTGACTAGATGGATCTTTGTTGACAAAGTAATGTCTCTGCTTTTTAATATGCTGTCTAGGTTGGTCATAACTTTCCTCCAAGGAGTAAGCATCTTTTAATTTCATGGCTGCAGTCACCATCTACAGTGATTTTGGAGCCCCCAAAATAAAGTCAGCCACTGTTTCCACTGTTTCCTCATCTATTTGCCATGAGGTGATGGGACCGGATGCCATGATCTTAGTAGACATAACAAGATCTAATTACAAAATGAAATTTATATTCAATTACATTAAAATTAACCAAAAAGTATCATAAAGAAAGTGGCAAGATAAACCCTTGGGGTGTGTGTGTGTGTGTGTGTGTGTGTGTGTGTGTGTGTATGTGTATTTGGCAGAGTGGTATTTGCAACAGGTTTACATGAAGGTTTATTGTGCAATACATAAAGACATGGGCTTCCTTGGTAACTCAGTGGTAAAGAATCCGCCTGCCAAGGTAGGAGACGTGGGTTCAATCCCTGGGTCAGGAAGATCCCCTGGAGAGCCTGGTGGGCTACAGTCCACGGGGTTGCAGAGTCAGACACAACTTAGCGACTAAACAGTAGCAACAACAATATAAAGATATATTCAATATATTTATTATTTATTTTTTATTTTTTTCTAATTTTATTTTATTTTTAAACTTTACATAATTGTATTAGTTTTGCCAAACATCAAAATGAATCCGCCACAGGTATACATGTGTTCCCCATTATAACTTTATATAAAATAGTGCATAAATATATATCTTTATATTAAATATATAAAGGGCTCCTACAAATCGGTAAGAAAAACACAAAGAACCAATTGGGAAAATGACATGAACAGGCCTATCACGAAAGAGGAAATAAGGATAGAAAAGAAACACATGAAAAGATGTTCATCCAGTGCAACTGGTTGTAAGCAATGCAAATAAAGACCACAAAGAGATATTTTATATCCACTCCATAGGCGAAAATCAGGAAGTCCGATCTCACCAAACATCAAGGGAAGGAAACACACTGCTGGTAGGAGTCCAACATAGTAAAAGCATTTGGGAAACAAACTGGCATTATCTTCTAGGAATCGGCTGTCAGACACTGAAGCAGAAAGCTGGGTGTGTCTCAGTGTGGAAAATGGGGACATATATTAACCCTTTAGCCTTTGAAGTGGCTGAGTGGCCTCTGGTTCACAGGCTAATGGTCGCCTCATGCAGCCGCCAGCCTGCTTTCTGCTTTCCTTGATGTGACAGTAAGTCATTTTCTATGTGTACAATGATTAGTTTGGGAGGTTCTGCCCACAAAATATCATAGAATATTCACAGAAGCAACCCAAAGGCCAGTGCTTAGTATATTGTGATGTAGTCTTTCAAGGAATACTATACAGCCTTGAAGATATACTAACTGGAGCTATGCACATTACTATGGATGAATTTCAAAGCACAGCAAAGAAGAAAAAAGCAACTCAAATGACCCTTAAAATAGGATTCTATTTACATAGTTTAAAAATGTATTCAAAACTTAAAATATTGCTTACAGATGTGTGTGTGTGTGTATAGATAGATAGATAGATAGATAGTAATGTGACAAGCTTGTATTTAGAATGGTGGTAACCTTGGAGGCATGCAGGAAACTGCCAAGGTGGTAGTTAATAGTAGTATTGGCCTATGTTTTCAATGTGTTAGGGGCTGTAGCTGCTGTATTAAACTGCAGATATACAGATTACAACCTGCTGAAAGAGGTGGCGTAAATTATCCCCATGGGGTTAGCAGTAGCTCCCCCGCATTGGAGCTCCCACCCTGGGGAAGTGAAAACCCTTGGGTCCCCTTGATTGAACATGTCCTGCGGGGCGGGACAGCAGCCCAGTGCCCCACAGTTGTGTGCTGCACGTCTGGCCACCCTTGGAGTTCTGGCTCACACTTGTGGCCCCAGTGCTGGGCGAGGAGCAGCACAGAGCTGGGCGAGGAGCAGCACAGAAGCGCATCTTCCCGCCCAGGGGGCCCAGTGGGAAGACGCTGCCTACACAACCATCTCCTTCCCCTGAGAAAAATGCCTCTGTTAGGGTATGGTCAAAAGTTCTTGATTTGGCTGCACACAAATAGCTCGGCAGCAGTTTTAGGAAATATAAGATGCTCTTGCATGTGGGATGAACAGGGCATAAAAAACAAATGAAAATCAAACGATTGAGGGGAACTCCCTGGTGATCCAGTGGTTGATTTTGTGCTTCCAATGCAGGGGGCATGGGTTGGTTCAATCCCTGGTTGGGGAACTAAAAACCCACATGGTGTGTGGTGCATGAAAAGAAAAAGAAAGTAAACACACACACACAAAAAACATTACTGGGCTGGAATCAGCTCCCACCCCATCTTAGATCAGGTAGGTTTTATCAGCGTGTTGTCTGGGAAACCTCCACTGTCTCATGGTCTGACCGTCTGTCAGTGAGCTGCTGTGGAGGTAGGAAGACCTGTCTTCCCTCCCGTGGGGCTTGGCAGAAAAGAACCCAGACCTGGGGTTAGAAGACAGGAGGGCTGTCCCAGCTTGGCTGTCACCGCGAGATCACCAGATGGCGGTTTCTAATGGGTGGCCTTGGCACGCCAGAGCTGGTAGTGTCTAGTCTCGAAGGGGTCCATGTGATGGCGGTCTAGCAGAATCACCCCAAGGAAGGAGGCCTGAAGCAGGGTGGCAAGGCCCAGCTTCCGCTGCAGGGGAATTGGCCACGTCACTTTCACTCTGGGACACACTGCCCCTTTGGGACGCCTCGCCGGATGGGCCCAGCCTCATGTCAGCTCCTCAGATGGGCCACTGTTCACGTTCTTTATGGAGGAGCAGGGAGGCATGGTGGTCGTCACTAAGCTGAGACCAGGGAAACGTGAGTTTGCAGTGGTGTGCTGTGCTTCTCAGGGGGCGCTCAGGGGGCAGCCCCTGGCATCTCGGGCTGTGGGGTCGGGGGCTGTCCTGTGTCTTGCAGGACACTCGGCACTTCAGACCTCCTCCTTTCTACAAATGTGGACCAGTGCTGCCAAACATCACGATGCCAAGAACCACTTGCGTGTATCTCTAGTGCCTCTCAGGGTGACCGCTCCCCTACACGGGCTGCGGAACTGCTGGGGCTGAAGCGGCCCAGCTGAGTTCTCCAGCAGACAAGTCCTTATGCAGCGCTGATGTTTGCTTTCAGCTTTGGTAAAACAGCTGCACCCCCTTACACCCCAGCTATGCCGTCTGGTAAGGCTGTGCCCAGGGCGGGCGGTCCTAAACTGAGTAACATGTGGAGAACACCTTGGATAAGCAATTCTGGTGAACCAACCTAGGACCATCGAGTGCCAAGATGGTTCACCTAGGAGTATGGAGTCTTGCAACCTGGTCTGGCTTCTTACCCTTAACTAACTTTAAGACAGATCACTTTAGAATTTTGAGCTTTGGTTAAATTCAAACATATCATGTTCCTTGTCTCTGAAGCCCCTTCCAGATATAACATTAACTCTACTGAGAGAGGCCATCGCCAACTCAAGTCTGAATGTGAAAATGGAATAAATAAGACCAATTATTTAAAGAGATGAAACAGCTTTCACAGGGAGACATTTTAAAATCGGGAAAAAAAAAATCTTAACACTCAAGTTTTGGGAAACATTTTATAATTTATATATAAAATCTCAGTAAGAAACAATGTAAAATGACAGAAATATCCACCTTACATTAAGAGTCAAAAAAAAATTCACACACATTGAATGTAAATTTTAATTATAAAACAAGAATATGAACAAAACACTTTAAAATAATCTCAATTATTTGGCAACTCATCACATCATTGCTAGAGACAAATTTGATCTTAAGAAAAGTTTAATTTTATGAAAAACTTAAGTTGGACAGTTTGCTCATATGGGAGTTAAAACATGTTTAAAAAAGAATCTGGCAATAAAGCCAGGTTCTATCTTGAAATAACTGTGTATAAAACAACATATAATCCTGAAGCTCAACAGACAGGGGTGACCTAATCTTCAATGCGTTTCTCTTCACTGAAAAAGACACTGTGGGAAGAATGTGCAGTAACACAGAGAGACATGGGTACCGACAGGGGGGTTTCTGCTGCGGTGACGGACCCAGAACCCCCGACGCCGGAGGGGCTGGTAGTAAAGTCACAGATTCGAGCATCACCTACAAACGAGTTACATTCTTAAAAAACAGTCACAACTGTGAAAGGAAAAGCAATGGAGACCCTTTCTTGAGCTAACCTACTTTACTCGGATACATGCGAGAAGCGTCTGTATTTCCTGCCAGATGAGATTCAGATATTTACGGGGGAGGCAGAGTCCTAAAACATCTCTACTGATGACTGCATAGCATTTAAAACCCCCTTTTTTTTTATTAAAAAAACAATAATAATAAAATAAAATAAACAGATATATAGTAAAGTTCACAGATAAGTTTCTCTGTAAAATAAATAAAGTGTTCATTGATTAGCATCATACATAGAGTAAAATACAACCTATTTTTACATGTTTATATACTGTACACAGATTACCAGTGGGCAGCCTGGTGTCTGATGGGCTGGAAGGGTTTACATGAGTGACGTGTCACATCCGGAAATCCCAATTTCGAATGTTAAAATATACAACTACTTTGTTTTGAGTTCAGATACAAAGTAAACTTATTTTCCTTTATCTGAAATTAATGTACATAATACCTCTATGAACAACAGTTTATAAAGCTGCTTAGAACGTAACACCTAGGTACTTGGCACACATGCACGGCCTTCCCCCGGTTAAATGCTGCGGCCCGTGGCCCCGAGGCGCGCCCCTCTCCTCGGCCCCGTGGCCCCTGGGGACCGGCCGGGGTGGCCGCGGCCCCGTTACCGCTTTGCCTTCTTCACCAGGATCTCCTCCACCCTCTGCTGGCCTCTGGTGCGTGCCCCGGGGGGGCTGGCTTCTCTTTTGCGCTTGGCAGAAGGGGAGAGCTGTGCCTTTGATCTGCAGGAAACAGAGGTCAAGGCTGTGATTAAGACTCGACGAAAAGGACCTGCTTCAAATTATTTGGGAGATCTTCAAACACTGGAAGGTTTTTGAACTTGAGAGCCAAGAAGAGGAAAGCTGGATAAGGGCTACACGGGAAAAGGGGACCCTGGAAGAGCCTGTGCTGACTGCTGTCTACCGACAGCCTCACTCCTAACAGGCCATGAGGAGGAGTCAGGAAGCCCCAGCTGAGGTTCTGGGTGGGTGCTGACCCAGGTCAAGTCCACTTTCTTCTCGAGCACCTAGTTCTGGTATCTATACAGAAGAGACATCAACAGCCAGTCCCACGTGAAACAATTATGAACACAGCAGGATGGCATGATCTGAGCACACGAACACCGGTGCTCGCAGGATGCTCCCAGAGGAGAGCTGGCAGTCTTAGAGAGGGTGTGGGAACTCAAGAAGAGCTCTCCATCCCGTCTCCCGGCTAGCAGCCCAGCCCAGGCTGTTCTCTGTCCTGCCTGCAGAATGACTTGTCGGAAATGTCAAGTTAATCACGTCCACGTCACGATCTCGTTTATCTCCATCCTCAGGCTCTCTGATGCCTTCAGCACAGAACCATCCGGAGCCCAACAGAGTCCCTTACCACCTGCCCGGGATGCCCTCCTGGACTGCAGCCCTGACAAAGCAGCCTTGTTTCCTAACGCACAGTGTTCTTTCACATTGTCTGCTTGGGCAGGTAATTTTTTTTGGCTTCCCCATGACTCAGTAGTAAAGAATCCACCCGCAGGGCAGGAGACACAGTAGACACAGGTTCGATCCCTGGGTCGGGAAGATCCCCTGAAGAAGGGCATGGCAATCCACTCCAGTATTCCTGCCTGGAGAATCCCCACGGACAGAGGAGCCTGGCGGGCTACAGTCCATGGGGTCACAAAGAGTCGGACACGACTGAAGCAACTGAGCACACACGCAATTTTTAAAAATACCCCACACCTCCTATCTAGCAAACTTCATTCTGGAGCCTCAGTTCAAGAACAATTCCTTCTGGGAACTCTTTCTCATCACAGAGCAACCTGCCCTTTGGGAACCCGCAGACAGCACTTTCTGTCTCCACCAGTACACTTCTGGTTGTTCGTTTGTCCACTAGGGTTTTTCAAATTACAGGTTACAGCCTTTATTTTAAAACAAAGTATTAATAGAACACAATAGAAAATACCATTGATGTCATGTCTATTCAGTTTGGGCATGAAAATTTTGTTTCAGTGACGGAGGCAGTATTGCAAAAGACAATCTTCCTGTGAGCCGCCTGCTGTAAAGAGAGTTTGAAAACCAGCTACACACACGTCCTCCCAGTTAAGACAGGATGTTTCTCCAGGGCAGCTGCGGAGGTTATTCATTTTCCTCTCTCCAAGGCCTAGTACAAAGCCCGATCTGTGTACACGAGCAATAAATGTTATACCAAAGAATGAAGATGCTTGGATAACTAAAATGACAGGAGATGGAGAAATGGGACTTCACTGATGTGAAGACCTGTCTGCTCACTGTTCCTTTGACAGCAGAGGTAAATACGCTCAAACTGACTCAGATAAAGTTGAGTCAGGTACTGTTGTATACCATGCAGTTCAAGCAGTTGCTTGTCAATATCCCATTTCAAGCCGTGTCTGGGGAGAGCCACCAGCCAGAGTGACCAGCTGTTTACCCAGGAGTGGGTGTGTTGCCAGCACAGTGCTGACGCCATGCAGTGGAGAACAGAAGCTTGGCGCAGCGGCTTCTGCCCAGGGGCGTGAGGTCAGCCAGGCAGGCCCTCTCTTCCCGCCCAGAGGGTGGCCTGTGCCCAGAAGCCCTGGCAGCACCTGGGAGCTCATCAGCAATGCAGACTCTCAGGCCTTGCCCCAACACTACAGAAGTGGAGCCTGCGTCTCAGCAAGAGCCTCTGTGACTGGCCTGCACACTTGAGTTTGAGAAATAATGAACCAGACCTTTGTGAGATTCTTCTCCTCAAATACACAATAAAGATAAATACTATGTTTTATTTACTGAGGAATAATGGGAGAGAATCCACGTGAAAGGTGCCTGGCACTCCAGTTTGCTTCTCTTTCTATCATGGGGGAATAATAGTGTGCGTGCACACACACACACACGCGTATGCTGTGAAGACCTAATGTGATTCAACGTACCTAAACAGCCATTGTATATTGGGAAGTCTTATTTTTTGATGCTATCATGTACGGAAGGTAAGTCAAGTCCCTGACCTCAAGGAAGAAGCTTACAGACCAGGGAGGAAGACAAAATGAACACCCCCAAAGCAATGGCACATGCCACTGCACACCACACACACTGGGCCGGAAGGGCAGAGGACGGGGATGTGGCCGGGCGGAAGCAGGCAGGGCGTGTGTGTGCAGGACGGAAGGATCTGGTGATGGGGGGGCTGGTGGCGAGGGTGCTCCTCAAGGAAAAACTGGCACAAACTGCAGGATGCGGGAAGGTGACTCGGGCGGCATGAAGGTGCCCGCTGGCCCACGGCTGTACCTCAGGCGGGTGTCCTTCTGCTACCTCATCGCCTCTCCAGTGGTCTGTGCAAAAGAGAGCTGGCTCTGGGCTGTAACCCACTCAACCACGCTGCACTGCTTTAATCCAGCACCCGGCGCTGTGCCCAGCTGGGGAGAAACAAGGCGTGCCTTTGGTCCTGGGGGGCAGGAGCTGATGGCAAGGAGCACAGGATAAAGCCAGTGCAGGAGTGCTGTGAGGCAGGGAGGACTGAGGCTCCCTCTGGGAGTCCTTCCCGCTCTGTCTAGAGTAGGTTTCCACTTGGCAAGCCGAGGACCCCCAAAGATAGCTGTGCGGCAAGACTCTTAAACTTAGGGAGAAAGTATCAGTGCACCACAAAAAGCTTCAGGGGGCTAGAGATGACTTCAAGTGTCAGCAGGGACTTTCCTTCCTAATGGGGGGAAATTTACTAACTTCTTCACTGGCAGATAATTTTTCTTTTGCTAAGTTTTGGTGATATCTAGTAGAAACTACTCCTGGGCTCCCAAGTTTGGATGCTGCGTGTATAGACAGCTCTCCATGCTTCTTTCTGAAACAGCTGACAGAAACCCTGGGCGATGGCAGCACTGAACGCCCCAGCCCCTGAGACTAGAAAGGGTGAGGCTCCTCGTGGGCAGGGCAGAGGTGGGGACAAAAAGTAGGAAAATGCCTGGTTCTCTGGGTCTTGGCTGATGAGCAGAACTTCATGTCACCAAGACTAACTCTGCTTCCCTGACTCCAGCTCTGCTTTTACCATGTGGATACTTGACCATGACTGAGAGAAAGATGAACCTGTGATCAACAGAAAACATACTGGCTGATAAAGTGAGATCCCAAAGTGCTCACCAGGGCAGAAGGTGGACCAGATGGATGAAAGCACAGTGTGAAGGCCCGGTGACCGGGTCTAAGCAGTGGGGCCCGCACAGGCAGCAGGTGAAAGAAGGGGTGCCTCAAAGGACAAGGGATGCGCTGAGCTGCTGTGCAGCCCAGGCTGGGGGAGCCCAGCAAGCTGGATGCAGGCTGAGCTTGGTCTCTAGGAAACAAGGCGGACAGTCCTCTTCTGGATCCGTCAGCACACACCTGGAGTCTACATTTGCTTCTTAAAGAGAATAATCAATAGATAAACTGATGAGAACAAACAGGAGGACGAGGGGGCCCAGTGCAAGAGGAGACCGGGAAGCTGCCCTCCGGTGTTTAAGCGAAAGCTGTACAGGAGGCTCTGAGAGCAGAAGCTATGGGGAGGCCAGTGCCCACTGCACACGGAAGAAAATCTTTCCCACCCAAGGTAACACGCAGAAGCAGAAAGACTCTTCCAGAGCAGCTGGGGCACCGTGATCGAGACCCTGATGGGCCCATAGAGACCCCAGGCGACCCTGAGAACCTGGGAGATGACACAGGCGCCATAGCCCTAGAGCCAAAGCACTGGCGCCGAGGCATCTGAGGTGAGAAGAGCCCACGTGGAGACCACAGGCTGCTGCAGTGCACGGAGGAGAAGCATCGATAATCCGGGTGATCACAGAACCATAACATAATTTACTTTTGAAGAATGGATTTGAAAAGGCACACGTCTCAGCTACTGCAGATGCTCACTGGAAGGTGCCTTGGCGGCCCGCATCGGGCCCGACTCCACTGGGTGATCTCCCCGTGATGCTCAGGAGGGCACGGTGGTGCTGGGGGTCGGCATCTAGACGTGCCCCCACCCTCTCGGTGCATGGTGAGCTGCACTTCTCAGTCAGCAGGTTATCTTGGTTTTCTGATTTCTAGTCATCCAAGCTGCCCTACCTGGAAAACCTTACCTTTAGCCCTGTGAGCTCCTAACGTCTTTTGGCTCTAAAAATCTGACCAGGGCACAGATAGCTAATGATGTCCAATTTTAGAGAAATTAGAAATTGGCTGATTTTAAATCTTTACATAAACACGTAAGTGTCAATGTATGGCAAAAACCACTACAATACAGTAATTAGCCTCCAATTAAATTTAAAAAAAGGCAGGCAAATAAATAAACACATCAGAACTACTATACTGCAGTGACAGATGTTAATAAGTGATACTCTTGAAATTAATATTCCTCAACTTTCTAATCTTGGATAATGAAATTATAGAAGATGATACTAAGATTAACAGCTTGTGAATCACATTAAAGATGGAAAATATTCATGCTTCAGAAGTTACAAAACTATAAAGTGATAACACATTTCTCAAACTGTGCTGTAGGAAAGGTACCCTGATTGATGCTACCAGGTATAATGACACAGGGAGGGGGCTGGCAAAGTAAAACTGACAAAGTTGGACAGGCTTCCTTCCTCAGGACCACGACTAGTGCGTTACAGTGGACACTGGCTCAGAAGGAGAGGGAACTCACGGGCACTCCCCAGACTCACGTGAGCCCGGCCTTCTTTTCTCCAGAGGCTTCCGGCTACGTGAGGGCTTGGGAGCATGCCCCGTGGGAAGCGTAGGACATCCCCAGCCATGTGCGTGGAGAATGGGGCACTCGGATGGTCTCCTGTGACGGACCCATGACATGGTGCTGGGAGGGGCACCGACGATGGGGACGGGTCCGAGCCTTCTCCCTCACCGCAGCTAAGCACGCTGCGCACGCGGATCATGCTGTATGCGTCCGTTTCCACCGACCGTGCTCAGCAGGCCTCTGAGATCTAACTGTACTTGATAAGTATTCATAAAGGAACCGAATAGGTTCCACAAAACAGGCATCGAAGCCTGGCAATGATTCTAAAGGGCTCCTGGAAAATGGTTTAAGATGGAGAACGGGTTTCCCCGGGGGGGAACTGAGATGTCAGAGGGCTGGGAACACGTGCTCTCTCTCTGCTGGGGCTTGCGTTTTGTGCAAGGAGAGGGCTCACTCTGTGGCACGAGTGAGGCAAAGAGATGGAGCCCTCGCTGTGGTCTGATGGAGAGCTGGGGGAAGGTTCTGGAAGCTCCTCGTGGCCCCATTACCTCTGAGCCTCTGATCTGGTGCTGGACCTTGTGGTGGCTCCGGATGGCTCCTCGTCCTCGTCCTCCTCCTCCTCCTCCTCAGACTCCTGGTCTTTCTTGTCCTCAGTCGCTTCAGAAACTGATTTCTGACGTTTGCGCTCTGGCTCTGAGGATTCTGTTCAGACAGAAGGGAAACATCTGGACTGTACAATTCCCAAAGACACTTCCAGAGGACAGAGTCGCAGAGTTTAGAACAAAGGATATTAGGGACTTGGAGGCAGAAGAAGTGGTTTTCCACTTCCTTTTTGTTTCAGCACTTGCAATTCACAACTGTTTAACTTAATCTCAAACACATTTGGGATAGTTTACTTAGGCGGTTCACAGCCAGCATTTGCGAAAAATTCACATGTGCTCAGAAAAGCATCTGGAATGTGCCATTTCTGACACGGGATTACAGCCATTTCACACATATTTATGTAGCATTAATACTAGCTGGACCCCACTGGATTTTTCCTCATCCAAAGAAAAAGTCTTAAAAAGGTGACTCTGACATGTAAGACCTTGCCAGTAACATACCAGCATCATCTGACAGAGTGAGCGAACGCTTGGGCTTTCTTCCTCTCCGACGCACACTTGCCACAGATTTTTCTTCACTATCATCCTAGAAGAAATAAAGTTAAAGTGGAAAGGATGGTCACTTGAGCATTTACTAAGTTTTATTTCTATAGGACATGTCTTGATCAGAAAATTAACACTTACGTTGCTTCCACTTCGTTCTTGAAGGTTAGGTGTTTCTTTATTGGTTTCATCTTTAAGAAAAGAAAGATTTCTACATTAATAGTTTATTAGTGTCAAATTAAATTTCAACAGTTTGTTGTCTGTGAATGTACCTAATTAGTGCTAATTAAGGTATCGTTACACAATTCATCATTGCTTTTTTGTATCAGCCAAACAAAGATTGAGATGGAAAACCTAAGCAGAGAACACATCAGAATCGAAGTCAGGACACCCAAGTTTGCATCTCAGACCTGGCGTGAATAAGCTATGTGATCTGGGCCAATTACTTAAATTCCTAGAGCCTTGGTTTTTTATCAGTGAGAAGGAGTTGGGTTAGAACGCCTTCATGGTCTCTCTCTTTCAGCTCAAATATCTGAATCTGGAAAGGGAGGAGGAAGAGGGTATCCAGGGAGCCCCCGACATAGCAGGAGCTGCAGTTCAGGATTACAGACTTCACTCAAATCGTAACACAGCTCTCTAAATAGTTTTTCCAGAGTCATGTACAGATGTAAGTTGGACCATTAAGAAGGCTGAGGGCCGAAGAATTGATGCTTTTGAATTGTGGTGTTGGAGAAGACTCTTGAGAGTCCCTTGGACTGCAAGGAGATCCAACCAGTCCATCCTAAAGGAAATCAACCCTGAATATTCATTAGAAGGACTGATACTGAGGCTGAAACTCCAATCCTTTGGCCACCTGATGTGAAGAGCTGACTCATTTGAAAAGACCCTGATGCTGGGAAGGATTGAGGGCAGGAGGAGAAGGGGACCACAGAGGATGAGACGGTTGGATGTTGTCACTAACACAATGGACATGACCTTGAGACGGGAAGCTTGGAGTGCTGCAGTACGTGGGGCTGCAGAGTCAGACGTGAGGTAGGGACTGAACAACAACACAGAGCACAGGCGCCGTTTGACAGGGAGGAGAACGAGGCCTGAGCAGGTTGGCAGGTGCTTTGCTCAGAGTTCCGCAAGCAGCACGTGGGGTGGGGACTGGATTCTTAGGACCATACACTTCCATGATGGGATCTAGAAAAGTATACTGGATAAGTCTATCTTAGGTTCTGTATACCTATTCTTTATGTATTGGTTTCCTGTAGACGTTACCATTTTCTGAGAATGTATCTGGTAAGAAAAGTGAAATTTATTTCAATGCACTTAGACGCCAAAATTATGAACATGTTGACTAGACAACTCAACAGCTCAGAGGCGAACTTATCAGTAACGAAGACTGTATAGCTGCCATTTCTGAAAGTTCACTATACAAACGATGCCAGAGTTAAAAACCCAGAAAAAGGCCCACAAAGAAGAATCTAGTCTTAAACTGGTCATTGTACCCAGATTCAGAAAACTACTGCTGAGCAACAGCATTAAAACAATCACGCAGCTTAAAATAGAGTCTTTAAAGGGCATTTAACTTATGGAGATTTCTCCTTGTGCGGATTTAAAAATACAATTATGGATAAAAAGATGGTTAAAAACAAAACATTCTTTTTTTTTTGTTAAAAAGAAAACCTTAACTTTCAAAGAGATAAGAAAAAGTAAAGTATGATCATAAGATCCCACACATAGCTAAATGTGGAAAAATTCTCAAATTACACATTTGCTCTTATCTTGCTGATCAGAATATATATTTCATGATATCACCATGCTATTTATTTGATCCAAAATAGCTGTCATGTTCTTTTTTTTTCCCTAATCAACACTTAAAGTCCACCAATGTCTCTTTCTGCTTGTATGTAAAAAGAAAAATTTAAACCATGAAATTAAAATATACACATGGTAAAAATTCTGGAAAATGTAGGCACTAGTGAAAACATGAAATCTTCCTATTATCTCACCAAGGTGGCTCAGACGGTAAAGAATCTGCCTGCAACGTGGGAGACCTGGGTTCAATCCCTGGGTTGGGAAGATCCCCTGGAGGAAGGCCTGGCAGCCCACTCCAGTATTCTTGCCTGGAGAATCCCCATGGAGAGAGGAGCCTGGCAGGCTACAGTTCATGGGGTCACAAACAGTCAGACATGACTGAGCGACTAAGCACAGCACAGAGCTAATCATTATCAACATTTTGGAATATTTTTTTCTCTCTGGACTGAGGACAAAAATACCTCATCGAAGCAACTTTATTATCTCTTGCATCCTAGCTCTGTAAGCAGTACCAGCTGCTTTCAAAATTCTTCTGCTGAAAACAACAGGCTCTTGGGCTGAAATCTTATCTTCCTGATAAGAGCTCTCAGTCCCCAGGTTCATCTGTTTTTCCCTTAAACAAGTCCAGGAAAGTAGGGTCTGGACGTGGCCATGCCGCCCCCCTCCTCTTTGAGGCTTCCTGGACTGACAAAGACAAGAATGACTCAGATCACAGGAAAAACCAGCTACTAGAATCTCTCATGGCTACAAGGGCAGCTGCTTTTACCAAGGAAGCCACTCACTTCATTGAGAAACAAGGACATCCTAAACCCTCCCCAGCCTGCGGTTCCCCCCGGGCCGCCCCCTTCCTTAGGTCACACACAGAGCAATGCTTTCAGGCACACACCCGTTTGCATGACTTTCAGCTTGCCGCCAGGTGGAGACTGTTCTACCTAAGTTTAAACAAGGAAAAAAGAGAAGTCACTGGTTTGTCATCATCACACAGGAAGTCAATCAACAATGTGAAGAAGGTTCAGGACCTCTGTTTATTATGTAGATAGAATATCTGTAATCTACTTCCTGAAGTGGATTAAATACACCCAGAAAATATGGATACGGCTTCCCTGGTGGCTCAGAGGTTAAAGCCTCTCTGCCTACAATGCGGGAGACCTGGGTTCGATCCCTGGGTCGGGAAGATCCCTGGAGAAGGAAATGGCAACCCACTCCAGTATTTTTGCCTGGAGAATCCCATGGAGGAGCCTGGAGGGCTACAGTCCACAGGGTCGCAAAAAGTCAAACACAACTGAGCGACTTCACTTTCACTTTTCACTTTCAAACATGGATGGCTACGAATCTGAACTCACGGGTCTTTCCACAAGGATTAGGGCTGCCACACGCCTCTTCCCGTCATGCTACTGCTGCTGTGAGCACTGGAGGTGACAGAGGGCTGCTGTTAACATCCCCCAAACCGGCAAACCATCTTCTGTGTGCTGGTAAAGGCACTCACACCTTTATATGTGGCTCTTTGGTTTAGCTGTCTTGTAAGAATTCTAGTGAGGTAATGATTTCTTCATATCCAGGGAAATGGGAATCTGGAGAGGGTCATGTGACTGGCCCCGTGTCACAGCATCTGGGAGCAAGTCGTCAGTGAAGACATGTCTGTTCTCTTAATAATGCTATCACTGAAACTCATGCATTGAAGTCTTGGTGCAATAATTTTGTTGGGTACATACTTCAGGGTCAAAGATAAAGAACGGTAAAAAAGATCAAGTATTACTACAAACTTTCCTGCACTGAAATTAGTGTCCATTCTAATAAAAAAGGAACTCCATTCAAAGTAGTAAGACAGACACTTTGGAGGGTTCCATAAAGAAGCTGTTATCTAAAAATCACATAAAACAGGTATTTTCTATGTTTTAATCAAGGATGACAAGAAAATAAGTCCCTAGATAATTTTTATACAGCTGATGTGACAGGTGAGGATAGAGTCAAACTAAATTACAATGAATATAATTATGTTTATATGACGTTATTACTAATTAAAATACTATCTGAATGGTTATTTGAGGTTTTATTTTAAAAAGTTTCTTTAAAGCTTTTCAAATATTTAAAAAAAAAAAGCTAGTTGAAAATACTAATATTGCAGTGTACTCTTTCAGGTCAAGAACAGCCAGTTGAAGAGTTCTCATCTTTCGCAGTTACTTACAGTGACAAGGCCAGCATCTGTTTTGCAGTCATCTTCTGAAAAACAGGAAATAGAAATCCCACTTAGAAAATCAGTTTGAAAATATCTTGTGTGTGAACTGAAAGCACACCAATACCTACTTGTTTTTAATGATGTTTCTACAGGGTGTTTACGAGGTCTTCCTCTTTTCCTTTTAATAATTACTGGCTGATCTTCCTAAGGGGGAAAGGGGGGAAAAAAAAGGGAATAAAAAAGTTCTATCATCTATTACACAAATAGGTTGCTTTCTCAAAATGGAATTTAGAGTTCCCTCCCAAGAGGGTTCAAATCCCAGCTCTGTCTCTTAAGAAAACACGTGACCTGGGGCTCAGTGGTTCATTTTTCTCAGTGCAGTCGCCTCACAGGAGAAACACCTGTAACTGCGGTTTGAATTCACAGAGCCCTGAGGACTATGAGATAATGAGGTACTGGGAGTGCTCAATGACGGCTTTTACTCTTGTAATAAACATGCGCGTCCACTTCGTGTGCATTTATTCCTAGTCACTTGTGATCAAATGCCATCCCTTACAAAACATAAAGGAGGCCAGTGAGGACAAACATAACTATTAAAAAGCTGTATCAAGACAGGCAAACTTGGCGACGGCTATCTAGAGGATCTGGCTGGGGCACAGCTTGTCTCCCCTGATTTATGGGCCTGCACCTCAGGTCACTGCGTCCTCTGCAAATCCCGAGGGGCCTGGAGTGGCAGAACTGGAGGTCTGCCTCTCCTGCAGCCTCTCAGGAGTCCCTGACCTCGCCCCGTCAGGCTGGGTCCTGGCTGGCACCCGCGGCCGGCGCTCCGCACAGCCTGCCGCTGCTCCCGTTTCATCCCGTGGGACCCCAGGGCTCGGCAGCCCCGTTCTCTGCGCTGAGCTGGAGCCTGGCTTGGCTGTGCGAAGCTTCCCGGTCAGGAAGGGACATGGACACTGAGGTACAGATCTGGGCTGAACCCATGGGGCTGACAGAAGGAGGTCTCATACAAATGTTGGGAGAAGATGAAGACACTGAGGACAAAATACATCAAAATGACACTGATAAAGTGCTCTGCGTGAAATGCTGTCCGCGGTACTAAAAAAAGAGCTACTTCACAAGCATTTAAGAACAACTCTGGGTAAGAGCACACTGATGCACTCTGTTTTCAGTACTTGAAAAAACCTGAACAAATAAATATGAAAAACATCTCTACCTGAGATTTTACGGTGTCATCGTCATTCTGCTCTGTCTTTTCACCGGCAGCTTCACTGCTGCTGGATTCGTCTGCAGAAAGAGCAGAGCTCGTTCACTGCCGGGGCCACACTCAGCCTCAGCGCCAGGACACCCACCAAGGTGACCTAAGTCACCCGCATGCACACAGACTCCGTTCTCAGGTGGACACACTAAAGTTCATAAGCCAGAGTCTGGTTAACCAATAAGCAGCACACTTAATGTAGAACAGGACCTTGACTAAAAACAATCTCCAAGCCCTGTTATACTCAGCACGACCACTGTGCTATATGGAGGGAAGAAAGACCAGCAAACCACAGTTTCAGCTGGCGAAGCCTGGTGAGAGAGGTGCTGACTGCTTTGAAGGATTAGTCTCTTTCAAAACAGTTTAACTGAGGAGATGTCTTACTCACCTTTTTCTTCCATGGCCCTTGAAGCAGTGCTGTCTATCTTAGAACTTGCTTTAGATAACTCTTCCAAATCTCCAGAGTTCTCTTCCTATGGAGAAGTTGAACAGGACAAGAAGCTCCCTTCTCATACCCATTTCAATATAATTACTTCAAAAGTAATTTCCTAGCCTGTTTGTTGGACTTTTTTTTTTAAAGTAACTATTTTGCTGCTTGGCAGACTATACAAAAGGATTCAAATTCTGAAGGCAGAAAAACACAAGATAAGGTTATAAAGCAACAAGGCCATTATTTTCCTGCAAAACAGAAACTGCTCTTTTTGCTGACCCTGGACTTTTCAAGAGAAGCTCCAAAGAAAGAACTTAAAGGAATTTCCAAGAGATATTTTTCTCTTTGTTGGTCGAGGGGAGGGACCAGAAGAAAGGGATAAAGGAGAAGGAGCCAAAGAGAACTTCTGGTGTCCAACTGGGCTGGTTTAGATAAATGGTCTATCAATGGTTATATTATCTGTCCTTAGTTGCAAAAAAGTTTTGAGCATGAAATAACCAGTTGTTTATACTACAGTATTAATATAATGTATACACAAAATTATACAAACTAAATTTAAAATCAGAGGACCGTTTTATACATGGAATTTTTAAATAAAAATAATTAAGTCAGAATATATTTAAACTTAACATTAAAAACCTTACATGAAGTTAAAAGTGAAGTGAAAGTCGCTCAGTCGTGTCCGACTCTTTGCGACCCCATGGACTGTAGCCCACCAGGCTCCTCCGTCCATGGAATTCTCCAGGCAAGAATACTGAGTGGGTTGCCATTCCCTTCTCCAAGGGATCTTCCCAACCCAGGGATGGAACCCAGGTCTCCCGCATTGCAGGCAGGTCTTTTACTGTCTGAGCCACCAGGGAAGCCCTACGTGAAGTTTAAGAAAAACTTAAAAGCTACCCTTTAATCTGCCTTGCTCCAAATTAAGGAGTATTGTCTCAAGATTTTTGTTCTCAATAGGTCAGGGGAAGGAGTGGGCTTTTGAAAACCTGTTTCTCTCCTTGGCCATGACCAGCTGAAATTCCTGACAACGTATGACTTCACCTCTTCGGTTGTTAAACTTCCTTTACTGCTTTTTATTTAGTACATCAGTTACGGGGGAAAGGAGACTATAAACTGGCTTCAGTGGGCTGGCAGTCAGCTGAAGATATTTTTGGAAGCTGACTTAATACTTTTGGAACAAGCTGGAAAGAAACAGATTAGGAAAAGAGGGAGAAAGAGAAGATAGAGCAGACTGGAACAGTCAGTAAGCACTGAGTCTCAGTAATGTAAGAATGTCTAGAAGAGGAGAAACCTGGCCTAGAACAAAAGACAGGATAAGAACAGAAATAAATATTTGTGAGTTACTTCCCCAAGACACAAGACGAAAATAAGACCACAGGAAAAAGGACGATGAGTGAGCCGCACCCTCGGACAGTCTGTGTATTAGGGGCTGGAGGTGAGGCAAAGAGAAGCCCGTGTATTACAAATTTACATCACATGTATCACTGTATTTCACTGCTCTGATACAAGTATATCTGTAATAAAGCTTATTATACTTGGGAACAAAGGACCTCAAAGTCTAAAGAAGTCAATAATACCACTGAAAAAGAACCTAAGCAATGATTATACCTAAACTGTGACAGTAATAGAATCTTGCAGTTTATGATTATAAAGTGTAACATTTTTCTTTGAGAGAGTCTAAAAACTATACACCTTTTGCAATAAATACACAGAATACATACACACAGTGATGTAAACAGGCTACCCCTAAAACTTAAATTTAATATGTGGAAAAAATACCTTTGTATCTTGTGGCTCAGTTCCAGAACACTGCCTCTGTGCTGTTTCTATTTTGGAATCCAGGACATCTGGGGTATCGTCTGAAAATCAGTTTAAACAGAATCACAAAGGAATAAAAGCTAAATGAAAAATGAAATGCACAGTTCTATTTCAAGACAGTTTGAGACTTCTTTCTTAGGCTTATGATACAGTGAAGCCAAAGCGATCCTAAATGTATTTATAATGTCATGTGACACGAGCACTGGGCACTGGCCTGGGCCCTAGCAAAGCCGAAAAATAAAAAATCTACAAATGCTTAAATGACTCCAACAAAACAGCAGGTTCTGTGGAGAGGGCTTAGGGCATAGAGTTTCTAGACATACTTTTTAACTTCCTGAACAACTTACTCTCTAAGTGGTATGGCTTAGTGATGAAGACCATGATCTTGGGAATCAGATTTACTTGGTAGAGAAAAAGTCACAATTTCTCAAAATCTTTATTTCTATATTTACAAAATGGCAATAATATCTGACTCACATAGTGATTGGGAATGTGTATGAAGTACTAGAGATAGTACCTAGGTTTGGTATGAACTCAATAATTACAAAACATGTTCCCAACCAAAAAAGTAAAGTATGTAACTATCCATTTTTTCCTCACATATTATTTGTTATTTAATGAGTTTGCATTTTATGTCAGGTATTAAACTATAAAAGTCTCTGCACTGTCCAAAATGGGAGCCACTAGCCACAATGGCTCCTGAAATTTAATTAAAAATTCAAATACAATGAAAAACTCAGCCTTTCATTCACAGTGACTACATTCAAGTGCTCAACAGTCGTGCGCCTTGTAGCTGCCAGTAGACAAAACAAATACGGAACATTTCCACCTCAGTGCAAATTCTATGGGCTGGCATTGTTACAGACTGAGAGAAAATCAACAGCATGAAGCACAGAAGGGTTATTATTACAGGCATGTTACTAGAGTGCTTCACTAGCTCTGTGTGAGGCCTCTGTTTATGACATAAAATAAGGAACTCAGTGGCACCTGGAGCCCAGGTGACAGAGGGAGCCTGGGTTTCTGTGATTTCCAAGGGCTGGGTCTTCGCCGGGAACAATCTAGCTTCTAGATCAAGTCCAGAAAAGACCCTGGAGGGGTCAGGCTGGTCGGGAAACACACGAGACTCAACAGTTATAAACGATTCCTACCCTCAAGAATTTTCTATGCTACTGGCCCACTATTTGGATGTGGAAATTATATGATTTTCAGAGACATTTAAAACAGGAACATGTATATTCTAGATACCTAGTTCATCTTCTGAAGAGAGGTACTGCTTCTTTGTTTTTCTTTTAGGTATGTGCCTTTCTTCCTCTTCAACCTGGAATTAAGAGTGACTGTATTAAAGGCAGCAGAACCTGGAACCAATTCTACTTAAATGGGAGCACACTGTATTAGTTTCTAGTCCTTGAGACAAATTTTTTAAAAATCTAGAATGATACTTCTGTCATCTAGATTCAGACTAGACTCATTTCGTAAGCTTGAGTCTTTTTAAAGATTTGAATATAAACCCATAAAAAATATCCAAATCTATTTTTCATTTCATAATGTACTTCAACAATTCTAAAATATGTTAAAAATATCCTCATTTTACCACCTTTGAAGTCAATCTATGTTTTGCAATTGATGGCACGTCATAAATTAATTGGCAGCATTTTTCTGCTCTCTTGGTGGCTCATTAAAAGGCTGATGAAAGGAAGTATATAAGAAAACAGTATCACTTCAGCTCAGTTCAGTTCAGTCGCTCAGTTGGGTCCGACTCTTTGCGACCCCATGAATCGCAGCACTCCAGGCCTCCCTGTCCATCACCAGCTCCCGGAGTTCACTGAGACTCACGTCCATCGAGTCAGTGATGCCATCCAGCCATCTTATCCTCTGTCATCCCCTTCTCCTCTTGCCCCCAATCCCTTGCAGCATCACAGTCTTTTCCAATGAGTCAACTCTTCGAATGAGGTGGCCAAAGTACTGGAGTTTCAGCTTTAGCATCAGTCCTTCCAAAGAACACCTAGGACTGATCTCCTTTAGAATGGACTGCTTGAATCTCCTTGCAGTCCAAGGGACTCTCAAGAGTCTTCTCCAACACCACAGTTCAAAACCATCAATTCTTCGGCGCTCAGCTTTCTTCACAGTCGAACTATCACATCCATACATGACCACTGGAAAAATCATAGCCTTGACTAGATGGACCTTTGTTGGCAAAGTAATGTCTCTGCTTTTTAATATGCTATTTAGGTTGGTCATAACTTTCCTTCCAAGGAGTAAGCGTCTTTTAATTTCATGGCTGCAATCACCATCTGCAGTGATTTTGGAGCCCAAAAAAATAAAGTCTGACACTGTTTCCACTGTTTCCCCATCTATTTCCCATGAAGTGATGGGACCAGATGCCATGATCTTGTTTTCTGCATGTTGAGCTTTAAGCCAACTTTTTCACTCTTCTCTTTCACTTTCATCAAGAGGCTTTTGAGTTCCTCTTCACTTTCTTCCATAAGGGTGGTGGTGTCTGCATATCTGAGCTTATTGATATTTCTCCCAGCAATCTTGATTCCAGCTTGTGCTTCCTCCAGCCCAGCGTTTCTCATGATGTACTCTGCATATAAGTTAAATAAGCAGGGTGACAATATACAGCCTTAACGTACTCCCTTTCCTATTTGGAACCAATCTGTTGTTCCATGTCCAGTTCTAACTGTTGCTTCCTGACCTGCATATAGGTTTCTTGAGGCAGATCAGGTGGCCTGGTATGCCCATCTCTTTCAGAATTTTCCACAGTTTATTGTGATCTACCCAGTCAAAGGCTTTGGCAAAGTCAAAAAGGCAGAAATAGATGTTTTCCTGGAACTCTTGCTTTTTCCATGACCCAGCGGATATTGGCAATTTGCTCTCTAGTTCCTCTGCCTTTTCTAAATCAGCTTGAACATCTGGAAGTTCACAGTTCATGTATTGCTGAAGCCTGGCTTGGAGAATTTTAAGCATTACTTTACTAGCCTGTGAGATGAGTGCAATTGTATGGTAGTTTGAGCATTCTTTGGCATTGCCTTTCTTTGGGATTGGAATGAAAACTGACCTTTTCCAGTCCTGTGGCCACTGCTGAGTTTTCCAAATTTGCTGGCATATTGAGTGCAGCACTTTCACAGCATCACCTTCCAGGATTTGGAATAGCTCAACTGGAATGCCATCACCTCCACTAGCTTTGTTCGTAGTGATGCTTTCTGAGGCCCACTTGACTTCACATTCTAGGATGTCTGGCTCTAGGTCAGTGATCACACCATCAGGATTATCTGGGTCGTGAAGATCTTTTTTGTACAGTTCTTCTGTGTATTCTTGCCATCTCTTCTTAGTATCTTCTGCTTCTGTTAGGTCCATATCATTTCTGTCCTTTATTGAGCCCATCTTTGCATGAAATGTTCCTTTGGTATCTCTGATTTTCTTGAAGAGATCTCTAGTCTTTCCCATTCTGTTGCTTTCCTCTATTTCTTTGCATTGATTGCTGAGGAAGGCTTTCTTATCTCTCCTTGCTATTCTTTGGAACTCTGCATTCAGATGTTTATATCTTTCTTTTTCTCCTTTGCTTTTTGCTTCTCTTCTTTTCACAGCTATTTGTAAGGCCTCCTTAGACAGTCTTTTTGCTTTTTTGCATTTCTTTTCCATGGGGATGGTCTTGATCCCTGTCTCCTGTACAATGTCACAACCTCCATCCATAGTTCATCAGGCACTCTATCTATCATATCTAGTCCCTTAAATCTATTTCTCACTTCCACCGTATAATCATAAGGGATTTGATTTAGGTCATACCTGAACTGGACATGGAACAACAGACTGGTTTCAAATAGGAAAAGAAGTACGTCAAGGCTGTATATTGTCACCCTGGTTATTTAACTTACATGCAGAGTACATCATGAGAAATGCTGGGCTGGAAGAAGCAAAAGCTGGAATCAAGATTGCCGGGAGAAATATCAATAACCTCAGATATGCAGATGACACCACCCTTATGGAAGAAAGTGAAGAGGAACAAAAGAGCCTCTTGATGAAAGTGAAAGTGGAGAGTGAAAAAGTTAGCTTAAAGCTCAAGATTCAGAAAACGAAGATCATGGCATATGCTCCCATCACTTCATGGGAAATAGATGGGGAAACAGTGGAAACAGTGTCAGACTTTATTTTTTTGGGCTCCAAAATCACTGCAGATGGTGATTGCAGCCATGATATTAAAAGACGCTTACTCCTTGGAAGAAAAGTTATGGCCAACCTAGATAGCATATTGAAAAACAGAGACATTACTTTGCCAACAAAGGTCCATCTAGTCAAGGCTATGGTTTTTCCAGTGGTCATATATGGATGTGAGAGTTGGACTGTGAAGAAAGCTGAGGGCCAAAGAATTGATGCTTTTGAACTGTGGTGTTGGAAAAGACTCCTGAGAGTCCCTTGGACTGCAAGGAGATCCAACCAGTCCATTCTAAAGGAGATCAGTCCTGGGTGTTCCTTGGAAGGAATGATGCTAAAGCTGAAACTCCAGCACTTTGGCCACCTCTTGCGAAGAGCTGACTCACTGGAAAAACTCTGATGCTGGGAGGGATTGGCGACAGGAGGAAAAGGGGACGACAGAGGATGAGATGGCTGGATGGCATCACCGACTCGATGGACATTGAGTGTGAGTGAACTGCAGGAGTTGGTGATGGACAAGGAGGCCTGGCGTGCTGCGATTCATGGGGTCGCAAAGAGTCAGACACGACTCAGTGACTGAACTGAACTGAATGGTCTAGTGGTTTTCCCTACTTACTTCAATTTAAGTCTGAATTTGGCAATAAGGAGTTCATGATCTGAGCCACAGAGAGTTCCCGGTCTTATTTCTGCTGACTGTATAGAGCTTCTCCATCTTTGGCTGCAAAGAATATAATCAATCTGATTTTGGTGTGGACCATCTGGTGATGTCCATGGGTAGAGTCTTCTCTTGTGTTGCTGGAAGAGGGTGTTTGCTATGACCAGTGTGTTCTCTTGGCAAAACTCGATTAGCCTTTGCCCTGCTTCATTCTGTACTCCAAGGCCAAATATGCCTGTTACTCCAGGTGTTTCTTGACTTCCTACTTTTGCATTCCAGTCCCCTATAATGAAAAGGACATCTTTTTTGGGTGTTAGTTCTAAAAGGTCTTGTAGGTCTTTATAGAACCGTTCCACTTCAGCTTCTTCAGTATTACTGGTTGGGGCATAGACTTGGATTACTGTGATATTGAATGGTTTGCCTTGGAAATGAACAGAGATCATTCTGTCATTTTTGAGACTGTATCCAAGTAGTGCATTTCAGACTCTTCTGTTGACCATGATGGCTATTCCATTTCTTCTAAGGGATTCCTGCCCACAGTAGTAGATATAATGGTCATCTGAGTTAAATTCACCCATTCCAGTCCATTTTAGTTCGCTGATTCCTAGAATGTCGACGTTCACTCTTGCCATCTCCTGTTTGACCACTTCCAATTTGCCTTGATTCATGGACCTGACATTCCAGGTTCCTATGCAATATTGCTCCTTACAGCATTGGACCTTACTTCTATCACCAGTCACATCCACAACTGGGCATTATTTTTGCCCTTCATTCTTTCTGGAGTTATTTCTCCACTGATCTCCAGTAGCATATTGGGCACCTACCGACCTGGGGAGTTCCTCTTTCAGTACCCTATCATTTTGCCTTTTCATACTGTTCATGGGGTTCTCAAGGCAAGAATACTGAAGTGGTTTGCCATTCCCTTCTCCAGTGGACCACATTCTGTCAGAGCTCTCCACCATGACCCGCCTGTCTTGGGTGGCCCCACGGGCATGGCTTAGTTTCATTGAGTTAGACAAGGCTGTGGCCCGTGTGATAGATTGGCTAGTTTCCTGTGAGTATGGTTTCAGTGTGTCTGCCCCCTGATGCCCTCTTGCAACACCTACCGCCTTACTTGGGTTAGAAAACAGTATGGACATGTCCAAATAATCCTGCAACCTGCTAAATTACCTAATCTTACAAAAGCATAAACAAGTAACACAGACACAGAGAACTCTTAATACCTATTAATACATTTAATTTCTCATCTATACAGAGAGCTAAAAGCCCTTTGCACAAGAGAAAGCACTATTCGTAAAACATGAAGTGCTTGAGTTTCCTACAAAAACCCACCTCTTTAGGATTTGCTTCAGCGCTATGACATCTTATGGCTTCTGTGTTGTCTTTTCCACCATTGGATATCTCTGAGTAAGAAATACAAAAGAAAAAAGAAAAAACAAACCCCCTTAAGTATTCACTCCAATACTTACTTTAGGCACATGTGTAGAATGGGAAAGGAAAAGAGGAAGGCACTTGACAAGTGATTGTGGTGTGATCCTTACACAACTACGTCAGGTTAAGTTCCATGATTTCTATTTCTAGAATGAGTGAGCGGGGTTCAAGGAGGGGACAGACTCACTGGCATTTACACGGCAGACCTCAAGGCCACTTTCCCCCAGCTCCTGAGCAGCAGAGCATGAGCAAGTGTCCAAGGAACACAGCACACCATGCATGCAGCTCTCTCTGGAAGTCGTGGACAAGTCACACTTGCACACTAAATGTCCACTAACAGAAGAAGCAATACAAATAAAAAATAACTGTACAGGGGATTAAGACCGCTTTCCCCATTCTTGGAACAGGGAACGAACAAAATCAGTAGGAATAAATACAACTCTGTACTTTGTTCTCAGAACAGAATTATCCCTCTGGAGCTGGCAGTCTCTCCAGCTTGCATGGAGTAAGGCCTGACTCCCGGGCAATGAGCACGTTAAGTGTGAGGGCCCTGGTCTGCTATCACACTGAGGCTGCTTGTCGGAAGGCAGCACAGTTTACGCAGCACAGAACCTCCCCTATAAGCAAACCACAGAGGACTATACATTTTGTAGTCACACTGGACAAACCCATTGTGAGGTTCCTGGCAAACTGTAATTGTTATTTAAGTCCAGGGACCATTTATAAGGTTCATGACCTTGAACGAGCCACTGGCCCACTCTCTATGTCTGTTACCTCAACTACAGGTGTGATGCTGTGAACACTCACTTTACTGGATTATATGAGTTACATGATTAAAAATTTGCCAAGTAATTATAATTAGCACAGGGCCTGCCACATAAAAGGCACTTGACAAATGACAATTACAATTAATATTAAAATTATACTACGAAATTTATTAACTTACCTTCTTTGCTATAAAATTTCCCATGAATTTCAGTTGTTTCTGAGCCTGCATTTTCGACCTAAACACACAACAGAAAAGGCTATTTATAGATATTCTTAAAAATCTTGAATATCTAGAAAATACTCTGGCTGTTTGAAGAACACTTAAAGGGACTGGCGAACGTGTTCTTTTAAATTTCACCCAGTTCAAGAGCAGAGGACACCTTCTTTTTGAAGAAGTTTCAGTTTAACAAATTAGCATCCTATTGTAGTTTATTCTCCTTGTCGTTAAAGCAGTTATGGTAAGAGTAAGAAATAAAGAGAGAAAAAACTTTAGAAATTCTCTTCCCATCCAATGATCCTTCATGATTTTCTTTTTAAAAAATGTTGAGGGATTTTGTCAATCTGTTATAAGGTTTCCCTCAGGCAAGCCTTGTCAATTTTACTTTTTTTTGAGGGAAAGCCTCTGAATATCTCTCATGCACACTCAGTCACTTTAGTCGTATCCCACTCTCTGCGACCACATAGACTGTGCCCGCCGGGCTCCTCTGTCCATGGGGTTCTCCAGGCAAGGACACTAGAGTGGGTTGCCATTCCCTTCTCCAGGGATCTTCCCCATCCAGGGACTGAACCTGAGTTTCTCATGTCTCCTGCACTGGCAGTTGAGTTCTTTACCACACTAGTGCCACCTGGGAAGCCCCCAGAATATCCTACAACATTCTAAGCCCCAGCTGCAGAATTTCCTGTTTGGAAAGGACAGACACTCTCAGAAAGGAAAAAGGCAGCTGCTGGGGGCGTCAGGGAAACAAGGCAGAACGCAGCACACGGTGGGGCAGGCCTGGAGATACAGCCACATTTCGAATCCTTTGAGCTCTTGGAGGGTAAACCCGAACAGAACCAAGTGGGGCTCTTCTCCTTCACTCAGCAGACTGGGTGTGAGGGTCTAGATACAGCCTGGGATGTCTCAACAGAGGGAGGTAAGCCCCCTGACACCATGGGTGTTTGGTGGGAAGCAGGGCTCTTCTGAGTCTTCTAGTGACACTGGAAAGAATGTGACTATCTGTGATTCACAAGCATTTTACAAAATGTACACTTCTCTATGCATTAAGACAGACCAAAAAAAAAAAAAAAAAATCCTTCAAAGACAAAAGGGATTATGAGAGCCACAGCTAGGAAAAAATATGCATTTATGGCAATTGCAATTTAGTACACTCACAAACACTTTCTAAAGATACACAGTGAAGTTCTTAAAGTCAGTTTGGTCTACGGCACCAGGATAATTTAAAACACCACAGTCCAATTTGCAGTCCCATTACAGTAATAAAAAATAGAAAGCTCCCAATTCTTCAAAGAATTTCATTAAGATTACCAGGGGAGCTCCCGAGTCTGAGGGATCTGGACCTTCTTCTATTTCCTTGGTTCTGTCTCATGATATTGGCCTAAAAAGCCACTAGAACACAGGGCTGCTGAATTCAGAGTGACTCCTTTTTTCTGAGAAAAGCAACTAAGTTTCCTGACATCAGTGGATAAAGCTGAACATGAAATTAAAGATGTGAGTAGGTTGAACTTCAATGGAGCGCACACTACAAATGGCCTCATCTCCTAAAGAAACATGTGGCCAGCCCCTCCCCTAAATGTAATCACTTTCAAAACCTCAAACCAAAATAATCCCAAGTGATAACAACAAAATCCAAACAATTACGGTGACTTACATTTGGTGAGTCAATCGCCAGCGAAGGCTCCCTCTGCAGTTCAACTGTTCAAAGACAAAAATGAGAAATAAGGAAACTGAAAACTGGTTATGAACAACAGAGAAACCAATTGAGAGCTTTTTAGTTAAGTGGGGCTATGTCACTAAGGGGCCTAAGTGCCTTTGTGAATTATACATTTTGGACCAATTATTTTCTATCAATACCATCTATGTTCTGTCACACGACCAGAAAAACAACAAAATACCGTTCCCTGCATTTTTAGAGTAAAGGCAGCAATCCATTGGATCACTACAGTGATTTAACCATGTCAGCAATCTGAGGCTTGGAAGGAAGGTGGGGAAGGCCTGTGCTATAACTGTTAGGTGACAGGGTAACACTGGTTCATTTAAAAATAATCCCATCAAATGAAGAGTTAGAGCCTATCCCCTCAAACAGCAAAGGGCTATTTATATTCTTTGGAAGCCTCAAGTACAAGCCTACTGTTTCTACTCAACAATGACAGAACACACATTTTTCTTTTAAACAACTTCCTTTTACGTAAGTAGATCTCTTATTGAACTGTACCTAAACACAGTCTGAAATACAACTCTGGGAACAAAGAACTTCAGAATCCAAAAATGTTACCTTCTTGACAATTAACAAATGGGATATTAATTATGTGTACTGTAACATATACACAGGAATTTTAACTACCATCTATCCAAGTTTTGGGAAGATTATTCATCGTTAGGGTTTTAACATGTCAGGACGAGTGGCTTACCAGGTCTTGGGGTGGTCTTCCAGGAAGCCCTGGTATTTCTGCTTATAAGGTTCCTGTGGTCACGTACTTTGAAGGCTGCCCTTTCAGAAGGTTTGCTTTGGAAGGTCCCCACCCTGACAGCCCAGATAGCCCTGGTTGAGGATTTATACACACTACTCCTCACACACTGCCTTTCTCTTTGCCTGGTCCACCAAATACACACCTACTTGTTCTTCAATATTTATCTCCAAATTAGGGGGAATAGCAAGCGCTTGAAGTGAAAATTTAAACGTGTGTGTTCTTTGACCTCTCGGTTCACTTTTTCAAAAAAAATTGGAAAAGTACATGATTATACACATATGGAAGCTCCCTGCAGCGTTACTTGTAACAGTAAAAACTACACACACAGGGGGGCACTAAGAGACCCAACAACAGGGGGACCGTGTGCTGCAGACCACTACTGAAACAAATGCAGCTGATCTGCATATGCTGACAAAGAAGGACGCCCATAACATATGGCCGAGTTTAAAAAAGAATTCTAGAGAATGTAACTCAGGCACCGAAACTGAATCACAAGTCTCAGCACTTCGCCCACGAATGACAGCACAAGGTATCTTCCTAGAGGCCAAGGGTGGGAAAGCGATTACTTCTGCTGGGGATTAAGAGAGAAGGTAAGAAATTGGGCCTTTGAAAGATGTCTCTGCTCCTGGATCATGCTTTGCCTGAACTTTTCAGTGTTTTGCATGCTACAGACTGGATGTTTGTGTCCCCTTCACACTGAATATACTGCCACCCACCCCATATATTAAAAATGTAATCCCCAATGTGATGGTGTTGTAGTGAGGGTCTCTGGTGGGTGGTCAGATTTAGACGAGGTCATGTGTAAAGTGGTCCTGAGACCGAAGTGTTTGAGAGCTGCTGTCCTAACTCTGTCTGAGGCTGAGACCTTCCCTTCACACCTTTAGTGGACACTGAAGACTGGTGCAGAGAGAGACTGAGAAGAGGCTCTGCAAGTGGGGAGGAGCTTCAGTGACGCAGCAACGGCCAGAGCCCAGGGGTCAAGAGCATGAGGTTAAAAGAAGTGGGCAGACGGGCGAAGACTAGCCTTCTGGAAATGCGCTTGTGATGGCATCTGGAAGGACAGGGAGGGCCACAGAGACACGCTTGTGGGCAAGAGCAAGGGTCTGCTCCAAGGCAGCTGGTTTGGACACAGTTATTCAGAGGCATCAGATTTAAACACAACCTTACGTGATTCTGACTGATGTTAACGCTTCATGAAGAAAAAGTATAAGTTAAAAATGAAATAGCAAAGAGTTTTTTCTCTAATCTATGTTAAAAAATGATAGGTAAATCCATATAGCCTGTCAATGTTTTATTACATATTAGCTATAAATTTTAAGTGGTGATAAAAGATAAACCCACATGTAAGGAAAAAAGAATGTGAACAACCGCTAAAAGGAGTTTACCTGTTCCACTCAGCTTTCTCCCACTTGGACTTGCTGGTGGTGCTGGCATTTCATGATTTTTCTCTTCTTCTGATGGCACAAATACCTAAAAAGTCCAAGGCACCATAACAAGGTTATGAGGTTTTTGAAATAAGAAGGTAAGTTTAATTTACCTGAAGGGAATTAAACAAAACACTCAGCATCCTGTCAACCTTTAGGAACAAAAAGGTGAAACTAATCTCGTATTTCATCCATCAATGGCTCTCCTATTGCGCTAAAGTAAAATGCTGAGTACAACACACAAGCCCTTCCTGATCTGGTCTCATTTCTTCAAGAGGCTTGAGGTTTCAGCGCAGCTCACCCCTGAAACACTGCAATGCCCAGGACTCACGAATGGCTCTTCCCTTTCTGTGTCCTCGGGTACACTTCCACTGTTTGCAGAAGTCCACTCCAAAGTCCTCCTGCAAGCCGCCCCCCTCCACCCACTGGCCCTGCTGTGAGTCGAGGCTCCTCTGCACTGCGTTCACAGCCCCCATGTTTGCCACTATCTTGTCACGTGGACTCGGAGGCGCCAGGAGATCAGGCTGGAAGGGGGTACGGAGACTAAACTGTGTAGAGCACACAGGCTGTGACAGAGGAACAAGAAAACCTCCTCCCAAACTAGATTTTATTCTAAATCCAATGAGAAGTCATTGGAAATTTCAAGCAGAGCAATGACATGACCTAATTTATGTTTTTCAAGCTAACTCTCAGGGCTGAGTGAAGACTGGAGGAGGGGCTGGAGAGGAAGCAGAATGGGGACACTACCTACCGGGGTAGAGGCTTAGACTAGGTGGTAGCCGTAGAAACAGAAATAGGTGGACTCAAGGTACATTTTGGGAATGGAAACTATGAGAACCAGCAATAGATGAAACGTGGGGTGACTGAGGGTGACCCTTGGCTTTCTGGTTTGAGTGGATGGAATTGATGATGGTGCTATCAGCTGAGACTATTCAGGTTCTGAACTCTTCCCTCACACGACGTGTCAGTAACAGAACTGAAATAGCTTTGGTACAGTGAGAGCTGGGGCTGCATTCTGCTCGTGTACATGTATCTGTACATGGTGAAAAGGTACACACACCACTGACAGTTCAGCATAACTGAATGATCAGCCATACCTCAGGTTTCAAGTTGGTTTTCAGTCCCAATCTTCCCACAGCATTTGATGGAGACTCTTTTCTGCCTAAAGAAATGCAAATCATTCAATCAGTTTAAGAATTTGCTTGCAAAATACACCTTGAGTCAAAAGGTAACAGGATGTTGTCTAGCTGTCATCTAGACACGCTATGCCCTCCTCCGTCATGTTTAGTTTCCTGTCAGTAGAAAACAATAAAGGGGAATACGCCCGAAAATTCTCAGATAAAAGGCAAGGGGTCATTCACTCATTTCGGGGGGATGGGATGTGTATAAAAATGTTTCTGGCTGTTATGCTGGCTGGCCACGAAGAATGATACTCTATCATTTGTGAGGACGTCTTATTTCCAAGTATTTTTCTATAGATATCTGTATCAAGCTTGTCCCTAAAAGAAAACATTCAAGGCCACTGAGACATATTCCTAATAAAGATGGTGATTTGTGAACAGACTCATTTTACTTGCTTGTGCTAACACAGCAAAGTTGAACATAAAGTTAAAAACTGTGAAACAGATAAAAAGGGAACAGAATTTTCCCTGGTAGACTCAAACCTATCCCTTTCTTTCCTTCTCTCCTCTGTCCTGAGACTTGTTCCTCTCACTTGCCCACATGGACGCCTCCCAAGAAAACCCTTCCTTTCTCCAGGAGGCTGTGGGCTTATTCCTTGCTAAAAGTCCTTCTATTTCTGCTCCTTCAGAGGGAAGGAGAGGCAGGAGGCAGGAGGAATAACAGACTGTAGCAATGGCTGAGTCATAGAAACTTCCAGAACATTCAACTCACCCTAAGTTAAAGTCAACAGAAAAATTTTAAGTCATTTATTTCAATCCTTGGAACATCTCTTAGTGTCTCCTAAGTCCCTATAAGAAACAGGACTAAATCTACTGGCCTCAGCCTCCAGAGTAGCACTTAGGTGATATTTCAGCTTAAAAGTGCAGCTTGCTCCCATTTACACAGAGTTGCGAGGAAGACAGCATCCCTGCTCGCTTCCTGTCCAGCCCACGTACCCCCTTCGAGTTCTCATAGCATCCTGTTAAGCCTGTCCTAAGCACCTGTCACAGTGCCGTGTCACAGCCTAAACACAATATGTGGCTGGATTCACAACCATCTTCCCATCATCTCTGAATCCACAGTGGTACCTGGTATAACATGTCTGAAGTGGGTGGGTGAGTGGTAATCAATGACTGAGCTCCAAGCTTACAGCTTTGAAAAGTACCAACAAGTTTCCAATAAGACCGGCACTCTCTGGAATCTAGCAGGAGGGAACACGATTCTTCTTCAAATACTAAGCCAGAAACTAGCCCACATGAACAATAAACGCTGCTAAATAAAACATAATGTGCTTCCTCAATGAGAAGCAGCCAGCTAGACTAAACTGACACGTACCTGGAACCTGTAATAAGTCACATGAGGGCTGGGACGGGGCTTGTTTTGTGCTATCATCCCCTTCTGACACAACAGAAAGCTGAGGCTCAGATGTGATTTTTTTTTTCCTAAGAGGCATCCAAGTACCATGCAAGTTATTTAAACTCTTCGAACGTTCATTTGTAAAATGAGGTGATTAAAAAAAATGCTCATCTCATACACTGCTGTAAGGTGCCTTCATTTTGACTACTAAGAAGCCTGAAGGCCAAAGATGTTTAGTAACTTGCAACAGTCCTGTGGACTACACTTGTCCAGCCGATGAGACAGCTGGAAGCCTCCTAACTGCCCACGTCGCACATGAGAAGTGGGTCTAAGACTAACCATTTAAACGTGATTTTAGAGAAGCCTGGCTCTCAACTTGGATGACAGTGATTTTGCTATATTCTAAAACCAAAACCTCCCTGGTGGCTCAGACGGTAAAGTGTCCGCCTACAATGTGGGAGACCCAGGTTCAATCCCTGGGACAAGAAGATCTCCTGGAGATGGAAATGGCAATCCACTCCAGTGTTCTTGCCTGGAAAATCCCATGGATGGAGGAGCCTGGTGGGCTAGGGTCCATGGGGTTGCAAAGAGTAGGACACGACTGAGCGACTTCACTTTCACTTTCAGAACCAAAACCATCTTAAATATCCTCTACATACAATTATCTTTATAAAACACAAAAATTTGCACTTAAGAGTCTCACCTCGATCACGCAAATTTTCTTCAGAAGAAACAGTGACTTGAAGACCTTCTTGCTGGCAGGATTTGGTCACACTGTTATCTTCTCCTGTTTTCTTAGTGGATGCTGGGACAGTGCACTGGCCACGGTGGTCACTCCTGCTCGTCAAGTTCTGCTCCTGTTTAGCAGCTGAGAGAGCTACATTGTAGGCGGTGGGAAGGGCTGCTGTGTGGGAAGGAGCCATTTCTGACTCCTGGCCATTAATACATTCAGCGGTGGTGGTTTTCAAGTGCCCCTCAGGACCCCACTGGTCATCAGCTTTTTTAGCACCAGGATTGACTGCTGTCAAACAGCGCACACTGATGGTGCCCTCGGGAGCCTGCTCTAGTCCTTGCGGGTTGACAGGCGAGTCCCCACTCCCCCCTGCTGGGCATCTCGCTGGCGTGCTGCCCCCTGATGTCCCTGCCTCAGGCCTTTCATCTTCTCTCTGAACTCTGTCTGCACAGTCCTTGCCAAGCCTCTCGCTCTCTGCCACAATCCCGACACCTGCAGAAAGCATACTGACCGACACCCGGTCATGCTCTTCCCCAGTGCCCCCTGCCACCACAGGGCCCACTTCTTTTCCCCCTGTGGAGGGCCCAGGACACTGACACTTGTCCTCGGCCATTAGGCTGGACAGAGGGGCCTCAGGCTTGCTCATCATCGTGGCTGATGGGGCATCCTTTCCTTTGGGGCTGTCTGCACTCAAATGAACCTCTTCATGCCTGTCGAGACCAGCAGGGGCCAGCAGGCATTCGGCCGTGCTGGTGGAGATGATAGCGGCATCGCTCACGTCCTCTGTGCCAGTGCCCGCGGGCAGCTCCTCCTCCTGCGGGACGGCGCCGGCCATGACCGCCTCACAGCCTTCCGAGGTGCTGGTGGAAATCATGGCCATGTCGCTCGCCTCTTCCGCCGGCCTGACCGAGGCCTGGGCATCCTCTCGAGCGACAGCACTGGACACGGGGCCCTCGCAGTCCTCTCCTGAGCTTGTGGAGATGATAGCGCTGCCGTCCTTCTCTTCCAGGACGGGTTGCTCATGTTCCCTTTCCCTAGACACACCGCACACAGAGGCTTCGCAATCTTCTGCGATGCTGGTGGAAATGAGCGCACATTCGTCCTTCTCCTCCTTGCTGGTTGAAGCAAGGGGGCTCTCGGCTTGCGCAGGCGCACTGGGCGTGGGCCCCTCAAAGTCATCGGCGCTCACCAGGGCCAGCGCTTTGGCTCTGTCTTCCACGGCTGCCACGGGCTGCGGACTCTGGGCACCATGGAGGGCTGTCGCGCTGGAAATGGGCACTTCGAATTCCTCCCCGATGCTTGTGGAAATCATGGCACACTCGTCTTTCTCCTCGTTTCTCGCAGCCGTGAGTTGGCTCCCGTCACCTGATGCTGCGCTGGGCATGGGGGCCTCGAACTCCTCCATGTTCACTCTGGGGCCCTCCGCGCTCTCTTCAGGTCTCAAGGCGCTTGAATGGCCAGCCCTCATGTCTACCACAGTGCTGAGCTGTGGGGTGAGATCGTCTGTTGTGCTGGTGGAGATCACCAAGCCCTTCCCTTCACCTGAACCCCCAGCCACACCAGCCTGGTTGGCGACACTGTCAATGGCCGTGGCGGCCGCAAGGCCATCACAGTCTTCGTTCTCTACGGAGGTGATGTCACCCTCATCTTTTTCGCCCGGTGACGTGTGAGGAGGCTCATGTTCTGGCACAGCAGCGGACACGAGGGCCTCGTAACTGTCCCCCACCAGGCCAGTGGAGGGCGTGGTATCGTCGGCTTTTTCGTTTCTGCTGAGCTCACCGTCCCTGCGGTCTAAAGCTGCGCTGGTCATGGGCCCCTGGCGACCTTCAGAAGCGGGAGCCGCCATGCCCTCCCCTGCAGCCCCGCTGCTCACGCTGCTCTCCACGACCCCTTTGGCGCTGGAGCAGATCTCTGCGTCTTTAGTGTCCTTCTCAGCGCCGCTCACGCTGTCCACGGTACTCTCGTACGCATGCGGGACGGTGCCACCGGCCTCGGCGTCCACACGCCCTGCCACAGGGCCAAGCTGAGCGTCTCCGCCTGCGCTCTCGCAGACCGACATCCCTTCGCTCTCCTCTTCCATCCCTGTGCACGTGGACGCGTGCCCGACCTCATTCCCCCGGCCCGTGCTGGTCACCACGCCCTCCCCTTCATCCTCGTCCTCCTTGGCGCCCGTGCTGGTCACCACGCCCTCATCGTCGCAGGGGCCGGGGGCCACCACAGGCGCATCAGTGGGGTCTTTGGCTACCGTGCTATCCATGGCACTCTCTTCGTTTTCTTCGGATTCGGAACTCAGGGCGAAGCCTTCCCTGCTCTCCTCTGAACCTGTGCAGCTCGCCAGGCCTTCCCCGTCCTCCTCGGTTATCCCGGTGCTGGTGACGGCACTTTCACCCTCCGGGCCGTCCATCACAGAACCGCTTTCCTCCTGGGCGGCGCTGGCTGCCGTGGGGGTGGGGGTGTCTATGGGGCCCCCAGGGGCCCCCGTCACCCTGCGCTCCTCCTGAGGCTCCACCCCAGCTGCGGAGCACAGGACACTGCCGTCTCTTCTACCCCCTGCCCCTGTGCACGTCACCGTCCCCTCGCTTTCCTTCTTGGGCCCTGCTCTCGGTGGGCTTCTCTGGAATCCATCCAACTCTTCGTTGCTTAGGGACCCCTCCCTGATGTCCATCCCCGCACTTGTTACTGCTCCGTCGCTCTCAACCTCACTGATAAACCTGACCGTTCCTTCCACGAGTTCCGAGTCTCCACCTGAAGACCCATCGCACTTGCCCTCAGAACCCGCGCTGGTCACAGCGTCATCCTTCTCCTCGGTCGCTGCGCTCCTGGCGTCAGCCTCGGTGGTCCCCGTGGGGGCCGTCACGGGGTCAGCTGCTCTTTCTTCAGGCTCGGCCAGGGCGCATTCCCCACTTTCTCCCTCTTTGGTGCTTGTGAGGAACGTTTCGCTTTCTGCAAATCCTTCTGTGACGACACCCCCACCTTCCTCGGCTGCAGCAAAGATGGTGCCTTCTCTGGCTTCCTCCCCGACGTGAAGAGGGTGGTTTTCGGAGCACGTGCCCGTTGTGAGGCCTTCGTCTGCCTCGATGCTTGTGCAAGGCATGGCCACCCCACCCTCCACCGTCTCTGCAGATGTGGTTGTGGCAGTCCCCGCCTTCACCAGGTTTAGGGGAACACCACTGTCCTTCCCCTCAGTGCTGCTGGCGATGGAAGCCTTTTCTCCTCTACTAGGCCTGGCTGTCGGAATCTCAGCTTTCCCGCTCCTTTGATGTAGAACAGAGGACACGGCATTGCTCTCAGCACTGGTGTCCACCTCACTGTGTCCGTGCCTTCTGTCAGCATCGGCTGGTATGTTTTCAACTTCAGCTGGGCCTCTGCTCTGCTTAAGTCCAATAGTATCTGTTTTTGTACTCATGCCTACCACCTGATCAACAGCAACACCAACCTTGTGGCCATTTTCTACAGAAGCCCTAACTGTCTGCTTCGAACTTGAGTTACTTCCTTTCCCATCCACATCCATCGAGCCACCTTCTTTGTCAGTGTTCTCCTTTTCCACTGTCCTGTCCCCTGACTCACTGCCAACAGGCGTGTCTACTTTCCCTTGTCTGCTGTGCAGTATGAAGGCCTGTGCACCTTCTGGAATGTGTCTTCTGCTCTCCACGCTGGCTTCTGCTGGTGTATCTACTGTGGAAACGGCATTGCCTTTTCTGCTGTCACTTGTCCTAGGGACTTCTGATTCCTCATCAGTCCAGCTTTGCTTAGGGATTTCAGAGTGGTGGATGAGCGAGGTGCTGGCTGTGGTACCTTCTGACCCACTTCTTCTGTCAACTAAAGGAAGCACCCCTGAATCGTGGGACTGTTTCTGAGGCCCAGCAGTCATGGAGCCTAAGGACGGGGCGGGATCTACCTTTGTGGAATGTTTAAGAGTGGGGTCTCCTGGAGCAAGGCGTTCTTCGGTGGGCCTGGTGGTGTTTTTCAAATTCTTCTGTGCCCTGTCACTTTCTGATGGGGCACGGGGTAACAAACAGTGACTCATTTCGGAGTCTACATTCATTTCCTGAGTTTCTTGTTGAGCAGACTCCTTTTCCTCGGAGTTAGGTTTGGACACAGAGCTTTGGAGATGCATTTTCTTGGTCAGGGTGCTTCTGTGGTCAGCGTGCTTTTCGGAATTACCAACAGCTCCTGTTCCACGCCCCGATTTACAGGCCGGAGATGCTGGTTTTGACTCTCCCATGGGAGTCTGTAACTCCTCCTTTAGGACTGCAGCGGTAGTTTTTTGTTTTGTAACATTTTCTGAGTCAAGTTCTTGCTGAGAGCTACTGCTGCCGTCTTGGGTTTTGCGGACTTCCACTGCATTTTCCATGGCTGGCTCGGGATCAATTTCCATTGGCTCTTGTTCGGGCATCAGGGCAGGATCACCACTTTTTTTGGGTCTCTGAAGGGAGGAACTACTGGGAGCACCTGAAGGGTTTGCTGCTGGTTTTTCTTCTCCTTTAGCCATTTCTTGGGATACGCTGCCTCTTCGATTTTCACACAACCTTCTACTTAACTTCTTCTCTACGACTGAACTACTTCCTCTGGGCTTCTCATGACTGCCGTCAACTTCTTTTCCATCCTTGTCCTCTGTTTTGTTGTCTTCCTTCTTTTTCACGTCCTTACTACTGTGCTTTAAGCTCCTGCTTTTGTGCCCGTCTGACAGCTTTCTCTCGAGTCTGGTGGAGCCTGACTCTTTCTCAGCCTTGCACCTCTCCTTTGCTAGTGGCAACTTTGCTCTGTGACTAGACTCTCTCTGCACACTATGCGCTGAAGGGGCCACACTCTCTGACGTGGGCTCCACACCGCTTTCCTCAGAAGGTCTGTCTTCAACTCTGGACTTCCGCTGTCTGTCTGGCTCACCTTCTTCAGTGTTCTTCTCCTTCTCTGGTTTTGGAGTGGTTGCCAGTTTTGTGGTATTTTCTTGTGATTCTGTTTCAGATGCTTTCAACTGTTTGCCTTGGCTTCTGGACTTAGACTTCAACACAAGTTTATCTTCCAACAAGCTCTTGGTTCTTCGCCTCTCCTTGTGAATCGCCTCCTCTGGTTTTGAATTACTATCTGTGTTAGTCAAGTCATTATCACATTTATCCTCGGAGTAACTTTCGCTTCTTCTCTGTACTGTGCTTCCATGTTGCCTGGAGCTCAGAGAGTCCTTCTGAATTTTAGAATCACTTGATCTTCTTGATTTGTGCTCTGCCTTGGTTTTGTCTGCTGACCCGTGTCTCTCTTTCTTATTTTCTTTACGAACATTCTCGTCACTTTTTATAATATACTCAGAAACTGGTTTACCATCTTTGCCCAAAACTGACAACTTCCTTTCATTCCGGTGTTTACCTCTTCGTTCAGCTTTATCATCTGACGACAGTTTTGCTTGTTGACTCGTCTTCTGAACGTTTTCATCTCTCGAGCCTCTCTCGGAAGAGTGAGGCTCGGGCTCATCTCCTGCTTTATGAGCACTGTCACCTCTGTACTTGTGTTTTGTAGACGGTTTGTCTTCTGACAGAGTTTTCTCCTTTTCAGGCTTCTCCTTGGAGGATTTCGCCTCTTTCTTAGGCAGGCTTTTTAAATGTGGTGTTTCTGAATCATCTTTCTTTAGATGCTTTTCGTTTTTAAGCGTGCTCTTCTGTTTCTGGGGTTCTTCTGTGCCACTTTCTGAGCGTTCCAGTGGCCTTTTTCCGTCCCTCGTGTCAGTCTCTTCCTGCACCCCTTCCACCACAACAGGGGTAGAAGTCCGTCTTTTGTGTTCCCTTTCTATTTTGGATTCGTTTTTGTTTTCATCAGCTGGATGCAAAGACTCTGAAAGTCTTCGAGCAGGTTTACTTGGTTCACTCTTTGCATGGACATGCTTTAGATCCTTTGAAGAAGATGCTTTTTCCTTTTCACAATGCTGTAAGAAAATAAAAGTTAAAATATAAGATCTAGTTTTTATATTCAAATCTAAAATTTGGGTGCATTTAGTATGTTGAACGTTGTAACATGCTTGTTGTTGTTGTTTAAGTTCCTAAGCCATGCGACTCTTTGTGACCCCATTTACTGTAGCCTGCCAGGCTCCCCTGTCCATGGGATTTCCCAGGCAAGAATACTGGAGTGGTGTGCCATTTCCTTCTCCAGGCAATCTTCCTGACCCAGGGATCGAACCCGCGTCTCCTGCATTGCCAGGTGAATTCTTTACCACATGCTACACCTTACTTATTTCACCTCTGCCAATAGCTGGTAGGTATTATTAACTTATTTCTATGCATCAGGAACCTGAAACTCAGGATGGTTCAATAATGTGACATCTTGCAACGAGTTCAGATAATTTCATTCTGGGTCTAATACTCTTCCCACTATATAGCAGCATCTTTATAGAGAGTAGTTCTTTCTCCTGAGATGCGTCCAGGCATTTGGAGGCATTCTCAGACTTTAAATTGCTAAAGCCCACTAATGCCCAGTGGTCACTAATAAATAGAAGCTGAAAGAATGACATTAGTTCTTTTTAGTCCAAAGACTTAATACCTAATGAAGGCAATTAAAAATTTTATAATGAAATAAAGTTTTCTTACATTTTAATTTAGAAATACAAATTATCAATGGGAACTTCATGAATTTAGGTTACCTGTAAGACAGTTTATTTAGGAAGCTTCAAATGCACATAGAAACTCATGGTAACTAATAGTAATCATATCATATACATCTGATGCACATGTTCATACCCAAGGGAAGATACCAATACACCAAAGCAGCCAAACCTTCCTCCTGACCCACAGTCTGGCGCTGACTGGACTAATGTTAATGACCAATGACACTTTATAATAAGGACTCATGAACTAGTTATAATTATTCTTATTCAAACAATGGGCTGAAGTCCTCAGAAAGCCCTTTGTGTCTCTGGGTCAGTTTATCACTGCACCTTTTTTACACTTTAACATGAAGATTAATACACTATTACTATAGGGACTGGGACATAGCAAGATCTTACTTTGAAATTAAATTCCACAAATAAAGAACTAACAGGGATGCCATCAACCTAATTTTACAATAAGTTCTAACCAATTAATGTGAATACAATCTTATAAGATCATTTTCCAAAGGGATTTCTCATTAAAAAAGTTAAATATTAATAATATGACATTAGAATATCAGAATATACTAAATGACTCTAATTTCTACATAAAGACATCAAGAATATTTACAGGCTATGAATAAATAATTACTAAACTATTACTGCTTCCTTTAGAAGTGTTAAGATATTCAATAGTTCAGCTATAGAATTATAAATATAAAAGTATACAGAAAGATTAAAACCCAGTGAAAACAAGTTTATCACAAGTAAAAAGGAGAAAAAATGTACTTACTGAACATTTTGAGGGTATTTTTATCTACATATTTTTACTATTTAAAATGATCACATCTTAGAAAACAGTCCAAGTGCTCAACTATAAGAAAATGCTTAAATTACAGTATATTCATTCAATGTAAGCTATATAATTATCAGAATGTATTAATTAGGAAGTTACAGTGAAATGAGTATGGGGGGGATGTTAAAAACACTATGCAAGGTTACATTTGCTCTACAAAATTATGGACATATGTGGGTGAGAAATGGAAGACAATGATAATTTGTTAGTGGAAGGATTTTAGCTTTTTCCTCCTTTTCTTTTTCATTATTATTCCTGGCTATTTTATTATCGTCAATTTAAGAAACAAGAAGTGGGGGAGTTGGGGGAAGAGAGAGGAGAAGAAAAGTAACTATTATCCAGATAAAAGATCTTAAGAATCAACTTGCCAAAATGAAGAATTTAGGCCATAATAGGATGGGGGTGTTGGAATGTTGAATGTGACAGACTTTCTATTCAAGGTAGAAAAAAAAAAAAAACCAGACTGTATTCTAAGTTTTACTACAAATAACTGAATGGCTTAACAGAAGAGCATTTAAAGTGGGGTTTTACTAATTAAGACATACCTCACTTGTTTTGAGTGTTTCTCTGGAATCTTCTTCAGATTGCTGTTTCTTTTTAGAATTCTCATCAATGTTCCTAGGTGGGGCAAAATGTGAAATAAGAACTTTGGACCAAAAAATGTGATTTAAATTTCTCAGGAAGATTTTTTAAAAAGCTTAGCTTTTCTTCACTATAAAACACTTAATTTGTACCTAGAGACTTGTGCACTTCAAATTAAATCCTATTCTTGGTTGACAGTGAAGAGCTAAATCCCGAATGTGAAGTGGACCACTCTTGGTCCTAGAGGAAAGTATTCTTGAAACAAAAATTTGTGATTTGTCGCTTGAAGAAGAATATGACATGGGCTACAATTTCATTTTGAAAGTCTTATCTTCTGAATAAACAGAGTAGTTCTATTTATTCAGATAGAGAAGGCTGAAGTCTGTAAGAAAAATGAGAGCCTCCTTCTCTCACTTAGTTCTGCAGATTGACTCAGCTAAAATCACTGACGTAGTTACCTTCAAGTCTAAGATAAACTTACAGAACTGCATGTTGCCGGTACAGCAATGCTATAGCCCACGCCTACACAGCCACCTTCAGTCTCTTCAGCTTTGTAATTCTTACAGAATTAACCATGATCATGAGGTGCTAAAAACAATGTTTGGCTTGGAATGCTGGTTTACGGGGAGAAGCATGAGATACTAGTGAAGTGTGTGGAAAGACTAGAGAATGGAGGCAGCGCCGTCAGTAAGAGGTAACTGAATGTCCAGAAGGGGAACGGCTCCTGAGTGCTTCAGAGGGTCTACACACTCTCTGAGACTATGGACAACTGTGTGCTTATGCACTTGCATTTCTCTGGGCAAAGAGTCCAATGGTTCCATGAGATTATCAAATAAAGTCTGCTCCCACCCCCACAAAAGAAAAAGATTAGTACACACTGTTTTGAAATATCATAGATATTAACATAATGAATTATGATACTGAAAAGAAAACCCTATTCCATGTTATTTCATAAACACGGAATAATATACACACTCAAGGTCTGACTCTTTCCTGTCATTTTCAATGCCTCTCTTCTGAAAGCTTGTTGAGAGAATATTATAATGTGAATGTGGCCAAATAAATACGTACCTGGAGTCCTTTTTCCTCTTTTTGCTTAAGGCTACCTTTTTCTCTAAAACTTTCCGTTCTTTAAGGACTTCTTTAATTCTGGGGGCTTTGGGTTCCAAACCTTTTGTTGATGATTCTTCTAAGTCCACACTACTTTTGCCTGGGGAAGAAGCAATCAACAAACTATGTTTCAGAACACAGTTTTATAAACAGTGTAATCTTTATTCTTCATTAAGATTTTCTAATCACTGTAAAAATAAAAAATGGCTTCAATATCTCTAAGTTGTATTGGAATAAAAATATTTTATGTAGATGGAGAAGTCTTATATTTTTTATCTTAAGTGCTCATATATGTACATGTGTGTATTTTACATCAAACAAGATCAGTGTCCAGAGGAAGTTCAATTCTGTCCAATGAAATATTCCAGATAAATGTTCGACATTTTAGTTAACATAAAGTATAGATGAATTCCATTAATATCACTGCAAGGCTTGAGGACTCACAGGTTAACAATAAATTTTTCAGTGATAATTCATTCCATAATCACTGGAAAATAAACTGCTATTATGTGAGTTGTATAATCTGGTATGTGATAGAATGTTTAACTTAGATATAGAAATATAATAAACATGTGACTAAATACATCAGATTAAAAAGGAAATCTTAAACATCTTAAAATACATAGTTTTAAAAATCTAAGATACAATTTTTATCACTTTATTTTATAATCATACCTCACAAGCTATCTTAATATCTAGAAGTCAATGGGGTAAGTACATAGCTTAAAATATTAAATGTTAAGATCTCTTATACCTTGACTCTTAGCTTTTGAATACTTTGTCTTTTCTGCTTTCTGTTTTCGTTTTTCTTCAAGTTTTTCTCTATTAATTTGCCTTCTTAAAAGTCTCTCTTCTTTTTCTTTAGCCTAAAACCACAAAATATTCATAATTATGCTGACAGATTCTCAAGTAAGAGCAAAAACACCCTGAAAAAAAATATGCTTGCCCTTCAGATGTCCTTACAGATTAATGGGCTCTGTAAAAGTGCCTACATACCACTATAAACACATCTATGTGTGCGCATGGGTTTCAAAAGAGACAGAAGGTGACATTTTTCCCTTACTAACTTTCAGAATGCCATCAATTTCAAGGTATCATTTGGGGAAACGGTGGTTTAATAAACTGTTATTCCAATTAAAAGGCTACCTATAAAAATGTCTATGAGCATCACGTGTAGAGGTAGGTCTTTATAATTATCTGATTTTCTCAAAGAAAGATGAAATGCAGATTCCAGTGACAGGGTGGTCCTACAACAAATGTTACTTGCTGGCTATACTCTTAGGACCCAGGGTTTGGATGTGGGACTTCCTGTAGTTGTATTTTAAACCAGGGAGGATCCAGTCATTGTGTTACTCTACCATCTCTTTCCTGCCCAGAATTCAAAGCCTCAAAGTGTCAAATACTCTAAGCATGAGCATAACTCCTGATCAACTAATCTCTTAAGAGAGAGGCTACTATTAACATTTTGGTGCGCTTCCTTCAAATCATTTTTTATGAAGTAGTATTTCCTTATTCTTTGATGCACAACTTTTCATATTTTAATGTTTCTGAAATTGTAAGCCAACTTATTAAAACTGATGTATACATACAATGAGGTAGCAGTTTCTCTAAAAAGCTGTTAATAATTCAGTGGTACATCTTAGAAGTACTATTAAATGAAGGAAATATGTGGACGACTATGCTTCCCTCTTAATAATATGTTAATGGCTGATGCCATCTCTCTTTATGGCTGGATCCATACTCGGGTCAAACATTTCCATACTATGAAACACCGAGGGTGTTAGCAGTTTTTCACCAATCATGATGATATGAACAGCTCCATCACGTTTTTATCTATTCTGCCTAAATGACAAGGTTCCTGAAGGTGGAACCTATAAGTCACCGTTTCAAATGCTCACCAGTAGCCTGTGAACAGACTAGTCAAGTATGCCAACCTGATTTAATAGGTTAACATAACAAGAGCTCAAATCTGACTTACAATAGACTGCCGCCGTTGTTCCACAGTAAGTTCGTCATCAGAATCACTATAATACTTTGAGTAAAGATATGGTTTGTGAACATAAGCATGCCGCACATTTTTTGCTTTTCCTTCACTGGGATCACTGGTTTGAGTTTTTGTTTTGTTTTGCTTGTTCTTCTCTTCATCTGGAAGAAAGTCAGTAGAAAGAAGAGCATTTCTGTCAATCAGCAATTAACATCAACATCAAGTGGCAAAAGCTGTATCAAAGTAGTTTAAGGGTATTTGTAGGTCCAACAGGAGAAATATCAGTATGTGAAAATTCAGAAAATTTTAAAGGCTATCATTCATATCTTTATTTATTTAAATTTTTTTTTTTGTTTGCTTCTTTGGCCGTGCCGCATGGCATGCAGAATTTCTCAGGGCAGGGATCAAACTCATGCCCCCTGAACAGGAAGGGCAGAGTCTTAACCAATGGACCACCAGGGACATCCTCCTGATTCACATACTGTTTCTTTCTTTCAGCTTCTCACATATCAAAAAGAAAAATTAGACCTTAAGAGTTACTTATGTTTCCTGGACAAATAGTTAATCCTCATTTGTATATCAACAGACTTGGCATGAATACTTTACCAGTATCAAGTTGAACAAATTCCCTTCAAGCCACACTTTAAACTTGAGATTTTAGTGACCATTTATGGTCTTTCGTTTATGGAAGGGGCAAGAACCAATAACTGGCCCTACAGCAAGTATACAGTAAAACCCTTCTGCCCTAGGAAGGGAGAAAAGTTCCCCATGCACAGCAAGAAGCAGTGAGTGCTACTAAGTATTGCTTTGTACTCTCAAAAGAGCAGTTTTCTTACTTTGGATCCCATACACAGAAAATCTAGCCCTGTCCAGGAAAAACCTTGAACAGATCCAATACAGCATCTAGAAATAAGATTTCCGTTTGGTCAGAGAAAGTGGAATGTTCACAGGATAAGAGCATTCTCCTTCCGTCGGTGCTCAGAAACGACCTCATGAGGGTAATTATGAAGAGTGAGGAGTGCTACCCTTGCATTTCGGAGGCTGCTAATTCAGTTTTTTTAATGGATACTAAGAAAATAATGAAAAATGGGAGCAACTGAAAAATATTCATACACCTACAGCATTAAAACTTTCTACTTTTTTCTTGCCTGTGATTTTCTCTACAGATATTCTAATTCAAGTATGTGTTAAGTCGCTTCAGTTGTGTCCGACTCTGTGCAACCCCATGGACTGTAGCCCACCAGGCTCCTCTGTCCATGGGATTCTCCAGGCAAGAATACTGGAGTGGGTTACTATGCCCTCCTCCAGGGGATCTTCCTGATCCAAGGATTGAACCCATGTCTCTTACGTCTCCTGCATTGGCAGGTGGGTTCAATCCAAGAGTCAGTGGCAAATTTACCAGATGCTATCTGCAGGCAATTGCAAATAACGTTCAACATTTTTGACTTTTCAAAAAATCATAAAAAATATTTAATCACATGTTAAAGAGCAATGTAAGGTATTAGTTAGAAGCCCGGACTGGGTTTGAAATGGTGCTGTGCTCACTAGCTACGTGACTCCTGGTGACAGACTATATAGCCTACTGCCTCTTCCCTTGGCTGATTTTAATGTGTCCCTTAGCTGAAAGAAACCATAACCATGAGTTTAATAGCTTTCAATGAGTCCTTCTAGTGAATTACCAAACCTGAGAGTGGTCTTGGGATCTTGAATTTGCAATTGGTCCCAGAAATGAGGGCAGTCTTGTGGACTGTCCCTCCAAACACTACCAAAACATGGCATGTTCAAACAGGATCTCATCCAAGTCTTCTAAGAATCCTAGGGAGTGGAGGTAAGAGAAGGAGAACCTAGACTTGTTGAGGTTTAGTAACTTACCAAGCTCACTCAGATAGACAGTCTTGGAGCTGGGACTCAGAAACAAATCTTCCAACTAAGAGTCCCAAGCTCCTGCCACGGCGCCACACTGCCTTTCACGACACAGCCATCTGAACTTACAAACACTGCTCAACAGGAAGCTTCCCAGAGGCTTTACTAAGTAAAATGCTTTACCATCTGATGTAATCTCTCCTTCTTCCATGCTCTCAGACATCACAGCCTCCTCCTCAGTGTCTTCTTCAAAAGATGAAAGGTCACTGGTGTGGACGGAGCTAACTGTGATGTCTGTAAGTCCATCCACATCAGAATCTATCATAGAGATATCTACAAGAAAATGAAACACAGAAAACAAATTGTCTTGTGGTAAGAACAAAAACAGCACAAGCTTCCTAAATTACATTAACATTTTTCTGCTTTAACTGCTCAAAGAACTTCAACTTCAGAAATAATCTCTCACCATTAGTAACCAATATCAAACAAGGTAGAGCTATTTTCAGCAAACAGAAAGCACGGTTAGCCTATAAAATGAATAACACTGATAATCCATGATGTGAATGATATATAAAAAGCAAATCTTATGTAAATGAATTATTCACTAGTATTTTAAAGATTAGGATATACAACAATTAACTGGCTTGGAATAATGTACGTGAATAAATTATGAGTTAAATTTATAAGGCTTAGAGTGTCTCTGTTCATTTGCATTGTCAACTGGCACATGAGAATGAAAGGAAATATACAAATGCTTAATGCTCATCTTTTAGCAAAGAGAATATGAGTTTTCAGGATTTTAAAACACAAGTAGCAAATATAGTTATAAAACTTTGAAGGCAAGTGTGATGTGCCCTCAAGGACACCGTGTTCTTTAAACTGTTGTAGACTTTTCCAAGTTTTTACCTTCTTTTGTTCCTTCACTGGTTTTAGCTTTACTATTGGTTTTTTCCAAAGGAAGTTTTGAACATTCTACTTCTTTATCCTTTGCTTGTTTTTCATCTTTTACTCTTTGTACATCTTCGCTCCTTTTTGAGTGATCAGTTTTCTTTTCAGTCTTTTCCTTCTTCTCTTTCTTTCTTTCTGCCTTTTCATTGCTGTCTGGCTTCTTTTCACCTTTATCTGCTGATTTGCTTTTTTGGTCACTGCTTTCTTGTTGAGCATCCTTATTTAGCAGAACTGAACTAGTACTTTCTCTTGTGTGATTCTTCATTTCTTCAGCTGGACAAGGGGGATCACTAAGTTCTTCAGAGCGAGGGGCAGCTTCCTGCCCTTCCCCTGCAGAGTCGGCTGTAGGTTTTTCTTTATCAGCTGTGTCCTCTGAAGTCCTCTCTTTCTCAGCACTAGTGTCAGTGCTTGCCTGAGACGGGGTTTTTTTGGACATTCTCTCACTGGTCTTGGCATTCGACATCTCTGTTGAAGCCCTGGCAGCACTAGCTTCTTGGTTGAGAGAAGTGATGGTTTCCAAGATGGACATGGCATCACTGGCCACGTTTGCACTGGGCCCGGGGGCAGGGACACCTTGGAGGGAAAGACATGTTTTAGAATAAATTTGTGCAGAAGGTAAAGCCCTCTGCAGACTCAAGGCCGCCTGCCACTGTCAGTGTTACGTGACACACGCACATACACTTTCAGTCTTTCAGGCACTGGTGCTGAGACTCAACACACTCTAAATTCTCTACCTCTGTAACACAGACTCAGGCATTATGCAAACGTGAGAACAGTCTAGTTCCCAGAAAAAGAACATGTTCTCTAATTACTGTAATTATTGCCTCTACTGAAACACACACACACCCATCCACTACATTATTAAAGTAACTATTATTAAAAAAAAAAAAAAAAAAAAACTGTTATGCCAGTTCAAGAATCTGGGTGATAATTAAAATAACTACAATTTCATGAGAGTGGCCAAAAAGAGAAATATTTTAATGAACTAAATACCCCTAACTTGGTAATCAGCGTAAGAAGAAAAGCAACGGGACTGACCAAGAATGAAAGCAAAGCACCTTGTGTGATGGTGGAGGAGTCTGGTTTCTCATCCTCGGGGGCTGTGCTGCCGCTCGTGTCCTCCTTATGACTGAGCGTGGCCAGAAACTCGTGCACAGCTTTCTCCACCTGAGGTCTGAATGTGTGGTTGATCTTCGGATCCACAACCTGAGAAATAATTCGGTCAATACCAGACTCCAACATTCCTGATCTGAAACACAGGATAATTTACAGAAAGGTGAAAAACAAAAACAAAAATTAATGTAGTATTAAACAAACTCCTTTTAAGTAAAGCTGTATCAATTACATATATGTTCTTCAACTGCCCCCTCTCCACTCTCCTTGGGTTACAAGAAAAATACACAATAGAAAATAAGTTTCACACTACAGTGGCATTTAACAAAGGATACTGCAAAAAAAAAAACTACATAAAATATGTCACATCTCCACTGTGTCACCAGTGGAGATACTAAAGCAGACAGAACAAGAGCAAAACAAAATACCTTTAGAACTAGACAGAGCACGTTATCTAAAGGCCAGGCTTGTAGGTGACGCTTCTCTTACCTCAATCCTGCCCATGGCAGACAGGGATAAATGACCATTAAAGCGGAATTCTGGGTACAAAATAAACCTATAGATTCTACAACTTTTTTTTTAAACAGAAAGATATAAGTCTGTTTTAAGTATTAGTGTGCCCACGAACACTGAAGAATGCACACAAAGTGCAATTTCCCCAAACTTACAAAAAAGAAAAAAAAAGGAAAACTTTAGAAGAACAAAAACAAAGCTTAAAACTTTTGGCCATCTTATTATCTTCTTGCTTTAAAGACTAAATGATTTATTCATTCTACAATCACGTTCTAAGTGCCTTATACACAACAGGCACCACACTAGCTACTGAGCCACTGCAAATCACACCTGGTCTCTGTTCTGCTGGGGGTGAGAGACACAAAATACAACGTGACAGCTGCTAGGACATACAATGCACTATGAGAAAAGAATATTATCATTATTAGCCATCCCTGAGATGATTTGCAAATGCTTTACAAAGGAGAAGACATTTAACCTGAGTCCTGATTTCCAGAGAAGAGAAGGGAACAAAGTGTTCAAAGAAATATCACACGTAAGAGACAGAGGAGCAAAGGGCCAACAAAGCCTGAAACACGAAGAAAACCGCAGAGGCCTCTGAACAAAATAGGAGGACATGCATTTATTTGAAGAATCGCACTTCAACCTTGTTTCTTTCTAACAGAGAACCTGAGCAGTCACAGTTCCCTGGACAGTGTTGGGACAGCAGTTTGAGGCCTCTGGCTGTCCCTGCACAGGGCTGAGGTGTCTCTCTCTACGCCCTGCAGGGCTATGTCTGAGTGCCGTGCTGTCTGGAGTGGAGGATGGATGCGATTCGCCTTTCCCGAGGCACCTCGCAGCCCTGAGATACTACAATTCCATTTATGTGGGCCATAGAGAAAAATGAGACACCACTGCACAAAGTAGGTAACCTGCTTTCTAAAGTTCTAAGACTATTAAAAAAAAAAAAAGCTAATCCTCTGAACACTGTTACATCTTGGAGGTGTCTTTAAAATGTGGCAGGTGGAAAAGAGGCGAGGACAAGTCATCTGAAAAACGTTCTAAGGTGCAAGCACAAAGGCACGAAATGAAACACACCCTTCAGGTGGCTGCCTCAGTCTCTTTCCCTGAGGCCCACACGCCGGCCTCCGTGTACTTAGGTCCTCGCTCTCTCAGAGGCCCGCTCTGATCTCAGAAACGGAGGCCCACGCTAACAAGCACACTGTTCCTCGTGGGTTCATTCCAGTGACGTGTGGGTGCAGCCGGGGCTGCCTCACCAGAGGAGGGGAGAGGTCATAGCTCCAGGTTCAAGGGCAAAGCCAAAATGCCAGCAGCTGGCACTGTCTTGGTTAAAGCTACTTTCTTGTCTTCCTTTAAACAGTGTACAGTTCAGGTCATCACTTCTGAGCTCCCTTGCATTTTAAGGTTCTGTTGTACAAATGAATGCATAAACAGAGTAAAACTTTTTTTAAACTACTGAGCTGGCAGATTGGTTACTGAACCATGCAAAATTGCAGATATTGAACTATCTTGTCTTATGAAAATGGCAATTGTAAACAGTTCAATCTGAGACAAGTGAGTATTTCTCAAAGTATATGCAAAAAAAACGATCTGAAATTGTATTTACAGGTGCAAATACGTTCCTATACCATTGGTAGTTGTCGTCGTTTAGTTGTTAAATCGCGTCTGACTCTGTTGCAATCCCATGAACTGTAGACGCCATGCTCCTCTGTCCATGGGATTTCCTGGGAGGAATACTGAAGTGGGTTGCCATTTCCTTCTCAAGGGGATCTTCCTGACCCAGGGATCAAACCCACATCTCCTGCACTGGCAGGCGGATTCTTACACACTGAGCCACCAGGGAGGCCCTATACCATTAGTTAGACACAACTAAAAGTTACTCTTTCTTTAGAGTAACTTAGAAATGTTATTTAAGAGACATAAGTTTACTAATGTAATTTAAATGAAAGAACAGTTCAATTAAAAATAAGTAAAGTAGCTAGAAGAAAATGTCCAGATTTCCCAGTAAGAGCAATGCCTAAACTACCCAAGAGATGACAATTGGCCCACTCTAGTCCACAGAGGAGGGTCCTCGTCACCCACAGGCAGACTGCTCTAGTGTTAACTGCCGACAGTCACAAGCACCCCCTACTGCAGCGTCCAGCAATCCCTCACCAAACAAGGTTCTGTGAAAACGTCATATGTTGGTACAACAATTTTAAGTGCTTGATTTTACATGGGCAAGACTGAGTTTAGCTCTCTTTAAAGAACAGAACAAATGACCGCTTCCCGGCTGTAAAGGTTTTGCGTGCCAAGAAGTCAATTTCAAGAAATGTGCCTTCCATTTAGTCTCTTAACATATGAAGAAAAAGACAAAAAGAATCTAAGACCCTCCCCTTTCCAAACACGCTTTTAAAACAATGTTATTCTTTGTGAAAAAGGAGGCAGCTATGCACACTGTTGCGGGCTGGTGCTCTGTAACTGTGGGTAATGTCTGTAAGCCTCCTGCCCCCACCCCCCAACCCGGCCTACCCTTGGCCCCCGACCGACCCCTAGCCTCCAACTTGACCCGTAGCGCTCTACCCCCTATTTTGGTTACTGTTCTCCTGAAGGTCTGGAAATGAGGAAGCCCCTAGGCCTGCTGCCCAACAGGAAAGGCCTTGACTTCTCCCCAGAAGCTATCAGATGCAGCCCTCTAATGGCATCTTGTGATCTCACCTGGACTCTTTCACAGGTTCCTGAATATCTTTTAAAATGTAGACAACAAACCTACTGTCAAATTTCCCTCTTCCCTTCTCTTATTTTCTAGGACACGCAGTCTGAGCCCCAGGTTCCTGGTTTCTAGGATTACCTGCGGCTAAATGGGTCTTTGAATCAGAGTGTAAAGTTTTATTTGTGGGGCTTCCTGTGGGTGAACTATCAAGGGAGCAATACACTAGGTAGGTTTGCAAGGTTCCTGAGGGACAAGAGGGAATTGAGGGGCAACAGCTATAAATTATGCTTCCTGGTGGCTCAGGCGGTAAAGATCCGCCTGGAATGCAGAAGATCTGGGTTCGATCCCTGGGTTGGGAAGATCCCCTGGAGGAGGGCATGGCAACCCACTCCAGCATTCTTGCCTAGAGAATCCCCATGGACAGAGGAGCCTGGCAGGCTACAGTCCATGAGGTCTCGAAGAGTCAGACACGACTGAGGGACTAAGCACCCAGCACACAGCTATAAATCAGATTTGTTTACCTGTTTAAAAAGCCACATTTCGTCCCAGTAGATGAACTTGGACATAAATATTTGTCAAGGCAGGAAGAATAAAGCATTTTTAAAATAAAGTGGTCAGCTTTTCTAGGGTGTGAGGCAGGGAGAGAGGGTTCAAGTCTTCTAATCTTGGTGAATACTTATATTCATGAACAATATTGTAAATCTGCTCTTTGGGGGAACAAATATGATCTTTTTAGGGCCATCTAAACATTCCGGCTTTTCTCACTCTCTTCGTGTTTGCCAAGAAAAGGACCCTGACAGGCCCAAATGCACCACCACTCCCTTTCTGGTTATATTGTCACTAAAACCCACAAGCAAAATCACAGTTAAATTAAAAACAAAACCAAAACAAACACAAACCAGGAGAGCCCCTGGTGGCCCAGGGGTTAGGACGCAGCGCTTTCACGGCCAGGGCCAGGCTTAAGTGCTGACCGGGGAGCCAAGACCTGACAGCCTGCTAGGGCCAGGCTTAACTGCTGACCGGGGAGCTAAGATCCGACAGACTGCTAGGGCCAGGCTTAACTGCTGACCAGGGAGCTAAGACCTGACAGCACACTCAGCCAGGAAAAAGAAAAGGAAAAAAGCAAGCAGTTGTACCAGAACATAGAAGACATGGTCTCAAATCAGGAGAAAATGCTTCCATTTCAGTCATCTTTAATGTCTTTATTTGTAAACCAGGAATAATAAAGCCTACTCTCTCAGGGCCAAAAAGTAACTGTAAACGTAACCGTATGTGACACACTAACCAATCTGGCATTTGCCATCTATTCACGGCAGATCTAGAGGGCTTTTTTTTTGAAGTCACATAGTCATTCCTTTCACTCCAGTGTTCTTGCCTGGAGAATCCCAGGAACAGAGGAGCCTAGTGGGCTACTGTCTACGGGGTCGCACAGAGTCGGACACGACTGAAGCGACTTAGCAGCAGCAGCAGTCATTCCTTCAATATTTCCAAAGGTCTATGGGAACAATCAGACTGTCAAATTTATGAGGGAAATGTGAGGCGATTTAGAGTCTACTCTAAAATTACACTGTATCATTGTATGAAGTAGCCACACCAGACCTGACAAAATCATCACAAGGTGAACAAACTTCTGCAAATGTCTCTGCTTTCAGGCAAGGCACACTGGGACAGTCTCAAACCTTCCTAGGAACGCTGCAATTCTGACTTACTTGAGCACTTGCTGTCGAATATTGTTTCTAAGCTGGTTCTTGTTGAGGTGGGGACTCCATGTATGAGTTGCTAAGTGGTTTGCAACAAAGTTGTCAACACGCTGTCTCAGATTCTGATAGGCAGGCTAGAGAGAAAGAAAGAGATATCAATGTTAAAAACCTCACTGCTACACAATATCAACCCTATATCCATAGTCTCAGGAATCCTTGTATCTTTAGCAGTGTTAACATTTCTTAGGGCATCAATATGGCAACAAAGTTTCATAGTTTGACAACCCTGTATTATCCTCCTGCTTCAGGATAAAACAAGACTCATTCAAATACCATTTATCTAAAACAAAATGTTTATAGATGAATACAAAGACAGATATACCTAATTATAGACAAGGGACTAGAACATAAGAAGTGTTACTTTTAGATGATTTGAAGGGAAGAAATGGAGAAGAGCAGACAGGAAATGAGCCTTCATTGAGAATGCTGCTGCTAAGTCATGTCAGTCATGTCCGACTCTGTGCGACCCCATAGACGGCAGCCCACCAGGCTCTGCCGTCCCTGGGATTCTCCAGGTAAGAACACTGGAGTGGGTTGCCATTTCCTTGTCCAATGCATGAAAGTGAAAAGTGAAAGTGAAGTCGCTCAGTCGTGTCTGACTCTTAGTGACCCCATGGACTGCAGCCTACCAGGCTCCTCCGTCCATGGGATTTTCCAGGCAAGAGTACTGGAGTGGGGTGCCATTGTCTTCTCCATTAGCACTCTACTTGCCCATAAAACAACCTTCAATTTGAACTATAAAAGTTAAATCCCTTGGTTTCTAAGTTCTCGTTTAGGTAAAAAAGCCTAGTGACTACGATAATATTTTGGGCTCCATTACTCTTCCGGGAAGAGCTATGTCCTTTTCCCAGTGCTCCTGGCCAAAAGCCTTCACATCATCATGACTCCTTCTCTTCCACCCCTCACCCGAACCCGCAGGAAATCCCGCCGGCATTAGCCTCAGAATGCAGCCAGAACCTGAGCACCTCCCATGCCCTCCACTGCTACCACTCCTGTCCGGAGCATTCTCCTCTCCTGCCTAGATCACAGTTGCCGACTGGCCTGCATCTAGTCTCCCCCTGCTGCCTGAAGTCTGTTTTCCATGGTGCAGAGAGCGCCGATCTTCTAAAGTTAAGGGGACCATGTCGTTCACTGTCCAAACCACATCACGATGAAGTAAGGGGGGACTGTGAATGACTCCACGAGGTCAAGCCGTCTGAGGTGGAAGCAGATAGCATCCCTCTTCTGCTCTAACACCTGCCAGGGGCGTCTCAGCTCCAGTGAGCGCCAAACTCACCAGGGCTCCGGCAGCTCTGTAAAGGGAGGGTGGCGGGGGGCTCCTACCTCAGCTCCTAGCCCTTTCTCCCTCAGCAGGTTCTGCCTTAGGCCTCCTGCACTTGCTGTGCTCCCCAGTTGGCATGCTCAGCCCCCCACAGCTGGAGAGCTCCTTCAGCGATGGCTCAAATGTCATCTCATTCAATCTTCCCTGAATAACTTACGCAAAACACACCACCAACCCTTTCCACCTTCATCCTGCTTTCTCTCTCCCACAGAACCTCTCACGAGTGAGATTTACTTTCTCTGATGGGCTTCGAGCTTCACATCAGCAGGGACTTTCTGTTCACTGCTGTGTCCCTGGTACCTAAAACAATGCCTGGTGTGTAAGTATTTGTTGGGTGAATAAACTTACATTATTTCTGTCTCTGATTTTTCTTTTAAATCTGAAAAGAGACAATAATTATGGCAACGAGGAGCCATTTCCAGCCGAGGAAGTATCCAAAAATTGGCCTTTACGGCCTGGAGTGAAAGGGGCCACAGTCACTTGGTCAGGGAGCACCTGCCGAGTCCCTAGAGGTGAGCCTGCCTTGATTTTTCCTCCTCACGTGCTACTCGGTGCACAGGGGTCGGAATGGCTTTGAAGCCTGGCTCCCGGATCTGGAGACCACAGCAGAGGAGCCCCAGCATTAGCCGGATCTTGGGCTGCATGTTCATGTGAACCTGTGTACCTGTCCTAGTTATCATCAGATTGTCAAACCAATGGTGCTTCCTTCTTTCGCCCCAAGAAATCTTTTAGGAGTCTACTTTGAGAGGCTCTGGCAGGAACATTACAGGCACAACAACAATATTCGGAGGGAATGTGGATGCAGAAAAAGTTGAGCCTTAAATAGTATAGCTCCCCACCCCCAACTGCTGGTGTATTTGAATTTTCATCTGCATACACAAATGATGACACATGGATTTGTAGGTTTCTAAGGACAGCAAAGTGAAATCTCTACTTGCCAAAAAAAAAAACAGACCAGCTTTACTTTTTGATAGTTGGGTAACATTTACTTCCCCATGTCCTGTGGAAAAAAAAAGTATGGAAGGAAGGGAGAGAGGGAGGAAGAAAGTCAACTGGCATCATTGTCAAACAGGCTTGTGCATATTCCCTAACTTGTGCATATTCCCTAAAATGAAGTGAGCAAACTACATACTACCTACATAAATAAATATCCCCAAGAAAACTGAATTTCATGTGGTTCAGAAACTCCAACACCCCCAAAAGGCACCTTCTATTTCTGGTCTACAAGGTGGGCCAGAGTTCTTAAAAGGGAAGATGTCCCCAGACTGTCAGAAAGGTTTCCCCAGAGGAGACAAGGGAATGGTGTGTGCTTCACCTCAAAGCCCTTTCCTCAAAGAAACAAGCTTCTTTAGAAGAGCTGAACATGCTATGGAAAAACCCTGACCCCACTGAAACTCTGAACCAATGAACCAAACCAGATCTCAGTTAAAAAAAAAGTTTTCCCCCAACAGTTTCCAACCAAAGCTTCCTGCTTCACTTGCTTCTAGACCTACTAGGTTTCCATCCATCTACTAAATGCACCTTCCCGTTTTCTCTACTCAGCCTTTGCAGAACCACCCAAGCTGACCCGCTCCTGCCAAACCCTCTTCACTTTGGCACTTGGTACATACTCCCTTTTCCTTCCCAGCCCCGCTCTTTTTGTACAGGGAACCTTTCCCCATAAACCCCGTACTCTCCCAACTCATTCTTCTGTCCTGTCCTTCTTCCACTTCAGTACCTGCCGTCACCTCGCCTCCGTCTTTTCCTCAGTTTCCTCTACCTCTCCCCTCTCACCCCTCCTCCCTTCTCACTTTAGAGACAGGACTTGGCCTGAGCGATTAAATCAGAGTCCCTGGGGGGAAACAAAGCCCCATCTCCGTACCTCACCTTTCCATCGACCAGCTCTGCGCCCCTCACCAAGTCCAGCATTGCAACACTGCAAACAATTCGATTCATCACCACTTAGTCCTTTCTCCGAAGGACAAAGACCTGACCCTTACCAGCAATCTTCAAGAGAGACGGCAAAAATAACTTGGGACACGAAGTAAACCGGGGGGCGGAGGTGGGGGGCGGTGAGTGGAAATCACAGGTGAAAGCGCCGTTAGCCTTAGTACAGACGAGTCTCCAAAAGAACAGTAACTTGGTGTGGCTCACCCCTATATTCCCAGCACCTAAGCAGTGCCTGGAACGTAGGAGATGCTTGGCTAGTCTGTTAAGCCAACGAAAGGCTGAGCGAATGAATGAACACAGCGAGCCACGAACAGCGCCGGGCACGGAGCGGCCCCTCAGAGAGGAAGCGGCTGCGCAGGGAACTCCGGGGTGGGGAGGCGGAGCGCTCCAGAGCGGCCCCGGGGCTGGGGACGCCGAGGCAGCCGCCGGCCCACCGACCGATGGCGGGCCACCGATGGCCTGCCCGGCAAGGCGGCGGCCCGCGGGATCGTCCCCGGTCCCCGGTCCCCGCCCGCCCGCAGCTCCCCCGCGCGCCCCGCACCTTGGTGTCCACGTCGGCCAAGCAGTCCCTGCGGAACTGGTCGAAGAGCCCCTGGCTCTTGAGATGGTTCACGATCATGGCCACGAGCTGCGGGTCCCCGGCGCCGGCGCCCGCTCCCCCGGCCCCGCCCGCGCCTGGGCCAGTCCCTGGGCCAGGCGGCGGCGGCGGCGGCTGCGGCTGCGGCGGGGGAGGCGGCGGCGCGGGAGGAGGTGGCTGTGGCTGCGGGTTGGTGGCCATGGCGGCCTGGGCCCGGAGAGGAGCGCGGTGAGCCCCGGGCGGGCGGCGCTCCTAGGAGGCGGCGCTGCACGGGTCCCGCCGCCTGAGGGAAGCCAACGGGATGTTGTTACGGAACCAACGGATCCAGAGCGACCCCGGAAGTGAAAGGGAACTCCGGTGGGGGAGGAAGGAGGAAGGAGGGTCGGGGGAAGCGGTGACAATGGCAACAGAGGTGCGTCTACGGCGGCCGCGAGGGGCCAGTTCCGGTCTTCGCGGGGCGCGGGCACCCTCGCCAGGCTGGGCTGCGTGGGAGGCGGCGGCCTGAAGCCCGGCTTCTCCGGCAGCGAGCAGCGGGCGGCCGCCTGGGGCCTAGGTCTGGAGTCCTGGGCGGTCGGGCGTTCGACTGGCGCAACGCCCCGGGGCCCGAGGGCCGATTGGGCACCGGCACGCGGGGCCGGGCCGGCCAGGGGCGGGGAGCGAAACCTAGGACGGGTTCCAATCGCGGTGGCTTTCAGGCCTGACGCTCTTGTTCCTGTTTTCCAGAGCGGTTGAGATCCGTAGACATTCCCGTGCAAACGCGTGGGTAGAACTGCTTACTCTTAACTCTCCCAGACCTCCTCGTTCTCAGCCTGTGACCTCCCAGCTGCCCGCCCCATCCCCTTTTTCCCTGGAGCATCCTCCGTTGGATCTGTGGCCAAGAAACCGATCCCTCCAGCGCCTCCCTGCTACGCGGGAAGACAGACCCCTTCCCCTCCGGGTGTTACTTTTGATTAGTTTGATCATTTGGTAATACTTATAAAGCACGCTCGCTAGGTGCCAGGCGTGGCATTTACTTTAGATGCATGAATTCACCCAGTCTTCGGAACAGCGGTAAACTAGCTCTCAGTTCTGTTCAGTCGCTCAGTCGTGTCCGACTCTTTGTGACCCCATGGACCGCAGCACGCCAGGCCTCCCTGTCCATCATCAACTCCCGGAGTTTACTGAAACTCATGTCCGTCAAGTCGGTGATGCCATCCAACCATCTCATCCACTGTCGTCCGCTTCTCCCGCCTTCAATCTTTCCCAGCACCAGGGTCTTTTCAAATGAGTCACTTTTTCTCATCAAAGTGAAAGTGAAGTTGCTCCGTCGTGCCGACTCTTTGCGACCCCATGGACTGTAGCCTACCACGCTCCTCCGTCCACGGGATTTTCCAGGCAAGAGTACTGGAGTGGGTTGCCATTTCCTCCTCATCAAGTGGCCAAAGTATTGGAGTTGCAGCTTCACCATCAGTCCTTCCAATGAACACCCAGGACTGATCTTTAGGATGGACTGGTTGTATCTCCTTGCAGTCCAAGGGACTCTCAAGAGTCTTCTCCAACACCCCGGTTCAAAAGCATCAATTCTTCAGCACCCAGCTTTCTTTATAGTCCAATTCTCATATCTATACATGACTACTGGAAAAACCATAGCCTTGACGGACCTTTGTTGACAAAGTAATGTCTCTGCTTTTTAGTATGCTGTCTATGTTGGTCATTACTTTCCTTCCAAGGAGTAAGTGTCTTATACTTTCATGGCTGTAGGCACCATCTGCAGTGATTTTGGAGCCCCCCAAAATAAACTAGCTCTAAACTAGCACGAAACTACTATCACTCATTTGCACATCAGGAAACTGAGATCCGAGAAAGATTAATAGTCCAAGGTTACATAGCAAACCAACTGATTCTGGACTGAGTCTTTTAATCTTTAAAATAATTATTAGTATGTGATGGAGTGCAGAAGGAGAAAAGGACGACAGAGGATGTGATGGTTGGATGGCATCACCGACTCAGTGGATGAGACACATGGGTTTGGGTGAACTCCGGGAGTTGGTGATGGACAGGGAGGCCTGGTGTGCTGCGGTTCATGGGGTCGCAAAGAGTCGGACATGACTGAGCGACTGAACTGAAAGCAAAGTGAATATTGTACATGTTTATAATTAGTTGATAAAATGTTAAAGTTATGGGAAAGTACATCTTTTGGTGAAATGGATATTGTTGCTTTTTAAAACCCATAAGTCTATGGATGAATATGTCTTACTGCTAGAATGGGAAGGACTGAGCAACAGTTTTCTTCATATTTCTAGTTTCTGTAGCTGTGTGACCTGAGAAATTGAGTTCATATAAACATGTACTGTACCTGGAAACAAAGTTTTATTATAGTGGTATCACTCAGTTCTTGATCTCAACAAATTAAATTTGATGATCTTTGCGAGCTTTTTCAGTTAGGCCCTATTTCAATTTTGCTGAAAGTCAAGACTTGAAAACCACCCAACTTGCCAAAGGGTTACCTAGTCCTTATTTTGTCCATTTTTTCAGTTTCTGGAAAATATACCAGATAGGCTTTATCAATACATCAAATGACAAGCAGTTTAAAAAGCAGCAAGCAGTTAAAAAAAACAAAAAACAAAAAGTGACATGAAGTGACTATGAATTAGACATTTTTAAGAAATGAGATGTATGTGCCTTGTTTAACCTGATAATAGTCAAACTGGGAAATATCTAAACATGGCTCATTTGCATAAGTAGTTCTGGATAAAATGCTTTTTTTTTTGGTTACAGGTGGTTCAGTTTTGTTTTTGTCAGAACTTTGCAGCTAATAAAACAGTTCATTAAAGTTGAAACTGTCAAATATAGGAAATATTTGTTATTATAACCTAGTAACTGTTTTCATCATCAGACTAGCCAAATCAGCCCCATTGGATTTACTTTCTGTCAGAAACAGTTTGACTTCATTGTTTCAATTCAAATAAAATGTTCATTTTGAGGAGTATAATGAAGACTTGTTGTTTAATGGCTAAGTCTGTCTGACTCTTGTAACCCCATGTACTGTAGCCAGCCAGTCTCCTGTGTCCATGGGATTCTCCAGGCAAGAATACTGAAGTGGGTTGCCATTCTCTTTTCCAGGAGATCTTCCTGACCCAGGGATCAAATCCATATCTCCTGCTTAGCAGGCAGATTCTTTACCCCTGAGCTACCAGGGAAGCCCATACAGAGTATGCTGCTGCTGCTGCTAAGTTGCTTCAGTCGTGTCCGACTCTGTGCGACCCCAGATACGGCAGCCCACCAGGCTCCCCCATCCCTGGGATTCTCCAGGCAAGAACACTGGAGTGGGTTGCCATTTCCTTGTCCAGTGCATGAAAGTAAAAAGTGAAAGTGAAGTCGCTCAGTCATGTCCAACTCTTAGCGACCCCATAGACTGCAGCCCACCAGGCTCCTCTGTCCATGGGATTTTCCAGGCAAGAGTACTGGAGTGGGTTGCCATTGCCTTCTCCGCATACAGAGTATAGAAAATGCTAAATATTCTATAATATAATAAAGTGAGAATTAACTATAGTTTAAATAGATAATTCACATTTGGTCTTATAAAATGTATGTTAGCTATCTTATTGAGTAACACACTTAATCTAAAAGAAATAAGAATATTTGTATTGCACTGGGTACACACATACTGGATACAGCGTAACTTTGAACAATTTTTTAGCCTTGGAAAACATTCTAGTTACATTGGAAAGAATCAGGGTCACTGACTGTACTGTCTTAGCTGTTCCAGCCTGCTTTTCTTTCCACTTGAAGATAGGTCCTAGGGATGAGTACTGTGAATACATGAAGTGGAAGTGGAGTGACATGTAAATCTTAAAAAAAAAAAAGATTTTAAAAATCTTAAAAAGATCTTAAAATCTTTAAAAAAAAAAAAAAAGATCATTTCTTACCAATGGCCTTGTTGTTTTGTTCTCTACTATTACAATTTCTTTAGAAACAGTAATATAATTTTTGATAATAGTGGGGGGTATATGACCTCTTGGTGAGGTCTTCAGAATAATTTGCAATTGCTCTCCTACCCCACTGTATGTATGTCTGAATTCAGAGCATCTCAACTAGAATCAAATCCCTGAGTATGACTGAGCTTTCGTTTGGTTTCCCATGTCTGATGCTCAGGTGACAGTTAAACAGATTTTGCAAACACTTTGGGAAAGAGAGGAACCATGGTGGGTTATTGGGCAGTCCTTTGTATCCTTGGGCACCAGATGGCTGCCTACTATCCAACACCTGTGGTTTCTTCTCTTTTTTACAGTTTAGCCGGCCCCGCTACATACCCCTACCCAATCCCCCAAACCCTGTTTCTAGGGGCTAATCCTGTGAAAGTCAGACATTGCTTACAGTGGTGATCTCCTAACCCCACGGAGTCTACCTACTTATTCGGCAGACTGGCTTGTTCCCTTGCCCTCACATCCCCAGGCCCCACTCCCAGCTAGGCCCCAGGTCTTGCCTTCTTCCATGATCAAAAGGCCAGTGAATATCATTTCCTAAATGACTTTCCATCAGCTCAAAGTTCAGTTGAAATCTTGAAAGCTTGAGAACTTTCACCTGATCTGGGATGAGCCTCCCAGTGCCGTGGGACAAACAAACTCTCAAATATTGGTCAAATTTCGGGCCATGGAGAGGGGCTGTGAAACGGACTATTTCCTGCCATATCAGTAAACAAGGGTGTCACAGTTGTCAGTGAGTGCAGCCCTAAGGGAATTCAGGAAAGAGAAGAATACCTGCTATGTAACAGTCACCACACTGTAGCCACTCCCTATGGTGAGCCCTGAGGTAAGGAAACTCAGGATGTGAAGACAGGATACTGGTCCCAGACAGGTGAGGTACACATGAAAGGAATGATTTCAGTGAGCCCAGACTCTTGCCTCTACACATACACAGAAAAGCACTAAATTCCTTAACTTGAAATACCTGGTTTTCCTTAATTAGAATATTTTGATGTTCAGACTACCTACCCCTGATTGCAAACTTTCACATAAGCTATCTGCTCCCCCTACCTCCTCAGAACAGTTCCCTCAGGGTCACTTAAGATGCTATCTCCCAGGCCTGAAGCCCTAAAAATTCCCACCAAATAAGACGTAACCCTCAACTTCTAGGTCATGACTAGTTTTTAAGGCAACACCTTTTTCAATGATAACAAAACACATTTTAAGGTGGGATTCAAAACACTCCCATTGATGGTTTTTGTAAAAGGAAGCAGAGAGGATGATATGTATCATTAATATTTGTCTTTCCAGAGTGAACCCTGTGGTCACAGCTAATCTTTTATTTCTGTTGCAGTATATAATACTCAGTGAAGGTGGAGTAACATTAATAGTTGGGAAGAGCATTATCAAGTGTTAATTTGATGGAGAATTCTTTTTTTTTTTTCTTCTGAAAGAACTTGAATTGTCATGACTTGTGAAACAGGAGGGAAGGAGGCAGGGCACACTCTTTAATAGAATGATATAGCCTTAGGACTTGAAAAATCTTGGTTAGAGGGAATTCTCTTGTCCAGCAGTTAAGAATCCCTACTGCAATGAAGGGGGCACATTGATCCCTGGTCAGGCAACTAAGATCCCACATACTGGGGAACAACTGGGTGCCTATGCCACAGCTGGAGAGTCCATGTACCTGCAGTGAAAGATTGGGCATGATGCAATGAGGATCCTGTGTGCTGCAAGTAAGACTTGATCAAGCAAAAAAAAAAAAAAAAATTGGTTAGAACCAATCAGATCCAGGATGGTGGACTATTCACCTTCCAGTGGGCCATGAACCAAATCAAATGCCCCTTGTAATACACTGACATAAGCTAAGTGACACATCCACCAGGGCCAGGACAGTTCTGAGACTAACAGCAAAATGCCCCAAAGTGGGTGGTGGCCCAATCTTTGCCTATTCCTCCAAATAATTGGAATAACCCACTCATTAGCCTATGAAATCACCTAGCCTGTAAAAACTAACCACACCATATTTTGAGGCTGCTCTTACCTTTTGAGATGGCCCAAACTTTGTTTGTGGATTTGTGTGTGTGTGTGTTTGGGTGTGTATCTGTGTTCAGTCATTTCTGACTCTTTGCGACCCCGTGGACAGTAGCCCTCCAGGCTCCTTTTTCCATGAAATTTTCCAGGCAAGAATACTGGAGTGGGTTGCCATTTTCTCCTCCAGGGGATCTTCCTGACCTAGGGATTGAACTCGTGTCTCTTGTGTCCCCTGCATCTGACAGGTGGACTCTTTACCACTCACACCACCTGGGAAGTCTGTGGAGTGTGTGTCTCTCTAAATAAATCCACGTCTTACCTATCACTTTGTCTCTGACTGAATCCTCTGCAACAAGACACCAGGAACCTCAAATTCACCAGAAACACTTGGAAGTGAGAGTGGCACAGGTGGATGGCAAGGTGGAGAGGAGGAAGGACAGTTTGGGGGCATCATTCAGCAGAGGTTGGAAAGCCCCTCATTCCCTGCCAGGCTAGGAGTGGCCAGGAGTACCTGGATGAGCTGCAGGATTAAGAGGGCAACTGAGTTCTAGCAGGTGGGAGGACAGGAGATGGGTTTGGGACAGCAAGATAGCAATAATGACAACAAAGAATGAGGATTGGATTACAGAAGCCTCTGGGACTTTGGAGCAGGAAACCCAGAGGAGCAGAAAATTCACGATTTGGGGGTAGAGTGTGAGTGATTTGGGGGAAGAGGGGGAGAGAAATTTTCTGGTGAAATGGGACATACTGATCACCTTAGTTATTCATACTCGGTGTGGGAGAGTCCTGTATGAATCATCAGGACGGTTAGCAGTGGCTCTCAAACTTTCAGTTCAGTTGCTCAGTCATGTCCAACTCTTTGCGACAGCATGCCAGGCTTCCCTGTCCATCACCAACTCCCAGAGCTTACTCAAACTCATGTCCATCAAGTCAAGATGCCATCCAACCATCTCATCCTCTGTCGTCCCCTTCTTCTCCTGCCTTCAATCTTTCCCATCATCAGGCTCTTTTCAAATGAGTCAGTTCTTCACATCAGGTGGCCGAAGTATTGAAGTTTCAGCCTTAGCATCAGTCCTTCCAATGAACATTCAAGACTGATTTCCTTTAGGATTGACTGGTTTGATCTCCTTGCAGTCCAACGGACTCTCAAGAATTTTCTCCAACACCACAGTTCAAACTTTAGTGAGCATTAATGTCTCTCTGGGAGGACTTTTAAAACTGCTGCCCCGACCCTCAGAACCTCACTTTTGATAGGTGTAGGCCAGGGCCTGTTGTTCAGTTGCTAAGTCATGTCCCCATGGACTGCAGCACACCAGGCTTCCCTGTACTTCACTCTCTTGGAGTTTGCTCAAATACATGCCCGATGAGTTGGTGATGCCATCCAACCATCTTACCCTCTGCTGCCCCTTCTTTTTTGCCATCAATCTTTGCCAGCATCAGGGTCTTTTCCAATGAGTCGGCTCCTCGCATCAGGAGGTCAAAGTATTGGAGCTTCAGCTTCAGCAACAGTGCTTGCAGTGAATATTCAGTGTTGATTTCCTTAAAGATTGACTGGTTTGATCTCTTCAATAGTTAACAAATGCCCATGGATCACCATTTGAAAAACAAGGAACTAGACTATGTCCCACAGGCCTTTATCTGTTTTACCTGTTTTTAGAAATAAAGTTTTATTTAAACCCCATTCAGTTTGCTCCCCCCCACCCCCCACCCCCCGACTCCCCCACCCCCCACCCCCTCACTCCTCCCCCCACCCCCCGCCCCGGCCCATGGTCTGTGTCTGCTTTTGCTGCAAGGCCAGGGCTGAGACAACAACTGCATGGCTTGCAGCACTGAGAAGATTTACCATCTGGCTTTTTATAGAAAAGGTTTGCCAACTCCTGGAATAAAAGGAGGCAGCAAAGGTGTGATTGTGACCCTTCAGAGTTGGGAAGCCTGTATTCAAGAACTTCTGCCTGTCACTAGATAACAAGTTGCTTCTCTGAACAATGGAGATAATGCCTAGTTCACAGGGCTGTTGTACGGCCAAGCCAACTCACACAAATACAAGGACATATATCATTTTGTCACAGGACAGTTCGTCATATGCTGCCCAGATGAAACGGATTATTGAGAATGAGTGGAGAGACTTCCCTGGTGGGCCAGTGGCTAAAACTCTGTGCTCCCAATGCAGGGGGCCTGGGTTCAGTCTTTGGCCAGGGGACTAGACCCCATGTGCTGCAACTAAGATCCAGCACAGCCAATCAGATACTAAATAAATAAATAAAAAGAGCAGGTGGAATTTGGACAAAGAGAGGGGAAATTCTGCATACTGAGGAAGGAGCATGTTAAAGAAAAGTGTCCAAGTTTGCCTTTATTATATGGTACTGGGTGCACATGGAGAAGGCAATGGCACCCCACTCCAGTACTCGTGCCTGGAAAATCCCATGGACAGAGGAGCCTGGTGGGCTGCAGACCATGGGGTCGCTGAGGGTCGGACAGGACTGAGCGACTTCACTTTCACTTTTCCCTTTCATGCATTGGAGAAGGAAATGGCAACCCACTCCAGTGTTCTTGCCTGGAGAATCCCAGGGTAGCCTGGTGGGCCGCCGTCTATGGGGTCGCACAGAGTCGGACACGACTGAAGAGACTTAGCAGCAGCAGCAGGGTGCACAAGATGTGCTCACTAAATGCTCATTGAGTTAGTATCATATATTTATTTCATTTTTGTCAGAAATGTTCTGTGACGTAGCCCAGTCAGTCAGTGCTCAGTTGCTCAGTTGTGTCTGACTCTTTGAGACCCTGTGGACTGTAGCCTGCCAGACTCCTCTGTCCATGGGGGTTTTCCAGGCAAGAATACTGCAGTGGGATCTTTTCGACCCAGGGATCGAATCTGTGTCTCCTATATTAAAAGGCGGATTCTTTACTGCTGAGCGACCAGGGATGGAGCCCATCAATTATCTGAACTGTCTGTGAATGTACAGGCAGATTTGCTACAGCGTGAAGAAACTGCTTATCTCTTTGGGGGAGGAGGTATGGCAGGAATGTGTACGAGCAGGCTCAGTTGCTCGGTCGTGTCTGACTCTTTTCGACCTCAAGGACTGTAGCCCACCAGGCTCCTCTGTCCATGGGATTCTCCAGGCAAGAGTACTGTAGTGGGTTGCCATTTTCTTCTCCATGACAGGTATACTTAGACAAAATTCTAAAATACAAATTTTCTCATCAAGGTTTGGGAAACTCTGAAGGCCATTTGTAGCCCCCTTATGTGATTGTTGACCTTTTTGTCCCATTTTTATTCCATGTTTTCTAGTTTTAATGTGTTTTTGTTTTCAGAAGGTAACATTACTTTTTATGCAGGTAACATTACTTTTTTCGTATTTCTTTGCTTTCAAGATTTAAACTTCTAGCAGCTATAGCAACAAAATATATAAAAGTAAGATTTATTATGAAGTTAAGCAGCCGTTGTCTATTAAAGTTACTGAATTGCTAGCTGTTTTGACAACTGGAATGGCAGTTTATCAAATGGCTTGAAATAAAAGGTACTCCTTTACATGCTTATAAAAATGGAAAGGAATTTTGCATTTAGAAGAGTTAGTCTTCAATATTGTTGTTTTAATTTAAATAATAGCCTTAAGGGGTTTGTGTGTGCATTTCATGAATATTCTAAATAATAGTTGGCTCCCTGAACACTGAAAGTCACACCTCCTGGAATGAAATTAGAAAAAAGTACAAATGAAATAAGATCTGTAGAAACGATGTAATATTATCTGAATCACCTAATTCCAATCTAGGTCTTCTGGGTAGAAATTCTGAGAGGAATGAGAAAACAGTGATTATAACCAAAAAATTGTATACCTAAGTGATGAAAGCACTCTACCTCTGAATAAAGAATCTTTTCAGAGGGGAAATGGCTGGAATATCATCTATGAAAGTGACGGATCCAAAGTGTCTAGAACTGACCTTGTTTCTACAGAAAGCATGCATTTGCTAAAGGGTACTCGCCATTGAGATCATCTAATTCATTCCTCTTCTGACTCTGTGATCATTAGACAACCTTTGAGTCAAATCTGGCTTTATATTTAACTTTGCCTCTAGGAAGAAAAATTGCTGATCAGCAAATATAGTAAGCTCTTCACTTTGTGCTTATAACACTTCCCAGGAATATTTTTTTTTAATTTATTTTTAATTGGAAGATAGTTGCTTTACTATGTTGTGTTGGTTTCTGCCATACAACAAGATGATTCAGCCATAAGTATACACATATTCCCTCCCTCTTGAACCTCTCTCTTAGCTGCCCCATCCCACCTCTCTTGGTTGTCACAGAGCGTGAGGTTGAGCTCCCTGTGTTATATAACACAGTAGCTGTCTATTTCACACACAGTGATGTTTCAATTCTACTCTCTCGATTCATCCCACCCTCTCCTTCCTCTGCTGTGTCCACAAGTCTGTTCTGTGTGTCTCTGTCTCTCTTCCTGCTCTGTAAACAAGGTTCATCAGTACCGTCTTTCTGGATTCCATATATATGTGTTAATAGATGCATTTGTTTTTCTCTTTCTGACTTACTTCACTCTGAAAAGGCTCTAGGTTCATCCAACTCAGTTCAGCTGACTCATATCTGTCCCTTTCTTTGGCTGAGTAATATTCCGTTGTATATGTGTACCACAACTTCTTTATCCATTCATCTGTTGATTCATGAATGACTTTTATGCATAAAACTCTAAGAGCTTGGTTAATGGTGAAACTATGTGGGATTCAGGTCCATTCTTCGTGTACTGAGAGCCAACTTCTGACCCTGCAGAACAGAAGACAGGACCCCACACTGTGGTGAACAAATTGAGGTGTTGCTGAGGAACCGTTCTGGATGTGCCTGTCTCAGAGGTTACTCAAATTTTCTTGGCTACATTTTAAGTTTAAACTCCACAGGTTCCTTGTAGAAAATGAGGGCAACACAGTTTACTGACAACAGGTAATCGTCTAGAAATAAACCCTTGATATTAGCTGCGTCAATTAGAATGTTGACTAAAAGAAGATGCACAACACTGAGAGTGTGAGTTAAGTTTTATTTGGGGCAAAATGAGGACTGTAGCCCGGAAGACAGCACCTCAGAGAGCTCGGAGAGACTGCTCCAAAGAGGTAGAGGGGGAAGGTCGATATATGTGATTTTGGTGAAGGGGGAGTTCACGCAATCAAACACTCATCTTAACCAAAGGTTTTCTGCTAGCCACAAGGAACTGGTGTCACCATGAAGGGATTTAGTGCTTTTCTGGACGGGGGATAATGCAAGGATTGGGGTCAAGAAATCAGTTTCTGAAAATATCTAACTATCTAAAGACCTGTTCCACCAGTTTTCTTGGAGCAGAGTGTCTCACTCTCCATGCTGAACTCCCTTCGGGGTGTGTCGAAGGTCAACAGCTGCAGCAGAACAGGGCTCAATCTCTGGAAGAGGCAGATGGCAAATGCCCTTGGCAAGTGCCCATTTGTAGTTGACTAGACCTATGCCTGAAGTTTTTGAGGTCTCCTTCTCGGTGGCCACATCGTAAGCAGATGTCTGGAGCCGTCAACCACCAGGCACTCTGCCGTATGGATAGAGCCAGTCTGCAGAAGAAAAAAAAAAAAAAATCTGACGACCTGCAGAGCAAAGCATGGGTAAGAGATGCTCTGTCCTCCTGAAGGGGAAAGGTTAAAATTTTACATAACCTCCTGCTCCTTCTGCCTCCGTAACTCAGCTTGCTCTTCGTAAGGTCTGGATCACGTAGATCGCGTAGTCTCAGAAAGTGGAAATTCATAATACTCTGAACTGGAGTTTATCTCACTCACCCTTGTCCTGCTCTTTGCAATCGCCCAGCCCCTGCAAACTCACAAACCCGCTTAATCATGGCTGTCCGTGTATATAAACTCTGTAACCCCTTTGTTCAGGGCTCAGAGCTTGGAGAGTTAACTCCTCTGGACCCACTAGTGTAATAAACCTGAGTTCTCCAACTCTCCGGGTGTGGTGCTTGGTTTCTCGAGGACTGGTTTCTGCAATACTCCACTTGTTCCTGAGGCCCAGCTGTACTTATTCTTATCCATTGTTCGATTGTGTGAAACAAATACCACAAATTCAAAGTCCTATAGCTTAATATGGAATATACCTTGTTGCGATGATGAGGAGGGACCCAAATGGAAAGGGATTGTGAAAAATGATGGCATGTGCTTGGAAGCCTGGTGAATACCAGTATTTGTCATCATGTGCCCCCTTGGTGCACTTCCTACGTGGCTCAGTGGTAAAGAATATGCCTGCCAATGAAGGAGGTGCAAGAGACGTGGGTTTGATTCCTGGGTCAGGAAGATCCCCTAGAGAAGGAAATGGCAACCCACTGCAGTGCTCTTGCATGGAAAATCCCATGGACAGAGGAGCCTGGCAGGTGCAGTCTATGCGGTTGCAAAGAGTTGGACCCAACTGAGCACGCACACCCTCTTCGTAAACTGATTGGCTTGACCCTTACTACTAATCCACGCTGGCCTACATCAAAACATCAATACAAATCTGATATTCTTCAAGCCAAATGGCTTGCTTTTTTTCATATTCATGTCTCGTTACATCAGGGAGACCATGGATCCGGTGGGGACAATTCTTTAAAAGTGTTGCCAAATGCCAAGTTCATGTGCCCAATGCAAGGTGAGGCCAGACAAATGGAAACATCAGACTGTGGAGCAAAGAAAGGTTTATTGCAAGGGCCAAGCAAGAAGGATGAGTGGCTTGAGTTCAAAAAACCTAAACTCCCTGATGGTTTTCAGGGAAGAGGTTTATAGGCAAAATTTGGGGTGAGGGGGCTTCCCTGGTTGTCCTGCCAGTGCAGGGGACGTGGGTTTGATCCCTGGTCCAGGACGATCCCGCATGCCATGAAGCAACTGAGCCTGTGCACCACAAGTACTGAGCCCCCGGCTACAACCACTGAAGCCCCCGTGCCTAGAGCCCATGCTCTACAACAAGAGAAGCCACTGCAATGAGAGGCCCACACACCACAACTAGAGAAAGCCCTGGCATATCAGTGAAGACCCAGCACAGCCCGTAAATAAATAAATGGAAATGTTGTTTAAAAGACTTTCTACTGATTGGCTGGTGCTGAGGTTAACAGGGTGTTGTTCCAGGAATCTTGGGCTTAGCCTATAGCTATCATCCTCCATTTGGGGTCGGGGTGGGGGGCTTAGTTCCTGCGAGAGAACTCAAGGGTATATTTTATGTATACTCCTTGGAGAGGAGCCAGGACCCAGCTTTATCGCTACACCATTGTTTCTTGACTGCTCCTCCGTTGTTTCGGCATTCTGTCCAGTCCCTAGTTGGTTACCATTTGAATCTGCCCTTTGGAACTCAGGGAAGGTCTAGGAGGCCTAGACCTTTTCTCTACAAAAAAGAAACAAGACATGGAAAGAGAGCCCCTGCAGAGTCCTCCTTGATTTCAAAAGTGGGAGCTTTTTTATTAGAAAGATCTGACTCAAGAATGATGCCCACGACTTCCCTGGTGGTCCAGTGATTAAAAATCTGCCTTGCAAGGCAAGGGACGCAGGTTAGACTCCTGGTGAGGGAATCCTATGTGCTACGGGGTGAATCCAGAAAAAGAAAAACAGGAAGGGTGAGGGAAGAAGCTTGTGTTTGCAGGCATGATGATCAAGAGATAGAATGTGGGGCATTTGGAGCCACAGCTGGGTTTGTATTCCAGCTTTGCTGTTTTCTCGCTTCAGGATTCTGGACAAATCCATCAGCTTCTCTGTGCCTTGTTGTTTTATTTGTAAAATACAAAGAGTAATAGACCTGCCGTAGGGTTTTAGGGAAGATTGATAGAGAACATTCATTCATTCACTGCAAGGAGATCCAACCAGTTCATCTTAAAGGAAATCAGTGCTGAATATTCATTGGAAGGACTGAGACTGAAGCTGAAACTCCAATACTTTGGCCACCTGATGCGAAGACTGACTCACTGGAAAAGACACTGATGCCGGGAAAGATTGAAGGCGGGAGGAGAAGGGGATGACAGAGGAGAGATGGTTGGATGACATCACTGACTCTATGGACATGAATTTGAGTAAACTCTGGGAGTTGGTGATGGACAGGGAAGCCTGGTGTGCTGCAGTTCATGGGGTTGCAAAGAGTTCGACACGACTGAGTGACTGAACTAAACTCATTCCTTAACCAGATATTCAAAGGGACAGTGCTCTTTAAGCCACGTGATTTCCCAATGACTTTTAAACCAGGCATTCCTCTTCTAAAACTTTAGTTGAGTGGTGTTTAAGTCACTTTTGGTTTCTCCTCCAAAGAAAGTCTTTGAATTAGCTTCTCTTTCTAAAAATCTTTCCTACTGGCAACAAGCTTGGGCTCCTACTCGGTTCAGTTCAGTTCAGTCTCTCAGTCGTGTCCGACTCTTTGCGACCCCATGAACTGCAGCATGCCAGGCATCCCTGTCCATCACCAACTCCTGGAGTTCACCCAAACCATGCCCATTGAGTCAGTGATGCCATCCAACCATCTCATCCTCTGTCATCCCCTTCTCCTCCTGCCCTCAATCTTTCCCAGCATGAGGGTCTTTTCAAATGAGTCAACTGTTTGTATCAGGTGGCTGAAGTATTGGAGTTGCAGCTTCAGCATTAGTCCTTCCAATGAACACCCAGGGCTGATCTCCTTCAGAATGGACTGGTTGGATCTCCTTACAGTCCAAGGGACTCTCAAGACTCTTCTCCAACACCACGGCTCAAAAGCATCAATTCTTCAGCACTCAGCTTTCCTTATAGTCCACTCACATCCATACATGACCACTGGAAAAACCATAGCCTTAACTAGATAGACCTTTGTTGACAAAATAATGTCTCTGCTTTTCAATATACTGTCTAGGTTGGTCATAACTTTCCTTCCAAGAAGTAAGCGTCTTTTAATTTCATGGCTGTAGTCACCATCTGCAGTGATTTTGGAGCCCAGAAAAAGAAAGTCTGACACTGTTTCTACTGTTTCCCCATCTATTTGCTATGAAGTGATGGGAGTGGATGCCGTGATCTTAGATTTCTGAATGTTAAGTTTTAAGCCAACTTTTTCACTCTTTTCTTGCACCTTCATCAAGAAGCTCTTTAGTTCTTCTTCCCTTTCTTCCATAAGGGTGGTGTCATCTGCATATCTGAGGTTTTTGATATTTCTCTCAGCAATCTTGATTCCAGCCTGTGCTTCCTCCAGCCCAGCGTTTTTCACAATGTACTCTGCATAGAAGTTAAATAAGCAGAGTGACAATATACAGCCTCGACGAACTCCTTTTCCTATTTGGATCCAGTCTGTTGTTCCATGTCCAGTTCTAACTCTTGCTTCCTGACCTGCATACAGCTTTCTCAAGAGGCAGGTCAGGTGGTCTGGTGTTCCCATCTCTTTCAGAATTGTCCACAATTATTGTGATCCACACAGTCAAAGGCTTTGGCATAGTCAATAAAGCAGAAATAGATGTTTTTTTCTGGAACTCTCTTGCTTTTTCCATGATCCAGCGGATGTTGGCAATTTGATCTCTGGTTCCTCTGCCTTTTCTAAAACCAGCTTGAACATCAGCTAGTTCACAGTTCATGTATTGCTGAAGCTTGGCTTGGAGAATTTTGAGCATTACTTTACTAGTGTATGAGATAGAAGTGCAATTGTGTGGTAGTTTGAGCATTCTTTGGCATTGCCTTTCTTTGGGATTGGAATGAAAACTGACCTTTTCCAGTCCTGTGGCCACTGCTGAGTTTTCCAATGTGCCAGGAAATGTTCTGGGTGTGGGAAAGGATGCAGGTGAGCTGGATAGATGAAACCTTGCCATCAGCTCTTCCATTCTAGTGGAACTAGGTGATCAACAAACAAATGCATGACTAACATATCAAGCAAAGATAAGTATTCTGCCTAAGATGAAGTAGAGGGATAGAGTGAGGTTGACTGGACAGCAGCTCACAGGTTAGGGAAGGTCATTCTCAGATCTGAATGTCACAGTGAAGCCAGCCATGAGGAAATAAGGAGTAGCTGGTGCAGGGAGAACAGCTAATGCTGGAGTCCTCAGGCAGGAATCAGTGTGATGCATTTGAGGAACAGAAATATGGTCATTGGAGCTGGAGGATATTGGGAGAGAGTAGTCAAGAAACACCTGGAGTAGCAGGCAAATTTGGCATTGAAGTATGGAATGAAGCAGGGCAAAGACTAATAGAGTTTTGCCAAGAAAATGCACCAGTCATAACAAACACCCTCTTCCAACAACACAAGAGAAGACTCTATACATGGACATCACCAGATGGTCAACACCAAAATCAGATTGATTATATTCTTTGCAGCCAAAGATGGAGAAGCTCTATACAGTTAGCAAAAACAAGACCAGGATCTGATTGTGGCTCAGACCATGAACTCCTTATTGCCAAATTCAGACTTAAATTGAAGAAAATAGGGAAAACCACTAGACCATTCAGGTATGACCTAAATCAAATCCCTTATGATTATACAGTGGAAGTGAGAAATAGATTTAAGGGCCTCGATCTGATAGATAGAGTGCCTGATGAACTATGGAATGAGGTTCGTGACATTGTACAGGAGACAGGGATCAAGACCATCCCCATGGAAAAGAAATGCAAAAAAGCAAAAAGACTGTCTAAGGAGGCCTTACAAATAGCTGTGAAAAGAAGAGAAGCAAAAAGCAAAGGAGAAAAGGAAAGATATAAACATCTGAATGCAGAGTGCCAAAGAATAGCAAGAAGAGATAAGAAAGCCTTCGTCAGCGATCAGTGCAAAGAAATAGAGGAAAACAACAGAATGGGAAAGACTACAGATCTCTTCAAGAAAATCAGAGATACCAAAGGAACATTTCAGGCAAAGATGAGCTTGATAAAGGACAGAAATGGTATGGACCTAACAGAAGCAGAAGATATTAAGAAGAGATGGCAAGAATACACAGAAGAACTGTACAAAAAAGATCTTCACGACCCAGATAATCACGATGGTGTGATCACTGACCTAGAGCCAGACATCTTGGAATGTGAAGTCAAGTGGGCCTTAGAAAGCATCACTACGAACAAAGCTAGTGGAGGTGATGGAATTCCAGTTGAACTATTCCAAATCCTGAAAGATGATGTGAAAGTGCTGCACTCAATATGCCAGCAAGTGTGGAAAACTCAGCAGTGGCCACAGGACTGGAAAAGGTCAGTTTTCATTCCAATCCCAAAGAAAGGCAATGCCAAAGAATGCTCAAACTACTGCACAATTGCACTCATCTCACATGCTAGTAAAGTAATGCTCAAAATTCTCCAAGCCAGGCTTCAGCAATATGTGAACCATGAACTTCCAGATGTTCAAGCTGGTTTTAGAAAAGGCAGAGGAACCAGAGATCAAATTGCCAACATCTGCTGGATCATGGAAAAAGCAAGAGAGCTCCAGAAAAACATCTATTTCTGCTTTACTGACTATGCCAAAGCCTTTGACTGTGTGGATCACAATAAACTGTGGACAATTCTGAAAGAGATGGGAATACCAGACCACCTGATCTGCCTCTTGAGAAATTTGTATGCAGGTCAGGAAGCAAGAGTTAGAACTGGACATGGAACAACAGACTGCTTCCAAATAGGAAAAGGAGTTCGTCAAGGCTGTATATTGTCACCCTGTTTATTTAACTTACATGCAGAGTACATCATGAGAAACGCTGGGCTGGAAGAAACACAAACTGGAATCAAGATTGCTGGGAGAAATATCAATAACCTCAGATATGCAGATGACACCACCCTTATGGCAGAAAGTGAAGAGGAACTCAAAAGCCTCTTGATGAAAGTGAAAGTGGAGAGTGACAAAGTTGGCTTAAAGCTCAACGTTCAGAAAACAAAGATCATGGCATCCGGTCCCATCACTTCATGGGAAATAGATGGGGAAACAGTGGAAACAGTGTCAGACTTTCTTTTTCTGGGCTCCAAAATCACTGCAGATGGTGACTACAGCCATGAAATTAAAAGACGCTTACTCCTTGGAAGGAAAGTTATGACCAACCTAGATAGCATATTCAAAAGCAGAGACATTACTTTGCCAACAAAGGTTCGTCTAGTCAAGGCTATGGTTTTTCCTGTGGTCATGTATGGATGTGGGAGTTGGACTGTGAAGAAGGCTGAGCGCCGAAGAATTGATGCTTTTGAACACGTGTTTGAGAAGACTCTTGAGAGTCCCTTGGACTGCAAGGAGATCCAACCAGTCCATTCTGAAGGAGATCAGCCCTGGGATTTCTTTGGAAGGAATGATGCTAAAGCTGAAACTCCAGTACTCTGGCCACCTCATGAGAAGAGTTGACTCATTGGAAAAGACTCTGATGCTGGGAGGGATTGGGGGCAGGAGGAGAAGGGGACGACAGAGGATGAGATGGCTGGATGGCATCTCTAACTCAATGGACGTGAGTCTCAGTGAACTCCGGGAGTTGGTGATGGACAGGAAGGCCTGGCGTGCTGCGATTCATGGGGTCGCAAAGAGTCAGACAAGACTGAATGACTGATATGATCTGAGTCACAGATGGAATCAGATCATGTGGGGCTTTGACCAGGAAGAGAGGAAATGTGTTTTGTCCTAAGTGCAATCAAAAGCTTGTGGAAAATTTTGAATTGGCAGATAACATGATTTCATAAGGGATGTAATATGTTTACCACTGGTTCTGGCACGGGAAAAACACTGAGTGTGTTAGCTGCTGTTACTGTTTTATTTAATCCTCACACCACCCTAGGTGATGGTCACTGTGACAGGAAATCATTCCAAACCTCAACCGGGGCAGAATTTTGTGGGCTGGTGTGATTTTCAGCCTCTTTGGGAAGGATCTAGGATTCCTAATAGAGCTCCGGACTATTTTTCTGATGGACTTGAAAGAAATTAAGCTTCCTTCTGGGAAGTTAGATCGACTCCACTCTGCTCTTGCTGTTTAGGTGGGCCCGGTAACCCTTGATCAGATACTCAAAGGTGCATGGTTCTTCAAGTTGCATGACTTCCTAATAACCTTCAAATGACATTCCTCTTCTAAAACTTTAGTTGAGTGGTGTTTAAGTCACTTTAGTTTTTCCCCCAAAGAAAAATCTTTGAATTAGCTTTTTTTTTTTTTTTTAAAGTCTTTCCTGTTGGCAACAAGCTTGAAATGAAATGTGGATAAATGTTTATACTCAGTTCATCCCCAAAACTGCTTTGACAGTATCATTAGTATCATCATTCCATAGACAAGGAAACTGAGCCTGAGAAATGTTAAGTAACTTGGCCAATGCCACAGATTTCCACCCAAATGTTAGGCATTTAAGCACTCTACCGTGCTCCTCACAAGGAAGACCAAACTCCACTTAAGCAATTCTGAACCTGAAGGGCGATCTGGTCCCCAGTCATCATATTTTCTTTTATTGCAATTCCATTGCTATCTGTTTTATTTTATATTAATTTTTAAAGGTATTCTGTGATTCATTGTGACCTCTCTTTACTCCCCCAAGATATATATGTGTAGTTCATCTCCATTCCCACTCTGCTTTGCTTTTTAATTTTTAAGTTTTAATTTGCTACTTTTTTTGTCTGTTCCATGTGGCATGTGAGATCTTGGTTCCCTAACCAGGGATCAAACCCATGACCCTTGCAGTGGAAGCATGGAGTCTTAACCACTGGACCACTCGGGAAGTCCTAATTTGTTCTTTCCCTAATTGAACCCAATCCTAACCAGAATGGAAACTTTTCTCCTGTTTGTCAAGATTCACAAAATCTGTTATTCTGGTTTAGGATGTCTCTTATTAGAGTCTTCTGTTTATCCAAGCCCAGAGGTGCAAATCATTAGTGTCTATGATTCACGCCAAACATACAACCTGATTGTATGTCTGCCAAGCTGAAGTAAACAATGCAGTAGCCCTGGAGAGAAAAATCCTGAATGAGATCACTGAAGGATGCTGAAACCCTCCAGATCATTTTGGGCTGGAGGACGGGGGAAGTCCTGATGTCTAGCCAATGAGCCTCATTCTCTTAGAATGAAATTGATTCCATGGATGTACTGGAACCAGTCTAAATAAGCTCATGTTAAATTTTCAGGAAATTTGTGGAGTAGTTGGTGCCAAGTTGGTAGCTTGAAATTGGCCACAGAGGGAGTGTTTATACCAGAGAAATTGGCAAAAGCCACAAATCAGGGCTTTCATACCCCATATAGCCAGTTTTTAAACACTCAGCTGTACACCACTGCAAGCGCCCTTCTGGCTCCTGTTTTGTCCTGCCTAGTTACAGAACAAGAGGATGTGGAGAAACAGTGGGACAGTTTCCAGGACAGGTTTGTGCTGGCATCTGTGTTCCTGCCTGCATGTTTCCTTCTCATACTACTGGCAAGAGATCTGTAGTCAAACAGACCCCTAGCAGAAACGCAGTCCACTGTTATTTCCCGTCAGTTCAATCCCGGATCCCTTACTACTTGCTCTGTGACTTGGGCTGGTCAGTTATCCACAACTCTGGACCCCTTTCCTCATGGCTATAACAAGGATAATATCTCAACCTCATAGTGTGCAAGTTATACCTGATGGACAAGAGTACTGAGGAAAGGCTCTGCTTAGAACTTGGTGCATTCTAAGCCTTCAATAAACAATGCTGCTGCTGCTGCTAAGTCGTGTCCAACTCTGTGTGACCCCATAGACAGCAGCCCACCAGGCTCCTCCGTCCCTGGGATTCTCCAGGCAAGAACACTGGGGTGGGTTGCCATTTCCTTCTCCAATGCTTGCATACATGCTAAGTCTCTTTGGTCATGTCCAACTCTGTGCGACCCTATGGACAGCAGCCCACCAGGCTCCTCTGTCCACGGGATTCTCTAAGCAAGAATGCTGGAGTGGGTTGCCATTTCCTTCTCCCCAATAAACAATAGCTCTAATTAAGAGTGTTATTACTTACTAGGTATTCACAGACACTCAAAGGACTCCTGCCCCCTTTGCTGTTATTGCTGTTGTTCAGTTGCTCAGTTGTGTCTGACTCTTTGTGACCCCATCGACAGCAGCATCCCAGGCTCCTATATCTTCCACCATCTCCTGAAGCTTGCTCAAATTCATGTCCATTGAATTGGTGATGCTATCCAACCATCTGATCCTCTGTCTCCCCCTTCTCCTCCTGCCCTCAATCTTTTCCAGCATCAGGGGCTTTTCCTGAGTTGGCCAACGTACTGGAGCTTCAACTTCTAGAGTCTAGACCTCACATCTCTGGTCCAGAGCCCTTAACCAGCCTGGCTTCCACCAACTCCCCCCACAAGGTGGCGCTCTCCTCCTGCCTGTGCTAGATAAGGCTGGGAGCCCCTCAGAGCTGAGATTCCCTTGTCATCCAAGCCACACCAGCTACACACATTTTCTCCTTTTCATTCAGTGCCTGCCTCCCAGTGATGCCTCAAGTGCATCGAACTTGACAAGTTTCTTGGCCAGAAAGAAGTGGGAGAGAGAAACCTCTCTTGAAACATGTTGATTTGGCCTGGATGGCTTTTCATTGACATAAAGAAGAAATTTTGTGACTCTGTGCAAAATCTTTTGATTCACTGCAAGGGTGTTTTTACCTGGTAAGAAGCTGAAGTCTTTGGGGGATTCTTTGTTATTTTTTTGGCTGTGCTGGGTCTTTACTGCAGCACACGGCTTTTCTCTTCACCGCTGCGCACTGCTAACGTGCAGCGATGCATTAGTCTCGTTGAGGTGAGCAGGGGCTCCTCCCCAGTTGTGGTGTGTGGTTTCTTGTTGTGGAGCAGGATCGAGGGCCCCAGCGTGCGGCCTCAGGAGTTGGGGCGCATGGGCTTAGTTGCTCCAGGGCATGTGGGATCTTCCCATACCAGGGATTGAACCGGTGTCCCCTGCATTGCAAGGCGGATTCTTAACCCCTGGTGGAAACCCAGGGATTCTTTCTGCCCTCTTTTGTCTGTCTTGGTTCCCTTATCCTCATTCTCCAGAATCCTTAAGGCCACAAGATACAGTGGCGTCAATATGGCTTCAGCAATATTGCGTCAGCAATCAGACAGACTTAGATTTGACATATGTTTCTGATATATGTTTGGAGAAGGAAATGGCAACCCACTCCAGTATTCTTGCCTGGAGAATCCCATGGATGGAGGAGCCTGGTGGGCTACAGTCCACAGGGTCGCAAAGAGTCGGACACGACTGAGCGACTTCACTCACTTCTGAGGCTTATCCGTTGAATGACCTTGGGGTACTTACTTGAATTTCTAACCTTCAGCTTCCTCATCCACAAAATGGGGATATCTATCTATCTTATCTACTATCTATCTATCTTATCTCTCTCTCTCTCTCTGTCTTTCTATCATCCATCTGTCTTGGGCTAGTCCTGTACTTTACAACTGCTAACACATTAGATTCACCTACAGAACTTCTCAAAAATAGTTGCTTCCTTGGCTCTAATCCAAAAGACCAATTCAACCGGGCTGTTTTGGAACTTCCTGGGGGATTCTATGTGCAGTGAGGAGGGTTCAGAAGGGTCGAGATCCTGTTATGAAAACTCTCTAAGCCTCAGCGGGCTCACATGCTCAGAACCTGCAAGTCCCAGACCTCAACAGCTCACACAAACACAAAATGAGTCTCTTGGCCAACAGCCACTTTGTGCATGCTGTCCTTCACCTGTTCAGATTAGCAGGCAGTGCAGTCTCTTTGACACCCACCCTTTGTCTTCAGCAGCCTTTCCTGGGAAGCCTAAGAACCTTTGTCGCTGCTCTTCAGGTGAGAAGAACAATACTTGGGGTCCTTGGCCCCCACTGAAGCTGGGCAGAACCTGTAGTCAGGATAAATGTCAGCTCTTGCTGTGGTTCGACAGAGAACAGTGGGCGATGCCTCTTCTCCTGGGCTACCCTTGGTCACGAATACTCTTCTCTCCAATTGGCCCGGGTAGCTGGGGATGTGGCCAATCAGAGGTCTACTCTTTCATTTCATATCAAAAGCAACCATAAGGCACAGCCCATCACCCAAGAGCAGTATCATGAATTGAACAGCATCCACTCACTGCCCAGAACAAGCTGCTCTGTCAAAGTTTGCCCAGTTGCCTGGTCATACTCCTCCTTCTTGATGAATTTCCTCTTGGAGGTCCTTCTTTTTCTTCCCACCATCTGGCCGCAGGTAGGTCCACAGACATGTTCTAATAAATACAAGAAGTAGATAAATACGGACTCCTTTCTCCCAGAAGGCTCCTTGGCCCACCATGTAGGTTCACATATGTAAGCAGTCCATGAGAAAGGATTCGCTATCGATTTCCTTATCAGCCTCTTTTAAACTCAGGCCCTTTCAAAGCCCATCTCTACTAAAAAAAAAAGTCCCTTTCCCCAAACCAGTGGGTGGGAATGCACTTACTTTGCACATGTGTAACTCAAGGGAACTATTGAAACAATTGTTTCCAAGATAAAGGACAACTTGCCTCAAAAGTAAATTCAGATTTTCACCCTGGAGCCCACAAAATAACCAAGATGGTAGTTTTCTTTTCTTTTCTTTTTTAAATAAATATTTATTTGTTTACTTTTGGCTGTGCTGGGTCTTCATTGCTGAGCAGGCTTTTTCTCTAGTTGTGGCAAGTGGGGATCACTCCATAGTGGTGGTGAACGGGCTTCTCATTGCGGTGTCTTCTCTCGTTATGGAGCACAGGCTCTAGGGCCCCATGGGCTCAGTAGCTGTGACTCCCAGGCTCTAGAGTGCAGGCTCAGTAGCTGTGGCTCCCAGGCTCTAGAGCGCAGGCTTAGTAGCTGTGGCTCATGGGCTTAGTTACTCTGTGGCACGTGGGATCTTCCCTGATCAGGGATCAAACCCATGTCTCCTGAGTTGGCAGATGGATTCTTTACCACTGAGCCACCAGGGAAGCCCCAAGATAGTAGCCTTCTTAGTTTCAGCTAATTCTAGAATTTAAACTCCTCTGGGAAGCCCATGGCATGGACAGATAGTAGATATGAATGGCAACCTTGCAGGGTGGCTGAGAATGACAAGTGAGATGAAATGTAGAAAAAGCTATTAATAATGGGTTATTATTACCCCTGTTTCTGTTACGCTCATCAGCATCTAAGCAGAGTTGCCCCTTAATGGTGGGTACCCCAGGACCAAGTTATCCCTGCTCTTCTTCCTGTCTTCTTACAGTAGTCAGTGTAGGGTTCCAGAGCCCTGACCAATACAACTCAGGCGTCCCAGGTTCTCACCCCTATCGCCAGTTTGCCAGTAAGATAATTTCAGTAATACAGCCTGTCCTCTTTTTTTTTTTTTAAGCCTGTCCTCTTAAATGCAGAGCTGTGGGCCCAAGTGTTACTTGCTGTCTTTCCCTTCTATTGCAAGAATTCAAGAAAGCAACTTTTGGTCAGAAGTTGGTTTGAGTTGGTTTTTGAGCTTTCCTTCTCAATGGCAACCCACTTCAGTATTCTTGCCTGGAGAATCCCATGGACAGAGGAGCTTTGTGGGCTACAGTCCACGGGTCGCAAAGAGTCGGACACGACTGAGCGACTTCACTTTCACTTCTGCTCCAAATAGACCCAAATGTCTGCAAGGGGTTAGGAGAAAATTGAGGAAGGCCTGGTTTGAGCCATGTTATCCAACGTGGCAAATCCAATGCCCTAAATATGGAAGTTTCCCTGATAGCTCAGTTGATAAAGAATCCACCTGCAATGCAAGAGAGACCAGTTTGATTCCTGGGTTGGGAAGATCCCCTGGAGAAGGGATAGGCTACCCACTCCAGTATTCTTGGGCTTCCCTTGTGGCTTAGCTGGTAACGAATCCACTTGCAATGTGGGAGACCTGGGTTCAATCCCTGGGTTGGGAAGATCCCCTGGAAAAGGGAAAGGCTACCCACTCCAGTATTCTGGCCTGGAGAAATCCATGGACTTGGGGTCGCAAAGAGTTGGACACGACTGAGCAACTTTCACTTGCAAATATGGAAGCTATCTGGTACTTACCTGACCTTTTAGGAGAGTACAGTCCTGGATCTTGAGTCTCATGTGGTTCCTTGGGTCTGCTGCCCATTTCTCAGGAATCTGCAAGTGAGGAGGCTTGCAATGAGCTCCCGTAAACCTACAAGAATTCTCTTGTTTGGAAGGCTAAACACTTCTACCCCAGGGTTTTAGTGCCTGCTGACGTTTTAAGAAATGTATGCTTGTCTGTCAAAGGAAGGTCGATTTGGGGTCTTGCTGCAGTTGCTTGCTATGGCTGATGTGGGCTTGGTTACCTAAGAGGCTGGCCTTGCCTCTCTTGTGGATGGTCATGAGACGTATTCTGGGAATGGTGCTGACTTGGCTCAGTGGTTGACTGGATGAAGCAGGAAGGGAGAGGAGGTTCAGGTGGATAAGTTTCCTCTAGAATAAGTATTAGCCAACTATAGCCCAAGTGGCAGTACTGGTAAAGAATCTGCTTGTCAATTCAGGAGATGTGGGCTTGATTCCAGGGTCAGGAAGATCCCCTGGAGTAGGAAATAACCCACTCCAGTATTCTTGCCTAGAAAATCCCATGGACAGAGGAGCCTGGTGGGCTACAGTCCACGGGGTCCCAAAGAGTTGGACACGATTGAGTATGAACATGCAGCTATAGGCAATAGGTCAAATCTAGCCTGCTGCCAATTTCTGTTTTTACCTTTTTATTTTGAAATAAGCTAAGACTTAATGGCCACCTATTTTGTAAATGAAGTCTTGTTGGAATGTTACCACACTCATTTGTTTACAGACCATCTATGGATGCTTTCCTGATATTGCAGAATTGAGTCATCTCAATAAACAACATAGGACTTGGAAAGCCTAAAGCCTGTGCCAGCCAGCTCTTTGCACAGAGAGCTTGATGATCTCTGTGCTGGAGTCAAAGATGCTTCTCACAGAACTGCCTCGAATTTCCTCCTTGCCACCAAAGGCCTCAAGAACTGCCTCGAATTTCCTCCTTGCCACCAAAGGCCTCAAGATCCCTGTCGAATCAGAGAACTCTAGAGTAGGCAGGGGGCATTAGTGGGCAGCCAGTGCAATTTCTCCTCTGAGACTGGAATCTCCCAAGGATATCTTCTCAAGAGATCCCTTGGGGATCAGACACACCATTGCCTGAAGGGGTTAACTCACCCTCTTTGGGAAGTTGTGGTGGTGGGAAAATGATTCCTTATATTGAGCTAAAATCTGGAGGAAAGAAAAGTTGTTGAAGCTGTATTATTTATGATGCCATCTGCTGCTTTGGAGGAAGAAGGAAGACTATTTTCAGCAAGATGGGCTGCAATGCCTGTCTTGTGTGGAGTGGTCTGATGGGTGTGGAGGAGATGTGTGGAAGTTGGGGTGCTCTGACCGGGAAAAGATGCTGGCAGCTTCTATTAATAGAGAGAAGGATCGGAGAACGGATGCTGGAGGGGCATGGCTGGACAGTGGCGGTTCCGCCTGGTTCTCCAGGAAGACTTCTGTTTTGTCAGAGGACAGCTCTGTTTTCCCGCTTCTGGTCTCTGATGAGATACACGAAACCAGCAGGAAAGCAGACCAAACTGAAAGCAAGAGAACAAGCAGGACTGCAGAGAGTGGGCTGCTGCTCCTCATGGGATTAGCGAAGGCGATCTGTTCCATTCGTGGAGTACCTAACGGGCCCATGCTTGAAAAAAGCACATCTGCAGAATTAGCAGCCAGTAAATTGTTAGTCTTGCACACTGTAGGTTCTGTCTTGCTGCTTTTAAACCATCTGACTTCACTTATTTTTATTTACTTTTTGACATGAGATCACTTTTTTATATTCTCTTTTTAACTCACTCCTAACAGTATAACGCGTTCTTCTTTCGCGTTCTGGATTCTGGATAATTCATCCACAGTTATCTGTTTTCTGATGTTAGATGTGCATTGCATGTCCAAGTTGATGAAGTATGGCGTGCTATGGTAGACAGACCTTGGGCATTAGATGGGCAGACCTGGGTTTGAACCTAGTTTAGCCACCTCTGATCTGTGGGTTGGTATTCCTTGCCTAAATTAGTTTGGTTCTTAATCTCTTTGATTACTCAAGAATTGTGGTTCTTTCATGTAGGAGTTTAAGAGGTACTATTAAAACACCAGACCAGAGACTTCCCTGGTGGTCCAGTGGTTAAGATTCTGCATTTACAATGCAGGAGGCATGGGTTCGATCCCTGGTGGGGGAACTAAAATCCCACATGCTGCTGCTGCTGCTAAGTCGCTTCAGTCATGCCCGACTCTGTGCGACCCCATAGACAGCAGCCCACCAGGCTCCCCCGTCCCTGGGATTCTCCAGGCAAGAGCACTGGAGCGGGTTGCCATTTCCTTCTCCAATGCATGAAAGTGAAAAGTGAAAGTGAAGTCACTCAGTCATGCCCGACTCTTAGCAACCCCATAGACTGCAGCCCACCAGGCTCCTCCATCCATAGGATTTGCCAGGCAAGAGTACTGGAGTGGAACATACCTGTGGTCAAAAAACAGAAAACAAACAACACATAATAATAAAGTGTTGCTTAAAAAAAATCAAACAAAACACCTGGTTGAGTGTGTTCAGTTTTAGAAGCTATAATAACTAAATATCGATTCTTTTCCCATTTTTTACAAGCTTGACCAGTCTTTGTACAAGATGCTCCAGACAAGGCAAAGATGAATGTGATGCCGGTCAGGTTAGCAACTAGGTTTTATTTCATACGCTAGCTCTCACGGAGAGCACTGCTTCAGGCAGAGCTGTGTGGAGATGGATTTTAAGGGTCAGTAGGAAGAGTGTCATAGTTGATTAGCCATGTCCTTGGGCTCGGGAGGGGGCAGAAGGGGACATGAACGTCGCTGACACAAGCCCTGCTTTGGGGAAGTCAGAGCTAATGGAGTGTGAAATTCCTGGAGAAGCCTAAGAGCAATGCTAGCACTTCTACATATGTTATGTCTGGAGCCCTCTCGTGAATTATTATTCTCATTTTACACGTGAGAACATGGAGGCTCAGATAGGCTGAGTAATTTTCTTACTATATAGAAAATGCTGGCAATGAGATCTAAACTCAAATCTGTCTGACCTCAGCGGCTTTTGTTTGCAGCTACTAACTTTTTAAACTGGGGTGTTAAAATTGAACTTCTTTCTGAAAAATGAGGTCAACTTTGGATACTTTAAGATTTGTCAAAGTGTGGTCATCTTGTGCCCAGCTTGATGAATTTTGATTACACCTGGATCATCTAAATACCCGAGTGAAACCATCAATTAGTGTATTTGGCTCTGTCTGGTCTCAGTTGCGACATGTGGGATCTTTTGTGGTGGTGCACTGAAAAATTTAGTGTATATTAAAAGTGAGTAAGAATGACTTATTTTTGTATATGAAATGGTGTTGGGGTCTAGGTTGAGATAACCTTTTCAACAAGAAGAATCTTTTGTGGGATAGACAGGACATGAAGCCTATTCTTCATTGGACAGGATTCTCTCAAGCATCGTTTAGGATGTCTGCTCTTCTTGGTGCTCAACCCTGAAATCCCTTTGTGCATCCTCTCACCATAGTGCCAACTAGTCCGGTAAATTTCCACGATATCCTTGAGGATGGTATCACTCCCATGAGAATCACGGGTCTAACTCGACTCCCTCATTTTACAGATGAGCGAATCCCTTTCTTGAAAAAGGAGGAACTTCTTCCCAATTCTCACAGGGACTTAATCATGAAGTGCAATCTCCTGACTCTTTAGTCTAAATCAGGAACCCATCCATCCACAGCAGGTACAGCTTGAGCTTCGAGTCAAACAGATTTGGGTTCAAATTCTGGCTCTGCTTTTAGGCAAATGGCTTCATCTTTCTGAGCCTCTGTTTCATCTTTTGCAAAAATTGGGATTAAAAATAGCATTTCCCTTAGAGACTTGGTGTGAGGATTCAGCAGGGTTATTTCTATACATTCCTGGCACATAGTGAGATCTCAATATATGTAGCTATTATTTGTTGTTATTCAGCTGCTAAGTCATGTCCAACTCTTTGCAACTCCATAGACTGTAGCCCCAGGCTCCTCTGTCCGTGGGGTTCTCCAGGTGACAATGCTGGAGGGGGTTGCAATTTCCTTCTCCAGGGGATTGTCCTGGATGAAGCATCAAACCTGTGTCTTCTGCATTGACAGGCAGATTCTTAACTACTGAGCCATCAGGGAAGCCCAGTAGAGAGTATATTACTCCTTTAAAGCTCATTTATCTAAGTGCCCGCAGAAAATGGTGTATTGTATTCTGGGAGAATTTCTCCATTTGAACTTTCCTCTGCAGAGAAACATTTGTCTTTATCCTTTGTTTCCAAAGCTTCAAATCATCCTTTTCCAGAGCAAAGCATCCTTCTAATCACCTCCTACCACAGCTTAAGACACAGTTAAGGACAAAGTATCTTGGCCTAAGTAGCTCAGAGCATTCTGACAACTTAGCCCCATACTTCAAGAGTGAAAGAAGGAACTTTGGAGCTGCAGCTGATGTGAAAAGAATGAAGAAAGAGAATGAAATTTGTGACGGGTGCACAGTGAAAGGTCGAGTTTTCTCATTTTACCAACACCCCATGAGGCGGGAATTGTTTATTATCACCTCCACTTTCAGTTCAATTCAGTCGCTCAGTCGTGTCCGACTCTTTGCGACCCCATGGACTGCAGCACACCAGGCTTCCCTGTCCATCACTAGCTCCTGGAGCTTTCTCAAACTCATGTCCATCGAGTCGGTGATGCCATCCAACCATCTCATCCTCTGTCGTCCCCTTCTCCACTTTACACCTGAGAAAATGAGGACTTGAGCTGTTAGGGCCCTTTGTTGAAGTCACACAGAGACAAGACAGAATCAGGTTTGCTCTTCGTTCTCTTGATGCCGATGCTTTCAAAAGCAGATCCTGAAATAAAGATTTGGTTGCAAACATTCTCTTTGGGAGAGGTTTTTGTGATCGACTTATTGCCTCTCAGTCCTGATGCACCCTTCAATATGTGGGGGAAGATCCCCTGGAGAAGGAAATGGCAACCCACTCCAGTACTCTTGCCTGGAAAATTCCATGGATGGAGGAGGAGCCTGGTAGGCTACAGTCCATGGGATCACAAAGAGTCGGACACGACTGAACAACTTCACTGCTGATAAAGGAATTTTCTTTTAACTATTTCTTCTTTAACAGGAACTTGTTGCCGAGCTTTCTCAGACAAGGAGGCTGGAGGGTTGTTGCTGGAGGGGGAGGGTCTCCTGCCATTTTTGTGCTGTGTGGGGCTCAGTTATGGGTGCGGGGGCATTCAGCGGAATCTGCCCATGGGTCAAAATGTGGTCCTTCTGCAACTTTGCAGCCTCGGTGTGTGGATAACCTTTGTGCAACCCTCTCGGTCTGGAAACTAGAGTCAGAAGCACAGCTCACGTGCTCTGAAGGACTCGTGTCCCCACTGACCCGCAGGCTCCACATCCCCACAGATCAGGTGGTGCTTGACTCCTCCCCCAAAAGGACTCTGGAGGGTGTTTTCTTGCTTGCAGCCCCTCCAGACCAGCTCCAGCCTAGCCAGAGCCACAGCCTTCTCTACTATCCTGTGGGCTTTCCCAAAGACGCCTGAATGCCCCCCATCTTTGCCTGTGGGTGCTCAGCCTAAGCCATAGGGTGCCTTATACAGTTACCCTTTATCACAGATAATGGTTCTTTGTGTTACACTTCCTCTGGTTAAGTCACGGTGTATTCTGTCTCCTGGTCACTGTCATAGCAAGTGATCACTGGAAGAAGGCGAAAAGAGTAGGGAAGGGAAAAAAGCCAACAAGGAAAGTGTTAATGAGTGGATCACTGTTATCGGTACTTGGGATACAATCACACTTGTGTCCTTTGAGACTCTAAGTGCCCCCACAAGAGGCAAGAGGACTGCATATTTATCTACCAACTCCTGTCTCTCATTGATCGAGGGTTGCTTTTGGGAACTTTAATTCCCTGGCACTTTGGTCCTGCCCCGCGTGCCTGAACTTCTGAAGGCCTATTTTACTTGTGTAGTTAGAAAAACCCCTCAGGCAGAGAGAAACAGAAACAGGTCCTTGATGGTAATATCCCTGTGAGCGTGGGAACTTCCTGTGATGCTACAGGTGACCTGTAGGGTGGACCAAGGTGATGGGGCAGCCCTGATGTAGCTACTACAGACTTGTTGGGGGAAGCTGGGTGGCAGATGAATGGCTCAGACTGATTCAGGGTGAAGTTTCTGGAAAAGTCCAGTGGTAGAAGATCAAATGGTTTCCTGACTGGTATAATTTAATTGTATGGTCAGTGTTTGCTCCGGATAATTGGGTTTTCCTTTGACAATATCACTGGCTTGCTAGCTGCCGTGGAAGACACTGTTTTCTAACCATTTCGCATACAAAAAGCCGGACCTGGCTTCCATCAAGAGCTGGCAGCCCTGCCATTTTCAGGAGGTGCTGATGGTTGTGGCATCCAGGAGGAAAAAGGCAGTGGTGTTTGTATTTTCCATTTTGCCCTTTACAAGAACATTTCAGCTGAAGCGGAAGGCTTTTTTTTTTTCCCCTTCACCCTGGGTGTTTTAATAGAATTCTTGGTGACATTAAGCCCTTTTAATTCTGAGTACCAGCTTCTAAAGTTCAGTGATGACGGAGGTCTGTTCAGCTGTGGAATGCAGTGGATACCAAGGTGAGAGATTTTAATCACCAGGAGGGCCAGAGTGAAAAATACGGCCAGGAGGCAAGGTTATTACAAAAGGCCACAGATAGTGTTTGTCTGTGGCAAAGTGTGGGCTGAAGGAGGCTACTTTTATATTGAGAATTTTAAATTATTCACATTTTGCAAGAAGGTAATCAATGTAGAGGGTTTCAAAACTGGCAATGTGTTCTTTCTACATGTAAAATAGTCAGTGAAGAAAAAAACAAGGAAACTTACTCTATCCTGAAATGAAAAGATCTCTGAGACATGTGACAAAAGCAGGAAAATACTGAATAGTTAATTACTGCATGAGAAAGAAAGGGGAAAAATTATACAGTCACGTTTGCTTGTATTTATACGAAAATCTAATGAAAGTATCTAGGTATGGTTTAGGAGGGCAAAACAAAGTGAATTTTTTTCGGTTTATAACTTTTATATCATTTTCTTTTAAAAATCACATCAAAGTATTTTCTGTCCAGATAAATGAAACCGAAGCCCAGTGAAGAACACGATCATTGGAGAACATGTCTCTGTTCTTTGATCATTTGTAAAAACTTTGAAGGCAGCTTTGCATGGGAAAATGCATTCCACAAAGTCAAATATCTGTGCATCAGTTCGGTTCAGTTGCTCAGTCATGGCCGACTCTTTGAGACCCTATGGACTGCAGCACCCCAGGCTTCCCTGTCCATCACCAACTCCTGGAGCCTACTCAAACTCATGTCCATCGCATCACTGATGCCATCCAACCATCTCATCCTCTGTCGCCCCCTTTTCCTCCTGCCTTCAATCTTTCCCAGCATCAGGGTATTTTCAAATGAGTCAGCTCTTTGCCACTGGTGGGTGAAGTATTGGAGTTTCAGTTTCAGTATCAGTCCTTCCAATGAATATTCAGGACTGATTTCCTTTAGGATGGACTGGTTGGATCTTCTTGCAGTCCAAGGGACTCTCAAGAGTCTTCTCCAACACCACAGTTCAAAAGCATCAGTTCTTCGGCGCTCAGCTTTCTTTATAGTCCAAGTCTCACATCCATACATGACTACTGGAAAAACCGTAGCTTTGACTAGACGGACCATTGTTGGTAAAGTAATGTCTCAGCTTTTTAATATGCTGTCTAGGTTGGTCATAGTGATTCCTTTGCAAACATTGTGGGCGTGTGTGTTTTTACTTGATCTTGGAAATTTTTTTGCGTCTATGCTGCGATTTACCACAAAGGCAGCAGGGGGCAGTGTTTCCCTGTTTTCCTTTGTGCTTTTCCCCATTTCCACAGCCTGAGGCAAAACCAACCAAGATTTATCTAATGCAAATCTACGATAAAATGTACCACATTTTCTAGGTTTGTGTTGTTACTCTCTCAGCCCCCACATCTTTCGGGGACTTGAAGCTTCCAATAGGCTGCTTAATGATTATTCAAAAGGGGTTGGTGATTGGGTTTGCTGGGGTGGTTTTTCTTCTCTCTTGTCTTTCTCCCCTTCTGTCATTGCACTCAGCTCCCATCCATCTCTTTCCATAATCAAGTCATAGAAAAAGACCCTTAGATTGTGAAAATTCGCAGCCATCTCTCTCTCCCTCTCTCTTTTACTTTGCAGATAAGACTCGGAATTTGGAAGGCAAAACAAACAAATAAAAAGAGAGAATTTTGGACTTCCATAAATAGTGCTGACGTTGTGGGGAAACAAGAAAGCTAAAAGGGGACGAGCCTAAGCCCTGGCTGAGTGGTTACCTGTGTGCCTGGCTGGGAGTGTTCCTGGGGTGAGTTCTCACATTCACTACAACGAGAATGTGCATGAGCCATTTTGAAAAGGAAATGAAAGCTCATAGGTGATGAACAACTTGCCCAAATTCATGTTGCTGTAAAAAGATAGAAGTGGGAGGCAGATTGCATCCAAAGCTGGGCAACTGACATGTTTTTTCCCTGCACCATCCTAAGCAGACCGAAGGTGTTGTAGCCACGCGTTCTGGCAAACAAACTCACTCAGAAGGACAGTGCAGATAGTGGAGTACTGTTTATTACAACGGCAGGCCCAGGGCAGAGTCTCCTCTTAGCCAAAGACTCTGACCAGTTTTTGTGAAAACCTTGTATACCCTAAGTGTATGTGCTCAAACCCATCTCCCCAAATTCTCTGAAGCTAGTCTGAACATAGGAAAAGAAAGATACAATCAAAGTTAACCCGTGATTCATCTGCCTTGAGCCTAGGTAGTTAACAGTGGACAATTATCAGAAGGCCTGTGGTCATACCATGATTTATGACCATAATGCATGATTGATTCTATGCGGTTACACAGATAATTAGGGTATTCTTTTAGGCGATGGGAGAGTCTAGGTACGAGCCCTGGGGCTCTCCCTTCTGGGGGCCTGGTTTTCCTGTTGGTATGTCGCTTCCATAGATACTGAGTATAGAGCTCAAAGTCCACAGTCCAGCCCAAGATGGAGTCCTGATTTCAAGATGGAGTTTGTTCTGTTTCCTTCTTCAAAGGCAGTGCTGGCCCTTCGGCTCTCTCTCTGCTCCCCCCATCCCCCACCGTCTTCCCTAGGGCTCTGTACTTGACTCTGACATGAGCGTGCACCATCCCTTCCACACAGTGTCTGGAAGGAGACCAAAGGGAGAAGGGGAAACCTCAGGAGCTCCCCTGTGTTCAGCGGACAATGGTCTTTGTTGTACCCGGGCAGAGGTTCCTTCGGCAAAGGCAGCAACATTAGACGGCCCAAGGCCGGAGATTCCTTGAGCTGTGTGATGCTGTGAACTTGGGGAAGTCTTGTGTTGAGTAACACCAGCTCCCCTGGAGACTGGTGGCCCTTGCCCATGCCGAGTGGGACAAGGAGAAGATCTCCCTGGGGGTAAGCATGGCTTTTGCAGGTTTTTATTTATTTTTTATTGTTTTGGCATGCTGCTGTGGCATGCGAGGGGTCTTAGTTCCCTGACCAGGGACTGTACCTGCGCCCCTTACAGTGGGGGTGAGGGTAACTGCAGTGTTTCCAAATTGTTCTGGAATAGTTTGTGTGTGTGTGTGTGTGTTTGTAATGAAAACCATGGTAGCAGGACCCTTTGGGGCCTTCCTCCATATCCTTCGATTTAACTTCTCTCCTAAGCACTAGATAATAGTATTCGATGCAAATTTCCTAAGTTGTTTTGCAGGTGTGACAACTGGAAGAGGTTAACTACTTGATGACTTTGAGCACAGGTCAAGCCCTGGGGCTCGTGGAGCCTAAGGACTGATAAAGTTAACCCCTGTGACACCACCTGTTCCCTTACCATCTGTCAATCAGAGAACTGTGCACGGTCTGATCTCTTACTCTGCAACCCTCTTCCCTCACCCAGCTTTCAGAAATGCTTTGCTAAACACCTGCAGGGAGCTCGAGGCTCTCTAGGGCCTGAGTCATCCGCTCTACTTGCTCGCCCTGCAGTGAAGCATTCTCGACTCTGAACTCTAATGTTGCAGTTTGGCCTCACTGTGAGAGGGGTACACGATCCCGGTTAACACGGTTTCTAAGTGCTCCTGCTTTGTCATCCCAACTTCCTGGAAAATGCCCGCAGTTGAAGGTGATGGTGAAGATGCAGAAATGGACGGTTTGGAGCAGTTGTTGTTGTTGCTGTTCAGTCGCTCAGTCGTGCACCTCTGCGGCCCCATGGACTGCAGCAAGCCAGGCCTCCCTGTCCTTCACTATCTCCCAGAGTTTGCTCAAACTCGAATCTGTTGATTGAGTCAGCTTTGGATGGACTAATTACAATAGCAAACAAAGGACAGTGGTGAAGTGCATTTTACCCGTAGTGAAGGTCTTTGGAATAGTCTTGGGTGGCGTCCATCCTCTGTTTTAGTAACACCAGCTCTCCTGGAGACTTGTGACCAGTGCTAAGTAGGATAAGGAGAAGGCCTCCTTGGGGGTAAGCATGGCTTCTGCATGGTTTATTTTATTTTTTTTGGCCTCACTGCTGTTGCATGTGGGGTCTTAGTTCCCTGAGCAGGGATTGAACCTGCACTCCCTACAGTGGACGTGTGGAGTCTTAACCACTGGACAGCCAGGGAAGTCCCCTCTTTCCCATGTTTTAACACTTGCTATGTTGCGTTTCAACAGAGAGGAGCAAACAGCAGATTGAGGTCCCTGTGGCGACAACAGCAGGCAGCTAGAATATTTTTAGGTTGACTTCTTAGTTATAATTCTGTTTATGGCAAATGATTATGATTTTCTGTTTACAGAAGTAAAACGTATCCTTTGAAATACATTTTGATTAAAAAGTTAACCTAAAAATAGTTGAGCCCATATAGGGTACCTGGCATGTACGTGTAGCAAAAGTGATGAAAGGGTTTGAAAGTAAAATATGGAGATGTTGGACAGATTATTTCTAAAGTGTCTTCGATCTTAGGCTACCGATGACTTTGCATCATTAGAGAATCATGGGAAAATCGGAATTGGGCAATTTCAGAACAGAAAGGGATCATCTAACCCAGTTTTCTTGTTTTATAGTTGATGAGAAGGAAGCTCAGAGGGACGGGACTGGCTCAAGGTCACCCGGCGCTCTGTTGGCTGATAATCTGTGTGCAGGGTGTGTGTGTAGGGTTGGGGGCGGCTGGATGATAGTATAGACAAAGGGCTGCTGTAAGTAACTCAGGTTGTCTTGGTATCAGGGCGGGAAAAAGGGTAGAGGAAGGGGAGGCAAAACCGCTAGATAACAAGCGGGAAGATCCTTAACATCTCTGTTTTTTCAACTTGCTGCAGGAGCAGCAACAAAAGCTGGCTGGTTTCCCCTCAGTAGACGCAGCAGTAGTTTTTTTTTTTTTTTTTGCTGCGGAATGTGGCGTTAAACGCAATAGGTCAGCACTAAGCTTGAACAAAATGTGATGACCGATTAGGAAATGAACGGTAAGTCATGGCCGGCGAGTCCTGATTACGATATTGCTTATCAACACGCTCCCCCACCTCACCCCCCCTTACCCGGAACCAAAAAAAGTGTGGCTTGCAGGAGAAACTGAACCCAGAGGTCCTTGTCCTGAGGACACGTTAACTCTCACTACGACAGTCATGTGTGAGGAAATCCGGTGTTGCAGGAGAACAGCTTCAAGCGAGCTGTGGGCGCTCTGTCGGGTGGGCGTCACGGTCCCCTGCGCCCTCCTTGCTGTGCATCTTGCTTTCCTGCAGATGCATTGAGATGATCAAAGAGGGATGTAGTCAAGGATTAAAGACAGCTCTCCCTCGTGGATGGGCCTGGGAAGCGCAGGACATGGTCCAGAGCAGGCATTGAGCATATATTCGCTCTGAATGTTCCAGAAGGCTGGATCAACAGGCCTTGCATGGTGCCTGGCTTGGAGCCAACTTGCTCCTCACCCACATTCCTGGGTGGACAAATCACTCTATTTTTTCCCTCTGTCACTATTTCTTCATGCCTCATGTTTAGATAAGGCACTGTGTCCTACAAATATGTGCTTGAGATATGAAGTGATGAGTCGAATGAACGTGGTGGTTGCCTTTTGACCGATTCACTCACTAAATCGTTTATTCATTAAGCACTTAGAGGGAGGATAACTCAGGCCTCACCTTGTAGATTAAGATCTAACTGGGGACTTCCCTGGTAGTCCAGTGGTTAAGAATCCGCTTGCCAATAAGGGGACACAGGGTCCATTCCTGGTCAGGGAAGATTCCACATACCACAACTAAGGGGCAGCTAAGCCTGTGCCCCACAACTACTGAAGCCTGTGGGCCTTACAGCCCACGCTCTGCAGCAAAAGAAGCCACCGCAATGAGAGACCTGAACACTGCAGCTAGAATTAGCCCCTGCTCGATGCAACTAGAGAAAGTCTGTGTGCAGCAAAGAAGACCCAGTACAGGCACAAATATAAATTAAATTAAAAAAAAAAAGATCTATTGGGGAGGCCAGACAACAATTTTGTAGATAAGTAGGTTACCAAAAGAATGCTTTCTAGAATATCACACATGCTAGCAGGCACTGGCAGAGAAGGCAATGGCACCCCACTCCAGTACTCTTGCCTGGAAAATCCCATGGACAGAGGAGCCTGGTAGGCTGCAGTCCATGGGGTCGCTAAGCGTCGGGCACGACTGAGCAACTTCACTTTCACTTTTTACTTTCATGCATTGGAGAAGGAAATGGTAACCCATTCCAATGTTTTTGTCTGGAGAATCGCAGGAATGGGGAGCCTGGTGGGCTGCTGTCTATAAGGTTGCACAGAGTTGGACACGACTGAAGCGACTTAGCAGCAGCAACAGCAGGCACTAGTGGTAAAGAGCCTGCCTGCAATGCAGAAGACCCCTGGGTTTGATCCCTGGGTCAGGAAGATCCCCTGGAGAAGGGAATGGCCATCCACTCTTGTCTAGGAAATCCCATGGACAGAGGAGCCTGGTGGGCTACAGTCCATGTGGTCGCAAAGAGTCAGACATGACTGAGCGAGTAACACTTAACACTATATGATTGTGTTTCTGAGTAAAGGTAAACTGAAGTCCAGATAGGTTAAATAACTTGTCCCAATCACCTGTCAGCAAACACTGGGGCTGCGATTTGAAGGCAGACCCCGTGGTCTTGGGGTTTCTCTCGTCATCCATAATGCAGGCGCGTAACTGCCTCATGGATGGGTCCCCAGTGCCCTGGTGTGTGTTGTGGGCAGTGCATAGACTCCTGCAACTTGTCTCTGACAACACATACAGTTTGTGCCATTTTTCATTGCATTACCATCCAAAGCCATTTCGGCCTTAGGACCTCAGCACTGTGAGCCTGTGGGCTCCCCGCACCCCCAGCTGACTCCCGGTCCCTCCTCGACAGCCCCCTCCTCCCGCTCCTCCCTCCAGTCACTCCCCCACCCCTCCAGGGTTCTCCTCTAGAACCCATTAACCCCTCTTTTCCCTCAAGAGGTACTGGGGGATGAGGTTTTTTTTTTTCCTTTTCTTGCCTTAGGGGTATGTGTTTCTTAGAGGGTAGGCTCTCATTTCTATGAATACAGTTGGATTTGAAATTCAAGTTGTAAAGGTTTCCTGTTTTGTATTTTGCCAAATGTTCATACATAAAGCTCTTTCCTAAGGAGACAAAGTCTTGGCCCTCCCCCATCTCTGTGCCAAGCTGTAGCTTTTCGTTCACTTTGCTTCAGTGCAAAAAGAATTTGTATGTGTGTGGCCTTGTGCTTAGCGACAGGGAAAAGGCAGGTTGAGAGGGATTCAGGTTCTGTTTCCAGGTCACTGGGATGTGACAGAGGAGGGACAAATGATGCTTAGTGGAAGTTTTCATCAAGGAGGTAGAATTTTGGCCAACCTTTGAAAGATGTTTGGATTTTGATAGATGAAGAAGAAAGGCAAGTGCATGAATCTGATAAGCGGTTAAGCCACAAAATATATAAGGAACTCAAATAACTTCCCTGATGGCTCAGTGGATAAAGAATCCACCTGCATTGCAGGAGACACAGGAGACTCAGCTTTGATCCCTCGGTTGGGAAGATCCCCTGGAGTAGGAAATGGCAACCCACTCCAGTATTCTTGCCAAGAAAATCCCATGGACAGAGGAGCCTGGCAGGCTACTGTCTAAAGGGATGCAAAGAGTCAGACATGACTGAATGACTAAGCATGTGCACAAACAACTCAGCAGCAGAAAAGCACATAACCTGGTTAAAAAATGGATGAAGGATATGGATAAACATTTCTCCAAAGAAGACATACAAATGGCCAACAAGTATATGGAAAGGTGCTCAGCATGACTAGTCATCAAGGAAGTACATATCAAGACCACAATGAACTATCACCTCACACCTGTTACAATGGCCATTATCAAAAAGACAAGAGATAACAAGAACTGGCAAGGATGTGGAGAAAAGGGAGCCCGCTGCACTGTTGGTGGGAATGTAAATTGGTAGAGTCCCTCTGGAAAACAGTGGGAAGATGTCTCAAAAAATTAAAAATAGAGAGAAAAAGAATCTGAGTTTAATTAAGAGTTAGAAGAAACTTTGTTATATGGATGACAAATACAGTCTTAGCCCTGAGCTTTAGGCACCAACTCCAGTTTGTTTCACATTATTTAATATAAATACACATAATATACAATCTCATGAAGTAAAACAAAAGAGAAATATTAAAAGAATACCTATAGGTTAATAGAAGCATTGGGGCTTCCCTGGTGGCTCAGAGGGTAAAGAATCTGCCTGCAAGAGGGGAGACATGGGTTCAATTCCTGGGTCGGGAAGATCCCCTGGAGAAGGAAATGACAACCCATTCCAGTATTCTTGCCTGGAGAATTCCATGAACAGAGGTGCCCTGTGGGCAAAAGTCCATGGAGTTTCCAAGAGTCGGACATGATTGAGCAACTAACATTTTCACTTTCAAACAATATATAAAATTTCCTTTTTGTGAACATAATGGTTGTCTGAATTGAATATTGCATTGTGATTACAAAAAAAAAAAGTAGAACTACCATGTATAATCCAGCAATTTCATTTCTAGGTTAATATATTAAAAGAAAATGAAATTAGTATCTTGAGTAAAGACCTGTCCCTCCATGTTCATTGTGGCAGTGCAATAGTCAAGATAGGAAAATAATCTAAGCGTCTGTTGATGGATGAATGGATAAAGAAAATGTGACACACACACACACACACACGTATATATATGTCACATATCATTGTGTGTGTGTATATATATATATGTATATGTGTATGTATATATATTTCAAGTATAAAAGCAAGAGAGTTGCAGAAAAACATCTACTTCTATTTTATTGACTACTCCAAAGCCTTTGTGTGGATCACAGCAAACTGGAAAATTCTTCAAGAGAAAGGAATACCAGACCACCTGATATGCCTCCTGAGAAATCTGTATGCAGATCAGGAAGCAACAGTTAGAACTGGACATGGAACAACAGGGTGGTTCCAAATCAGAAAAGGAGTATGTCAAGACTGTATATTGTCACCCTGCTTATTTAACTTATATGCAGAGTACATCATGAGAAATGCTGGGCTGGATGAAGCACAAGCTGGAATCAAGATCACCAGGAAAAATATCAATAACCTTGGATATGCAGATGACACCATCCTTATGGCAGAAAGTGAAGAACTAAAGAGCCTCTTGATGAAAGTGAAAGAGGAGAGTGAAAAAGTTGACTTAAAACTCAACATTCAGAAAATTGAGATCATGGCATCTGGTCTCATCACTTCATGGCAAACAGATGGGGAAACAATGGAAGCAGTGAGAGACTTTATTTTCTTGGGCTCCAAAATCACTTCAGATTGTGACTGCAGGCATGAGATTAAAAGACATTTGCTCCTTGGAAGAAAAGGTATTATCAACCTAGACAGCATATTAAAAAGCAGAGACATTACTTTGCCTACAGAAGTCCATCTAGTCAAAGCTATGGTTTTTTCAGTAGTTATATATGAATGTGAGAGTTGGACTATAAAGAAAGCTGAGCACCAAAGAATTGATGCTTTTGAACTGTGGTGTTGGAGAAGACTCTTGAAAGTCCATTGGACTGCAAGGAGATCCAACCAGTCCATCCTAAAGGAAATCAGTCCTGAATATTCACTGGAAGGACTGCTACTGAATCTGAAACTCCAATACTTTGGCCACCTAACGCAAAGAACTGAGCCATTGGAAAAGACCCTGATGCTGGGAAAGATTGAAGACAGGAGGAGAAGGGGATGACAGAGGTTGAGATGGTTAGATAACATCACTGACTCGATGATCATGAGTTTGAGCAAGCTCTGGGAGTTGGTAATGGACAGGGAAGCCTGGCCTGCTGCAGTCCATGGGGACACAAAAGAGTTGGACACAACTAAGCAACTGAATTGATACATTCTCATGTTACATATATACACACACACATTGGAATATTATTCAACCTTAAACAAGAAAGAAATCTTGATATTAGTGATAATATGGATGAATCTGGAGAACATTATGCTAAGTGAAATAAGCCAGTAACAGAAAGACAAATAGTACATGATCTCACTAATATGTGGAAACTAAAACTGTTAAATTTATAGAGGCAGAGAATAAAATGGGTTGTTGCCAGGGTCTAGGATATGGGAGAAAAAGGGAGATACTCCTCAATGGATACAAAGTGTCAGTTATGCAGGATAAATTCTGGAGATCTAATGTATAGTGAACTCTGGGAGTTGGTGATAGACAGGGAAGCCTGGCGTGCTGCGATTCATGGGGTTGCACAGAGTCGGACACGACTGAGTGACTGAACTGAACTGAACTGAATATATAGTATAAATCCCTGATGGTTCAGTTGGTAAAGAATCCACCTGCAATCCAGGAGACACAGGTTCATTCTCTGGGTGGGGAAGATCCCCTGGAGGAAGAAAGGGTAACTCACCCCAGTATTCTTGTCTGGAAAAATCCCATGGACAGAGGAGCCTGGCAGCCTACATTCCATGGGCCACAAAGAGTCTAGACATGACTGAGCAACTAAACTGCACCATCACACCGTGCGGTGTGGTGTCCACAGTTAATGACATGGTTCTGTATACATGAAATTTTCTAAGAGAATAAATCTTGAGTATTCTCATCACACATACACAAGAATAACTCTGAGCATAATTGGCTTGAGTGCGAAAATCATTTCACAGTGTATACATATATAAACACATCACATTATACACTTTATATACAATTGAAAAAATTTAACTTCAATAAAGGTAGATGGGAAAGAAAAACCCCAAAATACCTTAGACTGAGTGGCTTAAACAATAGAAATTTATTTTCTCACCATTCTGGAGGCTGGATATTCAAGATGAAAGTGTGGTCCGTTTGGGTCCTGGTTTGTGGATGCCCGTCTTCTCTCTGTGTTCTCATGTAGCCTTTTCTCTGTGTGCCTGCAACCTTTGTGTCTCTTTGTGCCTCCAAATTTCCTCTTCTTATAAGAACTGTAGTCAAATTTGTTGGGGGTCCATTCAAGAACCTTGTTTTAACTTAATCACTTCTTTAAAGGCCCTTTAAAGGCATATTAAAAAGCAGAGACATTACTTTGTCAACGAAGGTCCGTCTAGTCAAGGCTATGGTTTTTCCAGTAGTCATGTATGGATGTGAGAGTTGGACTATAAAGAAAGCTGAGTGCTGAAGAATTGATGTTTTTGAACTGTGGTGTTGGAAAAGACTCTTGAGAGTCCCTTGGACTGCAAGAATATCCAACCAGTCCATTCTAAAGGAGATCAGTCCTGGGTGCTCATTGGTAGGACTGATTTTGAAGCTGAAACTCCAATTCTTTGGCCACCCAATGTGAAGAACTGACTCATTTGAAAAGACCCTGATTCTGGAAAAGATTGAGGGCAGGAGGAGAAGGGGATGACAGAGGATGAGATGGTTGGATGGCATCACCGACTCAATGGATATGGGTTTGGGTGGACTCTGGGAGTTGGTGATGGACAGGGAGGCCTGGCATGCTGCGATTCATGGATCACAAACAGTCAGACACGACTGAGTGACTGAACTGAACTGAAAGGCCCTTTCTCCAAATACAGTCTCAAACTGAAGTCCTGGGGGGCAAGTTAGTGCTTCAGTGTATGACTTTGCAAAAGACACCATGCAGTTCATCACACAGACATCAAGCCAGATTTTTTCCCCCATCTTGAACACTGCTAAAGCTTTTATTTTAAACTTAAAAAAAAAATTTTTTTTAATTTTATATTGGGGCATAGTTGACAAACATTTTAAACACTTTGATATCCATGATAATTCGATGACTAGTCTTACCACCCTGGCCACACAGAACAGGACTGCCTTCATGATGGGTATATTTGGTGCGTGGCCAAGGACCCTTGCTGTCAATTCCTCCTGGTTATGTGTGGAAGAATAACATCATCAGGGCATCAGGGAAAGGTCTCCATAAAGATGGAGAGCCTGAGAGCATGAGCAAGGTTTCATTGTTTCCAGAGAGACATTTCTTAAAATTTCATTTTTAATTGGACGATAATTGCTTTACAGTATTGTGTTGACTTCTGCCACACAACAGCCTGAGTCAGCCATTAAGTACACATATGTCCCCTTGCTCTTGAATCTGCCCCCCTCACCCTTCACCCCAGAGCAACCCTCTAGATTGTCACAGAGTACTGCTGCTGCTGCTAAGTCGCTTCATTCGTGTCCGACTCTGTGCAACCCCATAGACTGCAGCCCACCAGGCTCCCCCGTCCCTGGGATTCTCCAGGCAAGAACAGTGGAGTGGGTTGTCATTTCCTTCTCCAATGCATGAAAGTGAAAAGTGAAAGTGAAGTTGCTCAGTTGTGTCTGACTCCTAGCAACCCCACGGACTGCAGCCTACCAGCCTCTTCCATCCATGAGATTTTCCAGGCAAGAGTACTGGAGTGGGTTGCCATTGCCTTCTCTGGTCACAGAGTACTACTCAGCCACAAAAAGGAATGCATTTGAGTCAGTTCTGGTGAGGTGGATGAACTTACAGCCTGTTATACAGAGTGGAGTCAGTCTAGATACACATTTTGCTCTTGGGAGGGAGTAGCAGATTAGGGAGAGGTCAGGTCAGCTGTATAGATTGGGTTGAATAATGAGAAAGGCATCCTGAGCTAAAGAGGCGACAAGGATGGTTATTTTTTTTTAGAGTTGCCAAGCCTTTTATTTACTTCCTGATGGCTACAGATAACATATGTGCTCTATCGTGTCCAATTCTTTTGCGACCCCATGGGCTGTAGCCCACCAGGTTCCTCTTTCCATGGGATTTCCTAGGCAAGAATACTGGAGTGGGTTGCCTTTCCTTCTCCAGGGGATCTTCCCAACCCAGGGAGTGAACCCAAGTCTCCTGCATTGGTAGGCAGATTCTTTACCATAGAGCCACCTGGGAAGCCTACATTTTGTTATTATTCTGTCACTAAGTCTAGTCTGACTCTTTGCAGCCCCATGGACTGCAGTGTGACAGTCTCCTCTGTCTTTCACTATCTCTCAGAGTTTGCTCAAATTCATGTCCATTGAATGAAAATGAAAGTGAAAGTCACTCCGCGTGTCTGACTCTTTGTGACCTTATGGACTTTACAGTTCTTGGAATTCTCTGGGCCAGAATACTGGAGTGGGTAGCCTTTTCCTTCTCCAGGGCATCTTCCCAACCCAGGGATCAAACCCAGGCCTCCCGCATTGCAGGCAGATTCTTTACCAGCTGAGCCACAAGGGAAGCCCAAGAATACTGGAGTGGGTAACCTATCTTTTTTCCAGGGGATCTTCCTGACTCAGGAATTGAACCCAAGTCTCCTGCATTGTAGGTAGATTCTTTACCAACTGAGCTGTGAGGGAAGCCAATTGAGTGGGTGATGCTGTTTAACCATCTCATCCTCTGTCATCCCCTTCTCCTTCTGCCTTCAGTCTTTCCCAGCATCAGGATCTTTGTCAATGAGTCAGCTCTTCACATTGGGAGGCCAAAGATTTGGAGCCTCAGCTTCAGTCCTTGCAGTGAACAGTCAGAGTTGATTTCCTTGAGAATTGACTGGTTTGATCTTCTTGTAGTCCAAGGGAATCAAGAGTCTTCTCCAGCACCACAATTTGAAAGCATCAATTTCTTGGTGCTCAGCCTTCTTTATGGTTCAACTCTTGCATCTGTACATGACTACTGGAAAAACCATAGCTTTGAATACGTGGAATGAAGCCTACAATGCCTACCCTAAATGCTGCCCACCATATGCAGCTCACTGAGCAAACTCAGCTACTCTTTTTCCCCAGGTGTAGTTTTTGTTTTCATCCTTAATTGTCCTTCTTGCTATCCTGGTTGGCCTGGGAGACAGGGAGTCCACGGTATTTTAAAAAATTATCCATTTGAGAACATTTATATTTTATACTTACATTATTTTGTTTTCATCAACAGGAAATAATTTCTTGTGGAGTCGACTTGTTGACAATTTAGTCACTCAGTTTTAGTCTGAGGAAGTTTTTATTTCTCTTTCATTTTTGTCTGTGCAACTCCAGGTCATCAGTCCATTGTCTTGGCTTATTGTTGTTATTTTTGTTATAACAACAAAATTGTTGTTGTTATTTTTGTTATAAGCCACTCATTTTCCCTAATGATAGATTATGTCTTATTCCAAATTACATGTGTGTGTGTGCACGAGAGAGAGAGAAATGGCTGAAAAGTTTCTAAAGTATTGACAAATGTCAAAACATATGATGAAAAAGCTCAGACAGAGAAAACAAGCATGGGGAAAAATTATTTATTTATTTTGGCCATGGCTTGTGGCTTGTGGGGTCTTAGTTCTCCAACCAAGGATTGAACCTTGGCCATGGCAGTGAAAGCACCAAGTCCTAGCCACTGGACTGCCAAAGACTGCCAAGGGATTCTTTGGGTTGGCTTTATTCTTGAGCATGAAGAACAGGTTATTTGTTCCCAAGTGCAATTCCATGGAAGGAACCTAGCAGAACCTGGCAGGCTACAGTCCATGTGATCACAAAGAGTCAAGCTTGACTGAGTGACTCTTTCCTTTTGGTCTCCCCAGATGTCGCAGTGGTGAAGAATCTGCCTGCCAATGCAGGAGACACAAGAGACCCAGGTTCAATCCCTGGGTTGGGGAGATCTCCTGGAGGAGGAAAAGCAACCCACTTCAGTATTCTTGACTGGAAAATTCCACAGACAGAGGAGCCTGGTGGGTTACAGTCACTGGGGTCACAAAGAGTTAGACTGCGTGCTTTGCAATACCCTAGCAGCTGACTGAAGCTCAGGATGCAAAGTGAATATCAATTGTGTTGTGGGGTTGAATTGTATCTCCTCAAAAAGGCATGTGGAAGTCTTAACCCTGGTACCTGTGAGTGTTACTTTACTTGGAAATAGTATGGTTGCAGATGTATTTAGTTAAGGTGAGGCCATACTGAGAAGCTTCCCTGGTGGCTCAGATGGTAAAGAAACTGCCTGCAACGCTGGAGACCTGGGTTTGATCCCTGAGTCAGGAAGATCCCCCGCAGCAGGAAATGGCAACCCACTCCAGTATTCTTGCCTGGAGGATTCCAAGGGAGAGGAGCCTGGCTGGCTACAGTCCGTGGGATCAAAAGAGTTGGACATGAGTAAGTGAATAACACATACTGAGTTATTCATACATCTAACGAACCATAACCTTAGAGGAAGGCCATTTGTAGACACAGAGAGACACAGAGGGAAAAGGTGGCTATGTGAAGATGGAGACAGAGACTGGAGTGATGCTTCTGCAAGCCAAGGAATGCCGGTAGTACCAGAAGCCAGGAGAGAGGCATGGGACAGACTCTGCTCCATAGCCTGCCAAGGAACCAGCCTTACAGACCTCCTGACTGTGTACTTCTCACCTCCAGAACCATGAGACAATACACTTCTGTTATATAAAGCTGCTGGGTTTGTGAAACTCTGTTAAGGCAGCCCTAGAACACTATCATAGAAGCGGAGGGAGAACCATTCATGAAAATAACTGCTTTGGAGGATAATAAGTGTGACTCAGAGAGAATGGGAGGTGCAGGATGTGTCTGGGGACTTGGAGGAAAGAATAAGTTTCAAGGAGGCTGAGGATTATGGTTTCAGGATCTCCATACAAATGGGAAGATTATGAGAAATAAAAGAAACTAATGACAAAAGGTGGTAGGTGTGATGTTTTAGAGTCACCAAGACTTGGGATGGGGTTTAATACTGACACATGCTGAAATGAAAGGTATAAAGTATTGTGCATCTGCGCTCAGTTGATTCGGTCTTGTCCAACTCTTTGTGACCCCATGAACTGTAGCCTGCCAGGCTCTTCTGTCCTTGGGATTTTTCCAGCAAGAATGCTGGAATGGCTTGCCATTTCCTTCTCCAATAACCTATTGAGTCAGGACATAATTTGTATTAAAAAAAAAAAAGACAGGGGACTTCCCTGGTGGTCCAATGGTTAAGACTCTGTGCTTGCCATGTGGGAGACTCGGATTCGATCCCTGGTTAGGGAACTAAGATCCCAATGTTTCACAAGCACACACCCCCCAAAAATTCTTAAAAAAAAAAAAAAAGACAGATATGCTTATGGAAATCTGAGGGCCTGAGAGGGAAAACAGGCCAGCAGAACATAGGGTAAGGAGATAAGTAAAGATGCACAGAAGTTCTGTCCTTAAAGGTGTCATAAGATGTCAGGAAGCACTTAACAGGAGGCTTCCTGTGTGCTGTTTTGGATCTGTCAGGAATTCTCTGTTCCTTATTAATTCCTGAATACTCAGGAATTAAGAGGAGAGACAAGCGTCTCCCGGGGGCTGAGGAATCCAGGCATTTCCTTCATTAGTTTTTCTATACGGCGATAAGTACCCTCTTCCTTCTTGTGAACCATATGGTAAAAGTGATTGTTTACAACTCTCTCTGTAATATGGATTGGCTAAGTCTTGTAAGTATGGAATTTTAATCTTTATCTTTGCTGAGAATAACTACCTTGTAAGACAGTATATATGCCCACACCAAGTTAATTAAAACACCTTTTCTCCATCAGAGCTCCGGTCCCCGTGTCTTTCTCTCTCTCTCTCTCCCTCTCTCTCTTTTTCAGGCTGATCCCCTGGAGCGCAGAGGCTCTCAGAGTTCACTTTCCTGCCCGGGCTTCTAAGACTCTCTCAAGAAGGCATTCTTTGTCTTCACCCCATCAAGAGGGTGCCTGAGGCCTTTGTGAACAGAGCAAGACCCGTGCAGGGGCTTTATTGGCTTTCTGCATAAACCAAGGGATATCAGCCTCTTTCTCTCTCCTTTACTTTCTTATCATTTGACTCCAGACCACCAGGTTCTGGTCCATTAAAGGACCTCAACAATAAGAGCCATGTGAATTTTCAAGTACAGTGGCTGGATGTCTTTCTTGCCCAGGTTATGAAGTTACTCAGAGCTAGGATATCCCCAGATATCTGCCACAAGCTTTATTTGGCTGAAAGTGGGAAAGCTTGATCCATTTTTGTCTTGCTTTACTGATCATTTAAAGGGCTCGATAAAGGACAGAAATGGTATGGACCTAACAGAAGCAGAAGATATTAAGAAGAGGTGGCAAGGATACACAGAAGAACTGTACAAAAAAGCTCTTCATGACCCAGGTAATCACGATGGTGTGATCACTCACCTAGAGCCAGACATCCTAGAATGTGAAGTCAAGTGGGCCTTAGAAAGCATCACTACGAACAAAGCTAGTGGAGGTGATGGGATTTAAGTTGAGCTATTTCAAATTCTGAAAGATGATGCTGTGAAAGTGTTTCACTCAATATGTCAGTAAATTTGGAAAACTCAGCAGTGGCCACAGGACTGGAAAAGGTCAGTTTTCATTCCAATCCCAAAGAAAGGCAATGCCAAAGAATGCTCAAACTACCGCACAGTTGCACTCATCTCACATGCTAGTAAAGTAATGCTCAAAATTCTCCAAGCCAGGCTTCAGCAATATGTGAACCGCGAACTTCCAGATGTTCAAGCTGGTTTTAGAAAAGGCAGAGGAACCAGAGATCAAATTGCCAACATCCACTGGATCATGGAAAAAGCAAGAGAGTTCCAGAAAAACATCTATTTCTTCTTTATTGACTATGCCAAAGCCTTTGACTGTGTGGATCACAATAAACTGGAAAATTCTGAAAGAGATGGGAATACCAGACCACCTGACCTGCCTCTTGAAAAACCTATATGCAGGTAGAAAGCAACTAGACAGGTAGAAAGAACTGGACATGGAACAACAGACTGGTTCTAAATAGGAAAAGGAGTACGTCAAGGCTGTATATTGTCACCCTGCTTATTTAACTTCTATGCAGAGTACATCATGAGAAATGCTGGGCTGGAAGAAGCACAGGCTGGAATCAAGATTGCCAGGAGAAATATCAATAACCTCAGATATGCAGATGACACCACCCTTATGGCAGAAAGTGAAGAGGATCTATAGAGCTTCTTGATGAAAGTGAAAGAGGAGAGTGAAAAAGTTGGCTTAAAGCTCAACATTCAAAAAACGAAGATCATGGCATCTGGTCCCACCACTTCATGGGAAATAGATGGGGAAACAGTGAAACAATGCCAGATTTAATTTTTTTGGGCTCCAAAATCACTACAGATGGTGACTGCAGCCATGAAATTAAAAGACGCTTACTCCTTGTAAGGAAAGTTATGACCAACCGAGATAGCATATTAAAAAGCAGAGACATTACTTTGCCAACAAATGTCCATCTAATCAAGGCTATGGTTTTTCCAGTGGTCATGTATGGATGTGAGAGTTGGACTGTGAAGAAAGTTGAGCACCGAAGAATTGATGCTTTTGAACTGTGGTGTTGGAGAAGACTCTTGAGAGTCCCTTGGACTGCAAGGAGATCCAACCAGTCCATCCTAAAGGAGATCGGTCCTGGGTGTTCATTGGAAGGACTGATGCTGAAGCTGAGACTCCAGTACTTTGACCACCTCATGCGAAGAGTTGACTCATTGGAAAAGACCCTGATGCTGGGAGGGATTGGGGGCAGGTGGAGAAGGGGATGACAGAGGATGAGATGATTGGATGGCATCACTGACTCTATGGACATGAGTTTGGGTAAACTCTGGGTGTTGGTGATGGACAGGGAGGCCTGGTGTGCTGCCATTCATGAGGTCACAAAGAGTCGGACACGACTGAGCGACTGAAATGAACTGAACTGAACTGAACTGATCATATTGTCTCACACTGCCGGCGACTAAATAATTTCCACTTTGGTTTTAATAATGAATTGCTACTTGGTTAGGGAAGTTGAAGTGACAGGATCTTAAGACAAAGTCAGATGGAATTTCTCTTTTAGGGGTGACCATGGCCTCATAGAGTTAATGAGCTCCAACGAGAAGGAAAAAAACAAACTTGATCAGAATTGTACCCTATATTTCGGGCACAATTATTTATTTATTTATTTTAATTGAAGAAATAGTTGATTTGCAATGTGGTATTAGTTTCAGGTGTACAGAAAGGTGATTTTGTTATACATAAGAGAATATGCATGCATATTCTTTGTTAGATTCTTTTCTCATATAGGTTATTACAAAAAACTGAGTATAGTTTCCTGTGTTATATGCTGCTGCTGCTGCTGCTGCTGCTAAGTCGGTTCAGTCATGTCTGACTCTGTGTGACCCCATAGACAGCAGCCCACCAGGCTCCCCCGTCCCTGGGATTCTCCAGGCAAGAACACCTAGTAGGTCCTTATTGTTTATCTATTTTATATGGTACTGCGTATATGTTACTCCCAATATATATTTCTTAATTTATCATTCCTTCCCAAGATTTTATTCAATGGTTTTTTTTTTTTTTTTTTGGCTGTGCTGCACAGGTGATTCCAGTTCCCCAATCAGGGATTGAACCTGTGCTATGGCAGTGAAAGAACTGAATCCTAACCACTAGACCATCAGTGAACTCCCCCTAACCTAATTCCCACTGCACCAGATTTTTTAAAAGTTTGGAGAAATCCTTCAGTTCTTGTTGGGGGAATAGTGCAAAATTCCTTGTTTTTTTTTTTTTTTTTCATTCTTCCCCTTCCTTTCCTTTGCACAATTAGCACCATGTACTTCTGTCTTTTAAGTGAGTCTTTAAGGGGTATTGAGAATCCCATGGACAAAGGAGCCTGGCAGGCTACAGTCCATGGGGTCCCAAAGAGTTAGACGTGACTGAGCGACCAACACTTTAAGGGGTGTTACATTTTAACCTTTAGAAGTTGAAACTAGCCAGTCCTGGAGTTTGGGGGAGGCTGGAATTGGTATTCAGCAGGAAGTCAGACAGCCTCATCACAAAGCTCCCATGCATGGCTGCGTCCAGGCAGCTGGCACACCCCCGATATTCTGGAAGGACGACTAGTCATTATGTATCAGCAGGGCAGTCTGTTGGTTGTGCTTTTCACCTGCTGCTATTCATACATGTTAAATAGAAATGGCAGCTTGTTTTGTTTCATTGTTATTAATTTAGATCACTGTACACTACTAGACAAACCTTACACTGTTTTGTTGGCGTCTTGTGGGGAATGAAAATGTCTGCATCCCTTGTGGTTTAAAGCTATAATTCTCTATTAACTGTATATTACGATATATATGACTATGAATTTTAATGTGAACTAGGCTGTTACGGTTAAAGCAGGGGTATACATCACCTCTATCACCCGCAAATGTTGTACAGAATACAGTTTAGTGCTAACAGTAGAGTCGGGCTGCTTAGTTTGAATCATGGTCTCATGCAAACTGTTTAAGCTTCGTGCTGTGTGCTAAGTCACTTTAGTTGTGTCCAACTCTTTGTGACCCTATGGACTGCAACTCACCTGGCTCCTTTGTCCGTGGGATTCTCCAGGCAAGAATACTGGAGTGGGCAGCCATTTCCTTACTCCAGGGGATCTTCCTGACCCAGGGATCAAACCTGGGTCTCCCACACTGAGGGCAGATTCTTTACCATCTGAGTCACCAGGGGCCACAATAACAAGAATACACCCATTTATTTTCCAAATGGGTGGTAAAATGAGATCAAGGACAAATGAATGGTCTCTATTTATTTGCAAACAATTTTTCTTCTCACTTTTTGTGGGCATCTGGAGGGGCTATGTTTGGAAAGTGTGAAAGTGTTAGTTGCTCAGCTGTGTCAGCTTCTTTGGGACCCCATAGATTGTAGCCTACCAGGCTCCTCTGTCCATGGGATTCTCCAGGCAAGAATACTGGAGTGGATGGCCATCCCCTTACTCCAGGGGATCTTCCTGACTCAGGGATCGAACCCAGGTCTCCCACATTGCAGGGGAATTCTTTATTGTCTGAGCCACCAGGGCCTGTGTCTTACTCATCCCCAGATCCCCATAATCTAAGTTAGCCTTTGATGTATGAATGGTGGAGTCAAGACCTTCTCACTGGTATTTTCAGTTACCCTGGTCTCTGCTGATAATGCTAACAATGTATTGTTCTGCTTGGGATTACCACCTGGATAGAATCTTTCTAGATTCCACTTTGAATCCAGTGCTACTTGAGTGAAAGTTACTGAAACTTCACAAGCTGCGGCCTCTTCCAGCATGGAAGCCACCCAGTTGAACATCTGGGAAGTGTCATTTTCCACTAATACTTCTTAAAATTCTTGGAGCTCACCGATGATAGCTTTCTAGTCTTGAAATGAACCTTAGTAATACCCTACAGGTCAGGAACTGATCCAAAGATGTGATGTTATTTTCCGGAGCTTACTCAGACAGTCAGGGGTAGATTCCAGACTGGACACCAGGTCCCCCACACTGTCCTGTGTACCTTTCAATTGCATATAAAAGAATTTGGTACATCACAGATTTTACAATATGGGCTTTGCTTATATGTCCCATAACATTCAGGTTAAAGCTGAAAAATTCAAATAAATATTCATATATTGCTTTAAAAATTTTTTTTTAAATTTAGTTTTAACGGGAGGATAATTGCTTTACAATATTGTGTTGGTTTCTGCCATACAGCAACATGAATCAGACATAGGTATACATAAGTCCCCTCCGTCCTCAAGCTCCCTCCCCGCTCCCACCCCATCCCGCCCCTCTAGATTGTCACTGAGCTTGAGCTCCCTGCATAAAACAGCGCATCCCCACTGGCTGGCTATTCTACGGATGGCAGTGACTATGTCTCAGTGCCACCCTCTCCATTGTGCCACCCTCTCCTCCCCCCACTCTGTCCCCATTGCTGCCTTACAAATAGCTTTATCAGGACCATTTTTCCAGATTCCATATTGTATACTGCCTTTTTAACAAATGAAAACTTTAAAAGGCTTTTTTAAACAACGAACATTTTCAGACTTACAAAGACATTTGTAGAATGCTCATAGACAAGAAAACTGATAGTATTGGTTGGCCAAAAAGTTGGTTTGTGTTTTTCTATAAAATGATACTTTTTGGCCACCCCAGTATCACTTAAGGCACTCAGTGAAATCTCAGTGAAAGTTCTGTACAATTAATTTTTTTTGCATACCACAAATCAAGTAAGTATTCTACAGAAAACACTGAAGGGTATCATTTGTGGACATTTCTAAGCATGCGTGAAACAAACTAGACAAACTCAAATGATTCTACTAATGGAAACCTTAGATAAAAACGGTTTGAATCAAGGTTTGAATCAAGATCCATTAAAAAATTACTTTAGCAGATAAGCCATTTGTGAAATTGGATTTTCAAACAAATGACTAATCTGTATTTTGAAGTGAGTGGCTTACAGTTCTGCTTGAAAAGGGAGAAATTTGTGAATTTAGGGGAAGGATAATTTCCTAATGACTATATTAATAGTGTTCAAATATAACAGTGATTATCAATTAATCAATGTCAGACAATTACTCAATAAATGACCCAGATACAGTCTGTCACTCCTTAGAACTACTGCAGTCTTTTCCACCTATTTCTATTAATAGTGTAGCAGTAATCACCCTGAAAGAGTAGGTAGCCTGTGGTTTACTATGGGCAGGCACTGCGCCACTTTCTTTCTTTCTCCCTTCCTTCTTTCATTTTACTGTCTTTCTTTTTCTCTCCCTTTCTCTCTTTCTTTTTCTTCCTTTCTTATTTTTTCCTCTATTTCTTTCTTATAGGTGAGTTGAGTTATTCAATATTGTTTTTTAGTTGCAAAGTAGTGTCTGACTCTTTTACAACCCCATGGACTGTAGCCCACCAGGCTCCTCTGTCCATGGGATTTCCCAGGCAAGAATTCTCCAGGGGGTTGCCCTTTCCTGCTCCAGGGGATCTTCCCAACCCAGGGACTGAACCCAAGTGCCCTGCATTGGCAGGCGGATTCTTTACCACGCAGCCACCATCCAATATCATGTATGAAATGAATGGCGGATCCAGAATCAGCACTCATGCTCTCCAAATTCTGTGGAAACAAATGGAGATCAAACAAAAATGAGAAAAACAAAGGCTATTTTTTCTGAACTTACTCTAGCAAAGGGATCTATGTCTTGCATTTAGGCAGAGACTGAAAGCAGGCAGGGGAGTATACAAAGTTTATTTTGGAAAAAGGGAAGGCTTCATACACACCTAATTGGAGGCTGAAGCATGAGTAAGTTGTTGTCAGGGTAACTGGAAGTGGTACATCCTGTGTGATTAGTTAGAGGTGAAGATTTAACTGTCTCTGATTCATCCTAAGTTGGAAACAGGAACAAAATTTAGGCAAGCTGTCAATTATTATTTGTTGAGTCCTGTCCCAAGGCCACAGGTGTGAGACCTTGTACCAAGGCCACAGAAGCGGAGCCCAGAGCCAAGGTCTCCTCTGAAACTGACTGCGTCCCTCTGTGATGGTTGCCAAAAGCTCCTGTGATCATCACCAGAAAGTTTCATGACTTCAAATTAGGCAAAAATGCCCCACCCCTGTACTCACCCAATAGCACCCTAACCAATCACCTAATGCCAATCTTCCAGCAGGAATTTATAGTTTTGAGGCTATAAACATTGGCTACTAATGCATGAAAATGGTCCACTCTGCCCGGCCTGTCAGGAGGTGTCAGCCCACAATGCTTGCAGTGCCCACATTATCTCTGCTCTTTGTTCTTAATAAACTTGCTCCCTTCTCAACTGCTCTGTGTCTGGAAGTTCTTTTCCAACTCATGCTCAGACTGTCTCAATATTAATCAAGTCCTAGCTGTTTGGGACTGAGAATCACAGAACTTCTTGTTTGATTTCTTGCACAAGTTGCTTGAAGTTGTGGATTGACATCCAGTAAGTCTGACTTACAATTAACAGGTGGCTTCCTGAGCTGGTTACTGTTGGTAACAGGTTGGCTTCCTAGGCTGATTGCTATAGATGGTGTGTCAGAATTCACATGAGTTCGTGTGGTCATTTTTATATGTGGTCAGGCCAGTGTTTCTTTGTATACTCAGCCCATCAGGTCAGTTTTCTTTCTTCTAGATCAGGCGTAGCAAACTTTCTGTAAAGAACCAGATAGAAAGTTATTTTCGGTTCTGTGAGCCCTGCAGCCTCTGTCGCAATTACTCAGCTCTGACATTTTAGCACAAAATCAGCCACAGACAGTATGTAAACAAATGGATTTGGCTGGGTTCCAACAAAACTTTATTTACAAAATCAGGCAGCATGCTTGATTTGGCCCTAGGGTTGTTGTTTGCCAATCCTTGTTCTAGGGGGAAGAGTTTGCACAAAATCAACAAATGTTCGAATAATAGCTGCCTCCTGGGTCATGACTCATTTCCTTTAGGCTGGCTTTTGTATTAATTGAAATTATGATCATTGTGGTCTAGTTTCTGAGTGCTGTTATAATCAAGAAGTGTAGTTCAACAACCAAAAGATATTTAAAAATTCTGTTATTTTTTCCTTCTTGTCAAAGGACATTATATGGTACCCATTTAAAAGCTAAAGTGATCCTTCTTTTCTTTCTGTCCCATTCCTCCATGGCCCAAATGCCATTTTTAGAACCTCTTATTTGTCAAAACCCCCAAGAAACCCAAATACTCTGTCATGCACACAGTGAATCAGCACTGTGAACTATCATTTTATTTTGTAAAATGTATTTATTTTTAATTGGAGGATAATTGCTTTACAATACAGTATTGCTCTCTGCCATGCATCAACATGAATCAGCGGTAGGAATAGGTATGTCTCTTCACTCTTGAATCTCCTTCCCACCTCTCACCCCATCCCACCACTCTAGGTTGTCACCGAGCACCTGATTTGAGTTCCCTGAGTCGTACAGCCAATGCCCACTGGCTGTCTAATTTTACATATGGTAATGCGTATGTTTCAATGCTCCTCTCAGTCCATCCCACCCTCTCTTTCCCACTGTGTCCACAAGTCTGTTCTCCATGTCTGCGTCTCCACTGCTGCCCTGAGCCAGGCCCATCAGTCCCATCTTTCTAGATTCCATATGTATGAGTTAATATAGGAGATTCGTCTTTCTCTTTCTGAGTTAATTCACCCTGTATAATAGACTCTCTGTTCATTCATTTTATTTTTTAAAAAATATTTATTTGTATTTTTCTGTGCCAGGTCATAGCTGTGGCACACATGATCTTTAGTCATGGTGTGTGAAGTCTTAGTTGCAGGATGTAGGATCCACTTCCCTGACCCAGATCCCTTGCATTGGGAGAGTGAGGTCTTAGCCCCTAGACAACCAGGGAAGTGACTCTTCTTCTGTATATACATGTCACCTGACAAACAAAAGCAGGTGAGAGGAATACTGTTAAATTGGTGAAGATGGCCTGTCCTGAGTCTGGCCCCCTCGTGTTTGCAATGTGGCTGCCACAGTTCCAGGCATCACAGACAGAAAAGTATCTGGAGGAAGTAAAGCCCATTTCTTTCTGCATCCACTTATGAGTAAAAGCCTCCCGACCAAGCTTGTTAGTAAACTCATCCTCATGTCTCAGTCACCCTATCACATTACATGCTCATGCCCAAGTCCACACTGGTAAGGAAAATGGGACCACAAGGACCAGCTTTGACTCAGCAGTAGTCACCTGCTGAGGTTGGGGGTACATCCTGCCTGCTCTGCTGCACATGGCCTTCAATGGCGGGTGAATGTGAATGAGTGCTGTTGAGGTTCTGTGGGAAAGATAAGGGAGAGGGGGGTCCATATTGAGAAGCCAATGAGTTGTATCTTCAGCAAGAGGCAAAAGGGCAGGCACAGAACAATGGCTGTAGAGAAAATGCCGCTGAGAAGAGAGGACTGTGACCAATTTGAGGTTTTCAACATCTCCCAACATAGCTAGCTTCTCTGGTGTCTTAGATGGTAAAGAATTTGTGTGCAATGTGGAAGACCCTGGTTCAATCTCTGGGTTGGGAAGATCACCTGGAGAAGGGCATGGCAACCCACGCCAGTATTCTTGCCTGGAGAATCCCATGGACAGAGGAGGCTGGTGGGCTACAAGCAGTCCATGGTGTTGTAAAGAGCTGGACAAGACTGAGCGACTACACTTTCACTTTCAAAGTAGAAACAGTCCAGGCTTCCTTTTCGTGGCAGACAAAAGGCTTGAATTCCTTGACAAAGGGTTGTCTTTCATCGTCCCCTGGATACATCATGTATGAGGCAAGAGCAGGTAACAACAAGAGTGGCAAGCTCTTAAAGGCAGTTTTTCTTCTCTGCAGCCCAATCTTGATGTCTGTTTTCATGCTTTCTAAAAATCGTACCCTCCTGTGTGTTGACTCTCTGGCACACTTGAGCAGAAGGGACTCTGTTTGGATATGGAGATGGAAAGACCTGGGCGTGAACCTGGCTCTGCTACTTCCTTGTCTGTGACCTTGGGTGAATTGCCCAACATGATGAGTATCAGTTACCCTGTCCGTACCATGGGAAGATGCTGTCCCAATGCCATCCTTCCTTATTCAGTCAGATGTCGTGAGGGTTAAATGAAATTTTTCAGTGCCTGTGGCACATAGGTGCTAAATAGATATTTTCCTTTTTCTTTGGATTAACCAAACCCATTTACTCATTGCTCCCTAAAGCCATGTTTGTTTTATGATTTTCTACCTTCACACGCCATTTCTTCTTACTCTTTCTCCCACCTCCCTCCAGTGCAATGCTGTTCCCTTTCTTCTCCACCTTGGATCTGACCTGCTGTCTGAAGTCTGGCTCACCTCCATGCTGCTTGTGAAGTCCTAATTCTCCATTCCAGACCCAGGGCTCCATCCTCTGAAGGACCCATCAGAGGCATCCTGAGGAATCCCTCATAGGGTCAGATGGGATCCCAGAAGGTCAGCACCGTCCAGAGGACACGTGGGCCTCAGGAGCATCACAGAAGTGGATGCAGGAAGATGCCTAGTTCTGAGATCAAGGGGCTATGTAAAATAATGGAGCAGGATTCCAGGGCTCAACGGAGAGAAAAGTTTACTGGGAACTTTCAGTTGCAGTCCTGGTCCTTCCGCATCTTTTTTTTTTTCTTTTCCCAGGATAAGTTTTATATTGTTATTTGAGCATCAACTACTCTGGTGGCTCAGATGATAAAGAATCTACCTGCAATGTAGGAGACTGGGGTTTAATCCCTGGATTGAGAAAATCCCCTGAAGGGAATAGTAACCCACTCCAGTATTCTTGCCTGGAGAATCCCAGGGACAGAGGAGCCTGATGGACTCTAAGTCCATCAGGTCACAAAGAGCTGGACATGACTGAGTGACTAACACATGCTTTTTCATCTTCAAAATGGAGTCCATACCTACCTTTTCATCTGTCTTATCCTCCATGAGACTATAAACCCCAAGAGGCAAGGAATGTGTGTTATTATTTATTTATTTTGGAAGCACCACACAGCTTGTGGGATCTTAGATCCCTGACCAGGAATTGAACTTGGAGTCACTACAATTAGAGGGTCCTAATCATTGGACTGCCAGAGACTGTATTTTATTTTCAACTTACCAATTCCATCCAGCTCATAGTATGTTAACTGGCACCCAGTAGGTGCAATACATGCTCATTGAAAACTGAGTGTAAAATAAGAAAGTATAGATGTGAAGGTTTGTAAACTGAAGGTGTGATGCACATGGAATACATTTTGTTCTCACCACCTTAAGGTTAGCATCCATCTCTATTCCCAGTATGAATGCAGTTTGTGTTGGCTGATACATCTCTATGCAGTATAGAGCATACTATAGCTGTGAAAAGAAGAGAAGCAAAAACCAAAGGAGAAAAGGAAAGATATAAACATCTGAATGCAGAGTTCCAAAGAATAGCAAGAAGAGATAAGAAAGCCTTCTTCAGCGATCAGTGCAAAGAAATAGAGGAAAACAACAGAATGGGAAAGACTACAGATCTCTTCAAGAAAATCAGAGATACCAAAGGAACATTTCATGCAAAGATGGGCTTGATAAAGGACAGAAATGGTATGGACCTAACAGAAGCAGAAGATATTAAGAAGAGGTGGCAAGAATACACAGAAGAACTGTACAAAAAAGATCTTCCCAACCCAGATAATCACGATGGTGTGATCACTGACCTAGAGCCAGACATCCTGGAATGTGAAGTCAGGTGGGCCTTAGAAAGCATCACTATGAACAAAGCTAGTGGAGGTGATGGAATTCCAGTTGAGCTATTCCAAATCCTGAAAGATGATGCTGTGAAAGTGCTGCACTCAATATGCCAGCAAATTTGGAAAACTCAGCAGTGGCCACAGGACTGGAAAAGGTCAGTTTTCATTCCAATCCCAACGAAAGGCAATGCCAAAGAATGCTCAAACTACCATACAATTGCACTCATCTCACACGCTAGTAAAGTAATGCTCAAAATTCTCCAAGCCAGGCTTCAGCAATATGTGAACCGTGAACTTCCTGATGTTCAAGCTGGTTTTAGAAAAGGCAGAGGAACCAGAGATCAAATTGCCAACATCTGCTGGATCATGGAAAAAGCAAGAGAGTTCCAGAAAAACATCTATTTCTTCTTTACTGACTATGCCAAAGCCTTTGACTGTGTGGATCACAATAAACTGTGGACAATTCTGAAAGAGATGGGAATACCAGACCACCTGACCTGCCTCTTGAGAAATTTGTATGCAGGTCAGGAAGCAACAGTTAGAACTGGACATGGAACAACAGACTGCTTCCAAATAGGAAAAGGAGTACGTCAAGGCTGTATATTGTCACCCTGTTTATTTAACTTACATGCAGAGTACATCAGGAGAAACGCTGGACTGGAAGAAGCACAAGCTGGAATCAAGATTGCCAGGAGAAATATCAATAACCTCGGATATGCAGATGACACCACCCTTATGGCAGAAAGTGAAGAGGAACTCAAAAGCCTCTTGATGAAAGTGAAAGTGGAGAGTGAAAAAGTTGGCTTAAAGCTCAACATTCAGAAAATGAAGATCAAGGCATCTGGTCCCATCAGTTTATGGGAAATAGATGGGGAAGCAGTGGAAACAGTGTCAGACTTGATTTTTCTGGGCTCCAAAATCACTACAGATGGTGACTGCAGCCATGAAATTAAAAGATGCTTACTCCTTGGAAGGAAAGTTATGACCAACCTAGATAGCATATTGAAAAGCAGAGACATTACTTTGCCAACAAAGGTCTGTCTAGTCAAGGCTATGGGTTTTCCTGTGGTTATGTACGAATGTGAGAGTTGGACTGTGAAGAAGGCTGAGCACAGAAGAATTGATGCTTTTGAACTGTGGTGTTGGAGAAGACTCTTGAGAGTCCCTTGGACTGCAAGGAGATCCAACCAGTCCATTCTGAAGGAGATCAGCCCTGGGATTTCTTTGGAAGGAATGATGCTAAAGCTGAAACTCCAGTACTTTGGCCACCTCATGCAAAGAGTTGACTCATTGGGAAAGACTCTGAAGCTGGGAGGGATTGGGGGCAGGAGGAGAAGGGCACGACAGAGGATGAGATGGCTGGATGGCATCACTGACTCGATGGACGTGAGTCTCAGTGAACTCCGGGAGTTTGTGATGGACAGGGAGGCCTGGAGTGCTGCGATTCATGGGGTCGCAAAGAGTCAGACACGACTGAGCGACTGATCTGATCTGATCTGATCTGACGAGGCTGTTTTAATAAAAATGCAAGATCTTATAAAGTGGAAGGACACCTGTCCTGTGCCAGATCATACCTCTAAATGTTGCCTTCAGGTTCTCTAACGTCTAGTGGCAGATAGGTAACACACATGTCTCTCGCCTGTCTCCTCTGTACTCAAGAGGATCGCAATGATCCTGATCACAATGCTTTTCCTCTGAGCCTGGACGTGGCTTCCACATTCTTTAAAAACTATTTTTACAGGCAGCTGCTACCAACTGACTGGAGCTGATCAGAAGTCAACTTAGGGGCTTCCCTGGTGGCTCAGTGGTGGAGAATCCCCCTGCCAATGCAGGAGATGTGGGTTTGATCCCTGATCCGGGAGGATCCCACAACTAAAGCCCATGTGCCATAACTATCGAGCCTGTACTCTAGAGCCTGGAAGCCACAATTCCTGAGGCCCATGTGCCCTAGAGTCTGTTCTATAAAACAAAAGAAGCTACTGCAATAAGAAACCCACACAGCACAACTAAAGAGTAGCTCCTACCAGCTGCAACTAGAGGAAAGTTCTTGAAGCAGTGAAGATCCAGCACAGCCAATCAATCCATCAATAAAATTATTTAAAAAACATAAAAGAAAGAAGTCAACTTAACCTGAAGTCTATTTGCTACCCCTGGTCTTAACTGAAGAGTTCTATTTGCTTGTTTGTTTTCTGGAAGATCTCCATCGACAGAATCTCCACCGTGTCCTTTTGACCATTTCTTTGTTTTCTTTTTTCACTATCAGAAAGTTCTCATATGCAAATGCAGTCTCTCTTGCTATAAAGATAAAGCTGACCTTATCCTTCAACTCAAACAAATATCTCGAAGAAATACGGTGTGTTTTTTGCCTCTAGGAAATAAGTGAAATATTAAAGGGGGAATGAATCAGTCCACCTCGGGAAGATTACAGCGAAATTTAGTAGAAACACGTGCCTCCCCTTACACAGGCCACGCCTGGAACAACAGATTCAACTGCCCGGTTTCGGTAACTGGCTGCACTCGGCCACATTTTTTTGTCTTCTAAAGCACTTTACAAACACTTCCTAATTGATTTATTGCCCTGGAACCAGTTCAGAACACAGCAACAAGAGTGATTAAAAGGCCAGAAGAATTGATTTATGATGAAAGATTAAGAATGGAATATGATCTGAAATCTGACCAAACTAAGATCCACGGGCAGACATCTGAGCAGCCTGTAATTACTTGGCAGAGCGTGAACTCCAAAGCAAGAGTCGAATTATTTCATTCTGCCATTAGGGGTTTCAAAAGAGAAAAAAGAGAAAAATTTTTTTTTTTTAATGAAGAAAAATTTAGTCAGGCAGATTGATTCTGTAAGGGCTGTGGCCTCTCCCAGTAAGGGGCAGACTCAAAATTGCTGTAAGACCAAGGTCCAGAGGGGAGAATGGCTGTCTTCTACCGTCAGACATAAAACAACAGCTTCCCAATTCATACCAGATACACCATTGATGCTATATATAAAATACTTAACTAATGAGAACCTACTTAGGGACCTCTACTCAGTGCTCTGTGGTGACCTAAATGGGAAGGAAATTAAAAAAAAAATAGGGGATCTATGAATATGTATAGCTGGTTCACTTTGCTGTGAAGCAGAAACTAATGTAACACTGTAAAGCAACTCTTGGGGAAGCAACTTGTATCTCAGCTGGTAAAGAATCCGCCTGCAATGTGGGAGACCTAGTTCGATCCCTGGGTTGGGAAGATCCCCTGGAGAAGGGAAAGACTACCCGCTCCAGTATTCTGGCCTGGAGAATTCCACGGACCAGTCCACAGGGTCTCGAAGAGTCGGACATAACTGAGCGACTTTCACATTCACTTTTAAAGCAACTCTATTCCAATGAAAATTGATTAAAAATGAAAGAAAAAAAAAAAAGCCTCCTTCTGCCCCACTGTTCCCATCCTCTCCTTTCCCGTGGTCCGTCGTCTTTAGCATATACTTTTGGCAGGCTTTGCTATCTTTGTGTCTCTGTGGAGGATGCTCCCTGCCAGAAAAGACTGTCTCTAGGTTGAGTGTGGGTACCAAAATGGATATGTGTGAGATGACTTCATCCAGGGTTTTAGCAAGCAACTCATCTCAGGTTTGTAGAAAATGTACAATAATAAAATCAATGGAACATCTCAGGGAGTCTTTGTTTCAAAATAGACTTCTGGTTTAACTTTTATTGTTTTAGAGCATGCCTGTCTCTCAACTAGAGATAACTATTTTTCTTAGCTTCAAATTATTCATTAACTTATAAGTGCATTCACCTATAAAGTGTTGAATGAGTGTGTACTATGCACGACTTATAATTCAGCAAACTTGGGGACAGAATGTTTTAAAGAAATTAAAGGCACAACCCCTGTCTGCAAGGAGCAGATTTAGAGGCTACAGAGGCCAGGATTCCCACACTCTTCCTGTGTACATTCTGTGGGGCTGGATTCTTCTCCTTGGTGACTGAGGACTGGGACTCTGGCCAGAGTCAAGTTTTGGAAATTGGGGCAGGTTGGGGAGCGGTCCTTCCTGTTTTTGTCAGATACGGCCCAGTGGAAATCAATGATGCTGATTCAAGCAAAATTGAACTTAAAAACTACTGGAAAAAATGAACACTTTCAGATCCCAAAGCATAGTGGCTGCAAAATGGGTTCGTTTCATGGAGTAAACAGTTTCAAAAGAATGGGTAGGCACCTTATCTTTGACAAAGGAGGTAAGAATATACAATGGGGAAAAGATACTCTATTGAATAAATAGTGCTGGGAAAACTGGATAGCTCCATGTAAAAGAATGAAATAGAACACTTCCTAACACCATACAGAAAGATAAGCTCAAAATGGATTAAAGACCTAAATATAAGACCAGAAACTGTAAAACTCTTAGAGGAAAACAGGCAAAACACTCTTTTACATAAATCACAGCAAGGTCCTCTATGACCCATCTCCTA